>NC_137771.1:211558361-212894013 GCF_963455305.1 Plecotus auritus
CAGTTTAGATAAAGAGTTATGTATTTATAGTCAGCAGAGAGATGAGAATAGCATTGAAGGTAAACTGGTGGCTATGCCTCCATGCAGTTCACTTTTTCTACATATGTCTCTTGTGTATTCATTTGTCTACATTAACAATGCATGTAGGTATTTTTATGTGAGTGAATAACCAATGAAGCAAACCTCATATATACATATGTATTTATTTTCACCTCATATTTATTGAACATACATAAGAAGGTACTGAAAAATATGACTGCTACATTCTTCAGCATGCATGTAGCTCTTTCTTAATAAATAAATTCTTCATATAAAAAAGGTTCTTTCTTAAATGATAACATCATAAAAATTTAATATATGCAGTAAATGTACAAAGGCAAAGATGTTAGAGCAACCTAGTCTATATTCTCAGTTAACTGTTTTTTGTTTTGTTTTTTGTTAACTGAGTGACACTTTATTCTCCCAGCAAATGATTGTTATGCACTATGTTTTGTGCCAAAGACAGCCGACATCCTTAGTCTTTTGAGTTATTGGGAATGTTAATATCCATCCAGAAACAACTAGAATTTTAAAGAAAGAAGGAGAAAATAATTTGCATGAAATGACCAAATTGTCTTGGAAAATTTAGCATAATGTCCTTTGCTATCCATGATAGGGCAGCTGATTCCAAATAACATGATGTATCTCATTAGAGAGATATTAGATCTAATTATGTAACGTATAAGTGATAACATTATAGTAACACTAGAAGCCCGATGCACGAAATTTGTGCAAGAGTAGGCCTTCCTTCCCCCGGCTGCCGACACCAACCTCCCTCTGGCTCCCAGAACCTGGGCTTCCCTCCTGCCACCAGCAGGCACCCTGGACCCCGGCTTCCCTCACAGCCCCAGCTTCATCCAGAAGGTCATCCAGAAGGACATCTGGTCTAATTAGCATATTACATTTTTATTATTATAGACTAGTGACCTGGTGCATGAAATTCGTGCACATTAAAAAGAAATTAATTAGAGGAAATATTTTAATATTGCTTATTGCCCTTTCTCTATAATAGAAGTGTCAGAGGTGAAAGAAAATTAGTAAAATATATATGAAAATCTTCCTCCTGTCAGAGTCTGGGGCATGCCATGGAAACCAGAGTCAAGTCCCCGCCCACCCATGTGCACCTCGAAATCGCGCGAGACCCAGACCTGGCCAGTCCCACCCCCATTGGGCTAGATACAGACCCGGCCAGCCCCACCCCCATCAACCCCCACTAGGTGGGGGGCATGGCCTCAGGTCGCCCAGCCCAGCGCCGGGGCAGGGGGGTGAGGCCTGAGGTCCCACAGCCTGGCGCTGAGGTGGGGTGTGTGGTCTGAGGTCCCTCAGCCTGGACCGGGGCAGGGTGTGTGGCCTGAGGTCCCCTTACCTGGGCCGGGGCAGGGGGCACACCTTGAGGTCCCCATCAAGCCCCACTGGGTGAAAGGCACAGCCTCAGGTCCCTTGGCCCAGCGCCAGGGCAGGAGTATGGCCTGAGGCCCCCTGACAAGCCCCACTGAGCGGGGAGTGCAGCCTCAGGTCCCCTGCCCCAGCCCAGCACCAAGCAGCCTCAGGTCCCTGGTGATTGCTCATTAAGGCTCGTTATGGGAACTCAACCTCTGCTGTGGGCACAGCCATCTTGTTATTGTGTGATGGTCAATTTGCATATTCCCTCTTTATTAGAAAGGATTATCTCAGTGAGGTAAGTAAAGCACACATGAAATCTGCCACTTTGCTGCTTGCAATAATTTGTGAAAGTGAATATAAGGATATAAGGAATTACTGATCACTTAAGTGTACAATGAAAGATGAGGAAAAGCAGTCATAAATCTTTGATAGGTAATGGAAAAATATAATTGAATGATAGGTACCCTGATCAATTCTACTACAGATTAAAATGAACTTCCTGGGTAAATACTATGTTTTAGAAAAATGATTTTCCAAACAAAACAAAAGGCAATGATAGAACCATTGGTTTTATTGTTTTGTGTTTATTCTATTACCTTTTTTTTTTGGTACTTCAGCTATGTCAGAGATCATCAAATTTTTTAAATTAAGTCTATTGGGTGACATTGGTAAATAAGATTATACAGCTTTCAAGTGTATGATTCTGATACATCAGCTATATCTTGCATTATGTGTGATGATCAAACTTTAGAGTGTAACAGAAGCACACAGAGGGGCTTATTAAAATGCAGAACTCAGAGTTTCTGATTCGGTAGGCCTGGGTGGAGACTGGGAGTTGCATTTCTGAAATTCCCAGTGGACACTAATGCTGCTGGTCCCAGTCCTGTCTGAGAACCACTGGACTGAAAATCACTATGTGAAAATCACTATAAAAGACACTTAACTCACATTATCTTTTTGATCATTTGTCTCTAAGAGAAGTCCAAGGATTCTATATTCTGCTTGGAATATTCAATCAAGCTATGTATCTTGGGAAATCTAAGAAAGATTCTATTGCAAAGAAAGATAACCTTAAAATATAACTAAGGCTATCTGTCTGACAAGTACATTGGGCATATTTTAACAACATTGGGCATATTTTAACAACATGGAAACAGCAACACAAACAATAAAATGAATATTTACTGCCTAGCACACAAGAGGCCAAAAATAAAAAGTTTCAACGTATGGACATAATTTAGCTCCCTCTTACCCATAGAGATTATCTCTTTCCTAAGACATCTGAGTATGTTAACTACTAAAGTAATTGATTCTAATGTACAGCATGGTGACTATCCTATCTAATAAAAGAGTAATATGCAAATTGACCATACCTCCACTACACCCACAAGCCACGCCCACTGGCCAATCAGGAGCAAGTATGCAAATTAACCCAACCAAGATGGCAGTGGCCATGGAGAGAGCAGGAGGTTTAGGTTTTCCTGGCAATGGAGGAAGCCAAGCTTTCCACCTGCCCTGGCCTTCCTTGGCCTCCACTTAAGGCTACAATGTTCAATTATAGAAGATAAATAAATCCCAACAAAAATGGCAGCAGCCATGGAGCTGGAGGGAGCAGGAGGCTTGAGTTGCCCCCAGAGACGGAGGAAGCCAAGCTTCTGCAGCCCTGGTCTGCCTTGGCCTCTGCTTAAGGCTACAAAGTTTCAATTATAGAAGATAAATAAATCCCAGATACCAGGGCCTCCATGTGGGGTCACCGGGGGGCATGGCCAGCCTGAAAACCACCACAGGCCCCTCACCCAGGTCTCCCCATGCCCCAAGGGAACCCCCACCCTGATCCGGGACACCCTTCAGGGCAAACCAGCTGGCCCCCACCATGCACCAGGCCTCTATCCTATCTAATCCTATCTAATAAAAGAATAATATGCAAATTGACCATCACTCCAACACACAAGATGGCTGCCCCCTGTGGTCAAAGATGACTGCCCCCATGTGGACACAAGATGGCCGCCACAAGATGGCCAGCAGGGGAGGGCAGTTGGGAGGGACCAGGCCTGAAAGGGAGGGCAGTTGGTGGTGATCAAGCCTGCAGGGGAGGGCAGTTAGGAGTGACCAGGCCGGCAGAGGAAGGAAGTGCCTAACCACTCCCCTGCAGAGAAGAGCAGCTGGGGGGGACCCAGGCCTGCAGGGGAGAGTAGTTGGGGAGGATCAGGCCTGTAGGGGAGGGCAGTTAGGGGTTACCAGGCCTGCAGGAGAGGGCAGTTAGGGGCAAACAAGCTGGCAGGGGAGCAGTTAGGCATCAATCAGGCTGGCAGGGGAGTGGTTAGGGGGTGATCAGGCTGGCAGGCAGAAGCGGTTAGGGGCAATCAGGAAGGCAGGCAGGCGAGCAGCTGGGAGCCAGCAGTCCTGGATTGTGAGAGGGATGTTCGGCTGCCCGTTTAGGCCCTATCCTACCTGGAGAGGGTGCAGGCTGGGCTTAGGGACACACACCCCTCCCCCCGAGCACGAATTTCATGCACTGGGCCTCTAGTAGTTAATAATACTGTATACTTGAAATTTGTTTTGAATATAGATTTTATGTGCCAAAAAAATCATCACATGTGCCAAAAAAAAAGGTAGATAAATGTCTTATTGGATGTGTTAATTAGCCTGATAGTGGTTAAGTGTTTATCATTTCACAAAGTATTTGTATATCAAATCTTCACATTGTACACTTTAAATATATACAATATAGATAATGTTATTTGTAATGTTATCTATACAATATAGATAATATTATTAAGAATAAGACCATAATCATAGACTATTTAGAAATCTACTAACATTACAACACCACATTTCAACACAGGAATATTACTAACACTCACTCAGAGACAAATTCATGGTCTTTAGTATTTACTACATTTAAAAAAAATGTAAATGAGTCAAGTCTTTGCCTGAAGAACTTAAGCGAGTTACAATAAATCAAGAAGACACTTAGGGGAAAGCAACACAAATTTTATTGAATTAGAGAAATGCAAAATCAATAAATGAATCACAGAATAATCTTTTTTAAGGAAAAATTTCTTTAATTTACTATACAGAGTAAAAAGCAAAAATAGAAATGAGAAAAACTATAATAGAAAATGAAAAAAATATATAGAGGATAATCAATGTTTAAGAAGATAATTCCAATGCACTTGATGAAATACTAGCAAATAGACATTCTATAGGATATTAAAATAATATCCAACAACCCACCAAAACTTTCATTTATTTCAGCCCTATGTAGATGACTTAAATGACTAATTTGTAATATTTGACCTTCTCATATACACTATGTCTCTCCATATATTCAAGTTTTCTTACATGGCCCATAAATGTTTTAAGAATGTTTTTCACAATTTTAGGTTTTTGTGCATATTTGAATCAGATGTTTTTCATTACATTTTTTACCTGGTAATTGCTGGATTAGAAGTCACAAAATTCCACACTCACTACAATTTGGATGTAAACAGAAAATATAGTACTCATAATCTAATTTTTCTCTCAAACCCACATCTAAATTTTGTCAGAAAAACAAAATATTCAGCCTTTTTAAATCTACTCTGATCTACTATGTTAAAAAATATTCTTTCAGTAATATATTTCCCCCACTTCATCTTGTGTAAGAGAGTGGATTTGATTGGTCAAATCAAAGTAATATATAAATATCTGATAGGCAAGTACATATGCAAAATAAATAAATAGACCAATTTTCAATAGTGCTAAATTAAAACCAGGCAATCTATATAGTGAGTGATGGGATGGAGGTCAACATTAGATGGAGATATAAGAGACTCAAATGACAAGAAGAAAACATCCATTGAAAAATCAAGACCATTCCAATAATAGGGCATGAAATATACCAAAGTAAGAACCTGAGAATATTCGTCAGCCAGGGGGGGCTAGAATTTAGTGAGAGATGAAGTGGGGGGTCAGAGAGTTATACGGGGATTAAAAATCTATACAGGAAGCATATGATTGTTATTCAAGGTGGAAAAAAGTTAGAGCCAGAGGGAGGGTGCTCTGATTTGCCCAAGTTGGATCTATTATCCCTTGGGTTATATTTTAATTTGGTTGCTGTTGCTACAGCCAGAGGGCTGTAGAAGGAGAAGGTATATTTCCCCTTGGGAGCCATGGTTCTAGGCAGATAAAGAAATGAACAATTCTGTTCAAGCACCTCTATTACAAATTCCTTTAACACTTAGTTTCCATATATTGTCAAGCACCAATAGTCACTGTTCTTGCCTAGCCAGGTTCATCTATGTAATATTTTCCACTAGTTTTAAATGTTTTATATTTTCTGGTCTCCTGTACCATATTAAGGCTCGTTAAACTCTTTAAAGGGGCTGGCTCAATTGGAATATCACCCCTTGTTGGAAAATTATCTTTGGTTATGCTGAGTCGTTGATTGATTACCTGGTGGTTAATGATTACTTGAATAGTGTCTATTGCCTCTAGCCATTGGCTTCCAGTTCCATTTAACTGGGCTTAGATCTTAAATTTCCTATCTTCCAACCTCTGTTACTTGCCATGCTTAGTGAAAGTGATGTGATCCTGAGGGCGTTTACTAGATATGGTCAAGGAGCACCACACAGATATAAAAGCAAGTCCAAATAACAGAAAAATGGAGTAAAATGGAAAGGAATGCCAGGGGAAAGGAGAGAGTCTGGGAGAACAAAAAAAGGAAACAAACTATACACAGTCAAGATAGTAGTCATATCAAAAACAAAGACATGGCCTCAAGAGTTATGAATCGCTGCAGCAGAATTAATGAGATGGAAAATTTCTCAAGGAAAAGAGCCAAGCATAGATAAAGGAAGAAAGACAGCATGAAAAGGAGAAATAACAAAATAGGAGAAAAGAAAGGTTTTAAAACCCCCAAGTGCAAGGTGAAAGAGTAAAACAAAAGAATGGATAAATTAAGAAATGATGCATTGCACTCAAGCAAATGTGTTCTATTTCTTTATTCTTGTCTTTAACTGTCTTTGCATTTCTCTGGTAGCAAAGCCAACCTGAAAGGGTAATTTTGTTTATGTACCCAATTTGCATAATTGTGCCATATAAATTACAATGCTAATTAAGGACAGCCCTGGGCTTCTGGAATTGGGTCAAAGTGGCTCCCTCCATGTACGAAGGTTGGGGCATTGGCTCAGTCCCCTCTCCCACCACAGGGAAGCAAGGCAAAAAAAAAGAACCTCTCTGACAGTGTGTGAAATCTTGTCAGAATTTGTTGAAGGCCCAGAATCTTACATCTCACTTCAAAACTTGGCTTTTAAAATAATCTTTGTGTGATTCTGCAATGAGATGCTTAACAGCTAAAAGTTCTTCTGAAGGCTGTGTTTGTTATCTTCTTATGAGTTTTTTTTTTCCCCTCAAAAAAAATTTTTTTTTATTCAGAGAAATTTGTTTTCAAACTTTAGGCAACTGAGCGTGAACCTGGCATGCAATTTTTTCTCACTGGACTGTTGCCAGATTGTCCCCAACCAGTATGTGATATGCCCTGCTCGAGCTCCTATGACTGGGGAAGATGACAAGTTGATTTCTGAGCTTTAGTTAAGTCCATGTCCTTAAAATAACGAAGCTACTGCACATAAACTACATTGAAAATTCAGTCCCAGAGTATTTCTTTACTCCATGCACTATTCATAATAGGGGCTGAAAGGCATAGGGTTCATCTGATCTTTAGCTTGTGTTTTTCAAGGAAAGAATATTTCCGAGTTTCTATAGTGAAGACTAACTACAATGGAGGAGCCTCTGTCTAGGACTGTTCTGAAGGTGGCATTTTACAATTTTTTTTTAGCCACTGAACTCTGACCTCATGCAAAGATTACATACAAAACAGAAATAAACAGAGCCCAATTCACTCAGAGTGAAGTAGGGATGGGGGTGTGTGTGGGGGGGGTGCGCAGCAGGGCAGGAGACTCGGGTCCTATCTCTGGCCTCTTTATCCACTCTCCTGTCTCTCCTCCACCATCTGAGTGTATAGAAGCCACCTCTATAAGGAATTTATTATCTACCTAACTCAGGTAACAGCATAACAGTTAGGATGTTGGTTTTATACACCCAGTTTTGACTTTAAGACACATAGAGGTTCTTTTTACTGGTATCATTATAGGAATAATAGGACATATGTGGCCTATTTCTCATCCTATGCTACTTTATCTTATAGAGCAGTGTTCTCCAAAGTATTTTATGTCCAGGCACAGGGGAAAATGATAATATTTCTATAGAACACTGGAGAATTGGAACTTTGACAAGGCTACTCATGTTCCAAGGTAACTGGCTCTGGGTTCTGGCCAACCCAACCTTCCAGCTACCCGAGGCCGTAGACATTAGTTCATGGTTGGACATTAGACTAAAGTCTGGCAACTGACAGTCAGTCTTGGGAGCAATTAGGAAAGTTGGCAAAATTTCAGAATATTGTTTGAGCATGTAGATACAACCATGGATAAATTTTTCCAACTCCTTCTGGTATATGAGACAACATGCTTCCCATTTTGCTAAAGCTAGTCTGAATTGAATTTCCTTTTCAGCTATGGGAGTCCCGATTAATATCTACTTCATTACTTAAAATTCAGATCTAATAGGTCATGTTCCAGTTTAGAAATCTTTCGGACTCACCATTTCAAATAAGATAGAGTCCAAATATTTATCTAATTTTAACTGATATATACAGGTTCACCTATAATACAATCAATATGGGGGTGTGTGTTCTGTCTCACTGTTTTATTGATGACAATGTTAGCCAAGCACAGTCTTCCTCTCTGGTCTGGTTAGTGTCCTTTTTGTTATCTGAGCCGAGCAGCCCTCAACAGACAGGTTGCTTACTGCTCCTGGGGCTGATATACTTTTCGGTATATTGTCTTTCTCCTTTTTCTGCTATCGCTCAGGATTTAGTCATTCTAGCCTTTATCTAGAGTTGCACCCATGTCATGAGAAGTCTACCAAGAAAACAAAATACATTTGCAGAAGCTGAACTTTGACAAACTTGCATCATAAGTAGTAGATATAGACAAGCCCTGTTTAAAGGCTTAGAGCACCCACTCTGGAGCCTGCAGACCCCCTGGGCTCAGATTCTCATCATCACTTACTGGTCACAGGACCTTGTGCATACTGTGTCTCCATTTCTTTATCTGCCTGTTGTTGAGAATACTAGTATGTTCAGTACATTTTAGCTAAAGCTATAGCTGGTGCAGCAATATCCTGCAAAGGATGCCCACTCTATCACAGTAGTAAGGTAAGGTCTGTATAAACTCAGCATCAATCTCTAAAAAACACATAGAGACTCATATTTGATGACAGAGAATTGGTTGAGAATGATTAAACTCATATTGAGAGATGAGAGCAATGAATAGTTTGTATAAAACCTTCAGTATGTACTCAAACCAAATGTCATTTTAACGGTTCCCCAATGTGTTTAGTATAGTTTCCAATCTATCTAAGCTCAGAAATGTGCATCAATTTTAATTAAAATAATATTTCAGTGATTTCTAATCTGCTCTCTTTTCAGTTGATTGCAAATTCTTCTTCCTTTTTTCACACCTTCATTCTCTTCTAGTATACTTGTATTTCGAAGATGTTATGTTCATGTTTATAAATGGATTGGGTTGATATATTGTTTTCATGCCTGTAAGCACATACTATTGTTTGTAGAAATTGTTCTAAAATTTGTAAATAGCTCAAAGTTTATGTTAATATTTTTGATATATCAGGTTTCAAAGTGATTTGGGTTCTCTCTACTTTGTCTATAAAACCCTGCCTAGAATTATTAATTACCCCAAATGTGCCTCATCTCTATATGCGTGCTCTTTGGGGGTATGGCTTTAGCATTTTACTGTTTTTCCATTTTACCCTCTATGTATATCTTATTGGCTATATTTGTTCCTTCACAGTTACACCATCAGATGCTTTCTTGCCTTGAAAACTCACTTGTATAATGTATATACTTATACTAGAGGCCCCTTGCATGAAATTCGCCACTTGGGGGTGGGGGACCCTCAGCCCAGATTATGAGAGGGTGCAGGTCAGGCTGAGGGACCTCACTGGTGCACGATCAGGGCCAGGGAGGAATGCGGGAGGTTGGCCAACTGGAGAGGGACCATGGAAGGGCTCCAGGACATGTCCGGCTCATCTCGCTCAGTCCTGATCAGCCAGACCCCAGCAGCAAGCTAACCTACCTGTCAAAGCGTCTGCCCCCTGGTGGTCAGTGCACATCATAGCGAGTGGCTGAGCAGCCTTAGTATATCATTAGCATATTACTCTTTGATTGGTTGAATGGCCAACTGGACAACTTGACACTTAGCATATTAGACTTTTATTATATAGGACTACAGGCCCGGTGCATGAAATTCATGCACGGAGCAGGGGTGTCTCTCAGCCCAGCCTGCATCCTCTCACAATCCGGGACCCCTCAAGGGCTGTCAGACTGCCAGTTTAGGCCCAATCCAGCAGGGATGGGGCTTAAACTGGCAGTCGGACATCCCTCTTGCAATCCAGGACCTCTGACTCCTAACCACTCACCTGCCTGCCTAATCACCCCTAACTGCTCATGTGCCTGTCTGATCACCCCTATCCACTTGCCTTCCTGCCTGATCACCCCTAACCATTTGCCTGCCTGCCTGATCATCTCTAACTGCTCGCCTGCCTGCCTAATAACCCCTAACTGCCTCTACCTTGGCCCATGCTACAGCAGCTTCATCCAGAAGAACATCTGGAATGATATCTGAAAGGTCATTCGGCTGCCAGGTCTAATTAGCATATTATGCTTTTATTATTATAGATATTCAGTGCTTGGCACTGATCTAGGCATTAGAATTCACTGATTATTAGTATTATAGCCATTTTGATACTTCTAATATCTTAGTGAAACTAACTGTAATTTCCTAGTAGACAGAAACTGAAGCTTAGTATGTCTGCCTTGTTAATAGTAGAGTGCTGGGAACATAAATAGATGCTCAATAAAAACTCCTGGATTATTAAAATAAAAGTTATATCTAAAGTATTACAAACTTTCAAGGAGCCTGGTTGAAGGAGGACTTACAGAATGGAGGATTATTTGGGATACAAGGTACTTAAAATTATACCTATGAAAATGCTTAATTTTTATGTGGGGAGTTGTGTGCAGAGCTGAAATATGCACTATGATTGGGTGAGAAAACCAGGGAGGGCTTTGTTGCTTAGTAGCTATATGACTTTAGACAAGTCTCCTAAATTCACAAAATCTACATTAAATTGCTCATTCAACCTTTCAGCAATGTTGTGAAAATTAAAGAAATAGAACATTTGAAATCACTGAAATACAATTTATTTTTTATATTCTATAAGTGTTAATTATTTTCCCAATGTCACCCCAATAAATTCAATTCAAAAATTCAAAAATAAATGTTAACTATTTTTCTAGGCAAACAGGATTGGTTTTGGGGAAAGTGTCTTGAATGGAAAGACAGAGATGAAAATGGGAAGTCATTGGGAGAAGGGGAACCATATTCTAGTTCCCAATTATTAAGGACTGCCAAGCAATTGCATCCCCTCAAAAATCTAAAACGGGTATACTTTCAAGAATATGTAACTTGATCATCAAGAGGTTTAATTACAATACAACAACACAGTAGAATTTCAATATTATTGTATGGTTGATTCGGTCTAAAAAATACTTATTCTCTCTTATTCTCAAGTATTTAGGACATGAAACAAATAGGAATTTAAATATTTCTCAAGCTCATGAAAATGTCTAACATATTTGTGGCTAATCATTTCTTGGATTTTTATTTACTTTGCTATTGTTTTTCAGTAGGTACAAGCATATTTTAAGATGTTCTATATTTATGAAATCTATAACAAATTGTGAAGACAACATAAAGCATCCTGGGTGAGCCAAAGCAGTAGTCCAAATATTTCATTAAAATTCAGACCAACACTTTGGGTTGTATATTTATTCATAGATAGATTTAGAAATAGTATTGAAGGTGTGTTTCTCTTTGCCACTTTATAATTTCCATTTTCAGATTGTGGAAAATGCTATAGACTGAAAATCAGCAAACATGAGAACTGATCCTAACATTGACTTACATTGTTTGGATATCATATCTTGGAATACTCTTCCCTAGACCCCTCTCTCAATAGAGTTAAGCATTCTTGAGCTGTACTATCCTCTGATTTGTGCTCATCTCTTCCTCTGTTATAGTTATGTACTCACGTGCTTATTTTTTGTATCAGATAGGAAACATTTTATTCTATTTATTTTTGATAACTTTAGCACAGAGCCAGGCACATTGTTGATGCACAACTGATATTTCTTGACTCAAATACATTCCATTGAAATGATTATTAATCTTCAATTAACTCTGAAAAAATGCTGCAATGTTACAAGGTACTTAAGACTCTTGGGCAGTCTTATTTCAATTTTGATTTAGAACTTCTCAGTACATGATTTAAAAACATAGAAACCTGGGCAAATAACACTTATGTTTTTTATATTCTTTCAAGTATATGCTTATCCTTTTTAGGAAAAGGATATTCTGAATAAATATATAGAAGCTGAATGTAAGTGAGCAAAATTAAGTGGCCCAAGTGTGTGTGTGTGTGTGTGTGTGTGTGTGTGTGTGTGTGTGTGTGTGTAATTTTAAGGTGAAGTGGAGAAGGTTATATCAAGATAGTGAATTTTGTGTGGGATAGTCACTAGCAGTGGCAACCACTACCCAATGTCTACTCAATATCCAATTCCCCTTTTCTACCAGCCATACCACTTAAGTAGAAGTGTGTCCAGCTAAAAGCATTGCTTTGGCAGCCTCTGGTACAGATAACGTTACATACTTAAAGGTAAATATGTAATTCTGGACAATGACAAAAATGAGTGAAATCCTCGGGGCTTCCATGAAAGTTTTATAAGAGAGAGAAACTCATTGAGATGGTCCTTTATTCCATTTGCCTTCCTCCAAATGAGTGCCTGGCAGAGCAATCATCTTACAGTTTTAAGGATTAAATCCACATTCTAGGGTTGGTTTCATAGAAATGCAGAAGAAATCTGGATCCTTGATGACACTGACACACACCACTCATCTTATTTTCCTACCCATGGGCTTGTGACATTAGACAAATAAACCCCTTACTTATTGAACTCACTGTTGGGTTTTCTTGAAACCAAACACAGTCTGATACATGTGTCCTTCCAAGGAAAAGAGAAAGACATGACTTTCAAAGTTCAATGAAACATAGTGGCCAAAACTATCTACTGAAACAATTTCATCTCTGCCCAGGGTGGCCTGGTGGGGGGAGAGAGGGAAGCCTACAACAGAAGGTGAAAAGGATTAGATTTGCTGAGCCTATGGAAAGACAGAGTGAGCAAAGGTGTGGAAATGGTCTTTGAATGTGAAGTGGCAAACTGCTTATTCCCATGAGGATGAGGATTGTGTCTAATTCAATCCTGCCTCTGGCACAAACTGTAGAGATTCAGATACTTTTGCAAATGTAGCTGTTGCTCTTATTACTTAACTGATGCGAAATATGGGACAAAGGGTTGAGTTGGACAGCTTAAATAATTTGTAGATTTAGGAGTTGGAATTTGTTTTTGTAAAGGGACAGATAAAAAAATATTTTAGGCTTTGTGAACCCAGACATACCTGGTCACAACTACAGAAATCTTCTGTTGGAGTAGGAAGGCATCAATGGACCATAGGCACAAGGATGGGTGTGGTTGTTCTCCTGAAAGCCACAAGATGCCAACTCCTGTTCTAAAGTATTAACATCAGTTACCAAAACAGGGCCCAGGGATGGCTCTTGGGAAGTGGGAATAAAGTGGTTGATGCTGAGGTGTATTGTCAAAGGGGAAGACTAACCTCCAACTCCCATGGCTTCTGCTAATAATCATCTCTCTAAGGAAAAAGTCTGCTGGCAATGCAAAGGAAGCAACAATTGAAATGTCATAGGTCTCCTCCCAACCAGACTGCATCCCTCACGTTCCGCTCCACAGCAATGCCGTGACTTGCATGACACAGGAAGATACAGAGAGCGTTCACTTAGCACAGGGAATGAGTTAGGTGTCCCACCTACAAAGTGGGAATGGAACATATTGTTTCTCACAGCCAAATTATTTCAAATATTTCAACAGTTTAAGTGAAATTGAATTCTGATGGTTACAATAGATAAGTTTTCATCTGAGAAGTGATTTGACGATGTCTGGAGACACTTAGTTTGTCATAACGGGAAAGTAGTTGCTACTGGCATCTTGTGGCTAGGGGCAGGGATTCTGCTAAATATCCTGTAAGGCACAAGAGTGTCCCACAACAACGGATTAGCCAGCTCAAAATATCAATAGTGCCAAGGTGGCGAAACCCTATGCTATTGCTTTAATAAATTCTTCCTTTCATGAACATAATTCCAACACAAAATACATTTTTACAAAAAAGATATTGAGAGCCGAATTCTCATAAAATAGTTCTTAGAGCAAAAGGCTTTCTGTAGCTTACAAGAGGAACTCTTGTGAAAATATTTTGCTCTTTCAAATTAATGCAAGAAGTAAAAGAACGTCTCATATTTTTGGATCTGAATGCAGTATCTTTCAGAAAATGATTTGAAACAATCTTGCTGTCAATTTAGGGTGTTTAATTTACTAATCCAGATGCTGGTGATAAAACATAGGTATTTTTAGGATTTCTAATATGCACACGATAGAGTCTGGAATTTCATCGAGGTTGAACGATGGCTTACCTGATTGATGCTGCGGATTGGAACGTGGGAATAGCGGAGGCTTCAAGTACCTGATTAGATAGTGGTGATGCCTTTGTAGCATTGGAAAGAGATTAGTGGGGCCTTGGAACTGCCTGGGAACTGTATGCTTTTCTGTCGTAAATGCAAATGCTAAGGTGCCATTGAGGCTGTGCTGGCAGAATCAGGTCCAAGTGTTCTGCTCTACTTGGATGTGTCTTAATATGGAGCTCCTTGGATGGAAGCCAAACCTATATAATTCTGAGTCTGTGGAAAGGTAAACACTCCAGTTTACACATAGGGTCTCCTTCAATAGCTAGATTTATGTGGGTATGCTCAATTCCAAGTTCCCTCAAATAGTCATAAGCTATTGAAACTTATCAAAATGTGGATGTGAGCAGTTCCAATTATTCAATGACTAGGGAGTTAGAAAGTACTGACCAACCATTAAATGCTGAAAATAACCACTTTGGTTGATTTCATTTTTGTTCAATAAAGCAAATAATTTCATGGGTGAATGCTAAAATTAGGTTGGCATCTTTAACCCAAGCTATCAGCTGAATTAAAATATTATTTTAGAGATAATTCTGAAATTTTGATTGTTAGATTTTGAAATACATGTAATACCATTCTGTAGCAATGTTATTCTTCTTAAGAATAGAAGATATTAACATATAGCTATTATTTTTATTTTCTTGAAGTAGAATCTGTTGGTCTATGATTTTGATATTTCATCTGAGTTTTGACTACTTTTAAAAAGCTAAGACAAATTTGCTAACAAAAGTAATTATCAAAACAATTTTATATGAAAAAAAAACAAATTTTTATCTTAGAACAATTTATTTTAAAAAAGCCTTAATTGTTGAATGCTGACACTAATAAAAATAATTATCAGACAATACAATGGACTAATGAGTGAAAAAAAAAACTCTTCCAACACAGAACATCTAAATATGCTAATAAGAATACTTTTAAAAAGCTTTTTAAAAGAACAATTTAGCTGGTATAAATTAAATGGAATAAATTGAGGCCATAAAAAGGGAAAAATTATGGCAGCACAAAGCCAAAATTTTTGTAAAACTAGTTCTAAACTGAAAGTAACCTGCTTAATAGATCCTACTTTAACAAAGTTTCAAGAGCTTACAGTCACCTAAAACTGAAACAAACCAATTCTTTAATAATAAAAGGGTAAATAAATATCGGTATACTCGTATGATAGAATAGTAAGCAATGACAAGAAACAAAATGGACTCAGTAACATGGATAAACCAGATATAATGTTGAGTAAAAATATTCATACAAAATAGTATCATGCCACATATGTTCATTTGTATAAAATTTAAGTACAGGCAAAAGTAAGTCATGATCATAAATATCAGAATTTAATTAGTGTTAGGGGGACATTGACAAGGAAGAGGGCAAGTGGGACCCCTATTAAGTGTTATATATATTGATCTTAGTGATAACTATACAGGTATATACATTAATTATTTATCAAGATGTATACTGGTATTATGCACTTCAATACATGTACATTATACTCTAAGAAAAAATTTTAAAGGGATAAAGATCTAGCAATTGCAATGTATAGTCATAATTTAGAATGTAACTTCAGCATCCTTCAAAAGATATGATGGTTATAAAATAATGAAAATTTTAATATTTACTGGATCTTTGAAAATAATAGGAAATTACTAATAGCTTACATAATATGTTAAAAAGAGCCCTTATCTTTAGGATACACATACTAAAATATACACAGATAATATAATGTGATGTCTAGAATTTATTTTAAAACAATATGGGGTTGGAGTGGATACAGGTCAAATAATGTCAGTCATAATTTGATAAATGTTGCAGTTGAGAGACTGATACACTGGAGAACTTTATACAATTATAATTTGTATATGTTTAAGCATCTCCATAATAGACATATATTTAAAACTGTTGGAAACTATTACCACATATATTTCCTTTATTAGCTACTTATCATAAAAATAATTGATGAAATTCTAGAACAAAGCAAATAAATAAACACCGAAGGTAAACAATAATAATATGGGAAGATACCAAAACAGGGTGCCTACAGGGACATATATTTTTAAAAGTCCTTAAACGTATGTTATCTAAAGAAGAGGTAGATGTATCTAGGATATAAAACTAGTACTTTGAAAAGTCTCTGTACTTGAGTTAATTTCAAGGAGAAACCAAGAAGTTGAGACTCAACAATAAAACATACATTTAAGCCAGATTTGCAGGGAGCAGTCTGTTGGTAAAGCTGGTGGGGATCAGAGAGATTAAATTCTGAGCAATCCCACAGCTCAATTGACCAAGCTAAGGGGAGTGGAAGTGGAAATGGGCAAGTAAACTCATTTGCATAAACAACTCCGGGGTAGTAGGGAAATAGTTGCTTCCCTTGCAATATGGTCCTAGCCCTTACTTTATTATAATTTCTGCAAATATGCATTCCAGGAGAAAAACCCTCACACTAGCCAGAATAAAGTGGATTAAAAGGAGCCCAAACAAAAATGACACAAGAATAAAAAAAAAGAGATGAAAATTAAAAATGATAAAGAATTACAGAAAAAGCAATTAATATGTAACTCAAAGAGGATTCAAATGTGCATAATTTATTTCCCAGAAGAAAAATAACTAAGATGATGTAACAGAAAAAATGTTAAAATGAAATTGAAAGAATTACAAATGAATCACAAAGAATAGGTCCAGAGTAAATAAACAGAGAATTCATTAGGAGAGTTTCTTATAGTCAGACTAAAAATAGAGAGAGCCAAAACCAGTTTGGCTCAGTGGATAGAGCGTCAGCCTGCGGACTGAGGGGTCCTGGGTTCGATTCCTGTCAAGGGCAGGTACCTGGGTTGCGGGCACATCCCCAGTGGGGGGTGTGCAGGAGGCAGCTGATCGATGTTTCTCTCTCATCGATGTTTCTAGCTCTCTATCCCTCTCCCTTCCTCTCTGTAAAATATCAATAAAATATGTTAAAAAAAAATAAAAATAGAGAGAGAGTCAAGACTTCTATAAGAGGAAAAATCAGGTTGACCTCATGTTTCTTCAGTATCCAAAACTATAGAAAACAATGGAACAATGTTTCAGATAACTTATGGGGAAAAAATGTACATACACAAAGGCAACATATGTGCACATATAGAAGCAATGAACTCAGGAGCATTTAGGAACTCAGGAACATTGTTCTTAGGAAGCTTTCCTGTAGAAACTACTTGAGAATTATTTTTAGTTAGCCAAGATGTGCACTGAGAAGTAATATTAAATGGAAAATATACAGTATTAAACACAAGTATTAAATCAAGTAATTATGCTTACAGAAAAAAATCAATACTGTAGGCCTGACAAAGCTAAAATGCTAATAGTATTCAGTAAAAACAGGAATGAGAAAGACATAGTGCAAATTACACAGATTTTCTCATGTTAAAGCTAAAAATCCAAAGAGATAATTTCTTTTTAATTAGATAATAAATTATAAAATCAAAGGTAAATAGTATAATCAACTAAAGTGGTGGAAAAAAGGAAGAGGAGAGGGAGAATCAATGTATAATAACATCATTGTTTATGGGAGGGAATCAATAAACACTGCATGAAATATAGAAGGAATTGGTCTGTTATTCACAAGGTAATTATTCAGCCTTGAAAGGAAAGAAAATTTTGACACAGCCTACAACATGGATGAACGTCTAAGACAGTATGCTAAGTGAAATAAGCTAGTCATAAAAGGACAAATACTATGATTTGTCCATTCATATGAGGTACTTACAATAGTCAAGTTCATAGAGACAGAAAGAATGGGGCTGTCAAGGGCTGAATAGGAGGGGGAAATGGAGAATGACTGTTTAGTGAGTATGGAGTTTCACTTCGGGAGGATGAAAAAATTTCTAGAGATGTATAGAAGGGATGGTTGCACAATAATGTGAATGTATTTAATGCCATTGACTGTACAGTTAAAAATGGTTTTAATGGCAAATTTTATGTTTTGTATATTTATTACAATGTAAAAATAATTATTAAAAGGTAAGTAATAAACTCTGGTGTATTGACTATGAAATTAAAGAAGCTTAAGATGGAAGGCCTCACAGACAACAGGGGGGTGAGAGCATGAGGAGGGGTGGGGGTAATGGGAGAATAAGGACACATATGTAACACCTTAACCAATAAAGACATTAAAAAATAATAAAAAAATAAAAATAAATAAAAGATGGAAGGCCTCTCTTGCACAGATGACTTACACATTTTGTTGTGATTCTTTTCCTAGTTCTAAAAAAATTTTTACTTGACTGATTAATTTCGTTTCATTACTTTCTACACTTTTTTTAAGTTCTTCCAAAATTGTATAAGCTTTATGTCCCACAAAACCTGGAACCATTCCTGGTTTTAAAAGTACACGTCAGAAAAAATATATACGAAACAGTGTGTGCACACACACACCCACACACACAGCAAAAACTGTAAGTAAATAAAAAGGTCAGTAACAATCTAATGAGATTGTTTGAAAAACTGTACTAATAGAATAATTACATATATATGTATGTATGTGTGTATATACATATGTTTGTGAAAAAACTAAAATGAAACATACCTTGATTTTAAAAACTATAAATAGACCAAACTTACTTAAGATGAAAACATTCCCATTTTATACAGGGAATCTTTTAAAACAATCCAACTCGGAGAGATTGAAAACTTAAGAAATGGGAAATGTGAAGCAGATAATTAAAAAATGTATCGAGTCAAAATCTTAATATCAGACAAGATAAAATACAAAGGAAAGAAGCACTAAACAACTATACAATAAATATGGGGGAAATCCACAGTAAACATCTAACAGATAATCTTTGATGCACTAATGAAAAATGTGTAACATCATCAAGCTGAAAAATAATAACTAGAGATAACACCTAAATAAAGTGCTATGAATGCTTTAGCAGTAGGCAACTTTGGCTCACCTAAGCACCTAAGTGCAGAATAGATCAACTGGTCAAAAAATAAGATCCTATATGATAGAGTTATGGATCAAATGTAATGAGATGTACTAGTTGATATTAAGTTAACTTTTCTCCCTGAACATAAAGAGCAAGCAAGCCTGAATTTTCTAGTACCCATCAGACATTCATATTAGGAAACATACACACACACACACACACACACACACACACACACACACACACACACACACACACCTAGGAGCTGAAGCCATAAGTGGTAAGGAAATGAGGGGCTATGATTGTCCTGAGGGCAAACACTATAATAGGGAACCTTGAATTTGGGGGAAATTAGTGACTATCTCTTGGGTCCTCAGATGATGGGCATCTAAATTTAAGAGCCCTGCACAAAGCTAGGACCATCAAAGATCCTATAAACTCAGAGACTTAATCAAACAGCAGCAACAACAAATGTGCCACCAAATAGAACCATAAAAAGATGTGTGTCTCTGCTATGGCTCTGGTTGGGATGAAATAGTATTTTCTGAATATGACCTTACTCATTTATTCAGACTACTTGACTAGGTCAGGACCCCCGAGGTGGAGAAAGTAAAGTTCCAGGTTATTAGCATCCTTTGGTACTAGGGGAGGCAACCTCAGTTCTTCTCTGGAGATCCTTAATCAAGTGGTAGGGGGATTTCAGAGATTAAAGCCAGCAACTAGATTTAATTATTAACAAATGCCAGATACACAAAGAAGCAAATTGCCATGGCCAGGAAACAAAAGCAGCAACAGGAAAATAATTTGGTTTATCAGATGCTGGGATAACTAGACAAGAAAATAGAAAATAGTTAAGGCAATCGAGCTGATTAAGAAAAGTAGTCAAATGTCAAGAGATTATAATTGCTAAAATGTCTAATTTATTATGGAGAACTAGTGATAGCTTGCAAGAATATAAGCATTATACCAATAATATGTATAGGATGCTTTCTGCTGTTAGGAAATTTTCCAAACACAAAATGAAAAAAATCTACAAACTACATTGAAATTGGGACTCAAACATTTTTTGTTATTATATGTTTATTTCTAGTCTGCAGAGGCAAGATTTTTTAAAGGAAAGAAATGGGGAAAAATAGATACAGAGGCAAAGAAGCATTGAAGAGACTATCAAACTACAGCGGGAAGGAATGGTAGGTTGGAGGGGGGGGCTGTAAGAGATCAACTGAAGGACTTGTACGCATGCATATAAGCATAACCAATGGATACAAGACACTGGGGGGGGCAGGTAAAGGCATGTACTGGGGGGTAGGGGAAGCTGGCGGGGGAGGTCAATGGGGGAGGGGAAAAAGGAGACATATGTACTACTATTTGTAATAACTTCAAACAATAAAAAAAAATAAAAAATAAAAAAACATCTACAAACTAGACATACTAGTAGCTTGGCCAGACAAATCTTTCTCCTCAATTCCAAGTGGACAAAATTGCAATTCGGTTGCTTTTTTCTAAGAGGAACTGGCAATCACCTACCCAGGAAAATTGCCCTTTGAAAGCTACAATCTAAATACTCGCCTTTGGTTACGCTGGCCAAATTCAACGAAAACTCATGTAAAGGTCATGTTAACGTTACCTGTGAGACTAATCATGAGACATGTATACCCTTGGCTATAGTCACAGCGACTACAAATGGCTTAAAAATGGTTTATGAGTATGTTGTCTGTATGACAATACATCTGTTAGCAAGGCACTGTATAAACTTTACAGTTGGTGAAAAACTTTCACGTAGGCTTTGTAAACTGAGATTACATGGAAACGGAAAAGACCACTTTCGAGTTGTCTTTCTGGGCTTCTGCTTTTATTACTCCCAGTCAGCAGCCTGTGCAGGCTCATGTCTTTGAGGGGTTAGCCAAACTCTACCAACTGTTTGCCAAATGTGAAATTCCTATGTAACAAAGAATCTAGGGCCTTTTCTGTTTTTAGTATGTTAGCCCATGTTTACAAACTAATAGGTGACCAAAAAAAAATTACTCATATGAAAAACCTTTAATTTAAAAAATGTAACCAATGCAGACCACAATTCCCCCATACAGTCTTTGAGAAAGCCGTCCCTTCTCCAGGCACGCCTTCCATGAATTGGCCATCACTAGATACTGAATGATATACCCCAAAGGAGCACTATAACTACATCTTGAAACCCCAAGCATTTAGACTGGCATTTCTTGAAAGGCCTAACTTATCTAGTAAAAGTCTGCACTGTATAAGTTGTATAATTGTCTCTCATCTATTCTGGAAGCCTAATGGCCAGATACTCTGTCTTCTTGTCTCAGGCGGTTGTGCCTTGTGCATTTGACCTAGAAGGACATTTATCAACTTGACAGCACAGCCAAAGATGACCCGTGCCATTGAGAATACAGCAGCTGTGGTCTCACATGTCCTCAGAAGGCCTTGTCCAGGGTGACAGGACCAGGAGGGACACCCAACCAGACGGCTTCTATCGTGAGAGCCTTGCTGTCTTCCTACCTCTTCTCCTTCCTTGCGTCTGCCTTTTTTTTGGCATCCCCATCTATTGTGCAAGTCATCACACAGCCTTCTGTTGGGCTCCTTTCTGCTCAGACTAAAGTCAGTTTCTATCACGTGCAGTCAGGAAGCCCAACTGATATAATATCTCATCTAAAACATAAAGTATCAGTTAGGAAGGATGCATATGTTTTTAGCCATATATTCCATGTAATTCAGATGAATGTACTGTATGTAGGTATTGTTTCTCTCTATCCTCATCTCTCCCAATTTTCTCATTTATGTACCTGTATATTAATTATGGAGAAAGCAAATTAAAATTTTCTAACATATGCTTAAGCTTCTCTTTTTCATTGTTGTGAAGCATATATAACACAAGGGCTCAGGACAGAATCCAGAGATAACAGTTACTAGGCTTCTGTCCATTTTAAGTGTCCTGTGAATGCATTTCTCAGGGGCAAAATTTAAAAATACATATTTGAATTATTTTACCCTAAAATCAGGTGCTTAAGAAATTGTGGGCTCTGTCAGATTTAACTCCCAAAGGAAAAGATGGAGTATGGAAATAAGGGGGAGTAAATAAAATTTAATATTTTTCAAGTAAGATTTAAGACATTTTTAGTGTTCATTCTGCATCAGGTACTGTTTCAAGTGATTCCGATCAAGGTTTCTTAACGTTGCCTCTGTTGACATGTTGGGTGGCATGATTCTTTGTTGTGAGCAGGTGTCCTGTGACTTGTAGGATATGTAGCAGCATCCTTGGCCTCAATTTTCTAGGTGGAAGTATAAGTGTCTCTAGACATGCTCAATGTAACCTGGGTAGGAGACAGGGGAATCACCCCCGGTTGAGAAAAATTGTTTTCGATGATTTATTCATGTATACTCAGAACAAACCCATGAGGTAGGAATTGTCCTTACCTCCTTTTTACAGGTGAAGAAAAGAAAGCACCGATATTTGGTAGTCAACCAAACAAATAGTTAATCGGTAGGAGAACTGGGTTGCAAACCTAGGCAACCTGACTCCGGAATTTTGCGTTCCCATTATTTGTCAGTTGTACACAAAATGGTTGGACTCAGGGGTTTTTTGAATTCATCTATATGTACTATTCATAAAAAAATACATTCTACTAAAATCTTCTGATGGTTTATTTGCAGAAAGCCTCTTAGGCATTCAGCACCAGGAAAGGATTCACAATACTTAAGCTACATTTAAGTCATCATTCCTGCACTTGGGTACACTTTTAAAAAGCCTTTGTGGAGAAAAAAATATGGAGATATGGCTTTGAAGAGTCAAGATTGGTACATTCTAAAGTGAAATTAATAGCACATGGACAATTTCAGTGGCCTCCTTTACACATATTATGGATCTGAACAATGAGAGGTATCAGTTCCAACCCAGTATAGACCCACTTCATGTTCAAAACCAGGATCGCCTAGTGGAATCAAAATAACATCTTAGGTTTAGGCTTAAAGCTCTTGAAATTGGAACATCTACAGAGCTTATGTGAGAAGAGCTTACATGAATCTCTTGTGTTTCAGTCTATTTTTCTAAATTTCAAAGGCCTTTGTTCCTCCCCCCAACTTCACCCCCTGCCCCAAGAAGCTGGGGTCCAGGGAAGAAAAGGGGATGTAGAGAGAGAAAGAGACTGAGAAAAAAGAATTAGGACCAGAAATGTTTAGTTTAAAGAAAATTTTCTCCTTTAAAAAATTTTTTTAATTTAAATATAAAATTAAATTTTAAATATCATCTGTAACTTGAGTTGGCAAAATAATTAGATAGATCATGCCAAGAATTCTACTTCTAGTAAACAAATAAATCTATTAAATGCCACTTTTATTCCTAGAATCACAACAATTTTATACTTGGTACCTTAAGATATTGAAACATACTATTTTCAAACCTACCGTGTAAGTCCCTGTAGCTTTCCAACTTGACTAGAACATAAGGAGCAGGTGGGATGGAGAGTGAACTGTTCTTGTAAATTTAGGGGAAATGATTCATCAGAGGTGAAAATTCCAAACAGTATGCTAAGGCTGATGGAACTTGGTGCCTATAGATTCAACACAGGCTATAATTGAGTTTTTATTTGCCCTTTCAAGGACTGAGGCAAAGCTTTATTCCCTCAGCATAGTACATACAAGGTGACATTTTCCAGCAGTCTGACTTTTCAATTATGGATCTTTTGGAAAGCTAATGAGGTCTGTATTGTTAATACTGCCAACATTGTGTCAGTACATTGAAGAACCTGTGATATTAAATATGCTGATGTAAAAAAATATATGTTATTTCTGCTCAGCCGTGTGCAAACAATCTGGCTGAAGTGCTGGAATTATAGGGAAATCCTCTCCAGAGATAAAAGTAGAATGGAATTTCGTTGAGAGCAGTTAAAAGGCTCTATTCTCTTAAGTGGTTTCTTGAAGTATTGAGGCCAAAATTTTAGAAGTTAATTACACAGAGTCTCTAACGCAAGACTTCTGGTTAAAGTTGTAATATTCTTACCATAATATTATTATTTTGGGGGGATGGGAAGGTATCATTGAGACAATCATTTAGAACTTTAAAAAATCTATACAAATTGAGTTTTTGAATAAAATGATTGATGATGTTTAAAGTTTCAAGAAAGTGGCAATAACAATTCTTCAGGCAGCAAGATATAAGGATCTGAGACAGAAGATTTTTCCATCACATAATTACTATAACAAAACTAGGATCATATCCTTAATGTTTATCCTTTACAGTAAACGCTCGCTGATTGGTTATGAGCCTTGGCAACTGTTCCGTGTGATGGGTTCCAGATGTTTAAATACAGTGACAGCTCATTGATAAGATGAATTATATGACCAACATAACAAACTAAAAGCACATTCTTCTCCAAAGAGGAATAATAAATGTGATACTTAATCATATATTTACGATATCGCCCTTCAAGATTTTTAAAAAATATTTTTATTACTTAACTCCAAATCTCTTGCCTAATACATCCCCTTTAGACAATAAATTCTAGTAATTATATTATTTTTCATGTATGAAAATGTCTGTCTGATATTTTCAGAGCATAAACGTTATTTGGCATAAAATCAAAGTGAATGTTACATGTTTTAAAATTTTCACTTGCTGGTAATGACCAAATGGAAGAAAGTATTTGGCACAGAATAGAAACCATATAGTAATAACAAAAAAAATGGAGGGAAAGGTTTTCTTAGTAAGAAAAACAAAAAGTAGCTTATTTTTAAATCCCCTGCTATCTTAGAATAGTACGGTAATATAAATTTAGAAGTAGCCAATAACAGTATATGTCAATAAATAGATTAACATTATTCCATAGAACATCACTATAATATAAATATTAGAATATGTCTAATATAGCTAATTCCCATTATTTAATAGAATTTTTATAATTTTTTAGTAAATAGCTTTACTTAATATTACTTTCCAGTCTATATAAATTGTTATGGTGAGTATTCTACATATACCTTCCACATAGTAATAATAAATATTGATTGACATTTAGAAAATAGTAAAATATAAGCAGAGATTAGGAAAGTTAATCTTTCTCTACAGGTCAAATTATGTAGTTTTCTATCTTTGATCCTTTTTTTCTCATATTTGCAATGGAAATGAGTTTGATAACAGTGGAAAATAAAAAATGGGTGCCCATTTAAAATTAAAGATTGAGTTTTTATTATTATTATTTAAAATGAGTATTACCTTACAAAGTAACTTCATAATGTCAGAAAAATCTTCTTATACAAGGGAAATATATTTTCTTTTAATTATAAAAATTAAAATGACGATAAGTAATTCAGGTCCTTATACAAAAACAGTCATCAAATTTGTGATATATTGAGAAATATTTGTGCAGAGAGAGGAGTTTTTTTGGGGGGGAGGGAGAGAATGGCAGATGCACACGAAATGACTGTTAAAAACTGACCATACTCAATATTGAAGGTAATTAAATTATTGAAATAGCCCAAAATATAATGACAAACTGCAGCTGAGAAATTGCTCTGTAAAGTACAATTCATAATATAAATTGATTTTCTGTTTTGAATGATGTATCTCTCTTGTATTAGTTTTCTGTTGTCGCATAACAAACACAAATTTAGCAAATGTAAAACAGCACCCACTTAAATTGTTTACAAGTCTGTACCTCAGGAATATGGGCATGCTGGGTTTCATGCTAAAAATCTCACAAGACTAAATCCAGGGTGTCATCTTGGCTCCATTCTCATATGGAGGTTGGGATCCTCTTCCAGATGCACAGGGTTTGGGCAGGATTCAGTTCCTCGCAATTGTGGGCCTGAGATCTCTGTGTCTTTACCACATTCCTTGGCATGTGCTCCCTCCATCTTTAAAGCCATCAACGGAGTATGTCTTTCTCATTAAATCATTCTCACACTTTGAATCTTCTGTGCCAAGAACTCTGAACCTAATCAAGGGTTCAGCCCACTCAGGATAATATACCTATACTAAGGTTAAAATATTTAGAAATTTAATTACATCTGCAAAATCCCTCTCATATAATAAAAACATCATCACAAATGTTTCATCATATTCACAGGTGTCACCTCCAAATAAGGCAGGAAATTATACCAGGAAATCATGTTGGAATTCTGCTTACCAGATCCCTCCTAACTGAACTGTCCACTTCTTTCCATTTCTAATCTGCTGCCAGATAGATGTTGTTTTTCTAAATGCAAATATGATCAAGTTGATTGACACAATCACCATCATTGTCCCTCCCATAAATGCTTAACATATTTTATTGGCTTTCATTTGTTTATCCTATCATAGCACACTTGCCTATAATTTCTTCAAATATATTCTGCCATTCAAATCTTCAGACTCAGTTCTCCACTTGCATTTACCTAATTTCACTACCTTTTTTAGACCTTTCTTACATCCTGGCTGCCTCATGCTTTGAATGTTTATTTCTCCAAAACTAGTGGCTATCTCTTCACTATTTAAGTATTTTTTAGGTTTATTTAGATTCCAACTTGGCCTCATATCCCTCAAGAACCTTTCCTAGTGCCCTGGCCAGTTATCTCAGTGATTACAGCGTCGGCTCATAGGCCAAAGTGTTGCGGGTTCAATTCCCAATCAAGGGCACATATCTCAGTTACAGGTTTGATCCCCAGCTCCAGTCAGGGCACAAGCAGGAGGCAACCAATTGATGTGTCTCTCTCACGTCGATGTTTCTCTCCCCTTCTCCTTCGTCTCTTCCACTCTGTCTGAAAACCAATGAAAAAAATATTCTCGGATGAGGATAAGAAAAAAAGAACCTTTCCTTTGCCCCATCCCCATCACCTCCAATCTGGGACAGATGCCTCTTTTCTGTGATCCCCCATATGACTTGTGTGAATCTCCGAACATCATTCTGCATTTTAGTTGCCTGCTGTCCTCTTTACTCCCCTGGATTATGACCCTGTTGAGGAAGAACCTTTCTGAACTTTATCCCATACCTCATTTGCTGTATGCCTGATGTCAGACACAGTGCCTATGACCCAAAATGTTATTGGGTCATGAAATTGTGACATTTTCCAATTACTTAAACCATATCTACAACACACAAATAAGTGGACTAATCTGTGTTCAGGTTATCTCAGTAACTTTATGGGCTAGACAGGAGCTAATTCAATAGTTGGCTAGGTAAATGTTTATTATGTTTGTACAACAGGAAACAGGGTATTAATTATACCTTGATCTTGCCCAGTTAGTAGAATAGATAATGCTGGAACATGGGGCAAAAGGCAGATCAACCAAAAGGACTTCATAAATGAGATATAGTTAATGAGGTAAAAAGACAAACTTTCAATACATTTAAAAAGTTCAATAGGTGTCTTATTTTTGTTCTAAAATATTGGCATTATCTTGCTGTACTTTATATCCTAAATTTTAGTGTGTTTTTTTTTTATTTTAATCCATTACTTTAAAAAAGTTTCCAGGTTTAGCTAATTCCTTTAAGAATAGGTTCTCCTGGGTCTGCCAGACACGCAAAATCATTTATAGTTTCTTTATTTTATTAACTCTGATTAAATGGCCACTTTGTTGCCAATGACCCTTTACCTACTCTCTCAATTTTAACCTTTTTTCTTGTTTTTAGTGAATGATTAATAATGGAACTCTAAATTTCCGCATGCTTTATATAATAATTATACATTTTTTGTCATTTTCTCATGTATGAGTAGACACTGAGGCATTAGCATTATTTTGTTGTTGTTGTTAATCCTCACCTGAGGATCTTTTTCCCATGGCTTTTTTAGAGAGAGTGGAAAGGAGGTAGCAAGGGGTAGAGAGAAAGAGAGAGAGAGAAAAAAAGACATCACATCATGTAAGAGAGACACATCAATTGGTTGCCTCCTGCCAGTGCCCCAACAGGGGGCAGGGAGCCTTATAACCCGCAACCCAAGTACTTGCAATTGACCTGGAATTGAACCTGTGACCCTTTAGTATGCAGGCTGACACTCTAACCACTTAGCCACTCTGGCCAGGGCCATTAGCATTACTTTTACTAACAAAATATCTATCCTACAATGCAAATGGTAGAATTATAGAAAGAACTATTATGGAAAATAACTGCTTAGAGAAATGAAGTCTCCATCATCAAATACAACACACACACACACACACACACACACACACACACACACACACACACGTAATCACCCAGATGTTAAAAGATAAAAAAAAAATTAGGGAGACTTTTTCTGTTGATACTGAAGAATGAGATCATGATCCTTCACACTATACCATTTTGAGTGTAATAATTTGGATATGTTTTTGGAGGGGAAAAATACTTTAAGCATTTGCATGTATTAAGTTATAGGAAATAACTCATCCAGTGTTTATGCAACACTTTAGCAAGCTACAGTAACAAAATCATATAAAACCGTTCCACACGTGTAGAAAAATCTTTAGCAGTTTACACCTGACTTCTCTCTGAATGTGTTATCAAGATTTTCATTGAAAGAAAAAAAACTGTACCTTTCAGAAGCATGCCATAGTCTTTAAATAGATATTCCTTTTCCACTTTTAAGCAATTGACAGTTTACATTAGTTGTCAAGAACTTGTGTTTCTAAGAATATTCTAATTAGGATAAACATGTTAGGTGACTTTTACTAGTACACACCTGAAAATATTTATTTGGGAATTGATCATGCTCCTTTTACTAGTATAAGTGGTGAATCTGACAAAAGGTGCCTTTCCCTTTTCCTATCTGGTTCTTACTTATGAGTAATAAATTTCTTCCAAGAATCATCTTAGTTGTTCTACTTGCATCAAAAATAACTCCTTTGGATTACATTTTTATAATTTTCTTTCTTCAAACAGTAATAACTTTGCCCTTGAGTCATACACTTTCACAATGAGGACAAGATTTTTCTTCTGGGGGGTCTTCACATGTAATTATCAGTTACTCTTTGCCTTAATTCATTAAACTACATTCAACTACATCTATTTTAAAACTCAAAATTTCCATTTTATGTATTTAAAAATTCAATGTGCGAAACTGTATAAATGTGAAACTTGTATTGATCTTCTTCTGACCCAACAAACAATGAAGTACTAATGGGTCATTCTTAGCCTTGACTATTTCCTAGAAACAGCTCAGCGTGGGCTGACACTTCTCCTGTTCTGGCTGCACTTCAGACCAATTACATCAAGTTGGAATTTGCCACCAATGTCTTAAAGAATTCCTAGATGTCTCCAAAGTTTAGGCAAGATTGGGAACTACTACTCTAAACTAGTGGTTCTCACTTTGTCGCACATTAGACTTATCGATGGAGCCTTTAAAACTTCTTACAAAAATCCCAAACACACATTCCCTATCAATCAATTCAGGGAGAGCAGGACCCAAACATCAGCATCTGTTAAATGTTCCAGATGATTCCAATGTGTATCCGTGTTTGAGAGCCAGTGCTCTGGATTGAAAGTCAGTTTAGATATAATGGTACTCTACGTTAGCATGTTGTTTTGGTTTTATGAGTTAGTGAGGTGGTGAGAAAGATAGCAGAACGGAAAAGAATAGCATTGCAATTTTAACAAATGCTATCTTGTAGATTCTATGTATTTAAGGTCAATTTAATTACAACTTAACTTGTATTGAAAGTAAAACATGTGTAGCAGAGATTTTTGTATAAAAACAAAATAAAAGCCCAGCCAATGTGTCTCAGTGGTTGAGCACCGACCTATGAACCAGGAGGTCAAGGTTCCATTCTGGTCAGGGCAAATGCCTGGGTTTCAGGCTTGATCCCCAGCAGGAATGTGCTGGAAGCAGCAGATCTATGATTCCCTCTCATCATTAATGTTTCTATCTCTCTCCCCCTCTTCCTTCCTCTCTGTAATAAATAATAATAATAACAAAATAAACGTCTTTAATGAAGATTTCTCAGAATCAGAGAGAAGAATATGAACCGTTACGTAATTCATATTTTATATTTTTCACAGATGAAATATACCATAAAAGAAACAAACACCTGCTAAAGCATTTAGGTCCTTTCTTCACACTTTGTGTCCTTTGTTGAAAAACCATTAAGTGAGAGATGGTTTGTTTCTTTATATGCTTGGGTTATATAAAGTGCACCATATTTAAAAAACTGCTCCAACATTTCAGTCTGAATTGAGCTTGGATTCGTCCAAGTTCTATTGCCATATAAATTAAATTTCAATCCAACTTTTGAAACTTACAGTTATGCTTTTTCAATAAGCATTCCAAGAACAGCTACAGTTGGGTCAATTTTTTAAAGTGTGCTAGAACAAAAAGCCAAAATATCCTGAACTTTTCCCCCATAATCATTGTTTAGTCCTATAAATGTCCAAATAATAGTTGATGTAGTTAACAGTCAACCATGATAATATAGGTAGACATGCCCAATATGTTTTCTGTATTATTCTCTCTATAGCAACAAACTGCCAATTTAATACAATGTAAATGGTACAATTCCAAAATATGGAACAAATTAAATTTTGAATGAGTTCTCTTTCTCCTTGGTGAAAAGGACTGTGAAAATTATATATTGAAATTTAGAACAAAAGTAAGAGTTTTACTTAATAGATCTTCATGTTTATAAACTCCAATTTCTACCCGTATCATCAAAATCACCATCTAGTCCTCAAGGGGTGTTATAATTATGTAAGTGCAGATACCCTCTGCAGGGCTCCTACTGTACACACACACACACACACACACACACACACACACACACACACACACACACACATTTCCTAACAATCACTTCTCTACTGGCTTTTCAAATTGTGGAGATAATTATATTCTTATATTCCTAACCCCTGATTTTAACCATATTTCAATGATCAAACATTGTGCAAACAGGATTAAAACATATTCATGTTTTAATCATGATCATTTTCTCTGCTGGAGTGATTGTTTGCATCTAGGACAAATGTCTGAACTCAGTTTGAAAAGAGCTCAAGAAAACAGAATAACTAGGCAAAGCATTTAGCCAGGATTCTACACAATCAGCCCAAGACAACTGTGGCCTTGACTCCTTTAAAGGATTTATTCACAGGCCCCCTTATTCGTGTTCTGGAGATAAGTGTTGGTACCAGACGACTTCCTAAAGCCCCTGTTGAGACATGACTGGGTGAACTGAGAGGAGTTGTCCCTGTTTGAAAACCTAAACTTTCATGACAATGGAAACTCTTGCTATGTCCTTTAAACCTTCTGTTTGGTTTGCTGAAGAGCCCTACCTGAATTGTTGTCTCAGCTGTGAGGCATACTAAATATAAATGATTGAAACACCAGGCCTGTGGGACAGTGAGTAGATCTTTGAGTTAGAGGATCAACCAACCCTAAATTTAACTGCTCTGCTCCCTGATCTTGGAAAAGAGAAGAACTATCAGAGATGAAACTATGTTCCCTGAGGGTATTCTTCAGGAATATAGCCTGATTCAATCCAATCATTTTGAAATGTTTTGGTTTCTTGGAGGGAAATGCTTTATCAGTAAATAGAACATGAGTTTTATTTAAGATTACACAATATGCGTATGAGTTTTTTCACTTACCAGCTTCCTGACATTGGGAGATTATGTAATTTCTTAAAACGTTAGTTCTTCATTACAGAATGAAAATAATAAAACTACCCAGGTTTGTAGATGTAATTAAATGGGACAAAGCTTATAATTGCCTAAAACAGCAAGTTGCACAAATTAGGCACCAAAGGAATACGAGCTTTCCTCCTCTGGAAGTGTAAGAAAAGGGAAGTCTGCATTTTAAAAGTAGGCTGACTTATATAATCGATATATATAAAAGCCTAAATGACTGAACAACTGAATGACCAGTCAACCGGTCGCTATGATGTGCACTGACCACCAGGGGGCAGGTGCTCAATGCAGGAGTTTCCCCATGGTGGTCAGTGTGCTACCACAGCCAACCTCCTGTGGCCCCTCCCCCTGTCCAGCCAACCTCCCATGGCCCAATCAGCCCCGATTGCCAGCAAGGCCGAGGGACCCCACCCTTGTACGAATTCATGCACCGGGCCTCTAGTGATGAAATAAATAACAATACGAGACTGGAAAAATAAAAACTATATTAAACTAAAATGTAATAGAATCACCTGTCCAGCTCTGACCCACTTCTTTGTTTTTCTCTCTCCTCTGGAGGATGGTATGCTCTTCTCTTCAGCCTACCCATTTGACTATTATTTCAGGAAATATTTTTAAGCAAATATATGAAGTTTAGATCAAAATATACACATAATTATGTATAGATATTTTGGAATGTATTTTTATATCCAGTGGTAATGAAAAATATGATAAATTAAGAAAATTAGGAATTACCTTCACATTACTGACTTATCTAAAAGCACATATTCGTGTATTCATACTTCTGTACATATACACATCACCACACTGTTTCAGAGTGGAAGTGTGACTGCCATGGCAGTCCCAGAAAGAGCAAATGAGTGAAATGATGACCAGTGGGCCTATTATGAGACTCTATTATAGACACTTTAATATAGTACTATTGAACTTATTTGATTAATAATATGCATTTTTCTCTTAGAAAATTTTGACTCAAGAATATTATTAGATTTATCCTGAGTTTTTTTAATAGATATTGGCATGAACTCATTCACTTTCCTGGAAACTTTTGCTCAAAATAACTTGAAAATGGTTGCTTGAAAAGAAATTTTGGCCTTGGCAGATATGGCTCAGTTAGTTGGAGTGTTGTCCAGTATACCAAAAGGTCGTGGGTTCAATTCCCAGTCAGGGCACATAGCTGGGTTAGGGGTTCAATCCCCAGTAGGGGAACATAAAGAAGGCAACCAGCCAATGTTCTTTCTCCTGGGACACTAGAACAGAAAAAAATATTATGTAAAAACAAATCAAAGTATGAATTTTAGTTGATAATAATATATCAACATTATCTAATTGATTACAGCAAATCTACCATACTAATATCAGATATTAGCAATAGGGAAACCAGATGTGGTGTATATGGAAATTCTCTGTACTATCATTGCAAGTTTACTAAATCAAAAACTATTCTAAAATAAAGATTCAATTTAAAAAAATGCTTCCTTTCTGCATTTCATGTTGGGTATGTGATGTCAATTTAAAATCTCATAATAATGTTCAAATTCAAAGCAACAAAATATTAGTCATCATGCAACCCAGAGAATTTCCTTGATCTTAAAATGAACTACCTTGTACAGATTTACATATATACTAGAGGCCTGGTGCAAGAAAATCATGCATGGGACAAGGGGTGGTCTCTCATCCCGGCCTGCACTCTCTCGCAATCCAGGACCCCTCAGGGGATGTCCAACTGCCAGTTTAGGCCCGAGGACATCCCTCTTGCAATCTAAGACAGCTGGCTCCTAACCACTTGCCTGCCTGCCTGATTGCCCCTAACCACTCTGCCTGCCTGCCTGATTTCCCCTAACTGCCTCTGCCTCAGCCCCCACTGCTGCGGCTTCATCGAGAAGGATGTCCGGAATGACATCTGGAAGTTCATTCAGCTGTCTGGTCTAATTAGCATATTATGCTTTTAATATATATATATATATAATATATATATATATTATATATATATATATATATTAAAAGCATAATATGCTAATATACACACATATATATATAAGATTTAAAAGAACAACATGCAATATACAATTAAGAAATAAAGTGAGACAATAAGACAAAAAATCTCTAAGCATTGAGAGATAAAAGTGCAAAAAAAGAGTATGCAGTTTCAAAAAGTATTTTATTTCAGGGAGGTAGAGCGGCAATGTCCAACAGAATTTCCTATGATGATGGAAGTGATTCTGTGTGTTCTATAATATGCAACCACAAACCATATGTGGCTGTCAAGCACTTGAAATATGGTTTGTGAGAGTGAAGAACTGAATGTTTTATTTTACTCAATTTAAAATAGTCACTGCAGAGTTAGCATATGAGATGAACCCAAAAGCCAAAGTAAAAGTTGGATAGACATTCCACTTCAGTGCAAGGATACAGTATATTTAAGTGAAAGACACTAACTATACTTGTGAAACAGTGAATAGATTTTGGAGATATTGGATCAACCAATCCTAAATCCTGTCCAACTTCGTACTTTTTATTTGAACCAACTCATTTACTATGTAACTCTCTTTTAGTTGGGATTTCTATTACTTGTAGCCAAAATCACCCAAACTTATCCAAGAGCTATATACATGAAGTACCAGCCATTACCCAGCAAGGAAGAGATTTTTGTCTTTTTTGTTTACTACTATATCCCAAGTGGAACACTGTCTAGCACATAAACAAATGAATGAATCAACTGCCATTAAGTAGCTTAGGAAACAGAATGTGTGAGTAGAGCAGTAAGTTCAATAGATAGTTGGCATTATTCAACATACTTTACAGAGAGAATGGAGACTCTAATTAATCTGGTAAATATGTTAAATGGAAATGTGTTAAGAACCTCAATTATAACATACTTAGAGGCCCGGTGCATGAAATCATGCACAGGTGAGGTACAGCCGGCCCGCCCTGACTGGAGCTGATGGGGCTGGGCCGGCCAGAGGGAGGGGCCGTGGGCAGTTGGCCAGCTGGCACCACCCCCCAGTCGAACTACCAGTCCAACATCCGGTCGAGGGGACAATTTGTATATTAGCCTTTTATTATATAGGATAGTTCAAATACAATAATACCCTGCTGCCAAGCCAAGTTATGCCAAGTATCCTAGAACCAAAGATAAAAAAGAATACTCTTTCATGCCTTTGGAAAGTTTATAGTCCAGTGGATAGACAAATATATATAAAAAGTATGATCACCTTGTGATAAGTATTACAATAAAGGTTTCATAATATTCCAGAGAGTTGAGAGAAACAAGATTATAAAATTAAATGGTATATTTGACCCATGAGGTAGAAAATGGAAAACTTTTTTTTCTGTCCCTGCTTTTCTGATCTGATTTTATGACTGGTATTATGTGTAGTAAATGGTAATTAATCCCATTAGGCTAAGCTATTTTTATATCAATGCCTTGAAACCACAGTTTTTAGATTGTGACAAAGTATTTTATCAAAAATACCACTTTTATTATTCTTTACATCTCTTATCCACTTAAATTAATAAATCCTGAAGAACAAGAGTTGGCTATGAGACAAGTGTTCTGAAGGCTGCAAGCACTCAACAATCGGTGCTATAATCTAAAGAAAGATGAATCAGGCGAGGATTATTCAATCATGCCATCTTCCATCAACTACTCTAAATTGCCTAGAGGACAAGGCCTAAGAAACAGATCATAATCAATATTGAATATCCATTTTACCATAATAAGCCATTGGGAATAATCCCATTAAGCAAACATCCGAGTTTCTGTTACCGACTCCTCAAAAACTCACTCATCGAAGGTCATCCATCATCATCATCTGAACACTTACACCTAATGTCTCTCTATATTCCCCCACTAATCTGACCCAATATTTCATTGCTCCCAAATGTTGCAAACACTTCCATTAAGCTCCTAAGAATGCCCTTTCAGTCATCAAAAAAATGTGCCTATGCCCACAACATCTTCCCAAGCATTCTCTTGGCTTGCTTTCTTGCTCTAATTGAAAGTTTGTTATTTCTGAGGTCACCTGCATTCCATGAAGATCTCTCAGATAGGGAAAGGTTTTCCTCCAGCATCCCACAAATGAGATCACCTCGCAGCGGTATCCTCCTTGATTCACACTGCGGATTCCAGAATATCTATCTTTGTCCCTCAATCAGCCCAGCTGCTTTGAAGCAGATGCCATCAGGCTACACCAACTGCTGTCCCTCTTTGTGTAGGCATTTTTCAAATTCCCAGTCACTCCCTCGCACTCCTGGAAAATTTTAGCAACTGATTCATGTCTTCCGTTCCAAAACTACTTCTATTATAATTCTCTAAAATATCCAATCTCATATATAAAATCAATCTAACATCTAGGCTGCTTAGTTTCTTGACCTCATTTTCACTAATATTTTTCCAATATCCATCTCAGCCACTCGATTTTGTGGTCATAGCCTGAAGCTTCACATTAACTATAAGAATATTTGCAGTTTCAGCCAGGACTCTCTGACCACATGTTTTTATCATTCCAGGTCTCTCTTGTATTCTATTCTAACAATGTTTTGAGGTCATTAGAACTGCCAATCCATCAACCATTCTATCCCTTTTTCATTGTGCACCAAACATGTCATGTCATTACTGCTCTTTACCCAATTTAAGTCAGTGGTGAATCATTTACAACCACTACCTAGCTTCCACCCTCAACTCCCTTACACATACTTTCCACCATGATACCAGTTGGGAAAATCCCAAACAAGGTTATATTCAACTTTCTGCTATAACACTCCTGAACTTAGAGGTGAAAAAAAAAAAATTACACAACTGCACGGATTGGTCTCTTTTAATTTATATCTAACTACTCTAAGGTAGTTTTTTCTTTAAAGCCTAGAAATCATGTAACTCTTACTTTTCCTATCTCTTAAATGATTCTTTCAAACTCTTTGTTTTCTCTTTAAATCGCAAACACTGGCTTTTTATTTAAGTGGAAAACTTTAATTCCTATTTCTTTGAATAGAGAAACAGCCAGGAGAAAACAATTTCATTTCTTTAAGACCAAATCTGGCCACTTCCCCTACCTGTGCACACTCTTGACTCTGAGCTACATGACCTGCCCTGTTCCTGTCTGAGGTCAATCCCTCCACTTATGGACCTGACTCCACCCAGTCTATGTGGGAACTTTGATCTTAATCATTATTTATCTTTCCTAAATATCTATTTTTCTCTGTATTATACAATCATTTCAATAGTTATACATTATATACATATATATATAATACCTAATAAAAGACTAATATGCAAATTAACCATCACTCTGCTACACCCACAAGCCATGCCCACCAGCCAATCAGGAGCAAATATGCAAATAAACTCAACCAAGATGACTGCGGCCACAGAGAGCAGGAGGGAGGTTTGGGTTTCCCCGGCAATGGAGGAAGCCAAGCTTTCCGCCGGCCCAGACCTCCACTCCAGGCTACAAAGTTTCAATTATAGAAGATAAATAAATCCCAACAGAAATGGCTGCAGCCATGGAGCGAGCAGAAGGCTTGGCTCCACTCCAGGCTACACAGTTTCAATTGTAGAAGATAAATAAATCCCAGATACCAGGGCCTCCACTTGGGTAACCAGGGAGGATGGCCGGCCTGTAAACCACCACAGGCCTCTAGCCGAGGCTGCCCCACGTCCCAAGGGAACCCCCACCCTTATCTGGGACACCCTTCGTGGGAAACCAGCTGGCCCCCACCCATGCACCAGGCCTCTATCCTATCTAATAAAAGAGTAATATGCAGATTGACCATCATTCCAACACACAAGATGGCTGCCCCCATGTGGTCAAAGATCCTGCCCCCATGTGGAAACAAGATGGCCACCACAAGATGGCCAGCAAGGGAGGGCAGTTGGGAGGGACCAGGCCTGCAAGGGAGGGCAGTTGGGGGCTATCAAGCCTGTAGGGGAGGGCAGTTAGGGGTGACCAGGCTGGCAGAGGAAGGAAGTTGGAGGTGACCAGGCCTGCAGGGGAGGGCAGTTAGGGGCAAACAGGCTGGCAGGGGAGCAATTAGGCATCAATCTGGCTGTCAGGGGAGTGGTTAGGGGGTGATCAGGCTGGCAGGCAGAAGTGGTTAGGGGCAATCAGGAAGGCAGGCAGGTGAGCAGTTGGGAGCCAGCAGTCCTGGATTGTGAGAGGGATGTCCGACTGCCCATTTAGGCCCGATCCCACCGGGCAGTCGGACATCCCTTGAGGGGTCCCAGATTAGAGAGGGTGCAGGCTGGGCTGAGGGACACCACCCCCCCATGCACGAATTTTGTGTACCGGGCCTCTAGTATGTATATATATTTATTTAGAATACATATACACTGAGTGGCCAGATTATTATGATCTCTGAAAGCGTAATAATCTGGCCACTCAGTCTATGTGTGTGTGTGTGTGTGTGTGTGTGTGTGTGTGTGTGTATTAGAGGCCCGGTGCATGAATTCGTGCATGGGTGGGATCAGGCCAGCCTGGCCAAGGGGAGGGGACATGGGTGGTTGGCTGGCCTGCCTGCTGGTCGAACTCCTGGTTGAGGGTACAATTTGCATATTATCCTTTTATTATATAGGATATACAGTGAGTGGCCAGATTATTATGTGTTCAGAGATCATAATAATCTGGCCACTCAGTGTATATTGTAAAGATAGCATCACATTGCAGTGATGCCCATTAGAACCAGGTAGAACAAACTGGCTTTGCTGCTTGTTAGTTGGGCATCCTTTGTGAAATTATTTCTTCCTCCTTAAGTTTTCTAGTCTATAAATAAACTTTTGCCTACCTTCCTAATAGGATTATTGAAATTTTAAAATAATTTACTCCTTGCAAAGCTCTCACAGCAGTTCCTGATATCTAGTAAGCACTATCTATCTTTAAAAACAAAACAAACAAAAAAGAGAAAACTTTCAACCTGTCCCTCCAGCTACCCAAATTGCTTCTTCCTTTAATACCAAAATATTTAGAGAACTGTGTTTCTTCTTACCTTCTACACTTCCATACAAATCTTATCTTCTACCCACTGAAATCAGATTTATAACCTCACCATACTTCTGAAGTCAGAGAACAGTGCTAACACCTAGTATATGATGATGATAAATATTTGCTAAGGAAGTAATTAAATTCTGATGTCAAGAAGACTTAAAAATAAAAAAGTCTAGCTTGAAATATGACTGTGGGTTTCCTTTATGCAAACATTGCCTTTTTATTGCTTGTCTTTTTCTGATTACCATGATATGGAGGAAAAATTATGCCAAAGGTTTAGGAAAGTGGGTATAAAGGGAAGTTAAACCACCATTTGTCTTGAGACTGGTTTTAAACTTTAGTACACATTTTACAAAACCAATACATATTATATACACCCATTGGATCAATAATTTTGTTTCATTCAAATAAATGTATTTTATATCAACAAGTGTATAAAGCAAATGTATAATAATAATGTATTATGCCCATGAGTATACAATATAGATATGCAATACAGTGAGCTTTATGGCACCAATGGGTTAAATAATAGCTTGTTAACTTTGATCAAATGAAATCCAGCTAAAATTATCAAGATGCATGGCCAGGCCATTTGAACGGGCAAGTAAGAACAGATACCAAAAATATTTATTCTGAAAACCTAGCCAAATAATTTAACTACAGCCTATTCTTAAGTAGGAAAAAAACTAGCTTTATAATACTTTTTAAGCCAGAGGATGTAATTGAAATTCTTTAGTGATATCTATCCAGTCTGGACCATCTAGTCAGTTTCATCTTAGAAGAAAATTACTTATGTCAAAAGTCATTGGTTTAAGTCCCTAAATATATTAGGAGACACAGTGTTACTCAAAGGCCATTATTAAGTTTCTGATAAAAACTTTGTCATAAGAATTATTAGAGTTATTAATGAGTATTGTTAAGATTTAGGCTCTGACCTCTACACTTAGATCACTGATTGAGTAGAAACATGTTACCACCAAGTGACTCTGCCGAATTCTTTCGCTATAGTATTACTTTGGCTTAGTCTATTGTGAAAAGCTATTCTTGTACGTTGCTTCCCAAGAATATCAATGCACTTTCTTTTTCATATGTTTTCTTGAAAATAAGGCTGGTTGAGAGAGACGGGTATCAACTTTCACCTTCAATTTATTTCACCTAAAATCTATAAAATATCCATCTCTGAAGATTGTTACGGGTTTACATTTCAGTTTAGTAAGCCATGTCCTTCCAGTTAGGTTGATGTTACTTGGAAGTTAATCCTAGCACTATAAAATCAAGTAGAAGTTGACAGAATCTTAAACAGAATCAATTTTCTCTTTAGTTAGTAGATGTGTAGATCAATTGTGATGATGGATTGCAACCTGAGATTATTTACTCCGAATTTATTTTACTGTTTGAGCAATTCCTGAGCATTGATATGCAAAATTTTTCACTTTGTAGATTTTGTAAACTAAATGTTTCATACCAGCTTGATTTGCATGAGGATAAAAAAGAAGCAGAACTTATCAAGTAGAAGAATCTGTATTTAAAATGAAAATTGGTCATCCTAATCTATGATGGGTTGTCTGAGGAAGTGTCTCATCCTTACAATACTCCCAAGCCAATATATCTGTGATTCTGTGAAAGATGAGACACGTTGTTTTTATTATTTTTGTTCATTCCACAGATGATATGAAGTAACTGGCACGTGACAGGTATTGTGCTAATTACCAAATTTAAGGTGATGTGTCTTTTCACTCCCAATGTCCTTCACAGAACCCTATTATTAGAAGATGTTTAAAATATTTGTTGTTATACTGTCTCCTCTTCTGTGAAGTTTACTTGCTCTATGCTTGGTATATTATTATATAAAATTAAATTTTTGGAAATTTTTTTTCTAAATATCATATGGTATACTATGAAGCCAATTAGAAATTTTCTCATGACTTGAGGCTATTGTGGAATGTGAGTGTCACTATACTTCTTCACTAGAGTAAATTTTTGAGAAGTGGCTGAATTACCATAACTAATGGCTTGAGGTTCTCCCCCTTGTGTATGCTTGCCTGAACTGACATTTTAAATGTAGGCCAATTTGTTTTTGCAGGATTGGATCTATTTGGGTAGTGTTATGGTGAGATTTGATAAGTACTAAAAAAATCTATCCTGCTTCCAAATATTTTCATCACATCACTTAACATAATCATCATTAAAACTTCTTTCTCTGAGGTTAAAAACATCACCCCAAAATTTTGTTTTCAAATAGAATTACCCCAGAAAAAAGTTTATTTACCTTTTATTAGTACATAATATAATTATTTTGTCAAGTAGATAAAGAATTGACCCCCTCCACTCCCCAGCCTTCCATCCCTGCCTTCACAGAATTATTATCTGGGTTCATGGGTTATGTATATATGCATGTAAATTCTTTGGTTAATTTCTTTCCACTCCCACCCCCACACCCCCAACCCCTAGTGTCCCCCTTCCCTCTGAGATCTGTCATGTTTAATCATGGTTTTCAGTAATTTTATTATAATGTGTCATGGAGTGATTTTTTGTGTATATTTTGCCTAGGTGATCTTTTATAATGTGACAATTTTTAAAATTTGAAATATTTTAATTATTTTTCTTCAAAATCTCCCCTACACTAGTAGCTCCAATTTTGTTTTAAAAAAAACAAACACAAAACACCTTAAAATCATCTCAAAGGTATTTCATATACCAAATTTTGTTTTTATTCTTTTCTCTCTTTGAAAATTATTTTGTATACTTTCTGTTTGTATGCCTTCAAGTCCATTAATGTTTTCTTCTGCAATTTCTAATCTGCAATTAATTATTCAGATACTAAAGGCCTGGTACACAAATTTGTGCATGTGTGGGGTCTGGCCAGCCCACCCCAATGGGGGCTGATCAGGGCCAGGCCCAGGTGGGGGGGGGGACTGTGGGAGGTTGGCCACTGGCCCCACCCCTGATCAGGGGGGGCGATCAGGGGAGGGGCTGGCCGGGGGGATGGGCTGCAGGAGGTTGAAGGGGCCAACCGGGGCCCCCATTGGGCCAGTTGGCCGCTGTGCGACTGGTCTTTCCAGTTGTTCTGATTGTTCCTGTCATTCCACCATTCTGGTCGCTTGGCTTTTATACATATAGATTGTATTTTCAGTCTCTAGAAGTCCTAAATGTTTTATTTTATAACTTCCATTTATTTTTCTCATCAGATGTTCTTAATGTCCTTAAATCTATTTATAAGGTTTATACTCTATGGTTAAGGCATTTTTCCTGGTCATTTCCATCATTTCTGTCATATGTAGCTTGTTTCTATTGATTTTTTCCTACTGGTTGAGTCATATAATCCTGCTCTTTTGCATGCTGGTAATTTCTTATTAGATGCAAGAAATTCTAAATTGTGTGGTTTTGAATGGTAATATTTTTCTTTAAATAGACATGCACTTTTTTCTCTCACTAAGTTATCTGGAATAAGTCTGATGCTTTCAAAGATATGTGTTTTCACTTTTTTTGGAGGGAGGAGTTTTAAAGCAACTTTTCCTACAGGGCTACTGCATAACTCTGGCTGGTGAAAAACACAAAGTCTCTCCAGACATAGGTGCACTCCAGAGAATTTACCACCTACTATATTTTAGTTGGTGTTTTACTAATTGATATTTCATTAAATTTGACTTCATGCATTCTAGTTTTCTATTCAATTAAAGACTCAGATGGATAGTCACTTTTGCAGAACTCCAAAACTCTCTCTATGCTTATGTGCATAATCCCATCTTTTGGGATATTCTGCCTCGCAAAATTTAGACAACTTCCTCCTTAGCCCTAATTTCTGTTTTCAGCTCAGCTAGATTACTGGGCTGCGTTTGAATTCTCCCTTATGCACTGTGATCTGCAAATCTCCCCCTCCTCTGACAATTAGTGTAAATTTTAGGATTCACCTTACTTATTTTCCTAATCTCAGGAATCAGGATTGGGCACTGTCTCTTACCCAATGTGTAAAATTGGTTCTTTTATATTCTGTCCAATTTTATAATGTTTTTGGCAGAAAGATAATTCTATAGCAGTTCATCTTTCATGGATAGTAGTAGAATGTGAGTTTTGATGAAGGATAAGACTTCTAGTCCTCAGGGGTAAAACTGAGTAGAGAATTAAAGCAGAGAATTCTGAGAAAGCGTATTATAAGAATAAAAGGCATTTATGGATTTAAAAAGCTCATAATATAACAATAAATAGCACTTATGGATGAAAGAAGCAAAGACAAGTTTACTTACTGCTCAATTTTTCATGTAGGAATATTTTGTTTTAGTTATGTTCATCTCCATGGAAAATTCTATGGGGCATTCAGCAAAGCTCTGCAAGGAATCATTACCACAAAATTCCAATCTCCAACTTCTGAACTGCTGCAGGACAGGGACTTTAGGTATGGCCTTAAGAAAACCTAAGATTGGGTTCCAGCTTTTTTCTCCATCCCTTTCTTCTGCCCTTTTTTTTTTTTTTTAGAGGATTATGTTTTCTAACCTGTTTGGTGCCTCATCTCTTAGTTCTTGTCCCTAGCTCCTTGCATTGAAGATGTACAATAGCCTGCCACAGTTTATCACAGCTCTTGACCTTAAGCAAATAGCCAGCCAGATATTTCTCCAGCAAAATGGGTTTGTTCAAAAACAACAAAGAATTGCAATTAGGGATGTGCAGCTTTAATGATGAACCATAAACAAGTCCAGAGAAACAAATAAGAATGCTCTTTGGCTCTAGCTGGTTTGGCTCAGTGGATAGAGCGTCGGCCTGTGGACTGAAGGGTCCCAGGTTCGATTCCAGTCAAGGGCATGTATCTTGGTTGCGGGCACATCCTCAGTGGGGGGTGTGCAGGAGGCAGCTGATCGATGTTTCTCTCTCGATGTTTCTAACTTTCTATCCCGCTCCCTTCCTGGCTGTAAAAATCAATAAAATATATTTAAAAAAAAAAAAAAGAATGCTCTTTGTAGGAGCTATTGTATACAAAAAGCCCATTGAAAGAAACGGAAAGTTCGATGTATGGTGACCTTTTTTTTTGGCTGAGGTATGGCAGTATCCCAAGAGGTTCATCTCTTCCTTTTAGGTCAGTAGTGTACGGTCAAATGAAATATGCCCGAAACTTCTCTCTTCCAGCCTCCCAACTCCGTTTTAAATGAGGTTTCTGTTTACTAATTTTCACACTACTAAGCTTCCTAGTGCCACACTTAAACCTATTTATTCTCTAAGAATACTCTACATTCATATCATATTTTGCAAAGGGTCTCCTACACATATTTGAAAAAGCAAATTCTGAGATAGATATTATTTTCATAGCTTCAAATACCACCTATAAATCGAGAATGCCCAAAGCAGTATGTGTACCCAAGGTTTCTCTTCTCAATTTCAGATCCCTACATCCAACAATTTTCTAAACACTTCCACTTAGAAAAATTCAATATATTCTAAAGTGAATCCATCAACTTTCCTCACCAAATATATTGTTGAAAGCACTATCCTTTAATAATTAAGAACAGGAAGACACGGGGTTGCTATAACCCCTTATTTCATTATAAGCATTTTGATATTTTCAAAAATTGTATAGATTGATTAGTTTTATAGAATATTAAAAATATTTAAAATAAACATTGAAAAAAGAAAATCTTATCTCCTGTCTTGAAAGGGAACACAATCAAAATAAAATTAGGACCCTGGCCCAAAGGAAAGTGAAAAGCACTCTGTAGGGTGTGGAAACCCAGCCATATAATGGCACAGAGGGAGGGCATATTTTCCCCTTCATTTTATGTCTGCTCTTTCCCCGCCACCACAGTATAGTGTGAAATAGATCTCTTCAGGTTTTGCTAATTTAAATGTATATGCTAAACAAAAGTTCATGGCAAGGAGACAAATCTTACTATCTTTTACATAGTCTATTTAGTAATGGATTTTATAAAAAAAACAAATTTTTCTAAATACTAAGTGATGTCATATGACATGATTCCTAATGAATGACGTACCATGAGGAAAACAATTCCTAAGGTATGATGAGGCTGACTTTTTCCCCCCTCCTTTTGGTTTATATAATGAAATATAAAACATTCCTTCAAAGTGAAGAAAATTGTACTTTTAATTTTTGTCTTATTTAGCATATTCAATTAAGACTGTCAACAATAGCAGAGTAGATTCTGTTTCTGTTATTTGGAAATATGCTACTACAGACCTTGAAGAAAATGATGCTCTGGTTCAAGGGAACTATTTGTATTATTAACTATACAGAGACACAAGGGAAAGGTTGCAGATGAAGTTGATGAACTTAAATGTTCACTCTGAGTTTATTTGCTTTCAAAGACCCAAGTGAAGTGACTAAGTATATTTTAAAGCACATGTGGTAATCGATTCTGTTTCATTTAGATGAGACAGAATTTCAACTACCTGTATTATGACTTCATCTTGAAACATTTCCGGTATTGTATTGCTTCAACTAGTCTAAGGAGAATAGATTGTTCATCTTGAACCATTTTCTCCCTGTCCTAAGTTATAGCAAGCAGTGCATTGTAGTGGTCAGACCTCATGACTTGATTTAGTGATAGTGTGCCTTCTCTTTTATACTAGCTTTCTAAAAGCTCACATACTTTTGGTGACTGTATTCTGTCCCTGAGACCTTTCTTCCACATAACAAATATTTCTGAACTAGTTGTATTTTCTTATAATTTATTCTTACCAACACATATTCTCTTATCTTTATTCTTCTGAAGCCAATGAAAGCAAATCAGTGTAAACAATCCCAGATATTTGACATTTTCTTTTCTAAGAATCAATTGTGACAAAGGTTTTATGCTCATATATATTTAGTTCCTACTGGTACATTTCTACTTAAACTGTAGATTATAAACAAAGCCAACCTTATGTTTGATGCATCTCTATAATATTTGAGAGTCAAGACCAGTTATTTTGTTTTATTTCAGCCTACAAGCAAGTGACAGTAGAAGTTCATTTTTAAGATTCTAAAGATTAGAAGTATCCAAATATGAGTTTTATAAATATTTCTAAATTATCATCTATTAAAAATAGCCTAAGCATTGTAACAGTTAAAGAATTAATTATATAAATTCAGAACTGAAATGTTTGTTGTAGGAACAAAACTGTGTTAATGTCATTTTGATTTATGAACTATCTGATGTATTAACTATTTGAAATAAACTGAAATGCTTGTGGAAATGGCATTAATCATTATCAAAAGGGATAAAAATGAATGGTAAGTGTTCACTCAGTGGCCCAATCTGTGTGACCCAGACAATGTGTTGTCTATTTTAATGACAATTGAGAGTGCTGTGAAAATTGCCTGCATTCATGAAACAAAGATAATTTACTACAGAACAGGAGATCCTCCAGATGTACAGGCTGAAGGAAATATTTGAAAAGGAAAGACATAATAAGAGGAATCAGATGACACTGACGGATGTTTTCTAAAGAGCTGTCACATCATCCCTTCCTTTGGTTTCTGCAGATGCTGTTAGAACTAATCCTGATGATGAGTGATTTTACTTGAGCACTATCTGCAGATCAACAAGTATTCTCTCTAAATAAAGTTTCTTCCTGTCTGTTTTTGCTCTTTCTTTTTTTCACTGAGCACAATGCCTTTTGCCATTTTGAAGCAAAATAGCAAAAAGCAAATTCAGCTAAAGAGTGGCAGACTTGCAATGCAATTATTTTTTGGTCTTACTTTATAAAATATTTAGGATTTTTTTGTTCCATTTTTAGGTAATTTAATATATTAATATTAAATTGACTTTTATGGTATTTTATAGATAATAAAAAGTTGTTTAGAACAAATGTTATTCATAATATTGGACTATTTATCATATATCCATATTTTTTTAATATGTATTTATTTATTTTAGAGAGAGAGCGGTAGAGAAGGATAGAAACATCAATGAGAGAGAAACATCAACCAAACATTAACTGGATGCCTGTTGCATGCCCCCCACTGGGGTTCGAACCTTCAACCCAGGCATGTGCCCTGACCAGGAATTGAACCAGTGACCTCCTGGTGTATGGAAGGATGCTCAATCCACCGAGCCACACTGGCTGGGTATATGTCCATATTATGTAAATATATTAAATACCGCATTTTCTTTATCCTTTATTATTGTGTGCTTCAGAAATTAACCTGTCAAGCCATTAAAACATTAAACTAGAGCAGGCCCTGTCATAGGCATCCAGGTAAAGTAATATTTTAATGGAATGTAGCATCTTGCCCAAATACTACATTCTAATTTAAACTTACAAAGAACCTTTGGTTCAAAATAGCTCATTTTTCAAATGAAAAAAAAAAAGCTTAAGTTGATAAAAATCTACCGAGTTTCTAAACATTACAGAACTAGTAGATTGAGCACCAGAATGAGGTTTTCTTTCATTTTAGCCCAGTGTTCTTGCTTCTAACTTACAAAGCCAACTTGCTTTTAGGAAGATTTTTATACAAAACTTGAATCTATCCAGCTAATCTGAAGGCACATTCATATGTTTTGACATTGGGTTTAGACAGAGAAAAAAAATTTAAGTCATAAGAATGTTGACTCTTATTAGATCTAGGAATGGCTCCTGGATTGTCCAACTTTAGAATCAAAGGGTGAAGGAACGTCAGGGAGAAAATCACAGTGAGGCCTCTCTAAAAACATTTCTAGAGCAAACCAAAATAAACAATAAAAATATTCAAGGAAGAAGATGCCTTGCAATACAATGGAAAATGGTACGCAAAGAAACAACTACAACTTATATTTGGTACTAACTACATGTTGGTGTATAACACTGAGTAACTAAACTGGAACTAAAAAGCCAGATGATCTGAACATGGGTGTTGGCAAGGGTGAGGTGAAATAGGAGGCATGTGAAAGCATGATAAAAGTCTTGCCTTATTTGGGAAGAGGTTATAGTTAGTGATGAACTTTAGATTTTGATATTAAACCGTAGTGTACTGTAATCAAAAGGGAAATAGGAAGAATGAAATAAGATTCATAATTTCCAAGTCACCAAATAAAAGTAAATGGAGACAAATATAATAAAAACACTAAAAATAAAAGAATGGGGAAAAAATAGACAAGGCAAATTTCAAACCACTGTAGATCGGTCAATATTAACCTGAGGTACAATAATATGTAAGGTCCAAAGATCCTAATGGAAGAGCATAATAAAAAAACAGTTACACTGACAAAAAAATATAAGGAGAAAGTAATGAATCTACAATCATTAATTAAAGACTTTAACATGATTTTTCCAAACTCAACAGAACAAGTTTCCCATGTCATACAATAAAAACTTTATGTAAAATTAATTTTATTTATATAAACCCACTTAAATGTCTTAGAATCAATATTTTTAACATGGTAGACTAGGCCTAAATACAATACCTTAGTTTGTCCTTACCCTTAATTCATATTTAAATCCACAGACAACAGTATGGTAGTTACCAGAGGTAAAGGGGTTGGGAGGAATAAGGGATAAACTTGCCAAATATATGCTGACAGAAGATGATTGACTTTGGGTGGTGGGCACATAAAGCAATATACAGATCATGTATCATGGAAATGTACACTTGAAACTTATGTGGTCTTGTTGACCAATGTCACCCCAATGAATTTAGTAAAAAAAATAAAAAAAACAATAAATAGATAAAATAAATCCATGCTATTTGGTGCCATGCTGGAGTAATGAACTCTAAATTTGTTGAAGTGTTTGCTATTGTTTCTGGCAATATACTAGAGGAAGGACATGAGTGGGCAAGAATAAACCCTACTTCAGAAATTTTCAAATTCTAATGAACAATTTTGCATTCTTTCACAGAATGTACACAGCATTCATGTGAATCTGTGGACTAACCAGATTCTTTACAAAGAAGGTTTTTGAAATATGTAACAGCTATAATGGCCAAATAATTCTAAATGAGAATTCTAGCTCTAAAAGTACTAAGACATTTTTTAGTGATTTAGTTCTAATTTTTTCTCATGCTAATTAGATGAGATTTTAATCTTAGAAACAACCCTACTATGTTCTATTTCTCATTTAATTGGCCTAGCCAATCTTTATTTGGGCTTTACTAACACAAAAGAATAACAATTACAGTGAATACAATGAAGTCTCACTCTTGGGGCCCATGCCACGGGACCATTAGAGGTAAATCCATGTATGAGTACTAGTATGCTGGTGGTAATTAACCCCTCTAAAACTATGTCCCACATATATCTTGTTCTGTGTCAGGGAAAACTCAGTTCAAATCAAGAAAAACTTCCACAAAAACAATGTCTTCCACATTGCATAACTAACTAATGTGACTGAAATATATACCTTTTTACCCTGAGGAAATAGCTCTCCACAATATAGATGATTGTTGTGATAAAACTAGAGGCCCAGTGCATGAAATTCATGCACAGGTAGGATCCCTAGGCCTGGACGGCAATCAGGGTCTATCAGGGCCTTCCGGCTACTGGGCTGGGCCTTCCTTCCGGCTGCCAACTGGAGCCTCCCTTCCCTGGCTGCCAACTGCTGGCTGCCAGCCAGGGCCTCCCTTTGTTCCACCCCATCCCCTGGTGGTCAGCACATGTCATAGCGAGTGATCAGTCTTCTGGTTGAACTCCCGTGGGGACAATTTGCATATTAGGCTTTTATATATATTATCATGGGTCACACCTTGCCCTAATAAATGCACTGTGTGATTCAGAAATATTAACAAAATTACAAGTTTAATGTTTCTAAAATATTTATATATGATTTTACTGTCAAATTATTTCAGTAAATATAAGTAATTTCACTTACAATAAAAGCTTGAAGGTTTGATCCTGGTTGGGACATCTACAAGAGGTAACTGATCAATGTTTTTCTCTCATATCCATGTCTCTCTCTCTCTCTCTCTCTCTCTCTCTCTCTCTCTCTCTCTCTCCCCCCTTCCTTTCTCTTTAAAATCAATAAAAACATATCCTCAGGTGAGGATTTTAAAAAATTTCTAATCAGTATACTAACTTATTTCAATGCAGCTAAGAAAGAAAAATATTAATTTTCAATAAAAAATCTAAAATATATATCTCCATTATTTTTGAAGAAAGGCAATTACTTTTTCCTGAATATGAAATGTGACAAATTTTATAACAATAATTCTTTTTTAAAATAGATTGCTCAGTTGTAAAATTATCCTTTACAAAAAGGGCATACACACACATGCCTATGCACACTACATTTATTTTCAAATACTTTCACATACCTGTACACAATGAAGCCTATTTTGATATCAAAATCATTAAGGATTACTAATTATTAAGTTTCCAAACAGCTTGATCACTTTTAAACTGCAAACGTCTGAATCTTGCAGAGTAAAGCAGCTTTGGCAGATGGGTGGAGAAAGACGAACAAAACACAAAGCCAAAAGAAATGCCTGGAATGTGATGGATTTCTGGACTTTGTTCAAACACATAGGGTGGCGCCTGCAGAGGAGGCTGCAGAGAGAATGTAACAACAAATCAAATTTTGCTGTTTTAAATTTTTAAAAGCAATTGTATAACAATGTGAAATAATCGCGAATTTTAGTTTTCAGTTTGTTCAAAAATAGTTCTCCTTAAGTGCTCTCAGATATTTCTCTTGCCCTTATCACCTTAACTGGTCACTCGCCCAGAATGGCTTGTGTTTATAAATCATGAGATGCTTCTTCCTTTATTTAGTGGCCACTAAAATCATGTAAAATTTATATGTTTAAGTCTTGTCCAAAATGAATCACATCTGTTTTTTTGGGAAACTGTGGCCAATTTAAAACATTCAATACAAGATGAGAACAAAAATTGCTTTAGCTGGCTTAATGGTGCAGAAGAAAAAGATACACAATTTTGACTCTATGGATATTATCCCATTATTTTTGCAGCAAAAAAAAGTACTAAAACTGAAATTTGGACACATGTCACCAAGTGGCAAAGCTGTTTCAATCATGAAGTAAAGAGAACCATTCTTTCTCTCTTAAAAAAAAAAATAAAATTCCTCATTTTAATTTTGAATGGGAACTAGCAAGCAAAGTTTTCAGAGACCTATTAAAGAAACTGTCTTTAATTATACGCAAGCTTATTATACAAATGGAATTATAGTAAATCAGACCCATCTCAAGTAGCCTTGAAGAGCTAGAATACTTCCTTTCTATTTATTCCATACTAGAGGCCCAGTGCACGAAATTCATGCATGGAGTGGGTGTGTCCCTCAGCCCAGTCTGCACCCTCTCCAATCTGGGACCCCTTGAGGGATGTCCGACTGCCTGATTAGGCCCGATCCCAGTAGGGCAGTCGGACATCCCTCTCACAATCCAGGACTGCTGGCTCGCAGCCTCTTGCCTGCCTGCCTGATTGCCCGCCTGCCTGATTGCCCCTAACTACTTCTGCTTGCCAGCCTGATCACCCCCTAACCACTCCCCTGCCAGCCTGATCAACAACTAACTGCTCCCCTGCTGGCTCGATTGCCCCTAACCGCTCTCCCCTGCCGCCCTGGTTCCCCCCAACTGCCCTCCCCTGCTGCCCTGGTTTTCCCCAACTGCCCTCCCCTGCTGCCCTGGTTTTCCCCAACTGCCCTCCCCTGATGGCCATCTTGTGGTGGCCATCTTGTGTCCACATGGGGGCGGCCATCTTTGACCACATGGGAGCGGACATCTTGTGTGTTGGAGTGATGGTCAATTTGCATATTACCTCTTTATTAGATAGGATACTTCTTTAGAACAACGTTGTTATTTCCTGATTATTTCTTATTTGTATTTTTATGGTTTTTTATTGCTTAGGAATTGGTGACTGAAGAAAATATTGTAGTATTAGTTTTGGTAGAATACTCTGTGTTCACAAATGTACCCCAAATATAAAGGATAAAAAATAGAGACTTATTTTAATATCGCTATTTGCCCTTTCTCTATAATAGAAGTATCAACCAAATTCACAATCGACAATGGCATATTGAAACACACGGGTACGATTGGTACCAGCGAGAGCTTTATATGTATCGCACATGCATGAGTCAACTTAGCCTTTTATATATATAAAATAAACTTGCTTAATTAGACCTGCTTTCTGATGTAGCTAAACTTTTTCCAGCCCAGTGAAGCACCCCAACTTCTCTGTCAGCAACATAGCAATAAATATCAACACAAAGCAGATTGTTATTATAGATCACACAGGGAGAACAAAGGGTAAAATATTTAACTGCAGCAGTGTTTGACAATATTCTGCACAGTGAGAAAACCTGAAGTCATTTTCAAGGTCCACCATTTCTTACTTCTTTTCAGTTGGGTCAAATTTCTAGACTTTCTAAATCTCCATTTCTGGCTAATGAAAAGAAAATAGGATTCTACCAAGTCTCCTGTCTACCTACTCCAGGACTTCTATGAGGATCAAATGAGATGAGGCATGGGAAAACGCTTCACAGACATTTGGTTAAAGTGTAAAATGTTTGCACCTAGCTATAAAGCAACTCGTGTTCCTGGGCTGAAGAAACTCTAAGGAGGCTCGTCACTAGGGAGAGGAAGCTGGGTGTTGCTATGTGACATCATTACCCGGCGCTCACAGCAACTGTTTCTGGGTTATGCTGGGCTGTGGGCAGCATTTTGCACCATTGGGTCTCGGCAGCATTGGCTGTGATTTGGTGGGCTGTCACTCTGGGGTAGTGGTGGGGCCTGTGTCCCACTTGGGGGAAGCCGAATGTTGCTTTGTGGGTGCCAGGTGCACGGTGATGTTTCTTTGTAAATGACCAGTGTGTGTCATGGCAGCTCCCGCATTGAGCGTCTGCCCCCTGGTGGTCAGTGCACATCACAGCGACTGGTCAGATGGTTGGAGGGACAATTAGCATATTAGCCTTTTATATATATATAGATACCTTTAATAGTTCTAGGAAGGGGTTACTTTTCAACTGGCAGTTCTTATGTTAATTCAGGGACCCACACACCTTTCATCTCATGACTCTGCCAGAGGCAGCATTCTTCTTATTATTATTTTTCTTTTTCTTTTTTCCCATGGACCCATCTTTCACTCTGATAAAGCCTAAGACCCTTTTTTAAGTATAGCATATTTTAAAACATAGAATTATAAAGGAAAACAATTATATTGCCATAAATTTATCAAAATATATAAAATGAATGTATACAGCAAATACAGAGGTGGCAAAAAAAGTAGGTTTACAGTTGTGAGTATGCAAAAGAGTTTATTCTCGTACTGTTATTTATTAATTATTGTATTATTTTCCACATGAACAATTGTAAACCTACTTTTGCCCACCCTGTATGTGTTTTTTTAAACTAACATTAAATAACTAAATCTAGCAGCACAATTCCAATAGCTACCATAATTTTGAAGTATTGATGAGAGTAAACAATATTTTGAGATTTCTATAGCAGCAGAAATGTGATAGATATGAAACATCTGTGATTTCAACTGGCAACCAAGTTAGCAGTATTTTAATAATACTATTGGGCTTTTTTTTATTTCCATAAGTGAAATGCTAACTCTCAGTTAGAGGTTAGTTAAAAATGTATCTTCCTTTCATCCAAGTTTGCGAATCTATGTATTCTGTCCACAGGCACCAAAGGGCTAAGAACCGATGCCCTTGTCTCCTCCAAACCAGCAGGAGGAAAAGTGAGCATGGAGAAGGTCTTCCTTCTGTACAAATTTTGTCCCCCAAATTAGCACATATGACTTATTATTGACCAGAATTAAATTCTAGAGCCTTATCTAACTATGGATATGATATGAGGGGAGTATAGATTTTAGTTAGTGGTAAATGAGCAGGATTTATAAGATATTTATAAAAATCACTTTCTCCAAATCATGCTTGGACTGGGATGATGTAATTCATTAACTGAGTCAACAAATTCTTAGTCATGGGATTTACCATGGAACTGCCATTGTCCTAGACACTGGAGATACTGTATTCAATAGATGGATAAAGTTTTTCTGTGCCTGGTGATTTCAATTTTATTGGGATAGAGAAGGGGGAGAAAAATGCACAGATAAGGAAGTATATAATAAGTCATATGGCATGACATAGCTAAGACACCATCTGAGATCAATAAATATTTAAGCTTCTCCCCCAGCCGGCATTGCTCAGTTGGCTAAGCATCATCCTAAGCACCGACAGGTCACTAGTTCCATTCCAGGTCAGGGCACATGGCCAGGGTTGTGGGCTTGATCCCCAGTAGGGGGTGTGCAGGAGGCAGCCAATGTTTCTTTCTCATGGATGTTTCTGTCTCTCTCTTCATCTCCCTTCCTTTCTCTCTAAAAATCACTAAAAACATTTTTTTAAATAAATATATATTTAAGTTTCTTGAGTCAGGCCTTTCTGTGTCTTCCTTTAAATCATGCTACATATTCAGAAGGTCACAACTATTAAAAAGGGGAATGGAACATTCTCAATCTAAATACGACTACCGAATTCTTAGATACAGGCCATACTAAGACACAGACTGTGTAAAAATATTTTCTAGTAGTCCAGGCAATTGAAAGACCTAAAAGGAGTTTAGATCCTATTAAATCCTTAGCTTTTTAAAATTGTCTGTTAGCTCTTTAAAATTGTCTTTTCTTTGTGCTTTCTACCCTTTTAATTTTTTTTTGTCTTTCAGTGTCCATGTCCTTTTTTATTTACTGGTTAACTTAATAAAATGTACTGGCAACGTGGGATTAAAATTATTATTACAGTAATGTAGTATATGGATTAAATATTATTATCTGGCTCTTGAACATTATATTTCTAGAAGCAAGCAGACTTTTTGCCTAATATTAATACATTAATGAGTCATATTCATATCAGTTGCAAAGAAAGCACATAAGTACCTGAGGGTAAATGCCAAGAAGGAAACATGATTCACCTTGGGGAAACAATTTTTCCCAAGTGGAGTTAAAGTTGAGGCTGGATTTTGGAAATAGATAGTATAGTATTTCAACAGGTAGAGACCTAAAGCAATGGCAATTCCAGAAAACACTATAAACAAAGGAATAGAAGAAAAAACATCTTCTAGAAATGATGACTGTCCTGGGTTGACTGTAATACAGGGTTCACGAAGAAGAATAAAATGGGTTGAGTCTGCAAAGAGTTATAAGGGTCAGATCGTGAAAGACCTTGATGTTCCGCCAAGCTTTTGGAACATCACACACACACACACACACACACACACACACACACACACACACACACACACATCCCTGGTAATAAAAATAACTGATGGTAACAGGAGGAAGAGGAGAGAGGAAGGAGAGAAACTGGTCAGATCCCTACTGTGAAATCCAGGGAAGAGTGGATAAGTTCCAGAATTGGGCATTGACTACCAAGGGGAAATGAGCAGGTTAAGTAGAGAAATAATTTAGATTTAGAAATAATATGTAGCAGTAAATAGCCAGATTGTTTTTAGGAATAATGAGAGAGAGAATTGAAGGAGTGGTTTCTGGTTGATTAACCTAGAGGGTACTGGTGCTGTTGAAATCGTGGTGGAGAACAAAGGCAGTGGGGAAAACAAAGACTGAGGGAAAAGAGAGAACAAGCTCAGTTGGAGACATTTTAGGATTTCTATGTGAGCAAGTCATGCCTGTTACACTCAGAGAAGCAGTTGAGGATGTAAGTCTGAAATAGGAGGGGCCAGGGTTTGAGTCATAGGTCTCCTGGGAACTATTTGGGAAGTGTGAGTAAAATCAGTTAAAAAGGATTGTCCAATAGAACATCAATCAAATTAAAATCACCTAGGAAAGCAGTTCCACTGAGCAGTCATGACCTTCATACCAGCTACAATTTTTTTAAATTTAACTAAATAATAGATGAGAAAAAAGAAACATCAAAAGACTCATTAGAGTAAGGTTTTTAAAATATGTCTCCTGCTACATTTTCAGAGACAAGATTAGAGTTTCATTTTTCCTTTTATCTATTGTTTTTTAAAAATTATGACAAGTGTGTCGTAGTCAAGTCTTTTTTAAATATTAAAAAAGAACAATTTGGCCCAGCCATGGTACCTCAGTGGTTGAGTGTCATCCTGTGAACCAGGAGGTCACAGTTCAATTCTCAGTTGGGCCACATGCCTGGGTTGCAGCTAGATTCCCAGTGGGCCTGGAAGAGGCAGCCAATCAATGATTCCCTCTCATTATTGGCGTTTCTATCTCTCTCTCCCTCTCCTTTCCTCTCTAAAATTAATAAAAATATAAAAAAAAAAACACTTCGGGCCTCTCTGAGTAACTGTCATATAAAGCAAAATTGGGGCACATGTCCATTCCTGAACCAATCACTGGCAAAGGGAAGTGGATTACCCCCTGGACCATCACACCCTTCCTGGAGAAAGGGTGGGGTAGTGGTTACCTAAATAAAATCAGGTTTCTCTTGGAAAGAAAGAAGGAGTAGATTTTGTGAAGACAAAAAGTAGTGTCCATTATATGATGATTGTTTGGGTAAATGAATAAATAATAATAACAATAATAAAAGTTACATTTGACCCTTAAAATTGCATATTAGTTTTAAATGCATTAGTTCTTCTTGAGTGAATAACGTTTATAAAGGATTTTGTCTCCAGGGTCATCACTTTGGATTAGCATGAATCATCATTACAAAATATACACCTGTAAAATGTGTAGAGAATTGAACTGAATATATCAGGAAATATATTGGAAGATGTTTTAATTAATTTTATGTTGTATTTATAATATGTTAAGAATTTAAGTCCATAAGGGAGGGAGGTTGTTTTGTTCATTGGTGAATGTCCAATTCCTAAAACAATACCTTCCACATGGTTAGCTCTCCATACATATCTGTGAAATGAAAAAATTAGGAAAATGTTTATATCACATTAATTATAATTTTTATCATTCTATGTAAAAAAGAGAATTATCTCTAAATATATTTTTTATTTTACTAGTGAGAGAGAGAGAGAGAGAGAGAGAGAGAGAGAGACATCTATTTGTTGTTCCACTTATTTATGCATTCACTGGTTGCTTCTTCTATGTGCCCTGACCAGAGTTCAAATCCACAACCTTGGTGTATCAGGGCAGTGCTCTGACCCATGAGCTACCGGGCAGGGCTCTAAATATTTTATATCTGATTATTAGGTATTTAATTTGCTCTGATTCTACTTTTCCTTTTTTGTAATGTCCTTTCTAAATTTACCTATCTGTGACCTTCTCATTTGAGCTTCAACTTCATCCAAAATTCTAGATTTAGTCATATTGACTTGTTTCCCTTCTTGACTTTCAAATATCCTGGTACCATTTGTTTTGAGTGGACAGAATTTATTCTTTTTGATAGCCAAATTCCATGAGCTCCACTTTCTAAGAGAAGCCCAAGGATTCATTGTACTAGTTTTCAAGCTAGATCAATGTTTTCAAGTTTTACAATTAGCTTCCTAAAGTTGATGTTCCTAATCTTACCAACATTTCCAACTCCTTCCCTTAGGGGAAGCAATTCAATTTCATCAACTTGTGATTGTTTCCTCCAGGTTTTCTTCTGCTATTAGATGCCCATCTAAGTTTTCCCTATGAGCAAGTATCAGATCCGATGTCTGCCCTGGGAAATGTTATCACAATTTTACCACAGGAGACCATGCTGTGAGATCGCCTTCTGTCCAACCCACCTTGTCATCAGTATTCTCAGTTTGATTGTGCCTGTCAATCCATATCTTTATTTAAAATTGCTTCAAGTTTATTAAAGCAAACCTTATCCACTTCTTTCCTTGGTTTAGTGACTTACATGATTTTTATTTGATTTTGAATATTTTGTTTCAGGTGTTCTTACTATATTAACTTTAATTCAATTATTCTTCCCAAATTATCCCATTGCTATACCTTTATTTTGGGTTTATAAAGGCATTAATTTTATAGATAATTATGGAATGCTTTCTCTTTTTTAAATAAGTTCCCAGTGCCATTCCCAGTGTCAGGTATTTTAATAGCATCCTCACTCTGGCCCTGAGATGGGACCTTCAAATAGTCCTGATTAATTAATTCCATCATTCAAAAGGCACATCAGAGCATACTGGCACAGTTGTATGAAAATTTCCTTACAAAGAATTTGGTAATGTAATAGAGATATTCTAAATATATCATATAATAGTCATTGAAGTATATAAATGTCACTGTTCACAGTGGGCAATTTTATGAAAATAAAAACATCAAACTTGGACCTGGAGAGTATTATGCTAAGTGAAATAAGCCAGTCAGAGAAAGGCCAGTACCATATGATTTCACTTATATGTGGAATCTAATGAACAAAATAAACTAACAAACAAAATAGAAACAGACTCATAGATACAGAGAACAGACTGACAGCTTTGAGAGGGGAGGGGTGTTCAGGAGTTAGAATCTCAGAGGAAGGCTAGGGGGTTTTGGGGAGGGGAGAATGGGAAGAACGCAACCAAAGAACTTGTATGCATATAAGCATAAGCCATGGACACAAACAATAGGGTAATGAAGGCCTGGGGTGGGGGCGAGGGAGGGCGCAGGTGGTGGGCTAGAAGGGGTCAATGGGGGAAAAAGGGGACATATGTAGTCCTTTCAACAATAAAGATTTTTTTAAAGTTAATGGGATTAAACCAAACCAAACAAAACTCATTGACAGAGAGAGGAAAGGAGGGTGGAGGGAGGTAGAAGAGGGCAAAGGGATAAAGAGTGATGGAAGAAGACTTGACAGTGTAGTGAACAACATACAGATGAAGTATTATAGATTTGTACACCTGAAATCTATATAATTTTATTAACCAACATCACCCCAATAAATTCAATAAAATTTTTTTAAAAATAGGTTTTGAAAAAAAAATAAGAAAGTGAGTATATAATTGTGACATGAAAAGAATACAAATCTTTAATTGGTTAGTAATAGAAAGAAAAAAAAAGTAATGAAAGATTTGGTGAGAGCCTAAGGAAGAATTAAATGAATGGCTAAATCTACTTAACAAATTAAACAAGAAGATATTGGATTGCCCTAACAGGTTTGGCTCAGTGGATAGAGCATCGGCCTGCGGACTGAAGGGTCCTGGGTTCGATTCCGGTCAAGGGCATGTACCTTGGTTGCGGGCACATCCCCAGTAGGAGGTGTGCAGGAGGCAGCTGATCAATGTTTCTCTCTCATCGATGTTTCTAACTCTCTATCCCTCTCCCTCCCTCTCTGTAAAAAAGCAATAAAATATATTTTTTTAAAAAAGATATTGGATGACTAAGATTAGAAAATTATCCTTTTATAAAGACTTAAAAGCGCGTCAAATGGTTTTTCATTGATTCTTTTTATTTTTTCAGCTAAAATATTTTGTGTTACTATGTAGGAGTTCAGAGGACACAGAGATAAATAGCATGTGATCCTTTCCAAGAAGAAGATCACAGTCTTGGAATGAAAGATAGTTTATACATGATTTGTTTTCTCTTTTTTATTGCATGTCTACGATAAAAATCATAACTAGTATGCTGAGAATGCAAAGGAAGTGTGGTAGAGGAGTCATATCCTTAGAAATATGAGAAAATTATTCAGGAGTAAGAATATCTATGTACAAATTTTGAATGTCATCTTAAGTAAAACTGTGCTGACTGTACAAAGACAGTATATTAGCATATTGCTGTATAGTACATCTCAAGCATGGACTGTGAAAGGAGAACATTAGAGAGATAACTACACAAACTGTGGGTATTTTCATTGAAAGTCCAGCCTCTGAAGCACAAAATCTTTGGTTCCTTATATAATGCTGCCTAAACAAATCACCAGGACACATATTTTTGGGTTGTCAGACCACAAGAGAGTGAAAGACAGATTTAAGCACGGTATTTGGAGTTAGAAAGCCACTAGGTTGATAACGTCTCCCACCTGGAAGGACTGTGGATTACAGTATGGATCAGCAGTATGTGTATGGCTGGGGAAAAAATCAAATGCTATTTCCTTTCGGGATGTTCCCTCTATGTGTGATTCTGGTCAAGATACTTCTTCAATGGTACCTTGACTCACCCTAGTGTGTCCCAAATGTTCTACTGGGGATCTTCAAGTTAACTTCAGTGAAATGTTTTACTTGTTTTTAATAGTACATATTAAATTACTTAGAAGAAGAACCAGATAACTTTTGTTTGCTTCAATAGTTAGTTTGTTTTTTTGTTTGTTTTTTGAAAGTTATATGTTTGAGTTTTATGAAAGGCCACTAAGAGAAACCATCTTATGATAGCCATATTCATACAAACACACTTTAGAACCTCCCAAAGTATTAAACACACTTTAGATACCTAAGAATGAATTCTAGGTATCTGTAAACTCCATACCATATTTCAGGTATATACCCATCTCTCTCTAACCTTGTTCAAAGAAAACCTCTCAAAAGAGTTTCTTTACATTTGCTCTTTCCTTTGTCAGCAACTCTTCACTCTTAAACCTACAACGTGGCTTCATCCTGAAGCATGGCCACAATGTGTCACTTACTTGACAATCTACTCTTGCCAAGGTCATTCAGAATTTCCAGGATGTTAAATACTATATGTCTTACGAGGCCTCCTAGCAGCATTTGACAAAGTTTGCTATTCCTTCCTGCTTTAAAAACTTTTCTTCTTGGTTTTAATGACACCAGACTGGTCATAGCACCCATATCAATCATAGTGAGATTTATATATTTTTCTTTACCATGGTTCTAATTTTCTTTTTCTATTTCCATTTATATCTATGCCTTGTTTGTGAGATACCTTAAATCCTCCTGAGAAAGATAATCTATATAGTTAAAATAAAATATTAAATATGCAGTCAACAATATTGGCTACCTTATGGTTAAAAAATGGCAATATACAACACAGGGAATATAGTCAATAATATAACTTTGTACAGGACAGATAGTTAATAGACTTATAATAGTTATTACATTGTAAGGTATATAAATGTAGAACCATTATGTTATATACCAGAAAGTAATATAATACTGTGTCATATCTATATCTATATATCTATATATCTATATATCTATATCTCTCTCTCTCTCTCTCTCTCTCTCTCTCTCTCTATATATATATATATATATATATATATATATATATATATGAAAGCCTAAACAACCGTGACCAGCCAGTAGCTATGATGCATACTGACCACCAGAGGGCAGACACTCAATGCAGGAGCTGCCCCCTGGTGGTCAGTGCACTCCCACAGCCAACCTCCCACAGCTGGCCAACCTCCTGCAGTCCCTCCCTCCGGCCTGCTGGCCCCGATTGTCCCGATCGGGACTAGGCGAGATGGCCCCAATCAGGCCCAATCACCAGCCAGGCTGAGGGATCCCACCTGTGCACAAATTTGTGCACCAGGCCTCTAGTTCAACTATAATTAAAAACAAAGTACCCATAACCATGGACCTATTTAAATATAGTTGTATGTCTAAGCATATTATCTAAAAAGACATAAGCTGTCAACAGTGTCAAATAAAGAGCATTTGTATTTATACACAAAATACTTATAGATGCACATAGTTCTTATAAAATAAGAAACTAGAGAGAATGAGGGAAACAATAAAATTCAGGCTTAAATGACACTCAGAGACCACATACTGTTGAGTTCTCTTTCAAGTAAAAAGAGTCTATTTTCTTAGAGAAAGGACCTCATTAACCTTGAGATCCAGTAGCAGCTGCTACAAAAAATTCCCAACAAGAATACATGGAACAGCTTGATCACTATAGGCCTGTGATGTAATCACAGAACCCACTGGATGCAAGCCAGAGCAGGTGGATTAAAAATTATGGCATTGCACCTTAGCTGTGTAGGGATGATTAGGTTAGGTCTCTGTAAGCAAAGGAAGCACAGCAAATAAATACATATCTTGCTTTTGAATGCATTTCACAGGGAGATTTTAAACCAAATAGTAAGTGATCAAGAATTGGCAAATGGAAATTATTAAAATAAGTGTCTCTAAATAAAGGTGAATTCTATTTATTATCCAAAAGAGAGGAAATGGATGCTGACATCTTTTATTGTGACATTTTATTCTTTCTGAGGAGATTAGTTATGTTCAATTCTGAAAAATCAGTGAAATTTTTGGTTGGGAAAAAAATTTAGTAAATATCAGAGCTACTATAATTGAGTGTGGACAGCAAAATAGCTCTTCCTTGGGTAGCTTTTCCAATCCTATCTAATAAAAGAGTAATATGCAAATTAACCCTCCCTCCGCTATACCCACCAGCCACACCCACCAGCCAATCAGAGCAAATATGCAAATAAACTCAACCAAGATGGCTATGGCCACAGAGAGCAGGAGGGAGGCTTGAGTTTCCCTGGCAATGGAGGAAGCCAAGCTTTCTGCCTGCCCTTGCTGGCCTAGGCCTCCACACAATGCTACAAAGTTTCAATGATAGAAGATACATAAATCCAAACAGAAATGGTGGCAGCCATGGAGCTGGAAAGAGCAGGAGGCTAGGGTTGCCCCCGGCGATGGAGGAAGCCAAGCTTTCTGCACACCCTGGCTGGCCCAGGCCTCGCTTAAGGCTACAAAGTTTCAATTATAGAAGATACATAAATCCCCCCAAAAAAGGCTGCCGCCACGGAGCAAGCAGAAGACTTGGCTCCACTCCAGGCTACAAAGTTTCAATTGTAGAAGATAGATATGCCCCAGATACCAGGGCCTCCGCTTGGGTCACCAGGGGGCATGGCCAGCCTGGAAACCACCACAGGCCCCTCGCCCAGGCCGCCCCACCCCCCAAGGGAACCCCCACCCTGATCCGGGACACCCTTCAGGGCAAACCAGCTGGCCCCCAACCATGCACCAGGCTTCTATCCTATCTAATAAAAGAGTAATATGCAGATTGACCATCGCTCCAACACACAAGATGGCTGCCCCCATGTGGTCAAAGATCCTGCCCTCATGTGGACACAAGATGGCCACCACAAGATGGCCAGCAAGGGAGGGCAGTTGGGAGGGACCAGGCCTTAAAGGGAGGGCAGTTGTGAGCGATCAGGCCAGCAGGGGAGGTTAGTTGGGAGGGACCAGACCTGCAGGGGAGAGCAGTTAGGGGTGACCAGGCCTGCAGGGGAGGGCAGTTAGGGGCAAACAGGCTGGCAGGGGAGCAGTTAGGCATCAATTAGGCTGGCAGGGGAGTGGTTAAGGAGTGATCAGGCTGGCAGGCAGAAGTGGTTAGGAGGAATCAGGAAGGTATGCAGGCAAGCAGTTGGGAGCCAGCAGTCCTGGATTGTGAGGCCCAGTGGGATTGGGCCTTAACGGGCAGTCGGACATCCCTCGAGGGGTCCCTGATTGGAGAGGGTGCAGGCTGGGCTGAGGGACACACACACCCCCATGCACGAATTTCGTGCACCGGGCCTCTAATATTAAATATTATCTCAAAGATAATTCAATAGTCATTTGCTAAATAAATATAGAAAAAAATTTTCTTTAGTTAAAATATAAAAAATTGCCAAAACCGGTTTGGCTCAGTGGATAGAGCGTCGGCCTGTGGACTGAAAGGTCCCAGGTTCGATTCCGGTCAAGGGCACGTAACTTGGTTGCGGGCACATCCCCAGTAGGAGGTGTGCAGGAGGCAGCTGATCGATGTTTCTCTCTCATCGATGTTTCTAACTCTCTATCCCTCTTCCTTCCTCTCTGTAAAAAATCAATAAAATATATTTAAAAATATATATATATAAAAATAAATCAAATTAGAAAAAAACTTGGTAATTAAGCAATGGCATTTTTCTGTTTAATTAAAATGTATCCACTTGTAATATGTATCAAAATGTAGTTTCAATTGCTGGCTTTCATCTAAAAAATTCGACTTCTAGCAATCAATCCAGTGGAAATAATTAGAAATATGCACAAAGAATTATGGAAAGGGCGTTAATTGAATTTCCTGGCTCTCCCCACGTCCCCAGGCAGAACCAGAGACAGAGCCTCATGCTAGTGTGGTAATACCAGGATGGAGGAATTAGGGATAGAAAAGACTGATGGATGGAGAAAAAGCTATAATATGTGTCCATTGTCATAGCTACCAACTTTGTCTTTCTCCCACCAGGGATCTCTTCAAGAGCCTGTGGAATGCTTCTCAGGACTTTTCTCTCAAGGATCAACTGGGAGAAGCATTCATTCATGAGGCTTCGTCTCCCACTGGTGAGGACTACTCTGCAGGCATTGTCTCTCCTCTCCATCACCATACAGTCCTGATGGAGAGTGCCTATTCTTGGACACTCTTGGCCTCATAGTGAGAGAATGCTGTCAGCTTAGAGTGAATTAAAACCCAAACAGAACTGTCTACTACAGTTGTTGCTGGAATCAATAGTGGCAGCATATCAGAAGCATTAAAGACACTAATTATGGTGGTTATTTTTTTTAATGTTCAAAAATTGGGAAATAAGCCAATAAACCATATATACACAAAACAGTGCTTCGTTATTTATTATAAACAGTCTATATGACAACATAATTTGCAACCAGTTAAATATGTTTTAGAAGAATAGTTAATGTTTTGGGAAATTGCTTACATATTAAGTGAACAAAAGAGGTAATAAAATGTGTACAGGTCTTAATCATTTGTATATATGCATAAAATAATTTTCAAATACGTATTAACATATTCCCCTGCCAGTGTGGCTCAGCAGTTGAGTGTCAACCCAGAAACCAAGAGGTCTCTGGTTTGAGTCCCAGTCAGGGCACATGCCCAGTTTGTGGACTAGATCTCCAATAGGGGGCATGCAGGAGGCAACCGGTCAAAGATTCTCTCTATCCCTCTCCCTTTCTCTCTCTGCAATCAATTTTAAAAAATATTTATATTACCATATTAACAGTGGTTATTTATGGGTAGTAAGATTATAGCTTATCTTCATTTTCTCTTCTGTGCTTTTTCACATTTTCTAAATGTTTTTACAAGAAGCATGTAGTATTTTAATAACTAAAATATCAATGCAAAAATATTTCATTACATAGAAATCATTTTATATTCCCACCCTCTAGGAGTCCATTCAGGTTTTATAAACTCTGGATTCAATGTAGAATATTTTTCTCAACCAAATACTTAACATATGTCCAAAAGGCCCATGGCAAATTTGATTATCTTTGACTTGGTGATGTAGCCTCAGCTCCAGCCTCAGCATCTTTCATTGACTGACCTTACCAAGCAACACTGTGTGCTTGGAGACCATCAGAAATTTCAGTGTAGCTAAGAGTATGTTCATTTACTAAAGTTATTTTTCCTTGATGCAGCTAGTAGATACAGAAGAGCCAGAAATTTAAGAGAAAGAGTTGAAAAAAATTAAGCAGTCATTCAACTCCTTTTGTGTGAAAACAACAACAAAAATCAAACTTACAGAATTATTCATGTCCTGAGAAAGAAGAGGTGTCTTATACTGGAAAATCATAAAAGAAACTTTGTGATTACTGAGACAAACACTTAATTTGACCCAGAACCTGATGTCACATGACCACAGGCTACCAGAGAGCATGCCACTCTCTGGATCCATTTCTGCTTCTTTTTTCAAAAAGGTATTCTACACTAATAAAAGAGTAAGATGCAAATTGACCATACCTCCGTGACACCCACCAGCCAATCAGGAGTGAGTATGCAAATTAACCCAACAAAGAGGGTGGGTTAATTTGCATACACAGGCACCAAGCAGTCGTGGCAGGGCGGGATGCTTGCATTGTCGCTATGGCAAGCATCCTGCCCTGCCCCAACTGCTTGGCGCCTGTGTATGCCATGGCGACAACGCAGGCATTCCACACTGTCCCAACCACTCCAGGCCTCTGGGCAGTGTGGGAATGCAGAAAGGTGGCTCTGGGTCAGAGTGAAGGCGGTGCCAGCAACCAAGGGAAGGAAGGCCTATTCTTGCACAAATCTTCATGCATAGGGCCTCTAGTATATAATAAAAAACTGAGGGTTCAGAACATTATCAGTTCATCTGAACAGATTATTTTTAAGGCATTAAAGATAGTGGAAAACCAAGAACATAGCCCATGATTAAAAGAGTGAGAGCAACTGGTTTGGGAAGCAGACAACTTACATCACAGCTGAAAGCAGCAAAATGCCAGCTGTAACCTGCTGAGAAAATGACAACAGAAAATAAAGAAACTAATCTGGCTTGTAGTACTTGAAAATAGAGCAGCTTTTCTTGAGCAGAGTTTAGACTAATGGTGAACTTAAGGGGGGGGATTGGAAGAATTAGAGTTTGTGCCAAATTGAAAACATAGCTCAAATTTTTATTTTCAAATATTTGAAAGAATAGAGAAAAGTGCTTATGTAGCAAATAAACTTTTTTCTTCTCCATTGTATTATTTTATAGAAGGTAAGTCACTGCATGACAGAAATATTAAAAAGTTTCAAGAATCAATACTTTAACTTGATTGTAGAATCATATAGGCAAATTTCACTTCTTTATGGAAACCTTTAAAATTAGCTATCTTGGACAGGGTGCCTATGCCAATCAGTTATGAATTCATTTATTCAACTAATATTTTTGCACATCTAGAAGATATTGATATCATAATTGGCAAATATTTTAAGAAATGGAAATTTTTGTTATGAACCCCCAGGATAAAAGAGGATATCATGACATAAAAGAGGATATTTCAGTACTGTACACAAATATAAGGGTCAGAAATTGACAGTAGGGTGTAAAAGCCAAGAGCAAGGACTCCGGAGCCATTTGCCTATGTTCAAACTTTCTTTTACTGCCCAGTTCCAATTTGTGTATCTTTAGATTCCTTACTTAAATTATCTCTCCATTTCCTCATCTATAAAATATGAGTAATAATAATGCATTTGTATAATCTAAATAAGGGTTAAATGAATTAATATTATTTACATATATGTAAATCAAGATATGTAAAGAACAGTGTCTGGTGTATATTAGATATTATGTGAGTGATAGCTAAAACCATGAAAAAAAATCTTAGGTTGAAAAAAGGGTAAAATGTTGCTGAGAAGAATTTGTCAGGAAAGGCTTAACCTAGGAAAACTCCAAATATAACTGGGAATTGGTAAGAAAGATAATCTGATCTAAAATTATTATAGGTCATGGAAGTCATTTTTAAGCAAAAAGTAATGAAATCTATAAAAAATTTCAAACTAGTTTTGTGAGTGGGGTGAATATTTATGTGGGGATCAAGATGTTTTTATAGAATACATAGAAATATATATATTACTACTGGCTCTCGTACTAAGAAGATTTTAAGACATAGATTAATTAATCTTTACTATCTTTATCTTTACAGTGGATTTCTACTCTGCCTCCAAACTTCAGATTTCTTAATTCATTAATCAGATATTTTAAATGTTTTAGCCACCCAGACAGTATCTAATTAATTATACTGACTTCGCTTCTAAACACATCTTTTATTACTGTTGAGTCATTAAAAGACCGAACCATCTTTTGTTAAATTTATAAGAATTGGCACCAAGAATTTCAAATGAATTTTATGAGATTGAAGGCTATTGTGTGTTTTGTTGTTTCTTTGTTGTTGTTTTGTTAATCTTCACCTAAGGATATTTTTCTATTGATTTTAGGGAGAGTGGAAGAGAACGAAGGAAAGACAGAGAGAAATATCAATATGAGAGAAACACATCAATTTGTTCCTCCTGCATGAGACTGGAATTGAACCTGGGACCCTTTGGTCTGCAGGCCAATGCTCTATCCACTGAGCAAAACCATCTAGGGCTACTACTGTGTGTTTTTCATCTTAATAGTCCATTCAACAAATATCCATAATGTGCTACATATTGTATTATCTGCATTTTAAGGTCATAACTGCCCAGCTCAAATAGGTGGTAGAAGAGTTAGGTTAGACTCTACTGCTGTTAGGAGTTATGTTGATAGGTTTTGTATATGACAGTTTTAATACTGTTACTTTTCTTCAATTATTTCCAGATATTTTGGTGATTATGGGATTGGAGCACAGAAAACTGAAAGAAAATAGGTTTTAATTTGGACCAACAGCTGTTGGTTACACATGTAATTAATGGGAAGACTGTTCACTGGTATTTATTTTAGAACCAATTCCATTCCTGTCAAAGAAAATGGAAGTGCTAAAAATTCACATTTTCTAATAGCCAGTTCATTTGGCTGCCATAAAATTGTGGTTGTAATAGATTTATTTAAATTTTTATACTGCATATGTATGAGTCAGAATTTATACAGGGTGTAGAGTTTTATTTTCATTTGATAATAGTCATCTGGTTTTGATACAGATTAAATGAAATCTGTGGCATATACTCTGAGATATGAAATTTCATATCTTAAAATATATTTGATATATTTATATTAAGTTCAGTAGCTTAATAGATACCACAAGTTAGTCTATAAAGTCCATGGGTGACTTCCATGCCACAGTCATTGGAACTCTAACATTTTCATAATTAACCAAGTCTGGGGTTCAATTCTAAGTTTGTCTTTGCCCAAATATTCAATTTTTGAATGTGATTAAGAAACTGAATTTTATTTTCAAGCACCTGGCTACCTGGCTTCAGTTCCTGGAAGCCATGCTTCTGAAGTCATTTGGTTTCTAAGCATTTATTTGCAGAGGGGATAATTTTCATAGAATAGTATTATTTTAAAAATATTTTAGTTTAATAGTCTATACAACATGATTCTCTCTACACAACATTCCCTTGCCCTGTCATGACTGATTCTTCATTTTCCAAATTTCAGCCTCAATATCACTTCCTAAGAAGCCTTTCCTAAAGGATCCATGTAGCATCTACCAGAATAGTATCTATCTCAAATTATTTTAAATCATTGTAATATATTTATTTTATATTTAGCATTAATATATATATCTTAAATGCCCCAAATATATGTCAACTCTTAATTGTTTTTGCTCGGTGTGGTTCAGATAATTGTTTATGGAAATTCTGAAATTGTTTCCCATTTTTGACTCTGGTAAATTTTAGAAAAAGCAATGAAAGCACAGCAAACTTGTTTTCATTTTCTTAGCTGAACATATAAGGTCACAGAACTTAAACATTTAGTATTTATTTCTATTTAGTTATGTATCAAAATTTATAAGATTTTCAAAAGAACAAATATTATTCAAAGTCTTTGGTATTTTTAAAATACTGTCTTCTTTTCTCCTTCCTCCCACCAGAAACTCAATGCAATTGCTTACCTTCCCTGCTCCGGAACACTGGATATCTGCTTTTGATTATCACACAAACCTCTCACATTCAACATGTTCAAAACTGAACTCATCATACACACTCTAATCTCTATCCCTAAGAACTCCTCCTCTGATGTGCCTTACATTGGGTTTTGGTATCATCATCCACCACTTCTGAGCCAAGATCTGAGAATGATGTAAAATTCTCTTAATCCACCACTCTGTAAGTCACTGTACATATTTCATATATTTATGTATACATATATCTATCATAAATACATATTTGTAATTATCTATCTTCCTATATTTCTCTTACATACATGTTTATCTGTTACCTATAAGTATATTTCACTCCATCCCCACCATCTTTGCCACTTCCTGGGTTCAGGTCATGTTTTCTGTATGAGTTATTGAATTCAACCTTCTGGGTTGTCCCTTCAGTTCATTCTACCATCACAGAGTGATTTTTTTCTCTGTAAGTCTATCTTTTCTGCCCAAACTCCTTCTAAGTTTCCTGAATGTCTTCAGGATAAAAACTAACATCTTAAGATCACATACACAACTCTTCACAATATTGCCCTTCCTACTTCTCAGTGGTATCTTTTCCTTCTTCCCACTTTGAACTTTAAATATAAAAATGTAGAGCTGCTTATAATATCTAACTGTACTCTTCCATGTGAATGCTTGTACATTCATTGCTTTTTTTTCTAAAATGATCTCAATGTTTTACTTATTCCAGTTAACTACACTGTGCCCTTTAAAATTTAGCTAAGCTATAGTTTCATCTAAAATGAGTTTTCAAGCCTCTCATTTCAGGTGACTGCTTCCTGTTTCCATAGTTTTATGAATATCTATCCCTGTCCATATTTATTACTCTGTACTTATTGTTTTCTGCCTTTCCCATGAGGCTATGAGCTTGTTTAAGAGAATAATCAAGTTTTTTTTAATAAATCTCTGGTATATAGTATAGTGCCTGGCCCAAGGTTTATGCTCAACATATGTAGACGAATGAAAAAAATAGTCATGGAACCAAGAACATTGACTTCTATTTGGAAAAATCACAACTGGGAAAAGGAAATGTAAAAAATTTATTGGTACATAAAATTTTGTCTCAGGTTCTGCTTTCAGAAAATGTTCTAAATATTTTTCATCAATGAATGCATTTGGTCAGTGCAGTGATCCTAAGCTATGATTACTATTATTACCCATTTTCATATCAGGAAATTGAGACACAGAGGAGTTTATTTACCTGAGAGCATACATTTTCTTAGCCTGGGTTTCTCTAAAAGCAGAATATGAGACAAAGGGTTTTGTGCTCAAATTTTACTAAGGAATGCAAACCAAGAAAGCAGGAGTTAGGGAAAAGGGACTGAGACTGGGAAGGAGAGAGTCACTGTAGGGTAGCATTACTGAGCTGATCAGCACTTGGTATCAAGTTAAAGTGTTCTGGATCTCTCAGGACCATCTTCTGAGAGTCTTTATAATAAATGTATCTCAAGATGTCTATAAATCAAAGAAGAGAAAAAGGAAGAATTATACATGGGTTTATGTGTCCCAATGGCCAAATGTTTTTCTGACATTTTTTTCTGGGTTGGGCAAACACCATTGTCAAAATGATCCCCTGGCATTTTATGGCCATTCAACAGAAATAGAGCCGAGAAGGAGGCTCAGGAGACAATGCAGGGGAATGTCTCAAGTAGAATTGACTTGCTTCCCTCTGAAGCCATTTGGATCCCATGCATAGATCATTGTTGCAGCAATGGCTTGGGATGGGATGGCAGCCAAAAGCCCTGGAGAAGGTATGGCTGAAAGGACCTGCAGAGGTCTGTAAGAAAATTGATACATCCCTCTAATAAATGGTGAAATCCTAATTCCAATGCTAGCAGTCTGACTTCAGGTCCTATAGTCAATGTCACCCTTCAGCTTGGGCAACAGTGGCCCTTGCCCAGTACTTCGTCAGAACATACATCACAGAGCCACAAAAATAAAATTATTAATGAATAATACATGGGTGCCTCTGTTTCTGGCACAACACCACAAACATGTCAAATATCTGTTCTTTTAACTGTATATTGCTTAGGCCCTTGGAAAATGCTTCTCCACATCTTTTCCTCTGTGCAATTTATCCAAAGCCATGATAGAGGGTTGTTGGGCTACTGACATAGAAGACAGACACTGACTCAAAGTATGGAGGAGATGTGATCAGCTGAAGCACCTCAGCAACAGAAAAACACAAAGGGACGTGATAAACCCTTTTCTCAGAAATCATGATGACAACAAATCCTACCCTATAAAATATAATTTCTCAGGGTTTCAGTTCATAGTATGGTGAATATGCATGAGGGAGCATTATATTTGCAGTAGTTTTATGTTATATGTAAGGTTATTTTCTATGTGGCCATCTAGATTACTACTGAATGTTGTTTATGAATAGTTTTACTTTTACAAAATAATTTAGTGGGACTCCAGTAAATTTTTTTTAAAATATATTTTATAGATTTTTTACAGAGGAAGGGAGAGGGATAGAGAGTTAGAAACATCGATGAGAAACATCGATCAGCTGCCTCCTGCACGCCCCCTACTGGGGATGTGCCCGCAACCAAGGTACATGCCCTTGACCGGAATCGAACCTGGGACCTTTCAGTCCGCAGGCCGACGCTCTATCCACTGAGCCAAACCGGTTAGGGCACCAGTAAATTTTTCAATTAAATTTTAAAATTCAGCTGTGTATACAAGCTAGACTTAAATTTATAATATTCATTCAGTATAATTTGTATTAGTTCCATTATTTTAACAGCTAATATTGAGCATTTTAGAGAGAAAAATAACTTTCTGAAGCACAAATAAAAATTTTACACTTAATTTTTACATTTGCTTTAATGTATAGTATACATCTTAATGAAAATAATTCCACTATTGTAAACTCTGAATATAATTAAATGTTATTATGTTAGTTCTTTATATCTTTAGATGTCATGAGAACACAAATTATATGAAAATCTTGCTTATAGCACAATTCATGATTTTTGCTAAAACAAAGATAAATAAGTTTATGGAATACATATAAAATGATTGATGAATCACATGTGTTTACTTTATACTTCTCCAGAGAGTGTCAGCCAATAAACAGACTATCCAGCCATATGCATTAATAATTGAATTTAGCAATCTCTCATATTTTGGCTGATTTAGTTATACAAAAACCATAGACTTAAGCATTTTCTAGTGTATTAGTTTACATGATAAAACGTTTTAACAATTGCTTAACTAGAAATATAACATTTAAATATTTGGATTTACCTTATGTGTGGCCCCATTTGTGCTCTTGACCTAGACTCTGCAAATATCAGAGGTGATTTTGCCTATGTTGTTTTTTAATTTATTGGAGAGAGAGAAAGGAGGAGAGAGAGAGAGAAACATTGATTAATGCCCTAACTGGGGATCAAACCAGAAACCTGAGTTGCGCTCTGACCAGGAATCAAACCCACCACCATTTGGTGTATGGGGTAACACTCCAGCCAACTGAGCCATACTGGCCAGGGCAATTTTGCCAACATCTATAATAAATGTTTGTATTCTGCTCTTCCATACTCTACTCCGGTGCAATACGTACTCTACTCCGCTCTGCTCTTATACTTACTGCTTTCCTAATTTGTTTTAGGGATAGGTCCACTTAAGCTATTTGTTCTACTTAAACAGTTGGTACAAAATTGACAAAACTAAGAAAGTATTTAGCCCAGTTAAATTATAGGTACTTTAAATATATCATGTTTAACCATTTACATACAAATATAAAAACAACTATAGATGACAAGGACTAAATAAATATTCCACCTTATACTGTGGTACATCATAATGCATTGAACTCTTGAGAAAAGTCCTGCTTGAACATTAGCCATCACCTCAGACTCCAGGATTTCATTGAAGTCATCTTAATTAATTCCTCCTGCTGGGAAGAACCTTGCTTTTCCGCTTCCCTAACTGAATAACTCAGGTAAATTGTCTGATGCTATAAATTTCACAAAGCAATTGCTTATTACCACATTTTTCTGTAAGAAAATGCTTTCTGGACTTGCAGAAATTTTCTTGGATAGTGCTAACAATATTTCTATAGGCTTTTAGTCTTACTGGTTTTCATATATTTTCTTTTGAGTGGATTTCCAATAAGGATATTCTGGGGAGGCAGAGGTAATAAAAAGTTATATCATTTTTCCTCAAATGCTTTTTTATCTCTGCTTTTCCCTGTTGAAGTCATAGACTCTGGTCAGTACTTTTCAGAGACACTGCTGATTTGATACTTAGCTGTTGTTTTTATGTTTTTTTTTCCGACCATAATTAGCATGTTATAATCAGCAAAAATTGGAAGATTATAAGATATTTTATTCTTGATCTCCCTGCAAAAGCCAGAGAGGAGGAAGCTTTGGCTGCCCTATAATCACCTTGAGAGAGTGCTCTTATGGCAATCAGCCCATCTTCAACCACAAAGCAATTTAAATGGTTTTGTTTCCCCTACCAACTGTATTTTCCACTCTGACTTCATCATTGGAATCTCCCATGATGTAAATAAAAATATTTTGCATTTCCTTATGGTAGAGATCCTTTTATTTTTAATCTTTCATATATAAAAACTAAAACAAAACCTCCCCATTTCTTCTTGGTTCTCACAAAATAATATTTGATTATTCAAAAACTCTATTTTTACTTACAAGGTATCAGCTTATTATTATAACATATTCTAAGTTAAAATCAGAAAGATATATAATACAGTCTTTGATATATTCTCTAACATTTTCTATCAGAAGTTTAATATAGTTGAGGTGCATTCATCTGAGATACAAGGCCACCTCCAGGCTAGCATACTTTAAAAAGTATCCACATATTCATTCTCAGGTATGCATGCAAATGAGACAAAATATTGGCATCGCGGTTAAATATTTATAAAAAATATCTGCTCGGCTTTTTGTGGGGTGGGCATATATTCTTAATGTGAAATCTGACACGGAAGAGAAATCAGGTGTCCAGGCAGTACAGATTGCTCAGTGCCAAGCAATTCATGTCTCAGAAGATGTTCTTAGGAACTTGACCTGAGCCCAATGGAATGTGCAGGACAGCTGGGCGCACAAGCACGCTGGTGAGGGCAGAGACCCTCTCTGCCCCTGGCAGAGTTAGTTCTACAGCAAGTACATTCAACTGCAATTATTTGAAAGTTGAACAAGAAGTCATGACATCCAGACAACATATTTCTTACAAAATCTTCTTTGGTGCCAGAGGCTTGTACAAATTTCCTGCTCTAAGACAAATTGATGCTCATAATCATGATGATTTGTGACACTCACTTGACATCCTCAGGCTACAAATATTCAGGATAGTTGGTCTCAAAAGAAAAATTTTCAAAGTAAATTAAATAACTCCTTTGGAAAGGTTTAGAGTAGTGAAGTCCAATGTGTGTGTATATGTGTGTATTGTGTTTTTGCTGCTGCTAGCTGCTCTATACATCTCATTTATTTTTAATTTTGTAAAATAGTTTAACTTCTAATATTAATGACATTTACTTTAAATAGCTATTATTGCATTGTCTAAAATGGCCCCTTTATCTCTGGGAAAAAATGACTGCAGACAAATGGGTTGGGATTATATGTCTAAGAAACAGATTATTCTTTATAAGAACACATTTTTGGAGAGCCGGCTATCTCCTACTAAGGTCAAATTGCTTTTAAGTCAAGTGATGGAATTAAATGACTATGAAATATTTGGAATGCAAGTTGATACTTAGAAATTTGCAAATGATACTACTTTAGAAGAAACCAGCTAAAATCAAAATGTTTTCTTGAACTCAGAAGTAAAAGGGTCGGCAATATAAAGTACAAAGCAATTGAAGTGATATGTTTCCAGTGCCAAAGAGCAATTTTACTCATAAGGAGTGGTAGAATAGGGCAATTTACTCAACTGTGATAGATTGTGTTGTGGTTTTAAATGTATGATAAATGCAAAGTATATTCTAATCCAGAATATATGAAACATCTCAAAATCTCTAGCTATTCCATCAAATATCATGGGTTCTAGATACTCTGAAAATATCCACCAAATATCCTCTTCTATACCTCTGTGATTTGCACACCAAGTAAACCCTTCTACTTATAGAGCCCTTTTCTCTCTTCAGTCTAGAAAACCCCTTCTTACCCAGTGACACTCACCTTCAATATCACCATTATTTAGAGCCTACCTTGATTGCTCCAGGCAAAGTAAATTCATTTTTCCATTAGTTAAATATTGATAATTATTTAATTATTGATGTTAAATTCATTTTAGCATATTTTATAATTTCTAGAAACCCCAAGCCTCAATGTCAAATCATGTATCCCATGACCACACAAAGTGTTTCTGTTCTTTTTCTCAAAACTTTCACAATGTATTTATATGTAATAGGCACTTGAATGCCATTTGTTGAACCATCGCTGTACCCCAATGCACAGTGACATGTTAATAGTTTGGGACTCACTGAATTGAACATGCTTCTCTATAGCACTGCTTCAGAATACTGACTGTGCTCATGTGTGTTTTGAATCTCCCCAAAGATGAAGCTTAAAACGTCTCTAAAATGCTCTTTGGCAATACAAACTTATTTTGGTGGAATATCTATGGTGCAACACAATTTGAGAAATGTAAGTGTACTGACTATAACTGAGCTGGGAATAAGAATGTCTCACTAGTTCTGAACCCTGGGCAAGCTATTGATTTCTGGGCTTCGGTTACTAAATACTCACCCTGCCTGTTTCACAAAGAGAGGTAAGGAGACCACAAAGTGTTAGGTCGGTTAATAGCCATCAATCTATGTCCATCGCCAAGCATAGCACTGATACACAGTGAGTATTCAATGACTTTTATTAGACATTTCAATAAAACAGCATATTTATATACATACAATATACACCTACCTGGATAATTATAAAGTACTTGACAAGTATAAAATAGTGTATCATAATATTAGAATGACTCACCTTAGCTTGAACATAATTTCTAAAGTTTTATCTCTGCCATTATAATTTTGGGTGACTCAAGAGAGGTTTTCTTTTTTCTCTCTTGTGTAAAGAGTCATATAATTAACCACTCCTAATGATTATTATTCATGTGAAATATTGCATTAGCAATAATCTTGGAAGGAGAACAGTAGTAGAATATGAAAAAGTTTAGAAAATGAATGATAGGGGAAAAGTTACATTATAGAATACTATTAGCATGGATCCTGGTGAGTTTTCACATGTTTCTGTCTGGCTCAAGACTAATTACAAGAAACAAGATGGAACATGTCTGTGTTATAACAGGTTACTGACAGAGACACAATTATTTTCAGGAACTAAGAATGACTTGAGATAGTGACCATAACAAAGCTTTTAGCATAAAAAGTGTCAGTGAGGCCGTGGGTTTCTTCTAGCAGGACTTTCCATTCGGACAGCTATGCTTTTCTTCCTCCCTTCCCAGCTGCTCTGTCCTCTCTCCACTAGATGTTTAGCACTTACACGTTTATTTGCACTGTTAGATTTCTCAAACAATGTTTATTTCAACAATCTTAACTTGTGTCAATTTTTTAAAAGTATGACCTATGAGACCCTACATTTTAAGTAAAATGTTTGAGCCAGTTAGAGGTTTTATAGAGAATCATCATTTCAATCTAAGTAAAACTGCCTACCCTCCACGGTACCTGATGTTTCTGAGAACGTTTTTATTTTAACCAAATCATTGATTATATCTATGACTAATTCAGGAGCGGGTTTTTAAGAACAGTGTGTCTTTATTCCAGAGACAAATTCCTAAAGACTTCAACCATGTATGCATTATACCCCCAGGGGTGTAATTGATTGATAATTTGTATGGAAACAAACAAACAAACAAAAAATGTGTTTTGAAAGTGAGAACACAAATTACCATCTGATTTCAAAAATACATTTATATATTATTTCTAATAAATGATAATTCATGAGAATGGAAATCGAATATTCAAAAGCAGGGGGGAAATATCACATTGTTTTTTCTGGTCCAATGCCAAAGTAGACTTGTGCAGCTGTGTATGTGGGGGGGGTAAGGGTGGAGGGGGGCAGAACACTTTCAAAGACTCAACAGGCATGCTTCAATAAGACATCATACTGTTCTAAAAAATGCCTCAATAGAAAGGTCAGTTTTTAAAGAAATCATTCAAAGGAATAAGCCAAACTTAAAAGAAAATTTGTCTGGGATCCTAGGTAACCTTACTTCGCCCCTTCGGAGCTGATTCTGTTTCATGTCAGAAACACACCAGACAAGTGAATGTGAAAGGAAAGGGTGATTTGAGCTTTATTGGCTGATCCATCACAGCCACTTCTTAGCAATGTTTTCTCCATTGTCAACACTTCAAGTAGAAACCATGATATGGATATTGCCAATGAGAGATTTGGAAAAAGCACCACATCAATGATTTACTCCGCCTCCTGCCACTCCTCCCTCCTCCCAAAAGTATGTCCCAGCTTATTATTCAGATACTATAAGAGGAGTTTGAGGCAAAGTAAGAGTCCCCTCCCTGCCTCATTGTCACCTGATCTAGGGGCATCGTGGCAGTTTGCAACAAAACCTTTCATGATAAGTTTTGATTTGGCATTCCAACTCCAGAAAGGATGTTACGGAATTTTAAGTGGAAGCCATTTATCCATAAGTGTCAGTATATTCAGGATTTTACTTGAATATTCCACTGTCTTCAAGTGCAGTAGTTAATAAACTAAAATCATATGCTGCTTTTAAAATATTTAGAAGGAAGGAAAGACAATTTTTCTCTATGTAGTGATATTGGGCATCTAAAGAAAACATGTTATTTTTATTCTTAACTCATTGCTATTTCTGGCATATCATGCTTCCCAGTACCGCAATGATGAGTTTTTTCTACATTTTTATAGATATTGGAATTTTGGCTCATTGAACTATGAGTTTTGTATGCTTTGTTTAATATCCAATCATAAACTCTCCCCACATTGTTTCAAGGCTACAACTCTGCTCTTCGAGTTTGCAGATACTTACATATCGGGAATCCACATTTCTACAATCCAGATTGCTCTACTCCCACCTGCATTCCTTTGCATGCTCAGGAAGGAAAGCTGAGAGGATCCAAAAGTCCATTCTGCAAATGAGGTGCCATATTGTACGACTCTAACAAACTTCACCTCACTCTCACTGGCTCGATTTCCTTTTTGACCCCAGTCTAAGCAGCATACCACTCTCAGACAAATATTTCGACAACTGAGCTACCCTTGCTTAATCACCTGATGAAGCACCTGTCATGGACTCTCATTTCCTACCCCATCGTGTTCACATACATCAGCCTGACTCCAGCTCTCTGTATAAATAATGCAGCCAAAACATATGTCCTATTCCTGGAGAACAAAGCAATCTTTCTGAAAGAAAAACTCTCTCTTAACTTTATCGGTTCTATTTATTCCCAATTCTGTGATTTTGATTTTGCTGCCACCTCCCAACCTAGATGCTTCTGTTGTTGTTGTTCTGAAACTATTTAAATAAAACTGCTATTAATGACTCACCTTTTCCATGAAAACTGGAAACGGGAGAGAGCAGCCCTCTCAAATGTTCCAATTTCACTTAGAGTGAGCAAGGCCTAATTGGTCACTTCATTATTGACTAAGGTTGTCATGACTATTGGTCTTCTCTTTCCATACTTGTGGTAACCTCTTCATGGGACCATATCTAGCTGATGATAATTATGGGTGTTTTTGTTTGTGTGTGTGTGTTTTGTTTTTAGTGCCTACTACTGGCTATATAATTAGGAGTTCCTCTATACGTATATTATTTTAGCACAGGTATGACTTATTTGAGAAGACAGTACAGAAGAAATGTCTCTCACACTCGTCTATAACTTCCTCCCCCACTTTCTGTTTCTCTCCTTCCTCCCCCACTTTCTGTTTCTCTCTCTTAAGAGACAGCACATATTTGGGGTCAGACAGACAAAAGCTATGTAATTTCATGACTATGTAAATTCATATTAGTTATTGCCTAGTCACTGAAACTCACTAAGTCTCTTTTTCCTTCTATAGATAACAAGATTAGCACCTAACTCATAGTTTTTGTAAGGAGAAAATAATATATGTGAGGCCATTATCACTATTCCTGGATTATAGTAAGTACTTGGTAAGTGGTATTTTTTTCTAATCTACCGTAGGAGAGAGAATCAGTCAAATGATTATAAGAATAAACCTGAAAAAAAAAAAAAAAACCATAAACCTGGCATCAAATTCTAGCTCTATTATTTACTAATTTGTTAAGGTTTCTTAACCTCTGTGTTCCTTTGTTTTTTTTCTCCTTTTCAACATTTGGATAGTACGTTCTGCAAAACATCTGGATGATTGAATGGGTAATAAAGATGTGACCAGTATGTCAACAAGCATGCTGTGTGTACACTATGATCACTGAATAAAGTTTAACAGAGAGCAGGAGAAGATATAACCTTCTGCTGTCCCTAGAGGGAACACTCAGACAGCCTCCCTTGTTCTCCCTCTCATTATTAGGTAAAAGGAGATGCAAATATTACTTTACATTGAAAACACAGGTTCAATTCAGTCACCAGAATGTTTAGTCTGATATAACAGTAAAAGCTCCAAATCTGATTTAACATGCAACTTAACCCCTTAACCAGCTGGCACCTGTTTCATGCTGGGTCTTACAAATAGTACAAGGTCTTTGGTACTTCTTCCTTCCTTCTAACCATCTCTCCCAGTCCACAGCTGCATTTTAGGATCAAAATGGGAGAGAGCAAGAAGTGACACCTGGCTGCTTTTCTGCTTTCTGGTCTGGCAGATAGTTGATCCTGGCAGGTCTTAGTAGAAGGCCAGGCAAATTATGATAGCTAACTTTTCCTTTGGGGGGATTATTAAATAGTTGCTGTGGGCAATCTCTCTCATGGTTCTCTTGGTCTCATCAGATACATTTCTATTTTACTGCCTTGACTCCTGCTTCAGCTAGTCCTCACCAGATGAACGTCCTTCCCCTGGGTCTTCTCATGCCCCAGAAATCCCAAGATAGATCTTGGAAAACCTAAGATAATTCTGCACCAGGGTTCTCTTCCAGATGGCCCACAGCCAGCTCTCACACATCATCGCTTGTTCCAACAAACTAGATCACCGTCCTTTGATCCTCTATCTAGCACTCTCTTAGATTATAGATTTCCAAGTATGAATTAGATCTGAGACACAGTCCACTGAAATTTGCTCAGGCATGAGTCAGATATCCATCCTTTCTGTCACTCTTAAGTACTTATCTTCCAAACACAAAAGAGAGAAGGATTTCATAGCAAGTGAATTGCTTTTTCTGAAGAGATATCTTACCAAATCTTTTCACTGCAGCCCCCTTTTACACCATTAATGTGGGTGAAGGGCCCAAGACATACAGAACAGGTTCTTATGGCCCTTCTAATGTAACCCTTCCTATGGGGCAGGCAGGTCGGTATCCTAACATCTATCCTACCATCTATTCTGTTGTGACTCAGTTAAAACTGAGAAGGAACAAAAACTGAGGAGGGAAGAGAACCAAAATGGCGGTGGAATAGAAAGACATGTCCCGAGACTTGTCCCAGAGCAGATAGAAAGAACAGCTGAGGGTCGCACAAGGAGTGTCTGTTGGAGAGTTAAGGGACCGCTATACTCCAGGAGAAGGTGGGGGACTGCTGGACGGGGTTCCCCTGACTGGGCAGCCCCCACTGCTGCTGGGTTCCCTCCCAGAGCCACCGGCTTGGACGCAGAGACCGCACCATCTTGAAGGGGAAAGTGGATGTTATCTGAAGCCTGAAAATCTACAACTGCGGCACCCACCAAACAACTGCAAACCCCAGAACACCAATCCCCAATTGGCGCAAACACGCGGATTCAGAGGAGCTCCACACTCCACCATGGAAAGGTCAGATTTTGCCTGGGATAAGGTGAGGTCTCTGGTCCCAGCAGGACAAAGAAATGTGTGCACTGCAGGAGCTGGAGGACCGGGGGGAAGTCTGAGCCTAGAAAAATCCGTGGCTGTTGGGGCTGGTGTGATCCCTGAATGTGGAAGGGGGTCCTCAGAGCTGCTAACAGAGGGGATCTCTAAAAAGCAACCCATTTTGATCTGATGCAGAAGGACAGCCTAAAAACTCTGGGAGTGTGTCAGCTGTTTGGACACAAGGGGGAAAAGAGGATTGTGCAGGCTTAGGAGCAAACCCGGAGTTTGCACACTCGTACTTTCTCCTCTTGAATCCTTGTTTCTGATTACTGAGCCCAATACATAGGATCACCCAACTGGGGACACCCTAGGAGACTGCAGGGGAAAGTGTTTTTCTGGAACCTGGGGATCAGAGCGGAGAGTGACCCTCAGAGAACCAGCTCTGGGGCAGCCCACTCCCACAAACCAGTATTGAGTGCCATAGGGAAAGTAGGATCTAAAGCAGAGGCTAGAAAGGACCCATAGAAACAGAAGTCAACCTAGAAACACTGCCACCCAGGGGCTGAATCACAAATTGACTCCTGTGTAATCACAAATTAAGGAATACAAGAAAGTAAGACACACAACCTGCTTAAAAGTCAGAGCTGGCTTACAACACTGAGGAGCAGTGGAACGCAGGGAACTGCAATACTGTCCTGACTGGGAAACAGGCGTACCAAACAGAACAATAGAGGAAGTGAATAACCATCACTACTACACATTTTATTTTTATTTTTTTTATTTATTTTTATTTTTTTTCTTTTTCATCTTTTACTTAAGAAACTAATTTTTTTTCTTTTTTGAGCACTTGATTTTACCTTTTTAATTATTACATTTTTATTTTCAATCAGAATTATTACTAATACTATTTTACCTTTTTTTAAAAAAAGTGTCATTTTTATTTTCTCTTTATTTGACTTTGAGATTAGTGTTCCACATTCTATTTTCATCTTTCCTTTAGCATCGTTTTACTCCATCTCAACTCTATCTTTATGCCATCACTCTCTTCCTAACTTTTGCCCTTTTGTTGTCCTGTTTCTCTTGCCCTTTTCCTGCCTTAGATTTTCCCTATTTTTTCTTTTTACCCCCTGTTAAAATTTCACCCTACTTATACATCTAATTTCCAATCCCCTGCTCCGAGTTCATACACACCTCTCTCTTCTCTGTCTTCACTATCCAAAAATTGTTTTTCTCTCTGTCCTTTTGTTTTTGTTTGCTCGAATGTTGATTATATCATTTTTTATGCTTGTTTGTGAGATTCTTTTGCTTATTCTTTTTTGTTTTGTTTCCTTTTTTGCTTTGTTTGTGTTTGTTATTTTGCATCTGTCTTTCCTCACCTTGCTTGATATTAATTGTTGTTTGTAAAAATTCTAGCAAATCAGATCCAGCACTACATCAGAAAGGTTATACACCATGACCAAGTAGGATTTATCCCAGGAATGCAAGGATGGTACAATATCCGCAAATCAATAAACATGATACATCACATAAACAAATTGAGAGATAAAAATCACATAATCTAATCAATTGATGCAGAAAAAGCATTTGACAAAATCCAACACCCTTTCTTGATAAAAACTCTCAACAAGGTGGAAATAGAAGGATCATACCTCAACATAATAAAAGCTATATATGATAAACCCACAGCTAACATCATACTCAATGGGCAACAACTAAAACCATTTCCCCTAAGAACAGGAACAAGACAGGGATGCCCACTCTCACCACTCCTGTTCGACATAGCACTGGAAGTATTAGCCATTGCAATTAGACAAGAAGAAGAAATAAAAGGCATCCAAATTGGAAAAGAAGAAGTAAAGCTGTCCTTATTTGCAGATGACATGATATTGTACATAAAAAATCTGGAAGACTCCATCAAAAAACTAATAGACTTAATAAATGAATTCGGCAATGTAGCAGGATATAAAATTAAGGCCGAGAAATCTATGGCATTTCTATACACCAATAGTGAAGGTACAGAAAGAGAGACTAAAAAAGCAATCCCATTTACCATCACACCAAAAAATTAAGATACCTAGAAATAAGCTTAACTAAGGAGGTAAAAGACCTATACATGGAAAACTACACAACACTGAACAAAGAGATAGAGGAAGATGTAAACAGATGGAAGAACATACCATGTTCATGGATTGGTAGAATCAACGTCTTCAAAATGTCCATACAACCCAAAGCAATCTATAAATTCAATGCAATTCCCATTAAAATACCAATGGCATATTTCACAGACCTAGAACGAACCTTCAAAAAATTCATCTGGAATAAAAAGAGACCCCAAATAGCTGCAGCAATCCTGAGAAAGAAGAACAAAGTAGGGGGGATCTCAATACCAGATATCAAGCTGTATTACAAAGACACTGTTCTTAAAACAGGCTGGTACTGGCACAAGAACAGACATATAGATCAATGTAATAGAATAGAGAATCCAGAAATCAACTCAAACCACTATGCCCAATTAATATTTGACAAAGGAGGCATGAACATACAATGGAGTCAAGACAGTCTCTTCAACAAATGGTGTTGGGAAAATTGGACAGATACATGCAAAAAAATGAAACTAGATCACCAACTTTCACCATACACAAAAATAAACTCAAAATGGATAAAGGACTTAAACATAAGATGGGAAACCATAAAAATACTAGAGGAATCCACAGGCAGAAAAATCTCAGACATATGCCGAAGGAACTTCTTCACTGATACTGCTCCTAGGGCAATGGAAACTAAAGAGAAAATAAAAAATGGGATTACATCAAAATAAAAAGCTTTTGCACAGCAAAGGAAACCATAAATAAAACAAGAAAGCCCACTGCATGGGAGAACATATTTGCCAATGATATCAACGATAAGGTTTTAATCTCCAAAATTTACAGAGAACTCATACAACTTAACAAAAAGAAGTTAAACAACCCAATCAAAAATGGGCAACTGATCTAAATAGACACTTTTCGAAAGAAGACAGAAAGAAGGCCAAGAGACATATGAAAACCTGCTCAAAGTCACTAATCATCAGAGAGATGCAAATCAAAACAACAATGCAGTACCATCTTACACCTGTCAGAATGGCTATCATCAACAAATCAACAAACGACAAGTGTTGGCGAGGATGCGGAGAAAAAGGAACTCTTTTGCACTGCTGGTGGGAATACAGACTGGTGCAGCCACTGTGGAGAACAGTATGGAGTTTCCTCAAAAAACTAAAAATGGAACTCCCATTTGACCCAGTGATCCCACTTCTAGGAATATATCCCAAGAAACTAGAAACACGAATCAGAAAGGATATATGCACCCCTATGTTCATAGCAGTACAATTCACCATAGCTAAGATTTAGAAACAGCCTAAATGCCCATCAGCAGATGAGTGGATTAAAAAACTGTGGTATATCTACACAATGGAACACTACACTGTGGTAAAAAAGAAGGAGTTCCTACCATTTGCAACAACATGGATGGAGATGGAGAGCATTATGTTAAGTGAAATAAGCCAGGCAGAGAAAGATAAATATCACATGATCTCACTCATTTGTGGAATATAATGAATGGCATAGACTGATGAACAAGAACAGAACCAGAGCCTGAGAAACGTCGATCAGAACCTCAAACCTCAGGGAAGGAGGGGTTCAGTGGGAGTAAGGGGGAGAGATCAACCAAGGAACTTGTGTGCATGCATATGAGCCTAATCAATGGACGCAGACAACAGGTGGGTGTGGCATGAGTGGGGGGTGGGGGTAATGGGGGAATAAGGACACATATGTATAAAAATAATAAAATAAAAAAATAATTAAAAAAAAACTGAGGAGGAATCCTGTGATTCATAAAGCATAGAGAAGTGTCTGGCACCAGTAGTGCCTGCATAATTTTCTGGGCCTGAGCAAAATTCAGATCCTCTTGCTCACAAATTATTAAGAATTTCAAGAAGATGCGACAGAGCAGAAAGCGGCCCGTCTCAGTGTGGGTGCTGTGTGACGGTGCAGGTTACATGTCCCTGCGGTCAGCCCTGGCAACAGATGGTACAAACAGTCTTTGTTGTCAGCCCTTTGGTCCATATCCCGCATAATCCCACTCTGCTCCGATGTGCCGGTCGGTCCTCGCAGCACTGAGATCTTACCGATAATCCATTACCAAAGACCCCATGCAGTATATTTGTGCAAGGCTCAAAACTGATTTCATGCTGAAACAAAAACTAGTCCGTTTAGACCAGAACAGTCTTTCCTCATATTAACTGGCTGCTTCCCTGCTAAAAAAAGAGAGGTTCATTCACATACCCTTTCTAATTTATTTCCCCCTGATATCTTCTGTTGAAGAAAGCAAAGTCGTGTGAAAGACATATAAAAAGCTATTACCTATATGGGTAGCCTCTTTGTTTTCGCTTTGAAAACATAATAACAGACAAAAACAAAGCCTCCTATATCCTCAGGAATATTAAGGATGAAAGTACCCCGTGCTATCCATCACAGTACCTAATGCGTGTCATTATTCCCATTAAAGTATTTTGTATTGGGAGAAAATAAGACATCACTTGGAAGGGGGCGGTTCGCCTTTCTAATTCAATGGCACAGAACCCAGCATCCCCCAGGTAAGGTTCAACGGGAGCTCCAGGAGTCAGCGTGGAGATGCAGACACTGCAGATACCATCCATCTCCCTGACACACGCAGGGCCTCATTGTGCGGCTGCCAGACACAGTCGGCGGAGACGAGAATGTCACGGAATACAGAAAAGGAAGCCATGCCTTTGGGCTGGGTATTGCTCTGATCTCTGAATAGCTCCATAAAGCAGCGCAGAAGAGCATGATTCTGAGATGAAGAAATGGAGATTCGGTCCCCGGCCATCCTAGCCAATGCGGGCAGTCAAGGAATTAAGTGAAGGACACACTGAGGGAAGGCGGAAACCCTAGGTGTGAGCAGTGATGAGGGGACTGCCTCATTTTCAGAGCAATATTGTTCATGCAGATGCTGAGTCAGATCCGCTGCTGCTGGAGATTGATGGGATCCCAGCCTCTCTCCTTCCTTGAATTCTAAACCAAAATGACAGAGATTGCCCCATAGGAAAGACATGGCTCCATTGTCGTTGGGGGGGAAAAAAAAGCAATGAAAACGCAGGATATGTGTAGAGCAGGGCAGAATACAGAGCGATAAGCAGGGATTACACTACGTGTCGGAGGCTTCCTCGCTGATTGAAAAAGAAAACAACAGGGAGAAAAATATAGCAAGTCACCAGGATCAGGCAGACCCTACCAGGGCAATGGGTGCTGCACAGGTAAACACAGCAAGCAGACACAGGGTATGACCATTTGAAGTTCTGAGACAAGGCAATGCTTTAGACCAGTCGCAAACGAGGAGCATCTGGGGAGAGGTCAAACCTGTCCCTTATCCTATCTCAGTGTCATAGATGAGGAATGTAGGGTTTGCTGTTACGCTTTAAAATACATGATTTGACCTGTGCCTCTAAATCTGCACAATATTGATTCTTCTTACAAGGATCTCATGCAAGATAAGAATCCACACCTCCCCCTTTCCACTCCATCCCCCACCTTTTATCTTAAACACAGGACTCCTTTTAGGAAAGAGGGCAATTAGTGCAAAATCTATCAGAAGGCGTCTCAACCTGTCCTCCGTGTCTCCAGCCAGGAACTCTCTGGAAGAAGGCCATGTAATTCTCATTATTTGTTAGGCCACGGCCTATTTTTCCAGGCTGTTGTATAAGACAAATTCATTGCCTCATTCCTCATAGCCTCTCTACAAAGGAGAAAAGCAGACAGATCTTCCCAAACTCAGACAGAATACTGTGCACAGCCAAGTGGGCTGAAAAAGCACACTGCCAAATTGGCTAGCACAGCTCCACGAATCGCCCTCTTTCCAGAGTTTCAGCAACAGCAACAAAGATGCTGATCCCCCAAAATGAAAGAGAGAGCACATATGCTTCTACTTGGATGGAGCGGGGACTCTGAAAAGCAGGCAAGAGAGGTTGCCATCAAGCTTCAGGGCTCTTCTGAAGTATCACAGCGAGGTCTGGTAAAAAATAAAATCTGAAACCAAAAAACTTCATGTCAGATAAATGAATACTGAAATGGTCTAGATTAGTACCACATACAGGACAAGGCAGTTACACAGGAAGGTCCTAGGTCAAGTTCTGCCGCTAATGCATTATCAACATGCCTTGTGAGAACAATAGGGTCATTATAATCCTGATAAATAATAATAGCCACCCTTGATGAGTTGACTAAGCTTGGGACATTGTAGTGAGCCCTCTGCATGGCTTCTCTTAGCTAATTCTCACCACAACCCTGAAATTATTCCAAATTCGCAGACCAGTGCACTGAAGTTCAGAGAAGGTCAGACACCAGCTCCAGCTGACAGCGGCAGTCAAGACTCAATGTCAGGGCAGTCTGATGCAAACGTTTTCCCCTTGAAACTGCTTCCCCTGTACTGCAGCTGCCCTTCAAATGAACAATTATGGGCTTTTCATCCCCATTGGTGTCACCAGTACTTGATGGAGTGCAGAGTAATGAACTTCCATGACATGATATTTCTGCCCTCAGAGAATTAAAAATTCCAAAGAGGATCTTGTCTACATGAATTTAATTTTGAAGGAAAAATAGCTTGGAGATTAGCAACAATTAGGAAAGAATTGGAAAAAAATCCGATACTTCAGGTATTTCCTTCCCACACTAGCAGTTGATTTCTCTCTCACCTCTCTTCTCTTCATATCTCTCTCTCTCTCTCTCTTTCTCTATCTTTTTCTCTTTCTCTCTCTCTCTCTCTCTTCCTCACATTCATTTGTTTAATCACAGCACTCCTTATGCCAGTGTAAAGGCTGACTTCCATCTGCCCTTTTTTCTCACAGACCAATAGTGAGGCATTCATACCATAGGGACCACATTCCCAGTTGCTGCAGGGCCACTGGTAGTGGCCAGGAGATTGGAAACCTCTACAGCCTCAAAACACTCCATCAAGCCAGTCAGCCAGTGGCATTTCACATAATGCTACATGATTAAAGACCATGAAGGTTAAACATTCTAACCAGACACATATGTCTAGCAATGGTCTTTTGAAAACCTCCATTCTGAGGAACCATCTGGACATTCCAGGTGATCTCCATGCCTACTGGTGGGGGTCTCCTCCATCATGCATAATAGCTTGTGTAATCCAGCAGAGCGGGTCTGTGATGGCCCCTTTGTTTTAGCTTCTTTAAGAAGAGAGCCAAAGATTGACTTCACTTTCATACAAAGAATATTGTTACCCGTAAATGAGATTGCCTTGGCTTTTAAAGAGTGTTAGGATTTAGAACTTGTTCCTGAGCAGTGTTAGGACTTAGATTCTAATGAGCACTCTGAAGACGAAGAGAGAGAGAACTCAGAGAATGGACGCTAAAGGTACAGAAGATAAGTTTCAGCTGGATCCAAGGAATGCCCTTCCAACAGCAAGAGCAGTCCTGGATTTGAACAGATTCTCCAACTGTCAGAGAGTAAGATGTTCATAAAACCCAAGAATCAGACGAGATATTAGTAGTCTCTCTAGTACACTCAGTGCAAAGGAGGAAAAGGTCAGAAGGCTGGGAGCTTGAAGACTGGACCTCAGACGCTTGAACTTCAGATTCATAGGACAGGGCACTTTCCTCCGAAACAAACTGGATAACTTCAAACAGAGACTGGATTAAAATCTATTTGGAATGTTGGGGTGATGATTCAATGTTTAGATAAGAGAAAGGGATCAAGTATTATTTTCAAGTCAAATAATCTATTATACTGTAGCTAACTACTTGGGATAAATGGTATAATCTGGGTAGGTGATAATATACTAGATAATCTTCTTAAGAATCATTCCCCGTTTTAAGGGCATATACAAACAGATGCATCATCTGTGACTTTTTAAACATTTTTTACAGTACATCCAACAAAAATCATTTCACTAGAAATCTCTCTGTCCATGTATGTATGTATACATATATACTTTATGTATTATATGTATGTAGATATATATGTCTGTATAAATATGTATACACATATATACACAAGCAATGTGACCCAGATAGCTTTATTAAAATATCTAAATAAACACTGTGCCGGTACAGTACTTTCCACCTCTCTTTAAAGAACTAATTTCTTGACATGTGTTTTTTACTATAGAGTATAAGATCTTCCAAAGAATGTTTAATTTGATTGGAAACTGACTGATTTGTGGAACGCAAAATAGACTTTTATAAAATGTCTCTGAAATGTAGTGCTTTGCAATGGACCACAACTTTCATCGATTAAATATTTGAGGTTTGGAACCTTCAAAATAAACTCTAAGTCCAATGCCATTTTGTGGTGTGCAATCTTGCCGAGTCATGAATATAAAGGTCAGTATGCAAAAAGGAGTCACTTAAGAAGATAAGTGAGATTGTCGGACAAACACCTTGGCTGAGATTCAATTGAGTTTTTGAATATCTATTCTTTGACATTATCAGCTAAGCAGTATTTCTCATTAAGTGTCTGAAGGATCACTTAAACCGTTCAGGAATGCTTTATTCCATTTCTGTGGGCAATTATATGCCTTATTAGAAGTCACGAATTTGAGGTTTCTTGAACAAATATAAACAGCTCTTGTGGAAGTCCAAGACCTAATATTAATTTTGTAACAAAATAAGTAAAAATATAGAATCAAAAAGTATAATCTTGCCAGAGCTTTTAGTGTTTTATTTAAACATACATATCACATTTATTTTTACTATCCTTTCCTTGGAAACTTACTTTTATGACTTTATTTGTACATAAATTTCAAATAGGCTGCAATATCTTGCCACATCTAGTACTTGCTAGAGTCAAATGCATGCTGACGGTGGAATGCTGACCAAACCTAATGTTATGTTGTCAATTTCTACTTAAACTTCTTTTTTTTCCATAATGCTATATCTTCTAGATTTTACCTATTTTTTTTTTAATAAACTGTGCACAAAACTCGTTTCTAATATAAGTTGTCAGTGAATATTACATTCTACATACTTTTTAAGTTATTATTTTCCTAGCTCTGGTCAGATTTAATTATACTTAGAAGAAGAACTACTCTAATCCTGGCAAGATACACTGAATGAAGCATAGAGACAAGGCCCAGAGTCATAGATCTGGATCCTGAAATGCCTGATCTCAACTGCTTTGCACCCTACTACCGGTTCTGTTTCCTAAGTGCTATTGGTTGTCAATATCACCAACATCTCCAATTATATTTTCACTTATCCAGCCTCTTTGGCCAAGAAAACCATTCTCTTGGTCTTACCTCCCTTCCTTGATCCCATTTCAGCATGCAATGCCCAGAAAACTTGTGGGCTGCACCAAGTTAAAAAAAATAAAAATAAAACCCATATCATCACCCTCTCTATTATCCCCAGATGTATTTAATGGTATAGAACCCATTCAAAACACAACTTAAAGTTTCAGAATTTGTGTAGTCACTGAAGAAATGTATTCTGTAAGTGACAAATATGGAAGCCAAGGCAGTTCATTCTATGGTTTTCTAGTTTTAAGTAGAGTCAATATTTAGTCTCTATAATAGTTCCGTTTGTGCAAGATAGCACATCTCATTATGCATGTAACTATTCTTGTTACTTTTATTATGGTTTTCTTTCTTTGGGTTTTTTAGAGTGAGAAGTAAGGATCAAATCATTTGGAGTTTTTCCCTCTTATGTTTGTATCAAATGACACTGTATCTGAATAGAGCTGGATCCTGGTAACTATTTAACTAGTGATCCAAAAGCTATTGATAACATGGAAATATCCCTGATTGTTGTTGTTTTATTTTTTGTAGTAGTAGTTGTTGTGGTTTAAGTAAAAGGGTAATTTAAAATAAAACTGTTTCAGTTTTTAATATCACAAATAATTGCTATATTGCATAGAAGTCAAAATTGTTAATTTAATTGAAATATCTATGCCTAACAGTAGTAGACCTTCCAAAAGTGGATGGCTTATGCAGATATGTGGATACTAGTTTAATAATTTGTATTATCTCCCTCAGAGTTGGTACACTGACATAAACAATGGCTCAAAGTCATCGGCCAAACTGAAAGTGAACTAGTATAAAAAGTGCTAATAAATAAATAAATAAATATAAAAAGTGCTGACTGCTTCAATTAGCTAGAATCATGAATATTGTATGATCCTTTAACATCTCTATTATTCTTAGAGAGTCCTTAAGTAATGTAATGGAGCTCAGCTTAAATGATATTTTGCTGTTTGGCTCATGATTGTTCCTTTTTTGCCTACACTTTGGATTGTATAAAATTCTGCAGAGGTGAGAAGACCTTTTAAAGATGCAATAGGAGCAATGATATCTTTAAAGTGAATATTTCCTGGGAAAAACACAAAGCATTTTCGCTCATGATAAGTGCCTCAAAAACCCCCATTATTTGATTCCTAGGAAAGGCAACATAAAAAAAGCATAGTTATAATCACTTTAAAGATCAGGAAATTTAGTGATCATAAAATTAGGTGACTTGCTTGAAACTAAATATATATGAGATAGATAGATAGATAGATAGATAGATAGATAGATAGATAGATGATAGATAGATAGATAGATAATCTATTATATATCTATAAGGGAAGAAAAGTAAACATTAACTGAGTACTAACTGATGTAAATAGGTAACTGTGTCATAAGTGATACCTCATATTGACCTTCCTCCACGTAGAATCTTTTTCCAAGCACTAAACCTTTACAAAATTGTAAGCCAACAGTTCTACCATAAAGACTGCTTCCTAGTCATGCTTCGTCCAATCAGATATTGTCCCTACTAACCAGACAAAAGTTTGGAAGCCCCAACTACTTTTACTTCTTCCCATGACTCACTAGAGAATCTAGTGATGTAGGAATTCCCCCTCCATCTGTTCCAGAGGTCTCTCCTTTTTCTCTCCACCTCCACCCCGGTTCCTTCCCCCTGTCTCTTTTTGTCACTGCCGCTGTCAACAGTTGCTCAAATGATGCCCACTCAAGTTTATTATCTATTTAACTCCATCAACCTCTCCCTAATAATAACCATGTTTACGCAGGAGTTTCATCGCTGAGAAAAGCGGACTAATTAGACCCTATGTAGTCACCTTCCTCCTAAAAAAGTGCTCATATCTCGCTACACGTGGGCGGACCCTTTCCCACCTGATTGCTATTGTGGCCTCCAGGGGTGATCACTCTTTCCTGACTTTTTTCCTGCACTTTATGGAACTGGTTTGCTTATTCACTTTTCCCAGGATCCATCCTCATTCACTTACACAGCTGCAGATAAATGTATACATATATTTTCTAGACAGACGTGAATGTTATTTTATGAGAAAATGCCTTTATAGTTCAACACTCCCACTTATTTTGAAATTAATAAAATATGAACACATCTCATAGTATTCATTTTTTCCTCACATTAAAACTAAATTTTATAGGCTTAATGTAAGCCCAACCACTATTTAAATGTAACTATCAAATGAAAGCCTTCAAACATGTATTTATTTCCTTTTGGCCAAAATCAAACTTTTGATATTCAACTTGTCACCATTGGTCTCTACTATGCTTGGAAGTCTACTTTAGCTTGGTCTCCTTTTCCTTTTTTAGCAGATATTGTTTAGAAACAAAACACTTCTATTCCTTTCAGGGAACTCTTATGCAACAGACCAACATCTTGATGCTAAATTGGTAGGTTAGTAATTCTAGAAGCAGAGGGCTTTATTTGATGAAAGCATTTGGATTCATGAACTGCTGTTTCTCGATGTCATTTGCTTTCTTTTTCCTAATGAGATTTAAAAATTCATTCTCATCCTCTTTTTGATCTCAGTGATTTTCTCTCTATCCCCCACGCTTCAGATTGTCACTCTAAGCCATATGATTAAATGACAGTGTTCCCTGAAGATCTAGAAACTTCAATTTTTCTGTTAAAAGATTAGATAGTATTTATTTAAATAAACCATAAAGGAACCTTTATGGTTCATTAGTCATCTTCCTTCCCTTTCCCTGTTTCTTGTTCCATTCTGGCTTTGGGGGAAAACAGTAAGCTAACAGGATTATAATCAGATAAAGATACACGGATAGAGTATGCTATCACTGAATAGTGCTTGCATATTATTTCTTTTTTGACTGTGGCTAAAGCAGCACAGAATGGTGATTCCTAAGTAACAGACTAGATGAATCATTATTTTAATAGGAACAAACTCCCTGAAAAAAAAAAAACACAATTCTGAACACTTTCCATTGCAAAGTAACACAATAAATGTAAGAAAACTCATTTCTATAAACCATGTCTCCTGTTTCTTTTGTATTTTGTTTTTCCAGTTGCTGTGGTTGCTATTTACATTTTTCTCACAAAATGTTCCCGTATTGAATCTAATCCTATAGAGGAGCTTGAAGACTTGCACACAGATATTTAGTACCTGTTTTGAGTAATTTTATAACTAAAGCTGAAGGGCAGCAAGTTTAAGATGAAAAATAATTAAGAAAAAACATACCAGTTCATTGGAAAGACCTACCCCAAAGATCATGCATAATGATGTTTTATATGTTCTATAAAAAGTTTACAATATTGCTGGCAATTTTAAGTGCCAGTATAAAAAAGATCCAGGCATGATTGAGCTATAACTTATTCAAATTACAATGTCAAAGTTACATTATATTTTGTTAGCCCTTTCATATCATTCCAAATAATCCTCAGACAGTTAACAAGGTCTCAGATTTTTTTGTCAAATAAAGAAAATCCAGGAAACTCAGAAAGTTGCAGTTAGCTTAATTTGATCACAAACAGCTGTGGTTAGCATGCCAGGCACTGCCTACCTATGTCTCCAATTTAGCACTCCATGGTAGCTGTAAATTGCCCCAGTAAACAATCAAATAAAAACCAATCATCGTGAAACATTTTTCAAGTTTTGGTTTTACGTTTTAGTATACGTTAGCCAACTGTATCTTTTTTTTTTTTTTTAAATAACTTGACAATCTAAGCTTAGCAGAAGTTCTGTTTGGGGAAATGTGACCATTTAAGGAACCCCCCATTCTGTTGTTAGCTATTAAATTTTTACTAAGGCCTTGTCAGTTCCAGTTCAGCAAAATAACTTCATTTTGAACAAATGTTATGTAACTTAAACTCAACGTTAGTAATGTAGAACATGTTGCTCAAATTTGTTACTCCTGTATTACAATATTCATAGTCACCCTGAGAAATGTGTTCTTTGATCCCCATTATAGAGGTAAAGAAAGTGAGGCTTAGAGAGAAGTGAAGGAATAAGTTCCAATGCAATGCCAGCTGCTATGAGGCTTACCCAGGATTTGATTTCAGGCTATTCTGCCTCCAAAGACATAAATCCAGGTTAAATGCAATTGACATTTTTGCTTTCTTCTTCACTTTTCTGCCTTTGAGAGAACTGGTCAACCACACAAAACGTCTCCTTTATATTGTAGAGCAGGGGTCCTCAAACTTTTTAAACAGGGGGCCAGTTCACTGTCCCTCAGACCATTGGAGGGCCAGACTATAGTTTAAAAAAAAACAAACTATGAACAAATTCCTATGCGCACTGTAGGCCCGGGACAAGTCGGCTGCTAAGCAGGACAGGCAGCGGCACCCGGCGGGCCGGATAAATGTCCTCGGCGGGCCGCATGTGGCCCGCGGACTGTAGTTTGAGGACCCCTGCTAGAGATTTCTCTCTTCTAAAATATATCAAAGCATAGATTATTTTAGGGTTTTTTGTTGTTGTTGTTGTTGCTCCCGTAGCTTTAACACCTAGCCTTTGCACACATCAGTAATGTTTTGCTACTTATCAAAATGCCTACTTAACCAACTAATACTAATTTTTCTTAATTTCAGAGAGGAAGGGAGAGGGAGAGAGAGATAGAAACATCAATGATGAGAGAGGATCATCGATCACTGCCTCCTGCACATCCCACACTGGGAATCAAGCCTGCAACCCAGGCTTGTGCCCTGATTGGGGAATCGAACCAAGACCTCTTGTTTCATAGGTCAACACCCAACCACTGAGCCTAACTTTTCTTAGCAAACACCCTGAGTTAAATGCCATCTAGCCATTATAAATGTATTTCAGTGGCACACTTCCAGGTCCAGGTCACCCACCGACTTTTACTCTCTACTATGTTGTTGTTTGTTTTATTATTATTATTTTTAGCACAAACAGCTAAATTAGAATTAAAAGGGGGGAGACCTTTTTTCTTTCTCCTGGTTCATGAATGTGCCCCTGATCTGTGAAAGGAGATAAAATATTACCAGAAAACTAAAAGAAGGAAGTCAGCTGCCTGCCTGCTGAGGATGGGATGTAGCCAACTCATTTTAACGTTCACTAGAAGCTTTATTTATTTATTTTTAATCATATAAATTAGACAGGGGACTATTTTTGCTGTAGGTGCTATTTTAATGCTTTCTAGATTCTTTTGTTAGAATGAAGCAGGGGTCGGCAAGTATGGAGTGCCCTATATCTGTCTTTTATGAGGGGTATTTGGAGAGAAAACCTGCTAGCACTTGCTTTTAGTTGGGAATCACCACAGACCTTTTAGTTGTGGTTTCGAGCTATGGATACCTCAGCAGGATGCAAGCTCTTTGGTTCCCGGAAAATGTACTATAAATTTTAATGTTTTCATTCTGCCATTGACATATATATTGGAAATTTATTAGTTATGAACCACAAGAAAGAACTGCATTTTATAACTGTCCAGATCATTAAAATTAAAACACAAACTTTATCCAAAAGAAGTAACTGAGATTGTTTCTTAGCCAATGGCTTCTTTCAGCAGTTGACCTGAGAGGGAGCAGGGTAATGCTTAACCCATACTCATGACTTGATATTTGCCAGCTGCCCTGTCCCTTTGACCACTCCAAAGAGAAACTTGTTCTAGTCTCTTTGAAAGAGAACTGAATACCGTGTACTTTGGTTACAGGTTTTATGCTTAGTCACCAAATTCATAAGGAGTTGTTTAAGATGCAAAGAAATTATGAGGAAAGAAGCAGTTGAAAATTATAGAAATAGTACCTAAAGAAGAGATAAAAATAAAGTGCCTTATGGTTGGATACTGTAAGACAAGGATTCACAATATACTTGTGACTCAAAAAAATTAGTTTGTCCTAGAATATTAAATGTTAAATTATCTTATACCACTAAGGAAGAATTTGACCACAATTGTTCATGGGATAACTTTGGTGCCTATGAGGAAAAAAAATGTTAACTTATGAGGAAAGTTTTATATATACTTGTATTTCCAAAAGTACAGAAGTAAATAGTTGGGTTGAATAAGCATCTTAAGGGTACCAGACCATCTTGTTGGTAGAGAACAATACATAGACTAGTATCTTGTAAAGAATCTCTTTGAAATCTTACTTCCTGAATAAAGCTCCAAGAAAACAATTTGCATGCTCTCCATTTAAATATTTAAATTTAATATAAGTTTAAAAAATTAGAACTGGGAGAATTTAAGTACCCTCATAAAATCTACATTAATGTCTTTAGGATCATTCTTGATTACTGTGGTAAACAGTCTCTAAAATAGCCTGCCATAGTCCCTGCCTTCAGGTAGTCACAGTCTGGTGTAATCCCCTCCCCATAAGGAGGCTTGGTTAACTGACTCACTTTTTAAAAATTTCTATCTTTTTTCCATGTTCATTGAGGTATAATTGACAAATATGTTTAAGGTATATTACTTGATGTTTTGAGATTATATATATATATATATATATATATATATATATATATATATAGTGATATAATCGCCACAATGAAGCTAATTAGCACATCCATCATCTCACAGTTATCTGTTTTGTGTGTATGTGGTGTTGAGAAAGCTTAAGATCAACCCTGTTAGGAAATTTCAAGAATGTCATGCAGTATTTAAGTATAAGTTACATTGTTATACAATAGATTTCCAGAATTCATTCATGTGGGTTAATTACTCCTCAGTTGGAAACATATAAATTTTGGAGTTGAGCTAAATATACTCATGTGCATATATTTTCCATATAGCAAAATGGGGTATTATAAAATACTATGTTTTTTCTCACATGGAAATAAATCAAATAATGCCTTTTATTTGACATTGTAAATATTCCAGAAAGAATAAGTATTAATAATACATATTTAAAAATTAATCATGTACCAACAAAACTATTCTTAAGTAATAGAAATGGAATTTTTTTTAATATGCAAAGGTGAAGAATGAAAAATGCTTTTTACATTTCATATGTGTTTTAATAAAATGCAAGTGGGGTGATGATAAATGTCTGCAAAGCTTCTTGAAAAATCCATTCCTGATATGATCTCATTTGTTAAGTATTAAAATTAATAAAAAGGCAATTACATTAATATGATTAACATAATATACAGTATTCATGCTCAGTAGGCTTACTTTATACTGAATGATAATTAAAAATTGACATCTTCTTACCCAGCATTCTAACCAAAAGCTTTTATTTCATCTTGAGAAGATTACATATCAGTGTAAATCCAGAGATTAGAAAACTCTTTGTAATTATACAAATTGTCTCTCTAATATCATGTCAATTTAAATATTACATAAAGATAGAGCAAGAAAACTATAAAGTTAAAATAAACATTTAACTGCTGGGGAAATGTCCATATAAATGGCACATTGTGTCCTGTACTAAGAAAACAACAAAGAGGTTCAATTTGTTTTTGATCAGCTCATTTCCATAGGGTGAAACCTTCTAAACTATTGAACTAGGGGGAAAGGAACAGATAAATTCAAATGTTGCAAATAAATGATCTCACATCCAGAGATAAATATAAAACACTAGAGGCCCGGTGCATGAATTCATGCAGGGGAGGTGTCCCTCAGCCTGGCCTACACCCTCTGCTGGCTCCTAACTGCTTGCCTGCCTGCTTGCCTGATTGCCCCTAACCACTCGCCCACCTGCCTGATCGCCCCTAACCCCTCAACTGACTGCCTGATGCCCCTAACTGCTCACCTGCCTGCCTGCCTGATTGCCCCTAACCACTTGCCTGCCTGTCTGATTGCCTCTAACCACCTCTGCCTGACTTCCTGATGCCCCTAACTGCTCACCTGCCTGCCTGATCACCCCTAACCCCTCACCTGCCTGCCTGATCGCCCCTAACCATTTAGCCTGCCTGCCTCATTGTCCCTAACCACTCACCTGACTGCCTGATCACCCCTTACTGCCTCTGCCTTGGCCCCTGCCATGGCGGCTTCATCTGAAAGGATGTCCGGAATGACGTCCAGAAGGTCGTTCAGCTGTCCAGTCTAATTAGCATATTATGTTTTTATTATTATAGATTTGTTATACTATTGTTTTATTTTGCACATCAAATAAAATCTATATAGTTGGTAAAATGCACTTCTCATAATATATTGGCATTATCCTCATATGTCAGCACCACTGATGTCTAAACCTGTAGTCTATCAATGGTCATATTTAAAATTGTTGCTTTACAATTTAAACAAAAATCAATTAAGAAATAGTCGGGTAGCTAAAATGTTCACTGGTTAGGTAGAGTTAATTAAGGTAAAAGATTCTTGAGTGGGTAGAGAATTTCTCATCTTTTGTGTAAGATAAACATAAAAATTCACCATTATTTATTTATATAAAAGGCTAATATGCAAAGTGTCCCCTTAGGAGTTCGACCAGGAGACCAAAAGTTTGATCGCTTGCTATGACATGCGCTGACCATTAGGGAGCAGCGTGGAACAAAGGAAGGCCCCAGCCAGTAGCCGGCAGCTGGGGAAGGGAGGTCCCAGCCAGCAGCCAGAAGGAAGGCCCCGGCCGGCAGCCAGAAGGCCCTGATTGGCCCTGATCGCTGGTCAGGCCTAGGGACCGTGCATGACTTTCATGCACCAGGTCTCTAGTTTTTATATAAAGCATCCACAACTCATTCATCTGTTAGATTCCAACAAACACTGGTTAAGCACTTACTATGAAACAGATATTATAAGTGCGGGACGAAGGAAGACCCTGGCCAGCAGCCGGGGAAGGGAGGCCCCAGCTGCCAGCCAGCAGCCTGGGAGGGGAGCACTCTAGGGAATACAGGGATAAAGGATAAGATAAACACAAAGAAAATATTAGAGGTGATCCGGGAAACATACTATAGATAATGTCATGTCATGCAACCTAACCTCAAGTACTGTATAATGCAATATGAAGGTCATTTGTTTTCCAGTTTGAAACATATTACTTTTTGGAGCTCAGATAAGAAAATGATGAAGGGAATTTCCCTACATAAGTCAGCACCTAAGTTTCCCTTTCTCCTCCTAGACATCATGCAAAAGCCATAGGGATAATAGAAACCTCTCTAACCGCATTTTCAGGGAAACTAGGAGGCAGAATTGAAATGTGTGTATTGAAGAGAAGCTACATGGAAGAAATAGCAGAGAAATGCGGGAGTTATAGAATTGCACAGCAGCAGCATATTTCCGTAAGCACCAGCAAAAACATATTTCCTGGAGGTGAGTGGCTCATTGTGAATTGGCAAACTAGAGCCCCTTTTTTGCAGTAATGAGAGTGAAAACAGCACTGATGCCATCCTGCCCCCCGCCCCAACCTGAAGTGGTTTGAATGAAAGAAGCAGAGGAGGGAGCGCTAACTAAAATTTCCCAGAAATTTTAGCACAAAGCAGCCTAGAGGGTTATTTGTCAGCAGAGGAAAGATAATTTGGAATATCTGACCCTACAGAAACTTCCTGCAAATAACTTGTCCAGGGAAAGTCCAATTTATTCAGTGATGAGTAATACAAATGGAAGTAGGACAGCATCTATACAAAGATAATATACAAAATGAAGCATAAAGCACAAGACAGGGTAAACACATTTGCAATGGTGCCCACAAAAATCACAAACAAGTATTTCAGCATGCATCGAAAAAGGCAACCTCGTGAAATAAGAGCCTCTATTTCTACGACATCAGACTAGAATCACAAGTGAAAAACTCAGGTAAAAGATGTCAAGAAAATTTGAGAGCTGAAACATGGTCTTACCACAGAAGAAAACTAGAAAAAATAATTGCAGAAATAAACATGCAGGCCATGGAGAAGAATGGTCACTTCAAAAAAGCAGTAAGATAGAGAACAGAAGAGTGAAACATGAACAATAAAGACTCAAAACATTAGCTATTTAATTTAGGTGAAAGTGTCCCCAATATATGCATAATCTGAGTCCCTGATGAGGAAAACAAAACACAGAAAAATATATTTAAAGATACAATTTTTTAAAATTAATATAAGATCACAAAAGAACAAATACTGTATGATTTTACTTACATGATATATTTAAAGAAATCAGATTCATAGAACCAGAAATTTGAATGCTGGATACTGTTTTCAGGGGTTGAATGGAGAAGGGAATGGGTTTAATGGGTTTAATGGGTACAGTGTTTCAGTTTGGAAAAATGAAAACTAATCTGGCAATGGATGGTGGTAAGGTTGCACAACGATGTGGATGTACTTAATGTTATTGAACTCTGTGAAACTTCCCTAGAATAGATGAAGACATAGTCCATTTAAAACATTGGACATTAAAGATACAGAGACAAGCAAAAGAATCACAATATTGTAAAGAGGAAAACAAACCCTGCTGGTCTCCAATTTCCCCACAGAAACTTTCAATCCCAGCAGTCAGTGGAACAATGATCTAAAAGATACTTAAGAAGAGAAAGCATGAACCATGGATTTTATATTCAGACAAGCTGTACTCAGGCATAAAACTCACAGATAATTGTTTCAAATGTGCAAGAAATATGAAATTTTATTCCCAAGAGGCCTTCTTTAGAAAACCGCTAGAGGAAGAGACTTCAGCTAATTAGGAAAAGGTTGGTGAAAACATGAGAAGAAAACACTGAATATCTTTAACTGCAAAACAAGTGCAATGATTAGGGTTAAGTCACAGTAGGCAAAGGTATATTCCTTTGTGATAAAGAAAGAATAAAAGAAAAAATGGGAAAGAGAAGAAAAAGAATGGAAGAGGAGTTTCTTAATCATCTCTTTTGAAATATCTGGAAGCCAAATAATGTTATTTACAGATGACAAAGGAAATATAAATACATCAGATATAATATTTGTAATTCACCCATTTGTAATCATGCAAGAAATTAGTGCTTAAGACAATAATCTTTGATACTCAAGAACTGCTCTGCAGTTTGGCTGGGGCAGCTCTGTTTCAGAAAGCAAGTCTGTGGGTCCAAGTCTTCTCCACATGGTTGTCATCCTTTTGAGGACAGTGAACTAGTTAGACAAGTGTAATCGTATGGTGGTAGTGGAGGCCTAGGAAACACACAAGGCCTCTTGCGTTTTGGCCTTGAAAACAAGCCCTCCCATAATGGATGAAGAGAGTCAAACTTCCAGTTATAAAATAAATGCCATGGGGATGTAATGTACAGCATGGTGACTATCCTATCTAATAAAAGAGTAATATGCAAATTAACCATCACTCCACTACACCCACAAGCCACGCCCACCAGCCAATCAGGAGGGAATATGCAAATAAACCCAACCAAGATGGCTGCAGCCACAGAGAGCAGGAGAGAGGCTTGGGTTTCTCTGGCAATGGAGGAAGCCAAGATTTCCACCTGCCCTTGCCAGCCCAGGCCTCCACTCAAGGCTACAATGTTTCAGTGATAGAAGATACATAAACCCAAACAGAAATGGCGGCAGCCACGGAGCTGGAAAGAGCAGAAGGCTAGGGTTGCCCCCGGCAATGGAGGAAGCCAAGATTCTGCAGCCCTGGCGTGCTTTGGCCTCCGCTTAAGGCTACAAAGTTTCAATGATAGAAGATAAATAAAGCCCAACAGAAATGGCGGCAGCCACAGAGCTGGAGAGAGCAGGAGGCTAGGGTTGCCCCCGGCAATGGAGGAAGCCAAGATTCTGCAGCCCTGGCGTGCTTTGGCCTCCGCTTAAGGCTACAAAGTTTCAATTATAGAAGATACATAAATCCCAACAGAAATGGCTGCCGCCACGGAGTGAACAGAAGGCTTGGCTCCACTCCAGGCTACAAAGTTTCAATTGTAGAAGATAAATAAATCCCAGATCCCAGGGCCTCTGCTTGGGTCACCGGGGGTCATGGCCGGCCTGCAAACTACCACAGGCCCCTCGCCCAGGCCACCCCACACCCCAAGGGAACACCCACCCTGATCCGGGACACCCTTCAGGGCAAACCAGCTGGCCCCCACCCATGCACCAGGCCTCTATCCTATCTAATAAAAGAGTAATATGCAGATTGAGCATCACTCCAATACACAAGATGGCTGCCCCCATGTGGTCAAAGATCCTGCCCCCATGTGGACACAAGATGGCCACCACAAGATGGCTAGCAGAGGAGGGCAGTTGGGAGGAACCAGGCCTGCAAGGGAGGGCAGTTGTGGGAGATCAGGCCAGCAGGGGAGGGCAGTTGGGAGGGACCAGGCCTACACAAGGGAGGGCAGTTGGGGGCAATCAAGCCTGCTGGGAAGGGCAGTTAGGGGTGACCCGGCCAGCAGAGGAAGGAAGTTGGAGGTGACTGGGTCTGCAGGGAAGAGCAGTTGTGGGGGACCCAGGCCTGCAGGGGAGAGCAGTTGGGGGGTCCAGGCCTGCAGGGGAGGGCAGTTAAGGGTGACCAGGCCTGCAGGGGAGGGCAGTTAGGGGTGACCAGGCCTGCAGGGGAAGGCAGTTAGGGGCAATCAGGCTGGCAGGGGAGCAGTTAGGCATCAATCAGGCTGGCAGGGGAGTGGTTAGGGGGTGATCAGGCTGCCAGGCAGAAGCGGTTAGGGGCAATCAGGAAGGCAAGCAGGCGAGCACTTGGGAGCCAGCAGTCCTGGATCAGGCCTAAATGGGCAGTCGAATATCCCTCGAGGGGTCCCAGATTGGAAAGGGTGCAGGCTGGTCTGAAGGACACCCCCTCACCCCCGTGCATGAATTTCATGCACCAGGCCTCTAGTAATTAATAATACTGCATTGTTATTCAGAAGTTGATAGGAGAGTACATTTTAAAAGTTCTCATCATTTGACCCAGTGATCCCACTTCTAGGAATATATCCCAAGAAACTAGAAACATCACTCAGAAAGGATATAAGCACCCCTATGTTTATAGCAACACAATTCACCATAGCTAAGATTTGGAAACAGCCTTAGTGCCCATCAGCAGATGAGTGGATTAAAAAACTGTGGTACATCTACACAATAAAATACTACCCTGGAGTAAGAAAGAAGGAATTCTTACCATTTGCAACAGCATGGACAGAACTGGAGAGCATTATGCCAAGTGAAATAAACCAGTCAGAGAAAGATAAATATCACATGATCTCATTCATTATATTCCAGGAAGGCAGGCCGACTCTAGAAGCTGGAAAAGGCAAGGAGACAGATTCTCCCAAAGAGCCACCCTTAGGAACCAGCCCTACCAAAACCTTGACTAGAATGGTGAGACTGATTTTGGACTTTTGACTTCCAGGACTATAAAATAATAAATCTGAATAGTTTTAAGTCACTAGTTTTTTTGCAGCAGCAATGGGAAATCAATACACATAGGTTATCAATTTCTCAAATTTGTATAATAATTTATTTTCTCACCAATTTTCTAATGTCTTATAATAAATATGACATAAAATTTTGTTAGGAGATGGAGAAAAGTGAATCCACAGCAAATCTTACTCACCATCTCATCTAAAATACCTGAAAACTAAATGTATCACTTAAATTTAGCAAGTCAATTCATATAAGTTCATGCATATTTAATAGTACAAAGGCAAAGAGTAAAAAAGTTAATCAAATGTTGGAAGAGAAAAAGGGGAAGAAATAGAAAAATGTATCAAATTTATTATTATTGGGAACAAATAGACACTGTTGAAATTAATTTTTTTAAAAAAACAAGGATGTTAATATTGTAACAATAAAAAAAAACAAATATTCCTAAACATTAAATACATGTGTGCACATGCACATACATACACACCACATGTACATACACCAAAATCAGACACTACATTTGAAAGTGTACAAAAAACATGGAGGGGTGGGAACAGAAAACATAATAAGAATCCTATATAAAGAAGAGAAACATGTAAATTGACCGTACCTCCACTACGCTCACCAGCCAATCAGGAGTGAGTATGCAAATTAACCCAACAAAGATGAAGGGTTAATTTGCATACACAGGCGCCAGGCAGAGAGCAGAGCAGGAGAGCTGGCAGCTTGGAGGACTTGGCAGAGCGGGAAGCCGTGGGAGGGAGACAGAGCAGGAAGGGAAAACCAAGAGTATGGGGAGCACCAGGAATGCTCGGAATCATAGTTCTGGTGGTAGACAGATCTCCTAGACACTAGAGCAAAGTGAGCCTGGAGCAAGTTACTGTTGTGGTGAGGGATGGAAGGAAAGCAAAGGTGAGAGACATAAGTAAAATCAGAGTGTCTAGGAAAAATTAAAGGGAAGATATCCTAAAACTTCCAAAAAATCTCCACCAATTAAGCAAAGAAAAAAAAATGCCTCTATTATTCTGTGAGCAACAAACCAAACTGGGTTGGGGTCTCAGGCAATTCGCTCATATGATTGCAAAGACAGACAGAAACTCCCGGATTGGAGAGGGTTCCCCTGAGGGCTCCCAGATTGAAGAGGGTGCAGGTTGGGCTGAGAAACCTACCCCCTGTGAATGAATCTTTGTGCACCAGGCCCTTGTATGAAAATAAAAGGATGGGTAAAAGAACTCCAGGTAAATGGAAATCAAAAGAAGCAGAGGCATGATGTCATTATCAACCAAGATGGAACTCATGGTAAAAACATGAGTAGTACAAAAGGGGGAACCTTACAATTCTATAAGATACAGTAATAGCTTTGATTATCCATGTCCTAAATAGCATAGCACTATTATTCAGGAAGCATAAATTATAGAATATTCAAGGGGAAATCTACCACAACACCAGCAGTTAGACACACAATTGTTCAATTGAATTCAAGCCCGCAAATAATTATTGAGTTTCCACTAAGCACTGGGAACATAGTAGTTAAAGAAATGGACTCCTTCCTCTGTGGATCTTGTGCTGTTGTTGTGTGGAGAGACAAGTGAAAAATGGTAGAGGGTGATTGGTTCTATGGAGAAATTAAAGTAGGGAAATGCGGTCCAGAGGATTGGGGGTATGGGTTTTGATTTAAGTGGAATGTGCAATGGAGACCTCGGTGAGATGGTGATCCTGAGTAACGCTTTGAAGGAGGTTACCTTGCTAAGAGTGTGTTAAGAAAGGGGCTGATGAAAAGTAAATTAAAAAGGCAAGAAGTGAATGTACTTTTTACTGTATATCTTTCTTAAATTTTGAACCAAGTGGTTCTAGTACCTTGTCTAAACATTTTAGCCCAGCTGGCATGGCTCAGTGGTTGAGCATCAACCCATGAACCAGGAGGTCGTTGTTCAATTCCAGGTTGGGGCATATGCCCGGGTTGCGGGTTCAATCCCCAGTGTGGAGTGTGAGGGAGGCAACCAATTGGTGATTCTCTGTCATCATTGATGTTTCTATTTCTCTCTCTCTCCATTCCTCTCTGAAATCAATAAAAAGTATTTTAATTTTTTTAATTTAAATTCTTTATTGTTTAAAGTATTATATGAGTCTCTTTTTTCCCCCACTGACCTCTCTCCAGCCACTCCCACCCCCCAGCACATTCCCCTCACCCCAATTAGACTATACTACTTAGAGAAGTAGGAGGATTTGAAGAAAGAAACAACCATGAGACAAAATATCTGGTTTTTGATTCAGGTCCAGTTACTAACTTGCTTGTGACTGTTTGGATGAGCCACTTAGTTCCCTGGTTTTACTAGAAGTTTCTGGATCTTTACAAATGATGAGGCTGGATTAGGCGCCCTTCAAGTCCAATTTTTTTCTTTAATATTCCATGGGTGTATGATTTAATTCAGTGTTCACCAAACTGTGGCCTGGGAAGATAGTTTTGGAGTCTGGCCATTATTCAACCTTTTTTATCAGCCCTTCTATCCTCTGCTTCCCTGCAACACACAAATGATAAATAAGTGTTTTTCCAGTTCTAAAATCACATAAATCACATCATGAAAAGAATAAATATTAGAAAAACTCACAAACCAGCACTCTTTCAAAGGGATTCAAAGCAAATGACAATAAAAAAAATTTCTTTCAGGCCTCATTATCATCGCAATGAAATCATAAATATATTTTAATATATTTTCAATGTAAATCTATAAAAATTACTTTTTTATTCTTTTGTATATTGTGATATGGCCTTTGGACAAGCCCCAGGAAAAAAATGTTCTGTGTATCATAAAATTAAGCTCAATTGAAACAATGGGTAAAATATTTCCTTCCCTATGGCATTTGGTAATTTGGGATGTAGTATGATTTTTGTTAGACTTATAGTTATGTACCTGAATTATGACTCCTGTCTGCATTTTACGGAATCACTCCTTAGAATAAGATCTTCCTTACTTCTCTGGTAATTTTCATAGCTATCCTAAGAGCTCTATATAAATATGAACACAAATATGGTTCTATCTTAACTGACCCACGATATGAGGAAAGATATGAGGTGAAAGATCATGGGTAGCCCTCTTAGAGGATGATGACTTCTGAATTCTCCTGCCTTGATGTAAATGAGCATATAAGAAAAATAGGCAGAGTACACCAAGTCTCTCCTGTCCCCTAGGCCAGCAGTTCTTCCCAAGGAGAATAAATGTCCTAAGTATGAGATCTTTTCATTTATTCAATAAAAATATTTGCATATCACAAAATAAAAGAATGGCATTTTTGCCCTCGGATCCAACAGGAATTTGATACCCAAGTATTTCCCTTAATAGCAAGTGAAGGATAATCATGACTGTTATAAATATCCATTATCTCAAAATATGGATTGAATGAATTTCCTTGAGAGAAAGACTGCCACATATCCTCTGGAAACATGGAATGTGGCTGGTGTGCCATTTTGGTGGAGTGTCTTATATCTTTTTTCATAATCTAAAGATACTCTTTGTTTTCCACGGAGACATTCTTAAAACTGTGGTTTTCTTGTCTAGAAAATGATCAAACCCTTTCAACTCTTGCACCACCCTCGGAATCAACATTCCTAAAACAATGGCCCCACGTATTCTCACTCCTATATGATTACAGGTTCACACATCTTTATTTCCCATACATGAAAGTATACGTTTTTGTGACTTGTTTTTCATCCTAAAATTGTATGACTCCCGAGTGGCAGAATGGAATATCTTTTAGCCAGAAAGGAATCACGTTAATAAAAACAAGTTTCAGTCAGGGCCATTACACACGGTCTCACTTCTTTGTAGGTCTGAAACAGCTGCTGCAGCCTGGGAGCCAGCAGAAGTTTGGGCGGCTCTCCTCAGAGGATTTCTGGTCTAATTATCCTCAATTATCATGGATATCACCTGCTTTGAATTTTTTACTCTTGCTTCTTGACTAATTTTCTATTATAGAATTTTATTTGTTTGTATGTAGCATGTCAATGACATGTAAAATGTATCTCAATATCCCCTTTATATTTGTCTTCTCTATTCTTATTAATGTGTTAAATCACCATGTGCAAAATTGTAGTCTATCTAAACAAAAATAATGGTGTATAATATTATTACAAACAATTCCAAAAAAATGTAATACAGCAGCCCAGGCTGGGTGGCTCAGTTGGTTGGAGCATTGTCCCATACACCAAAAGGTTGTGGGTTTGACTTCCAGTCAGGGCCAGGGCATACACCTGGGTTTCAGGTTCCATCTCTGGCCAGTGCACTTATGGGAGATGGCCAATTAATATCTCTCTCTCTCTCTCTCTCTCTCTCTCTCTCTCTCTCTCTCTCTCTCTCTCTTTCTCTTTCCCCCTCCTTCCTATCTCTCTTTAAAATCAATAAAAACATATCCTTGGGTGAAGATTATTTAAAAAGTAATACTACAATAATGATTTAGCAAATTATTTGTCTTTCACTCAAGTATTACAAAACTAAAAAAAGGAAAAAATGTGCCCCGATTTGTTCAATTATATCCCTTTTTCTTGCTCCCAGCCTTCAGACATAGATGATTAACCAAAAAATGTCTTTATTTAGGTAAGTAGTTTGTAGAAAACAATGCTTTAAAAATTATAAGTTGGTTAGCTGTTCTTGGGAAATTGAAATCCCATCAATTAAAAAATTGTTTTCATTCCTGAGAAATAGCTGAAACTAAAATGCAGTGCTATTAAAACTAGACAGGAGTTGTTATAAGAAACAAAATCAGTCATTTTTCAAAGTAGACCCGAAACAAACACAGAAAAGTTGAACTAAGCTAGTGGTCGGCAAACTGAGGCTTGCGAGCCACATGCGGCTCTTTGGCCCCTTGAGTGTGGCTCTTCCACAAAATACCACGGCCTGGGCGAGTCTATTTTGAAGAAGTGGCATTAGAAGAAGTTTAAGTTTAAAAAATTTGGCTCTCAAAAGAAATTTCAATCGTTGTACTGTTGATATTTGGCTCTGTTGACAATGAGTTTGATGACCACTGGACTAAACTAACAAAAAATAGTAAATATTATGTTAGATCCATAAATAAGTCATGACATTAATCTCAAATGGACACAAAATGAAAACCATATTGCCCTGATGTACCTGTAATGCGGCCTTATTTTCCATCCCAATATATAATGGATATGGTTTTGTTGCTCAATCACAATTTATGTGGGAAATTTTTAGGATGTATATTTCAAGGGATTTTTTGGATTTAAACTTAGGTATCTTGGTGCTTCCAGAGGTGATATAGCCCCTGAGATATTGGTACATTAATAGTTTTTATCACTTAAAACCATTCAGTATTTTCTGGGATCTTGAATCCAGAAATTGATGAGCTGGCATAGCAAAATCATAACTGATCACAAATCAACTGTTTTTACTTCTCAGGACGCATGAATTAGCAAAAGCCTTCTGTGGATTCCACATTATCTGCAAGAGAGCCCAGCTTGTCTGGAACATCTTCCAGCTAACCACTGATTTCCTTTAAAACCCCTAGGACAGAAGGGAATAAACTCCTTTTTCTTAATGCTAAAAATATATTTTATTTTACCTAATATATTTTATTTAACCTAATATATTTAAAATATTCCTTCAACATATAATATTAAAAATGATCAGAAATATTTTGCTTTCTTTTTTCTGCCCCAAGTCTTAGAAATCTTTTGTCTTTTTTTAATTTTTATTTTCTTTATTGATTAAGGTATTACATATGTGTCCTTACCCCCCCCCCGTTGCCCCCCCACCCACCCACCGCTCAGGCCCTCATCCCCCTGGTGTCTGTGTCCATTGGTTAGGCTTATATACATGCATACAAGTCCTTTGGTTGATCTCTCCCCTTTACCCCCAACCTCCCCTACCTTCCCTCTGAGGTTTGACGGTCTGATCGATGCTTCTCTGTCTCTGGATCTGTTTTTGTTCAACAGTTTATGTTGTTCATTATACTCCACAAATGAGTGAGATCATGTGATATTTATCTTTCTCCAACTGACTTATTTCGCTTAACATAATGCTCTCCAGGGAATAAGTTCTTAAACTTTCTTTGCCTCTGAAATTGCAGCAGTGGTCTATTGTAGACTTGAGCAGCCAGACAGGAAGAGTTCCTAAGACCTACACAGACTTCTTTCAGGTCGACTCATTCACAACTCAACTGCTAGATGCAAGCCCCTGGATTTTGTGTCGTGGAACTATATAGAAGAAAAAGCTAAGATCCTGCCATGTGTGTGCATGTTATTTGTGTGTGTGCATGTAATAGGTGAGGTAATAATTCTAAAGAAACATCTGGATAAATGGTGAAAACTAAACTCACCCAACTTGTAGCTTTATTAATTCTAATTGGACCAAACCTGGCCTTCTCATGCATCTCTTGTTTTAGTAATGATACTTCCCAAGACAGATACATAGCAACCTTCTTAACTCCTCTGTCTTTATCTCACTATTCACTACCCCCCTCCCCATATTTTAGGTAAAAACCTAATCTAAATTATTCCTGCTAAATAATTATCTGAATGCTCCCCCTCATCCCATAACTTCTGTAAAATGGCATTTGTAATAAGTTCATCTTCTTGTATTCCTTATTTACCTACAAGCTGTGCTCCAAACTCTTGTGTATAGAAGCTAAGGTTTTTAACGCCGTCTCACTACCTCTCCTGTCTTACTTCTTACCACTTCCCTCTGTGCAACTTAAGTTCCAGGCATTCTGAATTATTAAGTTGTCCTCAAATATGTGATTAAACATATGTCTTTGCATGTGTTCATCTGTCTGGAATGCCATGTTGCACCTTGCATATACCCTATCTGGTTAACTGTGAACTCTTGTTCATCCTTCATTCTCAGTCCAAGCATTTTTCTTCTGTGATATATTTCATAATGTCCTAGATAATAATATAGCCATTCATGTATATAATAGCATTTGTTGTTTTATATTTCCAGAGCATTTTCAACATGATGTCATATTTATTCTCATGTCTGTCTCACTAGATTGTGAACACCTTGAGGGTAGGGGCAATATGATTTTCCACCTCTTACTACAACATAATAAATTCAATAAAAATACAATTACAAAGTAATAACCCAAAACACCATATGAAAAATGCTATAATAGTAGAGAGTTGATGGACAATAGAGTAGTGAAGACCTCTGTGGCGGGGAGGGTATGGGCTAGGTGGAGGGGGATAAGGGGTGGTGAATTGGAGGTATCTGTTATACTATCAACAATAAAAATAAATAAATAAGTGTTCTATAAAAATAGTTGAGTTGATAAAATCAGGAAAAGCTTCATGGTATGTTATACTTAAGTCAAACATGAAAAATGCATAGAATTTGCAAACACAGAAATGAAATGAAGAAAACACTTAGCTCCTTAGGAAACTGCATGATCAATAAGAGAATATGAAAAAACATTTTTTGTATGTGAGGAATTGGTCTGAATAGAGAATTCGGGTAAAGATGAAGAACTATGATAAATAAAGTAGAAAAATCAGCTTGGAGAAAAGAGTGTTAGAAGCATGCATTATAAAATATTGTGTAGGAAAGTTAGCTTAGAAAGTGTATTATAGAAATTAATATACAATGTTTTTCTTTAGAAAATATGGATATATTAAAGAATAAATAAATGATACAGCTATAAGTCATGCTCTAGCTATAGCAAGTCATCATATAGATATAGATACAGATATAGATACAGATACAGATATACTAGTAGATATAGATATAGATAGATATAGATAAGATATAGACATGGCATAGATATTCTGGCAAATTAAAAACCAAGAAATGAAATAATAGCATGCTGACATAGTGTGGAAGAAGGGTTTTGACAACCTGAATTTAGATAATTTCAATTCAGATTATATAAAATTCTAGAAAAGACAATCTACATAATTTGGTATCTGGTTAGTGGAAATGAAAGTAGGGGAAAGGGAAAAAAAAAAACAGGGAAGAGATAGCTGAGTCAAAGAAGCCATTGATTTGGCATCTTTTATCTATTACTTGTATTATTATTTTGCTTTGTTTGCATAAGCCAGACAAGGTTACTGAAGGTAGGGCCCATCATTATCTATTTTGAAACTCTACCACTCAACAGAGGGTAATCAGCAAAATAATTGATCTGACCACAGCTTGATAGTTCACGTGACTTCTGTCTACAGCTGCTGTCGTCTATGGCATTTGTCTGTTTTTTCTTTGAAATTTGGATCCCTTGAGCCATGACAAGGGCATAGTTATGTTGACTTACCTGTCTGTGGTTTGTCTCATGAATGCTGCTCACAAATCAAATCCATACACTGTGCCTTTCAAAGACCTGAGACGATAGCACTTAGCTTCAATATTCTTACACAGTTCAATGGCCTCTGCTGTTTAATTTTACTGCACTTGGAGGGGGGAAAAAGTGCCATTGGGGGAAGCACTGTCTTATTGTAACTGTAAATACACGGTTTTAGGCTAAACTTAGTGAGAGCTACCATCTTTGCCAACAAATTATTCCTAGCAAAAATAGCAACAATTCTGCATCCATCTAAAGCTATAAGTAAAACACTATTTGTCTTTCAATAGTAAAATGTAAATTTAGAAAACCAAGGGAATTAAGGCACTGAATCTTTTCTGCCCTCTTTGTTTCTCTTTATGAAAAGCAAGCTGTGCTATATTAAGTATCACCTTGAAAAAAAAATGGCAAAAATATGTGTGGCTACCACTTTAAAAAATCCTATTAGCTACTTTTTGCAAGTGTGTTCCTTTTCTTTCCAAATGGTTTTTATTATAACTTAGACACAGAGAAATGACCTCCTGAAATATGCCTGTTCTATCTAGAACAGCTATGACAAAGCTTTCTAAAAACCCTTGTAATTTTTAGGGAGATATGGGGGTTGCCTTTTGAAACAGCAATTTCGGCTTTTCTTTCTCTGTTTCCCTGGCAAATTCTAAAGAATTGGAATGCGTGCGTCCATAATGATTTATTTTGAATTTTTAAATATCAACGTTTTTAGGGAATTGTCTTTCCATAAAGTGGGTCATCGCAAAGAAACTTGTGAATTACTACTGTCCTTTTTGTGTGTCTACACAGGACACAATCGCCTGTTCCTATGGTTAATTCGGTCAAAGAAAACATTGGATCTGCGCGTTGGACCGACCGGCCAGTGATTTGACTGAATTCGCAGCCCCCGCGGCTGCCCTGGCCGAGCGTGTCCACCCAGGCTTTGTTTGCCTGCTGGCAGCCTCCGCGCGGAGCGCACACAGCATATGCCAGGTGGCCGTGGATCTGAGGCAGAGGGACGGGAGAACAAAGCAGGAAAGGCTTCCATTTGGACAAAAATGCTTGAAGCCATCCGACTGCCAGTAACATATGAAAGAGAGAGGAAAATGCAAGGATGCCTGAATGCACTCGCCGGTAAACAACCTCAAGCCCGAGATGCAGATCACAAATCTTCCTGCGCTGCTGCTGACAAGCTCAGCTTGAGCGTGGCTGCAGGAGACAAAGAAACCCGTTCCAAGAGGAAAATAGGAGAGGAGGTCCTCACACCGCCTTTAATCTCTCTGTGTAGGAATCTGTTGCACCAGAACCGGGGTGCTCTGTATGTCAGAAACCCGTTCTGTTGAAGGTGAGGATGGGGGAAGAAGGTTCTAGAATGGCAAAAACAAGAATGCCCTGGCCATCTTTTTTCCTCTTTATCTCTGCCCTCCACTTGGTACTTACCCTACTGCTCGCCACCATCTTCCCCACACACTGCAGCATAGAGTGGGCAGATGCAAATGCCATCTCAGAAGTTGTTGGGGGCTACAAAATAGTCTTTTAGAAAGGAGGCAGGATGGCGTGGGTTCCCGAAAGGGGAGAATGTATAATGTCTCATATAAATACAGTACTGTCCCTACATCATGTGTTAGGATAAGTAGCCTGGTTTCTCTGCGTCATTTTCTCGGTCGCTCATTTACTGAGCAGCTGCTATGGGCCAGCCAACGTGCTTACCTTCGGTTTAGTATTGACAATCTTCCCAACAGTGCTAAGCCCCCTAGTGCTAATTTTACAGATAAAAACACAGACGTTCAGAGCAGTTGGTTGACTGGTCCAGACTCACGCAGCTAATTGGTGCAAGAGAGAGTGAGGCCCCAAGATTATCTGATTCCAAAACCTGTGCTAATCACCTTCCTTCCTAGATAAGTCACTTTGCAAGGCTCTCTCAGGTGCCCTGTAAGGTCTGCCAGCTGTATTCTTTAATCAACACAACGTGGGTGTTCTAACGGAGTGATTCATCTCACTATTTTAGGTATTAGAACAGGAAAGCTCTTAGCAGCCAGGTGACCCCAGGCTGGATCAAAATTCAAACATGGGTCAACCTCAATATATATCTCACTGCTCGTTTGAAAGCTCTACTGACCTGAACTCAAGAGAGTGTAAAGAGTAAGTGCTACTCTTCCTGAAGGTCTGATGTCATCTTGAAATTAACCGGATGGATACACATTGGGATGGACTGTATTCTCATCATAGGTCTTCGTATATTTGAATATTTTGTTCCCAATGCTAAGGAATGAATTTCTGTCGATTACATCTGACAAATCCCTTCCCTTTGATCTTACACAATCTCGTCCTCAGGATGCTCTCTGGACACACAGAACCACTTGCTCCTTGCTGTGCTCCAGCAAGCCCTGTGATCACACCAGTATCGGAGAATTTTGCTGTGGGGCACTGGAGTGTTGCCTGTCTCTGCGATGGCTCCTCCAGGTGACTTGTGATCTCCCAGAGGATACATTTTGTATCTTGTTGCCCTTTGCACTTCCAGGACCCAGGTCAGTGTCCCATCATCACAGGCATTCAAGAGCATTTGCTATGAGAGTCTATAATTAAACGAGGCAAGAATGAGAAGCCATCAGAAAAAGATGTAGGTGTGTCTATGTCTGTATGTTTAAAAGCCAGTGTGGGAGAAAGGAGAAATGCCATTTATATTGAAGGGACAAAATTATATTACCCCTTATCTGACTTTTAAGGGGATTCTGCTGAGCAAAAAATCCTGTATTCATAGGCAAGCTTTACCTGAGCTGCCAGTACCATGTAAGATTATGAAAAGAAGGATTTTAAAGAACCTATTTACTTTGTGTCACGCACCGCTTGCTGTTTGCATTCCACTCTGGTTGAACATTGAAATGAGACAAGCCTTTATCACCTTTGTGTCTGGTCACGTCTGCCTCCCAGCCTCCCCTGCTAACACAGCGACACGGTACCAGGCTGTAAACACAGCAGCAAAGTGGTTCAGGAAAGGGAGAGGGGGGAAAAAAAAAGAGACCTGCTTGGGTTCATAATTGGATGAAAATATATTTAATGAAAACATTTCTATTGGTAGCAGGCTTTTTATAACATCTTCATTTCTTTATAATTAAATTTTCTAAAATTTGGCTTTAAGTATCATATTGGCACTGGATCAGTGCAGTTTGCTTGCCAAGCTTAAAAGGGAAAATATAAGGGGGAAATACTGTAATTTTATAGTTCTTGTAAAAATGAGGAAATCACAACCTTCACAAAAACCCCAAGTAGGATGTCCCTAAATCTGCCCACAGAGAGACCAAGATATGTATTTTCAGTTTGGAGGATGACCCTACAAGTCTATCTGGGCTTTATTTTTGTTTACCGGAACATAAGTACAGATCCACCTCAGCCAACAGATGTGCAGAACATGAACTGGATGCACACTGGCTCAGCAAATGGAGCTGAGGGTTTCAACTGATTTCCATTTTTATTATCTAGCATGACTTTTGCTTCTTTGTTCTCTCATAATCAACTTCAGTCCCCTCTGAAAATACCCTAACTGATGGCTTCTAACCGGGTTAGATTGTGTGAGCTGAATGGAGACTTATTTATGACAGCCTTATCCACATATGCACCTGACATACTTTCTCTCTGTGGAACAACAAATTGGATTTTTCAAGAGCAGGAGAGAGGTACAAGCTCCTTCTAATAAAGTAAATACGATACCACTTGTGTGGAAGAGACGCTCTGGAACCAAATTAAAAGTGCGTTTTTGAGACATTCAGCATCTACAACCTCGCTAAGGAATGAATTGCACCAGGGACCCCGGTGATGGTGAGGAAGACTATGTCTGGGAACAAGCACTGGCTCTTCTTCCTTTGCCCGCAGACTCTAGTCCCCTCCCTTCTCTGGCTTGTCTGCACTTGTAATGGTTAATTTCATGTGTCAACCTGACTAGACTAAGGGATGCTCAGAGAGCTGGTGAAACATTGTTTTTGGGTGTGTTTATGAGGGCATTTCTGGAAGAGATGAGCATTGGAATCACTAGATGGAGTAAAGCAGGTAGGTGGTCCTCTCCAATGCATATGGATATCATCCAGTCTGTCGAGGGCCCATATCAACAAAATATTGGAGGACCTGCCTGAGCTGAGCTGTCACCTCCCACTCTTGGACTTCTGGACTCAAACTGGGAGTTATACCATCAGGTCTCTCACCCCATTCCCATCTCAGGCCTTTGGACTCAGTCTGAGTAATAACACCAGCTTTCATTCATAGATAGGTAGGTAGGTAGGTAGACAGATAGATAGATGATAGATAGATAGATAGATAGATAGATAATAGGGGAGAGAGAGAGAGGGAGAGAGAGAGAGAGAGAGAGAGAGAGAGAGAGAGAGAGAGAGAGAGAGAGAGAGAGAGAGAGAGAGAGACTTGGTTCTGTTTGTCTGGAGAACCTTAATACAGTGTTCATACAGATTATTGCATATCCTTGGTTCTCCTGCATGCTGACCTTCAATGAGGTTAGGCCAATGATATCATCATCAGGAGTAGAGGATGGGAGGAGATAAAAATCTGCATTGACCCTCCCTTGCCTCCCTGCTTTGATACCACAAGTATGAGAGTGACTATATCTCTCTACAATTAATGTTCTCTTCTGAGAGCCCTTCCTCCATGGTCCTCACTCCAGTAGTCTACCATAACTCTGTGGCCTTTCTGTGTCCATTAGGCTCCCTAATATTGCTAGTACTTGAGTGCTTCACAAACTCTTGTTTGCTAACTTATCCCTGCTCACAACTTTATGTGTTACTCTTTTTAAAAAACTTTTCAGATGAACCATCTGAGATGAACCCAGGCTTTGTAAGGATCCTAAATGATGAAAAAAGCAAGTATTTTTTTCTTTTAAGAAAATGGTACCTTGAATAAAATAACTCACTGGGTAGCCATGGATAGATCAATTGGCTTCCTGTAGGAAGGTCATAGTGAGCAAAGCTGTCTGCCTTCTTCACCTTTGACATTGATGGCAAAGAATGAGAAAACACCAAGTGACTAAAGGCTTCATCCTCTAAGGAAGTTAAAAGAGCTGTCAAACAACTTCTAGATTCTTTAATGAATCTGCTAGGCTGAGAGGAAATAATTTCATAGCAATGAAAGCACAGGGACTGACTCATTCTCCTGGATGGGTCACAGCATCAAGTCAGGAGGAAGCCACAGAGAAGTCCTAACACAACCTGACTCCCTTTCACTGTAAATGGCATGTACAGGCTGGATTCCAGGACATATTAGCAGAAGAGAATGTTTTCTAGGACATCTTTTTGCTCAGAAAATAAGACAGCACTCAAAAATCATCTAACATATTAAGAGGAAAAAGGACTTAAAGGAGCTCTCACTGGCCAAATCGGAACATCTTGAACTCTAAACACATAATGATAATCAACTTATTGAATAGAATAAAATGAGAATCCTTGGGTTGACAGAGAGAGAAAGAAAGAGAAGGAAAGGAAGAAGAATGAAGTCATGGATTCAGGGATGGAGGGAGGGAAGAAAAAAAGGAGTGATAGCAGGTTGCTCTTTCTACAGTAAAATACCAACTAATAAGCATATAAATGTGGAATTAGTAATCAATCTTTAATAATCAATGGACGCTAAAATAGTGAGTAATAATTTGATGAAGAAGACATTTCAGTCTCATGGAATCTCAGCACAAATTACTTCTTAATGACTAAGTGGAAAATGGCAACTTCACTATGGAGAAACCTAGGAAATGCCACCCCTAACCCAAAAAATGAAAGTTAATATCTTCAATATAGGACAAAGCACCAGCCCTTGTCTCCTGATATAATGTGCTAGAAAGAACACAACACTTGCCAAAACTGAATGAATGACTATGCCAGTGGTCGGCAAACCGCAGCTTGCGAGCCACATGCGGCTCTTTGGCCCCTTGAGTGTGGCTCTTCCACAAAATACCACGTGCGGGTGCGCACATACAGTGTGATTGAAGGAGTACCCTAATTAAGTTAATAACAATGTACCTACCAATATAGTTTAAGTTTAAAAAATTTGGCTCTCAAAAGAAATTTCAATCGTTATACTGTTGATATTTGGCTATGTTGACGAATGAGTTTGCTGACCACTGGACTATGCTATTAGTTCAAAAATCTTGATGCAAAGAAATCATTCTCACTTTCATGTTGCTCCTCTGACAAACTTTTCAATCTAATGTGTTGGAAAATACATACCTGTTGAAATGCTGTAAGATGAAGCAGTTAGACAGGAATCTTCAAAGACTGTTGGCATTCCAAAATAACTGTGCTTAAGGGCATAACGTAAAACTTAATATTGTGAGATGACTGTAAGTAGATGAGAGGGCTGGAGACATGACAATTAAGAAAGAGAACAGGCCCTAACTGGTTTGGCCCAGTGGATAGAGCATCAGCCTGCGGACTGAAGGGTCCCAGGTTCAGTTCCAGTCAAGGGCATGTACCTTGGTTGGGGGCACATCCCCAGTAGGAGGTGTGCAGGAGGCAGCTGATCGATGTTTCTAACTCTCTATCCCTCTCCCTTCCTCTTTGTAAAAAATCAATAAAATATATTTTTTTTTAAAGAAAGAGAACAGAAATGAACAGCAGAGTGGATTGACAGAAGACCATGGTTCTTCTACTCTTACATCTTTTTTTTTTCTTGTTGTAACTATACAGATTCCAGATCTTCTGCTTAGATATTTTATTTTCTTTCGAATCTATGGCAAACCTATTAAACATTTTTTTCCTATTTTTCTTCTCTCACACCCTTAACCTGTCACACATATTCCAATACCCGATTGGTTCTATCAGATATTTAATCTGCCAACATCTTAAATTTGTTCATATTTTTTATTACTTTTCTAGCATTTGTCTTGTTCAACCCTGGGTCCCAGTTATTGATAAAATGCCTTCTTACATCAGTATTGCTATTGGTTGTCAAGAGGTTTCAGTATTATTTGTGTTTCTCATTTTCTGATTGCAAGGATTTCAACATATTGTATATTATTCCTGTGGATTAGATGCCTGTTTTTGAGTATGTATACCAACTTTGCTACTGTAAATTGTGGGACACTTTAACCTTAATCCCAAACCCACCAGAAATACTTTTTAAATAAAAGTAAAGGGGGTAGAATCTTTCACATTTTTTTAAATAGTGAAATCATATAGATATTGTGTTTTATCTCCACCTTTAGATTTAGAATGATAGGTACAATCATATATCAGAGGCTTTGTTAGCAAATACTGAAACATTCATAAAATATATATTGGCAATATACCTTTTTTATTTATTTTATACTGTATCAATAAAAATCCAGGTTTAACATGCATGAAGCCAAGACAACCAACAATGCCAGATACTGAATTTATATCATACTGTCCTTTGAACACCCAGCAGGAATAAACTGCTGAATGTAGACACCATGCAGTGCAATACATTTGTAATTAGTACTCTTGATACTTCTGTTCAAAAGGAGGTAATGGAGATGTTTTCTAAACATGATCTTTTGATGAAAAATAGATATATTTAAATAATTTATATGAATACAAGCATGCCCTGGTTTAATAAGAAAGATTTCAAATCAAAAGCCTTAAATGTAGAATACTGTAAAAGAACCAGATGCCATGAGTTTGCTAATTGTACTCTAGTATACAGGTTATTCAGGACTCCATTATTATTATTATTATTATTATTATTATTATTATTAGAACCTGTAAGAGACCCTGAAGACTGAGGGATTTTTCCATGGTGGCACTCATGTGTCATTATCCCCATAGATGTTCTTACCCACCCTCTTTTGCACACAACCTTAACCCCTAACTCTTCCTCCTGAAGAATAATTCTTGCCTCTTCTGAGAACAATCCTTGACCAACTTTTCTCTGAAATTGGCTAAACTTCATCTGATGCTCTTCTGTTAAAACCCTATAAAGAATCCCATCCTCTTTCTCAAGATTTTTCCTTGAGAGTCTGTCTTCTCATACTCAGCATTTTTTAAAATTTGCTTATGCCAATGGTATTCTGGTTACTTTTCTTCTGCAAAATGAACCCTGTGTCTGTGTATATTGGTATATGTATGTGTGTGTGCCTATAATAAAAGAGTTTGTCACAGTGTTTTAAAGTGAATGAAGTGTTTAGCCTTATATTTTCCATTTAATCGTTACAACAAAGGATGAATTTCTCCACCTGTGTTAGAGAAGGAAATCTAGGTTTAGATGCAATACATGGTAGAGGAGAACAGGAGATTTTCCAGGTAGTTGGGCACATGGCAATCCTAGTCCCTAAAACAGGGGATTGGGAAGTAAGACAAGGTTTGAATAAAATGTGTGTTAAGTTTGGACATCATGAGTCTGAAGTCACTCCTCTGAGATATCTAAGTTCAGATGCAAATAATTGGATGTATGGTCTGATGGTCAAGAGTTAGATTCCAGAGATTGGAAGTCTTCATGAAAAAGATAGAAATTGGAAATCTTGGCCTAGGAATAATCCTACTATGTAGATTAGTTTTTAAAGGTGAATTATAAATATAGTCTGACATAGCTCAAGGAATCTTAGGCCATATAACACCTGCACAAATAAACATAAAAACCCTGGTATGATTGTTCTACTGAATCCTCTTGCAACAAATGCAGTAAAGGGGTCATAACAAAGAGCTTGTTATCATTCCTATAACAGTGGGCCTACAACATGCTTAATCATTACAATCAACCTTCCTTTTCCTACAAATTATAAAGATTCCTGATCTCCTCAATCAGATTATGATGTTTCACATCAGGATTTGTGAAATGGTCACAGCTGTACCTTTTGTAAGTTATGGACCTAGAACTACTAAAATCATAAATGATTATGTCAATTATTTTCATTTCCTGGCCCAATATCTTAGCCTACTTCAAGAGTTTGGCTAAATATTGAATTTGATAATCATCCTTTAAGAGACTAGGCTTCCATTTTGAAGAGGCTTAAATCTCTGATAAATAATATAACTAACTGATTATTTCATAATCATGCCAATTCCTAAACCAGGATTTAGATGGCCTATTTGAAAGAGAAGGTCTCCTTAACATTGAAATCCTTCTACTGAGAACTCTAACAACTTACCATATTCTCTATTTAATCCCATAATCCCCCAGTTGCTTCCTATTGAGAGCTTGGGTCCCTTTGTTTCATTTGCATTTTCCGTAAGATACAATTTGAGGTAACTTTTCCCAGATTCCATGGTGAATTTGGCTCCCTACAGCAAATTTTATGAACTGTAGAGCCTGCATATATTTCCTATGAGTAACTAGTCATACTATTTGCAGAAAGTACCTCAATCAACAATTTGGGATCAGCATCTCTTTGAGATACCTAAGGCTGAAGGTTATATCTTGACAGGGAACAATATCTACATAGGAAATTTATCAAAGACTAACACTCCTCTTCCAGAATGCAACAAAATAAATTTCTATAAGAACTTTTCCTTCAGACTATAACATTATTTTATTAACTTTGTATTAATTTATTACTTTCAAAAATAAATCATTTACAATACTTTAAACTTCTTTTCAGATTATAAAGGCAAAATAATTTCACAGACCTGTGTGCTTTTCCACAGACTCCTTTTAACTCATTCTGATTTCACTTTGCAAAGCCTCAGGATGGCTGTGTGCTAATTTTGCCAATTGTTTCCATCCAGATCTAATTAGTCAAGGTCACTCAAATGGTGGTCAAGGTCTTTCGCTAACTCATATTCCAGTAGAGTTTCTAGCTCTTCTTTAAAATGTGTGTGTACTTTCTCCAACATTCTGCTTGTTTAACAGGTTCGTGTTTATTCTGTATGGCCAACCTAAGGAAGTAGAAAAGCCAGAATTATATTTCAGACTTTCCCAACTGTCAGTTTTGTACTCAAACAAACTAGTCATTGCTGTCCCTCAGAAGGAAAGCTGCCTCTCACATATGAAGAGCCTTCCTCTTGGAAGATTCTGTATCTTAAAAGGTTGTTTTGAAATGTTGACGTAACATATAAGTAAAAAAATTCTCCAAGCAGATTAAACGCATATATAAATTTATAATAGCCCACTGACTCCAGTTGGCAGAGTTATAGCTTTAAGATAAGTGGCAAAACACTTTCCAAAGAAGTTTGGAGACTCTTTTTTGTCTTTCTGCCAAGTTCCCCCACTGAATCTTGCACACTGACTAATGCATATGCTTGTTTGTGTGAGATTCCAGGGAATGGTCTCCACTGAGGATGGTCGGTGAAAAGACTTTCAGCAGAAACCTATGTGAACTCATTTCTTGGACAGATTTTAGCTTCTGCTATATTTCTAATAGTTGTTCTGTTGCATATGCACCAACGTTAGCAGAATGGGAGTCCTGTAGCTTTCAATTCATATGTAGTAAACTCAAATATGAACTATGTTTTATAATTTAAAATATTCATTATGAAACTATCCTATCTAATAAAAGAGTAATATGCAGATTGACCATCACTCCAACACACAAGATGGCTGCCCCCATGTGGTCAAAGATCCTACCCTTATGGGGATACAAGATGGCCACCACAAGATAGTCAGCAGGGGAGGGCAGTTGGGAAGGACCAGGCCTGCAAGGGAGGGCAGTTGGGGGCAATCAAGCCTGCAGGGGAGGGCAGTTAGGGGTGACCAGGCCGGCAGAGGAGGGAAGTTGGGGGCAAACAGGCTGGCAGGGGAGCAGTTAGACATCAATCAGGCTGGCAGGGGTGTGGTTAGGGGGTGATCAGGCTGGCAGGCAGAAGCAGTTAGGGGCAATCAGGAAGACAGGCAGGCGAGCAGTTGGGAGCCAGCAGTCCTGGATTGTGAGAGGAATGTCCGACTGCCCGTTTAGACCCTATCCCAGTTGCCCATTTAAGTCCAATCCCACCAGGATCGGGTCTAAACGGGTAGTCAGACATCCCTCGAGGGGTCCCAGATTGGAGAGGGTGCAGGCTGGGCTGAGGGACACCCCCCCCCCATGCACAAATTTTGTACACCAGGCTGCTAGTATATATATATATTATCTTAAAATCTCTATTTAATCAATTAGTGTTCATCTTTTCCAGTATTTATACCTCACCTTTTTTTATTGACTTACCAATATTACAAAATATTTATTTGCTACCTATTATGCAAATGTAAAATTTGAATTCCAAAATTCCAGTCTTCCTACTGACCTTCCTACTTCTGACATGCAATTTTTTTCCTCTACATTACCTGTGTTTACAGATAATGTTAGTATTCATTGTTGCTAAATATTTCATTATATAAACATGTCAGATTTCTAGTGTTTCTTATTCTTAAAATAATTACCTCTATCTATTTTAGCAATTTGTGAGCTAACATAGATCAGTTCAAGCACATTCATGAGAAAATATATCAGATGTCAATTCTAGTCACCTCTGAGATTTTAGCATCCCAAGTAAGATATAAATTCAGAACTGCCTGAAGTCCTATCTCCATGGTTTCCAATATCATTATGGAAAAAAAAAAAAAAAACACACACACACAGTTAAGAATATACTATGTTGAGTCCCACTTCAGTTTACGTAAAAATTGGGGAAAGTAAACATATATATTAATATCAGTGATTGCCTTTTAGGATAGGTATTAAGAAAGACCTTCATGAAAAACCCATTTACATATTTTATTTAAATGTTGCCATGTACATTTTTTTTTTCCAGTTGAAAGTTGCAATTAGCTTAAAACATGTCATCTCCTTGTAGAGGTAATATTTTTTTAAGAAATTGAGGTGGTGGTTCCTTCTGTGAATGAGTAGCTCTGGCCTAATGAGATTATCCCCTATTTTTCTACCAAGAGAAGAAATAGCAAATGGAATACATGTAGGGAGACAATGTGATATCCTATTTGTAGACACCACTAGTTTCCAACCAATCATTTTTTCTAAGTATCAAATAGACATTCAGGTAAGCTTGATGACTCACTTATAAAATTAAAATCATAGAGTTTGTAATTCCTAGAAAGGGTTTCAAAATGCCTATGTTTCTTTAACATAATTGAGTTCCTGTGGTTTGAAAAGGATAAATGCCTGCTGTAAGATCTAATTATCATCACAAGTAGCTAATTTACTGATCTGGGTGTGTCTGGCTTGAGTTATTGAAAAATTATCAAAACTAAGTTAGTACGTAGGGCTTCCAAGTAAGCAGAACTTTGCTACTGAACCCACTTCTAAGCTTTAGTAGATTTGCTTTCCTGAAAAAGGAAGTTTATACATTTTAATATTATTTTATATCCCTTCTTTATTTTTTCTGTCTAGCCTACTGGAATAAATGTCTCAAAATAATCAATGAAATTTCAGTTAGACTATTTGTCTCAGTGCTGTAGGAATCTCGCTTAACGAAAACTGTCCCTAAAATGTTACTGAAATCTTTCCAGAATCAATAGAAACAGAGACGCGTCCCTTTGCCTGTGGTTCCAGGATTCCGGTATCAAACCGCTGCCATTTGCACTGTACGCTAATGACAAGCTGGATGTTTGCATGAAAGCCAATATGTTCTTACACTGCTTTTTGAGACAAGTAATAATCAGTCTGTCATCAATGTCATGCTGCAATCAGGCTTTGACAAGGTTTGCAAATAACGTGAAAGGAATTGCTCATCCCTGAACGCTGCAGATCAAAACCAGACCTGAACAAAAACGAGAAGTCTGCTGCGCGTCAGCTGTGCAGGCTCTGGGAACGTGCTGTGAATAAGCAACAGCAGCAGCAGAGGGAGCGGCCCAGCCCCTTCCCCACGCTCACCCTCCATCTTTTCTTTTTTTTACGGAGAAGACCTTTTCTCAGCTACCAATCCTGGAACATCACTACGGTGATAAAGCCACCTAAACCCAGCCTGATTGGAAGTACTATTTGTATTATTCTGAGGAATGATTGGAAAAGCAAATAACACATCCATCCTGGGGTGATTTGGTCTCTTAACTCAGGGGCTGGAGGTGGCAGGATTTCTGATCAGACCCAGCACTCCCCGTCAGTGAGAGGACAGTGTGTACATGAGATTGAACCACCAGTTGCTTTCTTTTCCTGTCCTCCCTCCTCAATCCTTCCTACCCCCCAGAGCAGCTGAGATGTGTGTTATTTATCCACCGCTGTTCCTGACACTTGACAATCTGAAGGCTTGCACATTCATAAGAAACAAGCTAACGTTATATACATTTGAGAATGGTTATATAAGTTAGACTTATAAAACTTTGAGAACATTATTAGGAAGGAAAACAAAAAAAAAAAATTTAGAAGTGTCAACTGATCACAGTTCTGCTCAGAGCTTCAAAACATGTTGTACTTCATATTTGTTCAAATAGCTGGACAGCACATGACATAGGGATTTAAGCATTCATGACTTATGCCTAAGCATGAACATAGATTTCAGATGTGAATTAATTGTTGATCTCATTTTAGCATAAGAGACGAAATGTTCAGTTATTTTGTTGTCTTTACAAGAAACCTTGAAAACCAGCTGCTACTGAGGGACATTCAAAGTTAAGTGAGGATGGTCCTGGCTAGGTGGCTGGTTCAGTTGGGTGGAGTGTCATTCCATACACCCACCAGAAAGGTTGTGGGTTTGACTCCCAGTCAGAGCTCATACCTAGGTTGGGGGTTCAATCAGTCAGGATACGTATGGGAGGCAACCAATTGTTGTTCTCACATTGGTATTCTCTCTCTCTCTCTCTCTCTCTCTCTCTCTCTCTCTCTTTCTCTCTCAAATCAATTTTTTTAAAAAGCATATCCTCAGGTGAGGATTAAAATAAAAACAGTTAAGTGAAGATGGTAATGAAAGGATAAAAGTAAATGCATCATAAGCAAAAAGTCTACATTCCAAAAAGAAAGGCAATGTAAAGCATATTTCAGATCCCTTTTCATGTTTTACAGTCATTTAAGACTATGGGCCATATAGTTGTAAAAAGAATTGTCCAATAAAGTGTTCATTTAATAAATATATGCTGCCCTAAACGGTTTGGTTCAGTGGATAGAGCGTCGGCCTGCGGACTGAAGGGTCCCAGGTTCGATTCCAGTCAAGAGCATGTACCTTGGTTGCGGCCACATGCCCAGTAGGGAGTGTGCAGAAGGCAGCTGATCGATATTTCTCTCTCATTGATGTTTCTAACTCTCTATCCCTCTACCTTCCTCTCTGTAAAAAATCAATAAAATATATTTTTTAAAATAAATAAATAAATAAATAAATATATGCTAAGCACCATAATATTGGCTGAGTACCACCTTAGAGATTACGAGAGGCAAGATGTATGCAAATTAAGCCTTACATTTTCAAGGAGTTTATAATCTGGTTATGGGGTAGATTCTAATGCACATGAATAGTCATCATTTTTTGAAAGTGGATAATGTAAGCACCAAAATATGAGACAAGAAGCACTCTTGAACTACACTGAGGACTTGTAATAACAGATATCCATAAGCAATTTCTTTAACCCATAATTGTGTATCCCCCAACTTTCCCAGACTTCTGAGCTTACCTGTTACCATTTAATTATAACCCAAGTATATCATAATGAATACAGAAAGTCCAGACCCCATCTCTGCCGTTTATGAGGTCCCATAATGTGGGCTGCACTTATATATTTGGGTTGTTACTTATCACCTCTCAATTTTGACCAGAGAGCTGGGATTCTTCAGCTATTGCCTCCATCTACCTATCATTGGATATCTTTGTTGATCCTATTCTGTCTAGTCAATTTCACTCCAAGACATGGATATATACCCACTCTTTGGCTTCCCTATAGCAGTGTACCTGGGATTTACTGGTTTAACAAATTGAACTGAAGCCTTAAGGATGGTATCAAGAAATCACAATGCAGAAAATGAAATTTAAAATTGGTTATAGGCCCAGCTGGTGTGGCTCAGTGGCTGAATGTCAACTTATGAACCAGGAGGTCATGGTTCCATTCCCAGTCGGGGTACATGCCCAGGTTGAGGGCTTGATCCCCAGTATGGGGCATGCAGGAGGCAGCCTATTAATGATTCTCTTTTGTCATGATGTTTCTATCTCCCTCTCCCTCTCCCTCTCCCTTCCTCTCTGAAATCAATAAAAATATTTTTAAAAATTGGTTATAAAGTAGCATGTCTCCTGGCGTGTATCACCTATACCTGCTCTTTTTGTCCAAGCCATGAGGCAAGGATCTTCCACCTTCCCCTGCAATCAGAGACCTTTCTCTCCCAACTTCCTACATCTCCAACCTCCTTTCTCTGGTTTGCTCATTGCAAATCCCAAAATCAGTTAACATGGCAACATCTCAGAAATGAGGCCCTGCTCACAATAAAGCCCGACTTTGACATAATTGACAAAGCCCTTTAAAGTCTCTCATCTTAAACACTTCTTACAGAGTAAGCTTCAGATTTGTAAATCTGATGCACTGCAGAGGAAAAAAGACTCATTTCTGGGATTCTAATAATCTAACATGATTAGCAAGACTAGGTAGACCCTGAAATCACTTGTTCTTTACACTAGAGTCAGTAATATTCAAGCAATACCTAGATGATTTGTTGAATTCTACTTAAAAATACAGCAATGCTTATACATTTTTAAATTACTCATTGAACTACACAAATTTACCTTAAATTTCAACAATTTCTATATCTGCAATTGCTGAAAGAATTACATAATAATACAGATACAATATTTCCTGTGGAAAGAAGGAGTTCTAAATAATCATTGTCTATTTGTTTTTAATTTAATAAATCTTTATTGTTGTGTTTTTTTGTTAATTTTTACTTTTTTATTGTTTGAAGTATTACAAATAGTGGTACATATGTCTCCTTTTTTTTTTTTCCCCATTGACCTCCCCACCGGCCTACCCTACCCCCCAGTACATGCCTTTACCTGCCCGCCCCCCCAGTGTCTTGTATCCATTGGTTATGCTTATATGCATGCGTACAAGTCCTTCGGTTGAGCTCTTACAGCCCCCCCCCCACCAACCTCCCCTGCCTTCCCGCTGTAGTTTGACAGTCTGTTTAATGTTTCTTTGCCTCTGTATCTATTTTTTTTCCCCATTTCTTTCCTTTAAAAAAATCTTGCCTCTGCAGACTAGGAATAAACATATAAAAACAAAAAATGTTTGAATCCCAATTTCAATGTCCAACAGTTCTGAGTCCCCGTTTCAATGTCAAACAGTTCCTTATGTGTACATGTCAGCAATGATATCTGGATGGTGGGCACATGGTGGCAATGCAGGTTCGACCCTCTCTGGTTTGGTCCTAGGCAACCTACTGCAATGCACAGCTGCTGACTGCTAGCGTGGCAAGGCGTCGTCAGCGTCTCCCATCTCTGGACTGTTTCTCCTCTTGTCTTCGTGGTTGGAGCAGACCTGCCAATTCCTCTCTGTTGCAGGAATCCACATGGTCTTGGAGTTGTTTTCTGAAAATATACAAACATATTCTCGACCAAAAGTTAATAAAGGAATCTTTTCTATATAATTGATTTGGGATCCTTTTTATTTTTGCCCAAATGATTTTCCTTTGTCTTATTTAGACATCATGTGTGTGTTTTTATGGGTGTCTTGCTGTTAGCATTACAAATGAAAATTAATTTTGTAAAGTAAAAATTTTCTAGATGTAATTTACTTATAGGATATTTTCCTTACATGATATTACCCTACTATCCCCCCCTTTTTTTTTGATTAATGGAGGCTTTTGTAACCTTTATTGTTTAGATTATTACAATTGTTCCTCTTTTTTCCCCCATAGCTCCCCTCCACCCAGTTCCCACCCCACCCTCTGCCCTTATCCCGCCCCACACTGTCCTCATCCATAGGTGTACGATTTTTGCCCAGTCTCTTCCCACACCCCCACACCCCTTCCCCCCCAAGAATTGTCCGTCTACTCCCTTTCTATGCCCCTGATTCTATTATATTCACCAGTTTATTCTGTTCATCAGATTTTTTTATTCACTTGATTTTTAGATTCACTTATTGATAGATATGTATTTGTTGTTCATAATTTTTATCTTTACCTTTTTCTTCTTCTTCCTCTTCTTAAAGAATAGCTTTCAGCATTTCATATAATACTGGCTTGGTGGTGATGAACTCCTTTAGCTTTTTCTTATCTGTGAAGCTCTTTATCTGCCCTTTAATTCTGAATGATAGCTTTTCTGGGTAGAGTAATCTTGGTTGTAGGCTTTTGCTATTCATCACTTTGAATATTTCTTGCCACTCCCATACGGCTTGCATAGTTTCTGTATGCAGAAATCAGCTGACAGTCATATGGGTACTCCCTTGTAGGTAACTAACTGTTTTTCTCTTGCTGCTTTTAGTATTTTCTCTTTGTCTTTTGCTCTTGGCATTTTAATTATGATGTGTCTTGGTGTGGTCCTCTTTGGATTCCTTTTGTTTGGGGTTCTCTGTGCTTCCTGGACTTGTAAGTCTATTTCTTTCACCAGGTGGGGGAAGTTTTCGGTCATAATTTCTTCAAATAGGTTTTCAGTATCTTGCTCTCTCTCTTCTTCTGGCACCCCCATAATTTGGATGTTGGTACGCTTGAAGTTGTCCCAGAGGCTCCTTACACTATCTTCATATTTTTTGGATTCTGTTTTCTTTTTGCTTTTCTGGTTGAGTGTTTTTTGCTTCTTTGTATTTTAAATCTTTGACTTGATTCTTGCGATCCTCTAGTCTGCTGTTCGATCTCTGTATAATATTTTTTATTTTAGTCAGTGTATGCTTAATTTCTAGTTGGTCCTTTTTCATATTCTCAAAGGTCTCACTAAATTTATCGGCCTTTTCTAGAATATTCTTGCAAAACCTTATAACCGTGGTTTTGAACTCTATATCTAGTCGTTTGCTTTTCTCCATTTCTTTCATTTGTGACCTGTTTCTTTGTCTCCACATTTTGGCTGCTTCCCTGAGTTGATAGAGTGGCTTTGTGTGCTAGGTGTCCTATAGGGCCCAGTGGCTCAGCCTCCCCAGTTACCTGAGGTGGACACTCTTGGTGAACCCCTTTGTGGGCTGTGTGCACAGTCTTGTTGTAGTTAAGCCTTGATTGTTGTTGGTATCACTGGGAGGAATTGACCTCCAGGCCAATTGGCTGTGAGGATCAGCTGTGTCTACGCTGGGAGAACTTCTGTGCTATGAGACAAGACCTGCAAAAGCCTCTGTGCTCAGCTTGGATGGAGCAGAGTCTCAGGGTGGAGCAGACAGCATTGGTTTCTCATCAGCCCTGCCCTAATAGGCCCCTGTGTCTCAGTGTCCCATGGTAATCGCTGCAAGCACCTCTGAGAGAAAGCTGCCCTCAAGTTCTGCCCGCTGCCAGACAGTCCACTTTCTCCCCGAATGAGTCTGGGTCCCCAGAGTCTCGCCCAGAACTGGAGTTCAGTGCAGTCGGGAGCTTTTGTCTCCCTCCCACTTGAGAAAGCCAGCCACATACTCAGTTGCCTGCCCTCTGCACCCGCACGCCTTGGTACCTCTTGCCTTCCACAGTTCCTCTAAGTCTCAGTGTGCTTTTCTCTTTCCTGACAGCCCAGTTTCACCCAGTATGAGTCTGGGTCCCCAGAGTCTCGCCCGGAACTGGAGTTCATCGCAGTTGGGAGCTTTTGTCTCCCTCCCGCTTGACAAAGCCAGCTGCGCACTCAGTTGCCAGTCCTCTCTGTGCTCGCGTCTCAGTACCTCTGCCTCCTGCAGCTCCTCTGAGTCTCAGAGTGCTTTTCTCTTTCCTTCTAGTTGTAGAATTTCCACTCAGGCAGCCTTCCTGTGGTTCTGGATGATGTCCGTTTTGTCTTTTAGTTGTAGTTTTGAAATTGTTGTGCGAGGCAGCAGTTTAGGTGTTTACCTATGCCGCCATCTTGGTTTCTCCAATCACTGTCCATTTTATGATTGAAGCCCAATTATTAATTGATAGTAAATTTTTAAGATAATTACATTTCTGGAAACTCTACAGTCTTATGCAATGTCAAAGGTCAGTGATGCAAATTTGTGTACATTCCAACTGTGATATTGAGGTCATAAATAAATATACTTATTCTTTCCTTATTTCCTAGAATCTTTCTTTTCATGATAGTACTGGGGGTGGGGGGGGGAGTTAAATTGTAATTCTCATTAGAGCATCCTCTCCCTTACAAAAAACTAAACTTTGATTGTAATTTAGATATTTTGAAGAAGCCATAAGAAAATCTTATTCCAAAATATTAATTTAAGTACTGTGTTTCTCAATTTTGTTTCAAATAGCTGAGCAAGCTTTCCAAAAAATCCTAAAAAATAACCAATTGTTTTAGGAGATTCGGAGGTGTTAGGGCACAGAATCAAAGACAGACTTCTGGGCAGTACACTAGAGATCTCCAGATAGACTCACATTATGAAGTCATTTGTACAATAAATGTTTACTAAATGCTTACTAGGGAAGGTGCTGTACTGGAGCTGGTGAATCATTGATGAACAAGAAAGCCAAGTATTGACCTTCAAGGAGCTTGTACAATAATAGAAGGGACAAGTGATGAACAAGGACACAAATAAATAAAATAATTACACATTGTACACATAATACTGAGTACAAAGAAGATGTAAACAGTGTTATGACAAAGTGAAAATAAATTCAACTGTCCTTAAATGTATGAAAAAAAATCTAAATTCTAAAATAGAAAAAAATTTAAAACTACTGACAGCTTTTTTTTACCTACATTATTAACAATGATTGAAAAGTTTGATAGCACATTCTACCATCCAGACTGAAAGAAAGAGTATTTTGATTGTGAATGTAAATTAATTCATCCCAGATGGAAAGTAATCTGGCAATATCTATCAATGTATAAAAACACATAACTTTTGACCCTTATTTCATAAATTGGAATATGGCTCATAAATTTGTTCTCATTTGTACAAAATTGTGCCATGTACAAGGTTATTCATTGCAATGTATTCTTAGTAAGAATAATTGGAAAATAGCTAAACATTCATTACAAAATACCAGTTTAATAACTTATACTACACATAAAAAATATGTATGACACAGAATGTGAACACAGTCTTTTGTTTGTTTGAAGATATGGGCCAGTTTCCAAAAGTGTTGAGTGTAAACAATTAAGACAGTACATTGCACTTACTACGCTAAATAGAATGTATATATCTTATTCCTATATGCCTAAAATATCTCTGAAAGTGCATTGGGAAGTGTTCTTCTCAATGTACATATTCATATTTCTTTTTGTACCTGTAAATTTTTAATTAAGTGAATGTGAATTTGTTTTAAAATATTTAAATATTTTTGTAAAGATAAAAATTCCAAGTAGTATCATCTATTCTAGCATTCACATTGCCAGCTTTATAAGCTCCATGGTCTGAAAGCAAAGTTCTTGAAAAATTCATTGATTATGTCAGATTCAACTAAAAAACACCCATTAGAACCTATTAAGTTCAAGATACTCTGCTCTTGGAACATAAAATTAAAATATAGCCCCTGTCTGTCTTCAAGAGAATATATTTCAATAAATGAACTAGCTATTTTTATAAAAGGTAAATTGTGATTAGTGTAATTAGTAGGAGTACTAAGACTTTTAAGTTTTATTATACCTATCAAAATTCTTTCAGTTTCCATGAAAAATTGGGTTTAAATAATTACTAAGTTTTCCAGTATATTATTTATAAAATACAGTTTATTTTATGTAAATACCTATAGTATTGTGGGGTGTACCCTTCCAATATTATTAATATATCCTACATAATAAAAGACTAATATGCAAATTGGCCCCTGGGTAGTTTGACCAACCGGGAGTTCGACTGCTCACTATAACATGTGCTGACCGCTAAGGGGTGATGTGGAATGAAGGAAGGCCCCGGCTGGCAGCTGACCGCCAGGGAAGGAAGGCCCCAATAGGCCCTGATCACCAGCCAGGCCTAGGGAAGGGTCTCTACCAGTGCATGATTTCATGCACTGCGCCTTTAGTATGTAATAAAATCTATTCATTCAAAGCATATGGGAAAGGAATTCTAAAGAAACCTGCACTAAGCACCTATTTAATTATATTTACTGTTATGATTACACAGAAGCTTTTTCCAGTGAAAACTCTGTTTTCCACAGAAATTACATAGAATAGACTCCAAATAACATGGTTAGTAGATAGATTAACTATCTTAAAATAACTCTTGATTAGTCTCATTTAATTTCTATTATCTACCACTTTATTTTACACTCATCATTTTATTAAATGCTTTTGAAAGTACAATGATGCATACAAACTACGTGTTTTTTATTATTGTTGTTTAAACATGGGCAAGCATGAGATTAATGGAAGATCTATAATATTCCCCAAAGCAAGAAAGAAAAAAAATGAAAACAAACATAAGTATTCAAAACACAACTGCAAGGTTAGAAATCTGAATGTCATTTTAAAATGATATGATAGCAATAACATATGATCAAATAAATCATTTATATTTCCTCTTTACATTTTCTTTTTACTTCAGAGATGGATCCAGAATTTATGGAGCTTAAAGCGTATCTAATCAGGGAGTGTCCTTTTAAGAATAAAAGTAGTATATCTACCAATGCAAATTTAGATGCGGGGCCCTTGCAAGTGAGAGACCCTGAAGCTTAAGTGTCTTTTGCTACACAGAAATCAACTCTGCTTTTCTTAGCAAACAGAATTTCCTTTAAATTTCATTCTGGGGTTTAATCTGAGTATTTATTTTGGGGAAGGGATGTACATCTCAAAAAAGCCACAGGTAATTAAAAGAAGACAGGACACTGGGATGAGGGGTGGGGTGGGGGAGGGGGTTAGGTCATGTGCCCGGGGAGTAGGGGAGGTCAATGGGGGAAAAAGGAGACATATGTACTATTTGTAATACTTTAAACAATAAAAAAAAAAGTTTTCCATCTCATTGTCCAGATTACACTCCCATTTTTGTGTGTGTTTTCTTCATTTAAGAGTATAAAATTAAATCTGCCATGTCAGATTCAGAACAGACCAGAAATTTCCACTCACAGGACAATGCATCTTAAAATCCAAGTTACATCCTGCTCTCTTAGCCCATGTGTGGAAATTCTACAATGGTTGTTTTCATTCCTGACTGGTGGTTTGCAGTAGCAGTCCTTACAATGAATTCTCCCACCATCGATATTTATTAGTGAGAGCACACAGCTCTTTTCTCTCTAAGAGCTCCCTTCCTTTCAGCCTGAACTGTATTGATATGCTGCATTTCCCCTGGTAATAAGGAAAAGGCAGACATTTCTAAGTTTTCTCTTTCATTATAGGCAAGGAGAGGGAACCACCTCGACTAATTCTGGTAACCATGTTATCTAACTCTCAAACCTAGGAAAATGATGGGGAAGAGATGAGGCAGAAGTTCTGAGAAGCATCCCCTGGTTATTGTTGCTAGGGCAACTGCTTCTTGGCATCCTCCAAATAGTTATCGTCTGTCACACTTGGGGTATAATTCACAGGCATGCAATGCATCTGAGTGGATTGGAAATACAAATTGGGGAAGGGGATGAGGATTCATGTAAATAAAGGAGAGCATTTTAAATAGGCACATAAACAAAAGTGTATGCCTAATATTTAGGAAGAGAAGACAGAATATGCATAGAAAGAATACAATTTTGAAAATATGAGTGTCACAGCTAAATAGTAGTGTTTTTCTTATTCCACAAATTAGACTCTACCCATTCCCAGTAACTGTCTACCCATCTGCCTCCTTTTATAAGAATCCTTTCTTCCTCCAAATATTAGTCTTCTGCCTATGACTGCAAACTAAATATAAGGAAAGATTTAGATGTCATTTTCCTTTTCACAATTCTTAAGAGAGCAAAACACAGTTTGATTGTTTACCAGAATGTCTGACTCAGAAGCAGAACTGGCTTTGTTATAAGAGAAGATGAAGTATTTATTACCCAAATAATCTTTGACAGAAACAACCATGAGCCCTGAAATACCCTTGGTTAAACCTAAGTTGCACATCTCATTTCTAGCATACCTTCATTCCTTAAAGCTGGGTGCCTGCTTAATCTTTCTAATTACTGTTTCTTCTTCTAAACATGATAGGAAAGTTATTTTATACATTATGGGGTGGGGGGAGGTACTACTGCTCAAATCATACAGCAAAAAAGTAACCTTAAAATATCTATCATCATCATCATATAAAACCCCAACAGTTTCAACCTCCTCTTAGCATTTGCTGGTGTCAGCATCATTAAAAAGCAAAGAAAACTCACATTAATGTATCACATTTACAAAATGAATTTAATAGCAAATGCATTTTTAGAAGCAAGTGGGAAGAAGAAGAAAGAATTTTAACCAGATTGCATTAAATGATTTTAAAAGAGTATAGCGAATTAAAGAGGAAGGAATAAAAATTTTAAAAAGCAACATTTTTCCATAACATGACATTTTTCTTTCCTTTGAGCTTCATGTGTGTTTTATAGATTATTTCTGAAATGTATACCAGGAAAATCAAGTAATGATTTCCAAACATTAGAGATTTTTCCAAAAGTTTACTGTATTTGCTCAGCCTGCATGGCTCAGTGGTTGAGCGTCAACCTATGAACCAGGACTTCACAGTTCGATTCCAAATTGGGGCACATGCCTGGGTTGCAGGCTCAGACCCCAGACCCCAGTGTGAGGAGTGAAGGAGGCAGCTGATCAATGGTTCTCTCTCATCGTTGATGTTTCTCTCTCTCTCTCTCTCTCTCTCTCTCTCTCTCTCTCTTCCTTCTTCGCTGAAAACAATAAAAATATATTTTTTAAAGAGTTACTGTATCCTGTATCCTGCCTTAGAGTGTATAGATCCACATTGTATATATGCCTGGACCTTCAGACATAACTGAGAACTTGGGGGATAATAAATGGGACAAAACTGAAAACCATCCTCCCAGGAAGAGTCTATCCTTGAGGTAACATGAATCATAGAACCATGAGTTTGACCTGGGTATAAAACTTTAGCAAAGGGCCAGAGCATCCCAGATCTGCAGACCCCCTCACTATGGACAGTGGCCATAGCAGCAAGGAACAGTTATGTGACACAGAACAGTTTTTGACAATGTCCAGGTATGTCTCTACCTGTGGACTTTTGAAAGTTTGACAGACCCTTGAAGTCTAACAAATGAGTCCAGCATCTTTGCAAGAAGCTAAAGTACATGCATTATTAGTAGATGAGGGTAATCACCTTTCTTATTAATTTAGACAGGTGTCTGACCGCATGTATACTCATAAGCTAGTGAGGCGGAGAAAGTTCCAATTTCTGAGTGTCACCATTTCCAACATAACTAATTTTGGATTAAATTATGTTGCATGCTTGTTAATGGCAGTTCAAGGAAAAATTTGGTTCCTCTATAAGTTGTTTGCAAAGCAACACAGAGGATGTAAAACTTCAAGAAAGATTATATTTTGAAATCTGATCCTAAATATGTTATATGGATTGTCCTTAGCTTAATGCACAAGAAACAATCCTTCCTTACCTAAGTGTTTTGTGTTTTTCATGATTTGTTTTAATTATCTTTTGTCCTTATAAGTTATTATCTGAAATATTGACAATCCTTTGAAAATATAATTACTCTAATTTTCTGCTAAGATCATGCCAGGTCAACAGTTGTTTTGAGCTTCCTTTGTTCTTTTTCTGTATGGGGGGGTGGGGAGGGGGGTTGTATGTATCAAACACTTCTAGTAGTAACATCTCTCAAAGGAAGCCACAATTCCAAATAAGGGGGTGGAAAAATAATTTCTGAATCCCTTCTGAAGTGAGAGTTTGAAAATAAGCCCTCTACAGTACAAAATAATTTCCTTGGGGGTTTGCATGTACTGGGAATGCAATAAATTTAATTAGAGATTAAATTGAAAGCACACTTGATCTGTTATCCAAGAATATGCAAAAATGGCTTGTATGCCCCAACAGACAAATTCAGTCTCTGGAATCAAATAAAAAGTATGGGTCCCTCTATATTCTTAAGTCTCTTGAGTCCACTTGTATACTTTTATCTGGAGAATTCTTATTTATTATGAATTGAAATTTTGCATATCTGAAACATTCATTAAGCCTACTATTTTTCTATGAAGCATCACAGAGAACATCTACTCTTCAACCTATCTATAATAATAAAAGGGTAATATGCTAATTAGACTGGCTGTCCTTCCCAACGAAGCCGGGGCTGGAGGGAAGCCAGCTCAGGTCCCGGGTGCTAGAGGGAAGCCGGTGCCAGCAGTCTAGGGGAAGGAAGGCCTACTCTTGCACGAATTTCGTGCATCAGGCCTCTAGTATATGATAATTTCAAATATTTTAAAGTAGTCATTATATGCCCTATTAGGGGTCTCTTTTCAGTTTAATGTCTCTAATTTTAACTATTTTTTTCTGTAGTCTTCACCACCCATGCCATACTTCCCTTTCTTTCATACAATTTGTCATGACATGGTTAAATTGTGATGCTTTAAATTGAATGCAAACTTTCAGATATCAACTAACCAGTATTCATGGTTTACTCTTTCAATAAATATTTAATGAGCACCTGTGATAAACCAGCTATTATAGTAAGGACTACTGGTTAAACAAAACATGTAGTCTTTACCTGTCTTAAAATAGTGCTGGTACTGCAGTAGATATAACCATATTAATACTAAATTACAACTATGATAAATTTACAATAAGAACAAAGAGAATGAAAAAATGGACATTATAATTGTACTCCAAAAAATCTAAAATTATGCTGGTATTTGTAACATCCACATCAAAATTTTAATTAAAATAAATAGTGGTCACCCTAGCTGGTTTGCCTCAGTGGATAGAGCGTCAGCCTGCAGACTGATGGGTCCTGGGTTGGATTCCAGTCAAAGACACATAACTCAATTGCAGGCCTGAGCCCCAGCCCTAGTGGGGGCACATTCAGGAAATAACTAATTGATGTGTCTCTCTCACATTGATGTTCCTCTCTCTGTTTCCTCCCCTTCCCTTCCACTATCTCTAAAAATCAATGTAAAAATACTCTCAGGTGAGGATTAACAAAAATAATAATAATAATAAAATATAATAAAATAATGTTTTCATATAATTTGCTAACAAGGTCAGTCATAAATATAGACACACCTGCTATTGAATTTCTCAGAATATGTGAAAGAAGCAAAACCAGAATAGAAGCATTCACTTCCTCCCTGATTAGCATCATAAGTGTTAATTCATCCGATAATGTTTTGGGAATAATATTAGAGAATCTGTGAAAGTGCCTTAAAAAGAATAAACCACAATGCAAAGATAACTATTTGTTTTCACAGAAAAAAGAGAAATTGTGTTTAGAGCCCATACTGAAGAATAGGTGTTGATTGACTTTGCCACCATAACAGCTATGAAATAATGTTGTTATGAACAGATACTGCAGAGCTATAATCCTCAGAAAAAGAAACACATGCCAGGTGAACTTTATATTTATGTCAGCTTCTTATTGAGGTCATTTTCCAAACTGAGCCATAGAGAAGTGGAGAAAAATACAGAGCAATAACATACTGGGCAAACAGACAGACATCAGGAGGGTTTGGGGCTGCTGAGGTGTTTGAAATTTATGGGCCAGACTATTGGGAAGAAGAGACAAGCATAGAGAAGGAAATCCAGAAATCTGCATTGAATCTCCATTGATTCTTTTGTGAAATATCAAGCTGCATTTGCACAGGGTGTGGCATCATGGGATCTGAAAGAGATCTGAACAGAAGTTGAGTGAAAATTCTAGAGGTTTCTCCGTGCTGACAGTACTAGAGCTCTAACCAGTCAGAGTAGATAAACCTCGTGGAAAAACCACAGACTTCCATGTCCAACTTCCAAAACCCCAAGTTTTAGGAATAGGGCTATTCTAAATATTCCTAAGCCTTGACGAGATCACGCTGATCTGTGAGTAAATTAATCACCTGCCAGTACAAAACTTAATATTGTTTAAAAGAGCCTACCTATTTTGGATTTCAGCAATGTAACATCCACTTTCACTATACAAACAAAAATACTGGACATGTGAATAAACAGAGAAAACTAAATAGTCAATAGACACAGACATAAAGATGTCACAGATAGTAGAATTATGAGACAGGGGCATCAACAAAGCTATTTTAAGTATAGTCAATAATTTAAAGGATAAAAATATAACAAATAGCCCTAACCGGTTTGGCTCAGTGGATAGAGTGTTGGCCTGCAGACTCAAGGGTACCAGGTTCAATTCCGGTCAAGGGCATGTACCTTGGTTGCGGGCACATACCCAGTAGGGAGTGTGCAGGAGGCAGCTGATTGATGTTTCTCTCTCATCGATGTTTCTAACTCTCTATTCCTCTCCCTTCCTCTCTGTAAAAAATCAATAAAAATGTATTTTAAAATATAACAAATAAAAATATGTAAAAATCTTAGTAGATAAATGATAACTATAAAAAAGATGTTCTAAAAATACAATATCTGAAAGGGAAAAAAATCACTAGTTGGTCAGCATGCTAAAAAGAATATAGTGAATTGAAGACAGGTTTTAAAAAACTATGCAAATTGAAGCACAAGCTGTAAAAAAAAAAAGAAAGAAAGAAAGAAAGAAAGAAAGCCAAAAAAGGTCTCAGTGATCTATAAGTAGGTCAATACCAAATGCAGATGAATATGTGTAAAACTGTTTTTTAAAATATCAGGCCACATATCCAACAACATCAAAGAACCACTGTTCAGATAAATACAAAGAGTACACTTAGATACAAAGACAAATAGAAAAAAACTCAGACAGAAAATTCTAAAAGCAGCCAAATAAAAAGACATATTATGTATAAGAGAAATATAATAGAAACCACTAACTTTTTAAATAGGACATTATACATTCCAAAAAATAATGTAACAACATTTTTAAACACTGAAATATAAAAGTCAACCTAGAATTCAATACATTGCACAAAAAGTCCTTCAAAAGTAAAGAGGAAATAAAAACATTTCTGTTAAATGTGGAAAGAATTTGTAACCAGCAGACTTAAAATTCAATCAGTGCTAAAGAAAATTCTTTTGAAGGAACAGATACCATATAGAAACCTAAATTTACTTGAAGGAATGAGAGTAGGAATAATTAATATATAGTTAAATATAAAATATGCTTTTATACTAAAGATAAGTTGGATTCTATCAAAATTAAAAGTTGGGCATCTCAAAAAAAAATCTGTTAAAGTGAAAAAGCAAGCCAGACTGGGGAAAATATTCAGAATACTTTTATCTGGCATGAGAATTGTTTCTAGGAGATATGAAGACCTGTTACAATTCAGTAACAACAGAAAAAAACATATCAAAAGTCTTTAAATGGGCATAAGACTTGCATAAACACCTCGCAAAGGAAGACAAAGATGATGTATAAAAGATAAGTAAGTACGTTAACAAAAAGTGTTCTGCATCACTAGTCATCAAGGTAATGCAAATTCAAGCCACAAAAACATATCACTTCACAAACTAGAATGGTTATAATAAAAATGTTTGATAAAATATTGGCCTTTTTTGGAGCCACCAAAATTCTCATATATTGCTTGTGGGAAACGTTTGACTACTTTTATAAAGTTAAACACATATGTACCCTTTGATTTAGCAATTCCACTCCTTTATTTACCCCAGTAAATAAAACATGACAAGCAAAATATTTCTAGAAGAAATATTCAGAAGTTATATTCTGAATATAACTATTCACAGAAGCTATATTCATAATAGCTCTTAGCTGGAAACAATACAAATATGCATCAACTGTAAAATGGGTAAACAAATAATAGTGTACTCAAACAATGGAATACTACTCAGTAATAAAAAGAACTACTGATACACTCAAGAACTTGGATGATTTAAAAAATCAATTTATGTGAATTTCTACAACAGATCAAACTAATGGATTCATGATAGAAATCAGACAATAGTTGCCTGGGAGGGATGAATGGACTGAGAGGGAAAAGGAAGAAAGTTCCTAGGGTGATGAAAGTATTCTGTCTCAAAAGGATATGGGTAACACAGGCATATGCATCTGCCACACACTCTATACTTAAAATTAGTGTAATCCTTTATATAAAAGTTATACCTCAAACAATGTAAAAATAGGAGGTAGAGTCCTGCAGGGATGGCTCAGTTGATTGAGTGTTGGCCAGTGCACTAAAAGGTTGCTGGTTCAATTCCCAGTCAGGGAACATACCTGCATTGTGGGAGGCAACCTATGGATGTTTCTGTCTTACATCAATGTTTCTCTCTCTCTCTCTCTCTCTCTCTCTCTCTCTCTCTCTCTCTCTCTCTTCCTCTCTCTCTGTCTCTCTCTATTTCTCTCTCATTCCTGTCTCTAAGCATGTCCCCAATGAGGATTTTATTTATTTATTTTTTAAATAGGAGGTAGAATTATGTTAGGAAACTACTTAGAGGCAGCATATTGCAAAATTTCTGGGAAGGTCAGAATCAAATTATGTTTATTCTTTTTAGTGACCACATTACTCAATTTTGACCACTCTTCCTCCTCATAAAAAGTTCCTCTTCTTCCTGTCAGTCAGCAGATAAATATTTGATGAGCATTCATTATATACTAGGCCCTGTAATCTCAGGTTTCCTATGTCTAATATGTTATGGCAGATAGCTAGCTAGCTAACTGGATTACAAATTGTTTGAATTTAGTATGTTTCCTTTTCTTTATGATATGTAAGAATACTAAAAAAATTAATATGAAAGAAAAAAATCAACTGCTTGGAAATTTTTCTGTCAGTGATAAGATAGTTGGGGAGAGATAATTTTTGTTTGAGCAATTCCTAACCCTCATGAAATAACTGAACTCTTACAGTCTTCATGTTGAATTCTTTTCAACTCCCAAAGAGCTTTATGAAAACACAAAAATAAAATCCTATATAATAAAAGCCTGATATGCTAAGTGCCCGGTCGTCCATTCAGCCATTCAACCAATCAAAGCATAACATGCTAATGATATGCTAAAGCTGCTCAACCACTCGCTATGATGTGCACTGACCACCAGGGGGAAGACCTCTGACTGGCAGGTTAGCTTGCTACTGGGGTCTGGCTGATCGGGACTGAGCGAGATGGGCCGGACATGCCCTGGAACCCTCCCGCAGTCCCTCCCCAGCTGGCCAACCTCCCATGTCCCTCCCCAGCTGATCATGCACTGGTGGGGTCCCCCAGCCTGGCCTGTGCCTTCTTGCAATCCTGGCTGAGGGACCCCGCCCCCGAGTGCATGAATTTTGTGCACCTGGGCTCTAGTAATAATAAATAAAATAAAATAAAATAAAATAAAATAAAATAAAATAAAATAAAATAAAATAAAATAAATAAAATAATAAAATAAAATAAAAACAAACCTCATTGAGAGTAGAGTGTTACTTCACAGAGCCTGCCTTGCTGGCAGTTTAAGCATTCTGGGAAGAGCTTGATAAACATGCAAATTTTGAATCCTAATCTTGAAGATCCTGTTTTAGCAAGATTATGCAGCCAGGTTCTTACCATAGTATTACAGAGAGCTAGCTAGGTTTTATAAATAAACACACACACACACACACACACACACACACACACACACACACAAAACTCTGTGAAGAAAGGGGAAAAGTCTGTATGTAAAACTCTGTATGTAAAACTGCTATAGACTGAGAGTTTGTGTCTGGCCCCTCAACCCCCACCAAACTTAGTGTGTTGAAATCTAACCCTCAAATGGATGGTATTTGGAGGTGGGACCTTTGGGAGGTGATTAGGTCATGAGGGTAGAAACCCTCTTTTAGATTAGTGTTATTATAAAAGAGACCCCAAAGAGACCCCTTGGTGACTTTTTCCACCATGTTGGGTGAAAGACAACAATCCATGAAGCAGGAAGTGGGCCCCCACCAGACAGTGGATGTGCTAGCACTTTGATCTTGGACGTCTCAGCCTCCAGAACTGTGAGACATGAATTTCTATTGTTTATAAGGCACCCAGTCTAGTTATGGCAGTGCAAGTGATTAAGACAGAGATCGTCATAGGCAAAAAAACAGCATGGCTGTCTGAATTATTTCTTTTTCCAGGATTCACACTCCCTCTTGGTTCTCTTGTCTTTGCTTCAGCCTCCAGGGGCACTGAGTTGTCTCCTTGCTTCAAGACCCAGAAGTGGACAAAAATTCCTTTCCCATCTAGCTCCTTGCTTAACAAAGGAAAGCTAAAATTTGAAAATAACTTTCATAAGCATTAAGGAGAAAGTAAAGGAAAATAGAGAAGATGCAAATGTAGAAAAAGGATTCTCCTAATAAAATACAGATTTCTGATCCAAATATAGTTAAATTGAAGCCACAAATTAACTGACCTAATTTACCAAGATTCAGGCCAGGGTTTTGCTCACTTCCTCCAACACATTCTACTGATTAGAGATTCATTTAGGTTTGAGAGGGGGGTGGAAACAACACTCCTTTTAAATTTGCAAATTACTCTTTAGGGAGGTTAACTCTCATAAATTTCAATTAGATAACCCTATGTTTTTCTTTTTTGCTTTTTTTTCATGATACAAAGCTGAGATAATTGGGGAGGAGCAGTGTTGAAAAAACAAGTTTGGACAAAGAAACACAGGTCAGAGTCTAAGCTTTTAGCAACTTCTTATATGACCATGCTGCAGGCCCCAAGTGCCCTTTACAAAACAACTAGTCCTTTTCTTCCACTCGGCATCTTTCTTCAACCCCCCAAACTTAAAGATTCTCTCCCTTCTCCAGGCTTTTTTTAATTCTCTATGCCTAGCCTCTTCCGAACAGTGACTGAGTTGGCCAGTCTGTGACCTGGTTGTAAATGACTCCCCCATACAGTCCCCCTCATTTCATTGGCTTCAAGCTCTACAGTCTGGCCTTTCCCCTCATGTCGGCCTAGACTCCCAAGACACTGCACTGCAGCTTAGTCAGTGCTAAAGGGGCTCCTCCTTGTCTGGAAGTTGACTCAGATGCATGAGATGAAATGCAGATCTGGGTGAGCAGAAATGCCAGCAGGGCACTGAGTGTGTGAGTAAGGGTTGTGTCTGGGGATTCTAAGTTAGAAAGGAATAAAGAAAGTGATGTGGGAGACACCTAGAATTTTGTCAGACCCTGGGAATTACATCTACCCACATCACATATCAAATCATTTGTTTTGTCTGATGTCGTGAATGCCAGAGGTTTCTGACCTCAGGGCTATTTAAGTTATTTTGGATCCCCACACACCTCTCTGCTTTTCCTCTCACCTCAAATGAATTTTTTTCCTTCTCTCAAGATCTAATCCTTGGCTTCCTGCTCTTCTCTCGCTTTGCTCTATTTAAATAATTTTAATATGTTTTTATGGATTTCAGAGAGAGGAAGGGAGAGGGAGAGAGAGAGAGAAACATCAATGATGGGAGAGAATCGTTGATCGGCTGCCTTCTGTAGGCCTCCTACTGGGGATCGAGCCAGCAACCTGGGCATGTGCCCTGACAGGGAATGGAACCGTGACCTCCTGGTTCATGGGTCCACACTTAACCATTGAACCACACCAGCTGGGCTCTCTTTGCTCTATTTAAATCATTCTCCCATTTACACATTTTCCAACTCTGTCTTTATGCTTTTGATGTCTAACTCTGTTGTGTTTGTTCAGCACTATTCCTCCTCCTCACTGTTTTCCTTGCAAACAAATGTCACTTGACCTGTGGCTTCCAATAGCCACATTCCTCTTGCTGATAGGATTATTTGCTGACAAATTTATTTGAAAGACTTTATATCCAAAGCATATGTGTTCTTTTTTCCAGGGTCTTACATACTGTCATCTGGTTTCTGTTCCTGCTTTATCTCCATCCACATTCTCTCTTAGACCTCTTTGCTGCATTAAAAAGCTATGAAGGCTGTTTCATGGGAGACTGTGAAAAACTTGTAGTAAACTTATCTCCTTCCTGTGTTACTTAAACCCAGTAGGGCAGGGGTAGATTAAGAAGGAAAGTAGTAGTAGTAAAACTAGATAAAAAATTGAAAAGCTGCCTCCTTTCTGGTTCAGGTTAACATGGTCCTACTATATCTCAGACACTTTTGTAAATGCTGGAGAAATAAGGAGGGAGAAAAGAGATGGGTTGTTTAATTCTTGGATAATTGGTGAATTTTTGAAAAGAATTCAAGATACTAAATCTGAGTCACCCTCCTTTCCTTTCCCTCCCATGAGGGAAAACTCCATTTGCAAAGGCATAATAGAAATATCTTTGCCACATCTTAGCATCAATAAAGCTAAACTCATTAGCCCCTCTTCAATTGTCTCTGAAAAGGTTGTTTTATGTTCTTGTAATCCAACATTTTGTCATATTTTTATCTCTTTCTTACAGCCCTTCGTGTATAATCAGTCACCAAAACTCACATTTTCTGAGGTTGGAGTACTACACTGGTAACACCTCATAGAATTATTTATTGAGTTTGTTTTGTAAGCCTATATAGTAATGGTCAGTAGCATCATTTATGTCAGAAATCTAAAATTTAGGGTTAAGATTATTAGAAAATACAAAGTGGGATATTTCATGTTGAAAAAGAAATGAAACCCACACAAAAAAAGATTTAACAATTATGAAACTTTTTAAACTTAATAAAATGGAAAATAAAAATTTTTACAATCATAAAACCAGGGAGGATTTTAATAACATAAAAAGTAAACATTACTGCATTTGAAAAGCAATACATATTCAGACTGTCAAACTACTACAGCAGGAAGGTAGGGGAGGGTTGCGGGGGTAAGAGATCAACCGAAGGACTTGTATGCATACATATAAGCACAACCAAAAGACGCAAGACACTGGAGGAGGGGGGGACAAGGGCAAGTGCCGGGGGGTAGGGGAGGACAGGGGGGAGGTCAGTGGGGGAAAAAAAAGAGAAAGACATATGTACCACTATTTGTAATACCTTAAACAATAAAATTTAAAAAATAAATAAATAAATAAATAAAGTACTTAGTTCTCCAAAAAAAAAGAAAGAAAAGCAATACACATTCAGTCGAAACAGACATACAACATTTAAAAAGGATGACTACATAGACTACATACAAAGTCACAAAGAAAGGCTTGAAAAGTAAAAATTAACAATACAAGATATATTCACTATTAAAGCAAATAAAGATAAAATACAATGATCTTACAAATGAAAAAGCCATAATTTAGAATGCAATAAAAATAAATTACCAGGAAAATAAAATTAATAATGACAGACAAAATACATTTTTCATAAGTAATATAGAATAGCCATAAATTTACTCAGTCCACTTACTTTCAGTTTCTCTGCGTACCTATTGGTGGACCAAAAATAAACCATCAGTAGAGCAACACAGGCCCAGAGATCACACTTTAAACTGAACAGATCTTAAAATGTCCTACAAATCAGTATGAACATGGTAAAAGGCCAAACACAAAAATGAATCAAGTGTATTAATATGGAAGTCATAAAAAAGCACAAATATTCAACACATGAAACTATGCTAATAGGCTAGTAATCAAGATTATGTAAAGTAAATTAACAAGACCTTTTAAAAGTTTGCTAACATCAAGTCTTAAGGGAACTTGTAGGGAAAATAGGCCTCCATGCTTTGGTGATGAGAGAATAAATTGGCAGAGCCACTTGGGGAACAATTTGATACTATCCCTTATAATTACCCAGGTACCAGTGAACCAGATACCGTGTCATCTTATGCTGTGAAGGGAAACTTGCCTTCTTGCACCAGGAGACATATACAAAGATGTCTGTTTCATGATGTTCATAAAAGCAATAAATTGAAGGGAAAAATAGCCCGAAAGTCCTCAGTAGGAGAGTATGGAACACATATTATGGAATACAGATTAAAACTTGTTAGATCTATTTCATTAACACATCTTTTAGAATGAAAACAAAATCCCCATAGTACTCGATAGGGAAAATACATTTCAGACTCAAGAAGGTAGTTTCATCAGATGGAGATGTGAAATAAGGAAAAGAAAATCAAGCTGGGAGGTAATTAATGGTCAAAGGGAATTCACTTTATTCTAATTTTCTAGTTTTTTTAAAAGGAGAATATTCTCATGTACTATTTGTATGGCTAGGCAATTGTATCTTTTAATAAGATTTCCCAGTATGAAAATCACTGGTTAAAAGGGAATAATAATAGCCCTGACCAGTGTGGCTCAGTTGGTTAGGCCAGTGGTCGGCAAACTGCGGCTCTGTTGACTAATGAGTTTGCCGACCGCTGGTTAGGCATTGTCCCATGTACTAAAAGGTTGCCAGTTTGAGACCCAGTCAGGGCATGTGCCTGGAGTTTCGTCCTCGATGACCAGTAGGGGACATGCAGGAGGCAGCTGATCAATGTTTCACTCTCACATGAATGTTTCTCTCTCTATATCCCTTTCTCTCTCTCTAAAAATCAATAATATATAAATAAATAAATAAATATATATATATATATATATATATATATATACACACACACACACACACACACACACACACACACACACACACACACATATGGAAACAATCATAAATGTTTTTAATAATTTTGTTAGTCCTGGACAGCAAGCCATCTCTACCTTACTTGAAATTTCGGGGAGACCTCTTCAGCCATTTAAATCACAGACACGCTTGAGGTTCCCGCGGCCAGTAGTAAATATGCAGGAGATTCTGGGACTTGAACCAATTTCATGGGTTTCTTCCAGGTATGGGTAAATTGGGGAACACCATCATTGTTTGTACGTGTACAAACAATGTGACACGATGCAGGACTGCAAGAAACAGTGCGAGCGTCTAAGGAGCCGCATCCACGGCCTGCCGAAGCCTCTCAAGAGCTCCAGGCCCGAGGAGAGAGGAACCTGCACCCTGGGACCATCACTGCCCTGAACAGTTTCCAGGCTGCCCTAGAGGAAGCTAAGAAGCAGATAAATAACTTCAGCAATAAATCCTATTTCCATACGTTTCTAACATCAAGGAAGGACAGAGGCCTCTGTAGAGATGGGAACAAAAGGCTGAACGATGTCCACCAGGAGCTCTCATGGGGTGCCTGTTTCAAGCATCAGCCGAGAAGCATGGGAACAAGAAGATCGGCAGGATGCAGAGGACTGGCGAGTCTTCCAAAGTCTAAGTGGAAGTGAAATTATCGAAGCGTCAAAGGAGCAATTGAAAAAAATGATGTGGAAAAATGAGGCCCTGTCCGGTTTGACTCAGTGGATAGAGCGTCGGCCTGCAGACTGAAAGGTCCCAGGTTCGATTCCGGTCAAGGGCACGTACTTTGGTTGCGGGCACATCCCCAGTAAGGGGTGTGCAGGAGGCAGCTGATCGATGTTTCTCTCTCATCGATGTTTCTAACTCTCTATCCCTCTCCCTTCCTCTCTGTAAAAAATCAATAAAATATATTTTTTTAAAAAATGAGGAAGCACTACTTAGAGAAATGAATGAAGGAGGTCCCAGAATATAAAATCAAGGAGTTTAAGAAGGAGGGGCTTGTAGAACCTGATTGGATCCTGTTAAGGAAAAATATATTCAGCAAAGTTTTTCAAGGAAAATACCACCCATCTCCAGTGGCCATAAAAGTATTCAACAACGTGCAGGTCAGAAACACTGGAACAGGGAGGCAAATTTTCAATCATGAGATCAGAACCATGAAGAAATTTGATTCTCCTAACATCCTGCATATATTTGGGGTTTGCATTGATGAAACAGTGGCCCCACCTCAGTCCTCCATTGTCATGGATCACTGTGAGCTCGGGACCCTGAGGGAAAGCTGGATCAGAAAAATGACCTCACCTAGACTGAGCCCATCGCCCTGGCCGTGGGGGGCAGTAATGGCTTACACAGGCTGCCTCATTCAGAAACCCTGAACTCCACAGAAACATCAGCAGCAGGCGCTTCCTGGTAACCAATGGCTACCAAGTGATGCTTTCAGGATTTGAGTTGAGCAAAACACAGACTTCCATCAGCAGGACAACTAAGAAAAAAAAAAAAAAAAAAAAGCACAGAGAGTTCCACAGCATACATCTCACCTCAAACACTGGCAAATGGGTCTAATAAATACAACATAACAGGTGAAATAGACAGCTTTGGAATTGTCCTCTGGGAAATGGTCCCTGGGAAGATCCCGTTTGAAGGCTGTGATTTTAAGAAGATCCATGCGCTGGTGGCTGTGGACCAGCACCAGGAGCCACTGGGTGAAGCTCGCCCTTCACCGTTGCAGGAGTTCATTGATGATGGCCAGGCATATGAGCCCTCCAGGCGGCCTTCTGTTAGGACAGTGGTCGGCAAACTCATTAGTCAACAGAGCCAAATATCAACAGTACAACGATTGAAATATCTTTTGAGAGCCAAATTTTTTAAACTTAAACTTCTTCTAATGCCACTTCTTCAAAATAGACTCTCCCAGGTATTGGTATTTTGTGGAAGAGCCACACTCAAGGGGCCAAAGAGCCGCATGTGGCTCACAAGCCGCAGTTTGCCGACCACGGTGTTAGGAAATCTCAGAGAAGCTGTCTATCTTTTACAAAGCTGGGGACTGAAACTGAAACTCAGGAGTCCCTGGACAGGAACCTGGAAGAGGCAGAAGCTGGGCATCTTACCCTCTCCTAGCCTTTGGCATGGAGTTATTTGTGAGTGCAGGGAGGCAGAACTTCTCTGTTACAAAGAGAAGACAGTTCCAGTCATGCAAAGCACATCCCCTTCCAAACGATATTGTCAAAAATAGGCCTTTGATAGACACTGTGATAGATGTTGTGCAAAAAACGTATCTCTCTCTGCCTTGACACCTCTTAGCACCGTGACTTTGAAGCTCCTCCCATCGCAAAGTGGAGTCTACACATGAAACTAATATATTATTGTATGTCAATTATATTTCAACTAGAGGCCCAGTGCACAAAATTTGTGCACTGGGTAGCGGGGGTGTCCCTCAGCCCAGCCTGCACCCTCTCCAATCTGGGATCCCTCTCACAATCCAGGACTGCTGGCTCCTAACCACTCACCTGCCTGCCTGCCTGATTGCCCCTAACCACTTCTGCCTGCCAGCCTGATCACCCCCTAACCACTCCCCTGCCAGTCTGATCGATGCCTAACTGCTCCGCTGTAGCCTGGTCACCCCTAACTGCCCTTCCCTTCTGTCCTGGTTGCCCCTAACTGCCCTCCTCTTCTGGCCTGATCGCCCACAACTGCCCTCCCCTGCCGGCCATCTTGTGGCGGCCATCTTGTGACCACATGGGGGTGGCCATCTTGTGCGAGGGTGTGATGGTCAATTTGTATATTACCTCTTCATTATATAGGATGGAAAAGAAATATTCTCTCTTACAAACTGAAATGTTTATAGATGATGCAATTACATAACTGATTGCAATTTTAAATATATCTGGTTTCATTCAAAATAATCCAGGGAGAGAAGAAATAATTATAAAGAAAAAAGTTACTAGTAGCTATGATTGCTAACTATTGAATCTAGATGATGGGTACATATGGTTCATATGCTCTTTTCTTCTCTTCTGCATATGCTTAAAACTTCCCACAATAAAATGATTTTTTGAAATGGAAAAGAAATAATAATAATTTTGTTAGTCCTGTTAATTGTTCCTCCTTGTCCCAAGAAGGGTTCTTCAGAGAGGTAGCAAACCAGGATTTTCATCTGTTGATCTTATACTAGTATTTGCTTATGGCTTGTCTGTCTTTAATAGAATGGAGATGAGCACCTGATCATATAGAGTATCATAGACATAAACTTCTAATTAAATGATAAACTGATAAGCAAATAATTCCACTAAATATTGATTGGTGTATTGAAAAGTTCACAAAATCCATTTCACATTTTTTGGTAGACTGAGTACCCATTTAATGTATCATAATTGTGAGATTATTTCATAGGGAAAAGAGATAGGTTTTCTTAAGCAATTTATTACTGTCTAAAATGAACATAGCTGCATTTCAGAATGATTGTAATTGCCAAATTAGTAAAATTTCAAAGCAACTAAACCAGTATTTCTTTTCTTTTTAGCTTTATATGATATATAATTGACAAATAAATGTTGTCTATATTTACAGTATACAAAGTAAAGTTTTGAAATATGTACACATTGTGAAATGATTACACAACCAAACTAATAAACATGTCCATCATTTCTGTTCATATATTTTAACTACATGAGTTTTTTAGGAGATTTCTTTATAAGCATTCCATGACTGTTTTTAGGTAGCATGAATGACTATCATGAAACGTGTTATTTTGACAGTTAAAATGTATTGACAAAGTGTTATGGGAGTGAAAAAATAAAATGATAGGTGTAGGAAAATGACAAAACAAATTAGATGAGATAAATTTATTGAGTGACTACAGTAATGTTTCTTAGAATAAAGAAATAAATCAATGCCTAAGTAAGCAGCAGGGATGATTTGATTTGATTTTAATTGGGAAAATTTTTTAAAGAACATTAACAAGAGAATAGTTGTTCTGATAATGTCATAAACAAAAAGCATAGATAAGAACGAAGTACAAGAAAATGTAATATTAAATTGGTAACCAATTTGCAAGTAATTTGAGTAAAAGAAGAAAGTAGTAAATGATAAATATAAAAGATGTGATAAACAATAAAGGAAAGAAATTCTTAAAAAAAATGATTTTGGCGCCGAAGCCGGTTTGGCTCAGTGGATAGAGCGTCGGCCTGCGGACTGAAGGGTCCTGGGTTCGATTCCGGTCAAGGGCATGTACCTTGGTTGCGGGCACATCCCCAGTGGGAGGTGTGCAGGAGGCAGCTGATCGATGTTTCTCTCTCATCGATGTTTCTAGCTCTCTATCCCTCTCCCTTCCTCTCTGTAAAATATCAATAAAATATATATATTTTAAAAAAAATGATTTTGGAATGAGACCAACTCACTGAGGAACTCAGAAATTCATTCAGGTTCAGCAACCATCCAGAGACCTCTGACAGAGATGTAACTGCAAGTCCAAGATTAGGGTATCAGCAGGGTTAGTCCTGCTCAAACCTGTAGGAGAGCATCCTTCCGGTTCTAGCTTCTGGTGTTTGCTGGCAACCCTGCCCTGGGTGTTCCCTGGCCTGTGCCAGTATGATTTCCATCCCTGCCTCCATCAGCACATGATCTTTTCCCCTGCATGTTTGTTTTTTTGTCCAAATCTTCCTCTTCTTATAGGGACACTGGACATATTGAATTAAGGGCCAGCCCTAATGATATCGTCTTAAATAGGTTATATCTGCAAAGACCCTAATTCCAAATAATGTTTCTATCTCTCTCTCTCTCTCTCTCTCTCTCTCTCTCTCTCTCTCTCTCTCTCTCTCAACTGAAGCCCCATATAAAAAGGTACTTTCTGCTGCAGGGTTAGAAAAATTTTGTGTGACATAGCATGCTTTCTTTAACATTAAGACTAAATCTGGAAAAATGGAGCCTACTATCATCATCAACCCGACATTTTCAAAAAGAGCATGGACAGCCCTAGCCATTTGGCTCAATGGATATAGCATCGTCCTGTGGACCAAAGGGTCCTGGGTTTGATTCCATTCAAGGACATACGTACCTTGGTTGCAGGCTCCTACCCGGCCCGGGGCCTGTTCAGGGCTCCTGCAGGAGGCAGCCAATAGATGTGTTTTCTCTGGCATCAGTGTTTCTCTCTGTCTTTCCCTCTCTCTTCCACTCTCCCTAAAAATCAATGGAAAAATACCCTTGGGTGAGGATTAACAAAAAAAAAAAACAAAACAAAACGAAAAAAAATCAAAACAAAACAAAAAAAGAAGTGAGAGAAAACAGATAAACCTGTGGCCCTGGGCATGAATTTAGAGTTTTCTGGCCCATAGGTCTTACAAGACACTGGACTCTTTCTGCCTCGGAGGTCGATGTATCCTAGACACTGAAGTTTACAAAACTCCTTCCTTGTAATATTGTATGGTCATAAGATATTTGGTCAATATTTCTACGTCCCTTTTTTAACCTATAAAATAAAGTAAATAGACTAGATAACTACCAAAATCTATTCCTACACCAATAATTTGCATTCCTTTTTTGCAAGAAGTCATTAATTATTGTGACAACCCTTGAAACCCCAATGACATACGTTAAGTACCCTGATTCAAGTTAAATTAAAAGATTTTAGATATTTCTCTGCCTTCAAAGTGGATCATGGACCTTCACATTCTCCTTCTTCTTTACTTCCATCTCTGTTTTGGCATTGCCATTTTCTTTTCTAAGATAGTTAGGACAATAGATTATTCTCTCCAGGGAAATTAATGAGCTTAGTGTGAAGCACAAAGGATAGGAAATAACCATTTAACAAAAGAAGAGAAAGGAGGAAGTGAGGTCATAGACACCAAATGCCTATAACTTTTAAAGATGGAAACCAGCAATAATGAGGTGTCAGAAAGGTCAGACAGATAAGTACTGAACTGAGAGGTTTCTGGTTACATAGGCATTTGAGACTGTAAATGGACTGCATGCTCTCTGCCAGCCCCCCACCACAGAAAGATGCTTCATGCTCTGCTGTGCTTTTGACAACACCCCTTAGCCCTTCTCCTGCAGTCATGAGTAATAACCCCAAAACCCCTGCAAAGACGTCTCTCACCCCCACTGTGGGCAGGTGCAGTCATTCAAAATACACACCAATTCCACAGAGAAAAAGACTTCATGACGGCATTGCAATTGATCTCCTCGCTGCTAAAGTCAAATCCACGTGACCTATATCCACGCACAGATTAGCTCAGATGGAAAACTGAAAACTAGTGACAGTGAATCATGCAGTGAATCCAGGAGCTCATAAATAAATAACGTTCCTGCGGGTAGAAAACTTGGAGTTGAAATAAGAATGTCTGATATAATGAAAAACAGAAAGGTTAGAATCAAAATATATACCTTTGGGGGAACTGATGTAAAAAAAAATTTTCAATATCTAAAATAGATCTTCACTGTGGGTTAGCTAAGTGAGGGAGGTTGCATCAGTAGCCACGTGATGGATAGAACCTAAGTTTGAGGAGTTTAATAATTCTGTTTGATTGACTCCTTACAAAGATAAAATAGAGTAATTATTATAAAGTTTAAAGATGAATAAGCAAAAAATAAACCTTCATTTTAGCTTCCCCCCAAGTCCTAATCTCTGATAGTAACCACAGTTACAAATTGGTAGCCCAAATACAGTATATATCTATATGTAGACACATATATTTAAAATACGTTTATATTTACATTTGACACATATAGCTACTGACATAAATATATTTTATCTATACATATGCTTTTGATGCGAATGGGTTCATATTTTAAACCTTTATGCATATTTTATTTTTTTTCCATTCACTATAAGTCCCACTTCATGGGGATAGATCCCAGCTCCAATGCTTAATACCTGTACGACCTTAAGATATGCTGCTCACATCCTTGATTGAGTGGCTCAGTTGATTGGGAGTCACCACATGCACTGAAAGGTTGCCAGTTTGATTTCCGGTCAAGGCATATACCTGGGTTGTGATCCCTAATCCAGGCAACCAATGGATGCTTCTCTCTTACATCAATGCTTCTCTCTCTCTCTCTCTCTCTCTCTCTTTCTTTCTCTCTCTCCTCTCCATTTCCTCCCTTTAAGCATGTCTTCAGGTGAGGATTAAAATAAGTAAATAAATAAATAAATAAATAAATAAATAAATAAATAAATAATTTTTAAAAAATATAAGCTTGAATATTTAAAAAAGATATGCTGCTCACATTCTCTGTGTTTCCGTTTCTCCATCAAGAAGTAGAGATAAGAGTGGTATCTACCTCATAAAATTATTAAAAGTTGTTGATAGGATTAAATGAAAAACTGTATTATAAGATCTTAGAATAGTGTTGGCACATCAAAGGGCTGTGTGCTAGCTATCCTATATAATAAAAGCCTAATATGCTAAGTGTTCAGTTGTCCAGTCATTCGTTCAACCAATCGAAGCATAATATGCTAATGATATGCTAAGGCCACTCAACCGCTCACGAAGATGTGCACTAACCACCAGAAGGCAGACACTCTGACCAGTAGGTTAGCTTGCTGCTGGGGTCCAGCTGATTGGGACTGAGCGAGATGGGCCGGATACACCCTGGAGCCCTCCCGAGGTCCCTCACCAGCTGGCCAACATCCTGCATCCTTCCCCAGTCCCAATTGTGCACCATTGGGGTCCCTTGGCCTGGCCTGAAGCCTCTCACAATCCGGGACCCCTCAGAAAATGTCAGAGAGCTGGTTTTGGTTCAATACCGCAGGCCAGACCGAGGGACCCCACTGGTGCACAAATTTGTGCACCAGGCCTCTAGTTATTTTGATAATCATCAACATCATCATGATCATCTTTATCATCATACATAATGGATGGTGTGGTACTCTGATTCAAGTCACTTCTGATGACTTATAACCATGCCTCTTACTGCTAGCTGCAGTAACCACGGGGACTACCAGGCACAAACTCACATTCCAGGGTGGAGTCCATAGCCAATGATTGGCTGATATGGGAATATCAGTGCTCAGCCTCTTTAGCCTCCATTAGGACAATTCTGAAAGGCTATGCCATATCCAGAGCTCTCTGTAGGCTCAGGAGCCAGTTTGCTCACTCCTATTTTCCCCACTCAATTTATACTTACAGATATAAATACTGAGATCACTCACCAATCAATGTGCTTCATACAATTTCCTATCACAGTTCGTTTCCAGGTTACTCCCAATCTAAAATAGTCAGACAGAGAAAAACAAATACATGTGTAAGATAACATTTATATGTGAAATCTAAAAAATATCTAACTCATAGAAACAGAAATAAAATGTTGGTTTCCAGGAATTAAGGGGTAGAGAAAATGGGGAGATGTTGGTCAAAGGATACAAACTTCCAGTTATAACTAAGTTTCAGAGATCTAATGTACAGCACAGTGACCCTAGTTAACAATACCTATTGTGTACTGGAAAGTTGCTATAAGAGTAGAGCTTAACATTCTCACTATAATAACAACAACAACAAAATGCCAATTATGTGGGGTGAAGGATGTATTAACTAACCTTATTGTGGTAAGCATTTCACAATACATATATGTATCAATTCATCAAGTTATACACCTCCAATTTACACGATGGCATGTTTCCATTCTATCTCGGTAAAGCTGGAAAACGCACAACACACACACACACACACACACACACACACACACACACACACACGCACGCACACAGTTAAGGCTCCAGCTTAGAGATAATACCCTGAGAAGGTAAGATACCATCTTTCAGGTTGTGGTACACAAAATAAATCGGTGACCACTACACTGTGCTGTTTCTGTAATTAAAATAGTAAAGTCTATAAAGAGGCCAAATAGAAGCAGAAGTGGCAATTTTTAACATCATTCCCAATAACCCATTTGGGAAATTTATCTTCCCATCTTTGCAGTGTACACTTCACACATCCAGAGGTCCTCATGCATGGGACGCAATGGGAACCTCGTCAAACCTTATGCTGTGGCTGCCACCCAGTTATTCTGGGCTCCTCACTGTAAGAGGCCAGCAGGTAGGAAGAAGAGTCATCACCCTAGCAGGGGTAATTGATGCTAATAATCAGGAGATATGTCTTCTGGCTGCTCCCAGGTCCAGTTTTAATGTTAAAGGCACAAATATAGAGCCATGATGTAAAAAGGACTTGGTAACCAGGGGCTCAGTGGTTTCATGATTACAGGTCTAGACTACCCTTATAGGTAAGACACCTGACCTGCAGACATGTGCGGGCATCCCATATATAATGAGGGCAATACAGACTGGATTCTGGAAGTGGTTATGATGATTATTAGTTATGGACTCTAAATCACCTGCTTCATTGAGGGCCATAATCCATTTTACTAACAATTTTTTTTTAAGTTTTTCTGAGGAAACTTGAGCAATGATAACCTTGAAGAAGCACGTCCCAAATGGGGTGAACTTACCAGAAAAAAAACATGAGCAGATCTGAGCAACATAAGGGGAGGACTGCAGCATATAGCACACTGCCCAGATCCCTCCTCCTGCTCAAAGAATGCAGTTATAATTACATTGCAGGCCATATTTTTCCTCTCCCTAATCTTGCCTTTCTCACTTCCTCATTCCCCAGTAAATATTCTGCATTTGCTTCTTCTCAGAACCTAACCTAAGACATCATATTATGAGTATCTTTCTATGCCAGTGGATGAATATCTATCTCATTAAAATTCCTGCATACTTTCTTATTGTATATATAAATTATGATAGCATAATTTACTTAATAATGAGTTAGGTAATTCTTCAGGCAAACTAGACTAGAACTCATGGTGACAGAAAGTACACATCACAACAGCAACGAATGAGTCAAAAGTGTAGCCTCTCTGTTCATCACTTAAGATGACTCACTGTCATTCACAATGCTTATGGTTCATTTATCATAACTGACTCTTTTTTAAAAAAATGGCTTTATATTTGCTGACAGGATTACAAGGAGAAGTCACTGATCCTGTGTGGGAATGTATTTCCTTGATACTATTTTATTGCATTGGTTGACAGATGATAATAAGTGTATGTGAGTAAATGGATAAGTAAGAATACAGGAGAACTTGTATTCTTGAGAAGAAAATATAAAATTTATGGTAAAGTAATTTTAAAGAACTGAGTTAGGTATTTAAAAATGCAGGTTGTAAACAGCAAGCATTTTTATTTATAGCTTGTATTTAAAATCTGCACTCCAGTTACTTTCCCACTCCTGAAAGATCAGTGATATCTGTGTTTTACTTAAAAGTATTAGAGAGAAACAGTCTGTCTTTGGAAGTCTTTAGTGCTGCTTAAATGGTCCTATGCCCTTTTATTCATGCACAAAGTTTCCATTACTCTCTATATATCAAAGACATAACTTTTATCTCTAGTTCAAGAACCACATGTACAATTTTTCCCTCAACATCTCTATTTACATAGATCAGTATAGCAAGATTTTTACAAATCACATATCTGATCAAGTATTAATACCCAGAAAATATAAATAACTTCTAAAACTAAAAAATCAAAATCAAAAATCAAAGGACTTGAATAGACATCTCTCCAAAGAATATATACAACAAATGGTCAATAAGCACATAGAAGGATGCTTAACATCACTAATCATTAGAGAAATACAAATCAAAACTACAATGAGATACTACATCATACCTATGATTGATCTTACATGCGGTACTTAAAATAATCAAAATAATAGAGACAGAATAAAGAATGATGGTTACCAGGGGCTAAGGAGTGGGAGAAATGTGGAGTTATTGTTTACTGGACACAAAGTTTCATTTTTGCACGATAAAAAGGGCTATAGATATGGGTGGTGGTGATGATTGTACATTATGAATATATTTAAAACCACTGAAGTAGGCACCTAAAAAATGGTTAAGATAGTGAATTTTATGTTGTATGTTTTACCAGAATAAGAAATTTGGGAAAGAATCAGATATAAGAGAAAATATAGCAATGTTCTGTATTCATAGTTTCTCTTTCCCCTGTCCTCAATCTGGTCCTCTTCCATATCCTCAATTTCTGCAATGACACCACCATGCATCCGCGTACGCAGATGAGAAACCCAATATTCATCCTTGAATTTTCTCTTTTTCTCACCTTTTATATCTAATCCTTTAAAAAAATTTTTTAATTAAACATTCCTGTCTCTCTGGAACACCTGCCATCTCCCCCCATGCTGTAATTTCTGTGAAGTCATCAAATGGCAGTCTTGCTGGTACTGGCTGCAGTAGTATTGATGAATTGTTCTATCATAAAATTAAACATGAGCACTTTTCAAGCTTCTTCAGAAATATTTTCTAGAATAATTTGGGACAACCACTCATTTTGGGATGGAAACAAGCCATATTGCATGAACAAAATAACCATTTGAAATAGGACATGTGATTCCTAGTTGAAATGTTTTATTCGAAGATGATTACAGAAAAAGTAAAAAAAAATGGAAGACTGACCTTTGATGTTTTTATCTTTTAAAAATATTTATGTTTCTATGTATATGTATATAGATATGGAAGAGGACCAGATTGTGGGCCCAGTGCATGAATTTGTGCGCCTTGAAAGGAACTGTGGGCTGCAGGGCTGCAGTGGGCACAGGGGCTGGTCTCAGCCCATCCTCGGCACCCCCACCAGGCCCCTCCTGCCACTGCTGCTCATACCCACTGACAGCACAGCAATTAGGGCCAGCACCAGCAGCAGGTGCAAGCAGCGGCTGCTGCCCCAACTGCCCCTCAGGAGCAGGGGAAGGTGGAGAAGCCCTCAGGGGTGACTTGGGCTGGCAGCCACTGATCACACCCACTGATGGCACAGAGCAATTGGGACCGGTGCCGGGGACTGGCAGCAGGTGCGAGTGGGGCCAGCGCCAGAAGCAGGTGCGAGTGCTGGGCGGGACCACAGTGCACAGGAGCAAAGAATTTTCAGTAACCAACAGAAGCTTGCTCTATGACAGCGACCGGCGCCCCGCTTTGGCCTGGCACCCTCACTCATCTGCTCCACCATCCCACCTTGGCCAATGCCCACCATGTTCTGCACTCTGCCGCCTGCTGCCCACACCCACCATGTTCCATTCATGCCCCCTGGTGATCAGTGCACATCATAACAACTGGCAGTTCGGTTGTTACACTGTTTGGTCTATTTGCATGTTAGCCTTTTATTATATACTAGAGGCCCAGTGCATGAAATTCGTGCATGGGGGGAGGTGTGTCCCTCAGCCCAGCCTGCACCCTCTCCAATCTGGAACCCCTCGAGGGATGTCCGACTGACCATTTAGGCCCGATCTAATGGGCAGTTGGACATCCCTCTCACAATCCAGGACTGCTGGTTCCCAACTGCTCGCCTGCCTGCCTGCCTGATTGCCCCTAACCGCTTCTGCCTGCCAGCCTGCTCACCCCCTAACCACTCCCCTGCCAGCCTGGTTGCCCCTAACTGCCCTTCCCTGCTGGCCTGATTGCCCCCAACTTCCCTCCCCTGCAGGCCTGGTCACCCCTAACTGCCCTTCCCTGTAGGCCTGGGTCCCCCACAACTGTCCTCCACTGACTGCAGGCCTGGTCTCCCCCCAACTTCCCTTCTCTGCAGGTCTGGGTCCCCACCAAATGCCCTTCCCTGCAGGCCCGATCACCCCCAACTTCCCTCCCCTGCAGGCCTGGTCACCCCCAACTTCCCCTGCAGGCCTGGTCACCCGCAACTTCCCTCTCCTGCAGGCCTGGTCCCCCCCCAACTGCCTTCTCCTGCAGGCCTGGTTCCCCCCAACTGCCCTTCCCTGTAGACCTGGGTCCCCTGCAACTGTCCTCCACTGACTGCAGGCCTGGTCTCCCCGCAACTGCCCTTCCCTGCAGGTCTAGGTCCCCACCAAATGTTCTTCCCTACAGGCCCGATCACCCCCAACTTCCCTCCCCTGCAGGCCTGGTCACCCCCAACTTCCCCTGCAGGCCTGGTCACCTGCAACTTCCCTCCCCTGCAGGCCTGGTCACCCCCAACTTCCCCTGCAGGCCCAGTCACCCCCAACTTCCCTCCTCTGCCGGACTTGTCACCCCTAACTTCCCTCCCTTGCAGGCCTGGTCCCTCCCAACTGCCCTCCCCTGCTGGCCATCTTGTGGAAGCCATCTTGTGTCCACATGGGGGCAGCCATCTTGTGTGTTGGCGTGACGGTCAATTTGCATATTACTCTTTTACTAGATAGGATGATGAAATTATTTTTATAGAAGCAATTGCAGCTACCTCAAATATCTTTCCGTCACTATAGGCTATAAAATAAATACCTCATGAGAGTGGTTTGGTCAAAGATGCACATGAGTCCTGACTGGTTTGATTCAGTGGATAGAGCGTCGGCCTGTGGACTCAAGGGTCCCAGGTTTGATTCCAGTCAAGGGCATGTACCTTGGTTGTGGACACATCCTCAGTAGGGGGTGTGCAGGAGGCAGCTGATCGATGTTTCTCTCTCATCGATGTTTCTAACTCTCTATCCCTCTCCCTTCCTCTCTGTAAAAAATCAATAAAATATATTTTTAAAAAAAGATGTAGACACAATTATCTCTAAAGAATCCCAACAGCCGAAACCGGTTTGGCTCAGTGGATAGAGCGTCGGCCTGCAGACTGAAGGGTCCCAGGTTCGATTCCGGTCAAGGGCATTTACCTTGGTTGCGGGCACATCCCCAGTGGGAAATGTGCAGGAGGCAGCTGATCGATGTTTCTCTCTCATTGATGTTTCTAACTCTCTATCCCTCTCCTTTCCTCTCTGTAAAATATCAATAAAATATATTTTAAAAAAAATAAAGAATCCCAACATGGAAGGTGAAAATATGAGTGGCACGTGTGACAACATTTTGGTGTATGTAATAATAATAGCAATAGAGGCCGGAAAAAAATATTTCTTATGACCCTGTCCAAATATACTTTTTAGAGGTTTTCCATTTTTCTACTTTACATTTGAATGACTCCTTTTCCATTGTGATTAGTGTGATGCTTAGGTAAATATATTACTTATTCTAGGCTTTCCAGCTGCCCAGATGACACATGTTTTTAGATTTAAGGTTGAGATTTTTTTTTTTTTTATTTAAGAAAAACAAGAGCTAGATTTAATGACTGCTTCAACATTTTTTAAATGTTCAACCTTGGAAATCTAGATAATGTATTGTACTTCTTTGATCCTTGGCTTCCAACTATGTAGTTGGAACAATAGGAATGCTAATACCTACCTCAAACTGGTTATTGTGAGGGTAAAAATATAAAAGTCACCTCACAGTCCTTATTACTCAGGCACTCAATAAATAGTAGCTCCTAATGTCATTAATACTAAGCATTTGGGTTGTTGTTTTTTTGGCCTTTGAATACAATCACGGGTAAAATTACCCTGTTAAACTTTGCAAAGCCAACTAAGTATGATTTATAGCAACAAAATGAGATACAGATTGAGGTGATTATATGGTTATTATTATTATCTACACGAGACAGTGGTTTCTAGGGTCATACTAAAGTTATTTTATCAGAATGAGGTGATAGGACATGAATTCTACCCCATTGTGATGAAGAAGTGAAAGTTCAAATGCAACAGTTTATGGCATATAACTGATAAATGAAATCTGAATCTGAGATGTTAAAATTGAATAGGACCATAGAGACAACATAAACCATCCTTCTCATTTTCCAATCTCTAAGGACTGAAACTTGAGAAACTTACTGATTTCACACAGAGCAGACTAGCAGAAGCAAAAGTAGAAAATAGATGTTTTAAACCTCCATCCCAGTGTTCTTTCTAATACTGCATCATGCAAATGAAGAGAAAATTAATCCCCAAGTTATTTTCTTATTTTACATTCAGAGTACTTTGGATAGAAAATGTCTAGATTATTTTGGAAACATCATCAGGGATATAAACAGTTGGCTATGCTTGCCAACATCTTGGAGAAACTTAAATGTTGGTTAAATTTCTGGGGGAAATTTTATTTAACTGCGCCCACATAGTTAGGTACCTGGGAGGAAACATGTCAGCCTCATCCAGCATGTTGTTTCAGTAAACACAGTGTCTCCATAACACAGACTGTTTGGGTAGTTGGTGGGAAAAGCTATGTGACCACAAACCTTGCTCTCTAAGAGTATGTGTTCTAATAAGGAAACCCATACATAGATAGATTAATGCATTCAACAAAGAAGGTGTTGAGATATGGGTGCCTGCAAGGTGTCTAAGAGTATAAAGCATCAATATTTACCTGTGGTCAAATTATTACTTATTTCATAGACTTTCAGGTCAGGAAATTAATAGAAAAAATAGCTATATGTCTATGTAGATAACAATAAAAGTACCATCACCTTAAATTTGTTTCTATCAGGGGAAAAAAAAAAAGGCTGTTGGGAAGTAGTACTCTGTTCTCAAAAAACAAAAATGTGCTGATATTATTACCATAACCTTTCATTATTCATCTATACTCCTTTGGGAAAACAGAATGAGACTTTATTCTCTAAAGCTACAGCTAATGTCATTTATATTCCTCTCTTCAGAAAACACACCCAACTATAATAAAAATGTTATTTTCTACACTTCCTCTTTTTCAAAATATGAAAAGAAATTCTAATCAAGAACAAAAGAGAAAGTCAGGCAGCTGTTTGGACTATTACTGAATAATTATGATGCTCATCACTGTTTTCTTTTAATGATAATTTAAAATACACTGGGTCCTGTAAAGCGCACTGGTAAATGCAGCATTTAAGGAAACTTTGGACTTAAGTACACAATATTTTATTTGAAAGAAACACAAGGAAAGCAGCCAGATGCCATAGCATAATTTCCTCTTGTCTTGGGTGGAAGTAGCAATCCATTATTCCAGAGCAGACATAGGAGTGAATGAGATGTTCTGGAGCCATACTGAGTTATATCTCATTAAATCACTATAATAAACAAATTTAATTATTTTTCCTAAGCCAAAATTATTTTTGTAGCGTTTCATGCTCTTTGTCTCTACTTTTATTATGAAAAAAATAAGTTATTATGAAAAAAATAACAGTTTATTATGAAAAAATAAGACTTCATATAATAACTAATAATGTTGTTATATCCCCTTATTATCTTTAAGGTCAATGAATATAACAAAAATATTTACATTCATTCAAATTAAAAGGTGATTTATATGAGCATTTACAACACTTTTGGTTTTTTATATTTTATTATAATTGAAGGCTTTTAGAATCCATCAAAATATTAGAGAAACTGCACCAAAATCAGCATATATATAAATAATTTTGCAAAAAAATTTCATTGCATTTATCTTATACTCTCAACACTCAATATGTGTATTTTTATAAAACATCTTGGTGAAGGAAATAAGTATGAAGAAAAATTGATTAAAAAGGGTTTACATACACAACACACACACACACACACACACACACAGCCAAGAGATATTTTCACAAAAATGGACACTGCTAAACCTTGTAAAATCAGGATGAGGGGAGGATTGGGCAAAAAGCATAAATCTTAAATTCAAGTGGGGAAAAAAATGAGAGGGTGGAAGACAGCACTAGGCTAATTTGCAGATTGAGTTCTGTTTTGAAATTAAGATTTAAATAAAGAGGAAAATGATACTTTTTCTTGGAGAATTGATTAATTCAACAATATTTGTGAAGCATCTACAGGTGCTCCATACTGTTCTAATTTATGTAAGCATAGGAAAAAATAAAAATAGGACCCCTGTTTTATGGGCTTTATCTTATAGTAGGTAGAAAGGGACAACAAACAAATTCAAAACAATCCCTGCAGCAGGAAGAAAAATAAAGCAAAATCTAAGAATCAAGAATGTGACTACAAGTTGTTAATGTGTTATTTTTGATAGTGTGATCAGAGAAGGCTTCTCTAAGCAGATACTTGAGTGAAGTGAGGGAGTGAAACTTGTTGATTTATGGAGCAAATGGAGATGAAGAGATTTCTCTTATGAAAACCAAAAAATGTATATAGAAGTATATAAGTAAGAGTTTTTGAATTAGAAAGCAGATACAACTCAGGAACGGTTGGAGGAAATTTCAGTATTTGTTAAGAAATGGAAATACCCATCATCTAAATAGAGATGTAAAAATCAGGTTGTGTATAAAAATTAAATTGTGATAAAACAAATTTTTATAGAAGCAATAGTAGAATTACAGTAGACATAGATACATAAAAGTCATATTAAAGTTAAATAAAAATTCATTTCTAGGTATATATAAACATATGTCCATATGTTTATATGTAAATAAAATATAGGAATATATATCATATGTAGAAGTAGAAATAAAGAACACATTTTTGTGCTTTCAGAAACAATGATTAACTATTCCAGGGTGTGTGTGCTGATTTGTTTTAAGACCAGTTTTCTCCTATCCTCTCAACAAATGTTAAAATACATGTTATTTTTTTCATCTTTAAAAAAAATGCAGTGTGAGGCTGAGAGACAGAGAAGCATGTTCTCAGCAGCTGTGCGATGCTAGCATGTTGTGAATATTCAACAAATATTAAATGACATTGAAATATGAATTGATGGATAATGAATCACTTTAGGGAATTATCCTGCCAAAATGTTTTGGAAGATCCGTGAAATGTTTGACAAATCCAAAGAATCCCAAGGTTTGCTTTTGCTGAGATTTATTTATTTATTTGGGGGGCTGGGACACAGGCTCTGATTTTTCATCTGGCTCATTATGTCCTTCTGTTACAGAGTAATTTATGTCCAAATCATATTACTTTAACTTTTGTGAAGCAATTGAACTTCTTAGTGATTATGTAATTAGGAAAACAGACCATCTAGAAAAATGGACTCTTTTTATTAAGTACGGAAATAAAATTAATTAAGCCAAAACTTCATTATGGTAATGGGATCGACAGAGATGTAGGGAATGAGCAACAGAACAAGACTCAAATGTTGCATTTATATTATTATAACTAAGAACATTATCTTATTTAGCATTTACTTAAATAAGGGAGAAAATCCACAATTTATAAAAATGTTTTGCCTCTATTTTTGTCTGGTTGTATTCAAATTAACAGTTCAGATCTCTGCCTAAAACCTTGAGGGTGATTTTAACATAATGATTTCAATATTAGCTCACTATAAATACCAAAAAGTTTTAGTCCACTTCCTACCATTTTAATATCTCCTGACACATTTGTTCTGTGTATACCCAACACTAGAGTTATGAAAACTTTCTTGCAGTGCTTGTAATAATGAAAGTGTATGGATTAGTCAGAATATTTAAAGTTGCAAATTACAAAAGCTAGCTTAAGGAAAAGGAGATTTCTCTTTAAGATACAGGGAATGCTAATAGTAGTGAAGGGAAGTAATGCAGTCAGATGTCAGGTAGGACGGGAAAGAGCTTTAGAAGATTATTGGACACTGGGACCATCCTCTTACCACTTCTTGATTCTGCTTATCTCTGTGTACTAACTCTCTCTCTCTGTTTTTCAGTATACTGTTTTGTTTTCTTTTCTTCCATTCAATTTCTACTACATGATAGCAGAAACACGGCTATACAGTACATAGCAGAATTCAAGCCATAGTGGAGAGATGGGACCCTTGATCCTAATTCCTAATTCTCAAGGAAGTGACTTGGGCCCAGACCAGGTGGGGTGTCCAATCATTTCTAAATTATCTCTACTCAGGGACTCAAGGTGCCATTATATGAATATGGCAGCTATGTACTTATATTATGGATAAGAATGGTTTGAAGTATGAGTAATTAAGTGGTTCAGTATGATTTGGGAGATCTCCAAAGAAATCTGCTATATCAGCTGCGGTTTGCCGGTCTGTTGACTAATGAGTTTGCGGACCACTGTGCTATATGATGTAAGTAAGGTTTTATCTAAAAGTCTCTTTCTCAAGTACTTTACTCTTCATATTCACTATAATTTTCAGGACAACATGTTTCCAACTCATCTCTTAAGACTTCATCCTAATTGAAAACTGATCATCAAACAAAGCAATCCTCCTAGAAATAATACCTATAAACTGATAAAATTAGACGTAACTAGAGACTGATGTACAATAGGCAGATTTTGGAGCAGAGCCAAAGTTGGTCAAAGTAATCAAAACAGACTAAATTCTTCATTTTGTTTTTTGTCACAGTGACAGTGGTATAGGGATTCAAAGGCTGATAGAAAGCCCGGTGACTTACTACCTAAAGGAAATAGGGCTAAAAGCACAGGGCAACTGGCGTTTCCAGAGAAGAGAGGAAAAGAGAAAGGGGAAAGCCAGAGAAATATACCAATTTCTGTGCTTAAACTCAGTCCAAGTCTCTGCCTGACCACTAAGCCACATCGAATGGGACAAATGGAAAGCAGGTTACAGCTGTGGTTTAAGGAAGTGATCTGAGATCTAAGCCACCCCCCACCGCAGACATGCCTGCTTGCACTCTGGGTCTAACTAAGGTAATTGCCTGTTAAAACAAGGGCATCAACACTTTTTGCAGCAATATAACAGAATCCAGATTGTCCACAACGTAATACTCAGATTGTCCAGGATGCAGCCCAACATTATTCACATATAAATAGCCAGAGAAATGGGATCCAGTCTCAAGGGAAAAGACTGTATCCAAATGCCAACCCCAAGGTTAGCAGATGTTGGAATTTTTAGACAGTACTTTTTTAAAAAGCAGTTATAATTATGCTCAGTGACATAAAGACAATTAGACTTGTAAAACATAAAAATATCAGGTATCTCTGCAAATATTGAAAACTGGAAATTTTGTAACTAGAAATTTCAATACCCAAAGTAAAAAAAAAAAAAAAATCCACTGGCTAGGCTGAAGAGAAATAAAAATAAAAGGGTCAGTAAATTTGAAAACATATTAATAGAATACACCTCATCTGAAGAAATATAGCCCCCACAACAGACTTATTAATTTCTAAAAGAGAAAAAATAGTAATTACATATTGGATAAAAAGGCAGATACCACCTTAACCAAGTGATAGAGTTAATATCTGTAATAATGAGACACATTGACAACTTCTACATCCTAATATAATACACTGAGAATCAGAGTTCCGTATCACTCTTACGGTTTTCCTTCTAAAAATGAATAAGCTGAATTTAATCATAAGAAATATCAGACAAACAAAAATTGAGAGGTAGATACAAAATAACAGGCCAGTACTCTTCAGATGTGTCAAGAATATGAATGACAAAGAAAGAATGAGAATTCTTCCAAAATAAGAGGCCAGGAGAGATTACAACTAACTGCAATGTGTGACCTTGGATGGCATTGTGGTCCAAAAAGAGGACATTAGAAGAGCAATTGATGAAATTTGAATAAGGTCTGTAAATTAGTTAATATTGTGATTTTACTAATAGTATGTAGTTATGTGTGTAAGAAATGTCTACTCCACATTTGTAATATCAATGCAATCACAATCAAAATTCCAGCATATTTTTGCAGATGTTGACATGATGAATCTAAAATTTTTATGGAAATCAAAATAAACAAGAATAAACCAAAGCATGTTTAAAAGAGGAGACAAAATTATAGAATTTAAATGTTCTGATTTCATGACTTACTATAAATATACCATAATTTTGAGAATGTAGTATTACAGAAAAAATAATGGATCTAAAGATAAATGGAAAAAAATAGAATTCAGAAATAGATCTGAACATAATTGGCCAAATAATTTTCAAAAAATATATAAAGGCCTTTTAATGAAGGAAAGAAATGTTATTTCCAAAACAATGTTACAACTGGATATTTATATGGAGGAAAAAAGTGAACATTGATTCTTACCTAATACTATACAAAACACTTAACAAAAGAAGGATTCCTATACCTAAGTATCAAAACTAGAAAATTCCTCACAGATGTAAGGGAAAAAAGTCTTTTTGTCCTTGAGAGAGATAAACATGTTGGAAAGAACCCAAATGCTTGAATAATTTCTTTAAAATTACCTATTAAACTTTATTAAAATTAAAACATGAAGCCCAGCCAGCATGACTCAGTGGTTGAGCATTGACCTATGAACCAGGAGGTCACGGTTCTATTCCTGGCAGGGCACATGCCCGAGTTGTAGGCTTTATTCCCAGTGTGGAGCATGCAGGAGGCAGCAGATCAATGATTCTTCTCTCATCATTGGTGTTTCCATCTCTTTTTCCCTCTCCCTTCCTCACTCTGAAATCAATAAATACATATTTTAAAAAAATAAACATGAAACTCCAAAATGAGCAACAAGTATATGTTTATACAACCAGGAAGCCACCCACCCCAGACTTCCTTCATAATTCTTTCCATCTTTGAGGCCTTGTTTGCCAAATGCCCCATTTGGTAGATACCGCCAGAGCAATTTCTTCTCCCTACTGACAAAAAGCGATGTTCCTGGAGCTAGGTTTACCTGCGCATTCTATGTTTTAAATTGACAACTTCTTTCTAAGCTTAAGTTAGGAGTGATTATTTCTTGTCAATACATATAACATTCTCACTAAGGTTAAACCATATGGCAGTCATTTGTACGAAACATACAGAGACTAGGAGGAGTCAAGGAAGAATAGGTTTTCTGGTTCCTTCTATTTGACCATTTAGCATGACCTTGTAGTATAGCTAAACAAAACATTTTCCAAAAAAATGGAGATGGCTATTCTCCGAATGTAGTAGTAAATAACCTCAAGATGTTCTAAATTAATATTAGGAGAGGGAAAACCTAAATTAGGTTTAATACAGCTGGTTGTACTCTTGGAGAGAAGATTTCTAGCAAATGACAACATGTTCAAGAGAACCCCTCATTACATCCCTGACACTCTCAAGGTATTTTCCCATTCTTTGGCTCAACAGCAACTCACAAAGCTTTTGCACAAGCAATTTTTCAAAGCCTTGTAATTCTTGTAGATGTGTATATAATTCCCATTTTTCACTCTCTTTATGTTACGATGCCAGAACACGGGGGTTTCTGTTTTTAAATAAACATAATTTTAACATCACAGAATCCTGCTGAGTATTTCTTAAAGGTTTCTTTCCCTGTTGCTTAAAAGCTTTACACTGTTTTCCTAAGAGTACCCTATTCCAACATTAAAAAGTTCCGATTAGATATGTAACTCCAAACCCATGAATTCTGAGAGGATTCTGAACTTGCCAAAACAATTTCTCGTTAGACGTGATACTTGAATTACACACTCCCACTGCATATTTAAAAGCCTTTACTATAAAGGTTTCCTATAACAAAAGGGAGATGAAAAGATACTGTAATTATTCACAGAACATATTCAAGCCATCACTGCTGATGAAATATGATATCTATGACATTCCTCCACTGTAAATAAGGCAGTGATTCAGGGGAGCACTGTTGGCCACAGAAAATCCATTCTTCTTATTAACACATAAAACAATAGCTTTCATCTCAAAGTACTTTGCCTCTCCGTCTACAACACACTACATCTAAACTCTTTCCCCATAAAATGTAAACTACAGGTCAGTTTCAGCTTTTCAAACTTTTAACTCAAGTGGAAACTTCGGGGGCCTTGCCTCTAATGACATGGCCACAGCAATATTTTCCCCACCTGGAAAACAAAAGTGACTATTCAAGCCACCCGATGCTCTTCCGCAGGTGGGCCTGGGCTGGGAAAAGAGCTTAGAGGAAGGCGGATTCCTCAGTGAGGGCTGACCTCGCCAATCTGGAAACTGTCCTAGCTCTTTCTTTGAGGTCTACAATGACTCTCAGTGCCTGCGGTGTGGTGGAAGGTCACAACAGCTCTGAACTGGATACCAAACATTGAAATTAGAGCGAAGCACGCAGGTTACCGAAGTGCAGTTTGCAGCCTGCAGAGGGATGCTACCCTTGCAGTCATTCCGATAAGCCATCGTTAAGACTGCATGTAAACGTATTCTGGTTACAACAGAAATCCTGGTAAATGGACAGACCCTGGATTAGAGGAGTTTCACCGCCCACTGGGGGATGCTTTCGAGAGTAGCTGCCCTTGCCACTGGCAATCCTTTAGAAAGGGCGCCCGGCACGCATGGCATCTCGTGGTTTAATAAGACCTCTGAGCTGCCAATGCAATTGTTAGGGCTTTCAAAAGTGGCGTGAGGAGCTTCAGTGCCCGGAGATCTTTCCCCCGATTTCATTGCAATGGAACTAATGGGTAAAAGTGGGGGGAAGGTGGCAAGTGGACTCACATGCCATTTCTCGTGGGCCACGCTGCTACATGATTTTTCCTGCAGCCCATGGTGTTGTTAGTCATGACCTCCACAGACTTAGAAAACCTGCATCCATTTCAGCCGCTTGCTGAAAGCACACAGAACTGCTGAAGATAAAATTTCCAAGAATATATTAAAACAAAACTGCTAACTCGGCCAAATTTCCTACACACTTGGAAAGCCTATAAAACAGCAGGCCAACATTAATACGCAGAGAGAGACGTAGAGAGTAGAACTAAGTAGAAGCTGCTGTTTAAATGTCAAGGTTTTGAAATTAGGGAAATGCCAATTATCTCCAGGGGCCACAGTGTCTCAACTTACCTTCAGGTTATTTTTAACATTGAGAATTAAGATTGCAATGTCCTGAATGTATCAATTTTACTGTGGGTTTGTTTTTTTCTAACTTGAAGAAATAATCTGGTAAATAAAGTTAAAATTTTCTGAGAAACTGCCATGTGTTCCAGTTGTATTAAAGTTCCATTCCAAATATTCCCTCAAACTGAGAAATATCATATATACTGTACATGTAAAGGAGTAGATAACATGCAACCAATACTGATATCAAGTAATTTGTGAATTGTTCCATATCATTGTGTCTTGTTCCAGGCACTGAATTTAGATCACATCATTTTTATCTGCTCCTCACTCATCTTATCTAATAACAGACAAACATGTAAATTGACCGTACCTCCGCTACGCCCACCAACCAATCAGGAGTGAGTATTCAAATTAATCCAACAAAGATGGAAGTTAATTTGCATACGCAGGCATGGAATGAGGACTGAAGACAGTGTGGAAGGAAGCCAAGTGCTGCAGAAGGAAGCGAAGCAGCAGAGATGGGAGGGGGAGAGGCAGTGGAGAAGGGGGGCTTCGCTTCCTTCTCTGCTTCTCTCCGGTGGCAGGAAGCCCTATTCTTGCAGGAATAGGCCTGAGGAAACCCTATTCTTGCAGGAATCTTCCTGCAATGGGCCTCTAGTTTTCAAATATACTCCTCATAGCTCAAAAATATCTTACTTAATTGTATCCATACAATTTGAGGGAACCAGTTCTTAGCTGGTTCCTATCACACTTATAGCTGTAGGTAGTGGGTCCTCGCATAAAGTCACCATTACCTGGTTAAAAAAAGGTGCTTGTTTAGCAGAACCAAAAACTGCATTCCTCACACAATTTACTTTAATAGTTAGTCTAGGAAAACATTATGAATTAAAAATATTTCATTATTCCACAAATAACAAAATATCATTCATCTAACACTTGTTGGTACTAGTAGTACAGCACATTTAAGGACTTCTATTTCTATCTTGTATCTTTCTTGAATGTTGTGGCAGGTTTTACACATTTGAATTGCTCAACTAATCTAAGATGACTAACCTTATCATATGTTTTCTTTTTTTCCCCCCTAAAAACCCAGACCAGAGGTAGATATTCATTCTGTGGAGCTTAACTGAAATCAAATTGAGAAATTTTAGGTTTCCTTCATGAGACATGGCCTTTGCCATTTAAATAAGCATCAATAGAATATGGCAATCACTTGACATGATATCCACTTTTAATACCTACCTAAATAATACTTCTATGTGATTAATCAGCTTTCAAAAAATTTTCTCATTACTGGGGAGAAAATGCTGGAGAAAAATAGAAAGCTCTTTCTGTGGATTAACTCACAATATAGATTAAGAAAAGAGATTATAAATGAATTAAAATATTAAAGACTATTAACAGCAATGTACCAATGGCCTTTATGTTATGGAGTTGATTTTAAAAATGAGGCTATTTTAGGCAGTAAGGACCTAGATTTGTGAAATTTGGCTTTTCTGAAAAAAATTTAAAAATACAAAAATAAAAAGGAAGCAAGAAATAGCAATTGTCCTAATCTTGAATGGGTTTACTAATCTAGATGTCAGATTGTGTCAAATTGCTATTTCCATCACAAATATGAAATTACAAACAATGTCATAGAGAATAAGCATTTATATGGGAGTCTCAAGATCTGTTTAATAACCCTGGTCCCACCTCTCACTAGTTGTTGAGTATGATAGTCTTTCATCTCTGGCCCATAATCTTTTTTGCAGTGACTGAGCTATCAGATGAGTAGATCTATCAGTTCCCTTCTAGCCTTAAAATTATCTTATCTCTCAGAAGACTTTAATTCTGCTCGGTAACCAAAGGCTTGTTTTAAGTATGGTTAAAGATTGTGTTTATGATTGCATTTTTCTTTCCTCGTAACTATTATATTCAATGATGTTTTGGGGGAATTTTGTCTGAAAGTAGATAAAGGAAAAAGAAGATATAAGAAATCGATTGGCTTTTGGTTCACCCACGCTTATGCATATGAGTATGTGCATTATGTGCTGTGTGCGTTTTGTGTTCCTTCATTTGCTTGTTTTCTTTGTTTCTTGCCTTTTTCTGCTTTATAACATTACTTACTTTCAAACACTTGAAAATGCCAAAAGAAACACATTTATATGAAAAGATTTTTCAAAACATTATTGCCAACCTTAATTCGAAGCTGGAGTTCAGAAAATCTTCACAGAGCCTATTTTAATGAGGTTTCCAGCTTTAATAAAAAGAGTGTGGTTGCTTAAGTGAAATGCCCTGCCAAAACTCTCTTAGGTTCATCCGTGGTTACAGTGAATATTAAAAATATTGAATAATAGATTGAAGCAACGGTATAAGCCTTGGTCTAAAAGGCAGAGTGGTTGTTCCTGTCCTTTATTTTAAGAACAAGTCCTCTCAGGGCATATGTAGACACAACTAATAATTCTTATTAAGTAACAATATTTACTGCAGGTATACTTCGTGGTCCTTAACATTTTTCAAAATTGAATTTGCTTAAGTTTTGATTAAAAGTATTTATTTCAGGCTGTGTGAGTAAAAGAGCTTCAGTCAAAATGATGAAGATTTTGTAGATTGCTAAAACAAACTAGCTTTGTTCTTAAATTCTTAAAAAAATATGAAAGCATATTTGTTTCCAGATGGAAGATAATTAACACCAAAAAATTGCTTTATCCATAAATATGGTTCCTTCTTAAGTTTCAGTAAGGTCACCGAAATATGTAAATCCCCTTACAACAAATTAAAATAAAACTGGTTTTGGAGAAAAATTAAATCAATAAGAACTAGTTATTTTTCTTCCTTTTATTCAAATCATGGGAAAGATGGCTATTAGAGGTTGAGAAATTGTGTCTTTGTTATTCTCATTATTTCTTTGTGCAAGATGTTTGTAAGAATGAGAATCAGGCTGTCTAGTGACAAAATTATGTGACAGTCTGCATAATTATGCTGCATATATGTGAGACTAGTTATGAATGATTAGATTGTAGTTCAAAGTTAGAATGTCTTTATTTTAGACAAGCCTATGACTAGTAAGTGAATGGGACTGTCTGTGGCCGTGAAAATAGTTCCAAATTGCAGAATTAGACTGCCAGTATGGAAAGGACTTAGGCTGGGTAACATTATTTACCTCCCTCCATTAATGACAGGAGCTAAAGAAAAGAATCTGCATACACACAGCAGTATAAGTCACCACTAAGTATGGCGTAACTTATATTATTTCTGTTCAAGTGCATTTCAGTGTCAATTAATTGCCTCCATGGCAAATGCACACCTTTCCCCCAATTATCAAATTAAAATTTGAGCTGAATCAATGAGCACAATGATAGTTTAATTATATTAAACCCCATGAAATAAACAGTGAGGAAGTGGTTGTGCAGATGGGCACCTGAGCCTGTCACCTCCAGGCATAGCCAATGACAAGTTATCGTTCTCTTGGTAAATAAAACGGATTTATTTTACTGTCACTGATGTATCTCTACTTTTAGAGAGAGGAGAATGGGTTGAGATAGAGAGATTTAAGGGAATTACAGAAGGAGAAATTGCAGACACAGACGTATTTTTTTCTAAGGGCACCAGGTGTTTTAAATGCCACCAGAAGGGTGCTGCAGGCAATTCCATGCTGTCCAAGATAGCTTGGCATAGATTATCTGAAAGCTTTTGTGTCTTTTCAGCTTTTGATTAAAGGCCAGTGTCAGGACTCCTCTGGGCTTTTGCTTGGTACAGTAAAGCCGAGGGATTTTTTTTAAGCTGCTGCCAAAAAGATGCCAGTTAGGATAATTACATTTCAATTTAAATTGGTAATTTTATGAAAATTTAAACCAGAATAGGTGTCGCCCAAATCCCCTCACTTTCATTCCAACCAAACATGCGCACGCACACACACACACACACACACACACACACTCACGCACACCTCCTGTTTGGGGAGAGACAATGACAGCGGCCCACCAGAACCTTCCCATGACCCAGAGATATGTGCCAGGAATTAAACAGATGAGAGAAAATTGAACAGAGCCCGTTTTCTCTGTCCAAATGTATTTTCCAGCTTGGATTTATCACTCGTGTGTACTGGAACCATCCCAGGGCATCCTAGCTTGCAGTATCTTTTTTTTCCCCCCCGTGGGAGCCAGCAAAAAGAAGCTTTAGACCATAACTGTAGTATTTAAGACATTGTTTCCCATTCACAGGCAAGCTCTGTATTTGTTAACAGAACGTAGAAAGGGAATCAGACCTACTTAGAGTCTCTCACCCTCTGGGTGAAAGGAGGGACACAAGTGGCTACGCGAACCCTGAATTTGCTGTCTGCCACTTTCTTCTTCCAGGACACATACGCAAGCTTGGCAGCACCAACAAAGAGGAAGTAATGTTCCTTTGTTTAGAATGCAGTGTGTACGAACATTTACATAATAAAATACACACACAAATAACAGATGGTGAAGAGCCACTCATTTTGCCACATGTTGTAAGCACGATACCCGTTCCTTGATGATCTCATTTCTCTTACTTCTGCCTACAGATGTCTACCAGCTATTTAACCTCGGGGGTTATTCAGATGGTAAAAGGTTTGAAGACAGGCACAAATCTGGCTACAGAATGTTCCTTTCCCATCAGGTGTAAATGCCCTTTCTGGATAGAGTTAGCAATCCACACACACACACACACACACACACAAAAAAAAAAAAAAAAAAGCTTTCCTCTGTCTAAAGGACCAAATAATACACCCCTTTCTCAGGACACTTGTTGGGGAGGCAATGTCTACAAATGAGAACAGTAAACACTGTCAATATGCTGACTTTTAAAGAGGTCTTTTCCCTCTAACCTTTTGTTCTGAGCAGAAAATGGCTTATTAATAATCCTCGTTATTAAATGAATAGCCTTCTTGTGTAGACGTGAAGGAGGGCCTTCTGAAATGAGTGGAAGTCGCCCAGATGCTGTTTGCTCACATGTCCAATCTGTAATTAGAGTTAAGCCTCAAATGTGCGGTAATAGATACGTTGTATAGATTTAACTGCCACTTCCCTCCCTAATTTACACTTAGATAACACTTTTCCTCCCAAAAGCACAAATTACATTCCTTTTAATTAGCTCCCAAAGTACTTTAATAAAGTGCACTGAGAATACACATTATTAACCTATTAATATATAAACACACATTATGCAAAAGCTCATAATCATTAATTAAATATTGTAACAAATAAGGAGACAGCATTATCATACCCATTTTACAGAAATATAAATGCAAGTTAAATTATTTGGACAATGACCAACCCAGAATAAGAATCCACATTGCTCTCTCTAGTATTCATCATTCCTTCTAAGGACATATCTTAGACTCTTTATTACTTTTTAAAGAAACTGAATTATAATTTTTAAGCAATAGTAAAATAAAAAGGATGATTCATTTAAATCAACTAGCACTTTAACTTAGGGAAATCTCATAGTTTAACAGTTACATATATCTTTCATTCTATATACAATGTTGTAATAAGAATTTAATATCTGCACAAGAATAAGCCAATACATGTAGATATGAAAGTAATCTGCCTAAGATTAATATCATAAGGAAAAACAATAAATTTTATTTAAAATGACTGAAAACAAACAATATTTTCCTTCAGTGAATACCTACATACATACATATTCAGAAATAGTCTTAGTGACTGGGTGAAACATGAATGAAAACAAAAAGATCAGAATGATTTTTAGGGGTGAAAAAATGAAAGAGAATTCATTGAGACATATTCCTGAGGGCTGATTAAGGAATACTTGAGGACCGATTGAACGTAGGTATTTTCCAGGTTAGCAGATGATCCATTGATAATCTGAAGGAAAAAGAGAGGTTACAGAATAAGAAAGGAAGGACAGGAGAGTAAAGAAGAACAGAAAAGAACAGGCTGTAAAAAGGTTGGACACGGTGACAAAAGCGTCTTCTACCTGAGAGGAACTTTAGGAAAAGGAAGGGACATAAAAGCAATGAAAAGCTTGTGAGAGCAGAAAAGGAAAAACCAGTTGATAGTCTGACAGAATTTACCAGCAAGCACTATTCCAGCTGTTCACTTACACAATCGCAGCCCTTTGGGAAAACAAAGTGAAACAACATTGCATGTCTGAGGGTAGGTACTCAGTTAGATGATTCCACTTGCTTGTTTTAGTCACTTCAGGGCGGCTTTTCTTATGTGTAAGTGTAAACAACCCTTACCTAAACTGGGTCTTTCCATCTTCTCCCTCATTTTGTATAGCTCCACATGACTTTGTCACCAAAATCATCCCTTTCTCTGTTTTCTTTTAGCTGGTATAGCCAACAGTTGGGATGAAACAGCTACAATAGACTGTTTCTTTTGGTGAGCACATAAACCAAACTATCGCCAGCCACTGATACAAGAGATGAAAGGAATCCTGGTTGTGACAATGGTATGCCAAATGCTAAATAATATTCCACTTCTCAGCTTCTGGATTCTTCTATGGCACCTTCCCAGAGAATAAGCAAGGAAAGCTGGACTTCTGTAGGATATACAGGGGCAGGCCAAAGTAGATTTACAGTTGTGAGTATGCAAGAAGACAGAATTTATTCCTGTATTATTATTTACTAATTATTGTATTATTTTCCATACCACACACTGTAAACTTACTTTTACCCAACCCTGTATATGAAAGTCAGCAGGAATTGGGTAAATTCCACACCATAGATTGAGATCCTCCATTAAATTTGGAGCCTTTCCAAGGAATGAAGCCAATCATCATTTTCCTCTCCATGGAGTTTAGGGACTCCTAGCAGGAATCCATATATAAATGAAATCATAGTGAATTTTGTCTTTCTCTTTCTGACTTATTTCACTTAGCACAATACCGTCTAGGTCCATCCATGTTGTCACAAATGGCAAGATTTTATTATTTTTTATGGCTGAGCGATATTCCATTGTATAAATGTACCACATCTTTATTATCCATTCATCTAGTGATGGATACATAGATGCAGAGAACATTTTGATGATTGCCAGATGGGAGGGGCGTTAGCAGGATGGATGAAAAAGAGGAAGGGATGTTATATAAATGCCTAATCACTATATTGTCCATCTGAAACTAATGTAATATTGTATGTCAACTGTAATTGAAAAATAAAAGGCATTTCTTGGCAGATGTGCCTTTCCTGTAGTTACTGCTCTCATAGGCTTTCAGTCACTGCTCCCTTTCCTCACCCCTTTAGTCTCAGGAGTGATGATCAAGTCTTCCCATTTGCTAGTCATTAGGTGTGCTTCACCGTACTTTATCAGGTACCCTTGATGTTCTTTCTCCATGCCATTGTAAAATAATCTGTCTAACTCATTTCCATTACCCCATTTTGAATGTGCTTCCTTCTGGAACACTGACCGATACTTGTTTCTTTTCCTTAACATACTCAGTGTCTAACTCATGGGCCTAATTCAATAACATTTATGAAGCTAAGTAAAAATCATAAAACAATAAAATTTTAAAATAGTAAGAATAACTGCAATTTTCTTTTGTTAATCCTCACCAGAGGATATTTTCTCCATCAGTTGTTTTTTGTTTTGTTTTGTTTTTTAGAGAGAGAGAGCAGAAGGGAGGGGAAAGACAGAGAGAAACATCCATTTGAAAGAGACACATCGATTGGTTGCCTCCCAAAGGCTCCCCTACCAGGCCGGGGATGGAGCCTGCAACCAAGGTACATGCCCTTGATCAGACTCGAACCCGGGACTCTTCAGTCCACAGGCTGACGCTCTAGCCACTGAGCCAAACCAGCTAGGGCTAACTGAAATTTTTTAAAAAAAAATCACCCAACCTAAGCCACAAGACCTGTAATTATCATTTCTTTCTTATGAGACTCTACTAAGAATCTTTCAATGTTGTGCCCTCTTATTTCAGTCTAAAACTAATATAGTTTGATTCCCCCCTAAAAAGTAGAATAGGCATTAATGCTTTATATTTATACTCTTTTAAATAATCAAGTGTTACACTTTTTTCCATGGTAACTATTTAAAATGCCCCTGCATACATAGTTAAAATTATGTGAAAGCAATAAAGCATTTCATAATTGCTATAAAGTTGCTGAAGCATTTCTCGACTAGTAACTTTAAAACTAAGAGTAGAATAACATTTGATATCTGAAGTTTTGCTTTCTCAAAAATATCTCATCTACTTTCCACCTGTCTGTTCATAAAAAATCAAACATAAAATATTCTTTCTCAAGAGAGATGAATGACTCACTCCCTTTATCCTTCATATCATATTAATGACTCTACAAAATTGCTCTCAAACTTTAAAGGGAGAATGCCTAAGGAGACTCAGGTTTCCAAATAATTTTCTGCATGAGTCAGTTGCAAGCAGGTAGAATCCGTGGAATTAAATACCCTGCATAGTTATTTGGTTGAGGACATACCTTTATGAAAGTACTTTCAAGAGCTTACAGCCCTTGAAAACTTTCTCAGTGACTGAATACTGATGGCATCACAGATTAAACACTTTTTAAGGATTCATCTACATGTTTCTTTTCATCCAAGAATAATGAAGAACATTGGAAATGTGTTATGACAACACAAATATCTTTAAAATAGCTGCATTAACTAAAACTAAAGTGTAGTTACCACAACGAGATTCATATAAATAAGAAAAAGAAAATATTTCTTAGGCCTATGTTCCTTATGAAGTTTAGGAGTCCACTGACTATAACATGTAAATGTAAGAAATATTTTTCAATATACCATCTTTCCCATCTTCGCTGTCTGTACTGACTTTTCTCCATTTCCCCTACAGATTCATTATCAGCCCCTCTCTGTCCTATGCTTTGCCCGAGCAACTAACACCATAAATTATATAACCCAGGCTTCATTGCTTTCTGGTCTCTGGCTAGGCCAGAAGGTGAGAATATGGGGTCACCAGCAGAGAGCACCCAGAATATTTATTCCTCATACCTTCCATGCTCCATTTCCACGGTTTGGCCATTGGTCGTGTCCTTGCCATCTTGCTAGGCAGTGCTCCTCCCTTTCTTGAACTCTAAGCCACTTCAATAGCATTGTGTCGTCTGCTTGCCTTTTCAGGCCTAAAGGCATGATGGCCTCCACTGTTGGTCCCTGGGTACACAACACCTATTGTTGGTTCCTTCAACACTGCCTTGTAGAAAGCTTCCCCAGTTGTATCAGAGTAAGCCTGTTTGAATCAAGATGCTGACTTCAACTTCCACCTCTGTATGCTGATACTTCCCTTTTCTTTTCTTTATTCTTTAATGATGATAAGAACACAATATGAAATCTGCTCTTGTGACAAATATTTAAGTACACAATACAGTATTGTTAACTACAGGTACAATGTTTTTTCTCCAGAGAAGTATTCCAAGTGAAGGTGGAAATATGGTGAAAGTAGATCTCTAGTATGATTTTTCTATAAAGTAAAGCTGTTCTCCATATTATCAGAATATAACATCCTCCTTTTTCTTGTTCCTTGCCTATGCAATGGGTCAGAGACCCCCAACCTATTTGTTATTTGTCCTCTCACTGATATTTGCATTAGCAATTACAATCTATTCTGTTTTCTCTACAACATGATGGATCTGTCAACTTGGAAAACACAATAGCACAACTTTCGGTTCATAGAAAGGCTAATTAGGCCCTCCAAAGTGTAAAAAGGCCATATACTTAAAATATAGTGTATCAATATCTATTATTGAAGGAGATAAATATGTTTAGGAGCCCTAGTTGTGGAATCATGCTGCCTGTGTTTGAATCCTGGCTCTACTATCTATTAGGCATGTGACCTTGAGCAAATTAGTTTCATAAGTTTCATCATCTATATAATGGATACAATGGTAACACCTCCCTCAGTGTGCCACTGTAAGTATTAAATTGGTTAAAAAAGTGCCCAATAACAGCAAACAGAGAGGAAAAAATGAGATAGAAAATCTTAGACCAACCCCCAACACCAGTAATATGATTTGCTCCCTCACAATAAAGAATAAAGACTTATCTGAGATTTGCCTGATGGTACCCCCAACATCTATCTTTAGGGACAATGCAAGAATTAACCTCTTGAAAATGTTTGCTCTTCCTATACACACCTGCCAGTGCAGCCCTAGGTCAGGGAGCATAAGAAGAGTGAAGCTGGGGAGCTTATGACCATGAATCTCCTATACCCATTTTCAAGGCCCTTATAACATAACTAGAGCCCCAGTGAATGAAATTCTCCAATCCAGGACCCCTCAGGGGATGTACGACTGCCGGTTTTGGTCCAATCCCAGGAATTGAGCCAAAACCGGCAGTCAGACATCCCTCTCACAATCCGGGACCACTGGTTCCTAACTGCCTGCTTGATCACCCCTAACTGTCCCCCACCCCATTAGCCTGATCACCCCTAACTGCCTCTGCCTGCCAGCCTGATAGCCCCTAACTAACCCCCCTGCTAACCTGGTCACCCCTCACTGCCCCCCTGCTGGCCTGGTCGCCCCTCACTGCCCCCCTGCTGGCCTGGTTGCCCATCACTGCCCCCCCACCAGCCTGGTCACCCCATGAAGCCTGCTGGTCAGTCGTTTGGTCATCCCTCACTAACCCCCCTGCTGGCCTGGTCGCTTTACACAGCCTAGTGTTCAGTTGTTACTGTGAGGGTGTCGTGATCAATTTGCATACTACCCTTTTATTAGTATAGATTATAAATATTCATAAAATATATTGTATATTAACATACTACATATATATATATAAATATATACGTATGGTTGCATAAAATATATACCCTATAAAGGTACTTAGCCACTGAAAAGTCAGGGTTGATATTTCCCCGTGTTGCCTGCTTACTCATCAGAGAATCAAGGAACATCACACCCAAAGAAAGAACTCATTATAGAAGTTATCGTGTCTTTTATTTTCCTCCCTATTCTCCTCCAGCCTCACCAAGTTATAAAAATAAGAATTGAGGCCATTGTGCACTATTCTTATTCTAAAACTACCTGATCTTAAGAGGGGTTCAATTGCAAAGGATCACATGAATTGAGCTTGGAATAGTGAAGTGAGCTTGAAGAACCTGTCTTGGGAAGGATTAATTTCATAGGCTGTGTTGATTTGTTTAGGAGATATGAATCATGGAAAACCTATGAGTGGCTAGAAAATACAGAATAGCTGATCCAAATTGGGAGAAACAATTTTTCCCAAGGGATAATATCTTAAAAATTGAGAAGCTAGAGATCATTTGCAAAGATTGAAAGTGAGCTCTATAGCCTCAACAAGGACATTTAAAGGGCAATACATAGAATTCTCTGAGTAATTTAGTTTCACTGTGTATTTCTGGTAGAAACTACAGTTTAATATTATGAAATTTGTAGACTAGCCTGCAGCATAGAAGACATGGTAAATGAAAGAGAAAGATAGATCCATGTTGGATGGAATTAAAATGCATGAGATGATACCCAAATTTAAATTGGGATATAAGTTGGAGACTTTACATTTCTTTGTGTGTGTGTATAGCTTGATTCATTTTACATTGAGTACATATTACCTTTTTTTTCTTTAAACTAATTTTTTAAGTTCTTTATTGTTTAAAGTATTACATGTAGTATTACATATGTCTCCTTTTGTCCCCATTGGCCACCCCCACCCCCCAGCACATGCCCTCACCCCCCTAGTGTCTATGTCCATTGGTTATGCTTATATGCATGCATACAAGTCCTTTGGTTGATCTTTTACCCACCCCTCACCTCTAACTCCCTTGCCTTCCCTCTGAAGACTGACAGGCTGTTTGATGCTTCTATGTCTCTGGATCTGTTTTTGTTCATCAGTTTATGCTGTAACATATTACCTTTTTAATAATAACTCTTAAAAGTGTGTAATAATTTTATTAGCCAATGTTACCTCAATAAATTCAATAATTTTTAAATGTCTAATAAAACATAATATCATTTTCCAAAAGCAAGTGGGAATAACAGCAGAAGTAAAATATAAGGAAAAATGTATGAGTCTTAGAATTGACGGAGTCAACCTCTACAATAATGGTCAGGCCTCGGTTTCAATGACGCTTGCAAGAATAATATCAGGATTAGTACCAGGCACAAGTTTAAAAGACCACTTAATCTATAAAAATAATATCTTACTTAAATTACTGCAGATTATTTTGAAGTAACTAGCTGGAAATAAACAAACATAGAAATAAACACATAAATACATACTAGTAGACTCATTTACACTGGAATTTAATGTCAAACCAAGGTAGCATATGAGTAAAATGTAGTCACTTTTCTAAAATATGAGAAAGTAGATTGAACCTTGAAAATCATGAAAGGTGCCTTGTGGAGTGTGGCTATATATCCCTCCAATCTGTATAAGACAGCAGACGTAAATGAAATATCTGATCAAAATATAGAATTTTTTAAGTTCTATAATGCAAAGAGATAGTCTCTATTCCTTTGGTTTGCTTATTTCCTTTCTATTTTTACATAGCCACATAAATTGCCAGAGTGACCCTGACAATAGTTCTCAAACCCTATTTCAAGTTCAAATTCTCCTGTTGTGCCCTTTGTGTTGCATTACTAATAGGCCCTAAGCATGAGGACAAGAGTGGGTTAGGTTGCTTTCCAATTGGTACTCATCTTCTAATTCCATCATTGTCCCAGCTGTCGAACCAAGTGAAGGACTAAGCCAACAATACCTAAAAGGACAGACAGTTATTAAAGGTAACATGGCAAAATGAGGTTGGTGAAGAATAAATTTGTAATGGAAACTGGACTCTGAAGTACAACTATAAATTAGGCAATGAGAAATGTTCAGCTGATTCCTTGGAGATAAGAGGAAAAGGGGAAGGAAAGAAGGAAGGGAGGGTGGGAGGGCGGGAGGGAAGGGAAGGGAAGGGAAGGGAAGGGAGGGGGAGGGGGAGGGGGAGGGGAGGGGAGGGGAGGGGAGGGGAGGGAAAAGAAACATATTGCAACTATTACCATTGGAATGTAAAAATTCTACACTGGGATTTCTAGGGAAGATAATTATTTGATTCAGAAACTGTAAGAAAAATCTGGACCCTAAGGTTACATCTGGCCACTACCAGCTGTGTGACCACTTTGATAGTAATTTTCTTTGGAGGATGAAGTCTTCTTCAGTAAGGAAACAGAGAAGTTACCTAGAAAATTTTTTTAAATCTCTCAGAAAAGCACCAATAAAAAAAAAAAAATTGGAGTTAGTAAGTGATCGAGCACAGGCAAAAAACAAATTGGATAAAGAAATTACGTTGTTATCATAGAAATTTCGGAATTGTACAAGGAAGAATGGAAGAACAGAAAGCTCCACCAGTGAGTCATAGGTATTCGGTGAGTCACTAGTGACTCTGAAATTCTTTCTTCATCTGTAGAAGGAGACACAGATCTCTACTGTTTTACTATGAGGTTCAAGAGAAATAATGTGTAAAAGTACTTAATAAATCATGATATTGTTTTCAAACTCTTTGCACATTCACCTCTTCCTCTGTTAAATACAATGTATGACACAAATTCATTGTACTTTTCCCTGTCTTACCATCATCCTCATACTTGATTTGAAAAAAAAAAAAATCCTACATTTATAAGGTAGCCACTGCTCCCTAGTCACCTATTCAGTGGAAATATTTTTTCTGCTACTTCACAAAGCATTTAGTTTCAGATATTCTAAGGGTCTTTAGGGAGGGAGCTCAACCTTTTTATGGCTCTAAGCCTGGGACTATTCACAAATGTCATCTTCAGTTTGAGGGGCAGTTTGGACAGGTCAGCAATGAGGATAATTTGACATTATTTGGCACTGTGGGATCACTTGCAATTAGGTGCTACAAGATTACAACTCTACCCACTGCTACATGCTGGCACCAGATATTTATATCACATAATATAACCTGGAGTTATGAACCAACCATTAGTAAAGGACATGGAATAAAAAGCTCAAAACCGCTAACAGCATTCTTTGAAACAATCCCTAAATGAAGTCCTTAAGCGAAGTACTTACTTCTTACAACTACTTTATAATATAGGCATTCTAATCTCCATATTACTAAAAGATGAAACCAAGACTAGGAAAGGAGAAGTAATTTGCACACAATTTGTAAAGATAGTGAAGAGGAAAGGGAAGATTTGAACCTATGTGCAAATGTCTCTTAATAAAATTTATCTAAACTGAAATATGTAGATATACAGGGGTAGGTAAAAGTAGGTTTACAGTTATTCATATGAAAAAAGACATGCAAGTTATGATTATACAGTGGCTTTATTACCTCAAAAGAAAATCATAATGGCACAGTAAACCTTTTTTTTGCCCACCCCTATATAGAACTGAATTTTATAAATTGCATACTTACCATTAAAAATAGGAATTTAGAGATAATCCAACTGAGAAATTATTTTTAAGATATCACAAAAGTTGGAACAAAATAGTCACTTTGAAAATCATATGTGAAAAAGTTCTAATAACCACTTAGTAACATTTAATTCAATAAAGGTTAATTGAAGAAAATACCGGCTATGAATATTACAAACTAGAGGCCCAGTGCAGGAACTCATGCATGGGTGGGGTCTGGTTGACCCACCCCAATCAGGGCCGATCAGGCTGGGCCAGCCTGGGGGGGGGGGGGGGAGGGAGAGACAAGGGTGGTTGGCAGGTGTAGGGGGGGCAATCAGGGGTGGGGCCAGCCAGGGGGAGGGGCTTCGGGCAGTTGGCTGGCCGGCCCCACCCCCTGGTCGAACTCTCAGTTGAACTCCCAGGTGAGGGGACAATTTGCATATTAGCCTTTTATTATATAGGATAGTGATTATCTGTAAGATCCAGGAAGAAAGACATTTTAAATCAAGGCGTTTTACCAGGATTCCATCAACTTTGTCACATTTGTAATGACGCTAAAATTTTATTTAAAAGTCTGTTTACATACCTTTGTTCTAGAGAGAGAGTCCATAGCTTTAATCGCAAAATGTTCATCATTCAAGTAAAGACAACGATTACTTTTACCAAAAGTAAATAAATAAACAAAACTGATTTTTAGCAAAACACTTAGAGTCCCTCTTTCCTTTTCCAGTCTCCTCCTAAATATTTTAAAGTAAGCAGTCAAGCCAAAAAGAGAAAATATGATTTTTACCCTTTTTGATGAAACAAGTATATTGCCATTTAGGATTAGGCCTTATTTTTCTCCTATGGGGTTAGACATTTGACTTAACAACAGAACCCAGTGGAAACTCACTTATTTAACAATGCAAAAAGTCTGTTTTGAGGATTTCTAAATAGGCCTAAGATGGAAATTGAGTCATGATTAAATCTGAGGAATAAAATAAACTTGGATTTCCAGTCTGACATGTCCGAATTTTGAAAGTCAGGACTCCATCCTAATAAAAAGTAAAGGTGAACAAACTGAAAAATCAACAACTCTTCTTAGATCTATTAGAGACGTGAGGTCACAGGGCAAACTGCTGTCCCAGGATTAAAAGGTAGACAGGCATATATAGGGAATCACAACTTACCAGAACAGACCTGCCAGCAGAAACCTCCATGGGCTAGGAAAACCTCAACTGTGATTGCATTGCTAGAGACTCAACGTGGACAAATCTGAAAGTTAAACATTCCCCGGGAGGTCAATCTTGGGCAGCCAGCACACTTTTGTGACCTTTACCTGCAGAAGATCTACCAGATTCTCACATCAAATATCAGAGAGAGAAAAATCCCTCATATTTCAGACAGGGGCGGGAGAAAGTAAACATTTTGAAATAAACCAGAGCATTCTTTTCTTTTTAGCAAGGACTGCTCTCAAGAAAGACTATTTTATGAGACCAACCTATTGGAGGTTTATCAGAGTCAAACTGGGAGAGGGGAAATACCCAACCTCAACTCCCTCTAGCCATCCTGTCCCGCCTAAGAGGTGGGAGCTGGAAGGTGGGGGAAAACTGAGAAGCACTTAAATCCACTGCCCAGAGACAAATGCTCACCAAAAGACTGAGACCTACTCATGGGACTAGAAAATGCTTCCCCTCCCCCACACCTTATCACTATGTCACTGAAGGCCTTTTACCAAAGTTTCTTTTACCAAGTACATCATGTCCTGCTTTCAACAAAAAATTACAAGGCATGCTAAAAAGGCGAAAACCACAATTTAAAAAGGATGAGCAAGCATCAGACCCAGATTCAGATATTCCTTCCTCAAAGCATGGCTCCAAACATAACACCTCAGAGAAGAATAGTCTCCGTACTCTCTTCTGACATTTAACACCCTTTTACTTTGCATCTCACTCTGCAGTTTATTCTTTTTATAGATGATTGTCAGTGAGTTTCTCCGGATGTGTGCATGCATGTGCATGCCTTCACATCAGCATTATCCAGAGAACTCAGAGGCCTATTTCTACCCTATCACCCACACCTCCCATAACAAGGCTCCAATACAAACAAAGGCTCATAAATGTTGCTGAACCACGGACTGTTGTAACAGTATTTTAATTATTAGGATAAAAACATAATTAGCACTTGTAGTTCACATTAGAGCTTAACAAAAGCTTTCAGAGACACCAGCTCATATGCCTATTATTTCATAATATATAGTTTGCTGTAGTTTATCTGTTGACAATTAAAGTGTATAATAATAATGACTTGTATTTAGCTTTGAAGTATGGGTTTCTTTCTACATTTATGTTTGAAGATACTCTGAGAATTCATTGCAAACTGGTAACTTATCATTTGGAAGGTAGCTCAGCAATCCCATTGTTCTCTGCTTAAAATATGCCTAATATGTATACTATCTACTCTCATTCTGTTTTCTAATTTGAGTCCGTCTTTTCTCCCTTACTTGAGTGACTATAATTAAAGATTCTGTGTTTAAAAGCCCAAATTAGAGTTATGTTGTAATTCCTCAAATTCTCTTTTTTTTTACTTCTAGGCTTCAGATAGTAAGCAGAAGAGTTAATGGAGAAATAAGAAAATCAACACAGCTGCCTGAGTCTCAATAGCAGTCAGACATTTGATGAAGAAAAAAATGAATAGTTTGGGTACAGTTGGAGAAATATTTTCTAAAATTAAGCTAAAGGTATTCTATGATTATTAATAAAGGTTGTAGAATCCAGGAATAAAAGTAATGTAACAGGCATATTCTTTTTAAATGGCCTTCTGTGAAATGGGATAAAAAAATTCTTGCCCTAGCCAGTTTGGCTCAGTGGATAGAGTGTCAGCCTGTGGACTGGAGCGTCTTGGATTCGATTCCAGTCAAGGGCACATGCCCAGGATTGTGGGCTCGGTCCCCAGTAGGGGGCGTGCAGGAGGCAGATGATCAATATTCTCTCCCATCTTTGATATTTCTCTCTCTCTCCCTCTCCCTTCCTTTCTGAAATCAATAAAAATACATTTTTTAAAAAAACTCTTAAAAAGCATTTATTTTTCATATTTCAAAGACCTAGAACAAACTCTCCAAAAATTCATCTGGTATTAAAAAAATAAAATAAAAAAAGATACCGAATAGCCACAGCAATCCTGAGAAAGAAGAACAAAGTTGGAGGGATCATGACATCAGGTATCAAGCTATATTACTAAGCCTCGGTTGTCAAAACTGCCTGGTACTGGCACAGGAATAGATATATAGACCAATGGAATAGAATAGGGAAACTAGAAATCGACCCAAACACTATACTCAATTAATATTTGACAAAGAAGGCAAGAACATACAATGGAGTCAAGACAGTCTCTTCAATAAATGGTGTTGGGAAATTTGGTCAGATACATGCAAAAAAATGAAACTAGATCACCAACTGACACCATACACAAAAAAAAACTCAAAATGGCTAAAGGAATTAAATGTAAGATGGGAAACCATAAAAATCCTACAAGACTCCATAGGCAGCAAAATATCAGACATATGTCGTAGCAATATCTTTACCGATACAGCTCCTAGGGCAATGGAGACTAATGAGAAAATAAACAAATGGGACTACATCAAAATATAAAGCTTCTGCACACCAAAAGAAACCACCAACAAAACAATAAGAAAGCCCACTGTATGGGAGAACATATTTGCCAATGTTATCTCCGATAGGGTTTAATCTCCAAAATTTACAGAGAACTCATACAACTTAACACAAGGAAGATAAATGATCCAATAAAAAAATGAGCAAAGGACCTAAATAGACACTTTTCAAAAGAGGACATACAGAAGGCCGAGAGACATATGAAAACCTGCTCTAAGTCACTAATCATCCAAGAGATGCAAATCAAAACAACAATGAGACATCTCACACCTGTCAGAATGGCTATCATCAACAAATCAACAAACGACAAATGTTGGTGAGGATGTGGAGAAAAAGGAACCCTCCTGCACTGCTGGTGGGAATGCACACTGGTGCAGCTGTTATGCCCAGATTTCGTTGATCCCCAAAGACCATGAGGCAGCCGAGTCCGATGCAAAAGCAAAGAGCCTTTAATCGAGCTAGCTCGAGCTCAGTCTCACACACACACACACCGGCGCAGCGGCGAGGTGGAGAGAGAGAGTGCCAGACCCCAAACGTGCTGATTTATAGGGGGCCTGGGAGAGTTAGGAGGGGTGAGGTAGTGTGGCCTCCGCTGATTGGTCGGGGTCAGGTTGCACATGGGGGCAGGGCGCGGCTTAATTTCCCCTTGCATTTCTATTGGTTAATTCAAAAGTGTGGGTTGGGCTCTTGGAGAGGTTCTAGGGCGGGAACCTGACTCCATGAGGTGGAGGACATGGAACAAAGGGAACATGGAGTCAGTCTCTCCCCGCCCTTTCACAGCCACTGTGGAAGACAGTATGGAGTTTCCTCAAAAAGTTAAAAATGGAACTCCCATTTGACCTAGTAATCCCACTTCTAGGACTATATCCAAAGAAACCAGAAACACCAATTAGAAAGGATATATGTACCCCTATGTTCATAGCAGCACAATTTACAATAGCTAAGATTTGGAAACAGCCTTAGTGCCCATCAGCAGATCAGTGGATTACTAAAAAACTGTGGTACATCTACACAATGAAATACTACACCCCTTTAAAAAAGAAGGAACTTTTATCATTTGCAACAGCATGGATGGAACTGGAGAGTATTATGCTAAGTAAAATAAACCAGTTGGAGAAAGATAAATATCACAGGATCTCACTCATATGTGGGATATAATGATCAACACAAACTGATGAACAGAAATAGATCCAGAGACAAATAGCAGGGGTGGGGGGCGGGGGGTGAGGAGAGAGCGGTTAAAGATCAAACAAAGGATTTGTATGCATGCATATTAGCGTAACCAGTGGACCCAGACACTGGGGCAGTGGGGGCTTGCCCTCAGGGGTGAGAGGGGCTGGGGTGGGGGGTGGTCAATCGGGAAAAAGGAGACATATGTAAAACTTCAGAAAATTTTTAAAAAAGCATTTATTTTCCCCAACTTAAGGAAAACTGATTTAAAGCAATGCTCTAAAGAAGAGTTCTAACAATGGATAACTACATTAATAAAGTAGGAAGTCAATATAAATAACTAGGGACAATGGATGGCATATCTCTTACTCACCAGTCTGATATCAAACAAGAAATATAAGGGATACCATTATCTCAAAGGGTTTTTTTCACAGTTGCTATTATGCACCTATTACATAAAGCCTCTAAACTAAATTATTCATTCTTTTATACACAGCCAATTTGCCTTGAATTCCATTCTTTTGTTTATAAATTCCTTAGATTAGGTTCCTGATTAACATGATAGACACAGTATATTAACATAAAATCATTATAATACATCATCTAAGGATTCAAGGTTCAAAGTTTACAGAGTTAATTTCCTGCTTGCTCAAACCTATGAAATAGGAAAACCCTTCCTTTCCTTGGCTCACCTCACTGCAGTTATCCTTTGCCTTTCCGGACTTAGGCTACTTACTGGTCCCCACCCCACTTTCATATAACTGTACTGTTAGCACAATGGTCTGTCACCACAATCACTCCTGTCCTGATGCAGCCCAAAGTCCAGGTAGCGAAACTCTTCTGACTTAGAAACACCTGAATAAAAAGTACCTGGTGAGTGAGGTTCCCAGCCAGCATGGCTCAGGGGTTGAGGTCAACCTATGAACCAGGAGGTCACAGTTTGATTCCCCATCAGAGCACATGCCCAGGTCGCAGGCTCGATCCCCAGTGTGGGACGTGCAGGAGGCAGCTGATCAATGATTCTCTCTCATCTTTGATGTTTCTAGCTCCCTTCTTCTCTGAAATCAATAAAAATATAGTATGTTTTTTGTTAAAGTACCTGGTGAGTGTGGTGCAGCTTCTCTGCATACATCAGTACTGACGTACCCATATAAAAATATCTCCATGTCAAGTGTAATAATCTGTTTCACTGTTCTTAAAGGTTTAGCATCCCTATCTTCAGAGTTTTATTTCCTTTATTTGTTGCTTTTGGGATTTTGTTTTTGTTGGTTTTAACCATGTACAATTTTCCTCAGCTCTCAAGTGGAAAGGAAAGTATGAGAATATCAGAGAGCTTTTTGTTATATAATAATCACCCTTGATTTGTAGCAGAGCTTACTAAAGAAGAGGAAAAACATTCACAGTGACAAGTTATGAGTAATAAAGACCTAAATTTAGACTCAGCCTAATTTTATTGTCTTGCCATGAATTATACTGTTGATGCACAACATGGCTAGTCAAGGCTACGCTAATTCTTGAACAAATCCTAATTGAAGTTCCAAATAACAATAGGGTTGGCTCACTCTCCATTAACAAGAAGCTATTGAACAATCTGTCTTTAGATAAATCTATTCATTTGTTTAGTTTATGGATGATGCAACCAGTTCAAATGGTAGAAGTAGCATATAAATATAAAGTTCATTATAATATATCATCTACTGATTTGTTAAGAGGTCCAAGTTTTTTTTAAACTGGAAGAAAGTAATTCCTTGTGGTTTATCTTGCTTTTAGGATATGCTATTGCCTGAGTTTAAGTCATCCATCACCATGTCTATTTTAAAAGTAGTGGCTTTTAGAAGGTCTGATGTCAAATGCCTAATATTGATATTTATAATAAAGCTAGGCATATAATCCCATCATTGCTTTATAATTGCACAGTGTATGGCATTCAGGTAAAACCTAATTATAGCTTCTGTTCTCATTCCCAAAACCTTTCTACCATGAGATATACCTTGACTGTTTATCCAAACCAGGTGATCAAACACATTGACTAGACCAGAATTTGCTTCAGGTGCAGTACACTCTGTTTTCATACTGATTTCAATGGTCTGTTGCTATGTTTACAAAGATCTGGTATTTGAGGACAAAGCTAACTATGGTGTTGGTGATTAAGAAGGGCAGAATTATAAACAAACTCTCTAAATATACAGAATGCTGAAAATATAATAACTCCTTTATAGGAGTTTGTTAGTACATACTTGTCAGATTTTAAGAATATTTCCACAATATAATAGAAAAATCACTTAAATAATATCCTGTATGAACTACACAAATTAAATAGTAATTTCCAGTTCCATTGGTGAAATTTAGAAAAGGTTCTTATGGCTTTAGGTAGTAATCCTTAAAAAAAAAAAATGCTATAGCCCAGCTTGTGTCGCTCAGTGGTTGAGCATCGACTTATGAACCAGGAGATCATGGTTCAGTTCCTGGTTAGGGCACATGCCCCAGTTGTGGGCTCAATCCCCAGTGTGGGACATGCAGGAGGCAGCTGATCAATGATTCTCTCTTATCATTGATGTTTCTATCTCTCTCTCTCCTTCTCCCTTATCCTCTGAAATCAGTAAAAACACATTTTTTAAAAAGACTCTAATTCATGGAATATGATAAACACAGCTTGCTTTAATGCCATCTCCATGTTTCCTAAGTCCTAAGAGTAAAGAAAGGGAAGGTCTAGCTCAAGAACAGAGTTAAGGATCCCAATGATATATTACAGTCCCAAGAGGGAAAATGCAAACATTAATAACAGAGGTGACTGGTGGCCATTATCTCCAAAGTCATACCTTCTGAAAGCTCAAACATTATATGCACAGACTTAACAGACATAGAACTTCATCCTTCCCTGTTGGGCTTTTAGCTCCTTAGAATGAAGGTATAAAAATAAGTACCAACTAAAAATAACACCCAACACTGAAATAAGATTTTTCACTTTAATTCAAGTATAAAGTAAGCAAATTTATACTTTTTAGTGTCAACATCAGTATTAATAATTTGGTTTTACTGAGAAATCTCCTACACTGGTTGTTCAATTTTCAAATTCAGAAACAATAACAAAAACTCTCACTGCCCAGTTAAGACACTTAGCAATATTTGGAGATGAGTTATGACAAAGGGACTGTCAATGGAGTCAAGGGTGAAGAATAGAAGAATTATATGCTCCTCAAACATTATTCTTTGATTTGACTTATCCTTTTAACTTGTGTTTGTGCTACAGTTTGCTGCAAATCTTAAACCCATATCTTAATCAATAATTGTTTTTACAATACAATAAGAATATCAAGATCTCTTGAAATTATAAGTCCTCACCAGTTTGTAGCTTCATGTTCAGTACCTTTTATCCTACAGAGGATCATATTGTATGCAGAAGGTCATATTTATTATGACTATTCCAAACTTGCTGACAAGTTATTCTGGAATGTTCCATAAATATATGTGTAATAAGTATGTTTTTTCGTGCATATATGTACATTAAGCTCACAGGCTTAATTGTTATACACCAAATAACGTGTAGTAGTTGTCCTAACCTGACCTGGAAATCTATAACATCTTGACCCATGTTCTTCTCATCGAGCATTTATTTATACTAGTGGCATGTCAAGGACACACAAGTTCCTTCTCACAAAAACAAAAACCACATCCAGATGGTCAAGATCTCTTCCAGGAGAGTATGGTTAACAGAAACACAGACCAAACAAAACAAAAAAAAGAAAGAAAAAAAAAAAAAAACACATGCACACGCATTGTCAAAAGAAGTCCTCTAGGAACGAATCAGAACAGGTCTGAGGAATCAACACAACCTGCCTGAGGTGTCTTTCCTCTCTTTTTGTCGTTTAGCCAGATTTTTGGCTGTTGGAAGTTCCAGGTCTCTTGTTTCCAAAGAGCCGCCTGTGTTGGCCTGTCTTTCAGACTCTCATGTTGCAAAATCCGAAATTCTTTCGCAATAAACACCAGATTTCAAAGGAAAAGCAATGGAAATTGTGTAGAGATTAAACTTCATTTTTATAGCAACAGTCAGTAGTAGCATGAGTATGTGTCTAAACAATGCCTCATCTTCCAATATAATATAAGGTTGAGAAAGGCAGACCTATACTTTGTGTAGAAGCAAGCAAGGATTTTGAGGGTGCATTTAGAAAAAAACACATTTAGGCTTGGGGGAAAGAGAGGATGTCTCTTGTCTCTTGTCTTTTGTATAAACACAATAAATGTATCCTTTGAATCCCTCCTGAAGGAACCACATGCACGCAGATAACATTAAAATTACATTTTTCTAGCGGGATCCTTAGACAATGTAGTGAAAAAGTGATTGGGCATAATGAGGGCAACTCTGTCTCAATTAAAAGCAATATGCTACTGAAGATAAAACAATTAGATTTAAGTCAAGTAAGAACACAGTATTTCAGGAATATTTTTTCTTTTGATAGACATTTAAATTGACAATAGGAATGATTATCTAATTTCAATAACAATCAATAAATAACAGTATCCAATAAATTAGCTTTTCTTAATCCTCTTTCAAAGACATTTTCATTAGCATTATAATATCTGTACATTTTAAGGGGCAGGAGTTAATGTTTAAAGAAGACTAAGGAGTGAAAGTATCAGAAAGTCGGGGAAATGTCCATAAACTGCTAAATAAATACTCATAAATTGATAAAGCCAACAAGAATATACCCAGGGGACCAAGAAAGCTAACACTTTGCTTAGGGTAGAAAGCCCTTTACATCTTAGCTCACTAACTTTTTTCTAGGGCTCCTTGAATTCCTTCCTATTCCTCTCAAATAAATACCCATCATCACAGAATGGTAGACCTTCAAGTGTAATCCTTTCAGTTCACCTATTTTATAGGTGAGGAGTTTGAAGAGTTTAAGTGATTTGTCCCAAAATTATGGCTATGTCAAAATGAGGAATAAAATCCAGGTCTCCTAATTGTTAGGTAAGAATGTCTTTTCTAGTGTGCTACAATTAAAGCTTCCTGAGTGAAGATGTCTTAAAAGGTCTACAATTAGATAGATTGGAGGCGGAGATTTGGCAATATTTCAACCAATTCTATAACAAAGAATGCAGATAAATTAGAGACCTATGTCAAAGTTGAATAGTACATATGGAGGTACATGTGACAGGATGTTGATATTCTAATAGTAAATGTTTATCCTGGGTGGCTGATTGACATTGGATTTCAGTGCAGGCGAATTTATCATAGAATATAATTCCCAGTGGTCAGTAGAGATGCCACATGGGTTATGTATTAGATATATTTTCCCTCAGAATTCACTCTCCCAATTTTTTTTCCTACACTATCTACCATGAATTAACTATTGGTAATCTTAGGGAATGATAATGTTACTTTTACTTATTTTGTCATTTTTCAAATCCTCAAGAAACTAGCAAAAGTATTTGTTATATTTATTTCTGCTAGACTATCATCATAGGGTTTTTCCGCTTGGGCTTCCATGCTCGCCCCTCCCCCAGTGTAAGGCCAGCTGCACAGAAGTGAGTATAATTGTGCTGGGTTGTTGGGGAAGAGCACGGAAATCACCTATGGGCTACAGACAGGCCACTCTGCAAAGAACAGACCCAATGTCAGTCAACTGTTACGACTCATAGCAGGATGGAGTTTCTGTGGCTAGTTTTTAAAAATAATAGTAAAAGATGTTTTTGGTTCTTTTCCTCTAGAGGAAAGGTGTTAGAATGATTGGATGGTTATGAGATATAAACTATTAAGACTCACTTGGGGAAAAATAAATGCAAATATTAATAGATTGAGGTGGATCATAACCTACTTAGTCAAAAGTGGGACAAAAAATGTAATCACCGGAGTATAAATTTTTAATTTTTAATTTTCTATCAGAATTTTTAAACCCATGATTTATTTTTACATAATTTATAAATGCTAATTTTATTGCATTTATTAATTGTTAATTTAAAATATGAAAGAATCAATGTGTACACTGCCATTCTGGCCATGAAATGAATCACTGTTATGAAAGGGTCACAAAACATGTATTGATATTCCAACTAAAGCAAATCCAATCCACTGATCAAACTATTTCACTGTCAAGAGTAGTGTCACTCCAAGATAAGTCCCTTATGGTGGAACCATGATAAATGACCGTATTTACAACCAATAGTCCCCCCATGGATCACTCAGATAATGTTATATTATATAGTAAGGAATTACCTTTGCATTGTCAGTCAGAACTGATTATAATATCATGCATAACTGCAAATTAAAATTGGCTAAAATCCATGGACGTCACAAGATAAGGGCTGACATTTTAGCCCATTGCAGTGTAATGTAATATAGTTCTGAAATATTCCATTGATTTTATATCTGATAGAGAGAACCAGAAATTATTAAGAATAAATTACTAATAGACATTAGTTTTATTTTTTTTTAAAGGTACAAATTCTTCTGTTAAATCTTCTTTTCCAAATAAAGACCCTTTGTTTTCATGTTTGCTTGCCATGCTTTCTTTGATTAATCTCATCGCAGTTACCATTTTAATGACAGAAGGCAAAAGAAAGTGATCTAGTGGGTCACCAAGACTCCTCTGTTTCAACATCAGCAGCAGTGCAGTCTGGAAGTTATGAAGTCGAGTAAGAGTAAGTCAGATCTGGCCTTGACTCCAGCTTTAGTGCGAAATAGCTGTATATCTATTTTCATCTCTGAGCCTTGATTTCTTCAATGCTAAAATGGGGATTATAATAGCACCTACTTCATTACGTTATTCTCAACATAACATGTAATGCATATAACTAAATTACTAGAGGGCTAAATTCATAGAGATCCAGAAGAAGCCCCAACAGCACATCATGTTTTGATGTACTGAATATTTAAAGCACTTGAGCTTAAGAACGAGTTTTCCATAAATCAGCCTCTCTATAAGAGGACATTACTGTACAGAACTGTAAGTTCTGTCACTTCATGTTTTACTGAACAAATGCTAGGAATCTTCTAAAATTGTCTGCTTGATCTTTGCTAATTAATGATTACAAAGTTCACCTTCCCCTCTATTTTCTGAGGGTTATAAGCCTTTATGCCTCCTGCTGATCACAAGGCAATCTGGGGGGATGGTCTTAGGATATATGCTTAGAATGTACTCTTATCTTATAAAAAATATATGCATCAAAACCAAAATAAGGTGGAAAGAGCCTTAGATACCAACTGTTGAGTGCTTCCCTCTTTTCTTCCTAAAATGCAATTCTTATAAATTCTGAAACACTGTTTTCTTTTAATGCAGCAAAAGTCAACTTTATGCCCTAGCTGGTTTTGCTCAATGGATAGAGCGTCAATCTGCAGACTAAAGGGTCCCAGGTTCGATTCCGGTCAAGGGCACATGCCTGGGTTATGGGCTCGATCCCCAGTGGGGAGCGTACAGGAGACAGCCAATCAATGATTCTCTCTCCTCATTAATGTTTCTATCTCTCCCTCTTCCTTCCTCTCTAAAATTAATAAAAATATATGTTTTTAAAAAGAGTCAACCTTATCAGAAGTATATATTATGCTAAGAAAGTACCTTTCAGAAGAAAATGGGAAACCCAGAGAACAATTTCAAGTTTAAAAAATATCTATAATAATAAAAGGGTAATATGCTAATTAGACTGGACAGCCGAACAACCTTCCAGACATCATTCTGGATGAAACCATGGCAGCAGGGCCTGAGGCAGAGACAGTTAGGGGAAATCAGGCAGGCAGGTCAGCAGTTAGGGGCGATCAGGCAGGCAGGTAGAGTGGTTAGGGGCGATCAGGAAGACAGGCAAGCAGTCAGGGGCAATCAGACAGGCAGACGAGCAGTTAGGGGTGATAGACAGGCAGGCAGAGGCGGTTAGGGGTGATCAGGCAGCCAGACAGGCCAGCAGTTAGGTTCCAGCAGCACCGGATTGCGAAAGGGATGTCCCTGTGGGATCGGGCCTAAACTGGTAGCTGGACATCCCCTGAGGGGTCCTGGATTGCGAGAGGGTGCAGGCCAAGCTGAGGGACACACCCCCCATGCACAAATTTCATGCACCGGGCCTTTAGTATATAAAAAAAAGTGGAGAAATAGATATCCATCTTTGAAAGTAAAAATAAATGAATAGCCTTTTTTATTCTAAGATTAACACTTGTTTTGTTGTAATATATTATCTAGTAAGAGATTATGTGGTGCTACAGTGGCTGCTAACTTCCAGGTTGCCTGTCTAACCACCATAGCCCAATATAAACCCTAGAAGAATATGAATCATTTTCTTTTTAAACTTATAGAATAGAATTTCCCTGATTTTCACTTCCTTTGAGATAAATCACATTATTTTTGGACACTCTTGCATTGTTTCCACCAGAATGCCTCCCTCTCAGTACCGATTTTTACTTCCATAATCATGGCAAGTAAGAATAGATCACAAAAGTTAAGAAGTTTTACATGGAAAATTAGTTATTGAAAGTTTTTCTAACAAGAAGAGAAAATTAGTTTCAAACTTATATCACCTTTTATATCTAATTTTCCTGTTAATAAAAATAATAGGAAATGTTTAAAGAATTTAAATTCTATCAAAATATATATGATTTAGTCCTAATTTGGGGTGAGAGATAGGTTTAGTTTAATTGATGTATTTCTAGACTTGTATAGGTTTTTCTTTGTGGGGAGATATGAATTTACATAAAGGATGCAACCATTATTCAATTTTGAAATGTATTTAAAATTAAAAGGTTTAGAATATTAGCAATGGATTTCATTTCATAGTTGATGGATAAATGTGAATTTCATAGTTACTTTAATGTTTAGGGTTTGGTTTCTTTCTGGGACATTAGTGTTAAGTTGAATGTTTGACCTATATAATTCATTCTACCCTATTAAAGTTTTATTATATCCTCTCCTATTAAAATAATGCCACTTTGCAATAGTAGAACATCCTAATAGTGTGGTATGAGTTATGGCAGCATTCCTGTGTTAATACTCTACCTTATTTCCAAGAACCTATAAAGAAGTCATATACATTTATTCAACATTAAAATGTAGCATAAATCTCGATCCAAAAGCAAGTTTTATTTTTCTTAACCTTCAATCTTTAAATGAGAAAGGGAGAAAAGGAGCTATTTTTCCCCAGAAGAGCACACTCCAGAAACAAATATGCTACATCTGTTTTAGCTGGCATGAAGGGGGCCCTGCAGAGTAACACATTACTTTAGATTTAGAAATTGACGGTTTTCATACTAGGAGCTTTCCATGTTGCAAAGCAGCAGACCTCCATATATAGATATTTCATTTTCCAGTGACATTCATTTAGGATTTTTTTACCGGATGGATTGAGCTTGCAAGTGTATGAACTCTATTGGAGCAATTATCTCCCCAATTCAGAAGGAGTTGTTGGAATTCCACAAGTCAGTACAACACAGCCGGCAAGGTCCCCTCATCACAGACTATCACAGAAGGCATTTTTGTCATTTACAGGGAAGGCATTTTTATGCTAAATCCCATTTTTTTCAATACTTTGCAACTTTCCCAAAAGCTTTCCTTAGCCTTAATGTAGAGTTAGGAGCAATTGATCCATTTTTCAAGAGATTCATGCCTGAGAGAAAGTGTTCCTAGGCTTTGGTGATTGAATAATATCCAATTAGGCCATGATAAAATATAGTCGAAGCCCAGCATTTTAAATTGAAGAACCATATGAAAGCATAGAATTCTGAAATGTGGATGCTGAAGAATACACAAGGAATAATTTACATTCACAAAGGATTTCCTTCCTAACCCTGCTTTCCCTGCATTATCCATTCCCCAAACACAAACATGCACACATCCTTTTGAAGTATGTGAAGGTGAAATCGTAGCAGGCATGCCCCTCAGTCTATGCCTGTGGGCATGATTTTAAACAGAAACCTGAGGGGGTTTACGTCTGTTAAAATGCACAGACATGATCAAGTTTTTTTTGTTTGTTTGTTTTTATTTTTTTCATTTGCAGCATAAGAACTCAATAAAAGCAGAGTCAATACATGTTTATATGTATATACAAACATATACAGAAGCTTAATAATATAAAGATATAATACATTTATGCTTCTGGCAGCGACGGGCAATTAAACAATGTGCAATTGAGTGTGTAAAACTGAGTTCTAGTCAACAGATGTAAGTGTGTGGGAGGGTAAAGCTGCCAACTCATATAATACAATATGCTTATACTCAGGAAATACACTGTACACAAAAGAAATTAAAGAAAAAAAGGTTCTTTCTTTGTTCTATTTCAAAGGAGATTTTTTTTGGGGGGAGGGGATATTGTTTTCATTGTAGGAGAAAAGCAATAATGATCTAATTGCTAGAAAACGCCCATACGGCATGAGGCGTGGAAATCTGAATTCTTGAAAGCCATATCCAGAGATTTTTCTTTAATACCTTTATTTTCTGAGTGTCTTTCCCCAAGGGGGCAAAATATTTTTGCAGCCTTTATCTCCTTAATCCTTGCCAGATCATTGTGAGGGAGGCAGGCAGGCTAGGACTTCTGTAGATTCCACTAGTGAAACAGACAGACAATGACTGCGAGAGGGACTTGATTGAAATTATAGAACAAGTCGGGCGCACAGCTGGTGAAAGGATCTGGGTCTGCTGTTCGCCAGAGCTTTCTTTTACCCGACAGAACATATTGCCTAAAGCTGAGAATCCCACAGTGTCCTTGATTACGTAGTTTCAAATTATAGTTCACTTTAGAGATTCCTATTAAAAATAGGATATGGCAGCAGGCCTGGAAATCGTTTAGGCGACCCCAGGTTTCAAGCATGTGGGAGATTTAAGAAGCAGAGCTGGCGGGGTGGAATATCTACCATGTAAGGTGGGCATGGAATGTCTAAACAGCTGTCTACTGGCTCTTTCAATGTGGAGGGCACTATGTTAGGTGCTGTGCTGGTTAATCAAAAAGATGCAGAAGGTATACCCTGGGTATTTATTCATTTACTTGCTTGCTTTTACAAGTGGCTTCCTGGGAAAGCTTCATTTCTACTTTTAAGCTGGAGAAGACGGATTCAGAATAGAAAGATAGAGGGCTATTTTAGAAGCCCCAGGGCAGCTTGAAATGAACTCCCTCATAAAGTGGAGGGAAGGGCTTCTCTCCTGGGAAAGATTCAGGAGGCTCCCTCTTGTCTCACTAGGATTTTTTAAGACATAGTCTAGTAGGGGTAGACTTTTCCCTCATGAATTATTGATTCTCTAAAGCAGTTTTAATTGTTTTTCCTTTCAGCACTATACAGAGAAACCCAATAATGATTCTCATTGTAATATTAGCATATATTTTAAGCGTGCCATAATAGCAATGGGAACGCATCTAATTCTCCTGAAATAATATGCTTCTTTAACTTCGAAAAATATGATTTACATTAGTAATAAAGATGAGGAGTATTCTAACTTACATTAGAAAATTGCTTTCCGTGCTGAAATATTCTGTAGGAAAATAAGGATACATTTATGTAAGATTTAAATTAATTCTTGGAAAGCATAATTAAATATTGAAACACAGGGTATGTAGATAAGATAAATTTCATTGTAATATGGGGTCTTTTCTTGGTCACAGTTATAAAAACATTAAGGAAAAAATGTTAACATATATTAAGATTTGAACACTGGGATGTGATCATTTTTAAATTAATTAAATTTCCTAATAGACACAGAGCTTAAAAATATTTTAAGTAAATATTTTTAGTACAAACTTTTGACCTTAAGAGCCCCTTAAATTATTAAAAATTATTGAGAACCCCAAAGTAACATTATATGGATTATACCTACTGATATTTACCATATTAGGAATTAACACTGGAAAAACTTTTACTCTGCAGATAATTTTTTCCCAAGTATTATTATGCTCAATGTAGTAAATCTTTACCAAAAAAACAAAGAAAAAGTAGCATAGAAATATCTGTATTCAAACTGCCAAGGAACAACCATTCTTATGTATTGTTCTCTTTTATTTTATGTTTTTATTTATTTTTATAGTATTTTATTGTAAATAAAGGTTTTATAGTCTGCTATCCCTCTTACTAATCTTATCAACAATTTCCTATGCCAAAAAATTCTACTAATATGAGATTTTTGCACTCTATTAAAATATATCATAAGGATGTTCATAATTTACTCAATTATTTTCCAGTTTAGACAAGTAAATTGTTCCTGGCTTTTTACTCTTGTAATAAACATATTATTCTTGGCTGATCCTAGTACATATTTCTCATCTCTTATAGAATTCCTTTGAGTATGTCAGTGTGTTAAGTACAAATACTTGGCCTCTGTGAGTTAATGTCAAATTGTTTCTTAGGGCTCAGTTTAAAGCCTCATTGTGGCCTCTCCCTAAATCTTTCCATGAGTTATCTCATTTATTCCATTAGTTTTATTAAGTCTTCCAACTTTATATAGCCCTGAACTTTCCTCTGAGACCCAGACTCATATAGCCATCTTCCTACTTGATGCCTCTATTTGGATGTCTCACAACCATTTTATGTGTGACATTTTAAATGTGACATGTCCAAAACTGACTCTTCAGTTTCCTCTTCCCTTAAGTCTTTGTTTTTTTCTTTCTTTTTCCTTCCCATAAATAAAAGCAAAATTTTCCTCTAGGTTGCTAAAGTTAAGAAAATGGAAATCATTTTTAGTTCCTACCTTTCCCTTCCTGTAATCAATCCATCTTAAGTTGTCTAATGCTAACTATTTTCTGTACATTATTGCTTGTTACTAAGAACAGCTTCCCTGTCAGAAGGAGGGGAAGTAGCTTTGTACAATCTAAGGTCTATAATTGTATTTCCTTTCATTTAATGTCATGTTCTTTGGGAACTATTCTTAAAAGTTTATACATCACAAGAATCATTTTCATGTGCTATAATGACACTAATTATAACAGGTAATCCTATTGTCAAAAAAGATGGAAAGATTTAAAAATAATTAAAGAAATAAAAGCATATTTAGTAAGGTTTAGAGAGCAAAGAGTACTGCTTTGATGTCATGAGAATGTTCATTGGCTTAAATGAAGCTTCATGATCTTGTGTTAATTACTATGCAAAAAAATCTGTAAAAGTCTTTAATTCTCCTTTATGTAGAAAAATAGATAGGGATATTTTTTTTCATAAACTTCATACCCCTAGTTCACTAGCTTATACACTCTAAATATGCAACTTTTAATGTTAATAAAAATGACATATTGTGGAGGTAAGAGACAATACAAAAGTTCCTTACCTTAACCAAAAGTTTGATAAGTTTCTTTATTGTGTGAATATTAAATATTTCCTGACTGAGAAAACGAATGGGTATACCTTTGTTTTCTTCAGAAGAGGATGAATAAACTATTTTATATGATTTCTTAAATTTAAAGTAATAAGTAGAAACTAAATTTGTATGCTTTTAATGTGATATCCCTCAATGAAAAAGAATCCTTCCTGCATATTCAGAAAAAGTCTAACTATGATGTTAAAGGGTAATTTCAAGACATGAAATAATACTTAAAAATTATCATTATGCTGATAACTAATAGTCATTAAATGGGATAGTGAAAACTTCTTTAAAATACTTAAGACTTGATAAATACATACAGAAAAATTATAATTATATATCCTCATTGTGTAATATTTATTTTAATTAAGGTAAATATTTCAATGAATTACAGTGGCTTGTTAATTTTGGCTTAAAGGAACTATGCATCTTCTTTTCAAACTTATTACAATGACACATACAGTATATCAGTTAGATGTTAACACATCACACAGCCACCTCAAAAGTTAGTGGTTTCAACAAAAGACTCCAAATAGCCACAGCAATCTTGAGAAAGAGAACAAGATTTGAGGAATTATACTATTTCATCTTAAACTATACTACAAGGCCTTAGTAATCAAAACAGCATGGTACTGGCATAAAAACAGACACATAGATCAAAGGAACAGAATAGAGAGCCCAGAAGTAAACCCACACCTATATGTTCAATGAATCTATGACAAAGGAGGCAAGAACATTCAATGAGGTAAAGAACATTTTTTTCTATCAATAGTGTTGGGAAATTGAACAGATACATGCAAAAAAGAAAAAGAAAAGAAACCACTTCTTACACCAGATACAAGAATAAAATCAAAATGGATTAAAGGCTTAAATGTAAGACTTAAAACCTTAAAACTCCTGGAAGAAAACTTAGGCAATAAAACTGACATTTCTCTTAGAAGTATTTTTTCTGATACAGTCAAGGGGAGCAAACAACAAAATTAACAAATGGGACTATATCAAACTAAAAAGTTTTTGCACAGCAAAGGAAACCATCAACAAAGTGAAAAGACAACCTACTGAATGGGAGAACATATTCACCAATGATACATCTGATAAAGGGTTAATATCCAAAATTTATAAAGAAGTCATACAGCTCAACAACAACAAAAAAGTCAATTAAAAAATGGGCAGAGAACCTGAATAGATATTTCTCTGAAAAGGACATGCAGATGGTCAATAGACATATGAAAAGATGCTCAACATCACTAATCATCAGAGAAATGCAAATTAAAACCACCATGAGGTATTACATCACACCTGTCAGAATGACTATCATCAATAAATTCACAAACAGTTGTTGGCAAGGGTGTGGAGAAAAAGGAACCCTCATACACTGTTGGTGGGAATGAAGATTAGTGCGGCCACTATGGCAAACAGTATGGAGGTTCCTCAAAAAACTGAAAATGGAACAGCCTTATGACCCAGCAATTTCACTTCTGAGTATATATTCGAAGAAAACCAAAACACTAGTACAAAAGAACATATGCACCCCTGTGATCATTGCAGCATTATTTACAACTAGAGGCCTGGTGCATGAAATTTGTGCATGGGGGAGGGGGGTGTCCCTCAGCCCAGCCTGCACTCTCGCCAACCTGCGACCCCTCGAGGGATGTCCAACTGCCCATTTAGACCTGATTCTCCCAGGATTGGGCCTAAACGGGCAGTCAGACATCCCTCTCACAATTCAGGACTGCTGGCTCCCAACTGCTCGCCTGCCTGCCTTCCTGATTGCCCCTAACTGCTTCTGCCTGCCAACCTGATCACCCCCTAACCACTCCCCTGCCAGTCTGATTGATGCCTAACTGCTCCCCTGCCAGCCCGATTGCCCCTAACTGCCCTCCCCTGCCAGCCTGGTCACCCCCAACTGCCCTCCCCTGCAGGCCTGGTCCCCCCCCAACTGCCCTCCCCTGCCAACCCAGTCACCCCTAACTGCACACCCCCCCCCCCCGCCAGCCTCATTGCCCCCAACTGCTTTCCCCTGCTGGTATTGTCCCCCCCTCCAACTGCCCTCCTCTGCAGGCCTGTTCACCCCCAACTGCCCTCCCCTGCAGGCCTGGTCCTCCCCAACGACTCTCTCCTGCAGGCCTGGATCCCCCTCAACTGCCCTTCCCTGCAGGCTTGATCGCCCCCAACTGCCCTCCCTTGCAGGCATGGTCCCTCCCAACTCCCCACCCCTGCTGGCCATCTTGTGACAGCCATCTTTGACCACATGGGGGCAGCCATCTTGTGTGTTGGAGTGACAGTCAATTTGCATATTACTCTTTTATTAGATAGGATAGGCAAACAATGAAAGACACCCACATGTCCATCAATAGACAAGGGGATAAAACAAGTGGTACATATATACAAGGGAATATTACTAGGCCATAAAAATGAATGAAATCTTAACATTTGCAACAGCGTAGATGGACCTAGAGGGAATTACACTAAGTGAAATAAGTCAGACATAGAAAGGCAAATATCACATGATTTCACTTACATCTGGAATCTAAAAAACAAAATAAATGAATAAACAAAATTAAAACAATCTCATAGATACAGAGAACAGATTGATGGTTGCCAGAGGAGAGGGGCGTTGGGGAATTGGGTAAAAAAAGGTGAAGGGATTAAGAAATACAAATTGGCCCTAAATAGTTTGGCTCAGTGGATAGAGTGTCAGCCTGCGGAGTGAAGGGTCCTAGGTTCAATTCCGGTCAAGGGTATGTACCTTAATTGCAGGCACATCCCCAGTAGGGGGTGTGCAGGAGGCAGCTGATCGATGTTTCTCTCTCATCGATGTTTCTAACTCTCTATCCCTCTCCCCTCTTCTCTGTAAAAAATCAATAAAATATATTTTTAAAAAAAGGAAATACAAATTGGTAGTTATTTCCATATAGCCATGGGATGTAAAGTACAGCTTAGGGAATAGAGTCAATACTATTGTAATAACTATGTATGGTGCCAGATGAGTATTGGAAATGTTGGGAGGAGATACTTTATCCTACATAATAAAAGCCTAATGTGCAAATTGTCTCCTCGGGCAGTCATTTGACCAGGAGTTCGACTGGGAAACTGGGAGTTCAACTGCTCGCTATGATGTGCACTGACCACCAGGGGCAGTGCGGAACATGGCAGGCATCGGTGGTGCGGCGCTGGCAGCGGGGGCAGTGAAGGCGCCGCTGGCCTGATGGGCCCTGATGAGAGCAAGACCACGGCAGGATGGTGGAGCAGGTGAGCGTGTGGCACCAGGCCAAGGCAGGTGCGAGCGGGACTGATCGCCCCACCCACAGTAACCAGCAGCAGCAACAGGGAGTGGGGCTGCCACCTGACTCCCAGGGGCTGAAGAAGAAAGGGCAAATAGCAATATTAAAGTATTTCTTCTAATTATTTTCCTTTCAATGTGCATGAATCTGTGCACAGGGCCACTAGTAAAGTATCTGATTGTCTAATCACTATGGTGTATACCTGAAAATGATACAAAATAATATTGAATGTAAACTAATTAAAAAATAAAATTTAAAAAATAATAATTTCTTAAAAGTTAGTGGTTTCAACAATAATTTTATTATTTCATCTGAAATAATGGATTAGCTGAGCAGTTTGTCTGGGCTGTGTCAGCTGAGCTGGATGGTCCAGGATGGCCTCAGGCAGTTGGGTCAATATCACCTGGGGTGATGGAGCTGAACTATCTTCATCCAATAGGTGAGCCTGGGCTTGTTCACATGCCACAGGTCTCTCATCATTCAGCTTATTAACATGGACTCATTCAGTTGTGGCAGGGTTTCCAAGAGCAACAAGAGAAAGACTCAATGTGCAGTCTTTTTCCAGGCTCAGTTTATGTCACCTTTGATAACATCCTTTTATCCAAATAAATCTCATAACCAAGCCCAGATTCAAGATGTTGAAAAATGGATTCCACCTCTTGATAGATAAAGCTGCAAAGCCACATTACCAAGGGCAGGATAGTAAAAGGGTAGAAGAATTTCTGGTCATTTTTGCAATTTATCACAATAAACATATTTCATGTACGGTTTGGGTATAATTTTTATGGCTAATCATTTAGAGTTAGCTAAGTTTCCTATGCTAGTTTTATGGGAAAGATTGATTACTATAATTTAAATTATTTAAGTTTATGAGAATATAAACATATGTGTTAAACTAATTGAATTATTAATATGTTTTATAAAAGATATTGCTTTGTGAACTGGAGGCAGTGTTGTAAATCATGTGAACTTAAGGTACTCCACCTACCCTATCTTGATAAAATTGTGAAAGATTAGCTCTCTGACAAATATTTGACATCAATTTTGATTGTGTTGCTCTGTAGAAGCAATTTAAATATAATTTCCAAGATCCTTAATTGACTTCAAGACCTTATGCTAGTATTAAATTAAGTTAATAAATGAGTAATTCCTCTAATTAAAGTGGAAAGCTCAACAAGTTAAATGCATCATCTTGTAATATGCTCAGAAGTTAGTATTTTAAAGCTAAGGTTAAAAGCTTTGTCATGAACCATATGTTTATGTTAGTTTATGTAAACATATCCAAGTCATTGGATAAATAAAGCTTTTTTATGATAACGACTAGAGGACTGATCACTCAAAATTGGCCTTGAAATATTAAATCTTTTCTTAAAAAGGGATAATGAATTATTCTCTGTATTCTGCCCAGGTAGCAGAGTTTCATTAATTCATCAGAATTCTTTCACCTGAGATCCTGCTAAGTTTTCATCATGCTTATGAATTATTTGACAATAAACAATAAAACAATGCTGAAAGTTACATTACTATGTTACCTTCTGCAATGTCATTTTTTTTCTTTTTTATGTCATCCTTTATAATAAAAGGCTAATATGCAAATCAACTGAATGGCAGAACAAATCACTATGACATGCACTGACCACCAGGGGGAAGACGCTCGACACAGGAGCTGCCCCTGGTGGTCAGACGCTCCCACAGGGGGAGTGCCGCTCAGCCAGAAGCCCAGAAGCTGGGCTCACAGCTGGCGAGCACAGCGGTGGTGGCAGGAGCCTCTCCTGCATCCGCGGCAGCACAATGGATGTCTGACTGCCTGCTTAGACCCACTCCCCATGGGGAGTGGCCATCAGTTGGACATCCCCTGAGGGCTCCTGGACTGCGAGAGGGTGCAGGCTGGGCTGAGGGACCCCCCCGCCCCCAAGTGCATGAATCTCGTGCACCAGGCCTCTAGTTTTAATAATATTTGTACTCTAATAGTAATGGAGACTGTGATAATTTACCTGTGATTGATGCTCATAAGTTGACATGATGGTAAATCCCTCTCATCAATCTTTTTGGTATTGCCTTTCCCAAGTTCAGATACCAAATTCACAATTGTCAAACTGTTCAGATGCCTTTTATACCCTTGCTGTCTTGTGGAATAACGTTTCTCATTTACTTTCTAAAAGCGGGGTGGCTAGAAATAATTAGGTAGGTTTGGTATTAACCATATGTTAATTAGATCAACACTATTGTGTGTGTGAGAGAGAGAGACGCTCTATTTGTCACACTAACAACTACAGTATAGGAAGAGTTGTCAGATCAATACAGAAGCTGAGCGACCCCAGGATCATGTTCTAGTAAGATGTTATTAATATGAACATGCTATCATATATGCTCTCTGGACTCAGGACGAATAGAAGCATTCTTATGATCATGTGCAAAGTCTAGCACAAGGTTAAAAGTATTTTGTTTCTACACTTGTAATACTCTTCCCAGCTGGTGGCACATATTACGTACATTTGACTAGATGGCTCAGAGGCTGTGCAGGTTTTTCAGTGCCTTCAGTGTTCATAATATGATTGCATACTGTGGGTGATCATTACCTTTATTCTCTCTAAGGCATTTTGAATTATTCTCAAAAAGGAGTTTTCCTATTTTTTGTTACTATTATAAAATTAGTCAAGACCATTCAGTCTTATTATTTTCAAGTGTTCCATGCTTTCCCCCCTGTTCATGTTGGCCAAAAAGCTATCTATAATAATAAAAGGGTAATATGCTAATTAGACTAGACATCTTCCAGACGTCATTCTGGACATCTTTCCTGATGATGCTGGGGCCAGAGGGAAGCTAGTCTGGATCCCAGGTGCTTGCCAGTGGCCAGAGGAGGAAAACCCGGGTCCCAGGTGCCAGAGGGAAGCTGGTGCCGGCAGCCAGGGGAAGGAAGGCCTACTCTTGCACGAATTTTTGTGCATCGGGCCTCTAGTGCTATATAAGGTATAAGAAAGAAAGTATGTTTTTTGGAGGAAGCATCAAATAGTTAATAGTTTCAGTAAAGGAGTATTGTAGCCATTGTTGACCCTCAGTATGGAGGGAATGGGTTGATGTGTCCAGGATTCCCAGTGTAACTGTCACTACTACCATAAGCAGATACCTGTCAGACTGTGCCAAAGAACTACATCAGCATTTCCAAAACACCTTTGGTCCAGGGGCTGATGACTTCCTGCAAGCAGACTGCTGACTCAAGCTTTGATGGGACAAGAATTAATTATGCGTGACTAACTGAAACTGACAATAGGAGGCTAATTGATATTTTTATCAAAATAGTAGTAGTATCTAGCATTTATAAAGTTCCAAATTCTGGTGATCATTAAAACAAATGTTTTTCTTTCTTTTCCATCCATAGCTAACCCTCTTTTTAGTAAAATAAATTTATACAAACTGGAATAAAAGTTTTTTCATTGTAACTTGTTGAAATGGGCCACTCAAGGTTGATAAAAGATATTCTATAAGAACTTTTTAAAAATTTCAACCACTTCCAAGACATGGTTTATGATTTATAATTAGGCCTTGACAAGCAGGAGCTTCCTGTCATCAGCCTCCATTATGATGGTAACTAAGAGTTTCAGGGTTGTTCCAAAATCCGTTTTTTGAGACAGACTTCCAACAAGAGAGAGTGGGTGTTGTTGTGCTAAAAAAATTTTTTAAAAAAACAACTTTTGGGGGTTTTTAAACAAAATTGACCCAAAGTCACCCAATCAGAATTTTTGATGGTCACATAATAATTTGAATTATATATGCAGCTTCTCTGATTATTCTGTGAGCCCAGTTGAAAACTAAATTCCCTTTCATGACTTCGTTATAAAAGCCTTCACTCAGCAATCAGAATTATCTAAGAGGATTTCTTCTTTTCGATTCCCAAAAATAATTTATTTGAGTAGAATTGTAGTTGCAAGTGTTTGTATACATAAATTGAGACAAGGGTACAGCTTCTGACTATATGAAAATCAACATAGTTCAACATTCCTTCCATGATGAATTCAATTTTGCCAGATTTACCCTTTGTTTTAGGCAAATTAATTCCTCCAAAGCTGTCCATGTCCTCATCTCCAGAATCCATGAATATGTTAAGTTATAAGATAGATAGGTAGGTAGGTAGATGATGATAGATGATAGATAGATAGATAGATAGATAGATAGATAGATAGATAGATAGATAGAAAGATAAAGAGACATGGATATCTATCACTAAGAGATTTTTATTTTTTATTTTATTTTTATTTTTTATTGTTTAAAGCATTACATATATTAGTACATATATATCTCCTTTTTTTTCCCCATTGACCTTCCCGCAGCCTCCCCTTCCCCCTATCGCATGCCTTCATCCCACCCCCACCCCCCAGTGTCTTGTGTCCATTGGTGTGCTTATATGCATGCATACAAGTCCTTTGGTTGATCTCTTTCCCCCCCTCCCCAACACTCCCCAGCCTTCCTGCTGTAATTTTGACAGTCTGTTCGGTGTTTTACTGCCTCTGTATCTATCTTTTTATTCATCAGGTTATAATGTTCTTTATTTTCCATAAATGAGTGAGATCATGTGGTATTTTTCTTTCATTGCCTGGCTTATTTCACTTAACATAATGCTCTCCAGGTCCATCTATGCTGCTGCAAATGGTAAAAATTCCTTCTTTTTTATAGCAGCATAGTATTCCATTGTGTAGATATACCATAGTTTTCTAATCCAGTCATCTGCTGATGGGCATTTAGGCTGTTTCCAAATCTTAGCTATGGTGAATTGTGCTGTTATGAACATAGGGGTGCATATATCCTTTCTGATTGGTGTTTCTAGTTTCTTGGGATATATTGTTGGAGGGGGATTACTGAGTCAAATGGGAACTCCATTTTTAGTTTGTTGAGGAAACTCCATACTGTTCTTCACAGTGGCTACACCAGTCTGCATTCCCACCAGTAGTACACAAGGGTTCCTCTTTCCAACATCCTAGCCAGCACTTGTCTTTGGTGACTTGTTGATGATTGCCATTCTGACAGGTATGAGATGGTATCGCATTGTCGTTTTGATTTGCATCTCTCGGATAATTAGTAAGTTTGAGCATGTTTTCATGTGTCTCTTGGCCTTCCTTCTGTCTTCTTTCAAAAAGATTCAATTTAGGTCCATTGCCCATTTTTTTATTGGATCATTTATCTTCCTTTTATTAAGTTGTATAAGCTGCCTGTAGATGTTGGAGATTAAACCTTTATCAGTGATAACATTTGCAAATATGTTCTCCCATACAGTGGGCTTTCTTGTTGTTTTGTTGATGGTTTATTTTGCTGTGAAAAAGCTTTTTATTTTGATGTAGTCCTATTTGTTTATTTTCTCTTTAGCTTCCATTGCCCTTGGAGCAGTATCAGTGAAGAAGTTCTTTCGGCATATGTCTGAGATTTTGCTGCCTGTGGATTCCTCTAGTATTTTTATGGTTTCCTATCTTATGTTTAAGTCCTGTATCCATTTTGAGTATATTTTTGTGTATGGTGTAAGTTGGTGGTCTAGTTTCATTTTTTGCATGTATCTGTACAATTTTCCCAACACCATTTATTGAAGAGACTGTCTTGACTCCATTCTATGTTCATGCCTCCTTTGTCAAATATTAACTGAGCATAGCGGTTTGGGTCAATATCTGGATTCTCTATTCTATTCCATTGGTCTATATGTCTGTTCTTCTGCCAGTACCAGCCTGTTTTGAGAATAGTGGCTTTGTAATACAGCTAGAAATCTGGTATTGAGATCCCACCTACTTCGTTCTTCTTTCTCAGGATTGCTGTGGCTATTCGGGGTCTTTTTATTCCAGGTGAATTTTTGGAGAGTTCTTTCTAGGTCTGTGAAATATGCCATTGGTATTTTAATGGGGAGTGCATTGAATCTATACATTGCTTTGGGTAGTATGGACATTTTAATGATGTTGATTCTACCAATCCATGAACATGGTATGTTCTTCCATCTGTTTACGTCTTCCTCTATCTCCTTTTTAAGTGTCCTATAGTTTTCCACATAAAGGTCTTTTACCTTCTTAGTTAAGTTTATTCATAGGTATCTTAATTTTTTTGGTGGGATAGTAAATGGGATTGCTTTTTTAGTCTCTCTTTCTGTAAGTTCACTATTGGTGTATAGAAATGCCATAGATTTCTTGGCATTAATTTTGTATCCTACTACATTGCTGAATTCATTTATTAAGACTATTAGTTTTTTGATGGAGTGTTTCAGGTTTTTTATGTACAATATCATGTCATCTGCAAATAAGGACAGCTTTACTTCTTCTTTTCCAATTTGGATGCCTTTTATTTCTTTTTCTTGTCTAATTGCAATGGCTAATACTTCCAGTACTATGTCGAACAGGAGTGGTGAGATTGGGCATCCCTGTCTTGTTCCTGTTCTTAGGGGAAATGGTTTTAGTTTTTGACCATTGAATATGATGTTAGCTGTGGGTTTATCATATACAGATTTTATTATGTTGAGGTATGATCCTTCTATTCCCACCTTGTTGAGAGTTTTTATCAAGAAAGGGTGTTGGATTTTGTCAAATGCTTTTTCTGCATCAATTCATTAGACTATGTGATTTTTATCTCTCAATTTGTTTATGTGATGTATCACACTTATTGATTTGCAGATATTGTACCATCCTTGCATTCCTTTGATAAATCCTACTGGGTCATGGTGTATGATATTTCTGATGTACTGCTGGATCTGATTTGCTAGAATTTTGTTGAGGATTTTGGCATCTATGTTCATGAGGGATATTGGCCTGTAATTCTCTTTCATTGTGTTGTCTTTATCTGGTTTTGGTATTAGGGTGATTCTGGCCTCATAGAAGGAGCTTAAAAGTGTTCCTTCCTCTTGAATTTTTTGGAATAGTCTGAGGAGGATAGGTTTCAGTTCTTCCTTGAATGTTTGGTAAATCTCCCCTGTGAAGCCATCTGGCCTCAGGCTTTTGTTTGCCGGAAGCTTTTGATGACTGCTTCAATTTCTTCCATAGTTATTGGCCTATTGAGATGTTTAGATTCTTCCTGATTGAGTTTTGGAAGGTTATATTTTTCTAGGAATATGTCCATTTCCTCCAAGTTGTCCAGTTTGTTGGAATTGAGTTGTTCATAGTATTTTTTAACAATCCTTTGTATTTTGGTGGGGTCTGTTGTTATTTTACCTGTTTCATTTCTGATTTTGTTTATTTGGGTCATCTCTCTTTGCTTCTTGGTGAGCCTGGCTATAGGTTCATCAATCTTGTTTATCCTTTCAAAGAACCAGCTCTTGGTTTTGTTGATCTTTTGTATTGTTTCTTTGGTCTCAATGTTGTTTTTCTCCGCTCTGATCTTTATTATTTCCTTGCTTCTGCTTACACTGGGCTTTTCTTGTTGTTCTCTTTCTCACTCTTTGAGTTGTAGGGTTAGGTAATTTATTACCATTGTTTCTTGTTTTTGCAGTAGGCTTGTAGAGCTATGAACTTCCCTCTCAAGACTGTTTTCACTGTGTCCCATAGATTTTGGATTATTGTGTTTTCATTGTCATATGTTGCCATGATGTTTTTTATTTCTTCTTTGATCTCTCTGGTAACCCAGTCATTGTTTAATAGCATGCTGTTTAGTCTCCATGCGTTTGATTTTTTTGGATTGTTTTTATTGTAGTTGATTTCCAGTTTTATGCCACTGTGATCTGAGAAGATGCTTGATATGATTTCTATCTTCTTGAATTTGAAGAAACTTTGCCTATGACCCAACATATGGTTTATCTTTGAAAATGACCCATGGGCACTTGAGAAGAATGTATATTCTGTGGCTTTGGGGTGAAATGTTCTTTAGATTTCAATTAATTCCATCTGGTCTAGAGAGTCATTTAGGATTGATGTTTCTTTGCTGGTTTGTGTTTAGAGGATTTGTCCAATGGAGATAGTGGGGTATTAAAGTCCCATACTATGATTATATTGCTGTCAATCTCTCCCTTGATATCTTCCAGTGTTTTTTTTTTTATGTATTTGGGTGCTCCTGTATTGGGTGCATATATGTTTACCAGAGTTATTTTTTCTTGTTGGATTGCTCTCTTTAGTATTATGAAGTGGCCTTCCTTATCTCTTGATATGTCCTTCACTTTAAGATCTAATTTGTCAGATATAAGTATAGCTACCCCAGCTTTTTCTTCATTTTTATTTGCCTGAAAAACCTTTTTCCATACCTTCACCCTCAGTCTGTGTATGTCTTTTTTTCCAAGGTGGGTTTTTGTAGACAGCAGATATATGGGTCGTGTTTTCTTATCCAATCCGTTACCCTATGTCTTTTGATTGGGGCATTGAATCCATTTACACTTAAAGTTATTATTGATAGGTACTTATTTATTGCCAGTTTTATTCTTTACCCCTGTGTTCCTTCTTCGCTTCCTATTTCTTTTTTTTACAGCAGACCCTTTAGCATTTTTTGCATTGCTGGTTGGGTGGTAATAAATTCCCTTAGTCCTTTTTTGTTTGTGAAGCTCCTGATTTCACCTTCAATTTTGATTGATAGCCTTGATGGGTACAGTATTCTTGGATTCAGAACCTTCCTTTGCATGATTTTGTATATTTCATTCCATTCCCTTCTGGCCTGATGAGTTTCTGTTGAGAAATCAGTCACTAGTCTGATGGGGGTTCCTTTGTAGGTAACTTTCTGTCTCTCTCTGGCTGCTTTTAAGATTCTTACTTTGTCGTTGGTACTTGCCAATTTAATTATAATGTACCTTGGCATCGGTCTTTTGGGGTTCATTTTGCTTGGGACTCTGTGGCTTCTTGGATTTAGGTGGGTTTTTTCTTCCTTATATCAGGGAAGTTTTCTGTCATTATTTCTTCAAACAGGTTTTCTATTCCTTGCTCCGTTTCCTCTCCTTCTGGAACCCCTATTATGCGGATGTTGTTTTGTTTCGTGTTGTCCCAAAGTTCCCTTAGGCTCTCCTCCTACTTTTTTAAATTTTTTTCTAGAAGCTTCTCTACTTGGGTATTTTTTCCTACCTTGTCTTCTAGCTCACTGATGCTGTCCTCTGCTTCTTCTAGTCTACTCTTGATGCTTTCTATTGAGTTCTTTACAGCAGCGATGTCATTTTTTCATTTCTTCTTGGTTCTTCATTTCCTCTTGGTTCTTACTCATATTGTCGAATTTGTCTTCCATTCTTTTCAACCACCTTATGACCATTTCTCTGAATTCTTTCTCTGACAGATTGCTTGCCTCCATTTCGTTTACTTCCTTTTCTGGTAATGCCTGCTTTTCTTTCTTATGCGGGCTGTTTCTTTGTCTCCCCATGGTCTCTCTTCTCCGGGTGTCTGGTTATGTAGTTCTCTCTCTCCTGCTTTGATTTAAAGGCACAAAATACAACACAACCATGTACAACACACAAGGCACTGAACAGAAATGTATTCACGATATTAATAACCCCAAATAAAGGTGACCACCAGAGAAAGGCAAATTAGAGGATAGGAGCGAAAGAAGAAGAGAAAAAAAAGAAAGGAGTGCAAAAATGAAATTGGGAAAAGGAAAAATAAAGTACAAGAGAAAAGAAAGAGAATAAGAAAGAAAAGAGGAACAAACTATATATATGGAGAGAAAACTCCAATATAACATCCACTAATCCCAATAAATGCCAGCAACAAGTACCTGGAGATGAATACAAACTACAAACAACAACTAATATCAATAGAGGTGAGGGAAACCGAAGCAAAAAAACAAACAAAAACAAAACAACCAAAAAAAAAAGGAATAAGCAAAATAATCTCACAAACAAGCATAAAAAAAATCAACATTCAAGCAAACAACAACAAAAGGACAGAGAGAAAAACAATTTTTTGGATAGTGAAGACAGAGAAGAGATAGGTGTGTATGGACTTGGAGCAGGGAATTGGAAATTAGATATATAAGTAAGGTGAAATTTTAACAGGGGCTAAAAATAAAGAATAGGGAAAAATCTAAAGCAGGAGAAGGGTAAGAGAAACAGGACAACAAAAGGGGAAAAGTTAGGAAGAGAGTGATGGCATAAAGGTAGAGTTGAGATGGAGTAAAATGATGCTAAAGGAAAGATGAAAATAGAATGTAGAACACTAATCCCAAAGTAAAATAAAGAGAAAATAAAATGACACTTTTTTTAAAAAAAAGGTAAAATAGTATTAGTAATAATACTGGTTGAAAATAAAAATGTAATAATTAAAAAGGTAAAATCAAGTGAGGAAAAAAGAAAAAAATTAGTTTCTTAATTAAAAGATGAAAAAAATAAAATAAAATAAAAAATAAAAAAATAAAAATAAAAAAATGTGTAGTAGTGAAGGTCATTCACTTCCTCTATTGTTCTGTTTGGCACGCCTGTTTCCCAGTCAGGACAGTATTGCAGTTCCCTGAGTTCCACTGCTCTTCAGTGTTGTAAGCCAGTCCTGATTTTTAAGCAGGCGGTGTGTCTTATTTTCTTGTAATTCCTTTATTTGTGTTTACACAAGAGTCAATTTGTAATTCAGCCCCTGGGTGGCAGTGTTTCTGGATTGACCTCTGGGTCTATAGGTCCTCTCTAGCCTGTGCTTATATCCTGCTTTTCCTGTGGCATTCAGTACCGGTTTGTAGGAGTGGGCTGCCCCAGAGCTGGTTCTCCGACCGTCACTCCCCGCTCTGATTCCCAGGTTCCAGAAACACAACTTTCCCCTGCAGTCTCCTAGGGTGTCCCCAACTGGGTGATCCTATGTATTGGGTTTAGTAATCAGAAGCAAGGATTTAAAGAGGAAAAAGCCAAAGTGTGAGAACTCTGGGGCTGCACGCATTCTGCACAGTCCTTTTTTCCCCATTGTGTCCAAGTAGCCGGCACACTTTTAAAATTTCTAGGCTGTCCTGCACCAGATCAAAATGGGTTGCTTTTTAGAGTTCCCTTCTGTTAGCAGCTCTGAGGACCCCCTTCCACATTCATGGATCACTCCAGCCCCAACAGCCACGGATTTTTCTAGGTGCAGACTTCCCCAAGTCCTCCAGCTCCCACAGAGCACACGCTTCTCTGTCCTGCCGGGACAAGAGACCTCACCTTATTCCAGGCAAAATCTGATCCCTCCGTGGTGGAGTGTAGAGCTCCTCTGAATCCACGTGTTTACGCCAATTGGGAACCGGTGTTTTGGGGCTCACAGCTATTCTATGGGTGCCATAGTTGCAGATTTTCAGGCTTCCAATAACATCCACTTTCCCCTTCTAGATGGTGCGGTCTCCGCATCCGAGCCAGTGGCTCCGGGAGGGGACCCAGCAGCAGTGGAGGCTGCCAGGTCAGGGGAGCCCTGTCCAGCAGTCCCCCACCTTCTCCTGGAGTATAGCTGTCCCTTAACTCACCAACAAACACTGCCCATGCGACCCTCAGCTGCTCTTTCTATCTGATCCAGGACAAGGCTTGGGACACGTCCATCTATTCCGCTGCCTTTTTTTTTTTTTTTCTCTAGAGATTTTTATATATTGGTTCTGTTTCTCTGGAGAACCCTAACAATGCAGGAGGGGAAAGACACTTTACTTATTGAAGGATGGCACAACAACTGTGTATAGGGAAAGAGAATATGATACTAGCCATCTTTGAAGATCAGTTAAAATAAACATCATCTATGTAAAATGGTTTGCTCTATGTTTTAGAGAGCTATAGCACCCTGTGCTCCTCTGTTATGCCTTTCACTACGTGCCCTTACAATTTGATTATTTGTCTAACTTTATTACTGGATTTTTATTACTTTAAAGGTAGGAATCAAGTTTCATTTATTCCTATGTTCCTAGCGCCTTGCCTCAATATAGTATTTAATAATATTTGTTGGATGAATAAATGGCTTGAGTGAAAAATGTACACTGTATACATAAATTTATTACTGAGAATTTTATAAACTTTACTAATTCCTTTTTAAATCCTACTTACTTACCTTATACTTTTCCTGACAAGTACACTAATATTTCTTTAGGATAGCATTCCCACTTTCAATATCTCTACATAATCCAGAATATGAAACCAATGACATACAATTATTGCTGTGCAGTATCCTTTGTTTGAGCAAAAGATAACCCACTTCTATTTAACATCATCCCACAGACAATTTGATGAGATCACTTAAACTATAAAATGTTTTATTCTTAGAAATGTTAAAAATCACATTCTGTAAACAGATGTAAATTAAAAATCTGTTTGTGAAAGAATAACATGTTCTTTCATACTGATTTTGTGCTGGATGTGATGCTTTCTATATCTGGAGATATTAACTTTTCCAGAGCACAGAAATCTCAGGTGGTATAAAGAGGACCTGTGTCTTAGAAAAATTGCATCTGGGTTAACATGCCTCACTCCTACTTCACTCTCCCTTCATGACTGTCTATGAGCTCTGCATCTCTAACAAAGGAAATACAATTTCAGAGATTTGGAAGGGCCTAAACTTTGCTTAGCCAAGGACAATACTGGCAACTTTCCAGAAACCTGGAGGCCATGGCTCATCTGCAAATCATGTACATATATTTGCATGAATTTTATTTTGATTAGTAGCCTCAATCCATGATGGTACTTAGAATGAATGAAGCATTTTACATATATGAATAAATGAAGATGATTTAGTAGTCTCATTGCTCATGACTGTGTTTTTCCTATTCTTCTAACTCTAACTCCCCTCATCCATCTCCTTCTTGTTATTCCTTCTCTTTAAATCTAGAGTAGTTGTTGCTTTTCTTTTTTTAACTTATTATTCTATATAGGTTGTGACAAAAGAGTTGCCCTGCTTGTGTGTTTGATTGACCTATTTAACCTAGAACTACTATGACCAAAATCACAGCCGTTAGGAAACCACATAGGAAAAGAACCTGACCGACAGTCATCGAATGGGTCATCTTGTCTACTGACTCTCCTCAGTGAATATGCACATGGGAGACAAATGTCTTCATATCTTGTTTCCATCCCCCTAACTTTTCCTCAAACATCTTTTTCACCAGTTTCCAATCGTATTTCGTTCAAGTCTCTAAGCATCTCTCTTTCTAGGCTAAAATGATAATAGATGGCCAACTTACAGTTCTGCCTTTAGGAGGTTTCCTTTTTTTCTTTCTTTTTTTAATCCTCACCTAAGGATATTTTTCCATTGATTTTTAGAGAGAGGTAAAGACAGAGAGAAACATCCATGTGAGAGAGACACATTGAGTGGTTGCCTCCTGCATGTGCCCAGGCCAGGGAGGACCCTGAAACTATGGCACATCGCCTTGACCAGAATTGAACCCAGGACCCTTCAGTCTGCAGGCTTGACACTCTGTCCACTGAGCTAAACTGGATAGGGCTAGGAGGTTTCCTTTCACCACTATTCCTCCAGGCCACATCAGAGCAGGGCTATAATGCTTAGTCAACAATATTGGATAATACCAGCATGTCAAGCAAAACTATTGGTGCTATGGACCCAATACTTATGTTCCCTAAAATGTCATGTTGAAATCCTAATTCCCAAGGTAATGTTATAAGGAGATAAGGTCTTTGGGAGGTCATGAGGACAGAGAAATGGAATTAGTGCCTTCAAAAAAGAGGCCCCACAGAGATCCCTCAACCCTTCCACGATGTGAGAACACAGTGAGAATACAGCCCTCTCTAGACTAGTAACAGGGCCTTCAGAATACACTGAATCTCCCAGTGACTTGATCTTGTACTTCCCAGCCTCCAGAACTATAATAAATACATGTTTGTTGTTTTCACTAGTAATTTACCCAGTCTATGGTACTTTGTTATAGAAACTCAAAATGGACTAAGACACGTGGTAAACAGGATTGAAATTGTTTTTCCTCAGTCTCTTGGTCATAGGAAACTCCCCATTAGGTTGTGGTTATGGATTGAAAGATGGAGGCAGGATTAGTGGAACATGGGCATCCGGACCACTTGATCCTGCAACTTAATTGTGCCTTGAAGCAAACGACAAAAATGTTTTCTCACTCCAAAATACCTTGTGGAAATCCCTGAATACTCTCGACATAGTTCTATTTTACTCGTATTCTTTGTAGGAGCTTTATTATGTTTCATGGTTTGGGTATACTATGCCTTATTCATTTATTTCTCTATTCAGAGTTTTTCATTTTATTTTCAGTTTTGCCCTACGAGCATTGTTCAGATAAATATCCTTGAACATATGTCCAAAATGGTGCTTCTGTTTCTAGCAGATAGATTTGAAAGAGAAGTATTGTTGGGTAATAAACTCATGAACAAAATAGAAACAGAGGCATGGATACATGGAACTGCTGTCAGAGGGCTAAGGGGGAGGACTGAATGAAAGAAGGTTAAGGGATTAGCATAAGTGACAGGAGTATAAACAATAAAGATAAAGTAATAATAACAATGTACTGTTTTAAGTTTAAATAGTTACTTCAAAAAAAACTTTTCAAAATAACTGTAATATTTCACATTTCTATCATGATTGTGGATGAGAACCTTTTCTCCTACATCCATTCCAGCAACAGGTGTTAGGTTGCTTTAGTATTTTTGCCCATTTAATGTAACTTTGAATACTGGTTAGTTAAATCATCATGAATTTTCAATAACGATTTGGATTTGCTTTAAATGAATCATCTACTCATGTGCTTTGATCAGGATTTTATTATTATGCTTGTTTTCTTGTCAATTTTTAAATTATTTGCATATTACCGATCAGAGATTTTCAACTGGTGTGCCACATGAATTTGTAAAACATTCAATGCCTCTGACCAATCAGGGGCACTGACCTCTTTTTCTCTTAGATTGTCAAATTAAAAAATGACAACAGTCAACACAGCAATATCCATCTGATATGAACGAATCAAAATTATATCTATTTTTTGGTCAGATCGGCAAAAAAATATATTTTTGGTGTGCCGCATAATTTTATAGTTCATATGTGACATGAGATGAAAAAGTTTGAAAATCGCTGCTATAGGTATTAATCCTTTGTCATCTATTTACAATATCTTCTGATCTCACATATGTTTTTTAATTAATTTTCCCAATAAATTGTTATCAAAATTTTACATTTTACTGAAAACAGCTTTGTCTACTTTCCTTTTCTTGTAGAGCTTTTGGGTTTCTGGTTAAAAATTTCTTTTCCTAACTATACATATTTAATCCTAAATTTCTTTGAAATATTATAACTATTTGGAATATTAGAAGGATATTTAGATGGGGACAGAGAAAATTATGTTTGTATCAGTGATATTACACCAAAATATATGCCCCATTCATGCTTTCATTTTGTTCTCCTTAATATGCCTAGTGCCCAAGGGAGTGCTTGGTCCAAAAAAAAGACTAAATAAATGTCTGCTGTGATGATACATGGGATTTTGTAATGTTTGAGGCATGAACTGGAAAATCATGCCATCAATAATTGAATCTTTTGGGGGTAAGGGAATGCAGCTACAAATTCTTGCCCTATTCCTCCTCGACACTGGGTACCATGTTAGAAAATTGTAGATAGAAATTGTAGTTGCTTCCCTCTGCGAGCTTACAACCTTTTTAGGTACCTAGACACATATACTTACACACATATACATACATGCACACAAAAACACATGTGTTCAGTTTCATAACAGTGTGTGAATAAAATAGATAAAAGTTTGAAATACAACATTTCATCATGAGATATTTGCAATAATAATTACAATGAGTGGCATGTATTATCTTATTCTGAGAGCAGAAATTCCTAAGTCTGTAGATTTAAGAGTAAGATTCAAGACAATTTGAAGCCAAGAAAAATATTCAAGGAAAGTTAAGTATAAGATTCAAGAAGGAATTTGAAGCCAAAAAGAAGAGGCAGAAAGTTCCTGGAGGTATGCCTTCATTTGAGTGTCATAGTCACCCAAAGGGTCAGCAGAACACACTGGAATAACAGGTTGTATCTACCTCCACAGCCAAATTTATTCAAATCTCAGGTTACAGGTAATATAAAGGTCCAGCCCACCTTCCTCCCAGAATTAAAAATGTAAATTCTCCAGATTGGAAAAAAATTAAAGGATGTTTATGTGAAATGGATGTGTATATTACAAAAACTCTAAGTCCTTTGGTTAATTTATGGAACATCTGTTATCTTTCACCTATTCTTCAAGTTGAACTCATTTCAAATCAATGAAAAAATAAAAAGAGAAAAAGGCTTATTTATCCTTTCTTATCTCCTTTCTAGAGATCTGCTGCCAGTTTAATTCCCGTTTTGAACTCTTTTGTGATCAGCATGAGCAGTGAGGAGAATGTCTGTCTAATATAGTGTTCTGTACACAGTGTCCTTCCTATAACGTAGAATGTTTCATAATAGCAGTCTATTATGATATAAATAATTGTCTAAAATTTCAGCACACAAAGCCTGAATCTGTGAAAGTACAATTAGATTGCCTAGGGACATAGCAAAATTAAATGAGTCCTGGTTTGAACCTAGACGTCTATTTGAAGTCTGGCCAGCAAACAACCAACACGGGAATGAAATACAGAGCTGTACATAAAACAGAATCAAAGGAAGCTCCAGAGCTGCCTCTGGCTCCCCAGGTAGGTGAGGATTTGCTTTGCAATCTGCCTAAATTTTACAGCTTTCCCTCAAAGTAGCCTTTTAGATCAAACTATGATACCTGGAAAAGTGTCATTTATTTTGGATGTTGGTTGATTTACCAATGAAAATAGTAAATACTTAGTTAATGACTCTAAACTGAAGTTAAAATGCCATAGAGGTTATCATATTTTAGGGTTCCTTTCCTGTCTAGACTCCATGGGCATGCAAAAAGCAATCTCAGCTTTTCAAAAATAGCACTTTGAGGCATATAGCTTTAAATATCATTAGGGTATATGTATTAGTACAGCCACCTTTGCTAATATATTTGATATAATTATCAGATCCTGCTTTTAGAATGCTGGCTACTTTCAGTAAATCCTTAGGAGAGGTATCCCCTTGAAAGTGAATAAGAAGCCATAAGCAAGGAATGTCAGATCTGAAAGAAAAGTTAATGGTCAACTAGGCCTCATTTTAGGGGTGAGCCAATTGTGACCCTAAGAAGTTTAGAGGGTTGCCCTATGGCATACAAGTCATGAGAAGCAAAGGAGGAACAAAATTCCTTGGAAATCCCAGGAGAGTGATTTTTCTGCCTAGAATAGGAGTCATCAGGTTTGGAAGAGGACCTCTTTTGTTTTTTGTGGGCTGTTTTTTTTAAATATATTTTTATTGATTTCAGAGAGGAAGGGAGGGTGAGAGAGAGATAGAAACATCAATGATGAGAGAGAATGATTGATGAGCTGCCTCCTGCACACCCCACACTGGGGATCCAGCCGCAACCAAGGCATGTGCCCTGACCAGGAAATGAAACATGACCTCCTGGTTCATAGGTTGACGCTCAAACACTGATCCACTCATGCCGGGCGGAAGAAGACTTCTTGATGAGAGTCATTTGGTTGGGTGGTTTGCGTAAGACCAGATCATTGACAAAAGTGAGTTTATTTTCAGAAGTAGCTTATCTTTCTTATTCTTTTAATGACCTTCATTTCTTTTTCTTAAATATTGTGTCCAATATAACAAGTTATCAAATGGAAAGATGTTCCACTTCTCTGGGTGGGAAATAAAGTCGAGTGCACATAGCCCAAACGAGCTAGGTTGGTACATTTGACAGCTGGTAGGTTTTACAGAAATGAGAAAGCACAGATAAATTTCTCCTGCAATTTAATCCAAGTGTTTCTTTTGCGTTGTTGACTTTCTGTTTTGCCAAACCTTCTTCAAAAATGTTTTTGACCAGCAAAAGTGACTAACTAAAATGTTGTTTTGTCTTCTTTAGCTTTTTCTCCCTTCTTCTATCATTTGATCTAAAAATCTAATCTGAAAACCATTTAAAATGGTTTCAATCTTTTGTCTTACAAATTACGCTACATTGAGTAACCACTTATAAGCTTCCTTGTGTAAGTTTCTCTCTAAGTAAATTACATGTTACAAATGGAAGTGCTGGGTCAAAAATTAAGATTATTTTAATTATGGTCAAAGCATCTATGAAAATTCCAGCTATTTATATTTCTACAAACAGTATATGAGAGTGCCTGTTAACCCACCAAACATTCACATATCCATGTTAACACAGTATATTTTCTATCATCATAAGTATTTGAGCTTCTTCCCATGATATTGGATTCTTTTTTAAAAAATACATATATTTTTATTTATTTCAGAGAGGAAGGGGGGAGAGAGAGAGAGAAGCATCAATGATGACAGAGTATTATTGATCAGCTGCATGCATGGGGAATTGACTGGGAATTGAACTGTGACCTCCTTGTTCATGGGTCAACGCTCAACCACTGAGCCACGCAGCTGGGCGACATTGGATTCTTTTTTTACATACTTTGCCCATCTCTATAAATGTCCATTTAAAGGACTAGTGAAATATATTCAATAAAATAATAGGCAATCATTACTGGAAGTCAGGCATTTCAACATGACCTAATATGGGAAAACCTCCAATATATAGTTAATTTTTTAAAGGATGTCAAATAGTGTGTATATCATGCTAAATTAATTTTCTCAGAAATATATATATATACATCTTTACTTGTGGGTGCAATGATATTTAGTTTGGCTCAGGGGGTAGAGTGTCGGCCTGCGGACTGAAGGGTTCCAAGTTCGATTCCGATCAAGGTCATATGCCTGGGTTGCAGGCTTGATCCCCAGTAGGGGGGCTTGCAGGAGGCAGCCGATCAATGATTCTCTCTCATCATTGATATTTCTGTCTTTCTCTCCCTCTCCTTTCCTCTCTGAAATCGATAAAAATATATATTTTTTAAACGCAGGAAGCAAGTTTGAATCTGAGAAGCATGCTGGACTAGCAGAGACAAGAGGACAAGAGGACAACTTTCTTTTATACAACATATCTTGGTTATTTTTGGTTTTTACTATATGTATGTGTTAGCAATTTAAATAAAAAATAGACATATCTGAAAACTGGAGGGAAAAAAAACACATAGTAAATGGAAATAGCAAGGAGCACGGGAAGGTGAAATCATCAGAGCTGTCAGTGAATCGTTCCCAAACAGCCAGTGGAGGCTGAAAACACCATTGTTGGTTGTAACTGTCAATGAACTGCCAGAGGGCGACATGATCAGGACCTGCTGTGCTGGCATCCACCCCTTGGGTGACTGGTAATTTCATTTTCCCCTGGTAGGCTTTCCGTCTCCCTTGCAGGAACCCTGAGGCACATCAGCAGCACAAAGAGTTTCTGCAAGGCCCAGTTAGCAGTGAGCCTTCCTCAGAGAGGCAAAGCAGAAAACAGGAACAAAACAAAATCCAACTCATGGGCCATAATTTTTATCACTGTGAGTCCCTAGAAATCATAGGACATTCTGGATTATATTTTTCCATAAGATGAACATCATAATTAGAGTATGAATTATTTTATGTATTTTTATAACATAAATAAATAAGAATTGACAAAGAATTTTAAGCATGAACTAAACATGCAATCACTTATAATTCCACCTTACAGATAAATCAAGGCAAACACTTTGATTATATATATATATATATATATATACATATATATATATATATACATTAAATACTTTACATGTTCTGCATGCTTTTTAAATGTTTACATAACTATATATTATTTTTACATATTTATTGCATTTATTTTTAAATACCTGGTTAATGCTTTTAAAAAAGATTTTTATGAATAGATACAACTAGTTATCTTGGGGAATGCTTTCAGAGGAAGGAAAATTTATGTTAAGATCAGCCATATTTTAAGATTATTCTATTTTCTATAAGTATGATTATTGACTTTTCTTACTTTGGACAGTGTTTGACAGATTTTTGATAATAGGTTATAGTAGCTTTTTAAAAGCAATTTGGAAGCCTCTCTTGTGTGTGTCTGTTTGTGTGTGTGTGTGTGTGTGTGTGTGTGTGTGTGTGTGTGTGTGTGTGAAACAATTTAGAGAGCACTGCAATGAAAATTTAAATATAATTTTCTTCAATACTTTCTGGGCCCAGAACTTTTTATGCTGGGAAATTTTTTGACAGATTTTTACAGCTTCTTTCAAGGTTATTGTTATAATTAGTGACCTATTCCTTCTTGGCTTTATTTTAATAATACATATTTATCTATAATCCAATTCAAGGAAATGTCAAATATATACTTTTACTTTCCTTGTCAGTTTTCATACCTGTCCTCTCATTTTCAAAAATGAGAGGAGAGAGAATGGTGATAAATTGCTCCTGTTCTTTTATAACTGTATATTTAACTTACCTTTCTGTAGAACTGACTCATGAACTTACTCACTTATAATTAACAATTTACTTAGGTTTAAAATTCTACTCCTTCATGTAATCTGATCTAGTATCATCTTCATTACTCACTTCCACCTAAGTATTAAGTATCTAAATTCGTGGCTTAAACGCTTTTTATTTTCCTTCTTTTATTTTTAAATAATGAAGGTTTTTAGAGCTAGTTGCATTATTGATCCATATTGAACATTATTTCATACAGCAAGGATATCCTATCTAATAAAAGAGTAATATGCAAATTGACCATAACTCCGCTACACCCACAAGCCACGACCACCAGCCAATCAGGAGCGAGTGTGCAAATTAACCCAACCAAGATGGCTGCGGACACAGAGAGAGCAAGAGGCTTGAGTTGCCCCCGGCGATGGAGGAAGCCAAGCTTTCCACCCCCTCTGGCCTGCCTTGGCCTCCGCTTAAGGCTACAAAGTTTCAATTATAGAAGATAAATAAATCCCAACAAAAATGGTGGCAGCCACAGAGCTGGAGAGAGCAGGAGGCTTGAGTTGCCTCCGGCAATGGAGGAAGACAAGCTCCTACAGCCCTGGCCTGCCTTGGCCACCACTTAAGGCTACAAAGTTTCAATTATAGAAGATACATAAATCCCAACAGAAATGGCTGCGGCCACGGAGCAAGCAGTAGTCTTGGCTCCGCTCAAGGCTACAAAGTTTCAATTATAGAAGATACATAAATCCCAGATCCCAGGGCCTCTGCTTGGGTCACCGGGGGCGTGGCTGGCCTGCAAACCACCACAGGCCCCTCGCCCAGGCCACCCCATGCCCCAAGGGAACCCCCACCCTGATCCGGGACACTCTTCAGGGCAAACCAGCCTGCCCCCACCTGTGCACCAGGCCTCTATCCTATCTAATAAAAGAGTAATGTGCAAATTGACTGTCACTCCAACACACAATATGGCTGCCCCCATGTGGTCAAAGATCCTGGCCCCATGTCAACACAAGATGGCCACCACAAGATGGCCAGCAGGGGAGGGCAGTTGGGAGGGACCAGGCCTGCAAGGGAGGGAAGTTGGGGGCGACCGGGCCTGCAGGGAAGGGCAGTTGGGGGGGACCCAGGCCTGCCAGGGAGAGCAGTTGGGCGGGACCAGGCCTGCAGGGGAGGGCAGTTAGGGGAAAACAGGCTGGAAGGGGAATGGTTAGGGGGTGATCAGGCTGGCAGGCAGAAGCAGTTAGGGGCAATCAGGAAAGCAGGCAGGCGAGCAGTTGGGAGCCAGCAGTCCTGGATTGTTAGAGGGATGTCTGACTGCCCGTTTAGGCCCGATCCTAAACAGGCAGTCAGACATCCCTCGAGGGGTCCCAGATTGGAGAGGGTGCAGGCTGGGCTGAAGGACAAACATCCCCATGCATGAATTTCGTGCACCGAGCCTCTAGTATTTTATAAATCCCTAAAAGCTTTAAACATTTGCAATTTTAAAATTGTTTGATGCCACATAAAGTGCACTGGCCATATTGATTACAGAAAACTCTCCCAAGTACTATAAACATATAGAGACTATAAATCATAACACAAACAAATAAATGTGGCCAATATAAGATAAACATAGCAATCATAAATAATAAGGTAGTAAATTATCAAAAAGTTTACTTCTAAGACTTTAGAAGAGCATATATATATATATATATATATATATATATATATATATATATATAAAGAGCCAAGGTCCGTCACATCCAAAATGACCAGAGGCTCAACCAAACCAGGCTAGGGAGCTGAGCGAGTGGGACAAAAGGTCACTATGAGGGGACCCCCCCCCCGAATTGGGGGCATGGCTGGCCTCCAAACCCCGGGCAGCCCTTAGCTTAGGCCAGCCAGTGCCCCAGAGGAGACCCCCACTAGGATCAGGGGTCATGGCCGCCTCCAAAGCACAGGCAGCCCTATCCCAGGCCAGCCAGCACCCCAGAGGAGACCCCCGCCAGGATCAGGGGGTGGCCCTAGCCCAGGCTGGCCAGCACCCCAGAGGAAACTCCCACCAGGATCGGGGTCATGGCTGGCCTTCAAACTGCAGTGGCCCCCAGCCCAAGGAGGCGTCCTAGCCAAGGACACCCGAGTCTGTTCCGGACCTAGGGCTGGGCTCTCTCTGCAAGTGACTAGGAAGCTGCCAGTGTCTAACTGCCAGTCTCTGGGAGGTGGGAGTGCATCCACTGTCCACCAGAAATAGGACCATCGAACCATTCACAGTCTCAGTGTAGGCACAGGTCCGTGGCTGACGGGGTGGAGGCCAGACCAAAACAAAACAGCAGAAACACCCTGCCCACCTTGGCGGGTGCAGATGGAGTCCATGTGGCCTGGGCAGTATAGAAAGTGCTACCTTCTCCCGGGTCCTGTGCTGGCAGCCCTGCCTCGCTCACCCTCAAGCCCCCCTGAGTCCTGACAGCGAAGTGTGTAGGACATCCTGCAGGAGTTGTGCCGTTCTGAGTGCCTTTGCCCAAAGACACCCTTTGGGATGAATTCAGAGCCACATCTCACTTCCCACGAGACTGGAAGAACCAGGTAAAAGGAATTCGACAAAAGATTTCCACATCTCTGTTTATTCTTTTGAATCCATAAAACGACCTTAAAAAAAAGCATTCGGGCCACCGAAGAGAGAATGCACTTTCTGGCCAGAGCATGCAGGATTCTTTTGCCCAACACGTTAAAGGAAGCAGAGAGCTGGCACAGTGGAAATGGTCCTGGTGCTCTATGAGGAGACCGGGGGAATGGGGTTACAGAAACTCCATAAGCCTCTTGCCACCTTCTCCTTTGCAAACCAAACCATCCAGATCCACCAGGACTGGAAGCAACTGGGGGTCACAGCCATGGTTTGGGACGTGGTAAGCAAATCCTGGGTGGCCTCTGAAAACATCTGCAATTGATTATAAGACTGGTCTTTATTTAAAAAGAAATAAAAGAACAGCTTTGTTGAGATATAATTCATATACTGTACATCATCTAAAGTGTACAATGAACTGGTTTTTTAAAGTAAATTCAGAGTTGTACAACCATCACCATGCTCAATTTTTAAATATTTTCACCACCCCATCCCCTCCAAAAAAAACTTCTACCCACTAGAATCACTGTCCTGATCATCTGCCCCAAAATAGATTGCATTTTAAGGGTGGATAAAGGAAAGTTGAGGGAAGTTAAAATCCTGCACAAAGGATATTGTAAAATGACAAAGCCCAAAGTGAAGATCATGTGTTTTCTTTTTTTCTTAAAATACTTTTTTATTGATTTCAGAGAGAAAGGGAGAGGGAGAGAGATATAGAAACACCAATGATAAGAATCACTGATCAGCTGCCTCCCACAGGCCCCCTACTGGGGATGGAGCCCGCAACCCAGGCATGTGCCCCTGACCAGAATCGAACCTGGGACCCTTCAGTCCACAGGCTGATGCTCTCTCCATTAAGCCAAACCGGCCAGGGCCATGTGTTTTCTCTAAGTTCTGTGTGGCTGTAATGGTCCCAAATCTATACTAATAAAAGGGTAATATGCTAATTAGAGTGGTCGTCTTTCGGACGCCCTTCCAAACAAAGCCGCAGCAGCTGTGAGGGCCGAGGCTCAGGCAGCCCTGTGGGGCTGCGAAAGGCTGAGACTCAGGCTGGCAGTGACAGCACCAGCAGGGTAATGGGGGTGGTGCCTTCCCCTGATCCACCAGGTCACCTCCCATAGAGGGAGGCCAGACTGGAGGCTGAGGCACAAGAGTTAGGGGCAATCAGGCTGGCAGGGGGGCAAGTTAGGGTTGATCAGGCTGGCAGGGAGGCAAGGTAGGGGCGATCAGGCCAGCAGGGGGGCAAGGAAAGGGTGATCAGGCCAGCAGGCAGAGGGGTTAGGGGTGATCAGGCAGGCAGGCAGGTGAGTGGTTAGGAGCCAGTGGTCCCGGATTGCGAGAGGGATGTCCGACTGCCAGTTTAGGCCTGATCCCTGTGGACATCCCCCACGGAGTCCCAGATTGGAGAGGGTACAGGCCGGGCTGAGGAATTTTGTGCACCGGGCCTCTAGTTTAGGAATAAACTTGACTGTTACACAAAAGTTTTTCACTGTATTCATTAATTGATGCATTTAAGCTTAAAACTGAGATTATATTTTCAACAAAAAATACCTCTAATAGTCATGAATATCATACCTCAGTAAAGAATTTTTATAACATTTGAAAGAGAATTCTAATATTATCTATTTCCATTTCCAATTATTTTACTTTGCAGACACACACATTTCTTAATACATAATGTAAGTTCAGCTTTGAAAATAAAAATAAAGGACACAGGTACTTGAGAATTACGACTAAATGGATACATCACTATAGCTCTTCTTTGCTGAAATACAGCAATCAAGGTTTTAATAAGACTGTTGACCATAAGGTGTGCAATCATCATGTAAACCTTTGCCAAGAGTCTCTATATGAAATGCTATATATTTGTTAGAAGGTATTCAACACAATCCACTCAGGGCTTTAATGAGAAAATAAATAAAGGGGCAAAAATTCAACTGCAGTGTTTTATTTTGTAATATCAAATAATCAGACTAGCCAAATGGGTCATTGCGTGAACTAATTTGCACTGTTGCTATTTATGTACATTTTGTATTTACTTTCTTAACTGTATGTAAGCTCTTGATGGATTGGGGTCAGGTTGTAGACAACTGAATTTCTTGTCTATGAGCAGATATTTTCAAAACAATTTTGAAGGAATCACTTTCTCTTCTGAGTATGAAATGGGGGGTAAGCAAAATTTAACATAAAAGGAGAGAACTTATGATAAAAATATAGAGACTAGGCTTTAAAGAAATAAGTGGGGGTTTTTTTTCTATCTTGGATTCTCTTACCATTTTCTTTTAAACATTGATTCTTGTTAGTTGATAGCAAAAATGTGAAGAAACAACCTATTGGTATGAGATAGATGAAACATAAACATTAATAGCATTTTCTTAGCTTTTGCTGTTAGCCCTCAGGAATTAAAAAGAATTTATTTGAAGGATGTTTACATAATTCTCGTGATCTGAGCACTACTGCAAAAATGTATATAATGGACAAGCAATCATTAAATGTCAAAGCAGTTGTTTACTATTTTTATTCAATAGAATTTTTAAGACATATAAATCTTTAAATGTGAGACAATATTATTTAAATCAGAGGAAGTGTTACTTCTTCCTAATGCCCTTGTCAAACAACTATTCTAAAATAGTACAACATGTAATTTTAAAATGCCACCTATATATAAAATGCTGATATGCAAAGTATCTCCTCAGGAGTTCAATCAGGAGATCGGGAGTTCAATCACTCGCTATGACGTGCACTGACTACCAGGGGGCAGCGTGGAACAAAGGAAGGCCCCGGCTGGCAGCCTGAAGGCCCTGATTGGCCCTGATGGCTGGCCAGGCCTAGGGACCCTACCCATGCACGAATTTCATGCACCAGGCCTCTAGTAGATTAATAAGAGGGATTCAAACCCTGCAATGCAATTTAGTTTTTCCTTCTGGTCATGAATTACTGTTCCAAAGCCTTTGGTTTGCTTAACTCAGATAAGGGGGAATTGACAAATTTTCTTATGTAATACTAGAGGCTCAGTACACAAAATTTGTACAAGAGAGGGGGGATCCCCTCAGCCCGGCCTGCACCCTCTCGCAATCCAGGACCGCTGGCTCCTAACCACTGGCCTGCCTGCCTGCCTGATTGCCCCTAACCCCTCTGCCTGCCTGCCTCATCACCCCTAACCACTCACCTGCCTGCCTGATCATCCCTAACCACTCTGCCTGCCTGCTTCATCACCCCTAACCACTCTGCCTGCCTGCCTGATCACCCCTAACCACCTCTGCCTCAGCCCCCACCACCATGGCTTCATCCAGAAGGACGTCCGGAATAACATCTGGAAGGTCGTTCAGCTGTCCGATCTAATTAGCATATTACGCTTTTATTATAGGTAGATAACAAACAGAAGGTGGAAATTCACAGTACTATATGGAAGTGGGAAAGAGTTATTGGTTCATTTATACTTATTTTATGCACTACCCATTTTAATTATAATTTTTTTACTAAATTTCAAAAAACTATGGATCCACAAACTAGAAATTAAATTGTATCTGAGAGTTTATTTCATAATAGATATAAGATGTGGTAATTAGGGTAGAGATTAAATGGTTGTTCTGTATAGCATAAATTAAAACCATGTTTTCATATCAAATACATTTTAGTTACATATAAAGCCAATCCTATATAATAAAGGCTAATATGCAAATCGACCAAACAGTGGAACGACCAGTCGCTCTGACGTGCACTGACCACCAATGCAGACGCTCAATGCAGGAGCTGCCCCCTGGTGGTCAGTGCACTCCCACAGGGGGAGCGCCACTCAGCCAGAAGCCAGGCTCAAGGCTGGTGAGTGCAGTGGAGGTGGCGGGAGCCTCTCCTGCCTCTGCGGCAGCACTAAGGCTATCCGCACAGGGCACCTGGACTGTGAGAGAGTGCAGGCCTGGCTGAGGGACCACTCCTTGAGTGTACGAATTTTGTGCACCAGGCCTCTAATATTTAATAAATGATCAGTGAGCACATACAGTGTACATGGTGAGTAGAAGAGGGCAGTGGAGAAAAGGAGAAAGATATGAGAGAAATTTAAGAAATCAAGGAAGCAACACCAGGAAATTGGTGAAGAACAGTGAGAAGAGGTAGAAACCAAGGCTGTCTGACTTTCAAGCCTACGTGACTTAGAGGTTACTGGTGCCTTTAGCAAATAAAAAGCTCACAGTAAGTAAAAGCATGTTGGGGGGCATAATATAGTTAATTTTGGAAGTGCCATTGGGGTATTCCTGTAATATCCAGTAAGAGTTGTTCAATAGACAACTGTAAATATGATACTCAAGCTCAGGAAATACCTTTGGGTATCATCCAGTTGCAGATAATAGTTGAAGACAGAGAGAGCTAAAACCAAATCTGAGTAAAGGAAAGAACTTTAGTAAAATGTATATAAGATCTGCTAAGAGTAAGAGTTGATAGAAATTTAAAAAAAATTAAATAAGTAGTTGGAGCAGTAGAAGAGCATGATGAAATGAGATTTTCAAAAATACCAAGGTAATCAGCGTGGTATTGCTTGTAACAGACAGGCTGAGGAAATAAAATATACAGACACATCACTGGGTTTGGAAATGCAGATGTCACTGGATGCACTAGCTCCAGGGAGGCGGGGGCTCTCACACCACTGGACAGCCCTCAGATCCACAAGCACACTCACCGAACATTGTAATAAAGAAGACACAGGCATATGAGTTAACCCAAGGGCACAGACAGTGGTGGTGAAGACTTGAGGGAGATGCAGGGGGAGAGAGCAATGGGGGAAAAAGGCATATATGTAATACTTTCAGCAATAAAGATTTACTTTAAAAAAAATAAGACACAGACAACTCCTCTCAGGATTTGGCCCTCATCTCTGAAAAGATGAGATTGGTAATGTCAAACATTAGCTTTGATAACCCCAGAAACACTTTTGATCATGGCTCTCTGTGCTTCAAACAAAGGCAATTGAATCCCAGTGTTGTCAAAATCTGTAGGTTATGCTACTACCAAAGATAGGATGGGATGTTAGGAGGATCTGAATGACAGAAGAGCTTAGGAAAGAAAAAATTCAGACAACTTAAGTTTTCAAATCTTTCCTCCAGATCTCATGAATGCAATAAACTCTTGCATTACAAAATGCAGTTTCCCAGTGACACTAAATATCCATTTTCTTCCTTTTCCTTGTATTCATTTTGTGTGAAGTACTTATAAATTAGATCTGTATTTATAGCAGTTGTAACATTGGTTGGTGAACATTGGACAATATTTCAAAACTTATACTCATATGTAAGTAGATATAGAACTAATATGTTTGAACACTAATATTGATTATATATTGGCATCTAGATACACATTGAATTCTAGAATGTCTAATAGCTGCATTTTTTAATATTTTTATTGATTTTAGAGAGGAAGGGAGAGAGAGGTAGAAACATGAATGATGAGAATCATTGATCGGCTGCCTCCTGCAGGCCCCCTACCTATCGAGCCCGCAACCCAGGCATGTTCTCTGACCAGGAATTGAACCATGACCTCCTGGTTCATAGGTTGATGCTCAACCACTGGCCTGGCTAATAGTTGCATTTTTTATGAAGTTCTTCATTTAAAAACATATGATTAAATTAAATTTTCCAAAAAACAAAATCAAAATGTTTCCTTAAAATGTTCATGCTTATCTATAATAATAAAAGGGTAATATTAATATGCTAATTAGACAGGACGTCCTTCTGGGCATCCTTCTGGATGACCTTCCTGGCGAATTTGGGGCTGCGAGGGAAGCCCGGGTCCCGGGTGCCAGAGGAAAGCCAGTGCCGGCAGCTGGGGGAAGGAAGGCCTACTCTTGCATGAATTTTGTGCATGGGCCTCTAGTTAATTATATGTGTATTTTTTTTTAAGTTTAACAGATTTTTTATTTTAAAAGAAAAAATATTTAATACATAAAAATAATTTTGGCCCTAACCAGTTTGACTCAGTGGATAGAGTCTCGGCCTGCGGACTGAAAGGTCCCAGGTTCGATTCCGGTCAAGGGCATGTACCTTGGTTGCAGGCACATCCCCAGTATCAGGTGTGCAGGAGGCAGCTGATCAATGTTTCTTTCTCACTGATGTTTCTAACTCTCTATCCCTCTCCCTTCCTCTCTGTAAAAAATCAATAAAATATATTTAAAAAACAAAAAATAATTTTGATTTTTCATTTTTATGTGTTTAATATTTTTATTAAAATATGCTCAAATTTTATAAATTGTGCACAAAATTGCATTTAATTTTTAATCTCTTTGATATTGAGAAGTAGTATAAGTTGATAACTTGATAGAAATATAAAATAGAGAAGCAGGGCTCAAAAAAGATAAAAGTCTGAAAAGATAAAAGAAATAGAAAATCTTCAAAGGGGAGGATTGCTTAAATTTTTAAAAACAACAGGAAACAAAGGGAGCTGACTTCTGCAGAGTATGATTTACATAAAACTTATAAATAGAACAATATAAATATTTTATTTTAAAAATGTAACTACTGATCAAAACAATGAGAATGAGCAATATAACTCTTTCTCATCAGATTTACAACTGGAGCAGGTAAAATGAAATCCCTGCAACTTCTAACTATTTAATAAAGATTTTATTACTGATAAAAACAATGAAATTAATAAAGAGAGTTTTTATATCAGATTTTCAACAAATGTAACTCTGGCTGCTATTTAGAAGGTAACAAAAATTAAATTTATAAAAAAGAAATTGAGAAAAGAAAAATAAAACCTCTGTTTTATTATGTTTATTAGATTACTAGAGGCCCAGTGCATGGATTGGTGCACATTGAAAGGAAATTAATTAGAAGAAATATTTTAGAGGCCAGGGAGGGACCGTGAGAGGTTGGCTACAGGGCGTGTCCAGCCAGTCTTGCCCAGTCCCTATCAGCCAGATCCCAGCAGCAAGCTAACCTACCAGTTAGAGTATCTGCCCCTTGATGACCAGTGCACGTCATAGCAACTGGTCGAAGGGTCAAATAAACGATTGGACACTTAGCATATTAGGCTTTTATTATATAAGATAATTCTGGAAAATGGCTACTGCATCCCTCTCATGGTATGAGAATGCTTCTAGCTAAACACAGTCTGACTCAAGTTAAATTTTGAGATTTTCCCATTGAATGACCATAGTAGAAAACTTAATATTTTATTAGATATCAAAATTATTTCAAATTAAGAAAGTTGAATGTTATATATCAGCTTGTTACATGTTTCACAACCAATTTTTAAGAACAGCTTTGGCAAATTTGTTATTTGAAATACTTTGGTTTTCAATTAAAAGAATATGAAACTTCACTTACATTTTTAAAAAGCACACTTTCAATTATTAGATCTGAAATAAAAGGGGCTGAATAAATAGCAAATTATCAGTAGTATCATATATAAATACACAAAATATGATATTTTTGAAAAACGTTATTTGAGCCAAAACCGGTTTGGCTCAGTGGATGGAGCGTCGGCCTGCGGACTGAGGGGTCCCGGGTTCGATTCCGGTCAAGGGCACGTAACTTGGTTGCGGGCACATCCCCAGTAGGAGGTGTGCAGGAGGCAGCTGATCGATGTTTCTCTCTCATCGATGTTTCTAACTCTCTATCCCTCTCCCTTCCTCTCTGTAAAAAATCAATAAAATATATTTAAAAAAAAAAAAAAAAAAAAAACGTTATTTGACATTAACTTGAAAGGATATGTTACCCCTTTGTTCACTGTAACATTTTTTACAATAGTCAAGATATGGAAGCAACCTAAATGTCTATCGTCAGATAAATGGATAAATATGTGGTGTAGATATACACTGAGTGGCCAGATTATTATGATCTCTGAACACATAATAATCTGGCCACTCAGTGTAATTATATATTAGAGGCCTGGTGCATGAATTTGTGCATGGGTGGGGTCCGGCCAGCCTGGCCAGGGGACGGAGACATGGGTGGTTGGCCAGCCTGCCTGCTGGTCGAACACCTGGTTTAGGGGACAATTTGCATATTAGCCTTTTATTATATAGGATAATACTGAGTGGCCAGATTATTATGCGTTCAGAGATTATAATAATCTGGCCACTCAGTGTATACAATGAAACACTATGCAGCAATAAAAAAGAATGAAATCTTGCCATTTATGACAATATGGATGCATCCAGAGGGTATTATGAAGAGTGAAATTGTCAGGGAGAGAAAGACATATACCATACGGTATCACTTATATGTGGAATCTAAAGAAACACACACACACAACAAACAAATAAACAAATAAGACAGACTCATAGAAACAGAGACCAAAGGGATGGTTACTAAAGTGGAGGAATGAGTAAAAAAAAAAAAAAGGAATGAGATTATAGTCAATATTATTGTGGTAAGTTTGCACAGTAATAGATGATTACTAGAATTAGTAGGGGTAAGGTATAAAAATGTCAAATCATTACATTATACACCTGGAAATAATATAACTAATATAATATTGTATACCAACCATACCTAAATTTTAAAAAATTAAAAAAGAATGTTATTTGGCCTGTAATTAGCTGTTCATAATAATGCTTTTCAAAGCACAAACAGCACAGTGATCCCAGAAAATAATTGAAATTTTCTAGTTTAGTAAAAATCATTTCAAATTTGATTTCAAAAATGGCCAAATCTATGATATATTTATAATAAAAACTTATCACTACTTAGAATGAAGAAGTCAAAATTAGATTCACTTAATAGACAATAGAGTGAGAAAGAAATTTTACACAAAATTAAGAAGCAAATATTATTTATCAGTTCAACCAGAATACACAGCGGGGGGGGGGGGGAGGGGGGGGGGAGAACACACAAAAAAAAAAAACCTGAAAAGGACATTGACTGCACATATCATTTTTTTATCAGAGGCAGAAAACAGGGAAGTTGAAAGTAATGAATATTTCACTTATTATTTTAAAAAGTACATGTTTTGACTTAACTGAAAAAAACAACAGGCTTTTTTTTAAGTGTTGGATGAAAAGATTATTGAGGACAAAGCTATCATGATGTCATTAGAATGACTGATTAAGAAGGAAGCTAACAAGCTAGAATTTTGGCCGATGATCCTGAAACATCTCATTCCAAGTGCAGCACATAGTTTGAATTTGTTATCAGGAGACCTCAGCCGGACCCAAAGGAGTGATGAAATACTTTGAAAGAATTCAAAGACTAAATGTGATATTTTCTGCATCTGCCCCAAAGATGTAGTATCTTGAAGAAAGATATCAATTTTACAAACATTCTTGCAAGCATAATAGGAACACTAACTACTGATAAAAATATCCAAAATGAAAAATACACTTTAAAAGATAAGCAAAACAACATAAGAGGCTCAAACCAAAGCAAATTTTGGTCTTTGGTGAAAAAGATAATAACTTTGAATTAGCATGATTCAAAATTATTTGATATTAACTTGTTGAAAGTGATGAATATTTTTATAAAAGTTATAAAAATAAATATATGTAAGTGTGGCTATTTCACTTTTAAATGATGAAGGTTTTAGAGAAAATGCTCTTACATATCAATAGAAACTGCCTTGGACATATATAACGTGAGTGGTATTCCAGCCCTGGCTGAGCAGCTCAGTTGGTTAGCATATCATCTTGATACACCAAAGTTGCAGGTTTGATCCCCTGTCTGGGCATATATAAGAATCAACCAATGAATGCATACATAAATGGAATATAAGACAATTAGTATAAGAAAATGAGAATTTTTGCATGACTGTGAATAAGAAAATACACATAAATAACCCCCAAATGAATATTAATAGAGATTAATTTCTGGCCATCATAGATCAAGGTATAGTCTCAACTTTGTTATTTTCAGGATTCTCTATAATAGACCAGCATTACAATTTTTTAAGAAAGAAAAATTTAGTAAGTATTCATTGATATAAGCTAGACAGCTTAGCCTCTCAGGATATTGATTAGGGTAGAGAAGGATGGAGAGTAGATCAAGTAGGGAGAAAAGTTACCTGGTGCAGTACATCCTCCCCTTAAAATAGTCTCAACCTTCACCACTTGGAATTTTATCCCCACTCAGTAGAAATACAAACAACATCAGGTACCATATCATTGTGGTGATATTAATTTGGCCATTGTCCTACCTGAAACTGAATAGCACCTGCCATTCAGATTTTTTTAAAAGATTTTTTTCTATTGATTTCTAGAGAAAAAGGGAGAGAGAGAGAGAGAAACATCAATGTGAGAGCAAATCATCTATCAGCTGCCTCTTGCATGCCCCCTACTGGAGATCAAGCCCACCCTGACCAAGAATCAAACCAGCAATCTTTTGGTGTGTGGGACAACACCCAACCAACTGAGCCACACCAGCCAGGGTTGCCACTCATATTTTTCACTTAAAAATTTAAAGAGATAATTAGAGAGCTGAAACTTTAAAGAGATAATTAGAGAGCTGTAAAATAGCTGAAACCCTCTGCTGTTTTTGCTGGTTAAAAGGCTTGAGTCAGTAAACAATGTTGTCTACTTACAACTTATTCCAGGTTCCCCTTACACTCTGCTGGCACCTTACTCAGCTCAGACCACTCTTGACACGTACTGTCACAGATTCTTGGAAACAGATGGTGATTGATCTGCAGGAAGTTCATTTTGACATGCTCAAGATCAACAGCTATGAACTGAAGAAGCAGAGAGAGAATTTGAACAGTGATGTAGTCAGGACAAAGACCTACTGATTCTACGGCTAACTTTGAGTTGGAATGGTTCTTCAAAGCTGTTCTGAACTGTGGCATAGCGTCAGGCCTTGATAACTCTGTATGACTAGTTCTTGCATTGGGCTGTCCCAGGAAGGAGGCCTGACTTTAGGTGGGTAACTCTCTTCAGCTAAGAGAGTCTTGGGCAAGAACTCAGTTGAGAACAGTTGGTTGTCAAGACTCCCAACACAGGAGAAATGAGCATGTCAGTCCGAGAGGACAGACTCAGGACAGTACACCATGACATCAACTACAACCACTGTCTTTCAAGATCACTTTAAAAGCTACTGTCTACTTCTATCTCATGTTGGCATAACAGTCAGATCTACCAGAAAACTAGGTTTGGGGTTTTTTTTTCCTTCTTCATGATGGCAAAGCAGTAAAACAGGTACCATGTTAACGAGTCTCCCAGAGCAGCTAGATTTGCACTCAGTCTACTCCATACCATCTATCTTTTATAAAGTAACACTGCTGTGCATATCTAATTTTATAATGGAATTGATCTGATATAACATACATTTCATCTTGGAAAGTTTGATTCACATAATCACAAGATGTTACAAGGCCAAGCATCTACTTTCTACCAGAATCCAATAGCAAGCTGGAAACTTTTCAAATGGAAATAGTTGAAAGAATAGGGAGAGCATTGCATCACTCCTACTCTGCAGATGCCTGAGCTGTGATTTCTCTTACTTGAGTTTGGAAGAATTTCACAAAGCACGGTGTCTGTCACAAATACTTCAAAATGAAATCACTGGTTATTAGACCCAAATAGTAAGATGGCTTGAACCGAACCAGACTTGTGGCAGAGCTCTTTGGTATTCAAGACCCAAATCAATACTAGCCCCTTTACAAGTCTGGATAATTCAACGGGTTGGAGAAGGCTGATGATGTAGCATATACTGCCTCCCACATCCAAAGAGGCCCATCAAACGGTATCTCTTTCACTGAGTTAGGTGGAATAACTAGTCTCATATTTTAGAAGGGTTATCTTACCAAAAAAATTTCACTTATTTGACATACCACTGAACTTTTTCAACATTTCACTTCCATTCTCTAGCACATATATGCCTGACGAGGACATTTATGGTGCCTGTTACTACCTGTTCACCATTTTCAATTAGCATAATGTCTTAGATGTAAAAGATTAGGATAATTTTCAGACCATACCCCAGCTTATTCCCCAGACTGAATCTTAATCTGCATTTTAATAGGATTCCCAGGTGATTCATCTGTACATTTAAATTTGAGAAGCACTGCCCAAGACTGTTCCATGTAGGAGAGCAGATATGACACAGGCCTTGAGGCAAAATAGGTAAGTACATTTCTGTCCCTACCTCGTAAATATTCCCATTTCATACATAAGGGTTCTATTCCTTCCCCACCATGGTCCTTATCTTACTGTGAGATAATTAGCAAGGTTGCGTATTAAATTAATGTTTACAATCAAACCCTGTTGGTCTTCAGTTTTTACATTCCTTGTAAATTCATGAAGGATTTTTTCAAAACAGCCAACAGGTCTTCTGGATCTCCACAGGTATTCATAATTGTCTGTTCATACCTGATATTTTTGCTTTTCTTATATGTACATCTCTAAGGCTATAAACTGAATCCAGGGAATCAAACCATCGCATAATCACTGTTGTTGCCATAACTACAAAGCACCACAGCCACTTGATCTCCCTCCATCTGTGCTTCCTCTAATGACTTGATTTGATTAATTATAATGCCACTCTATGCCATGGATTATCCATGCCTTATCCCCTTTAGCAAGGAGTTATTATCCCTGTATTCTTTGCATATATAAGTGATTCTATTCTAGAATTTCATTTTGAGGACCTGTTTCCTAAAGCTATTTCCTGAACCAATTATTGTATTAGTCAAGACCAAATATGGCAAATCTAATTCTCAGTATGGTCCCAGTAAGGCACACTCTACTTAGGATATTTTGAAAAAGTGAAATCACAAGGGTACATTGCATTAACCCATGTCTAGTAACAATGGAACTGTCAACACCTCTGGACAGAAAATAAAAAATGGGAGTGGGTGGAGTTTTTATCATAATCCAGAAGTGGAGAGTGCTAAGGACATGATCATCTTGAAAGAATTAGTAACTTTCAGTTAAGGGTCATAGCAAGCCCAAGCCAAAGGCACAGGGAGAAATAATAAATATTCTGGCCCCTCAGTCTTCCCTCTCTCTTATCTACTTTAGGGGTTTCCCATTGGTCAAACACACGAAGATGCTAAGGGACAAAGGAACCCATTGAGGTATTCCATTTAAGTTGGTCACTTGGGGCAAAGAATTGGTGCAAAAAATGAAAAATACATTAAAGGGGTGAACATAACTGCAGCACCTCACAATTCAACATCCAGGATACAATGAGAAATTTAAGCAATGAGATTGGGAGAGGCTTAAGTCCTCAACAGAATACTTTTTGCCAGAAGACAAATTATAAGAGGAAAAGGAACTTATAATCAGAAATCTCCTTGGTGATAAGAGAAAAAAGAAAAAGGAGTTAATTAGATTATTTTAACGGTTATTAACACCAGCTTCTAATAACCTGATGTACTCATCTTCACTATAGCTATATCTTCCTTTATTATTTTTAACAATCAGGTTTTAAATTTCTATTTATCAAGCATTGGAAAATAGGCACTAAAAACAAAGAGATAAATGAAACACTGTCCATTTCTTCAAGACGCTCATGGTCTAGTGAGAAAACAGTCACAGATAATATAATTCACCATAATAAGTGCTCTGTCACAGGTAAGCACCCAGCGCATGAGACCTCAAGTGAAGGCCCTTACATAGACAACTGAATCTAGGAAGTTTCTCACACAGATGATCTGTGCAGGGGGTTAAGGATTAGTAGGTGGTAACTAGGAAAGAAGCATGAGAAATACAGTATATTCAGCAGAAACAACATTATGTGGGAAAACAGTATGAGCCACACACAAAAATTTCAAGTTGCAATCTATTATGTCCAGGATATATGTGTAATATATCCACCTGCTAAAATTAGCCACTCTTCCTCCTACATAGTGTTAAAGACATCCTGGTACAACCCTTGTGCTTCAGATCCTACTGTTTTAGAATTCATGCTAATGGTTGCCCTTCTGTTTATATGGTCTCCTTCTAACAATGGTTAAATAACACAGTTAGGCTTAATTTTCTGCTAAAATTTTCCCCAGTAATCTTGACTGAGAATGAATATCCAGGAAGCCCTCAGTCACATATTTATAAGTTCTTTCCATGGAGTCAGTTACTGACATGGTAGTTTACCTTCTTCAGTCATCCCAAGAAGATGGTTCACAGATTTTATTCTGAGGTAATATATTTTGGGTTAGGATTTGATTGCTGCCATTCCCAGGTCTTGCTTAAAGTTAAATGAAGATGAATTCAAAGCACTAATCAGCATTTTAGGAAATTTAGCTCTGAACAGAAGAAATATTTTATATTCTGATTAAATTGCACCATAAGAAATATCAGCATTGTGAATATGCACATTATGGATAGACATTAGATAGATGGATAGACACAGAAATGCACAGAGATTGAGCTTAATCATATCCAAGTATAAAGAAGTTTCTAGAAGGCTGAGATTGACCATTATACACACAAAAAGGGAATTGAATATATGAAGGAACAGGTTTCCAACATTTTTAAAAAAGTGTAAAAAATGCTCACTTATCTTCCTCTAAGAATTTAAGAAAAAAGAGGAGAAGCAAGTGAAGACACAGAACATTTTGGGTTTATGATGTAGAACAGATGAATTTCTCATAGAAAAAACTTCTTATATCAATAAAATGGGAAATAAGGTTATACCACTAGATAACCTTATTGTTTGAATAGTGAACAGCATAATATAAGTTAAGTAGATACAGGAACCAGAAATGTATTATGCATGGAATATAAAAATTTGTAATTCCTAATGACAGGAAGCATTACTGAACAAGTGTGAAGAGGTTGGCTAAAATTAAATAGAATAATGTATTAGTGAAAACATTCGACCTGTGGTTAATTTTCTCTAACAAGCTTTAGTAGCAGGAAGAAAAATTGGAAAAAGGAGATAAATGAATTAGTGTATAAAGTTAAGGAGAAAAATTTAAAGACATTAAGAAAATAAATGCTGTTCTCTAATTATAAAACAACAAGCAACATAGCTTTCAAATACTTTAAAGTCTGATCTTATATTTGGGAAATAAAGTTAACAATTTATAGAATAATATAGAAAAATTTAGTTAAGAAATGCAAGTACTATCTACATCATTGTCTTTTATGTTAAAGACTAGAGGCCTGGTGCATGAAATTCGTGCATGGAGGTGGGGGTTCCCTCAATTCAGCCTGCACCCTCTCCAATTGGAGACCCCTTGCGGGATGTCTGACTGCCATTTTAGGCCCAATCCCAGGGCCTGATTACCCCTTACTGCCTCTGCCTGCCAGCCTGATCACCCCTAACTGCCCTCCCCTGCTGGCCTGGTTGCCCCCAACTGCCCTCCCCTGCTGGCCTGGTTGCCCCCAACTGCCCTCCCCTGCCAGCATGATCTCGCCCCCAATGGCCCTCCCCTGCAGGCCTGATGTTGCCCCCAACTGCCTTCCTCTGCTGGCCAATTTGGTTCTGATTGGTCGATTCCTATGCCAGTCAGCATCAAAAGCTCTGCCTCCTAGGCAGCCATTGGCTCCCCACAGCACCCAGATTTGGTTCTGATTGGTCAGTTCCTATGCCAGTCAGCATCAAAAGCTCCACCTTCTAGGCAGTCATTGGCTCCCCACAGAACCCAGATTTGGTTCTCATTGGTTGGTTTCTATGCCAGTTAGTGTCAGAAGCTCCACCTCCTAGGCAGCCATTGGTTCCCCACAGCACCCACCTTTGGTTCTGAATGGTAGGTTCCTATGCCAGTTAGCATCTCCAGGCCTATCTCTGGGCCTGATCAAAGAGGCAGGGCTTAACAGCAGTCCCCATGGAGGCAGGGAGAGAAAGAAAAGTCTGGCTGCTGGTGAAGATCAGAAAGAAAGAGAGAGAGAAAGAGAGAGGTAAGTACACTGATAAACAGCTTCCACTGAGGCTGCAGATCAGACCCTGACTCACTTTCTGGGTCTCAGTCACCTGGGCAGTCAGTGCTGGGTCACCAGGCTGCAGCTGGGCAACCCAGCGCTGACTTCCGGATGGTCAGCGTTTGGTCGTGAGCACTCGTTACAACCCTGGGCTTGTAGTATTAAGATAATCATTAGCACTGTTATCCAAACACAGGAGCAAAAATAAAAACTACATTAGATGAAGCCATAGGCTTTTTCTCCCTTTTCAACAACAAAAGTGATTAACTGCAGAGGTTGGTGTTTTTATGTAGTAACTAGAGGCCCATTGTACGAAATTTGTGCAGGGAAGGGAGTCCCTCAGCCCGGCCTGTGCCCTCTCCTATTCCGGGACCCCTCAGGGGATGTCTGACTTCCAGTTTAGGCCCAATCTCTGCAGTTGGACATCTCTCTTGCAATCCAGGACCACACACCCCTAACTGCTCACCTACCTGCTCACCCCTAACCACTTGCCTGCCTGCTCACCCCTAACCATTCGCCTGCCTGCCTGCTTGCTCCTAACCACTCGACGGCCTTACCTGCTCAGTGCACATCATAGTGATCGGTCATTCCGGTCGTTCTGATAATGGTTGCTTAGGCTTTTATATATAGAGAGATACCAGACTGCCTCAACGACTCTGTTCTGTGAAATGAGTGTATTCATTGAGGATCAATAACTAAGTGTTATGGATGTATCCAGTCTGTGATATTTTGTTATGGCATCCCTAGCAACCTAATACAGATTTTGGTACTGAGAAGGGGGGTTCTACTGTAAGAATAAATATCTAAAAATGTAGAAATAGCTTTAGAAGGCAGTAATGGGTCAAGGCTGAAAGAACTTGGAGGTGCAGGTCAGAAAAAGGCAAGATTGCTTTGAAAAAATAGAGAAGACGCTCTGGTGAAGCATCAAATGGAAATGAGGAACATGTTATTGGACACTGATGAAAATGTGTTCTTTGGCCCTCACTGGCTTAGCTCAGTAGATAGAACATTGGCCCTCAGACTAAAGAGTCCCGGGTTCAATTCCAGTTAAGGGCAGGTATCTTGGTTGCAGGTTTGATCACCAGCCCTGGTCAGGGCATGTACAAGAGGCAACCAATTGATGTGTCTCTCTCACATCAGTTTTTCTCTCTCTCTGTTTCTCCCTTTCCCTTCCACTTTCTCTAAAATTCAATGGAAAAATATCCTCGGGTGAGGGTTAACAAACAAACAAAAAGGTATGCTTTGTTATAAATAACTTGACTGAATTGTGTTCTAGTGCTTTGTAGAAAGTAGAACTTGTAGGCAATTAAATTGGATATTTTGTTGAGATTTCTAAGCAAAATATGAAGGTGTGGAATAGGACCATAGAGCCAGATGGCTACAAACAAGTATTATCCTTCAATATAATGGAAGAATAACCCTGAAGGTGATGCAGAGATCAGTGGGGTTGCGACCATGGGTGCAAAGGGCACAGGCCCACAGGACGGGGCTGTCTCTTTCTCAGTTTCAGAGGGGTGGGATTGCCACCCAGTTGGCCCAGACAATGAGACCACCACATCGACATGCCTGAAGGACACAGCATTGAGCCAAAAAGGAGTATGTCAACCACTAAAATCTAAAGGACCTGTTTGGGATCCATGCCTGAATTCTTCTTTCTAATTTCTCTCCTTTGCAACAAAAATATCCTATACCTGTCACACTATTATATTTTATAAACACATAACTTGTGTGGTTTCACTGATTCACAGCTGGAGAAGAATTTTACCTCGGGATGAATCACCCATACTTGAATCAGTCATGGCCCTAAAATTGATTTTAGAAACCTCCAATTTTTTATAATGGGCTGCAAGGAAGCCTGCTCAACCTTTGCCCAGGGGAGGTGCATTATCATTATTATACTTGACAAAAGAAACCTGTCATCTGCTTTAGAGAAAAGACCCTTTCTCTATCTTGCAAGGCGGTTTGCTATCCATGCCTCCTGGAAAAGACAGTCTTAAAAAAACTGTGAAGGCCTCTGCTTGCAAGAAGTTCAGCAATGAGAGACCCATGAAGCATTCTCTCCCAACAATTGTTAATGGATAGAATTGAGAGTACTCAGGTACTCACTAAGTATAAGCAATAAAGAAGCACATAGACTCAGAAGTTAAATTACTAGTAAAATTATACAATCATTGATTATACAATCATTTACTTCTAAGTAAAAACAGAATCGTTTAAATTTAGGCATGTGAATATGAAGTGCCTATAGGACATAAAATGGATTATCTAGAATGAAATTGGAAATTAGGATATCCAAAAGAAAGATTAAATACTGGTTTTAGCAATGTGAGAATACATTACCAACATGAAAATCATTCTTATGGCAAAGTAAACAGAAGCTTTCGTATCCTTTTTTAAAAGTGTATTTTTATTGATTTCAGAGAGGAAAGGGGAGGAAGAGAGAGATAAAAACAACAATGATGAAAAAGACTCTATTGGCTGCCTCTTGCACGCCCCCTACTGGGGATCGAGCCCACAACCCAGACATGTGCCCTTGACTGTAATCAAACCCAGGACCCTTCAGTCTGCAGGCTGACGCTCTAGCCACTGAGCCAAATCAGCTAGGTCAACTTTCTTAACCTTTTTAGGAATACCTTCTAGCCTAACTGTCAGGAAAACTAGGCTCATAGGTTAAATCCTGCCCACCAACTCTTCTGTATAAACATAAAGTTTTACCAAAACACAGCCACACCCTTTCATTTATATATCATCCATAGCTGCTTTCACACTACAATGGTAGAATTTGTTACAACAGAGATCATTTGAGCTGCAAAGACAAAAATATGTACTATCTGGCTCTTTAGAGAAAAACTTTACTACCCCTACTCTGCATTCTTGAATTTGTTCTATCGTTTTTGTTTCTCTAGGTCCTTTCTGGACATTCAAAGCCATTTGTGAAAGTAGACAATATTCATTCTTCCTTTCCAAAGTCTTATATCATGAAACCATACCTACTTTTTCTCTGTAGCTTTTGGAATCAGAACTTCAGAGCTGCCCTGGCCAGGTGGCTCAGTTGGTTGGGACATCGTCTGGTACACTGAAAAGGTTGCAGGTTTGATTCCCCATCAGGGCACATACCTAGGTTGTAGGTTCAATCCCCGGTCAGGGCTCATTCGGGAGGCAGCTAATCAATGTTTCTCTCTCACATCAATGCTTCTCTCTCTCTCTCTCTCTCTCTCTCTCTCTCTCTCTCTCTCTCTCTCTCTCTCTCTCTCTCTCTCTTCCTCTTTCTCTAAAATCAATAAACATATCCTTGGGTGAAGATTAAAAACAAACAAACACAAAATTCATAGCTGGCGAAGGCATTACATGAGCAAAGAAAAGAGGTTGTAGGAAAAAAGGTGGATACTTAGAGGCAGGGAACCAATTTGCAAGGTTGGGTCAAAGCAATAGGATATGAACATACTTTTTCATGTTGCTTTGTGATTCAAATTCTGTAACTGCTGAAATGTCTGGGACATATTTCATGTGTATTATGCAGAACAAGAAGAAACAGGCAGAGTCAGCAAAAAGAAGTCCAAGATAACCTGCTGTGACAAGCAGAGCAAATGAAAGCTTGTCTGACAAAAAAATAGATTCTACAGTCCACTGCCTGTTCCTGATGTTAACAGAGGCAGAGGAGATGTGCATAATATAGAGCAGTTTTCAAGGTGATGTCAAAGGATGGTGACTGGGAACTCAGTCTAGAATGGTGATTTTTAAAGAGCAAAGAAAGACTTGTGAATGTAGAGTTTATTGCAAAAAAGGAAATCTATCATTACGAATTTTTTATCATAATGGAATTTCTTAAATTTGTCATCAACTTAAAAAGTTATCCTTTTGGAATTGTATATTAAAATGTTTTGGATCTTTTGAAATTATATATTAAAATATTTTAAGGACTTGGAGATAATAAAAAATATCTTCCAGTTTCTGCAGGCTATGACAAGTTATGATTTCATTAACTCTATAGTTTACTGCATCTTAAAAAGTTTTTGAAAAGTATTTGAACATATGTCATATAGCTTGTCTTTGGCTTAAGGCCAGTTACCTGGTTATATTAGGGTGTGTTGTAATTACCCTGTGAATGTATAACTGATGAGTGTGAACACAAAATATCTCCCTGCTTGTCACATTGTCAGTGACAACTTCATGATACTTTCTATAAAGCTTTTCCATTCTGGACCTATATTTTCAATAGACTCAGTGTAATGTCAGCTGTCTAAAACTCAGTAATCCCCAAGAAATGAGTAAGGAAGAAGTGTGGAATTTATCACTATTTCATGGTGCTGTTGAACTTTTTTTTAAAGCAAAAAAATCCTAGTCACTTCTCCATGTCCCATATATAAGGTATAAACATAATAATTTGAATAACATTGCTAATGATATTATACAAAGAAGAATATAATCCTGGAAGACCTTTTCTCTTATGTTTTCTTGTAGAATTTTGTAGCTGAGATCCACATCTTAGGCAAATCTCAGAAATATTTTATGTTCATTACTGAAAATCTGATCAGTAACATAAAGCAATAATTTTGACAAGTTCTTGATTAAATACTTAGCCTCCATAGATTCAGAACTAGAAGGAATTATCTTATTAAATAATTTGTCTAGAGTCTACTGTTTTGAGGTTTAATTAATGAGAACCAAATATGTTTTGGTTGGACATTCTGCTCATAATTCATTTTCACAAGATCTGAAAGGAACAAGTGAGGTTTTTATTTTTTTCTTGAAAGACTCATGTCCTAATTAATATACTAATTGTAAGTAAATAACTAAAATTTAAAAATATTTTAGTTTAATGTTATAAATACTAGTTTCTTACTTTAATTACTTCAAGTTCTTGATCATAAATGAATATAAAATTGTATTACCACTAGAGGCCCAATGCACAAAATTCGTGCAAAAGTAGGCCTTCCTTCCCCCTGCTGACAGCACTGGCTTCCCTCTGGCACTTGGGACCCGGGCTGGCTTCCCTCTGGCCGCCGGCAGGCACCCAGAACCCAGGCTTCCCTCCCTCCAGCTGCTGGCAGGCACCCAGGACTCAGACTTCCCTCGCAGCCCTGGCTTCGTCTGGAAGGATGTCTGGAAGGATATCCAGTCTAATTAGCATATTATACTTTATTATTACAGATAATTAATTAGTAAAGTACTTTAACTTTAAAATAATATCCATACATTTTAACTGTTGTATTTTCAACACAAAACATTTAGGAGGATTTTCCACTTCCAACTTACATCTAGTATGTTCTATTCATCTATAATGCGTATTCCGATGCCAAAAATAAATTCCAATGATATAACTATGTTTCTGAAGTTGATTGAATGTGATGAAAAGCTATGTTCACAAATGATTATTGATAACATATTAATTAAATGTGAAAAAAATGACATTGTGTTAGGTATTCTCTATTTGATATCACAAATACTAAAGCCTGATGAAATCTTTGTTGCCAACCACAAAAAAACAAAGCTGAATGTTGGAACATACAAAGTCAAGGCAAAACATGTCATCCAATATTCTTAATATATATATGTATGTGTTTTTATTGATTTCAGAGAGGAAGAGGAAGGTAGAGGGAGAAATAGAAACATCATTGATAAGAGAGAATCACTGATCAGCTGGCTCCTGCACGCCCCACACTGGAGATCAAGCCCGCAACCCAGGCATGTGCCCTGACTAGGAATCAAACCTTGACTTCCTGGTTCATAGGTCAACACTCAACCACTGAACTACACCAGCTGGGCATCACTCAACATTCTTTGAAAATTTGCCAGGCATTGGACAGGGCACCAAGACATTCCAGAGAAAGCGTGAACTTTACAGTTTGCCTGAAACAAATACACATCCACACAGAGAGGTATTCTTAATGTTCTTTACTTGATGTAATCAACAACATTAATACTTATTTTCTTGTAGAGCCACAAAAATTTGCAAATAATATCTACCTTCACCTACACATCCAGATTCAAGGGACAATAATACCTTCAAACTGCAACAGAGACTTTTCAATCTAATCTCTTCCACTTTTCCATTCACTGCCATTTTCATTGTATTTCATTCAGTGATTAAAATTCGCATAACTGAGCTGTTGAAATAGACACCTGCAGAATGCTACTTAGATTTGGTTCTCTGTTTATATCAGGGGTGGGCAAACTTTTTGACTCGAGGGCCACAATGGGTTCTTAAACTGGACCGGAGGGCCGGAACAAAAGCATGGATGGAGTGTTTGTGTAAACTAATATAAATTCAAAGTAAAGGAGCAGAGGGGAAAGCAAGAGAACCAGATAGAACAGCCGGATCCGGCCCGTGGGCCGTAGTTTGCCCAAGGCTGGTTTATATTCACACTAGAGGCCCATTGCACGATATTCATGCAAGAATAGGCCTTCTTTCCCCTGGCTTCACTCCCAGCTGCCTGGTAGCAGGCAAGTCCCCGTTCCCCAGGCCCAGCCCTCCTGGGAGCCAGCAAGTCCCCGCTCCCCAGGCCACCAGGGAGCCGGCATGTGCCCACCCCCGGCCCTCCTGGGAGCTGGCAAGTCCCAGCTCCCAGGCCCGCCCAGGAGCCAGCAAGTCCTTGCTTCTGTTAGGAGCATGGCTCCAGTAGTTCCCTCCGCAGCCCCCCTTCCCCTCATAGCAGGCGTCATGCCCCTCCCAGCTGCTGCGCCCTGCATATGCAAATTGACCTCCATCTTTGTTGGGTTAATTTGCATACTCACTCTGATTGGCTATGGGCGTAGCGGAGTGATGGTTAATTTGCATGTTTCTCTTTTATTAGGTAAGATTGGCCACGTGGGAAAATTCAAAACGCTTAGTTGTCAGGTTACCAAAGAGAAGGTAGAGAATGTGAATCTATGTGATTTCAATGGTTTTGAATATATTTTGGAGGCGATATCTATCCTATGTCTTTTGTGCACATTAAAACTTTTGAAGATAAAATAGCCATTCTTGAAACCAACACTGTTCTTTCCTAATTGTGTCTACTTTATGCCCACAGAGCTCTGCAACATATATTTCTATTGACATCAAAGCAAGTTCTAAGTCCTGCTGCATTCTGCAAGCTGGGGATGGAGGGCAGATCCCAATAGAAATCCATTCTATTGTCTTCATCATAAACATATTTTATTTCAAACTCTGTCAATACTATAGCAAGGAGAGAAGAAATCCCAGAGGAAACTACAGATTAAACTATGAACCACAGAAGTGAACACACAGGGCATAGATCTATTTAAGTGTTTTGTCAATACCGGCTCTCGTATTGCCACAGGCTTTATAAAATTTTTAGGACTTAGTTTTATTATTTTCTTTTACAGAAGCTTTGGAGCTAAATTTAAGATACTGTGATCAATCAGAGGGTGGAGGTATTTTTTAACATCTGAGTTATCATTTGGTGAGAGTTTAAGAGTTATAACTTGCCTCCCTCCGCCACCCAAGAGGGTCCACACAGATTTCCCCATTCTCCCTTTTGAATCTCCCACAATAAGTATCCATTGTGTCTTATTGTCGACCAAAACTCTTCCTGAGCTGCCTTAATCATATTTCCTTTGGCATGGATCAACCCTGAAAAGGATATGGAATGAAAAAAAAAAAAAAAAAAACATTCATGAGTTTTTGCGAAGTAAACCCATGGGTTTGTTTTCAAAATAAACACCAAGTGTTGTTTCAGGAAAGTCTTGCCATTTCAGTAGAAGTTGTAAAGGAAACACATTTTTTACATCACTATCACGTATTGGGTATGTAGTGTCCTATCCAAACATCACCCTTCTTATTATTTTCTTTTTAAGGAAAAAAAAGTTATATAAATTTATACAAAAGTGTGTGTTTAAAATAATATTCACTTAACAAAAGAAGTATGCAATACAAACACTGAGCAAATCTATATGGACTAAATCAGAGTTTAGGAAAATAGTTCCCAGAGATTTGAAAGCTCTAAAAAAGAAGTCTTCTTAAACTGATGGAAAACAAGATTAGCTCCACACTGCACAACTGGATATCCTAGCAGAGTAGAGTGAAGTAAGTAACATATAAAAGAAAAGTGCTGTGCAAATGGGTCAGTTTGGGGAGCCCTCTAATATATATGGATATTAGAGGCCCAATGCACCAAATTAATGCAAGAGTAGGCCTTCGCAGCCGCGGCTGCCTGGATCCCTCCCGCAGCTGCAGCCCCGGCTATGTCCTGGAAGGACGTCCAGTCTAATTAACATATTAAGTTTTTATTATTCTAATATATATATATATATATATGATCAGAAACTACAAATTTATTACAAAATAAAACTTAAAATGGAGAAATAACTAAAATACTCATTTACCAGTTCTAACCTTTGGAATGACCATGAACTGGAGTTGAGCAATTTTCTTCACACCAAAGTATTCTTCTGGAATTTTGCATCCTAATTGTCTCTTACTAAATCTACATGACAGTACTCAATTATCTTCTCTTCCAAGAAATGTTGTCTGATTCGGAGTCCCCTCCTGTGTTCCTCTACCACCCAGTATATGCCTTCATTGCATTTCTCAATTTATCATTTTTGCTTTCACTGTTTTCTCCGCTGGACTACAATCATTTTGAAAACAAAGGTGTGTTTTTCCCCATTGTTGTATATACAGTGCATTAACCAAAGTAGCGTCTCATTCATTGTTTGTTGAATGACTGCATAATTGCAATGCCAGGAAAAGACAAAGCATATAAGATAGTGCCCTTACCATGTGCCTAGCCCTATGCTAGACACTTAAATATTTTACCCATTTATTTTCCACATCAACACAGTAGACTGGTTGTTTTATGTGTGCAGATGCTCAAGTTTAAAAAGATTGAATACCATGCTCACGTCTTCACAACTAATAAGAGATGGAGTTCAGAATTTAAATCCAGCAGTTCTTGGTTCAAGAGATCACTGTCTCTTCCTGAGCCCAGCCTCCAAGAGGTAGAATCAGCTTTAGGAAGTAGATTAGAGAATCCAAAAACAAAGCAAGGTTCTATACCAACTGCCAAGAGACAGCTTTACATCCTTAGCCCTCCATGCTCTTGTTTCTTGTTTATCCCTGTGTCATCAGACACTATCTTTCTGAATACTTCCCTCCTTTTGATGTGGGATAATTTCTTTGACTCAAACTTGGATTCCCTCCTCTTTGAAGTTTTTGAAATGCAGAGGGGTGACATCATAGCACTCATTTCATGGTACATTACCAGCATTGGCCCATGCAAACCCACAGTTGCTTTATTTACTATTCCACTTGATTCCTATAGCTCATGCCTTTCCCCCTCCTACCACAGGCAAGCATTCTAACAGGTTTAAGAGGATTTTTGCTAATATGTTCTTTCAAAATGCATGTTCTTGGTACGCACATATTTTTAATTTAGATAAATTTGTTTTGTCGTAAATCTTACGTTTTTTTACATTTTTATGAACTCTACATTTTAAAAGGTCATCTTTGTTGGTGTGTATACATTTAACACATTGCTCCATAGTGTGCATCTAATTTTCTCTCAGAACCACCTGGAAGTACTCACCCTTACCTACCTCACCTGGCCTATGTGTCAAAGCAGGTGGAAACCAAATAAATGGGAAGTGAAATAAATTCAGTGTCACCTAATCTTTCACCAACATTGATTAAAATAAGCTCTCTATATATAATGTGTCATATTAATAAAGCACATTGAGTGTGCTCATACTATACATGTTCAAGACATTCACCTGTTCATATTTAGGGATTTCGTGGGGATATTTCTTTGTATGTAACATATAACATAAGGTAGAATAATTATAAAGAATATGGGATAGCCTAACTGGTTTGGCTCAATGGATAGAGCGTCAGCCTGCAGACTGAAAGGTCCAGGGTTGGATTCCAGTCAAGGGCATGTACCTTGGTTTCGGCTTGATCCCCAGTAGGGGGTGTGCAGGAGGCAGCTGATCAATATTTCTCTCTCATTGATATTTCTGACTCTCTATCCCTCTCCCTTTCTCTCTGTAAAATCAATAAAAAAATATTTTTTTAAAAAGACTGTGATAATAAAATAATCTTAACTACAGATGGATTATGGAGAGGACACAAGGACTAAAATAAAAGTTGTGTTTTGTTGTTGTTTTGTTTTTAAATCACTCGTGAATAGTAACATTTAATTTGGAGACAAGAAAGTATCATTATTTAAACAACTTTTGTAAATTTTCTTTATAATCTCCTTAATGTCATCATCCTTTAAAAAGTAAGTTTATGGAGTACTAACTATAATATAGTTATTTTAATTTAATTTTGATAACCCATAAAGTTTAAAGTTATTACCCCGATGTATTGATAAGGAAACTAAGATATTGAGTGATATGAAAAAAGTTATAGAGCTAAGGCAAGGCCAGAATTCATCCCGACCTAGAGCTGGATGAGCACAGGCTTTGCTCAGAAATATTTGGCTCAAATCTCAAGTCTGCTACTTATCAATTCTCTGACATTTGGCAAGTTACCTACACTTTCTGTGCCTTAATTCCTAAGCTGTAGAATGAAGTTATTGATTCCTATGTAAAGAATTACTGTGGATATTAGAGATGATATATGTAGTGTCCAGCACAGTGTCTGACACATAATTGGCATTCATTCATTCATTCATTCTTACCAAATTCACAGATTTCATAAATGGCATTAGAACCCATGCCTTTGGGGCATAAATTCAGAACTTATTCCAGGAGATTAGTTACATCTTTAAATAACCAACATACGCTATGCTTACTATATACTTCTGAGGCATGTGATCTAATATGCTTTGTGTCTTTATTTTCTCTGTTCTCTCTTCCCAAAACCTATTGATCAGAGTACTCTTTCTTCTTGTGGTTGGCCTTGATCATGTTACTAATTTTCTAAGGGGAGCACCATATTTAAAACGCTTCACAACCTAGACTCCACCTACATTCCAAATTCATCTGCTTCTATAGTTTGGGCGTCAGCTTGCAATAGGTCTAGTATTTACCTTGCCTCCACTTTTGTTCCTCAGTTCCCTTGCCCCTTCATGGCAATCTTTTTGCCTCTTCCTTTCAACTTTTCTTCTGCTCTTCATGGCCAATAAAGCTATTGTCTTCCCTTTAACTTGATGTGTGTGAGACAGAGCTCCTTTGAACTTTGAACTTAAGACAAAGTTTTTTTCCTCTTTTTATATGACAATTTATTTTTTTAATATATTTTTTATTGATTTTTTTTACAGTGAGGAAGGGAGAAGGATAGAGAGTTAGAAACATCGATGAGAGAGAAACACTGATCAGCTGCCTCCTGCACACCCCCTACTGGGTATGTGCCTGCAACCAAGGTACGTACCCTTGACCAGAATCAAACCTGGGACCCTTGAGTCCCCAGGCCGATGCTCTATCCACTGAGCCAAACTGGTTAGGGCATGACAATTTATATAGAACTTCAAATTGTAGATATTCATATTCTTAACTCATTCTCCCCCTATTAATGAAAGTTTCTTGAAAACAAGAACTGTCACCTAGCCAGCGTGGCTCAGTGGTTGAGCATCAACTTATGAACCAGGAGGTCATGGTTTGATTCCTGGTCAGGGCATATGTGCAGGTTTTGAGCTCTATCCTAGTGCAGGCCATGCAGGAGGCAGCCAATCAAGGATTCTCTCTCATCAGTGATGTTTCTATCTCTCTCTCCCTTCCTCTCTGAAACCAATAAAATGAAAGATTTTTTAAAAGAACTGTCTTACTCATTTCTGGTCAGCTGCTCCATCTAGGATGTAAAACCTTATACACAGTTGGCACTTAGTAAATATTAATGATTACATTAAAAACTTGAAGGTTTTCATTCCTGGGCTGCTGGAACTATGTTTCTGAAATGACTTCAATCTTCCAGGTAACATACAAAAGCAAAATTAACTCTCAGGAAGATGATCAAGAACAATGATGAATAAAAGAGTTCAGCTTTCAGGGAGCAGTGACAGAATTCATTTTCTTCACCAGCCAAGACAGACTCAGTAATGCAATTAAAAGCTATTGAAGTGAGCCAGGCCCCTTGATGAAACAACACTGCATAATATCTTACAGAGGCTCTAAGTCACCACAGTGGGTTAAAGCATTTTCCACTTGGAATCCAAGGCAACTTAAAAGGATTATTGATTTTTTCCCTCTACTTATAAATGAGACTCACATATTAGGAGTGAGAGCTGCAGACACAACATAATGACCTTTCTACTTGGCTTCTTTCTCCTAACATAAACAGAATTACTTTCAGTGGTTAAGAGGATATTAAGCAGTAAATCTTGTAATTGTGTGTGTTTGTGACTGTACCTTGAGAGCAAAACTTAGAAGCCACATTTTTTTATTTTAAAAATATCAGTTCTGCTCATTTAGCGTTAGAAATATCAACATCACACTATGTTCTCTTCCTTCTCTGGTGTTGAAAAGTCTCAGGTTTGTTCATGCTTTAGCAAGTTCAACTTGAAACAATGACTTTATTGAAGACATAAGACCTTGCTTGACCTTGTTTTAGATGTAAGACCTAAATAAATGTATTGATTCCTGCCATGTTATCTTAAGGAGAATGATTCTAAAATAGGAAACATTGCATTATAAAATTTACAAAAGCCTCCATTAATCAAAAAAGGGGGGATAGTAGGGTAATATCATGTAAGGAAAAATATCCTATAAGTAAATTACATCTAGAAAATTTTTACTTTACAAAATTAGTTTCTATTTGTAATGCTAACAGCAAAACACACATGGTGTCTAAATAAGACAAAGGAAAATCGTTTGGGCAAAAATAAAAAGGATCCCAAATCAATTATATAGAAAAGATTCCTTTATTAACTTTTGGTCGAGAATATGTTTGTATATTTTCAGAAAACAACTCCAAGACCATGTGGATTCCTGCAACAGAGAGGAATTGACAGGTCTGCTCCAACCATGAAGACAAGAGGAGAAACAGTCCAGAGATGGGAGACGCTGACGACGCCTTGCCACGCTAGCAGTCAGAAGCTGTGCGACGCAGCACTTGCCTAGGACCAAACCAGAGAGGGTTGGACCTGCATTGCCACCATGTGCCCACCATCCAGATATCATTGCTGACATGTACACATAAGGAACTGTTTGACATTGAAACGGGGAATCAGAACTGTTGGACATTGAAATTGGGACTCAAACATTTTTTGTTATTATATGTCTATTTCTAGTCTGCAGAGGCAAGATTTTTTAAAGGAAAGAAAAGGGGGAAAAATAGATACAGAAGCAAAGAAGCATTGAACAGACTGTCAAACTACAGTGGGAAGGCAGAGGAGGTTTTGGGGGGGAGTGGGGCTGTAAGAGATCAACCGAAGGACTTGTACGCATGCATATAAGCATAACCAATGGATAAAAGACACTGGGGGGGGGGCAGGTAAAGGCATGTACTGGGGGGAAGGGGAGGGTGGGGGGAGGTCAATGGGGAAAAAAAAAGAGACATATGTACTACTATTTTTAATACTTCAAACAATTAAAAAAATGTAAAAAAAATAAAATAAAATAAATACAAAAAATAAATAAATAAATAAATAAATAAATAAATAAATAAATAAATAAATAAAATAGGAAACATTGGGGGAGCCCATATTAAAGTTGCCCCAAAACAAAAGCTATGAAGTTGATGGTCATTAAAATAAGATTTTGTTTTCTACCTGTCAGATTTTATCATCATGGTTTAATTAGGGACTTTCTGAAAACAAGTTGAGGCTTGATGGGTTTCCTGGTTTTGGTAATAGTTTCTTTCTCGGGGATTTAAAGTAACTACTTTCTCAAACTTTTCATTCTTTGGAGGTGACCTCTTTAAATCATGTCTGTGTTTGCTGTAAGAGGTTGTTTTTATCTGGTTCCCCCACCCCTTCTCCCCAGCTATTCAGTGAGATCTATTATCCCCATTTCACTCGAATGGAACATGCTCCCATGTGGTCATCCACACCTAATTCACTACAAGTAATCAAGGACATTTGTATGATTTGCAAGGTACTAAGTAAGTACTTATTCTGTGTAAACATGCTACAATACATGCTCACAGAGCCAGCTATTATATCTGAAGTTCTCCCATTAAAAATCCTTTTAGTTCAGTTCAGTTTGATCAGCAACAAATACATATTTCAGACTGCCTATGTGAGAGTCATCCTGTTAGTTATTGAAGTTACAAAAAATAATAATATTCTGCAATTTACCCTGCACCATCTGTGTGCCAAGCACAAAGTGTCATATATATCCTATATAATAAAAGGTTAATATGCAAATTGACTGAATGGCTGAACGACCGGTCACTATGATGTGCACTGACCACCAGGGGGCAGACACTCAACACAGGAGCTGCCCCCTGGAGGTCAGTGTGTTCCCACAGGGGGAGCGCTGCTCAGCCAGAAGCCCTGAACCAGGCTCATAGCTGGCAAGTGCAGGCTGACAAGCACAACGGCAGTGGCAGGACCCTCTCCCACCTCTGCAGCCGCGCTAACTATGTCCAAGAGCTCCTGGACTGCAAGAGAGCGCAGGCCAGGCTGAGGGATCCCCCCCCCCCTGGGAATTTCGTGCACCGGGCCTCTAGTGCTCTAGTGTGTGTGTGTGTGTGTGTGTGTGTGTGTGTGTGTGTGTGTGTGTGTGTATTTCTCTCACTTCATCTTTATAACATCACTATGAGGAGAGTACTACTATAACCCTCATTTTCATATGAAGAAAGTGAGGTTCAGAGAGTTAGGTGACTTAGCTGAGGTCACAGAGCCTGTAAGTGCCAAAATAAGCAGGTTCTTCTGATTCCAAAGGTTGGGCTCTACCTGAAATTATTTCTATGAATAAGGGAGTCCCTGTGTAAATGGTGGTTGGTCAGTGGGGACATGGAAGTAACTTTTAAGAGTTTGAAAAGATCCTTCAATTCTGGCAAGGATTCCATCTTTACAGATAAGAAAACAGGTTCAAGAAATTTTTTTTTAATGCTCCAAGTTTATAAACTTGGTATGTGAGCTATCAGTTTGTATTATTTCAACTTCCAGTGCACTCTCCACTGTCCACCTGTCCGTAATAGAAACAGACCCCATGTATTAGTTTGCTAGGGCTGCCATAACAAAGTACCACAGACTGGGTGGCTTAAACATCAGAAATTTATTTTCTGATGATCCTGGAGGCTGGAAGTCCAAGATCAAGATGTTGGTAGAGTTGGTTTCTTCTGAGGCCTGTCTCCTGGGCTAGCAGATGGACATCTTCTCTCTGTATCCTCACCTGATCTTTTCTCTCTGTGTGTCTGTGTCCTAATCTCTTCTTATAAGACACTAGTCAACACCTACTCTGATGATTTCATTTAACCTCTTTAGAGACCACAGATCCAAATAAAGTCTCATTCTGAGGGACTTGAAGTTAAGGCTTCAACTTATGAATTTGTAGGGGCTCTATGTGAAATTTGAACTCCATCCATAAACCCTGCAAACGTTTCTCCTTTGCAGCCTGCACAGTACTAAGCCCTGTCAGTAGGAGGTGCTGATGGCACCCTGGAGGAGGAGGTTTCTCTTCCTGGTTCGGATGTGCTTCCATGGGCAGGCTCCAGTAGCACTGTGGCTTCTGCAGCACGTGGCTCCAGCAGTACCACCCTGCAGCAGCACGGGGCAATTCCCATGGGCAGCTTCTCCCAGCTGCCTCTTTGGGGGCTTTTCCGTGAAGAGTCACCAGCATGACTCCAGCTGTAAATGGCTTCTTCGGGCATCCTCTTGAGTGGCTTTACAAGAGAACGCTGCTAGCCCAGTACTTTCAAAGAAAAGGCTTCACCAGGCTCACCCTTGAGGCAGCTTCCCAGAGACTTCTCCATGGCAGCATCCCAGCATCATAGAGAATGGCTTCCCACAAACACTGCCAATGTGGCAAATCCCTATGGATGGCTTCCCCTGGATCCCACCCAGGACCCATTTGGATTGACTTGCAGCCTCAGTTAACATCTCTGCCATCCAGGGGGCCATGGTTATAACCTTTCCCGTGAAGTCTGGATTTTAGTCCTGGGTAGGAGGAGTGTTCCTGATGTTTTCCTTCCTTGAATAATGGTTGTTTCCTATATCTGTTGTTCCTCTATTCTTTAGAGTATTTTTCTCTTCACTCATCAATCTTTTGTTACTTCAATCCTGTGTTAATAATTATTTATATTAATTGTTTCTTCTTCAAAGTACTTTGTGGTTTCTATCTCCTGGTATAACTAGAAAGTGGCAGGCTCTTTATTCAAATACTAGAGGCCTGCTGCATGAAAATTCGTGCACTCTGGGGGGTCCCTCAGCCCAGCCTGCACCCTCGTGTAGTCCAGGACCCCTCAGGGGATGTCCACCTGCCGGCTTAGGCCCGCTCCCCGGGGGTTCGGGCCTAAGCTAGCAGTCAGATATAACTATTTTCTCTCTTTTCCATGTCCAGCGCGGCTAGAGAGCAGGTCCAATTCCTGAGTAGAGGCAGCTGGGGATTGAGAAATAAAAGAAAGAGACAAGACACAGAGATAGAAAGAAAAGCTGGTCCACCCAGCCCTCTTCTGAGGGAAAGACAGTGACCCAGAGCCAATGCAGCGTGTTTATTTTATACCCCCAAATACCAGGAAGTTTCACCAAAAGTCAAGACAAAGGAGATTATTTGCATTCTTGAGTAGGCCCAAGCATTCCTAGTGCTAGACTGGATTTACATATCAAAACCCACTTCCCTACACCTGGGCAAAGATAAGAGTCAATGCTGAGAACACATCTGCCTTTTTGGTAAGATGTGTAACGAAGACGTGGCCTTGCCTGTCGCCTTGGGTTCAGCTGACAATTATTAAGGAAGAATGCCCATGTGCCTTCCCAGGCGCTCTCTACAGTCAGACATCCCTCTGGTAGCCTGGGAGCCCTTGGGATATGTCTGACTGATGGCTTAGGCCCACTCCCCAGACCTCGTTAGTGCTGCCGAGGAGGTAGGAGAGGCTCCCACCACTGCCGCTGAGCTCACAGCCATCAGCCCGGCTCGTGGCTGAGCAGAACTTCCCCTGTGGGAGCACACTGACCTCCAGGGGGCAGCTCCTGCATTGAGTGTCTGCCCCCTGGTGGTCCGTGCACATCATAGCAACTGGTTGTTCCTGGTCATTCCTCCGTTAGGGTCATTTTGCACATTACCCTTTTATTATATAGGATTCCTAAAAGAAAGAAAAATGCATAGGTGCTCTAAAGGTTGGAAAGGAAACTAAAACTATCATTCTTTCCAGAGGATAAGATCATCTATCTAGAAAACCCAACAGAATCACCAGAAAAGTTAATAGAACTAACAAGAGCATTTGATAGACTGGCCATCTCATGCAAATAAATAGTACTCTTTATGTCCCCAATAAACATAGAAAATATAAAAGAAAAAATAAGAATGTATTCTTACATCAACAAATTTGTAAAGAATCTAAGAATTAAGCGAACAAAGAATGCATAAGATCATTATAGAAGAATTTTAAATAAAGTAAAGGATAGAAAATATAACCAATATAAAAATAAATATATATAAATGACATTAATAAACATTGTAAATAAGTCAATTCACCACAGATTAAATTCAATCAAATTTCATTCAGAATCTCAAAAAAATTTTAGGAGAATTTGAAAATTAATAAAAATTTGAAAAATTGTTATAAAAATTTGATTTAAATTAAAAATAATGTTTAAAAAATAAAACAATGTATTATAGAAAATTAATATATGGTAAAAGTAAACTGTAGAGCAAGGTGAATAAAATACATTGTTATGTAGGTGACTTTGGGGGAACTGGTACTCTCTAAAGAGAAAATAAAACAGAACTTGTGCCTTATACTATGCACAAAGAAAAATTTAGAAAAATTATTGAACTACATGTAAAAAGTAAATTTATAGACACAATAGAAGAAAAATAGTAGAATACCTTTCTTCAGTCGAAGAAAGACTTCAACAAGCTCAAATGATAAAGAAAACATGATGGGACTGCATTGCAATTTAAATTTTCTTTCATAAAAAGGCCATTATAGATCAAGTTAAACACATAGATTATACAGACTGAGGAAATAGTTGCAATATCTATAACTGATAATGTGTTAATAGCTGAAATATACCAAGAGCTCCTGAAAAACAAACAAAATGACAGAAAATCCAATAGAAATAATAAACAAAGGGTATAAATAGGCAATTTGGGAGATACCCATGCATATTGCAAGATGCTAAAACTCACTAAAAATAAGAAAAATAAAAATTTTTAAAGTAAAAAGAAAAAAATTAAAAGCCGGGTCTTAAAGAGACATTTGCACACTCATGTTCACAGCAGCACTATTCACAATGGCCAAGAGGAGAAAACAACCAAAATATCCAACAATGGATGAATGAGTAAACAAAATGTGGTATATACACACAATGGGATATTAATTAGCCTTAAAAAGGAAGGAAATTCTACCACATGCTACAATATAGATGAACCTTGAAGATATTGTGCTAAGTGAAATAAGCCCACCACAAAAAGACAAAAACTACATGATTTTCCTCATATGAGGTACCTAAAGTAGTCAAATCCATAGAAACAAAAGAGAAGGGTGGTTACCAGGGGCTGGAAAGAAGTTAAAGGGGAGTTGTTGTTTAATGTTATTTAATCTAACAAGTTTCAGATTTGCAAGATGAAAATGTCCTGGAGATCTGTTTCATACAATGTGAATATACTTAACACTACTGAACTCTATACTTAAAAATGGTTAAAATGGTAAATTTTTATGATGTGTGTTTTACCACAATAAAAAAAAAAAAAAGGAATGCTTAAGGGAGATGAAGATAAGGGACAAAAAAAAATAAAAAGCAAGAAATGAATAATAAAAAGAAAATCAGTTCCTTGACCAAATTAATAATAAATGGCTATAAATTTAAGAGTGTGATTAATGTCTCTACAATAATTTCAAAAAGTGTAATAAAATTTAATGAAATAAGATAAAGTAAAAGGCTATTGGAATGAATGAGATCACCTACAGAGAAATGGATAACTGGAGAAGACAGGGCTGATCGCAATGAGAAATGTAGTAGAGAAAGACTAGCCAGCAAAGGGTCTGAATCAAAATGAACAAAAAGTGAAAGGAAAATTATGGATGTGTGACATAGACACCTAAAAAAAAACAGGACTAAGCAAAACTATAGCCTGGGAGTCAAATCTGAGTCTTTTTGCACTTCCTGACTCCAAGCTCTCACCCCACCTGTTTTTGTACAACCCCTGAGCTAAGAATGGTTTTTGTGATACAACAGAAAAATTGAATAGTTCCACAGAAACTGTAGGGAAGGCAAACCTAAAATATTTATTATCTGGCCCTTTACAGAAAATATTTGATGAACCCTGCAAAAGAATGATGTTAAGAAAGAGGAATCGGTGAACCATGTCAAATGCTATTGTCAGATGGAATAAAATGAGGACAAAAATATAACCATTGGTTGTCTTGGATTCTGTGTCTATTGAATGTGAGTTTCACATCACTAAATCGTAGATACATAAAAATCCAACCTTTTCCCTCCTAAAATTGAATTTTACCAACTCTGAGCTACAATTCTCAAAATTCAAGATATAATCAGTCACATTTCCATTGTTTTCCACTGATTCTTTTGAGTAAACAGTCAACCCATTTAGATAACTCTGTGCCTAAGGGTTAAGTTATCTAAATTCCAGGAAGTTTGCTTATCATTTAGAATTGAGAAGTGCTGCCTGATCCACAACAATGCTGTCCTCCTTTAACATGTAGGATCTTAATGTGTCTAGCACAAAGCACAATGTAAACATTGAAAGTTGGATACTTGATATCAAAGTCAGTTTCTCATTGTAATGACTAGTCTATAGTCACCTTGATACTAAACTATTCTACTTTCCAGGGCACTTAGAAGTTAAATTATTCTCTTTTTCTCCTTATGTCTGTATAGATGGGTTCTTTAATTCAGGAACTACATAATTATAGTGACCTTAATACTTATGTAAACTTGTTTTAATCAATAATTTTACTCTACACTTACTGAATATGTATTCTTCCTAGAAGTCTTCTTTGCAATTGCTATTATGTTGACTTTCAAAATTCTTTTCTCTGACGTTCCTCATCATGTTTGGTAGCAATTACACAAACTTTGATCATATCCAAAATACATCTAAAATGAATTTACTTTGGAATCTTATTTTATACATATTTTTCAATACACAAAGAACAGCATTGAAATTTCAACAAAGATTCTACTATCCCAGTGACAATAAATCTCTACTTTAAAAGCTAGAGCTGAGTCAAAGTAATTTTCTATTTGTGTCCCTTTATAACTAATCACATTATTTTTACACTGCTTGACAGATATTAGAGAAAATATTTGAACTCTGCTGCCTTAACATTACTCGAGGCATGAAACACAAGTAAATGTAATCATAATATCAGCAGCTCTGTTTAAACACCCTTCAAAAAAAATTTGAATCAGGTCTCCCACTGTGTCTAAAAGTAGATATTTATAAAATGCTTTGAATTATATGACACCTTCCTTCTCCCAAGGAGCTTATTCTGATAGTGTTTATTCTGTGGCATTTCAAATAATTGATCGTTTTGGTGTGCATGTCCAGAGGCCCTAAGGACATGGCCATGGTTTTCATAGACCTAATAAGTAAAATTAACTTGGGGCAAAAACCAATGAAGATAAGCTAATGCAATCTAGTAGGAGGAATAAAGACTCAGCATGCTGTGTGTCATTCATCTCATGAACTATTTTTTTGTGTACTGCAAAAATATTGAAGATATATGTTATTGAATTTTCCAACTCCATTCCTGGCCCTTCACTGACTCAATAACTAACCATGGGTAAGTCATTACTAAGCTCTTTGCAGCTGCAATACATTTTAGTAGAAGTTATGTTACTGGTCAGTTGTGTTTTAATAGCATTTACTGCCAGACATTGCAGTGACTAATGAGATCATATTACCATAAATTTATATTCTTTAGATGGTAAGAAATAGAAAATCATAGCTCACATCATCCTTAGTGCACACGAGACCTCCCACCACAATTTTAGACTGGTCCCACCCTAAAGTTTCTTAACCCATGAAAATTCCTTGAATTCTCTAATAAATCCTTGCTTCAAAAGAATTTTACAACATTGCCTGAGTAGAGGCACCAATGATCAGAGTTTATCTAATACTAGAGGCCCAGTGCATGAAATTCGTGCACAGGTAGGGTCCCTAGCAGCTGCCGACTGCCGGCCAGGGCCTCCCTTCCCCGGCTGCCAGCTGCCATACAGGGCCTTCCTTCATTCTGCACTGCCCCTTGGTGGTCATCACACATCATAGCAAGCAATCAAACTCCCGGTAGGTTGAACTCCCGAGGGGACACTTTGCATATTAGGCTTTTATATAGATAGATAATAACAGAAATTGAGATAGAAAATGGTGGTAAAATTTTCAGTTTTCAGTAAGTACATTTCATAAGACAATGATACTGTTCCTTGAATTTACAATATTATCTATTTTCTACTCTCCACCCTGAATATAACTCTAATGTTAGTTATATTTAGTTAAAATAGGCTTTCATGAAACACTAAAAAAACACACAAACATTTAAAGTCACCATTTATGTTGTTTCAGTCTGAATCTAGAGTCTATTTTTACCCTCAATAAAGTATTTGTTTTGTTTCATTTTAAATAGATGTCAAAAGTTCATACATTTCCTTGGAGTATATTTCTCAGCATTACTGTATGCCCACGCTGTTGATGTCAGAATTAGGGAAGAAAAGAGTAAAAGAGCATGATGCCTATGTGCACATTTATTTTGTGTGCATTAATGGTTACTCATTTCCTCTTGAAATAAAATGTGATTAATACATTAGCATAAAATGCTATCTACCATTCTTGGTAAAATCTTAGCATCAAAAACAGAATTCAATAAAAGCCTTTTTTTAGACATGGTCCATTTTCTGCTTCTTTCCATTAGTTCATAGTTCCATGGGACTTTGCCCTGAGCCAATATTCAGGTTCTGATCTCACATTTCCAACAAATATCGGCCAGTGTGGGCAACAGATTTGAAGTTGCCTGCCAGTTTTCAGTCCTTACCTCTACTTCTCATGGCTCTGACGTCCTCAGCATCCTATGTGCCAAAATGAGCTCTATTTCACAGCTCCGTGTGCCTGAACCAGTTTCCACAAATAGGAAAACACCTCCTACTCTAAGGCTCCTTTCTAGATGTACAAAGGAACTCTATACGTTTACTATGTAAACCTCTAAAAGTTTACTAGGTCTAGTTATGAAGATAAAAATCATGTAAGAGTCTTCAAATCACTCTATATTAACTGTTTTAGTTTCTTTAACAACCTTGATATTAGTCTTCTAACTTAACATGTATATGTCAGTGATGATGGATTTTAAGGGGAACCAATGACCTTGTGATTTTCTCCAGTGACTTTCAACTGCACAGGTGTAGACACTAAGTATGTGCAGAGATGGATTTAACACAGCTTAAGGCAGGGGAAGTAAAGGCAAAAGTAAAAGAGTGGGACTATAGCAAACTGAAGAGCTTCTGCACAGCAAAAGAAACTGACAACAAAACAAAAAGGCAACCAACTGAATGAGAAATGATATTTGCAAACAGCAGCTCCAACAGGGCTTAGTAACTAAAATATATAAAGAACTCAGACAACTCAACATCAAACAAACAATCCAATTTAAAAATGGGCAGAGAATAGACACTTATTCCAAGAAGACATAACAATGGCCAACAGATATATGCAAAGATGCTCAACTTCACTAGGTATTAAGAAAATGCAAATCAAAACTACAATGAGAGCCCTAGCCAGCTTGGCCCAGTGGATAGAGTGTCGGCCTGCAGACCAAAGGATCCCAGATTCGATTCTGGTCAAGGGTACATACCTTGGTTGCAGATTTCTACCTGGCTGGGCCTTGGTTGGGGCTCGTGCAGGAGGCAACCAATCGATGTGTTTCTTTCACATCAGTGTTTCTCTCTGTCTTTCCCTCTCTCTTCTACTTTCCCTAAAAATCAGTGGGAAAATATCCTCAAGTTAGGATTAACAAAAAACTAAAAACTACAATGAGATACCACCTCACACCTGTAACAAGTGTTGGAGAGATTGTGGAGAAAAAGGGACCGGCATTCACTGCTGGTGGGAATGTAAACTAGTACAACCACTATGGAAAACTCTATGTTGGTTCCTCAAAAAAATTAAGAAGAGAGTTACCATATGACCCAGCAATCCCTCTTCTGGGTATCTACCTGGAAAACTCAAAAACATGTATTTGCAAAGATATATGTACCCCTATGTTCTTTTCAGCATTATTCATGGTCATCAAGAGATGGAAACAACCAAAGTGTCCTTCAATAGAGGACCAGATGAAGAAGATGTGGTACATATGCACTATGGAATATTTACTACTTGGCCATAAGATGAAATACTGCCATTTGCAACAACATGGGAAGAACTTGAGAATATCATGCCAAGTGAAATAAGTCAGTCAGAAAAAGCTAAGAATCATATGATTTCATTCATATGTGCAATATAAAACTAAAACTCATAGACCCAGACAACCGTATGGTGGTTACTAGAGGGAAGGGGGTGGGGGAGTAGTAAAGAGTAAAGGGGGCCAAATATACAGTGATGGAAGATGATTTGACTTTGGGCAGGTGGGCACACAATGCAATATGCAGATCATATATGATCGAAATGTACACTTGAAACATATATGAACTTATTGGCCAATGTCACCCCAGGTACACAACTACCTACTTAACTCTTTTTAAATAGACTTTCAGTCAAATAAGTACAATTCAGAGGTAAGATAGAAATAACGATTTGAAGAGAAATTATAATATAAAACAAGGGCATTGAGAAAAAAACACACACCAAGGAAAGTATTACCTTACCTTATACAACTTTTTATCAATTTTACTGTGCTTGCACGTTTGTTATTTCATTTAATCGTTTCTACAAATCTATGCGATACGAAAGTAAATGTTATTATCACCATTTTCCAAGCAGTTAAGTAATTTGTCCAGAGTCACTAGGCTGGGGATTCTGATTAGGTTGTCCTATTTCCAGCCTACTGCTCCCTCTACCAGCCCACACTGCATGTATGAAATGTCCTTGCAAGAGACACTGTGAAGATCTCTTTCAAGTTCACATATAAAAGGTTCAGTTAAAGACCAAAACAAACACCCTGAGGCATTTGCTCTCATGCTGAGCCAAAATCTGAGTTTGATGTTAAAATCAAAATTGGCTTTGAGCTAAAAAAAAAAGCATATAAACATATCTTTATTTCCAAAAGTTCTATTGTCTTTTCACCTAAAATGAAACAGCAGTCAGGGTTAAATTTTATGGTAAAAAATATAGAACTTCTGAGTAGATTTATTTTTTCAAATCTGGAGAGTTTTTTTCCATCAAGTAGTTAATTCTAGTGATTTCCAGATGTCATGTTTTAAAAGGCACTGTTCTCAGACTTCTTTCCACTAACCAAAGAAAATCTCCCCTATAGGTAAATTCACTGTATTTCTACAACCTTTTATCCTGGAGTCAACCATCTATTGTATGTTTGTTTGTTTCCTTAAATGACGGTTCTCCTTGATTTCTTCGTAAAGGGCTTGACAGAATAGATAAAGAACATTTCTAGACACCTAGAAAAGAACATTTCTGCTTCTGAGAGTCATCAAATTTCAAACTTAAACTTGGAAAAATATCTGAAGCAAGCCAAAATGAGCACAGAACAAGCACAAAGACAAATGTTTCTTTTTCTTCTTCTTTTGTTTTAGTTTGGGGTTGGTGAAGGGGAGGGTTGTTTTGTTTTACATTTGGTCAGCTGGCCATGGCACAGAAATTTGAGATTTTTTTTCTTCCCCTTCTCATTTCAGTTGTTGTTAGATGTGTCCTAAATTAGCTTTCCTTTAAGTCTTAAAGGGAGTTGGCCTCCATTCCCTAAACGAAACAATCGTTCCTGTTGGGTGAGAGTGCCAGCTACATATATTATGTGTCCTGCACCCGCAGAGACCTTCTAGTGCTTGCTTAGAAAAATCAGTCACTGGATTTTTAAATTCAAGTGGGGATGGCTATCATCAGTTGTCATCTTTAACTCGTGAGAAAATTGTACTCTTTCTCTTTTCGTGTCTCCCATGCACCCATTTTAGACTTTTGTACGTGCTTCATCTTTTCTTCACGACAGTCAAGAGTGAACCCATCTTTGGAATGCTGGAAGAACTGGGGGCATGTCTAGCCTGTTAATGCGTCCTAGTTGGCCCAATTCCAACTTTGGCTAATTACATTCTGTTCCTCAAAAAAAAATCTCATTGCATTTTCATTTGGAGATAAAAGAAAGATCCTTTCAACCTCCTCATTTGAGCTAAAGCTCAACCCTCGAAAGCCCAGCACGGATCCATCTGAAGTTGCCTAAGGACAAATGCCCAGAGTGTGGGAGAATCCAAAACACAGCCATTCCCAGAGGATAAAGCAGCCATCTCGTATCCACTCTAAACTCAGTACTCAAAGAAAAATATATGATCATCCGGCTGCAGAAGTTGGCCCTTCGCCTTAAAGACATACTTCACTACCAAGGCATAGCGATGACATACTTGAGGATCCACATCAGTACCACCCAAAAGAGGCAGGAATTCCCTGGAAACACACTGTCTGCTTTGTTTTGTGGTGTGTGTTTTTTGTTTTTAAATAAAAAGCACTGCAAATTAATTCCAAAAGTCAAATTCCTTTAGTTTCTAACTTCCTCTGTGATGCTACATGTTGCATGCTCCAAATGTGTGTACATCAGGCTAAAGACATTCATTGGAATACATACATCTTACCAGGGTGGCTTTTTTTTCTGCATTGTTTATAACAAGAACTCTTCACTTTTATTTCAATTGCATGTAACAATGTGACATTTGCCATTGTGGTTTTAGCTTCATTTCAAAAGTTTCTAAAATGCTTGTCTCTGCAAGATTTCCTTGATGATAAGGCACAGGAAATTGCTTTAAGCTCTGCTGACTCAACATTTACACATTTTTCTTCTGATGAAATATTTGTTTGCTTTAAAACCAAATGATGTAAGGCAACTACAACAATGTAGAATTATACTAATTATGGTTTACGTTGACAGATTTCGATAGAATCATACTTTATGTCTGTTCTTGTAGCATATATAGTCATTATCTATCAAGTATTGACATGTACATCGGGAATTTTCACACCAACTCTCAAAACTACAAAACAGCCACTTAATAAAAACGTAAACTTCAAAAGGCTTACAGGTTTAGTTTGGACAGCAACACCAAGAAGTGATCCATGAACAAATTCATTTTGCCAGTCTTTGTGACAAGAAAGTTCCCATGATTAAGCATTTTTGGAGAGGTACATATTAACTTTAACATTCATGGGCTAAAAATAGGTTCATAGAAGGTTTATTGTTGGTGTCACACTTTTACATTTTCTATCGTAAGTTTTGTATAAATGTAAAATTGCATTTGTTTCTATTTCATAAATAGTCTCAAGAAAAAAGGACAGCCCGGCCTCAGTGGCTCAGTGGTTGAGCATTGACCTATGAACCAGGAGGCCACAGTTCAATTCCCAGTCAGGGCACATGTCCAGGTTGTGGGCTCGACCCCCCAGTGGGGGGCATGCAGGAGGCAGCCCATCAATGATTCTCTCTCATCATTGATGTTTCTGTCTCTCTCTCCCCCTCTCCCTTCCTCTCTGAAATCAATAAAAATATATTTTTTGAAAAATTAAAAGTGATGAATCATGATAGACTTTTACTCCAAATATCAGTGGTGATAAGGTCTTAAGAAATATAGTTTTAGGTGATTAAGAAGAGGGGAGACACTGGAAAATCTTCCAATCTTCACTTAACATTAAGCTTTCTTATACAAAAGTAAGTGAAGTTGAAAAAATTCTCTCTAAGCTCAATAACAGGGCAGAGAAATGTTAAGACAAGCTTCCACTTGGAAGAATAGAAGATAATCTATTTATGAAGAAAAAACAATCACTATATGTGAATCACTTAGACTGGTCTTAGGAGAGAGTATCCTAATAAGAAAGGGTGCTTTTTAAGTCATTTTGCTTGTGTTATCAACATGAGTTCCTGACTTTAGCAGCTCTAAAATCTATACCTCGGTGGAGGGTTGGGGGCGGGGGCGGGGTGAGGGTGGTAAAAGAAACCAAGCTAGGTGTATTCATAGGAAAGTATCCACAATGAATAAATTATAAGCTTAGATCTATTTAAAGATTTTTAAAAATCTAGATATCTTTACCTGAAAATGTGACTACATTCGGAAAATGTAGCTACAATAAAAATAAAAATAAAAAAATATGTGAAGAATATGGACAGAGTAAAAGCCAAGTCTTAAAATATTTTACTTAAATGTAACTCTGGTACTTTAAAGAAGTAGAGTTAATAAAATACTTAATAAAAGGAAGAAACAGTTTTCCAAATATGCAGTAAATTTATGATATTCACAATTCCAAGAAGAAAATATTCTGTACTTTACATAGGTGTGGAGTATTCATTAAAGATAAATTGAAAGCAATAGAGGATAGTAAAACAGGTTTGTAAAATTTAGTTATAGTCCTAAGCCTTTTATATCTATAGTATAAAGATCAGTTAGCATGCTCAGATAAAATACCTTAGTTTTATTCTCAAATAAAGTTTGTGAAAAAATACAAGACTTGACCTAGGATAGCTTTTTCGTTTTTCCCTAGATAGCCTTTATCTATAGGACAAAATTCTGACAGTAATGGAAGCACTGAGGAACAATAGGTGGTGAAATATAGATCAATGAGCATCCTGAAGAACAGAATTTCCAGAATGCTGTAAACTCCACTGAATCCTTTATTGCTCTCTCTTCACCACTAGCCCTTAAGGCACTTTTTGAACTTGGAAAAATCCCAAATACTTCACAGATATACTTTCTTTTATAATCTTGGTTACAATCCAATTTATAAAATGTTGTTTCTTTCAGTAATCCTATCCCACATTTTTTAAGTTTCTAAGTATACGGAAAATTATAGCCAGACTTCTGTTTCTAATATGAAGTGCCATCCTCCCCTGAGGGACCAGGGTCTACATAAATTGGTCCTTAACAGAGAGCTCTGGTCAAGTTGCTCAGTTGGTTGGAGAATGGTCCTGTACATCAAAAGGTTGCAGGTTTGATCCCTGTTCAGGAGTGTACAGGAGGCAACTGATCAATGGGTCTCTCTCACATTGATGTTTCTCTCTCTCTCTCTCTCTCTCTCTCTCTCTCTTTCTCTCAACCTTCGTCTATATTACTCTAAAAATCAATTTAAAAAATCCTTGGGTGAAAAATTTTTTAATGTTCTTTAACATTTTGTTACTTTCTCTCTGAACCTCACCAAAGACAACAAAATGAATGCCTAGTTAGTGATTTCTTTATTTTGACCAAGAGATTTTTTTTTCCTCTCCTCATACTAAAAAATTTGAAACAAAAACCTGATTTTCACTTCAACATGGAATAACTGTTGAAGAAACTGCATGTTATTTGTTGGGTTTTTCAGCTACATGTGACTTTTAAAGATAACAAACTTTAGCAGTAACCCAAAGGGGACAGAAGAAAATGTTATAATGCCAGTGACCTCTGCTTCGAGGCAAGCATAGAAATTTAGGATTTAAAATGCCTAAATGCTTTAATAATGTTATAATCACCCTATCCTTAATTTTATTTGCTTGCTCAATTTTAGCTATGTCATTTAGCTGATTTAACACAATAACAAATGGACATTTAAACAGTGCCATTTGGGACATCCTAAACTATCTTTCATGAGTGATTTAATTATTCCAAATTGTACAGCTACGGATTATACTTGCATGAATATCAGCTGGAGAATTTTGGCTTCAATTTTAACTTTTGTAATAGCTGCAGTAAAATTTTCCTATCTGAATTTTTTTAAAGGCAGAATGTCTTCATAAATGAGCAAAATGTTGGATAAATGAGCAAAATGTTGGATATCAGGACACTCCCTGGAAGTAAAACACAGGCAAGTGTCCAAGGGCAAGTTTTCTCATTTATATGTAACAGAGTTTGAATATAATCAAGCTGTTTAGCTCTTTCCTAATGAAAGATGTGGGTGTAAGTACTCCTGTTAGGGCTCTGACACTCTCTACCTGCTTGGCATCTATCATCCTGGGCCAATCGTGAAATATTTCATGGTGGAACATTGATAAAGCAACCCCTGATGTTCACGTGGACTAATAGAATTTAGTTGTTTCTGGCTGATAAAACTTGGACCAAGACTGTAATGAGAAGATGAGAGTAGAAAGTCATGGAAAACTATATATATATATATATATATATATATATATATATATATATATATATATATATATAATGATTGCAGACTGGCTGACCACAAAATTAATATTTTAGGCAAAGGGACATCTTGGAAGAATACATAGGCTCTTGCTCACTGGCATTAGAACATTTCTTCAGTCCTCTTTGTAAAGTATAAGGGATGGCCATATGATAAGCTCAAGCAGAAAAAAAAAAAAATCAAGATGGATAAAAACTGCAAATAAGGGGAAGGAGCTGGCACTGAGCTTCCCAAGAGCATCAGTAGCCAAAATCTAAGTCAGAGTAGTCAGCAGCATACTAGAAAGAGATAAGAAAGCTAGGTTGAATTATGATATAGTAAATTAGTTCATGGAATTGGTGACATCCGCTGCTCTCCTTCCTTCCTTGGAATAATTCTTTTAAGGAGAGAGGGAAAACTAACATTTTTCCAATAGCACACTATGAGCCTGGTAAAGTGCTATGTTGACATGTGATGATACTCATGATAATGAATGGTGGGGATGAGATCCTGTGTGTAATTCAATGCAACCTGCAGTTTGGGGAAAGACATCCAAAGGCCACGGAGAGAGTAGAGAGGGGTGGTGGCAGGGGGCTTCCATGACAAGAAGCAAAAAGAATGGACCTATGGCCCAGCCAGCATGGCTCAGGGGTTGAGTGTCGACCTATGAACCAGGAGGTCACAGTTCAGTTTGATATCCGGTCAGGGCACATCCCCAGGTTGTGCACGCGATCCCCAGTGTGGGGCATGCAGGGGGCAGCCGATCAATGATTCTTTCTCATCATTGATGTTTCTATCTCTCTCTCCCTCTCCGTCCTCTCTGAAATCAATAAAATTATATTTTTTTAAAAAGAAGAAGGGACCTATGGTGTAAGACATTGCTCAAGCTCTGAAGGGTCTGTGAACATTTTTAGTAACCTAAAAAAGACATCACATCCTATTTCTGTTCAGGAAAGTTAGGCTCAAAGATGTTTGTGCTGTGTCCAAGGTCAACACCTAGCAAATGATGGAGCTGGAATTCAAGCACAGCTGTGATCTACTCCAAAGCCCATAATCATGCTCCTTTATCACAATGACAGGCAGATGAGAAATTTAAACCAATAATGAGAAAATGGAGCCATAAGAAATAGAGAACAACTGAAATATGTAACAAGAAATTTACTTAACATGCATTAGTACAGCTACTTTAATTGAAAAAAAGAGAAAATATTTCCAAATTTAATAAAATAGTACAGTATGAATATTTATTATTCTGATGAAGCACAAGTTGCAGAAGAGTAAAACTTTGGTGAAACGCTTTAATTTAACTTTGGTGAAACTCCTTAATTTCTCTTAATGAGAAAGTGTGGTATGCATGAAATCAATCAGCAAATACTTTTGAGTAACAGGTTGGGAAGAACTAAATTCCGTTGTCACTGAGTAGTGGGATCTTGTGATAGCCCACTTTTATTATATCTGAGCGTTACTGGACTTATTCCCTGTAGTTTGGAAAGTACAAAAGAACCCTGAACTGGGCCTCTGATCCTTAGCTTGTTATAATGGCTACAATAAATCACTGCAAGGAATGTCTGGACCCAAGTTTCCTAACTTACACAAGTGAGGCACTTGGCCTAGATTGGTGGTTATCATATTTTGTTTTGTTATAGAATTCCTTTTTCCAAATAAATGCTTAAGTTCATTTCAAATAGTAATGCTGATAAAATTGCAGCATGACAAATACCAAAAAATAAAGATATTTTTTCCTTGAGCTCTTAAATTTATGTTTTAGAGGAGGCCTACCCTTAAAACAAGTGGAAAATGATAGTAAAATGAAATATATTTCAGCATTTCATATCTTATATTCTAAAAAGTCCTAGTTCTTGGAAGTAGTGTTTTAAAAAGAATTCTTTGGTTAATAATATCATTGAATGATGAACACTGCACCTCCCTTTTAGAGAGAAATAATATGTGTAACATATTAAGAAATTGGTGAAATTCTGAAGAAAATAAACTAGTTTAACTTTGTTTCTTCATAGGTATCACAAGCAACCTTAGCTCACTTTTTTTTCTTCACCTGAAGTGAACATTCCAAGAAGCATGCTTTTAAATATTACAAGATTACAAACTCCAGGGACATAAGTTTAAACATCTTGGTCTGCTTACAGAGTCTGAACTCACACCTACTATATAATGGCCACTCAATGAATGTTATTTCCATGAATGTCAAGTTGAATTCCATAAGCACAGGGTTAACTGAACATAAACCATGGTATATGTAAGGTATCTTTTGAAAGGGAAGTGAAGTTGACGATACAAGAGGTATTTTTTTTAAAAATCTGAAATGGTGTAACTATACATACACAATAGGGAAAATACTTTGGGAAAAGTCTTCTATCTCCCCTTTTCTCCTTGACTTCAAGCTATCTATGACTTTGTCCTTTGATCCTTCTTTTCTCCACTTGCCAGCCTTTCCTGTTGTCAAGGTCAAAAGAAAAAAATCTAGCCCAGCCGTTATGGCTCAGTGGTTGAGCATAAACCTATGAACCAGGAGGTCACAGTTCGATTCCCAGTCAGGGCACATGCCTGGTTTGCGGGCTTGATCCCTAGGGGTTGGGGGCATACAGAAGGCAGCTGATCATGATTGTCTCTCATCATTGATGTTTCCATCTTTCTCCCTCTTCCTTTTTCTCTGAAATCAATAAAAATATAAAAATCTAAAGAAAGCAGAAATGCTAGAATCTCAGTAGCTGCCCCACTCTCCCCTGCTCCTCTCCTAGACCTTGTCATTCCCACTGGCACTGTGTCATCAGCTTTTATCCATGCTTCCACAAGAGCTTCTCTCCATCCCAGAGCTAGTGCCTTTGATAAAGCTCCAGTGTGGCCTAAGACTGACTTTCCATGGAAATGTGGATCGATGTCTTTAAGCCCCTCTTGTATAGAGATTATCTTCCATCATTCATATGCACCTTTAAAATCACTAAGTGAAAGGATAAGGGTGATGCCACATAGGAAAGATGGCTATTGCTTTACTTCTGCAAGTGGAAAATAAATAATGAGAAAAAGAGAATTTTTGTTGTTCTAGAAATGGAAAATAAAGAAAAAATAACTTTTTTTCTATATTGGACCATGATGAACATACACTTCACTTCTAAGCCATTAATGATGTTGTGAAAGAAAAAAAGATAGGAGATTTAAAAAAAAAAAAAAAGTAAATTCAAATTCAATGGGGGGAAAAAGGGATATACGTAATATTTTCAATAATAACAATTTTAAAAATAAATAAATAAATAAATAAATAAATAAATAAATAAATAAATAAATGGAAATTAAGGACAGGATCCAGTATCAAAAAGAGAGTTTATCCCCAACACTTCAGCTGCTTAAATCCCTAAACTGACCCTAGCGGTACCCACAACTGTTAATCTAGGAAGGTTGTCCCTGCTCTTGCTTAAAAAATAGGCATGTTGGGGAGACTTCTCTTATGCCATCACAGTAAAAGAAGATGCATTGTTGCCATGCCAAATTGAAAATGTGTGGTTTTTCATGAAAACAGTTTAGTGTGCAGTGTTAATATTCATAGCGTTATTGACACAGTACCCTACCTTGGGTGTACAATTGGACTGGTGAGCTGGCCTTGGGGCTGAAACCAGTTGTAACATGATTCCTGCCCTTTTGAAACACAACCTGTTGATGAAATGGAGATTGCATTTATTTTCAAGAAAAGAAAAGTACTGAGGTTTCTCTAATCCAGAATAGTTTAAATATAGGAAATGTTCCAAAGGATAGCAATCAAAATGATGAATGAGTTAGATTGTTTCATTCATGTGGAAATATAAATGAAGCATAAACTATCCCAGAAAAATCTGTTGAGAAAAAAGCAATCTCGGAAAATTGTGTGATGGTCTACAGAATATGAAAGGCACAGACCTCAAGGCTAAAGAAATAACTGAGTATGATTCCAGTGTTAGTATAGATAATGAGAATGTTCAGAGTAAAACAGAAACTGTTTCTCCAATTAAAAAGGTAGCAGAGAAATGACATTGATTTCAATGTGGTCCAGAAATCCAAACCAGGTAAGAATTTAGGAATACACTCTAACAGTAAGAAGTATATTAAAAGACATAAAACCACATAACTAGGGAGCCGATAACAAGTCCTCTACATGTTCTACACATGTCATTTGACTCATCAGGGTCATATTCGTTCATAAATATTGGACTCAACCAATTAATTACCAACTCTTCCCACCATGGAAAAAGTCTATTGGAAACATTAACGTTTGAATGCCAAGCTGTCTGTGCTTTTTTTCTGCATATATAAAAATATCAGTAGATGCATGCTAAACAATTCAAAAATCATGATCAGCTTATTTCCAATAAAAAAATAAATAAATCTCACATATACTTTAATAGTCTCCAACACTATCTAATAGAAATATAATGTGAGTGACATATGTAAATTTAAATTTCCAAATAGCTACATTTTTTTAAAAAAGTAAAAAGAAACAGGTACTATCCTCACAATATTTCTGTGAACCTAGAACTTTTCTAAAAATAGTCTATTAATTAAAAAATGAATATTCTGACTGATGCATACTTTAATACAAGTAATATTAACTTTTGGAACCAACACAACTGAAAACCACACCATGAAAATGAAGTGCCAAGAGATCCAGTCTGGGGATTTATTCTGGGGATGCAAGTCTGGTATAATATTTGCAAATCAATAAACATTGTTATTGTATCACAAAAACAAATTGAGAGGCAAAAAAAATCACATAATCATAGCAATTGATACAGAAAAAGCGTTTGACAAAATTTAACACCCTTTCCTGATAAAAACTCTCAGCAAAGTGGGAATAGAGGGATCACACCTCAACATAATAAAAGCGTCATATGACAAACCTACAGCCAACATCATACTCAATGGGCAAAACCTAAAAACATTTCCCCTAAGAACAGGAACAAGACAGGGATGCCCACTCTCACCACTCCGGTTCGACATAGTACTGCAAGTGCTAGCCATAGCAATCAGACAAAAAGAAGAAATAAAAGGCATCCAAGTTAGAAAAGAAGAAGTAAAACTGTCATTATTCACAGATGACATGATATTGTAAGTAGAAAGACTCCATCAAAAAACGACTAGACTTAATGAATTCAGCAATGTAGCAGGATACAAAATTAACACCCAGAAATCTATGGCTTTTTTATACACCAATAATGAACTCACAAAAAGAGAAACTGAAAAAAAAAATCCCCTTTACCACTGCAAAAAAAATTTAAGATATCTAGGAATAAACTAAACTAAGGAAGTAAAAGACCTGTACTCAGAAAACTATAGGACATTGAAAAAAGAGATAGAGGAAGACATAAACAAATGGAAGAAAACACCTTGTTCATGGATTAATAGAATCAACATCATTAAAATGTCCATACTACCCAAAGCAATCTATAGATTCAATGCAGTCCCCATTAAAATACCAATGGCATATTTCACAGACCTAGAACAAACTCTCTAAAAATTCAGATGGAATAAAAAAAGAAAGACCCCAAATAGCCACAGCAATCCTGATAAAGAAGAACAAAGTTGGGACTACATCAAAATAAAAAGCTTCTGCACAGCAAAGAAACCATCAACAAAACAATAAGAAAGCCCACTGCATGGAAGAACATATTTGCCAATGTTATTTCAGATAAGGGTTTAATCTCCAAAATTTATACAGAACTCATTACAACTTAACAAAAGGAAGATAAACAATCCAATCAAAAAATGGGCAAAGAACCTAAATAGATACTTTTCAAAAGAGGACATACAGAAGGCCAAGAGACATATGAAAACATGCTCAAAGTCACTAATCATCTGAGAGATGCAAATCAAAACAACAATGAGGTACCATCTCACACCTGTCAGAATGATGATCATCAACAAATTGACAAACAACAAGTGCTGGTGCGGATGGGGAGAAAAAGGAACCCTCATGCACTGCTGGTAGGAATGCAGACTGGTGTAGCCACTGTGGAGAACAGTTGCCTCAAAAAATTAAAAATGGAACTCCCATTTGACCCAGTAATCCCACTTCTAGGAATATATCCCAAGAAATCAGAAACACCAATGAGAAAGGATAGATGCACCCCTATGTTCAAAGCAGCACAATTCACCATAGCTAAGATTTGGAAACAGCCTAAGTCCCATCAGCAGATGAGTGGATTAAAAAACTGGTACATCTACACAATGGAATACTATGCTGTGGTAAAAAAGAAAGAACTCTTACCATTTGCAACAGCATGGATGGACATGGAGAGAATTATGCTAAGCTAAATAAGCCTGTTGGAGAAAAGTAAATATCATATGATCTCACTCATTTGTGGAATATAGTGAACAATATAAACTGATGAACAAAAATAGATCCAGAGACAGAGAAGCATCGATCAGACCATCCAACCTCAGAGGGAAGGTGGGGAGGGAGGGAGGTAAGAGACTAACCAAAGGACTTGTATGCATGCCTATGAGCATAACCAGTGGACATGGACACTGCAGGGGTGGGGGCATGTCCTGGGGGATGGGAGTGGCTGGGGAGGGATCAGTGGGGGGAAAAGGAGACATAGGTAATGCTTTAAATAATGTAACATAAAACTTGTGGTACATCTACACAATGGAATACTATGCTGCTGTAAAAAAGAAGGAACTCTTACCATTTGCAACAGCATGGATGGCCATGGAGAGCATTATGCTAAGCGAAATAAGTCAGTTGGAGAAAGATAAATATCACATGATCTCACTCATTTGTGGAATATAATGAACAACATAAACTGATGAACAAAAATAGATCCAGAGACAGAGAAGCATCGAACAGATTGTCCAACCTAAGAGGGAAGGCAGGGGAGGGGTGGGGTAAGAGATCAACCAAAGGACTTGTATGCATGCATATGAGCATGACCAATGGACACAGACAGTAGTGGGGTGAGGGCATGTGCTGGGGGTTGGGAGCGGCTGAGGGGAGGTCAATGGGGAAAAAAAAGGAGGCTCATGTAATACTTTAAACAATAAAGAATTCAAATAAAAATAAAAGAAGATCCAGTCTGAAGGAATTTTCAATCTGTCCTTATTCATTATGAAAACCATAATTCCACAATTCTCTGTAAAACCAATTCTTACCAGAATATAAACCTCTCAAGTCTCTATTGTCTTGCAACCTAGTCCAACAACTACCCTAACTCTTTCTTCCCATTCACAGCTAATTTTGGAAGACTTCTCTGTAGACACTATCTCCTTATTTTTCACTCATTCTTTAATCCACAGTAACCTGGCTTATGTTCCAATTCCTTTTTTAAGGCCAAAGCAGCCTACCTAAATCAGTAGGCACTCACCTATTCTCTCACTTTAATGCTTTTGAATTATCTGACACATTATCCACTCCTTCCTTTTTAAAATATTTTCTCCCTTTGCATTCATCACATTTCATTTTCCTGGTTTTCTTTCCCCTGTCATGCTTCTTGGTATGTGTGTGTGTGTGTGTGTGTGTGTGTGTGTGTGTGTGTGTGTGTGTGTGTTATTCCTATCCTGTCCTTAAATATTATTGTCCTTAAAGTTCAGTTAAGCAAATTATTTTCACTCTACATTGCTCTCCCTTAATTTCTATGGTTTTAGTAACCACTATATGTTGATTTCAATCTCCTCTCCTGGGCTCTCTTCTGAGCTTGAGAAAATATTATTCTACTTACACTGGTATTTCCACTTTGCAGCTCCATTCACCTTTCAAAGTCCACATGTCCCAGAATAATCCATCATCTCCTTTCCCCCAAACTCCTTGTCCTCTTACATTTTCTATACAATATCACCACTGTATACTCAAGACAATAAAGTAATCATTATAATCAACTTTATCCTCTCTTCCAACATTAAATCAATCCTTAATTCTGCTCAGCATACCTCCCAGAGTTTTTGCAAATCCATTGACTTCTATTCATCCCTAGAACTACCATCTTGGTTTATCATCTTACATAGATTCCTACAATAGCCTCACAATGGTCTCCAAACCTCTGTTTCTTTGCTCCAATCCATTCTCCACTCTATCTCATCATTCCCTAATTCAAGACACTTGAATGATTTCCCTTTGCTGATGGCTTGAGTTTCAGATGATCTGATGTTGCCTTTAGGGTCCTTCATAATTAGAACTCTGCTTAACACTTCAGTAAACTTTCCTATTTCTTTCCCTACTTTCCTATTTCCGCCTCACACTATGCTAAACTGCTTTCAGTTCCTCAAACATCTCTGGTGCTGGCTCTGCATGTGTCATTTCTCTACCCCACTTTTATTGTCTCTTACTCTAACTTCAGGGTTCAGTCTAAATAGTCCTTCTGTCAAGACACCGTCTCTGTATCTTTAAATCCCAGATAGTTCCTTTTCCTATATATCACCACAGAGCCTTTTACTTCTGCTCTCAAAACCTTTAATACACACACACACACACACATACACACACACACACAATTTTAAATTTCCTGATTACTTATCCATACTGCTAATCAAACTCCAAGCTCTCTAAAGGTAATGAGACTATCTATATTATTGATTATTATCTCCTCCAAAATATCTATGACAATGACTGACACTCAGAAAATATTAGACACCTGAATTGATTGACTGATGGAACCATAAAGGGATAGTTGAAGTAGCTCAGAAAAAACCTGAAAGGTGAAAAATCTGTTTAAACTTAAACATTAAAAAAAAAAAAACCTTCTGGGCTGAGTTACCGCTTGTCTGGTGCTTTTGATTCTAGTACATTCTCCTAGAAATAGCCTTGGTTTCTGTGTGTATGAAAAATTCATAAAGAATACCCATTGTATTTGAGGTTTAAAGTAAGGATTTTCCAAGAGAGTATTATTGCTTTAGGTTGCAATAGTCATGTTAATCACCTAATACCATGTTTGAACTACACATGAATGGACAGGACCAAAATTCCAACACATCAAAGGATTCGAGCTTGATAATAACAGATTGGAAGCAATCAGAGAATGGTTAAGGAAAGAAATGTCAGCAACTGAGGGATAACAGTAGGAATTAACCAGTATCTATCATGGGGCTATGACCACAAATTCAATATGGGATATATAAATAGCTAAAGAAGCCAGAATTCACCCTGGCTTAGGCAGCCTTTAGACTTGACAATGGGACAGTCCAGGAAGATTTCAAAGCTCAAAAACAGACCTAAAGTAAGTTAGGAAAGTTTTAATATTAGCAGCAGCACAATATATAGAATAATAGAAGTTATACCAAAGACATGCTACCATGTTTATGTGCAAGAGAAGACTGAAAAGCAAAAAGATGGAGTGAAATATTTGAAAAGTCAAAGATACATACATTATTTTCTCCAACTCAGCAACAATAGCCAAATATCTTCAAAATGTTTTATTTTTACTTTTTCTTTTGGGAATACTTAAAATATTTTCTATATATATAAAAAGCCAGCAACTATAATGCTGCAACAACCAGAACGACCAGTCGCTATGACGCCCTCTGCGGCCAGCAAATGACCCAATCAGGGAGTGGGGCCTGCTGGCCAACCTCCCGAAGCCCCTCCCTCCACCTGCCCCCATCCCTGATCAGCCTCTCCCACCCCGATTGAGGGCAGGCCAGCCAGCCAACCTCCTGCAGCCCCTCCCCCTGGCCAGCCCCTGATTGGCCCACAGCCCCTCCCTCCAGGTGGCCCCACTTCTGATCGCCCCCTTACCCCAAAAGGAGGCGGGGTTGGTCGTCCAACCACCTGAAGCCCCTCCCCCCGGCCAGCCCTGCCCCCCAATGGGCCCCCACTACCCCGATCAGCCCACAGCTCTTCTCCCCAGCTAGCTCCACCCCTGATTGCCCCCCCCACTCCAATCAGGGGCAGGGATAGCTGGCCAACTGTCCACAGCCCCTCCCCTGGCCGCTGACCTATGGGCCCCCCTCACCCCATTCGGGGGTGGGGCCTGCCAGCAATCACCGCGGCCCCTCCCCCCAGCCAGCCTGGCCCTGATCAGGCCTCAATTGGGGCAGGCCAGCCAGCCAACCTCCCACCATCTCCTCCTCCCATCAGGCCTGGCCCCAATCTGTCCCAATTGGGGCCGGGCCGGCCAGACCCCACTCATGCACGAATTTATGTACTCGGCCCCTAGTCAATTATAAAGTCCATGCTGACACAATTAAAATAGTTTTTTTGCCTTCTACTTTAAAATATATTATATTACTTATAATTGTTTGTAAGTAAAGACACTGTCAAAAACCAAATGGTTGTTAATATTTCATCAGTTTTGAACTCCTACCATTATATCTTTCTTCACTATTGTCATATCCACTTAGATCATTCACAAAATTGTTTGGTTAGGCAACAACTGGGCTTTGTTTTTATCCCAAATGTTTTAGAAATTCTATCTAGAAAGATCCAAGTTAACAGGTTGTTGCAAATCCTCCACTGCCCTTTTCTGGATAGATTTCACCTACCACCTTTTCAGCATCACTCAAAACTTCTTGAGTCCATGAGCATGATTCAGCTTCCTTTTTTATCTCCCCTGGGTTGCATAGTAATAATCACAGGAAATTGTCATAATTAGTGCTCAAAAAGTACTTGTTTGATAAATGAGTGAAGCATCAGTAAGAGAAATAAATCCCTAATCCTTTGCTCACCTGGTGCCAGGTATTATATCTAAATGAAAGGAATGAATCAGAACATATTTGACCACCTATCTTTACCCACAATATCATGCTACTGAACTGCTAATTTCTGAAAGGTGTGAGATAACTTAGAATCTCTCTTTTTTAAATTCTTTTGTTGATTTACTTCTAGGAATTTCACATGTTTTTTCATTATCTCTCTTATCCTGCAGCCATTTGTGCATGTAATTGCTTTTAAACTATAAGGTTGCCTTACAAATAGTGCTGTCTTTGATAAAGACTATATTTGACAGGTTAATGATGTTAAATTATTTAATAACCTCCTATCTTTAAATAAATTACAAGAAAAGTAATTCACTTGTTTATTTTTAGTCCTCATACTTTACATAGGCAGTTAATACATAGGAAGGAATTAGAGCAAACTCATTTCTGCCTCCGGAACTGGAGTTGAGCTCTTCTTCCAGCGTTGAATATTTATTTTAATTTCCAAGCAGAGTCAAGTGCCAATTACATAAAACAATCTGGACATCTTTAAAACCTAAAGGCCCATTCACTGGGTAAGGTGGATTCCAAAATTTATGGAAATAGTAACTTCATAGAAGTCTGTAATAACTTACTTGTTCCCTTGCCTAATGTGCCCATTGAACTAAATAACACAAATGCAAAATTTTATGGAAAAAGTTATATTAGGTAGCCAAAGATCAAAACATCTAACTTCTCAGGATATTTCTCTTAAATAAAGAACATTAAGTATCCTATCTAATAAAAGTGTAATATGCAAATTGACTATACCTCTGCTATACCCACAAGCCATGCCCACCAGCCAATCAGGAGCGAGTATGCAAATTAACCCAACCAAGATGGCTGTGGCCACGGAGAGAGCAGGAGGCTTGGGTTTCCCCAGCAATGGAGGAAGCCAAGCTTTCCGCCTGCCATGGCCTGTCCTAGCCTCTGCTCAAGGCTACAAATTATAGAAGATAAATAAATCCCCCAAAAATGGCGGCAGCCACGGAGCTGGAGAAAGCAGGAGGCTTGAGTTGCCCCTGGCGATGGAAGCCAAGCTTCCACAGCCTGGCCTCCACTCAAAGCTACAAAGTTTCAATTATAGAAGATAAATAGATCCAAACAGAAATGGCTGCAGCCATGGAGCAAGCAGGAGGCTTGGCTCTGCTCAAGGCTAAAAAGTTTCAATTATAGAAGATAAATAAATCCCAGATACCAGGGCCTCTGCTTGGGTCACCGGCAGGCATGGCCGGCCTGCAAACCACCACAGGCCCCTCAACCAGGCCGCCCCATGCCCCAAGGGAACCCTCACCCTGATATGGGACACCCTTCAGGGCAAACCAGCTGGTCTCTACCCGAGCATCAGACCTCTATTCTATCTAATCCTATCTAATAAAAGAGAAATATGCAAATTGATTGTCACTCCAACACACAAGATGGCTGCCCCCATGTGGTCAAAGATGACTGCCCCCATGTGGACACAAGATGGCCACCACAAGATGGCCAGCAGGGGAGGGCAGTTGGGAGGGACCAGGCCTGCAGGGGAGGGCAGTTGGGGGTGACCAGACCTGAAGAGGAGGGCAGTTGGGGGGGGACCAGGCCTGCAGGGGAGGGCAGTTAGGCATCAATCAGGCTAGCAGGGGAGTTGTTAGGGGGTGATCAGGCTGGCAGGCAGAAGCGGTTAGGGGCAATCAGGAAGGCAGGCAGGCGAGCAGTTGGGAGCCAGCAGTCCTGGATTGTGAGAGGGATGTATGACTGCCCATTTAGGCCCGATCCTACTGGGATCAAGCCTGCAGGGGAGGGAAGTTAGGGGTGACCAAGCCGGCAGAGGAGGGAAGTTGGGGGCGACCAGGCCTGCAGGGAAAGGCAGTTGGGAGGGACCCAGGCCAGGCCTGCAGGGAAAGGCAGTTGGGAGGGTCCCAGGCCTGCAGGGGAGAGCAGTTGGGGGTGACCAGGCCTGCAGGGGAGGGCAGTTAGGGGTGACCAGGCCTGCAGGGGAGGGCAGTTAGGGGCAAACAGGCTGGCAGGGGAACAGTTAGGCATCAATCAGGCTGGCAGGGGAGTGGTTAGGGGTGATCAGACTGGCAGGCAGAAGCGGTTAGGGGCAATCAGGAAGGCAGGCAGGCGAGCAGTTGGGAGCCAGCAGTCCTGGATTGTGAGAGGGATGTCCGACTGCCCGTTTAGGCCCGATCCCACCAGGATTGGGCCTAAACGGGCAGTCGGACATCCCTCGAGGGGTCCCATATTGGAGAGGGTGCAGGCTGAGCTGAGGGACAACCCCCTCCCCCGTGCATGAATTTCGTGCACCGGGCTTCTAGTGAAAGCATAATATGCTAATGATATGCGAAGGCAACTCCACCGCTAGCTATGACATGCACTGACACCAGGGGGCAGACAGTCGTCTGGTCAGCCAGGCACTATGATGTGCACTGACCACCAGGGGGAAGATGCTCTGACTGGTAGGTAAGCTTGCTACTGGGGTCTGGCCAATCGGGACTGAGCAGACACACCCTAGATCCCTTCTGTAGTCCCTCTCTGGCTAGCCAACCTCCCGTGTCCCTCCCCGGCCCTGATCGTACACGGGTGGGGTCCCTTGGCCTGGCCTGTGCCCTCCCACAATCCAGGGTCCCTCAGGGGATGTCAGAGAGCCAGTTTTGGCCCCATCCCGCAGGCCAGGCCAAGGGACCCCACTGGTGCACGAATTCATACACTGGGCCTCTAGTTTAAGTATAAATGTTCAAAACTGTAACATTTATTCTTAAACTTTCTTTATGGCATACTTGAACAACAATTTAAAAACCATTCTTTTAGAAGATATATTTTCTGAGCAATGTTTAAAGAAATGAATGCCTTGGATAAACTTCAATACTGATTCATAACATTGCCTTTTAATACATTTTGTGTCCTGGCTCTATGTTCTACAATGTACCAATCTTCAGCTAGGCCTGAAGTCCAAGTTCCCATGGCTGCTTGTCTCTGCCTGGGCACTTCGTTCCTTTCTCATCGACAGTTCAATCACTACTTATAGGTTATTTGAAATAGTCGCAGAAAGGGAGTTTACTTTTTCAGATTCCTACTCTCATCATGAATTTCAAGTTTGTATTAATCAGGTGTCTCCAGAGAAATGGGACCAATAGAAGAAAAAGTATATATAAATAAATAATAAGTGTTGTTTTTTTTTCCTGCTGGATTTTTGATGGGACTTTCAGCTCCCATCCAATGATTGTTCACATTCTCTTCTCCTTGCCAACTCAGATATGAAATTTGGCCTCTTTTTTCTTGAATTTCACTAAAATTATAATAATAAACAAATTAAAAATGCACATACAAAGCATATAGTAGGCCTTACTGGAGATTTTGGTATCAGAGAGAGTTCTATATCAGAGTGATGCAAACATCTTAAAATTAAATATTACATAATTCTGTTCTTAAAATATTTCAGCCATTTTCCCCACCATATTTATCACTGTAACCTCAGCTCACTTCCTTCCTCTATGCACACTCATCATTTTCCATAATTCCAAGTTCATTTCTTGTGCAGGGAAATTTAGCAATATTTTTTAAATCTGTCTTTTGCTAACCCATGTCCTGGAAATCATACTTTCAAGCCCTGAGCAGTTTATATGATTTTTCTTACACAGACAATTCCTTTCCCAAAACACAAACAAAAAAAAACATGTTAAGATCATAATTTTTTATTACTCTATGTTATACTTTTAAGTTTATAATATCTTCAAAACAATAACTAAGTGACCTTATTGACAATACATACACTGATTGGCCAGATTATTATGACCATCTGACGTTTGTAGGCAAATTAGCCATATACTGCATCGTATGGGATATGGAAGCCGAAAGCCTGTTCGAACACCTTTGCTGTCTGCTGTTACCAAGATAAAACGTCTCCAATTCGCACAGGAACACAAGGATTGGGCAGTAGAGCATTGGAAAAAGTCATGTGGTCCAATGAATCACGTTTCCAGTTGCATCATGCCGATGGCAGAGTGAGAATTTCGCGGAAACAGCGTGAAAGCATGCACCCCACATGCATGAGTACAACCCTTCAAGCTGGTGGGGGCAGTGTTATGGTTTGGGGCATGTTTTGCTGGCATGATTTGGGCCCTTTAATTCGTGTGGAACAATGTCTGAATAGCACAACATACCTAAGTATCGTTGCTGATCAAGTTCATCCTATCATGTTGATGGCGTATCCCAGTGGAGATGGCTTCTTCCAACAAGACAATGAGCCATGCCACGGTGCTCGTATTGTGCAGGAGTGGTTTCAAGACCATGAGGGAGACTTTACCTTGCTTAGGTGGCCCCCACAATCACCAGATCTCAATCCAATTGAGCATTTGTGGGACGAAGTTAAAAGAGCCATCAGGCAGCTGGTTCCACAACCATCAAATCGCACAGAACTGGACAGTGCTGTTCATCAGGCATGGTGTCAGATTCCTCACATCACCTTTCAACTTCTCATGGAGTCAATGCCAAGAAGAATCACCACAGTACTGAAGGCAAAAGGTGGCCCAACGAAGTACTGATGGGGTGGTCATAATAATCTGGCCACTCAGTTTATTTTCATTATGAAAATAACTGCACAGTGAGAAATTGCATTCCCCTACAAAAAACGGTGACTTAAATCAGGGTGTCTGCTTTTCTCGTTTGAATGGAGTTCAGAGTTAGACTCCTATGGCAGGTCTGAAAATATTCCGGAATCTTCATTCCACTCAGATGTCTTTAACACATGCTTGTCCCCTCATATTCACAAGATGAATGCCTCATCCAGAGCATTACATCAATGTCCCAGGCGGGAAAATAAAGAGATAAAAGGAAGAAGGCATGTGCCAACTTAATCTGTCTGCTTTTTAAGTAGATTGCACAGAAGCACCAGCAGGTAGTCCCATTTCCATCTCATTCACTAGATCTGTTTCACATGGGCACCTTTAGCTTCAAGGGAGGCACGTGATTACTCTCATCTAAACTGAGGTACTCTTGTTAGCGAGAAAAAATCGTGACACCTACAAAATACCTGGGGTATTTTCTATACCCTCTCTCTAAACAATTCTAAGTTTACTTTTATTTTATTTATGTGTGAATGTATATTTTATTTATTTGTTTATTTATGTATTTATTTAGAGGAAGGGTGAGGGAGAGACAGAGAAACATTGATCAGCTGCCTCCTGCACAGGGATCCAGCCCGCAACCCAGTAAAGTGCCTCGTCTGGGAATCGAACCAGCAACCTTTTGGTGCACAGGATGATGCCCAACTGAGTCACACCAGCCAGTCTTATTTTTGTAACAAGGTCCTGTGTCCTTGTCTCTCTTCTTATTGTCTTTCTGCCTATCTCATCAATATCTGGTTGAATATATCCAAGGTCAGAAAAATATTTCCCTTTTCTACTCTGTCCCAAACCCCAAGTTTATCTCTCTTCCTGATGTCTCTCTTTCTAATATCTATCTTAGTTTACTAAGTGTGCCATAATAAAACATCACAAACTGAGTAACTTAACCACGTAACAACCAATATGCTAAAATGAGCCACTTTAAAATGGAGTCGGAACTGCCATCCCAGAGAAACTGTCTTGCATATCTTATGTCTCAGACCTTTGGAATGTGAAAATGGGTCAAAGTAACCTTGGGACTAGGCCTAAAGCAACATTGTGTCCCAAGGAACTGTTTGTAAGTATAAAAAGAAAGCAGATATTTATGGCTGCAGGACTGAGCACTACCGGACGAAAAATTAAAAACATTGTTTACAATTGTGTCACTACGTATAAGTTAAGGTTAATAAGGACTTCATTGTAGTTTTAATAAATAATTCTCTGTATTTTGTCTAAAATACCTGACCGTTATGCTGGATATTTTGTGTTTTGTCTCATCACAATACCATGCACTTGAGAAATATAGAACGGCTAAGGTTACTAATGCAGTGAAAGCCATTAACCTGGCAAAATGCTTTGGGGAAATCAACTCCTGAAGGTCTGGGGACTTTAGATCCAAACCCTTCTTATCAGCATACAAATGAAAAAGAAAAGCCTCCTTCCTGAGTCCCAGGTTGTCTTCAGAAGACATAACTTCTGCCCTAATTCTGCCACTTAAATAGTGCTCTCTCATCCTCTCATCTCCTGTCCTCTCAACCCTTACCTTTCTGCTCCCAATAAATTCTAATGTTTGCATCTGGTAACAGTAAAAAACAAATGGTACTCAGCAGAAACCTAGATAACCAGTAAGTCAAGGTCAGCAGTCCCAAAGAATGCCCCTTTAATTTTATCCTTACGAGTATAAGGCAGCTGGGGGGGGCGGGGGGGCAGGGAGGGGGAAAGTAGATTTTATGAAAAATGGCAAACATATTGTATACATTTAAAATGGATGATTTAAATATAAAGAAAATTCCCTTCTCCCTCAGTTCACTCTTCCTCCACAATGAGGGCATGAAACTTTAGAAGGAATCAAGAGGGCTGTAAGACATGAGAAACTTTTCAGCTACTCCAAATCATTATCCATATGTGGGTTTTAAAAACCTTTACTCCTATGAGGTTGTTTTTCATTTCTAAGGCTCCAGCGGGCATTCTCTGGTTTTATATCCTGCATTCCTCCTTTGTTTGGATGTTATAAAGTAGTACAAAAACTCTATAGTTCATTCTGATGGATACCTTGATTTACTCGGAAATATGATCTTTATCTCAGAAGGACTAGATGTAACTTTTGACACAAAGGTCTCCACTGCTGTACTGCTTACAAATTATGAATTTTAATAGCCTTTTTGCCTTCCTCTTTATAGGCTTAGCATGAAAAGAAGACCTGTTCTTCTGGCAGGTTAAATGCACAACACTACAGTTTCTGTTTAAATGAAACCATTTTCAATGAGGCCTCTCGTTAGTTCAATTACACATATGGAAACTTGATGGAAGCTGTAACTTGATACTGCTCATTTGAAATACGCTATTTTAAAATATATGATCAACTTATCATATCTTTTGTTAAAATATTTTAAACTAACATTTCCTGTCCATCAAAGAGTTTGGCCAACTTTCAAATATTTACTGAAAATCTCTAAGGTATGTCAACAAGAGGTGATGGCCACACAGAAGAAAGACTATGAGCCCTGCTCTGCCCTACCTAGTTGGGCTCAGTGAGGAGTTATGCTCACACAAAAAGTAATAATGACAATTAATAAATAATTTTGAAGAAATTAAATCTAGACTGATCCCTAGTTTTGCAAACGCAATGGCCTATAAGGCAATGAGTAGACTAGCAAACACATGCTCCATATCATTGACTGGCCACTGTTGGCTCCAGCCAATATTTGCCATGTAGGATTGTGGTCCTGGATTTGCCAATTTTTCTGGCTTTTCAAAAACAAGCATCAGATTTCATAGGTGAAATAGATCAATTTATAAATGTTAGTCACTCACTTGATTTAAAAAAACAACAACACTCTATGAACTAAACTAAAAACACATGCAGACCAGATGTGGCTGACAAGCCATCAGTTTGCCAGCCCTAGTTGAGGCTGGTGACTTCTAACCTTGTTGATTACCAGTATCACTCACTCAATTATTTGTGGTTTTTACATCAAACCTACAACCCTCTCTATCTGCCTGCCTCACTCTTCTATTTTTTTACTAGAGTGAGGTGGGCTCTTCGTTACCTTGTTTCCTCTGAACCTATGGAAAGGCCTTCTAAGAGCATGATCATGATGCAAAGTTACCAAAAATGAGCCCCGGTACAAATCCATATATACAGAAGGATACAATTTTAAGAGGATGAGAAAAGATAAATAGATACACAGACACATGATTGACAGGAAATACAGCAAAACGTCTCCACTGTATATACCTCTGGGTAGTAAGATGATGAGTACATTATTTTTCCATTAAACTTCTGTATTTTTGGCAATAAATGTGAATGAGTGGGCATGGATAGGAAGGCTGAAATTAGGAGAAATCATATTTTTCCTGGAAAAGAGTGACAAGGTTGACTGTGTTAATGCCTTTTCAAACACAGTTTATCCTATCCTTTTTTAGAGTTATAAATGTTGTAAGAATGAAAACTGCTTTTCACCAACAAATAAATGCACAATTCAGTTTTGTTTTGTTTGTCTTTTAAGAGGCTGCTACCCATTGGTCACCAAGCCTGTTCCATTCTGCTTTCATGGGAGCCAGAGATTGCTCAGAGCCTGAGCAGCACGTCCCACAGCGCTCCATCTTTCGTGCTGGCATCATCTGCGTTTTTGAGGCCCTGTTTGAGACCCAACATGCTCACCTCAAGGACCACTTTTCTTTTACATGCACAATCAACATTGATAAGTTGTAAAAAAAATATGATTTGCCTGAGAATTCTCAAAAGAGGTCCTCCATAGAGTGGGCAGACCCACATAAGGAAACATGAAAGCACTGGTCCTCGGATGTGCCTTCGTTCCATTGAGAGTCATCACATACTTCCTAAGAGCACATGTCCACATTTTTGCAAAACAATTTATCATAGGCATTTCAAAATAGGTTTTAATAAATTAAGGCATTCAGAGACTAATGCAGATAATTAGTCATATAAATTATATTACATTTTCAAGTTCACTATTATATTTTAATTTTTTTTAATTTATCCCTTATTTTTCTTTCAAGATAACCCCTCTTACCTTCCTTTCCTACAACCTCTTCTCTTCTGTCTTTTCTCTTTCTTTTTCATTTTTTCTTTTTCTACTTTTCTCCCTGAAAAAGCTTCTAAAATTTTCTGGATGTGAGAAGAAATCTACATGTGTATCTATTGAAATACACTTCGTCATTCATAGTAAGTGAAGGATAAGGACAAACTAATACATATATATACATATATATATTCATATCTACAAACACACATCTCTTAATATTTAATGCATCACTTAAAAGTGGATTTGACTACAAGTGACAAAATACCTGAGAATGACTTAAACAAATGGAATTTATTTTTCTCAAATAACAAGAAGTCCAAAGGGACATATTTCTAGCTTGAGCTTAGCTGCTCTGAGATACCAGGGATCCAGATTCCTTCCACCTTCTCCTCCACCACTGTAACTCCATTGACTTTCATCGTCTTGCTAGTCACCCCATGGTGACAAGCTCTAGCTCATGCTGCCACCTAGACAGTACATCCACACCAAGCATGTCCAACTCAAAGTCTAACGGGGACAAATAAACAAGGTGTAAGTGTACGTGGGCCGCAAAAACAACAAGAGCTTCAACTTTCATAGAACCGTAGGTTTATTTCGACAGAGACTTGCTGAATACAAAGGGCTGAAATAAATGAGTAATCGTTAACATAAAATAATAGAACATTTTAATAAAAATTAACATTTTTTTCTTGAACATTAACTTACCAGACACTGAATAACTGCACAAATTAATAAGCGTAACGCAAATAAACCTATTTTTCTTGTTCTCCGAAAGCAAAATATTTCCTGTTGCGCACACCAACCAAGTCAGTGCAAGACTAATGACATGGCAATCGGCTGCTAAAATAGTCGCTGCTGGTGTTAGTGGAGAGAAATGGTGCTGCTGCATGTAAGGCACGTAAGGGAAATGAATGCAACACGATTACAATAATCAGTCATTAGCGAACATTGTAGTTCGTTATTAATAATTATGTATAAAAGGATATTATAAAAATTGAGTTACAAAATTTTTATTAAAACGTTTCTTACATACTGTTATATTGGCTGGGAGGAAAAAAATATTCGTTGTGGGCCACATGCGGCCTGCGGGCTGCAAGTTTGACATGCTTGATATTCATTATGAAAGAAAGAAAATATAACAGTAGTACTGCCCTTTTATTGAGAAAACTGAAGCTTTCCCAAAAACCCTTGAAGACATTCACTTTGAGCTCATTGATTCTAACCCTTCAAACTATTAGAATTATGTCATGGGGTCAAATGTAGCTGCGAAGGAAGTTGGGAAAGAGAACGGACACCTAGAGCTATTGTCACATCACACAAAATTGTTGTTTTGTTAACAGTACGAAGAGGAAAATAGATATGAAGTAAGCAAATAACAGTGTTTGCCACTGTGACCTATTTAAAGGGTAACAAAAGCATTCCCTGTTCTCATATGCACCAACAACAAGGCTAACAGGGGATTAAGTAAGACCCTTAGAAACCTACTTAATAATAAATGTTAATGATCTTTAATTCACCTAATGACTGTTCTTAGTGGAGTGCGTACTTTTGAAGTGCTTTGGTGCTTTTGAAAAAATTGTCTTAGTATGTAAAATTTTACTTACCATTGAAATTGCAATAATCATTTATTAAAAAAACACACATTTGTTTTACAAAGATAAACTCAAGCCCTGACTATTCATATTTTACCAATTCAAAGCCAGTATAATGTGAATGTTCTATCATTACATTGCTTTAAAACAAAGCGTGATACTTAATTCAGAATGGTAAATTCTGATATTGGAGTTGGGTATTTAATAACACCCAAACAGTACTAAAACTCCCATTGAAATGACAAATTCCTTCATTTCAAATCCTGTATAGTTTACAAGGTCCTAATAATGTAGTTTTGACTAAATAGAAGTCGTCAAAAATCTATGATGTTGAAAATAGTATTTACAGACCATAAACAAGACAGAGTATGGTCCCACATTGCCAGCAAAATAATAATGGTGACTCCAATTAAGCCTAATTTCCTGATTTCTAAGATGGCAAATTGTCTCTAGGAAAAATTGCTTAACTCACAGGCTCCCACCATTGCTTTCTTTTCTAAATCTTCTGGAATATGCAGATGCCAAGCATCTGAATCATTTGTCCTTTTTCCCAATTATACCACACTTCTCCATTTTTCTCACCCTCCTTTCAGGTCTGCCCTGTACTGTGCAGGTTCCCTGTTACTCCCAACCTTCTGCCACTTCCTGTCTTCCCAATTGTCTGCCTTTTCAATTTCCTTATGTTGGCTCCAGGTCTCTCAGAAAGTCAGCAGCAAGACTAGGGGAAAGGGATCTGGTTCCATAACCCTGAGTCAGGGTGCTGTCGGGATGTGCCTTACATTTGGAGCTTGGCTGGTACAGGAGTAACAACCTAAATTATTAACACACTGTCTTAAGTGCTTCACCACCCCAATAAATCTACTAAAAAATAAAATAAGCCCAGCCAGCGGAGCTCAATGGTTGAGTGTCAACCTATGAACCAAGAGGTCATTGTTTAATTCCCAGTCAGGGCACATGCCCTGGGTTTTGGGGTTGATCCCCAGTTGGGGGGTACAGGAGGCAGCCAATCAATTATTTTCTCTCATCACTGATGTTTCTCTCTCTCTCTCCCTTCCTCTCTAAAATCAATAAAAATATTTTTAATTAATTAATTAATTAAAAATTAAGTAAAAAAGAGTGTCGTGGTTTCAGTTTGTTTTTTTTGTTTGTTTTAGAGGGTATTTTCAGCTCTTGGACATTTTTTTCCTACTCTCATTTTGTCTTTTTTTTTTTTCCTTTTCAGTTTCGTTGTTTTAGATATTTGATACCAAATGATTGAAATTAAACTTAATTTATGGCGACTGAGAGGTTTTTCAATTTTAGAAAATGAAAAGGCCTCTTGGTACTTGTCAGCCCCTTCACTCCTCCTTGCCACCCACACAACCCTAGTCATCCAGCACAAAGTTGCAGTAATAGATTCTGATATGGGCTGCAAAGAAGGGAAGGATTTTTTTCAAAATAAAACTCCCTTTTATAATTTTTAGGCCTCTTTAAATAGCCCGGTTACGTGTCATTAAATTTATCTTGAAGGCACCTCTTTAAATGACTAACAATTCTCATTTCAACTGGCATAAAATGTAAATGCAATTATGTATACACACGCACAAAAATTACTTTTTTCCTTTGTACCTGATCATGGTAAGATCATAAGCTGTCCTTAAGCTATATTCTTTGCTTAGCCATTTACAATATAGTTTATTGTAAGTATTAAATGCTATTTAATGAAATGGCTTATAATATTAAGAAAGCATTCTGTTCTCTAGAGGTAAAGTGGTAGCTATTTAGACATTTACTCAAAAGCTTTTGAAAACTGAAGGTCCCAACCTGGTTGTGGTATGTGAATTAATTGTGTAGTTGTCTGAATACTTTGCCCTTACCCATCACTCCACATTTCTTGATTATCAAAACAGAGCCTTAAGGCACACATTTGCCTTTCTGAGAGGAGGTTTTAATTATGAATATTAGATATGTTCTGTTTAGTTTATTCACATATTCCCTTATGTAACACATGGGACCTGCTATGTGCTGCTTAAGTTAGGGGAAAAAGGTCACAAAGAAATGGCTTTGTCATAATCAAGTCAACCAGAGCTGAAAAACGGCAGTCACTCTAATGACTAATTACATTGCAGTTCCTAAAATATACCGAATAATTTAAGGGAAAAAAAGTGAGAAGGAGTCTCATGGCTTAAAAACTAGATTTATGTGTTTGATTCCCCCTTCCCCACCCCCCAGAACTGGGAATGACCTTGGAGATACGCTGGTACAGACTCTTCACTCTGTACTGACTGAAACCCAGAGAGGCAAGGCCAGAACCGGACTGGAGGGAGAGTCATTTTCCCAGCGCCCTCCCCCTGAAGCTGTGGCCTCCGAGGTAATGTCTCAACCTTCTTCACTAGACACAGCTCGGACTTGATAATATATGTTCAGCATGGTTTTAAAACGCGGCCATTTTCCTTCATAGGAGGAAAACTGAACTGAATGAACAGGATAATTACCTTTAGGGTAGCTTTTAATTGAAGGCCTATATATGGTATTATTAATGTGGATAAATATCCAAAGCCAGGGTGTTTCTAAGAATGTGTGTGAGGAGGGTTCAAAACTAGTACGAATACGTGAATCAATACTAATGTCTTTGTGGGTTTATGACCTGCCAGATGTGAATTCTCTCCTCAAATACACATGTGAATTGGGTGTTGATTATTATTCGACAGGACACATTTTACCTGCAGCAAAATTCAACATTTTACTACTCGTAGCATTATGTGAGAGCTAATCAATACTTCGTGCTAAAGCTCCGGGCACTAGACGCCAACCATATGCAACACTGCTGGACAGAAAACATAAAATCAGATTTACATGTTTCTGACCCCCTTTAAAATGGTAATAGGGTTATAAGATTTGCTATTGAATCATGAGGCTTTGGATTAGCTGTTAAGACATGGGAGTTTCAACAAACATTGACTATGCTTCTAATAATATTTTCACATTTAATGAGATGGTCACTGTCAGGTTAGGAAAAAGAGTGACTGAGAACTCTACTTTAGCTCAGAAATGCAGAGAAAAGTGGAAAATGTAACAACAGAAACCACCCAAGAGAGGGTCTGGCTTTTGGCTCAGTTCAGTGAATGAGAACTTGAAGAAACTCATATACTGAGATTCAAAACTATCCTGCTGTCAGCAGACTTTCAGACCAAGAAAAGAAAGCTTATAGCGGATTAAATTAAGAGTATACATTTGCTTGGGATAATTATCACCTTCAGTCACATACTCTAGACATAATTCACAGGTGCAGGAAACCAGGATTATATTGGTTCTGCAAAATGCTTACTTGGTAACTTAAATATTATAGAATAGTTGACTGTAAATGCCACTAAAAATTTAAAAATGCAATGACATCTCCTGTTTATGTTTTAAAACTTGACTCTAAGAAATAGTCAAGATATTATGATCACATTTCTCAGAGATGACAAAGGCAGAAGCCACCATGCTAACATGAAAGATTAATTCTTTAATCATGTTCCTCTATTGACTGTGTGTTTTTAAATATTGGTTTTTATGTTGCATGTATCATATGTCATCCAGACTCAATCAACAATTCTCCTTGATAAACTATTAATAATAAACTAAAGTAGTTATTAACATAAAGGTTGGTTTACATAAAATCTTAAACCCACTTCCCAATTCACATATTATAATATAAAACTAAGCAGTGGAATAAACAGCATTAGTTTTGTCTTGCTAAAATACAAGGTTGCTTTTAAATTAAGTCAGTTTACTGTTGTAACCTCTGAGTTAATGTGCCTTATAAATATGCCTTGTTAACTGATTAATGAAATGCTTATAATTGCAAATTGTAAATTAGATTGAGGCAGACGGATAGATAAACTGATCTATTTGGAATGTACTTCCTATTGCATTAAACTTTGCCTTCATTTGAGCTTCAATAATAAATTTTCAGGTAATTTGGGATGATTTTCTGGCCTGAGTACTTATCACACTCTCAGCCAACCTCAGAGACTAAAATGAGCATTGTTCTCCACCCCTACACTCAACACATTAACTCAAAATTGATTTTATTTTACTCATTTTTCAAGAATGGTACAATCAGTGGGTGATCACTTCAGGAAGAAAACCAATATTTTCATTCCAGTCCCACCTGCCCCCCCCCCACCACCACCACCACCCCACCCCCCCCCTTCTGGCTCCTAACAACAATAGCTTGTGATCATTTATGGCCAACAAACTCACAATGAATTTTACTTGATTTCATCTATGTTCCTCCCTCTTACACCTGTTTTCCTAATAATCCCCTGAGACTTCAGCCCTTGTCCATATATTTAGCAAAAATGTAATAAGTGCTGGCTACAAGAGCAATGGATATTCTGAAAGAGAGCGAGCACAGTCCACATGGGAAATGGACAAACATTATTTAGTCAAATTCAATATAAAGATACTGACCTCATGGCTGAACAAAGGAGTAAAGATTACTTGAAGAGGAAAAGAGGAGAAGTCATTTAAATTGGCCTTAAAGATTGAAATTTCATCAAATGTCTCAGATTGAAATAGCATTTCATTCAAAAGGAAAACTGAGCAAATAACATGAAGTTTAATTTCCCTTCTAAAATTTAATGCAAATAAGATTACATCACTACATCTTTTCTGAAAATGTAGTAGAGTGACTTAAAAATCACTCATAGTGGACATCCTTAGAAAGGAAAAAGAATTGAAGTAAGGAAAATAAAGGGGAGGTAAGGTAGACAGAAAAGAAAATCAAGCAGATTTTGGAAAAAATCAAATAGATAAAGCAAAGGCACCTTGGCATTGAAATTGCATGGCTGTATTTGCCAATGGGAAAAAGTTCTAAAATTCATTCTCAAGAAAGAGATGGATCCAGGTCAGGGGGTGTGGCTGCATACTTACGTGTCTATTGTGAAATTTTTGTGAGAGTGGGAATTTTCATAAACACATCTTGCCATTCTTGGGATGTGCCTGCTGTCATATATTTAAGAAGATCATAAATGTTTTTGTGGAAAGACTATAAAATGGGAAGGGAGGGTGGTGAAGAATTATATCTAATTGTATCCAGGGTTTTCTCTGGAGTAAATTCAAAACTTAGTTCAAGCCTGGCCAGCGTGGTCCAGTGGTTGAATGTCACCTAGAAACCAGGAGATCACGGTTCCATTCCTGGTCAGGGCACATGCCAAGGGTGTGGGCTTGATCCCCAGTAGGGGGTATGCAGGAGCCAATCAATGATTCTCTCTTGTCATTGATGTTTCTCTCTCTCTCTCTCCCTCTCCCTTACTCTCTGAAATCAATAAAAATATATTTTTTTAAACTTAATTCAAAATTATATGAAAAGAACTAGCTTGAATAAAGATTTGTGTTTGAGTATGGGACCTTCCATGTCCTTGTTTTGAGTCCTTGAATAATGTGCTAATTCTAATCATTAAAAAAAAAGAGAAAATAATACTTGTCATACCCAAATCTCTCGGTCATTCATTCAGTCAGTCAACTATTTATTATGCACTCACTACTCATTGTACTGAGCCTTGGCTTGTGATGGATAAGTGCAATGCCTGTATAAACTCTGATGAAAGAAATGCCTAGGATTCCACAAATATTCACCAACAGCTCACCTGATAATCCAGTGCATCCTACTCTACCATGCTTCATGTCTGTCTTTTGCAACTATTGATCCCTTGGCCACAGGCACCTCTGCCTTCAAAGACTGGATGGATGTATTTCTCCATTTCTGCCCTTGCTGTCTATCTCATCTCTTCCATGTGCTCTATGCTGAGGAAGGGATTATTATTACTCAATCTTTCCAGACCACATCCTAGCTGGGGCAATATGGACTGCATTGCTGTGGGACATACATCAGGTTGTAATGTAACAGGTACTGTAGGTACTAAAATGTTCATGTCCACGTGCTCATTTCTTAATGAGTAACATATGAAGAAGTGATCATAATTCAATAATAGGGGTAAAAGAGGGGTAACTAATTGTAGCTAAAGGGCATCGGAGAGGGGTGGGGGGATGGACATTGAGATTCAAGAACAAGGACGATAAAGTGCCGAAGCAAAGAAGAAAGTGGTATGTCTGAGCAACTGCATACATCCTTCTCATAAGGACAACATAGATAATTCCTACAATGGTTTTTTTTTCCCCCCAAGCAACCATTAACAACTACAAAAAAATAAAATGGGCTAGGACATGAGTTAGAGGACTAAGATTGCTGTAAAGCATTAGAGCAGCAGCGGAGAACACTGGAGGAGATTCCTGACAAGATAAAAGATTGCCAAATGACTTTCTTTCAAAGCCCAACTGAGATTAAAAATCTCAAGAGTGCTCAGAGTTTTGTGATTGCTCCGGCACCATTTGTCAATATTAGAATCAAAGCCTAGGAGAGGAGACAGCCAGCACAAAGGCAGTGAAAGGACAGATTTAATAGAGGGCAGCGAGAGACAAGTGACAACACGGGAACTGCGCACAGAGAGAGGATCCTTTTCTAAAACTGTGTGACCCTCATGCTCCTTACAAACTCTAAAGCCTATGCAGATGGGAGGTACTGATTTTATAACTGGAATATTGTGTACATGTTCCTTTTAACCGCTTGGGAAATGGTGATAGTTGACCAGCAGAGAAAGGAAGAACATGCATAAGACATGTGCCATGTGCTTTTACTTTAATTCACCAAAAAGTTATTAAGTATCTAAAATTAAGACTTGAAACTTACCACGCAGAATCTGACTGTCAATGATGGGAGACAAATATGTAATTAGAAATTTTCAAAATAATATGCTAAGATCTACATTAAAAATGGGGATTGACATTCTGAGGATCCTAACACTTTTCTTCTCAACAAACTGCTCTGGTTACGCCCTCAGGAAAAAAAAAAAAAAAGAGGCCCAGATAAGAAGTGGAAACAACAGTTTTCAGATACAGGGAGAGCTGATTTAGTAAAATTGGGCAGTTCTGTGAAAGTGCCAGTACAGTGCCTGGTGCATAATCATAGATGATCAAAAAGTAGTGGATGCGTGCTCACGATAAAAGCTCTCCTGGGGATTTTCAAGTTCATGCTCATTTGCATTTTGACGGTGGCTGTGTAAATCCTGTTGCCTCTTCAACGATGCCCCTAAGAGAACAAAAGTCAGGAAGGTTCCGACCCTTTGGGTTTTCATGGAGATTTCAATGTCCGCTTTGACATGTACGTTTCTGATTCTCTGTGATCAGTCACTTAGGGGCGCTGCCGTGAGTAAGTCAGAGCCGTGGCTGCCCGGTCTGGAGGACTTTACACAGCCCAGTCCCAGGACTCGGCAGGGGATGGGCGAGCATGAGGCACCAGGAAACAGACGGGCATTTTAAGTTGAGTGATAGTAACATCCACAACTGCCATATTATGGGAGCGTTGGCAGCGTGTGAGCTCTGCCACTGAAGTAAGGGCAGGAAAATTTCCAGGATGTCTTCAGTGCTTGGCAGCTGACGCATCCGGGGAGCATGTAGTGGGCCTTCAGGAGGAACAGGTGCAGGGCCGCGGCGACATCCAGGAAAATCCCAGCCAATCCCAGGGTTCCCTAAAGCACCTGTGCTCTACTATAAGGCATTTCTACGTTCCAGTCCTGGGCCAATAGCCAGCGATGTTTCTTTATTGAGAAAAGAACATTAGAGAGACATAGGAAGGTAACATAAATCGATGGCACAGTTCCTGAATTCAGGGACTGTCGGTGAAACTATTTATACACACAGGAACCTACACTAAACCAATAACTGAAGTACACATGGGGAGGTAACATGTAAGTGGATTTAGCTAACTATAGCTCAAAATGCATTTCCGAATACTGTAGCAATGAAGTTATCAAGACTGTGAAGCTAAGCTAATCATGAATAACTCCTTATAAGAAATTAATTTTGAGATGAATTTTGACAGAAACAAAGGCTAAGGACTGGTGTACAAGATGGAACAATGCACAGACAAGAAAATCATACTCAATATGAACAGCATGTATAAAAATCATAGGGCACAAAGAAGAAAAATATGGAAAGGGCATAAAATAAATCAACTTTGTACAACCTCACGATTAGTTCATATAGTTTCAAGTTTTTGTAGCTGCTCAATGGGTACAAATCTGATAATATCTTTGCCAAAGCAAGCCCTATCCCACCACTCCTGAAATTAAAGACATGCACAGTGTCACAGGGGAGTACCACTTGGGAACATAACTGAAGGTCTCCAAGTTATATGATGAAAAGAAGATGTGGTGGGCATCAAAGTGACAGTAGCTGGAGCTCTGTGGCTGGTGAAGCACCAACTAATAACACTCTTGGCCCTTAATTATGTAATAAGTCCTCATTTAGCATCACCAGTAGGTTCTGCGACTTTAAGCAAAACCAGGTACATAATGAAGCCAGTGTTACCACAGGCTAACTGATATAAACAAGAGTGAAATTCCTATGGCATCTCATGAACACTAAAACTAAGGAATATTACTCGAGGGACATTATTCAGGAACCTGCTGTTGTTTACTGGTTTAATTGTTCAGAGGGGCGAGCTCCTAGCTACTAACTAGGTTATGAATGAACTGAGAATGGTAACTAACTTTCCCTTAATCTCACAAAGAAATCCCTCCTCTCACCATCTGCACCATGAAAATAAGACTCATCCACATGCATATACCAAGAAAATAAAGGGGGTCTACACAATGGATACATGAAATGAATATAAAGTTTGTTCCCGATCTCATCCAAAAGAAATGCTAAACAGTTTTGAATTGATAGAATTTTGGTAAATCATGTCTGTATTTCCAACTCATTTTCCTTAAAATATCAGTGGTTTTGTTATTGGTGGAAGTGGGGTTCTTGGGGGTGCTGCTGGAATAAGAATTTCCAGAGGCCCCCACAGGAGGAGGAGATATTGCACACAGCTTAATTTCTGTGGATTACACCCTGAGTTTCCAAGGGCCCCTCTCCTGCTGTCTCACCAAAGAAGATGTCCCATTTTGCTTTCAGCAGGGCTAAAATCAAAGCCAGTGTCCAGAGCTTCTGTTCCATGTTAGGGCATAGTCTAATCCAGCCTTGGGTGAGCTCAGTTTGTGTTTCCTCCTGGAGTCCATCCGTCCATTGTGTGCGGGGTCCACACAGCCATAGGCCAAGCAGCTATGGAGAGAACACAGGCAGGAGCAAAGCCAAAGGAATCAGAGAGCCAAGGGAGAGCCACGCAAGAGAGTGGGCTCCTTTGTTTGGGGGATCACGTATCACCAGATTTTCATGGACTTGCGTAGGCTGCACCTCTTCTAGCCAATGATTTCTCTTCCTAGGTTTGACTGACAGCAAGCACCTTCCCTATGTTTTTTCAACTTCACTGCACATGCATGCATCCATCCTCCCCCTTGTCCAGGCCTTTCCTCCGGCAATCTGAAGGGCGTGTGAAACCACAGCTTCCGGTGAAGCTGCCCAAATGACATGCCCACCATGCCCTTTGTTCCTTTCCTACTATTAATAATTAGCTAATTAAACAGTGTTATTTTCATTTCTTATAATTTTTCAATTAGCCTTAGCATTTTGTTCTTCATCTCTTAGTCAGATAGTCAGAAAATAATCAGTTGACACTTAATGCTTAAATGAACCTAGAGGAAAATCAAAGAATGCTGACTGACTTATATAGATATCAAAGTGAACTTTCTAAGAGTTGAACATATCTTCATGTTCTTTCCTTTATTTTATTGCTAGAGGCCCAGTGCACGAATTTGTGCACGGGTGGGGTCCCTTGGCCTAACCGGCAATCAGGGCCTATCAGAGCCATCTCGCCCAGTTCCAATCAGGGCCGATCAGGGTGGCCAGCCAGCCGGGGGGAGGGTCTGTGGGAGGTTGGCTGTGGGAGCACACTGACCACCAGAGGGCAGTTTCTGCATTGAGTGTCCCCTGGTGATCAGTGTGTTGTCATAATGACCAGTCGACCCCAATCATAACAGTTGCTTAAGCTTTTATATATATAGACTAGAGACTCGGTGCACGAATTCATGCAAGGGGGGTACCTCTGGGTGCCCTGCAGGTATCAGGTCAAAACCCACAGTCCAACACAACCTGCATCTCCTACCTGCCACTCCCGCTCATCCTGGCCCCACTGTGCCTGCCACGGGCTTGCGCCCAATCAGTCCTGATCGGAAGAGGCTCATGCAGCTGTAGCAGCGCTTGCCAGCCATGAGCCCTGCATCTGGCGCCCTCCTAAGGGGAGAGGCCTGTAGGATCAGGCTGAAACCAGCTCTCTGACATCCCCTGAGGGGTCCAGGATTGTGAGAGGGTGCAGACCAGGCTGTGGGACCCCATCAGTGCATGATCGGGCCAGGGAGGGACCGCGGGAGGGCTCCAGGGTATGTCAGGCCGATCTCGCTCAGTCCCAATCCACTGGACCCCAGCAGCAAGCTAACCTACCAGTTGGAGTATCTGCCCCCTGGTGGTCAGTGCACATCATAACAACTGGTCGAACAGTTGACTATCTGCCACCTGGTAGTCAGTGCACATCATAGCAAGCAGTTGAGCAGCCTTAGCATATCATTAGCATATTACGCTTTGATTGGTTGTTCGGTTGTTCTGCCATTTGGTCTATTTGCATATTACCCTTTTATCATATAGGATTAATCATATCACCTTTACAGTTGGACTTCTCTGGTATTAGAATTAGTTTATATTAGTACTTATTAAAAGTGGTTGCTTGCCAAAACTGGTTTGGCTCAGTGGATAGAGCGTCGGCCTGCGGACTGAAGGGTCCCGGGTTTGATTCCGGTCAAGGGCATGTACCTTGGTTGCGGGCACATCCCCAGTGGGAGGTGTGCAGGAGGCAGCTGATCAATGTTTCTCTCTCATCGATGTTTCTAGCTCTCTATCCCTCTCCCTTCCTCTCTGTAAAATATCAATAAAATATATTAAAAAAAAAAGTGGTTGCTTATATTCTTCAATATTTTTCAATCTAATGACACATGAAGCATCTTCAGAGGGCTCAGGGGAAAATGTACATTGAGAAGACAAACATGTTTCACAGCACATCTAGTAGGTACTGAAGAAACTCTGTAATGCTGTAGAAATGTATGATAGAGACCCTCACCAAGACAGGAATCAGGAGGGCCTATTGGAGGAGCTCTCACACCTCATGTCAACCACAAAAGCTCTCCAGGAAGAACTCTATGGTTAAAACAGAACTCTAAGTAACGTTCCCCACTCCACCACTCCCTCTTCCCCTCCATAAAAGAACTTCCTCTTCTTTGTTTCACTCTCTTCTTGCACGTGCTTGTCGTGGCTCTCCGTGCTGGATTGCAATCCTTTCTTTATCCCAAATAAATCCTTTTTGCTGAAGGAATACCTGGACGACTTTTTGTCTGTGACTGACACTGCTTAGTTCAAAAAGAAGCAGTAAACCCTCTGTGCTATCCCTTTTTAAAGAGCTATGAATCAGTAATTTAAGGAATATCTCTCATTTTCCACATCTACGCTTCACTGTAATTCTTACTGACAAAATATGTCAAGATAATATACACATATGGATAAAGCTTAAATTGCCTAGGTACATATGCAGTCTTTGAAACATCCTCTCTTAATTTCAGGTTTTCAATTATTTCAAAAGGAAAGCTTTGCCTTCTCTAGTGCAATTTCTGAAATAATAACACTTCAATAGAAATCAAGCAAATTTTAGCAAGTATGTACCCCTCCAAGATTTTTCTTCCTTTGCTCTTTAAGCCTCTTTCTCATCTCACAAAATGCCCTACTAGCTATAGACGCATACATGAAATATATGCACTCTGTACTATAAATTGTTATAATGTATTTCGATAAAGGCACTCCAACACAATGCGTTACACAGGTGAGCTATGTTTAATTTTATCAAGGGAAATATGTGAAGGTAATGCGAAAGAAGATAAAACAGAATCCCAACTCAGTTTTTTTATTGGTAAAAACACTCTAGATGTTTTGTGAAAAGAGAAAAACCTCTCTAGGATTGGATTGCAACAGAACTTTTATGTAAAGCAGTTTTATTCGAAATACATTGTCCCAGACGGCCGCCAAGAGAACAGCTATAATCCAAAATGCTTCCAGGCTCAGTCCCTTCTGGCCAATTAATTTGACTACAGTAATGTTCTGGTTGCGGCGGCCTCGCACTCGCTGTTAAATATAGTGCTGTGCCTTTTAGAAAACTTTTACTTTACGTGAGAGCCAAAACGTAAATCTGTTCAAAATTGGACAGGGAGTTGATTCTGAGATGGAAAAATGTATTAGCTCATATTCTGACAAATGGGAATTTTTTTCTTAAATTAGGTGACAAAAAGGACCAGTCAATGTCTGTCAACAATCAGTCACATTTAGACAAAGACTGGGCAAAGCTCACGACTAACCACGGGTTTTTCAACTGTTTCTCTTGGATTTAATTCAAGTTTGGGGGGTAAAGCCAACATTTTCTGATAACATTAGGATTAAATTTAATAACTATTGGAAAGCATTGCAACAGGCACTGTATAGAGATAACGAAGAACAGACAGGCTCTGCCCTTGGGTGAAATTAGGTAAGTCTTAGAATAGAGGAGGAATAAGATGGCTGTATCAGATGTCTACACAAACGTTTAGTAGTTTAAACACCAACCACTTATTTTGCTCACAATTTTGTCGGGCAGTTGCTGGTCTGGACCGGGCTTCGCTGATCTGGCCTGGGCTTGACCTTGTATCGGTGACATTTGGAAAGTCAGCTATGGGCTCCTGGTCCCAGATGGCCTCATCCACATGTTTTGCCATTTGGCAAATAATAATGGTAATAATTGGTAATTTTTAAATGAGGTATTTCAATACTGGTTCATTTGATCCCATTTTAGTCAACTCACTGTTGTCTCAAATAGCTTTTTAGAAAAAATTATATGAGCCGAAACCGGTGTGGCTCAGTGGATAGAGCGTCGGCCTGCGGACTGAAGGGTTCCGGGTTCGATTCCGGTCAAGGGCATGTACCTTGGTTGCGGGCACATCCCCAGTAGGGGGTGTGCAGGAGGCAGCTGATCGATGTTTCTCTCTCATCGATGTTTCTAGCTCTCTATCCCTCTCCCTTCCTCTCTGTAAAATATCAATAAAATATATTTAAAAAAAAATTATATGAGATATAAGGTCAGATTAATAAACTCTTTTACTCTTCCAATACATAACATAAACCTTGGCTGGTCGATGGCTTGGTATCAATAACTCAATACAATGAAAGGGAAAAAGGATCAGATCAAAATCACATGTTAAGAATTAGCAGCTCCATCAACCAAAGGACTTGTATGCATGCATATAAGCCTAACCAATGGACACAGACACCAGGGGGGTGAGGGCATGAGTGGGGGGTTGGGGAGGCAATGGACAGATAAGGACACATATGTAACCTTAATCAATGAAGAAGAAAAAAAAATAACTAGCAGCTCTAGTTTCCCAAAACCTTGTCACCAGCATCAATGCCATCAGAGGAGTGATCCATGATGGGGATGTCCAAGTGTGCTGGTATCCCTTCATCTCTCACTTCCAATGCTCCAGCCACCCTACATGTCATCCATCTCCATCCACACACTAGTGCTGTCTCCTCCCACAGATCTATTCCATATACTAGTTCTTTGGCTTGGAAGTAATTAACCCCCTTCTCTCCTAGACCGCCAGCTCTTCATCATTCATCAAATATTCCTACCCATCTGAATTTGTTATGTCATGGATGCCATTATACTTTTTCATTTTTTCATGCAAACACATTGTAGACTTCCATGAAAATTTCAAAAAATAGTACACAGTTTCTATGTAGTATTCCTCACTTAGCTCCCCCTCATGTTAACTTTTTTTATTCTCCATATAAAATAAATTATCCATTTTATTGTGTCACTAAAATTAACTTAATTCTATTTTTTAAAGACTATTGTTTTTAGAGTAGTTTTATGTTCACAACCAATTTGAGAGGAAAACACAGAGATTTCCACATACTGCTGGCCCCACACATGCATAGCCTCTTCCAGTAACAGCCCAACCAGAGTGATGCATTTGTTACAACTGATAAACCTACTCTGGCACATCATAATTACCCAAAGTCCAGAGTTCACATTAGGGTTCACTCTTGGTGTTGCACATTCTATGGGCTTGGACAAATGTATAACAAGATCTGTCCACATTATATTATTATACAAAGTATTTGCACTGCCCTCAAAATCCTCTGTGCTCCACCTATGTTAGCCTTTCCTCTCTCTAAATTCCTAGAAATCACTGATATTTTTATATTCTCCATAGTTTTGCCTTTCTAAGGGTGCCATATAGTTGGAATCATAAACATTGTTCTAAGTGCCAGGAAGGGCCATAAGTTTCAGGAGGGCAGAAAATAGGTCTGCCTCATTCACTGCTATATTCCTAATGTTTAGCGTAATGCCTCACCCACAGCAGACACCCATCAAATAGTTGATGAATTCATGATGAATTCACCCCAGATCCTCCTCATTACTTCTGTATTTATATTTGAAGAGGACCCCAGGCTACTTACACAGGACAGGAACTAGTTATCCTTTTCATTTCCAAAAGGGATAAATAAGAAATTATACAACTCACCCTCGCCAGTTTGGCTGAGTGGATAGAGTGTCGGCCTGTGGACCAAAGGATCCTTGGTTCGATTCTGGTCAAGGTCGAAAGCCTTGGTTGCAGGCTCCTCCCTGGCCAGGCTTTGGTCAGGGCATGTGCAGGAGGCAACCAATCAATGTGTTTCTCTCACATCAATGTTTCTCTCTGTCGTTCCCTCTCTCTTCCACCCTCCCAAAAAAACAATGGAAAAATATCCTCAGGTGAGGATTTAAAAAAAAAGAAAAGGAAAAAAAAAAAAGAAACTACACAACTCAATTTGCAGAGAGTATGCAACTGCTGTAATTCTTAAACATAAATTCTTTTGCATGCTGGTTATTTATATGCTGCTCCTGGTGCAGATAACTCGGTATGTTATTTATGAAAGGTATTTTAACCCCTGATTTATACCCTCACATTAATCTTTATTTCTAGGTATAAGAATCCATTTCTTACTAGTTCATCCTTTTGAATTTTAGGTCTAAAATTTTTGTAAAAGTAGATCTTATTCAACTAGTTTTATTAACTTTGGCATTCCTGGTCTATAGAAGTTTAGATAAATCAGAAACAATAGAGAGTACAAGAAGGAACACTCTAGAAGTAAGAAGTAACATCTAAGGAAGAGTGGCAGCAAGGGGAGAGACAAAAACATGACAAAGAACAGACAAGGCATTAAGCTTAGGAGCCTGGCATTTAAATAAGATCAAGAAACCTTCCAGAAGAACTTTTCTGCATTAAGATCACAGTAATACCTGCAAGTCCCCAAGAAGAAATTAAATAATGCCAAAGGTACTTCAACATAAAATGTAGAAAGTTCTACCCATTTCAAAAGTAAAATGATTAAAATAAGATGCACTTAAAAATGTAAAAATGATAGTTTCAATTATCTTTAAAACTAGCTTCCATTCATTTCTAACCAATAATGGATTAAAGATTGCTACTGTACTTTCAACTATTTCTGAAGTTGGCATTATAAACAAGTATTCTACTTCCTTTTGTGAGATATCTATTATGTCAAGCATTCAATTTTTAAACTTTGTGTCAAGTATTTTCACTTGAAAATCCAACTTTTAAAATTAAAATACCAAAAGAATGAATTGGGGAACTATGCTTTACTACCACTTAGAATCAAAATTGTTCTCAAGGTAAATCCTAAAATGACCCCATAAAGGCGTTAGGTACTAATACATGTAGAGGGTGGAATTAAATTCTTACCCTCCTGTATAATTTTTAATGATTCCATGATAATGAGTGGATAATTCTCATCCCAGACCTCGAGAGTACTGCAAGAACCATTTCATCATTAGGTTTCTAAGATTTGTATGTAAGATAAATTTGGATCTCAGATTTTATAATTGAGAAATTGAAAGGAATTCACAATTAGCCTGTCCAAAGGAACAGAGAAATTTATTGGTAAAGAACGGGACTCTAAGTCATAATATCCACCTCTGCCATTCCAAGACAAATGCAATTTTTTTTATATATATAATATGGTTTCCACAAACAGATTATAAGAGAGAGCGAGATTGGCTATAGAACTGCAGGATTCATAATCTTCAAGTTAAATCATAATCTATCACCCTAAGTAAATGCTTCCTTGTATGGTACGCACTTTATGCTATCACAAATCCCATCTGAACCATAACTTCACACATTTAAAGAACAGAATCTCAAACAAGGAAGAGTCCTGAATTCAAGGGATTTTTTTGTTTCTCTTGAATTCTACATTACATAACCGATGTTACTGACACTAGATAGTATTTCTCAAGGTATATTTCTTATATTTATTATGTATCTTACCTGGTAAATTCATTCCCCCTAACCATGAAACTGATATCCTCCCAAGTTGACCTCCTTCAAATTACTTTTCTCCTTCCCTCAGAGCCTGTAAATCCAATTAAGTAAAAGAAATTTCCATCTGTTCCTGTATTTTACTAGATTATGGGCCTTCGTGTCCCTTTCCTGGTCTTGAGAGAGTACATTCTTTCTAAACAGAAAGTTTCAGATCACTTGATGGTTGTGAAGGACACAAACAGAACACACACAAAAATGCAGTTTCTTCTCTATTCTCAGTCTCACTCTGAGTGTTAAAATATTCTTTCCTCTCTTTTGGTAGCTGAATAGAAGTAATTGTCAGTTTTACTTTAAATTTACTCCTTTCTCTCCTCCCCTATTCACAGGAAACCCTAAGAATTTAGGAAGAAGTGTGACTAAATCACCTGAAGAAATGAGAGACTGGAGGATATAGACTAGAGGAATCAAGAGTTAATACATATATTATCTTATCTAATAAAAGAGAAACATGCAAATTGACCAAACCTCTGCTACGCCCACCAGCCAATCAGAGCAAGTATGCAAATTAACCCAACCAAGATGGTGGCGGCCATGGAGCTGGAGCAAGCAGGAAGCTTGGGTTGACCCCGGCAATGAAGGAAGCCAAGCTTCCCGCCTGCCCTGGCCAGCCCTGGCCTCTGCTCAAGGCTACAAAGTTTCAATTATAGAAGATAAATAAATCCCAGATAACTGCTTCCAGCCGGCCCTGGCCTCCGCTCAAGGAGGCGCTGAAAAAAAAAGAAAAAAAGGAGGGGCTGGGAGCTTGGGTCACCAGGGGCCATGGCCAGCCTGCAAACAGCCATCAGCCCCTCACCTAGGCTGGCCAGGCACCTGAGCGGAACCCCCACCCTGATCCGGGACACCCTTCAGGGCAAAACAGCCAGCTCCCACCTGTGCACCAGGCCTCTATCTATACTAATAAAAGGGTAATATGCTAATTAGACTGGGAGACCTTCCAGGAGACCTTCCAGACGTCCTTCTAGACCAGGGGTGGGCAAACTTTTTGATTCGAGGGCCACAATGGGTTCTTAAACTGGACCGGAGGGCCGGAACAAAAGCATGGATGGAGTGTTTGTGTGAACTAACATAAATTCAAAGTAAAGGAGCGGAGGGGAGAGCAAGAGAACCGGATAGAACAGCCGGATCCGGCCCGCGGGCCGTAGTTTGCCCAAGGCTGTTCTAGACAAAGCCATGGTGGCGGGGCCAAGGTAGAGGCAGTTAGAGGCCAAGAGGGGAGGGCAGTTGTGGGTGATCAGGCCAGGATGGGACGGCAGTTGTGAGTGATCAGGCTGGTGGGGGGCGGGGCCGTTGGGGGTAAGCAGACCAGCAGGGGGGCCATTTGGGGGCAAGCAGGCCATCAGTGGGGGTCAGTTGGAGGTGATCAGGAGAGCGGGGTAGGGGGCAGTTTGGAGTGAGCAGGCCAGCAGGGGGGACAGTTAGGGGTGAGCAGGCCAGTGGAGAGGGGAGGTGGGGGTGAGCAGGCCAGCAGAGGGGCAGTTGGGGGCGAGCACACTGGCACAGGGGGCAGTTGGGGGCAAGCAGGCTGGCAGGCAGGAGGGCAGTTGGGGGCAAGCAGGCCAGCAGGCAGAGTGGTTAGGGGCAATCAGGCAGGCAGGCAGGCAGGTGAGCGGTTAGGAGCCAGCAGTCCCGGATTGAGAGAGGGATGTCCGACTGCCGGTTTAGGCCTGATCCCTGTAAACCGGCAGTAGGACATCCTTCGAGGGGTCCCATATTGGAGAGGTGCAGGCCAGGCTGAAGAACACCCCCTGCCCCGTGCACAAATTTCATGCACCGGGCCACTAGTAATAAATATTTAGCAAGTAAAAATGGTGCACATGTATCCACTAAGGTAGGAAAGGAATCAGTGACCAACTAGATACATGGCTTATCTGCAAAATTCATTGTTGCTACTCAATAAGATAATAATATCCAGGAGACAGAGGAAATTTTTAATGTCTAGCAATTTCTTAGACACTATGAATCGCATTGAGACTTGTAGAGTTACCTATTTCAATTATTGTATAGAAGAAACCATACGTTCTTTAAATTCTGAAACTGTTCCTACTTCAGCATTAATACACACTCAATAAACTCCACCACAGATTTAGGGACCATCAGATCTCACCATCCTATGTAAAAAAATGTTGGCAGCTCTAAAACTTAAATATAGGAAGTAGTGGGGTAGAAAAGATAATTGGAGGGTGGGAATTAAGCTGCTTTTGAAATAGCTTTGCTATAGCTAGATCGTTGTATTTACATAGATTTTATAAGCATTTAACACAGCTATGGGGAGAGGAATGCTCTCCAAACTGAAGCCACAACCATTGCTGCCACTGCTTCATAAAAATATTCTGCAAAATGAAGTGCAAGGATGAAGCAGGGATGATAAAGTGAAATTCCTCATACAGTACCAGAATGTAATTCTCAATTCTTTATCCACTGAGAAGGTTAATCAAATAGAAGGCCCTCATGCTCCATACTTGTGGGGTTTTTTCCTTGTTTTTTAATGTATTTCATTGATTTCAGAGAGGAAGAGACAAGGAGAGAAATCAATGATGAGAGAGAATCATTGATCGACTGCCTCCCACATGCCCCCTACTGGGGATCAAGCCCACAACCCAGGCATGTGCCCTTGACCAGGAAGCAAACTACAACCTCCTGGTTCATAGGTGAACATTCAACCACTGAGCCATGCCAGCTGGGCTAAGCTCCATACTTTTAATCCTACTTCTCTAAAGGTCAGAACCAGCAAGATGGATTTCTAGAACATTTGCTTAGATTGTGTACTATGTATTGAACCAGAGCAATGTCCCTCAATCTACCCTTAAAATAAATAAATGCAAATTTAAAAGCAAAAACAAAACATATATATCTTTTTTTAGATGCTCTTGAACTGGAAATTAATTGATATAAGAGGTCTCCCCGCTCCCCCAAATTTGTTTGCTTTGGAAAAAGTGAAGAAAATGAGTGCCATATTTTAGCTAATTGTCCATTTATTAGTAATGTCTGTCACTGAATGCTTATCTATCATCTACTTTGCATTTACTTCCTGCTTTTGAATATTTGACAATAATCCATCAACCTAGTGCTGAAGTTTCTATTAGCTCATGCCACCAAAAGTGGCTACAACACAGTGCGTGGTTCTTTCATGTGGTAGGTAGAGAGTTAGATATTCTGCCCGGACCTTTAGAGACATATGGTATGGGAAGTAGAATGAAAGTCTCCTTTGAAAGCCAATGAAAGATTCTAGAGAGCCGCATAGCTGAGCAGAGATGACAGGGAGAGTGTGCTGGGCAGGGTATGGCAGGAGGACAGGAAATCATGGCTAAGGGAGAATTTATCACTTTTAGAAATTGAAAGGAACTCAGAAGCTGGGTCTGGGCATGACCTTGATCTAGTCCCATGGCCTGAAAAGCCACATTAGTACCAAGAGGCGTTTTTAAAAAATGTATCTGGTAACTGCCCCTCCTCACAACAATACAAATAAATAAACAAGCCTCTTGAGCAAATTATGAAATGAATCAAAATTCTAGAACCTCCCTGCCTGTCACTGGAGGAAATAAATCACAAATAGTGAAATGTTTATAAAATGAAATAAAGGGAAATATCTCTATGCCATGACCCTCAGGAAGTGATCACCAAGGAAAAAGTCAGCAGCTATGGTAGCCTCACGATGCTCTCCACACCAGAGGTGCTTAGATGGCCGAAGAGGACCAGCTTGCTATATTATAGGCTCTTTGCCCTACACATGCCCCAAACACTCTAAGTTACCTGAAAGAGCACAACCTGTGGCCTGGCTACCCAGTCCCCACATCCCAACCAGATACACTTCTCCAGGGAATGTGTGGATAATTCAAAGAAACTTGAGGGGAAGAGTGATGGGAAAATATCTGAGCTGTACAAATACCAAGGAAGACAATAAACCATTAAAAGAAAAATAAATAGCCGAAACCAGTTTGGCTCAGTGGTCACGTCAGCCTGCAGACTGAAAGGTCCCAGGTTTGATTCTGGTCAAGGGCATGTACCTTGGTTACAGGCACGTCCCCAGTAGGGGGTGTGCAGGAGGCAGCTGATCGATGTTTCTCTCTCATCAATGTTTCTAACTCTCTATCCCTCTCCCTTCCTCTCTGTAAAAAATCAATAAAATATATTTTTAAAAAAAGAAAAATAAATAGATAAGACAAATAATACCTACTGAATAAACGTTTTCCAAGAACATAGGAAAATAAATTTGTCAACTCATGTCTGAAGTTAGTATAATTTTAATATTTCAACTGCATGTGGGATAGGACATAATATAAAAGTTAATCCAAGTCCACAAAATTTAATATACAAAGATATAGATATACATAAAGAGATATAATGATACTGAGGTAGAAATTTTTCCAATAATGCAAGGTTGATTTAGTCCCATACATGCCATTTATCATAAGAATGAAAGAAAAATATACAATCTTCTGAACAAGTACAAAAAAATTATATAACATTCAATGCCTATTTATGATTATGCGGGGGGGGGGGACTTTTAGAAAACTGAAACCAGCTCAGCCACTGTGGTTCAGTGGTTGAGCATCGACCTATGAACCAGGAGGTTACGGTTCGATTCCTGGTCAGGGCACATGCCCGGGTTGCAGGCTCGATCCACAGTAGAGGGCATGCAGGAGGCAGTCGATCAATGATTCTCATCATTGATGTTTCTATCTCTCCCTCTCCTTTCCTCTCTGAAATCAATAAAAAAAATATTTTTTTTAAAAAAAAAGAACCATCCAGCCCAAAATGTCCATAGAAAGGCTGTTGAGAAATCTTGCTCCACACCAGCAAAATAAACAGTGAGAAAGGATGCTTTTTAAAAAGATACCATTTACAACAGCAATGTAGAATGCAAAGCTTTTTGGGATTAACCTAACAAGATATTTTTAGGAACTTAGTGGAAATAAGGTTAAATTCTCTTAAATGCCCTAAAAAAAACCTGAATTCATGGAAAGATATTTTATATGCATGGATATATTTACTTAATATTATAGGAATTATTGATTTTTTTCCTAAAGTAACCAATAAATTTTAAATAATTGCATATTAAAAATCATTGGTATTTGGGGAAGTTGTTAATCTGATTCTAAACTTTTAACCTTTACCCTACATTATTTGAATAATTGGTAACTTCTTCCCCCAGAAAAAAATGCAATAAGAGGCAGATGTAGAAACGAATTGAACTCTGGTACTTACAGGCACTGGTTTCTTAGTCCTGTGCAAATTGTAGCAATCCTTAATAAATAGAGAGTTTAATCTATTTGAAGATAACCAAAGCTTTTCATATGAAGAATAAATGATGTGTCTACACGCACTAGAAAATTAGTTTTAAAAACAATATGAATGATCCTTTAGCATCCCCATTGTTTAAAGTATGCATTCTAATAGCTGCGCACTAAATAAAGACTGGATAATCAGATAGAAAGTTTTGAATATCATTTTTTTTTCCTCCTGCCCTGGCATGGCATTCTAGTAATTTTGGTTCATGTTTTATATCAAAACTCCTGAACTCTAATCTCTCAGAAACTCATTAATCTGCATTAATAGGCTTTCTGGAAAGCTCTAAGTTTAATCAATTCTTATTTGATAAGGGTCTCTCATGCTTTCAGTGATGGCAGTTATACTGCGTAACAAACTGTTTCAGAACCATCAGCATTTTCTAAAGGCAGGTCAGCTGTTGATAAAGTGAAATTCCTCATACAGTACCAGAATGTAATTCTCGATTCTTTATCCACTGAGAAGGTTAATCAAATAGAAGGCCCTCAAAATGGTATCTAAATACTTGAAGAGAGATAACTTATTAACACATAGTGTTTCTCCGTGATCTGGACATTTTTATATCCGGTGCCAGCTGTTTTCCCAGCGCCCTGATGGAACTACGCAAGTCACTGTTAGGCTCAGTTTTGTTTGTTTTTTTAATTTTTTTACTATATTTTATTAATATTTTACAGAGAGGAAGGGAGAGGGATAGAGAGTTAGAAACATCAATGAGAGAGAAACATCGATCAGCTGTCTCCTGCACACCTCCTACTGGGGATGTGCCCGCAACCAAGGTATATGCCCTTGACCGGAATCGAACCTGGGACCTTTCAGTCCACAGGCTGAGGCTCTATCCACTGAGCCAAACGGGTTTTGGCGCAAGGCTCAGTTTTTAAATATCTGTTCACCACAATGAAGGCAATGGCTGTAGTTAACTACCACTTTTTTGCAGCAAATGCCCTACCTCTGAGCTGCACCATAATTCATTATTTCTATGTAGGGTTTTTGTTTTTTGTTTTTTGTTTTTGTTTTTGTTTTTTGTTTTTTGCAGCTCACATAACCCTTTACATCAATCATTTTATCCTCGCAGCTCCAAGAGGCAGTAGATAGGGGCGTGGCATTTACCAATGGGGAAAGTGAAACTCAGTGACCTCCCATGTCTAGAAAGTCACAGAATTAGAATCAGACCTGGTACACTGCATTGTGTGGGACAAGAACCACGATGGCCCGAGTAAAGCTGCTCTGGGAAAAGAATTAAAAACGCACGGACACAAGTCAGGCTTGAAGGAATTTTGTGATATAATTTATTAATTAGGTGCATACCTCTAATGAGCCGTTCTTAACATGAAAAGTGAACATGAAAAGTCTGATGGCTGCCAGGCAGCCATCGAAATAAGGTGATTGTTATTTGGTTTCCTCCAAATTGGGATGGTTTTGTACCAACTCCTGTTGCTTTTCTTCTGTGAATGCTCTTATCCATGCTGGCAGGACACACAGAGGGGCCCAATGTGTGCAGAAGGCAGTTTGTGGCTAGCGGACTGCAAGATTTTTGAGGGCACTGGGTCTCCCGTGCCCAGTATAATATAATACCTATATAATTTCATATATATTTCATATATATATAACATTTTAGTGCCCAGGGTTCCCTGCTTTAGACTGCTATATGTGTAAATTCTATACTGGATAATATCTACATATGTTTCTTTAAATTAAATTCTGATTCCAATGGACTGCTACTCTGCTGTGACCCACTGACCCAAAAGCCAACACAAATCTGCACACTACATGGATCTACCCCTTGTGCCTGGAGCTCATGAAATTACTTATTTGACAAAGCAGGGCCCAAAACACGCTGCTGTCTCCCACATCCACGTTTATGCCTTTCCACTTGGTGTCCTTTTCCCTCTTTGTGCTCCTGCAGAACTAAGTTCCCCTCTTCTGTCAAGACACAGACCAAATGTCACTTCCCTGTAGAGCTGCTCCGACTCCCACCACCGGGCAGATCCCAGGAGCGAGTCCCTCCCTACTTGGGATGCCATCACACCTTTCGCTGCCCCCAGTTACTGCAGGGAGACAAGATCTGTGCTGTCAGCGGCTGGTCCTGGGAGGAATTATTAACACTGGACTGCTTAAGAAAAAGAACAAAACTATTCTGGTTTGACATAATTTGAATTAGCTATTTCAATGAAGCTCTGTGTTCACACAGGAAATGTTCGTGCCCAGGGATCCATTCATTTAAGAGATAAAATTAATAGGTTAACTACGTCAAGAAGAGTGTTCCAGTGCTATAGAATCACCTTGGACCATCTTGCAACTTCCATGTGTAATGGAATGAGAAGCCAAACAAGAAATAACTGTGGCAGGGAAGACCAACGAGCAATTTTATTGCTTAAAATCCAACATGAGCCCTAGCTGGTTTGGCTCAGTGGATAGAGCATTGGCCTGCAGACTGAAGGGTCCCAGGTTCGATTCTGGTCAAGGGCACATGCCCAGGTTGTGGGCTTGACCCCCAGTAGGGGGCATGCAGGAGGCAGCCAATCAGTGATTCTCTCTCATCATTGATGTTTCCATCTCTTTCTCCTTCTCCCTTCCTCTCTGAAATCAATAAAAAATATTTTTAAAAATCCAACATAAAATACATATCATTATCTTCAAACAATTATGTGGATGAACTAATAATATCTTACCTTCAGTATCCTAACTAATAAAAGAGTAATATGCAAATTGACCATACCTCCACTACACCCATAAGCCATGCCCACCAGCCAATCAGGAGCGAGTATGCAAATTAACCCAACCAAGATGGCTGCGGCCACAGAGAGAGCAGGAGGCTTGGGTTTCCCCAGCAATGGAGGAAGGCAAGCTTTCCACCTGCCCTGGCCTGCCTTGGCCTCCACTCCAGGCTACAAAGTTTCAATTATAGAAGATAAATAAATCCCAGATACCAGGGCCTCCACTTGGGTTGCCAGGGGGCATGGCCAGCCTGCAAACCACCACAGGCCCCCTGCCTAGCTGCCCCATGCCCCAAGGGAACCCCCACCCTGATCTGGGACACCCTTCAGGGCAAACCAGCTGGCCCCCACCAGTGCACCAGGCCTCTATCCTATCTAATCTTATCTAATAAAAGAATAATATGCAAATTGACCATCACTCCAACACACAAGATGGCTGCCCCCATGTGGTCAAAGATGACTGTCCCCATGTGGACACAAGATGGCCACCACAAGATGGCCAGCAGGGGAGGGCAGTTGGGAGGGACCAGGTCTGCAAGGGAGGGCAGTTGGGGGTGATCAGGCCAGCAGGGGAGGGCAGTTGGGAGGGACCAGGCCTGTAAGGGAGGGCAGTTGGGGGAGACCAGGCCTGCAGGGGAGGGCAGTTAGAGGTGACCAGGCCTGCAGGGGAGGGCAATTAGGGGTGACCAGGAATGCATGGGAGGGCAGTTAGGGTTGACCAGGACTGCAGGGGAGGGCAGTTAGGGGCAAACAGGCTGGCAGGGGAGCAGTTAGGCATCAATCAGGCTGGCAGGGTAGTGGTTAGGGGGTGATCAGGCTGGCAGGCAGAAGCGGTTAGGGGCAATCAGGAAGGCAGGCAGGTGAGCAGTTTGGAGCCAGCAGTCCTGGATCGTGAGAGGGATGTCCGACTGCCCATTTAGGACCGATCCTACCTGGATCAGGCTTAAACGGGCAATCGGACATCCCTTGAGGGGTCCCAGATTGGAGAGGGTGCAGGCTGGGCTGAGGGACACACACACCCCTGCATGAATTTCATGCACCGGGCCTCTAGTTATTAATATTATTAAAACTCATAGTTTGTTTTTAATTACCAAGTAGAACTCCACCTAAACTAGATTCTGTCATATCAGATTGAGTTTTTGTTTTTGTTTTCATCCATAAAGCCATGGCATAACTAAGATCAATTTCAAAAAGAGTAATTTTATTTTGTGTAGACATTGGATTGTTTTATTCATAATAATGTATAATTAAGGCTTTGGTTCTGACCAGATTTTAGCATGCATAAATATTTGAGAACTCCAGTGTGTAGTGTGAAGTCAAGATTTATAAATATAAAATACTATCCCTTGACCTCCAGTTTCAAGTGTGAAAATGAGTTAGCTTTGGGAATACAAGCATTAAAAGAAACATGACTCATAAAATTGCTAATATTCTTCTTCTTTGGAAATTTTTGTGATTTTTCTGAACATAGAAATACCTATATATTAAAACCAGGAGAAAACAAAACACTCTATCTATATATTTCTTAGCCATGGATTGAACCTCCTTCTCTGACTGATCTCTTAATGTGATCAATCAAAATGGATCTAGCTCGGCCTGCATTGCTCAGTGGTTGAGCGTCAACCTATGAACCAGGAGAACACAATTTGATTCCCGTCAGGGCACATGCCAGGGTTTCAGCTATATCTCTCTCTCCCTCTCTCTTCATCTCTGAAATCAATAAAAATCTATTTTTTAAATAAATAAAAATAAATTAAAAAAAATGGATCTAATGGAAAAACATATGAAATCACTTGGAAATTAAAAAGTTCTGTGTGTGTTTAATAATAACTGTTACTTTTCAACTGCACTAAACTAAACCATCTAAAGATCAATAATCTGCCATCAGCTTTTTATTTTCATGGTTCCAGGCTGAGCCTTGGCTTACAATGCCTTTGCTAGAATCTCTATCTAGTCAACTATAGGAAGAAAAGCAAACAAATCTAAAATATTTTTCTCCCTTCATATTAGACACAAATCCTTATGGATACCTCCAAAGAGGTAATCAAATCACCTTTAAAAATTAGTAGAGTAAGTAAGGTGTGTTCTATTCCATTTTCAATTTGGTCTGCTGTTTGCTTTTTATTTTGCTTTTCACCTGATACATTGCTTATTGGAAATATGTTTCCCATTGTCCTCATTTTCTAGAAACCATATAAATTGACTTGGGTCTCTGGTTTTGCTTATTGAATTTTCTCATGTGGCCTGGAAGTTTAGCTTCGCCTTTTCTAACAATATAAAAGAATAGTGAGTATCCAAGAAGAAAGGTTGATCTCTCCCATTGTACAGGTTTAACATAAACTTAGGCAGGCGAACAAAATGTCCTTTCTGTGTGAGGGCAGGTCAGGATGCCAGCCGGCCCCGAGGGATGAGACCCACAGCAACATTAGGGAACAAAGGGTGGTGATCCGGCTTTCTCGTGGCCTCTGAAACCAGAGTTATTGTAATATTGTCTGGGAAGAGAATGCATTTTCATTTTCATTTTTTACTTAAGTTAAGCATGTCTGTTCCTGCCATGGACTGAATATTTGGATCCTGCAGATATAAAAAAAAAAATAACACAAAAGTCTGAAACTCCTGCTGATAAACCATTTTCGCTCTGACAGAGGAGAAAGAAAGAAGACTGGGTTTATATTTGGCACGTTGGAAGCGCTCTAGTTTGCCTTCCAAATGGAACAGGACAGTGACCTTTTACAGGATCTTACACACTGGAGCGTGAGAAATGCTTTCATGAGAAAGGCTTCGCTCACCTTCCCTGGGAGGCCCCCACAATTACATAGTTCTCGTTTTGAAGAAGTGTCTCTTTTTCGCTTTCCTGATGTTTAGTCAACATGTTTTTCTTTCTAGACTTAGTCTTATTAATTACAGTGTACTCCTTCTTGCCAGGTTAAATAAGTCTCTTTGCTACTTGAATCTTTTTAAGACCCGTAGGTGGTTATTATGTTCCCTTCCTTGTCCTTTTGCCAGGCAAGACAAATTTTATGCCCTTTCTTTTCCCTCATAGGATTAATTCTTCTATTGTGTGAATTATTTCCATTTCTCTTCTCTGAATTCTCCTCCAAGATTGTTTACAAATCTGAAGTGATTAGATGTCCCAATACCAGTTGACCCTGTGCCATCACTGTGCTGGACTGTTAACATTTATCAGCCCATTTAATCCTCACTACAGCTCTACACGACTCAGCCTGGTATTTTAGCAATTTTGCTGAAGAGCATGGGAAGGTTCAGTGGTGTGCCTGAGGTCTCTTGTCTCAGAAGTAGCAAAACTAAGATTGGAATTCAGGCCTCTGGGTCTAGAGACTATGTCTTAACCACCATACCACATTGCCTCTCGGTCACTGCTGGCCTTTCATGTTAAATGTGAATTATTATTTCCTTTAGTCACCATTGAGCATATTTATAGAAAAACAAAAGTCAAATCAGAGTGAGGAGAAAGTACATTTAAATGGCTTTTTCTGATGCTGTGACATACACTCCAGTATACTTTCTATCTTCTCTTACTATTTAATCCCAACTCAAAATACAAATCAATCTGCCATTCTCTGTCATTCCATGGGCTCCTTGAGATATTTTTACTCCTTTTACAATACAAGTATTCCCAGGGAGCGTTATGTTTTAGCTATTATCAATTAACCTTGTCTGTATATCTTATTGCCATAAAAAAAAATAAGTGAAAGTTAGGTGACAACATAAATTGGACACTTGCATATATTTTGCTTGCCTGAAAGTGGACACCTCTACTCTCTGATTTTCTACAATTAACATTTATCAATAGGTTAAAAAAATTCACTTTTTAAATGGTTTACTCTGAATTGTAGAGTATGCTCTGGGTTATACAATATCTGCAATCATTACTTTTTCTTAATTTTCACCTGAGGATCTATAGAGAGAGAGTGGAAGGGATGGAAATAGGAAGAGGAAGAGGGGGGAAAGAGGGAGGGCGAGAGAGAGAGAAAGAGAGAGAGAGAGAGAGAGAGAGAAAGAAACATCGATGTGGGAAAGACACATCAATTAGTTGTCTCCCACACGCACCCCAACTGGGTGGGGGACAGGACCTGCAACACATGTACATGCCCTTGACCAGGAATCAAACCCGAGACCCTTTGGTGTGCAGGGCGACACTCTAACCACAGAGCTACACCAACCAGGACTTCAATCATTTTTTAAGTTTAACACCATCTGCCTGGCCAGCATGACTAGGTGGTTGAGCATCGACCTGTGAACCAGGAGGTCACGGTTCGATTCCCATTCAGGGCACATGCCCTGGTTGCAGGCTCGATCCCCAGTGTAGGCTGTGCAGGAGGCAGCCGATCAATAATTATCTCTCATCACTGATGTTTCTATCTCTCTCCCTCTCCCTTCCTCTCTGAAATCAATAAAAATATATTTTTTTAATTTAACACAATCTAAAAAATTATATATTCAAGATTCATTCATCAAATCTTTGTGGGGTACCTGTGGTGTTGTAGGCATTGAAATAAGTGTGATATATTTGAGAGTGGGGGAAGGTGTCAAATAAATAGGTGCCCTGCCCTAGATCATAGTAATTGAGATGAAACCAGAATTGAAGACATTTAACACTGATAAAACCACTACAGACAGGACATATTCCCAAATAGAGATGGCAAATTAAACTTTTCACCTAAAATTAAACCTGAGTAAACATATGTACTTACAAAAATTAAAGCCATAAAATAATCAATCTAATGCCATAATAAATTGTGTACTGAAAAAGTTAACAATAAAACTTACTTAAATAACATGACTAATGAATAAAATGACTAGCCTAATACAGACAGTCCTCGGGTTACGTCAGACTCGACGTACGTCGTTTTGTGGTTATGTCGCCATCTCCCATTAATTTATTAAAAAAAAAAGTTCCATCATTTCGCCATATGTACATATGTGCTTTATATTTTTTGTTATTTATTTACCACAAGTAAAGGTCAGGAATTGTTATCTTTTAAATTGTTTTACTGTTTCACTTCATTACTGCTGTGTACGTGCTCCGTGTGAGTGACGTAGGTGCTTATGTAGGTGGGTTCCGACTGACAGCGGAAATCGCATTACGTTGCGCCGTAGGAACGGATCTCCGACGTAACCCGAGGACCTACTGTACCTTACTTATTGAAAATATTAATAAATATTTTTAGAAGGAGCAATTATGTACACAATACAACTCCAGTTGTGCAAAAGTTGGTTGCTTCTTTCATTTATATAATGGATCTGAACCTATCAACCAGGAGTCCACCTACTCCTTGGTAACGGGAAAATTACATCATCATCATCATGCAAAAAATTATCTTACTCTCTTCTGTTATAAAACAATCTCTTTCCGGTAAACCCAGTCTCTGAATTATAGACTTTCAGTCATTTCCCCAACCTTACTTTTTGAACATCAAAAAGAAACAAAAATCAAGAAACAGTGTGTCAAGATGGGGGAGGAGCATGTGGTCACTTCACTGTCGGTAGGGCCTTCACCGTTGGCTAAAACTGTGTGACTCCTCTGGTCAGGACCCCACACAGCTGGCTACCTCCCTACCTGAAGTCATAGCTGGGGGAACCCCTGGTCTCCTCTCTCCTGAATCTAACTACAAATGCCCTCATACCTGTCTAAGGATGGCTCTCCATGAATTCAGCTAATGGCTCTATCCAAGTAGCATATTCAAAGCATCTGGGTGTCTAAGTGAGTACCTCCTGTAATCTTTTAGAGGCAAGGACCCTAAGACAACTCTCCCTTCCACCATCCTATTTCTCTTATCTGAGCCTCGTTCACATATATCAAGAGATCTGAGTCTGAAAATCTAACTACACAAAAATTGAAAACAAAACCAATGGAATGAGGGAAGGCAGGGGAGGGTGAGTGGGAAGAGATCAACCAATGAACTTGTATGCATATATGCATAACCCTTGGACACAGACAATGGGTTGGTAAGGGCCTGGGGTGGGGTGGGGCGGGGGCTGGCTGGAAGAGGTCAATGAGGGGGTAAGAGGGGAATAATGTAATACTTTCAACAATAAAGATTAAAATCAATAAAAAAAAGGCCAATGGAATGTCCCAATGTCTTCTTTGAACAACTAATAACCATTCAGTTGCTCTCTATTGCCTTCTCAGTTTATGAGCCCTGCTCCAGTTTGCTATTATTGTCTCCTAATACTTTGAACATTTGGGAACCTGTTCACTTTATTTTAACTTTTCATATTTGTTATGTTTGCTTAATATGTATAGTCTTTATGTCAGGCACATTGAAATTCCTTAACCAACATTTTTTCTAATAAAGGGGAAAACAGTTTATCTTTTCTTCATAAAGTACAGAATGACTGGCTGTACAAAAATATTAGCTTTCTTTTCTCCCTAATCAGATTCATGTTTTAGTGTATACATTAAAAAGAAGAGAAGAGAAACATGCTGAGATAGAGCTATTTTTATAATCACCATGGACTTGCCCTTTACCTCATCCCCAGTTTCAAAAAAAGATAATATAAAGCTTCATGCTGGCATCTTCACCACAGTCAGGAAGAGAATGAGCTCAACTGTGTATGTAAAAACTTCGCTGTTTTCCTTTGATTCATCTGATAGCATCACACTGGGTCAGTTTCTTGTTTATGTTATCTTTATTGTTTCTGGTCTTAAAACAATAAACAACCCTAAGTGGTTTCAATTACAGCAGCAAAACTGAGCAAATGAACTTTGGCTTTGTTTCATGTTGAATCGGGGGTTTTTATGATTTTATAAATGGTGATGTTTAGGAACCTAGCCAACGCTGTTCTATAAACAGTGAAGAGTCACATTTGCCAGCTCTAGGCCTTTAATCACCCAAATATTCTTCCCCTGATATAAATAAAATACTTTTAACTTTGTTCCACGGAGATGAATAGGGATGATTAAATTATCTGTGGCTTCAACGATTTGCATAAACAAGATATTGGAATGATTTTGCAGGTCATGTATCCACAAGCTGATACTTGGATTTTTTTTTTTTATGTCTTCTTTAACTGCAGGAAAATATTAGCTGTCACTCATTTTTAACTAATATAATGCACAGTGGTATCAGAAAGGACAAATTAAATGGTAAATGTGTGGTGGCAAACAATGACCTTCCCCTTCCCAAACTTAGTGGCTTCACAGAGTGAAAGTACACATTCAAAAGTATATAGTCAGGGAGCAACCCTGCCTCGTGTTTCCACAATCACCTGGGCAGAGGGAATTCTGGAGGTTCTTGCACCAACAATTAAATGCTCCAGAACTAGTAACATCGGCCCTCAATAAACAAGGAGTCCAGGAAATCCAGCCTTCCATTTGCATTAGAGCAGTGAAAGCACTGATTCATTAACAGAAACTGGTGTTTCAATCTTATGGAATACTAGAGGCCCGGTGCATGGATTCATGCACCAGTGGGGTCCCTCGGCCTGGCCTGTGGGATCAAGCTGAAACCAGCTCTCCAACATCCCCTGAGGGGTCCCAGATTGCAAGAGGGCACAGGCCAGGCCAAGGGACCCCACTGGTGCACGATTGGGGTCAGGGAGGGACGAGGGAGGTTGGCCAGCTGGGGAGGGATCGCGGGAGGGCTCCAGGGCATGTCCAACCCATCTCATTCAGCCCTGATTGGCCAGACACCAGCAGCAAGCTCACCTACCGGTCGGAGTGTCTGCCCCCTGGTGGTCAGTGCATGTCATAGCAAGCAGTTGAGCAGCCTTAGCATATCATCAGCATATTACGCTTTGATTGGTTGAACGGCCAACTGGACGACTGGACACTTAGCATATTAGCCTTTTATTATATAGGATTGGGAGGAGAAACATCATCTGTTAGTGAATTTATTAGTCAACTATGGCTTCCATAACAAAACTCCATAGACTGGTTGGCTTAACCAACAGAAATTCCTCTCACAGTTCCGAAGGCTAGAAGTCCAATATCAAGGTGTAGGTAGGTTTGGTTTCTCCTGAAGCCTCTCTCCTTAGATTTCAGATGCCCACCTTCTCACTGTGTCCTCACATGGCCTTACCTCTGTGCACATGCATCCCTAGTGTCTCTTTTCTTTCTTATAAATATACTACTTATATTAGATTAGGGTCCACCCTCCCTATTGGCCTCATTTTAACCAAATCACTTCTTTGAAGGCCCTATCTCCAAATATAGTCACATAGATTAAGGCCCACCCAACTGATATCATTACATTTTTCAAGGTTCTTTCTCCAAATGCAGTTACATTCTGAGGTACTGGGGGTTGGGACTTCAACATATGAATTTGGGGGGACATACTAGTAATTCAGCCAATAACAGTGAACATCACAGTGTGTCTTAGCAATTTAGATGTACAAGTTGAAAATAATTTGCAGCCGAAACCGGTTTGGCTCAGTGGATAGAGCGTCAGCCTGCAGACTGAAGGGTCCCGGGTTCGATTCCAGTCGGGGGCATGTACCTTGGTTGTGGGCACATCCCCAGTAGGGGGTGTGCAGGAGGCAGCTGATCGATGTTTCTCTCTCATCGATGTTTCTAACTCTCTATCCCTCTCCCTTCCTCTCTGTAAAATATCAATAAAATATTTTTTTTTAAAAAAAGAAAATAATTTGCAAACAAAGTGAGATGAAACAATACTGTGAAGCCTACATGTGGCATTTTAAGAGCCTCAAGTATGAGGAAATTTTCTAACAGAAAGCCCTTCTCTGATTCAAGTTTATTAGGAGATATTCATAGAAAACTTTGAATAGAAAATTTAGAACATTGCCTACGTTGTTCCAACGAGTTGGTTCAAATTTTCACAGAGTATGTTAAGTCTCAATTATCATTAAATTTAAAAAAGAAAAAAATTCCAAGTAAAAACTATTTTGATATTAAGAATTAGAATTTACTCCTCATAAAACTGAAGAAATTATGTCAATAAAACTATTTACCTTTAGAGGTCTGTAGCTTATTCTTCATCTAACCATTCATTAAACATGTTGACTCAGCAGGATTAGGGAAAAGTATATTTACATTTACGTGCAATGCATTTTCAAAATGTAGTTCTGTGGAATAAACTTGTCTTGCACTTTTAACTCTAAGCCCATAATTACTTATTATTTTCTGTGTATCCTTTTGTTAATCTGTTAACCTCGCTGAGCTTCAATTCCATTATATGCACAAAAGAAGATAATAAGACTGACTTTTCACCTTCAACAGAGGATAATAGTTGAAAGTGCGTTGTAAATAGGCAATCATATAAAATGTAATGAAAGCCAACATTAGAAGATAAGGATCTCTCAGATATAAAAGCTGAGTTTTATGAGGGGTTGGCGGACATGGTGAACCATCAACAGAGAAAGGTTGTTAATTTTTGTAAGATTCATTTATACTCTTCTCTACTGTAGATGTATAAACAAATTCAATAATTCAATTCAGATTTATTTCAGTGGATCTTTTATTATATCATAGAACTGTATTTCAACTAATATAAATCATAGAGGCCATCTAATACGAGGGATAGTGCTGATCACACTAAAACTAATCAATTTAAAATACATTGAACACGTGCCAAGACTGCATAACTTTATTTTTTTAAACTGCACAGATGTTTCTGCAAAGAAAGCAATATTGTAATGAGTCCAGAAGCAATGTTAAATGCTATTTAAAAAATAGAAAGTAGAAAGGAGATAGTAGAAGGCAAGATTAAAGAACAGAATGCAATTTGTACAGATTGCCTAAATACAGGTTTTGTGCAATGGTTTAGATCATTACCTCTTTAAGATAATTATACCATTGGTATTAACAAATAATATGCAAATCATAGTGTTGCAATTCTTTACACATTTAAAAGCATTCTTAGTTTTATTCCCCTCAAAGATCCCTTTCTATAAAAATATTGGGTAACAATTTTTACCCAGGACAACTCAAATTACATTATTTCTAACCTACTTCTACTCCTTATAAGAAAGATTTATGCCTTGTATATGACCATCGCTCTGAATTTTTTAATTTCTGAAATCCAGAACTCAGGTCCATCCTAATAATTCTGTTGTCCTTTGCCCTCGCAGGCTCTATTTCCTCCTCTCCCTGGGTCCCCAGTCAATTGTCTCTCTGCATTGCTTTGTCTCCTAGGCTGCCCTGAAGTTCACAGATAGTCCATTTAACCAGGTTCTCACCAGCATCTTAAAAGCCCATGTATACCACCTACCCACCTTACTCATCCATAACATTTAGTATATTTCACAACTCATTTTCCCACTTTAACGCAGAAGCTGCCAAAGCAGTGCCAACTAATGACCTCAAGTGACCTCAAATTCTGGCATTCCAAACACCTCCAAATAATGAACACCTTTTAATTTTTCTTTTATCAAAATAAAAATTAGTTTACTCATAAGAATTCCTTTCCTTGAGAAAAATACAGGAAAGAATACAAATGAAAGTAAAAATGACTTAAAATCCCAGTCTCCAGAGGCTATTAACATTTTAGTTAATGTCCTTCCATCTCTCTCACTCTCCACCTTTCAGAAAATATTTTGGAGAGGATCAAATCTATCAGTCTTTTCTTGTAAGTTCTGAATTTGTTTTCTGTTGATAAAGAAACACCTACCCCAAGAGCTATGAAATATTCACCACTTTTATTTATTTAATCTTGTTTTTATACTTAAATATCTGGGTCATTCGCCAATTTTAATCTGTAGAGTATGGAAAAGATCAGACTTTATTATTTTTATGAGGTTAGCCTGGTTTTCAACAATTGTAAAATACTAATAATTTTACAAGGTTGATCCAACATATATTGAAAAACCCACCCTCCTTTGATGAGCCTTAATATCTTCCTCATCATATGTTAACTTGTTATATTTACTCAAATCTATATCTGGACTATGTATTTGGATCCACCTATCAGCCAGCCTGGTCATGTGGCAAATCCATTATGCTTTAATCACTGCAACCTTGTTATATGTTTTAATATTTCACCAAGCACATTTTTCCTCATTATTATCCTTTGCAAAACACTTTTCGAATTTTTATTACTTTGTTTTATTTGTATTAATTAAAAATAGCTTTACCTTTTGGACTTATAGCAGTGATCATTCACTTTTCCTCTTCTTTCAAACAAACCCTCTACCATTCAAGAATTTTTTTCGCCCTCTCAGCAAATTCAATAATTTCAGCATATAAAGCACATGGAAATTGTTCAACCTGAAATTCTTTACCTTCCCAGGCTACGTCTCCAAGTGTCCTGGATTAATCTCCAATGTCATATTATACCTGTCTCAAGGCACTTATATTTTGACTTGTATTGCAGTTATTTGTACATTTTTTATTTCATCAGTAGATTATGAACTCCATGAGATCAAATATTTCTCATTACACCATACACATCTCCCTGGAGACAGCCTGTACTCCTTGGCTCATGGCTCCTTCTTTCATTTCAATCAACAGTGGAGCGTTTTCCTGCTGCTCTAACATCTGCCTCCATCTTTTATCTTCTCTCTCATTCACTCTGATACTGCTGCCTCCCTCTTGTAAGGGTGTTTGTAATTACATTGGACCTACCCAGATAATCCAAGATAATCTTCCCATGTGAGATTCTTATTTTTTTTAATTTACTTATTTTTATTTTTTTCCTTTTCACCCTCCCTTCTTGCCCCTCCCCTTTAGAAGCCATCAACTTGTTGTCAGTATCTATGGTTCTGTTTTCTGTTTTGTTTATTCATTTGTGTGCTTTTTTTATTCCACATATAAGTGGAATCATGTGGTATTTGTCTTTCTCTGTCTAACTTATTTCACTTAGCCTAATACCCTCTAGATCCATCCATACTGTTGCAAGTGGCAAGGTTTCATTTCTTTTTTATTGCTGAGTAACATTCCATTGTGTATCTATTATCTATTTATCTAATAATGGACTCCTAGGTTGCATCCATATCTTGCCTACTGTAAAGAATACTACAATGAGCATAGTATTTACAATCCTACTAACAGTGTACAAGGGTTCCCTCTTCTCCACATCCTCACCAGCACTTATTTGTTTATTTTTTTCCTCATGAAGATATTACGAAAACAAAAAGCTTAAACACAGCTGTTACAGCCCCATTTCTAGAATATCATGTTCTCTAGTTGATAGAAGAATGCTAAGCAGAATGGAGATGGGAAATGGCAAGCTGTATCTACCACCTTCTACTGATTCTGCTCTCTTCTTTGACCAAATATTCACCCAGAATGAGAAACCCTGGACATGAACAAAATAGTGCTGAGCAGAGAACAAACAGAAAGCAAGGACAAGCCCAACATGAAAAGTATTTGAGGACATAGCTAACCCAAGGTAAGGTAATTCTATCACTGTGGTGGTCTCCCTTAAATTCAACTTGGGGGTGAAACCCTCACCCTCAAGGTGATGGTATTAGGCGGTGGGGACTTTGGGAGGTGCTTGGGTCATGAGAGCTCCAGATTAGTGTTTTTCTTTTATATATATATTATTTTTAATTGATTTCAGAGTGGAAGGGAGAGGGAGAGAGAGAGAGAAACATCAATGACGAGAGAGAATCATTGATCAGCTGCCTCCTACATGCTCCCTACTGGGGATCAATCCCGCAACCTGGGCATGTGTCCTTGACCAGAATCGAACCTGGGACCCTTCAGTCCACAGGCCAACACTCTATCCACTGAGCCAAACCAGCTAGGGCTGGATTAGTGTCTTTCTAAATGAAGTTGGAGAAAATTCCCTTGCCCCTGCCACGTGAGGACTCAGTGTAAACATGGCCATCTATGAATCAGAAGGCAGACTCTCACTAGACACTGAATCTGTAGATGCCCTGATCTTGGACTTCCAAGCCTCCAGAACTGTGAGAAATAAATGTTTGCTATTTATAAGCCACCAGTCTGTAGTATTTTGTTATAGAAACCCAAATGGACTAAGATAACCACCAAACAATAACAATAATCCTATGTAATAAAAGGCTAATATGCAAATCGACCAAACGGCAGAATGACCAGTCGCTATGACATGCACTGACCACCAGGGGGCAGATGCTCAATGCAGGAGCTGCCCCCTGGTGGTCAGTGTGCTCCCACAGGGGGAGTGCTGCTCAGCCAGAAGCCGGACTCACAGCTGGAGAGCCCAGCGGTGGTGGTGGGAGCTTCTCCCACCTCCACAGCAGTGCTAAGGATGTCTGACTGGTAGGCCTAAGCCATCAGTCAGACATCCCCCCGAAGGCTCCCAGACTGCAAGAGGGCGCAGGTCGGGCTGAGGGACTGCCCCACCAAGTGCACGAATTTCGTGCACTGGGCCTCTAGTAGTAGTAATAACTAGCTAGGTAATTATTACTTAGACACTTTGCTATTTGCAAATAGCATTCAAGACACCCCTGAGCATAAAATTCTGGTGGACTCAAGATGTGTGGGAGTTCAACAAGACTCAAAGAGAGCCCAAGATAACCATGTTGTCTTCATGACTAAGTGGGGATGTCGAGCCCTGAGAGGCCATGCTACCCATTAAACCAGCACTTGTTTCAATTGCTGAAAGAAGGTGATAGTATTCTAAGAAATAAAAAAGACAAGGGATGCCATCCTGTCCTTTTTTACTTATGTTACTTCCCCGTGCTAACCAATCACGTATGCTGAAAATGATTACATAAAAGGAAGGAGAAAGATAGGATACTCCATAGTACCTTTTTCTTTCCATAATTCCTTACTTATCAGAAAGCTGAAGGTAGAGGCTATTAGAATGTGTGCATATCAAAAAGTGATATAGAAACAGTTGAGTTAGTTTGAGGTAGTGTTTCCACTGTTCTGGTGTGAATAAAATGTATATGCATGTATGAGCTACAAAATATGAATTGTGTAATTTGGATGATTCCTCATAAGAGTGAAATGCATTGAGAGATGTCAGAAGGGAGGGGCCTTGGGCAGCTGAGTGAAAAAAAAAAAACTGTTATCAATTACCACCAGATCTCATCCTCCCTTGTGGGTCCCTGAAAATGCTTTTCCTTCTGACACTGCAAGAACCCCACTTCCACCAGCAACAAAGAAATATATATATGACACCTAGACCAGGACAATAGTATGGTGATAGTCATAGGGAAAGAGGATTGGGGGGCGGTAGAAGATGGCAAAGAGGAGATAAAGGGGGACTTGACTTTGGTGGTAAGTGCACGATATACTATGCAGATGATGTTTTATTGAGTTTTACACTTGAAACTTGTATGGTTTTATTAACCAATATCACCCTAATAAATTCAATTAAAAAAACTGGTATTGCACAAAATAAAGATGAACAGTGAAATCCATGCTAATGTAAATTTTTAATTTTTCTTTACTTCGAACAACATGAAATAAATAAAATTTATCATAATAAGTCAAAGAGAAGTCATGAAAGGAACAAAAAAACTTTATTTAGTACCTTCAACAGAACTTTTTTTTCTGCTTTTTGAACAAGGTTAGTCACATTTTAATTTTGCGCTGGACACTAGAAATTGTGTAAGGGCCTGCACCCCTATTAGCTTATTGGTTTGAGAATAAGATAATTGACACGGAATTGGGTTGCATGAAGATCAAAACCTTGAAAGAATGCAATCACATTTCTGCTGTCCTCTCTTGAACATAGCTTAATTCTAAACATTCACTGCTTTCTTTAATAACTACATCAAGTAAGTCTCAAAGGTTTCTTTGTTCTGCCTTAAAACCCTCGGTAATCTGCCTCTCTCCATACATAAAAAGTTATGTCCTCTCTTCCTCATGTTACCTGGACTCTGTAACCTTTGGTTCCACAGTACCTCACCGCATATTATCCTCGCTCATATTAAAATAAAGGCTGGTGTGTGTGGCACGCTGAACCTGCATGCAACTGTCTAAATAAATCTTTTATGGCCTTAATTACAGGTAAGACCATGTAAAATTTAACTCCTACAGATGTTCCCTATGAAAATGGGATAACTCAATCATTTTAATGGAAATGTTGTAATTCAAACATTTCCTTGGTAGGAATTATAAACTCCTCAATTATAAACTCGCAGTGTTTTAGTGGAGCTATTTTTAAAAGTGTTGATGGTAAGAGGGACAATATGTGTATTTATTTCTAAGAGCAGAGCTATGTTGCTTGATACTTCAAATTAGTGGTTTAAACTGGCTTCTCCTGGGGATCTGCGTAGCTGCATGGGAACCAACAAAGAGGTTCAAGAACGAATCCGAGCCTCTTTCCTACACCACTGCTTCAGGCATGGCAGCTCCAAGTATAAAATTACACCCCCAGGTAAGCTTTTGTTTGAAGAAACCATTCTGAGGCTTAAAGGGAAACACACCAAATAACGAAATTCTCCCCACCATTTCACAGAATCACCTGCTTTAAAAGACAAAATGGCCGAAACCGGTTTGGCTCAGTGGATAGAGCATCGGCCTGCGGACTGAAGGGTCCCGGGTTCGATTCCGGTCAAGGCATGTACATTGGTTGTGGGCACATCCCCAGTGGGAGGTGTGCAGGAGGCAGCTGATCGATGTTTCTAGCTCTCTATCCCTCTCCCTTCCTCTCTGTGAAATATCAATAAAATATATTTTAAAAAAAAGACAAAATGAATCAAAGATAAAGAGAACATGAAGAATTTTATAAATAAAAGAAGTTTCTTCTTTCAGCAATGATTTTTATAAGATCGCCACTGGTAGACCAACTGAAATTATGCATTTTATACTCTTTTCTTCTTAAACGGAAACTTATCATTTTCACATTTCTCTTTTCTTCTACTTTTCAGGGAAACAGATTATGAAAACCGAAGACCTAGAATGGCAATGCATTCCTTCCCATATCACAGGATGCTGACTGTCTAGACCAGTGGTTCTCAACCTTTTTAATGCCGCGACCCTTTAATACAGTTCCTCATGTTGTGGTGACCTCCAACCATAAAACTATTTTCGTTGCTACTTCATAACTGTAACTTTGCTATTGTTATGAATCGTAATGTAAGTATCTGTGTTTTCCGATGGTCTTAGGCAACCCTGCTAGCAGTTCTCAACTTGTGTTGCCTAAGACCATCGGAAAACACAGATATTTACATTACGATTCATAACAGTAGCAAAATTACAGTTATGAAGTAGCAACGAAAATAGTTTTACGGTTGGGGGTCACAACATGAGGAGCTGTATTACAGGGTCGCGGCATTAGGAAGGTTGAGAACCACTGACTCTCATTAGGAGGTACTGCAGAAGCATCTCTGGGACATTTTGATCCGTGCTACCCAAATCAGTGTGAACTGAGAAAAAAATCACCAATCCACGAACCACATTCTCAGAAGATAATCACCTGGGTGTCAGATATAACCTGTGCAGACCCTGGATGCTCCATACTCTCATTCCTTTGTGTTCATAAATGAAACCTTGCATTTCTATATTTCTTTACATCAAAGATATCCAAGTTTTCATCACTCACCTTTTATACTGCAAAGGCTACATGTTCTTTTATGATCTTAATAAATAAAAAGAGATATTTCTATAAATGTTTAAATGTGTTTCCTTCTGGTATTTTCCCCAATACATAGCTGTATAAATAATTTTTCCTTAAAAATAAATGATTTATATATGTATTTTTTAACTACAACTAAAACTTTCTGAAAGTGAATAAGCCTTTTTGGTATATACTCTCTATATAAACTTTTACCATAACAATATCATGAACATTTTTCTATATTATTAAGTGTTCTTCTTTACTATTCTAATGAATAAATAGTAGTGTAGAATAATAATCCTATCCTATCTAATAAAAGAGTAATATGCAAATTGACCATCACTCCAAGGCACAAGATGGCTTCCCCCATGTAGACACAAGATGGCCACCACAAGATGGCTGGCAGGGGAGGGCAGTTATGGGCAGTTGCGGGGACCAGGCCTGCAGGCGAGGGCAGTTGGGGGGAATCAGGCCTGCAGGGGAGGGCAGTTGGGGGTGGGGAGACCTACAGGGGAGGGCAGTTGGGGGGGACCAGGCCAGCAGGGGAGGGCAGTTTTGGGGGACCAGGCCAGCAGGGAGGGCAGTTAGGGGTGACCAGGCCAGCAGTGGAGGGCAGTTTGGGGGGACCCAGGCCTGCAGGGGAGTGCAATTGTGGGGGGACCAGGCCTACAGGAGAGGACAGTTGGGGGGGACCCAGACCTGCAGGGGAGGCCAGTTGGGGGGACCAGGCCAGCAGGGGAGGGCAATTGTGGGGGGACCAGGCCTGCAGGGGAGGATAGTTGAGGGGGGGGGGACCCAGGCCTGCAGGGGAGAGCAGTTGGGAGGGGCAGGCCTGCAGAAGAGAGCAGTTAGGGGAGAACAGGCCAGCAAGGGAGGGCAGTTAGGTGTGACCGGGCCAGCAGGGGAGGGCAGTTGGGGGCGACCAGGCTGGCAGGGGAGGGCAGTTAGGGGCAATTGGGCCAGCCTGGGAGCAGTTAGGCATTGATCAGGCAGCAGTGGAGTGGTTAGGGGTGATCAGGCTGGCAGGCAGAAATGATTAGGGGCAATCAGGCAGAGACAGGCAAGCGGTTGGGAGCCAGCAGTCCTGGATTGTGAAAGGGATGTCCAACCACCCATTTCGGGTGGTCAGACATCCCTCAAGTGGTCCCAGATTGGAGAGGGTGCAGGCTGGGCTAAGGGACATGCCCCCCCCCCCCCCCCCCGTGCACAAATTTCATGCACCGGGCCTCTAGTATAGTAATAGAGAACTATGCTATTAGTCCGGACGCCGTAACAGTCACAATCAGTCCAGGCACAGAATAGTCACGACCAGTCAGAGCATCCAGGGAGCAGCCCCCAGCGGAAGCAGACACTGGCGGAGGCGCGCACAGGCCCACGGCACCGCCCAGCCCAGAGGCTGCCCGGCTGGGGGTCTGGAGCAGGCATGACATGCCGCCTGGCCTGGGAGTGGCCCCCAGCGGAAGCGGCCATCAGCAGGGGCATGTGCAGGCCCACGGCACTGCCCAGCCCGGAGGGCGCCTGACTAGGGGTCCAGCGGTCCCGGATTGTGAGATCGGGCCTAAACCAGCAGTCGGACATCCCCCGAAGGGTCTGAGATTGAAGAGGGTGTATGCTGAGCTGAGGGACACCACCCCCCCCCCCGGTGCACAAATATCGTGCACCAGGCCACTAGTGTATCATAACATTTTAATAAGGTCCCTTTGATGGGAGTGTATCTTGCACAAAGCTGTGATGACTCACCTCATAAATCCATTTTTTTCAAACAATTTGTTTGGTTAGATTTAATTCCTAGATAGAAAATTAGCATATCAAAAACTAAAGAAAATGTTTTAAATTTCCGGGTATATTATATTAATTTTCCCAACTAACCACGTCTTTTCCCTTAAGAAAATTCATCACCCATTGCCATGTGATTAAAATGCCTTTTGTAGAAGGAATATTTATTCTTGTCCCATTGTCTCTGATCATGAATACATACACACTTTTCTTTGGCCAAATGCATAAAAGAAGATCTGACCCATACTACATCCAAGTAGTAGTTTTAAGGGTCATTGCATTTTTGCCATAGCTTTCTTGCTCCTTTTCTTCTGACTACATGTCCCAATTGAGGGTTGTTCCATCATCTTGAGTTTCAGCATTTAAATGGCCCATGCAAAGGAGCCATGTGGATCATAGCTATCAACCTACTGTACTGACATCAGTAGCCATAGACACAGCCACAGCCAACAGGAAGAGAATGAAGCCCACCACACAAAAAAAAGACATATAACATCAGCAAGAAATATACCTTTTTCTTTACAACCTACTTAGATTGGAAGGTTGTTTGTGACTAATATACTGTAGCAAATGTTAATTATGATAAATGATACAAATGGCTGCATTTCTTCACATTTAACCTGTTTCCACACTTGTACCACTCAGGGTGGACCCCAAATTGATGTCAAGACTAATGATGCCACACATACCAAGAGGCTATGAAAAGATGTATCACTTGGATAATAAGAATATTATGGAAGAGGAGAACATTCTCCCATGTTGATTCAAACATGGCTTGAGAGAGCAAGAAAGGGATCTGCCTTGGGGTTTTATGATAGTCAGGAGGTGCTGCTGGGGTAAAGGTTCCTGCATGGGCAGGGACTTGAGTTGTTTGAGCTTCCCACAGGCTCCAAAGGAAGGTGCACCAAAGCTTTCTTACCAAGTTACCCAAATGTGGGGCAGAGGGGAGAGAGGGCGGAGTGAGGGTTAAACACTGCCAGCAGCTGAACATAAAAATATGAGTCAGACTCTTATTACACATGCTTTTACAATGTGACTATGCAGCACTGCTCATTGAAAAGTGATATCTATTTCTCCACCCCTTGAATTTGGGTTGAACTAATGACTTGTTTGGTCAATATAATTTGGCAGAAGGGACTTGGCAAATTCCAATCCCAGATCTCAAGAGGTTTTGCATGCTTCTTCTCAGTCTTAGAATCCTGCCACCACATGTGAACAAGACTGTTCCAGCCTGCTAAGTACAGAGGGGAGAGCCCATTTATCCCAGGCAAAGCCATTCTGGACAAGCCTGTAGTGAACTGAATTCAGACATGTAAAAGAGTCCAGCCAAGATCAACAGAGCTACCCACCAGACCCCTAGCAGACCACAGATATGTGAATAAGACTAGCAAATACTAACAGGTACTTTCCAGCCAACTTGTAGACTTGCAAGGAGTAATAAGTGCTTATTATTTTAAGCCATGAAATTTTGAGGTAGTCTATTATGCAACAATAGCTAAGTAGTATACTGTTTAATATAAATACCTACTCAAATATTTATATTAATTTGCACTCACACCAGTATTATAGTAGGATATCTATAACTCCATATCTTTGCCAATTCTCATTGTGCATGTTTTATTGTTTCTTTTTTTATTACTAATGTAAACTGATCGTTGCTAAGGCAGATACAGAATACTGGAAAGTATTTTCTTTGTTAAAAGATGTTATCACCTGAATGAGCCATGTTAATTATTCATGATTAAGGCAAAGAGATAACAATTTTTATTTTATTTTGTATGTATACTTTAGCCTTTAATATTTAAAAAAAATGGGTTCATACCACCACCCTTGAACCCACCACTCACACATCCCAACAGGAGCTATAGATTCAACTTCCATAAGAACAAAGAGACATAGAGGAGGACAGGTGCTGAGAACACAAACTTTGATTTCCAAGATTCAAACTAAGGCACAGCTGCTACAGTGAACAAGAATCGCTCAATCCAGCATCAGGTAGTGAGAGGAAATCAGATGAGACATTCCCAAATTAGAATGTAAAAGAAGGGAAGGGGAGTTTGGGCTGGGAACCCAGGCTCAATGCGAGGCACTACAAACTGATTATAATAAGAAAAAGAACTGGTCTGGCCTGACTTATGGCTGAGGGCTGACATTTTTTCCAAGTCCAGTTGCCCAGGCAGGGTACCTTATTCAAGATCAGAAGCTGAAACTGTGAATTAGAACAGAACTACATATTCCTATCAACCCGAGTGAAGAGCGTGGGAAGTTGGTGAGAGAGGCAACACAGGAATCAGCAGGACCAGTGTTCAACAGCAGGTTCAGAGGGCAGCCTGAGCAGGAACAATGTCAGTGGACAGAGCAGATGACCAATTCCTCCCCAACTGGTCTTTAACAGCAGGATTGATACCCTTAGGATGGAGTAAACCCTCGGGGTTTTGGGACAATTTGGGGTTATGAAGTCTCAAGGGAAAATGATTGACACCAATAAGGACAAGCTGGGGGTTCCAAATCATTAGCTGGAGAGACAGAAAGGAATGGTAGGCACTTTCAACTGGCGAGTCAGTCCATAACAGCTAGATTCGAGATCATGATCTTTTTTATTTTTCAGAATTAGCCATTAATAATTCAGCTTTATTTATTCTTATTCTTTGCCAATTTTTATTAGCATACCTTTGTCCTTGATTGTTATAAAACTTTCTCCATGCATATTGCAATTCTTTTCCTGCTTACACTCTATTTTTTAATTCTTATTATTTTCTTTCTTTATGAAACTTAATCTCTCAGTCACTTTCTCTTACCATTTGGAAAATGGTATCTCCTACTTATTCTTGAATTTATGAATTTCTACATTTTCCACAAAAAGAAACCACGCCAAGCAGCAACTAAAATTGTATCACAATTAACTCCCACATATATTATTTGATCTTAAAATGTTGCTAATTCATATTAAGTGACCCAGAAAATGCTCAACCAGCATGGTTTCAAAGCCAATGTCTTAATTTACTTACTGGTTTCACAGTCTCCTCAACTCGAGTTGATTAAGTTCTTAAGAACATTCCTCTTCCTATTTGGGCTTGTTTCCCCCTGTCACAGTAAAAATAATAAAATGGAGCATATTGACCTGACTAGTGAGTCAATGGGCCAGGAAAAGCATGTCACTCAGAATGAGAAACCTTTGTCTAGAACCATGTGAGCTCTTGTCTGAGTGCTGGGGATGCAGGGGTGAAAAAATAACCTTGTGCTCAATGAGTTTGCACTCTGATAGGAAACCAAAAATAAGCAATAATAGTAAGTAAAATATAGGCTATGCCAGATAGTGATAAGAGTTGGGAATAAATGGAAATTAGAAAAAAGGAATAAGAAATATTGGATGAAAGCTTGAAATTCCAGCTAGAAAGATCAGGAAAGACTTTTCTGAAAGGCAGCATTAGAGCAAAGGCCTGAGGAAAGAATTTGTCATATGTAGGGGAAGATAATTGTAGGCAGAGAAGGCAGCGGGGAGAAAAAAGAAACTATAAAGTATCTGAGGCATAAGTGTGACAGGTACATTTAAGCAAAAGCAAGAATGCCTTTGTGGAAAGGGTGGAGCAAAATGACACGAGAATGTAAGAGATGAGGTCAGTGAGGAAACTGAGAGCCAGCCCATGGTAAGTGCTTCGTGCCTTTTATTCTCAGTGAGATGGGAAGCTACTGGAAGACTTTAAGCAGTGGAGAGATTGGATCTGATGTGTATTGAATAGAATCACTCCAGCTGCTTGGTTGTGATAGAGAAAGGTAATGCTATATAGAGAGATGTGTTGGATAGAGTTGAACACATATAGTAACATCCTATATAATAAAAGCCTAATATGCTAAGTGCCCAGTTGTCTGGTTATCCATTCAACCAATCAAAGTGTAATATGCTAATGTATGCTAAGGCCATGCAACCATTTGCTATGACATGCACTGACCACCAGGGGGCAGTCGACTAGTCGCTATGATGTGCACTGACCACCAGGGGACAGAGGCTCTGACTGGCAGGTTAGCTTGCTGCTGGGGTCTGGCCAATCAGGACTGAGCGAGATGGGCCGGACATGCCCTGGAGCCCTCCTACAGTCCCTCCCCAGCTGGCCAACCTCCCATGTCCCTCCCCAGCCCCAATCATGCACCAGTGGAGTCCCTCGGCCTGGCCTGTGCCCTCTTGCAATCCGTGACCCCTCGGGGGATGTCAGAGAGCTGGTTTTGGCCTGATCACGCAAGCCAGGCCGAGGGACCCCACTGATGCATGAATTCATGCACCGGGCCTCTAACATATATATATAATAAAAGCATAATATGCTAATTAGACTGACAGCTGAATGACCTTCTGGACATCATTCCTTCCAGACGAAGCTGCAGCAGCAGGGGCTGAGGCAGAGGTGGTTAGGGGCAATCAAGCAGGCAGGCAGAGGGGTTAGGGGTGATCAGGCAGGCAGGCAGGCCTGCAGTTAGGAGCCAGCGGTCCCAGATTGAGAGAGGGATGTCCGACTGCTGGTTTAGGCCCAATCCTTAAACTGGCAGTTGGACATCCCCTGAGAGTTCCTGAATTGCAAAAGGGTGCAGGCCGAGCTGAGGGACCTCCCTCCCACCCCCGTGCACAAATTTCATGCACCAGGCCTCTAGTATTTATATAGAATACATTAGAATATTTTAAAATGTAGTTTCTGCTTCTCTGCTTCAACCCCAACTGATACAGATATTTAACAGACATCTTCAAGTCAACAAGTCCAAAACTAAACTCCAAAACTTGCTCAACCTGCAGCCTTTCCCATATCAGTTGATGGCAACCCAATTCTGCCAGTTGCTAAGGCCCAATCCTTGAAGTCATCATTGATTTTTACTTTTGCTCAGACCTCATATATCCAAACAATTTGAAATATTATTGTGTCTTCTTTCAGTACACATCCAGAAAAAAAAGAATAATTGACAGAATTGGAAGATTATCCATCTAAAATGAGTCTAAAAAATGATAATCAATGGCTGCTAATAACACAAAGAGAAACCATCAGAATTATGTGCCTCCTAGGTGTGACGTAAGTATACAACACCACCGCTGGAGTAACCTTGCCAGAAACACAGACCTGAGTAAAATCAAGCCTCTAGCTACAATGACAAATTTTCATGAATTATAAGAGACAGAGGAACTTGTGTGACCCAGCAATGATACAATTCACATTATCTAGAATGTGTCAAACTCCCAAGGTCAGAGTCGTCAAACTTTGTTTGAATTTCTTTTAGAAATCATATTTGTTTTATTTGAAGAAAAGAAGAAAAAAAAAACAGTGTTAGGACAAACAATTATAATGACTTTTCATTAGTAAAAAGCAACTGTTTTCAGATTAAGCATACAGGAAAACTTCAACTGATAACTTTCTGAAAGCATGCTAGAGTACTTTCCCTTCTCCTTTCTCGTTTCCTACCACATGATTCTATGTTATTTTTAAAGAAAGACAATTTGCCAAGTGGAAACTGCTTTTATGTGCTATAAAAGATAAAGAGCTCTTTTTTCCAAGCATGTTTAACATATTAACCTGTGTTGCTTTCTGACTATTAATCACTTGCCCTTTGCTCATATCTTTTGACTTGTTTTGCACTGATGAAGGAAAAGCCATGCTTGTGAGGAACATCAAAGTTATTGAAATCCTCCAAAAGATATGAGTTCCTCAATAAACCCATGTCCCAGGCCTGTTGTTTTCAGACCAGTCCTTTGTCATCGGAGCTATTGACAAGCTTCTGCAGAGCACAGCGTTGGCTCATCTCAATAGCAGCTGCCGACTGTCAACCCCTCGGTTTGAAACCCAAGGTCCCGCTTTGGTGTGGAGGCAGACATTTTTTGGCAGGTGAAAGGCTGCTAGGCAGAAGAAGTAGTGTCAAATGGAATATGTCAGACACAGTCTGCGGACACGGTCACCCTGACCCTAAATGAATACCACAAAAACCGCTGGAAACATTGTTCTTCGGATCTGGCCTTCAAGCTAAAAGGAAAGAGGACCAAAGTTACCCCAATCTCTCTCATCCTTCAGACTGAGGCCTGGAAAATAGAATCAAAGGCTCCTTTCATTTTCTCTTCACTGTCCCCCTTCCCCAGCATTGATTCCCAAGGTGACCATAAGACAACAGTAAAATAGATGAACACAGATGGACCCAAATGAGGATGCTTTGCATTTGTAGAAGACCAGTGCTGTACACAGTTTACCAAAGATTGCAAATATTCTTTCTGCTCAACCACATCACACTCATGCAAGTGAGTTATTACTAACCACATTTCATGAGCGATACAATGAGACCTGCCATCTCAGGGACCTATGAGTAGGCCACACATTGAGTAAAGAGGAAAATGCTGGCTGTTCAGTCCTTGTCCAGAGCACTCTTGTGACAGTTGTCCGACTATAGTGAGGACTTATCCACCTGTCTTTCTGCCATTCTCCCACCTGATATTACCCAAGCCCCAAAAATAAAAAGCCTCAAACTCTTCCCTAACCACGTATTCCCTTGGCTGAGGACACCCCATGACCAAGCAGTGATTTGGCAGCACCCTGAGGATCCCCACTGTGGCCAAGTAGCAATAACTCTCAGGAATGTCCTATCTACCCCATGAACCATCTCACTGTAAAAAATGTTGTTTTCACATTTCCCCAATAAAATCCAGACCATAAATCTGTTCCTTTTATATTTTTAATGGTGGAAATGTGTTTGTGATTTAAAAAAAAATCATTTCTTCCCTAAGGAAGTATAAATACAAATTATTCAACCATTTCAGGATCCCTTGTCAAAAGAAATAATTGAAGAATTTAACATAATAACATGGTAAATAGAAAATAGAAGATGGTATATAGAAAAATAGCTTATAAAATTCAACATGGGTATTATCTCATACAGGTGATATCTGAAAATATTCAAGTCAATGTTTATAACCAAATGACTGGGCAGTTCAAGGAAGCATGGCATCAATTCTGCTGGAATGGATTAAGTAGAAATGGACATTGTCTTTTTTTTTTTTAAATATATTTTATTGATTTTTTACAGAGAGGAAGGGAGAGGGACAGAGAGTTAGAAACATCGATCAGCTGCCTCCTGCACACCTCCTACTGGGGATGTGACCACAACCAAGGTACATGCCCTTGACTGGAATCGAACCTGGGACCTTTCAGTCCGCAGGCCGACGCTCTATCCACTGAGCCAAACCGGTTAGGGCTGAACATTTTCTTTCAATGGGAATAGCTCCCAGGTTTACATAGAAACACAGATTCATGGGGCTTTGTAGCAGCTCCACAACTGTCCCTAATAATAGGGACAATTCATATTTTCTTCCCCTAAAGATTGAAGGCGATATTTTAAATGAGTAGTTTGTAAAGGGAACACAAAAGATCTCTGTGAACCTGCCCTTAGAAAACTAGAGTTGGACAGTTTAACTTTAAAACAGCCTATATAATAAAAGGCTAATATGCAAATCGACTGAATGGCGGAATGACCAGTTGCTATGATGTGCACTGACCACCAGAGGGCAGACACTCAACACAGGAGCTGCCCCCCTGGTGGTCAGTGCTCTCCCATAGGGGGAGTGTTGCTCAGCCAGAAGCTGGGCTCAAGGCTGGCGAGTGCAATAGCAGTGGCAGGAGACTCTCCTGCCTCCATGGCAGCGCTAAGGATGTCTGCGGGGCGTGGAATGGGCCTAAGACATCAGTCAGACATCCCCCAAGGGCTGCTGGTCTGTGAGAGAGCACAGGCCTAGCTGAGGACTACGCCCCTCACCCCCCAAGTGCACGAATCTCATGCACTGGGCCTCTAGTTATTTAGAAGAGAAAAAGACACTACTTGTTACCCATGACTCACCTTTCTCATTGTCACACTTTCACCTGAATTGGTTGGTGCTCATCAAATTTTAACTGAAGAGGTGTGGAAAAATGGTGGCGGAATAGAGAGACATGTCCTGAGCCTTGTCCCGGAGCAGATAGAAAGAGCAGATGAGGGTCGCACAGGGAGTGTCTGTTGGTGAGTTGAGGGACAGCTATACTCTAGGAGAAGGTGGGGGACTGCTGGATGGGGGTCCCCTGACCAGGCAGCCCTCACTGCTGCTGGGTTCCCTCCCGGAGCAACTGCTCAGACGCGGAGACCGAGCCATCTTGAAGGGGAAAGTGGATGTTATCTGAAGCCTGAAAATCTACAACTGTGGCAACCACCGAACAGCTACGAACCCCAGAGCACCAGTCCCTAATTGGCACAAACACGCGGATTCAGAGGAGCTCTACACTCCACCACGGAAAGGTCAGATTTTGCCTGGGATAAGGTGAGGTCTCTGGTCTCGGCAGGACAGAGAAACACGCACACTGCAGAAGCTGAAGGACGAGGGGAAGTCTGCACCTAGAAAAATCCATGGCTGTTGGGGCTGGCATGATCTGTGAATGTGGAAGGGGGTCCTCAGAGCTGCTAACAGAGGGGATCTCTAAAAAGCAACCCATTTTGATCTGATGCAGAAGGACAGCCTAAAAACTCTTGGAATGTGCTGGCTGCTTGGACACAAGGAGGAAAAGGGGATTGTGCAGGCTTGCGTGCAGACCCGGAGTTCGCACACTTGCGCTTTCTCCTCTTTGAATCCTTGCTTCTGATTACTGAGCCCAATACATAGGATCACCCAGCTGGGGACACCCTAGGAGACTGCAGGGGAAAGTTGTGTTTCTGGAACCTGGGGATCAGAGCGGTTGAGAGACTGTCAAAGAACCAGCTCTGGGGCAGCCCACTCCCACAACTGGTATTGAGTGCCACAGAGAAAGCAGGATCTAAGCACAGGCTAGAGAGGACCTATAGACCTGGAGGTCAACCCAGAAACACTGCCATTCAGGGGCTGAATCACAAATTGACTCTTGGGTAATCACAAATAAAGAAATACAAGAAAGTAAGACATACTGCCTGCTTAAAAATCAGGACTGGCTTACAACACTGAGGAGGAGTGGAACACAGGGAACTGCAATACTGTCCTGACTGGGAAACAGGGGTGCCAAACAGAACAACAGAGGAAGTGAATGACCTTAACTACTGCACATGTTATTTTTTTTATTATTTTTTTTCATTTTCATCTCTTACTTAAGAACCTAATTTTTTTTCTTTTTTCCTCACTTGACTTTACCTTTTTAATTATTACATTTTTATTTTCAATCAGTATTATTACTACTACTATTTTACCTTTTTTTTTAAAAAAGTGTCATTTTATTTTCTCTTTATTAGACATTGAGGTTAGTGTTCTATATTCTATTTTCATCTGTCCTTTAGCATCATTCTACTCTATCTCAACTCTACCTTTATGCCATCACTCTCTTCCTAACTTTTCCCCTTTTTTGTCCTGTTTCTTTTACCCTTTTCCTGCTTTAGATTTTCTTTATTCTTTCTTTTTACCCCCTGTTAAAATTTCAGCCTACTTATATATCTAATTTCCAATCCCCTGCTCAGAGTTCATACACACCTCTCTCTTCTCTGTCTTCACTATCTAAAAAATTGTTTTTCTCTCTGTCCTTTTGTTGTTGTTTAGTTGAATGTTGATTATATTGATTTTTTATGCTTGTTTGTGAGATTTATTGCTTATTCTTTTTTTTGTTTTTTTGTTTTTTTTAAATTTCTTTATTGATTAAGGTATCACATATTTGTCCTCATCCTCCCATTCCTACCCCAAACCCCTCCCAACGCATGCCCCCACTCCCTTGTTGTCTGTGACCACTGGTTAGGCTTGCAGGCATGCATAAAAGTCCTTTGGTTGATCTCTCCCCATCACCCCCACCCTCCCATACCTTCCCTCTGAGGTTTGACAGTCTGATGGATGCTTCCCTGTCTCCAGGTCTGTTTTTGTTCATCAGTTTATGTTGTTCATTATTTCCTCTAGATGAATAAGATCGTGTGATACTAGAAATACACTTATAAGAACCGAAAATGAGACAAGCAATAATGGTTATGCAGAGAGGCAAATGAATCAGTCTGTAGTGAGTTTCTTTCTGGGCCAACAGTTCTTTTGAGTCCCAATTTCAAAGTCAAACAGTTCCTTATGGGTACAAGTCAGCAATGATATTTCAGTTCTGGATGGTGGACAAATGGTGGTAATGCAGGTCCGACCCTCTCTGATTTGGTCCTGGGCAACCTGCCACAATGCACAGCTGCTGACTGCTAGTATGGCAAGGCGTCATCAGGATCTTCCATCTCTGGACTGTTTCTCTTCTGTCTTCATGGCTGGAGCAGTCCTGTCAATTCCTCTCTGTTACAGGAATCCACATGGTCTTGGAGTTCTTTTCTGAAAATATACAAACATATTCTCGACCAAAAGTTAATAAAGGAATCCTTTCTATAAATTTGACTTGGGATCCTTTTTCATTTTTTTGCCCAAATGATTTTCCTTTGGTTTGTTTTGACACCATGTGTGTTTTCCATGGGTGTCTTGCTGTTAGCATTACAAATGAAAGTTAATTTTCTAAAGTAAAAATTTTCTAGATGTAATTTACTTACAGGATATTTTTCCTTACATGATATTCTTCTACTATCCCCCCTTTTTTTATTTAAATATTAAGTGGCTTTTGGAAATTTTATAATGTACTCTTGATAGCTTTTAAATTTTAATTTTTTGCACTAAAATATGACTGCTTTAGGTCCATTACATGTTACGCAATTTTACCATGAGATGAACTACCAATAAAAATTTTATTTAACACTTTAGGAACAGCTTTTTGTCCAGTACCATTAATTTTTCTAGAATATTCGCTTATTTCACTTAGCCAATTTAAATTAGTCTGAGAACTTGACTACTATTTTACTGTCAAATTTAATACTCTAACAACAATCTTATTTTACCCTGTAAATATTAGTGGAAAGGATTATTTCCCTTCTTGAGTAGTCCCTGAGCATTCCTGGTGCTAGGCTGGATTTAGATATCAAAAACACACTTCCCCACACCATGGGTACAAGACAACTCAAAGAAGTCTTGTTGCAGTGAGAGGGCAGCTTCTGTTGGCCAAGTCTATGTTACCTGTGTCCCAATTTGAGCTGGGCATGGGAAGCAAAGCAGCCATGAGGGCAGGACCTCCCTCAAAAGGGGTGAGGGTTCAGGCCCCTGCAAAGTTGGGGGGGGGTGTGGGTCTGTGCCCCACCTCTGTTGACCCCCAAGTTCTCTCCTGATGGCCCCTCTGCGACTGTGCCTGTCTTAGGTTGTTCCTTCCCTGACGAATCTTACCTGTCTCTGGCTAACCAGCCATCTTCCGGGGCCAAGCAGGGTGACATGAGGTCCAATTCTGTCTCCTTGGTAGCCTATGCCCCCATGGCCTCCATGCCCAGCACCTGCCTTGGGATCCCCTCGCCTGCTGGTGGGGAACCCAGGTTTCTTCTCCAGGGAGGGCCCAGCTCACCCCACTGGGCGAGAGACAGATCCATGGTACCAGCCACCACGAGCCTTCAACCTTAGCATGAACAGAAAGCTCAGGCAACAACTGTGAGCAATTAGATTGTGAGAAGAGGGTCCCTCTTGGCCAAAAGGGCAAGAGGGGCCAATATAGGATGCTCAGGTGCCTTCCCAGGGGGCCCTCTACACAGTGGAAGGGATTAAATCCTTTCATGTCCTTTTTAAATTGCTGCCAGACATTCAAAGAATTAGTTTGTAAGTTTGTTTGGGATAATTATACATTATGCTGTTGTAATTATACAATATAAAGAGATGTGTTACTTTGTCTCCAAGCACCAATAAGATGATTTTTTATTGATTCCCTAGGGTGCAAGGTACTATTATAGGTAATGGATGTATGTTTTGTTTTTTTGTTTGCTTTGTTTTTGTTTGTTTTTTGCATCTGTTTTTCCTCACCTTGCTTGATATTAATTGTTGTTTGTAGTTTGTATTCATATCCAGGTACTTGTTGCTGGCATTTATTGGGATTAGTGGCTGTTCTATTGGAGTTTTCTCCCTATATATATAGTTTGTTCCCATTTTCTTTCTTTTTCTCTTTCTTTTCTCTCTTACTTTTTTTTTCCTTTTCCCAATTTCATTTTGGCACTCCTTTCTTTTTATTTTTCTCTTCTTCTTTCTCTCCTATCCGCTAATTTGCCTTTCTCTGGTGGTCACCTTTATTTGGGGTTATTAATATCGTGAATACATTTCTGTTCAGTGCCTTGTGTGTTGTACCTGGTTGTGTTGTATTTTGTGCCTTTAAATCAACACAGGAGAGAGAGAACTACATAAACAGACACCCGAAGAAGAGAGACCATGGGGAGACAAAGAAACAGCCCATATATGAAAGAAAAGCAGGCATCACCAGAAAAGGAAGTAAACGAAATAGAGGCAAGCAACCTTCCAGAGAAATAATTCAGAGAAATGGTCATAAGGTGACTGAAAAGAATGGAAGACAAATTCGACAATATGAGTAAGAATCAAGAGGAAATGAAGAAGAACCAAGAAGAAATGAAAAATGATATTGCTGCTGTAAAGAACTCAATCGAAAGCATAAAGGGTAGACTAGAAGAAGCAAAGGACCGCATCAGTGAGCTAGAAGACAAGGTAGGAAAAAATACCCAAGTAGATCAGCTTCTAGAAAAAAAAATTAAAAAGCAGGAGGAGAGCCTAAGGGAACTTTGGGACAACACGAAACAAAACAACATCCACATAATAGGGGTTCCAGAAGGAGAGGAAACTGAGCAAGGAATAGAAAACCTGTTTGAAGAAATAATGAAAGAAAACTTCCCTGATATAGGGAAGAAAAAATCCAACCAAATCCAAGAAGCTCACAGAGTCCCAAGCAAAATGAACCCCAAAAGACCAATGCCAAGGCACATTATAACTAAATTGGCAAACACCAACGACAAAGTAAGAATCTTAAAAGTGGCCAGAGAGAGACAGAAAGTTACCTACAAAGGAACCCCCATCAGACTAGCAACTGATTTCTCAACAGAAACTCACCAGGCCAGAAGGGAATGGAATGAAATATACACAGTCATGCAAAGGAAGGGTCTGATTCCAAGAATATTGTACCCAGCAATGCTATCAATCAAAATTGAAGGTGAAATCAGGAGCTTAACAGACAAAAAAGGACTAAGGGAATTTATTACCACCAAACCAGCAATGCTAGAAATGCTAAAGGGTCTGCTGTAAAAAAAAAGAAATAGGAAGCGAAGAAGGAACACAGGGGTAAAGAATAAAAATGGTGACAATTAAGTACCTATCAATAATAACTTTAAATGTAAATGGATTAAATGCCCCAATCAAAAGACATAGGGTAACGGATTGGATAATAAAACGAGACCCATATATCTGCTGTCTACAAGAAACCCACCTCAGAAAAAAAGACGCATACAGATTGAGGGTGAAGAGTTGGAAAAAGTTTTTTCAGGCGAATGGAAATAAAAAAAGCTGGGGTAGCAATACTTATATCTGACAAATTAGATCTCAAAGTGAAGGACATAACAAGAGATAAGGAAGGCCGCTTCATAATACTAAAGGGAGCAATCCATCAAGAAGAAATAACTCTGGTAAACATACATGCACCCAATACAGGAGCATCCAAATACATAAAAAAACTCCTCGAGGATATCAAAGGAGAGATTGACAGCAATACAATCATAAGTAAGAGACTTAATACCCCACTATCACCATTGGACAAATCCTCTAAACAAATAATCAGCAAAGAAACATCAATTCTAAAGGACTCACTAGAAGAGGTGGAATTAATTGACATCTTCAGAACATTTCACCCCAAAGCCACAGAATATACATTCTTTTCAAGTGCACATGGTTCATTTTCAAAGATAGACCACACATGGGTCATTTTCAAAGATAGACCATATGTTGGGTCATAGGCAAAGTGTCTTCAAATTCAAGAAGATAGAAATCATATCAAGCATCTTCTCAGACCACAGTGGCATAAAACTGGAAATCAACTACAATAAAAACATCCAAAAAAAATCAAGCATATGGAAACTAAACAGCATGCTATTAAACAATGACTGGGTTACCAGAGAGATCAAAGAAGAAATAAAAAACATCATGGCAACTAATGACAATGAAAACACAACAATCCAAAATCTATGGGACACAGCAAAAGTAGTCTTGAGAGGGAAGTTCATAGCTCTACAAGTCTAATGCAAAAAACAAGAAACAATGGTAATAAATTACCTAACCCTACAACTCAAAGAGCTAGAAAGAGAGCAACAAGAAAAGCCCAGTGTAAGCAGAAGGAAGGGAATAATAAAGATCAGAGCAGAGATAAACTACATTGAGACCAAAAAAACAATACAAAATATCAACAAAACCAAGAGCTGGTTCTTTGAAAGGATAAACAAGATTGATGAACCTCTAGCCAGGCTCACCAAGAAGCAAAGAGAGATGACCCAAATAAACAAAATCAGAAATGAAAGAGGTAAAATAACAACAGACCCCACTGAAATACAAAGGATTGTTAAAAAATAGTGTGAACAACTCTATTCCAACAAACTAGACAACCTGGAGGAAATGGACATATTCCTAGAAAAATGTAACCTTCCAAAACTCAATCAGGAAGAATCTAAACATCTCAATAGGCCAATAACTATGGAAGAAATTGAAGCAGTCATCAAAAAGCTTCCAGCAAACAAAAGCCCAGGGCCAGAAGGCTTCACAGGGGAGTTTTACCAAACATTGAAGGAAGAACTAAGAGCTATCCTCCTCAGACTATTCCAGAAAATTCAAGAGAAAGGAACACTTCCAAGCTCCTTCTATGAGGCCAGAATCACCCTAATACCAAAAACAGATAAACACAACACAATGAAAGAGAATTACAGGCCAATATCCCTCATGAACATAGATGCCAAAATCCTCAACAAAATTCTAGCAAATCGGATCCAGCACTACATCAGAAAGATCCTACACTGGGACCAAGTAAGATTTAACCCAGGAATGCAAGGATGGTACAATATCTGCAAATCAATTAAACGTGATACATCACATAAACAAATTGAGAGATAAAAATCACATAGTCATATCAATTGATGCAGAAAAAGCATTTGACAAAATCCAACACCCTTTCTTGATAAAAACTCTCAACAAGGTGGGGATAGAAGGATCAGACCTCAACATAATTAAAGCTATATATGATAAACCCACAGCTAACATCATACTCAATGGGCAAAAACTAAAACCAGTTCCCCTAAGAACAGGAACAAGACAGGGATGCCCACTCCCATCGTTCCTGTTCGACATAGTACTGGAAGTATTAGCCATTGCAATTAGACAAGAAGAATTAAAAGGCATCAAAATTGGAAAAGAAGAAGTAAACCTGTCCTTATTTGCAGATGACATGATATTGTACATAAAAAACCCGAAAGACTACATCAAAAATAATAGACTTAATGAATGAATTCAGCAATGTAGCAGGATACAAAATTAATTCCAAGAAATCTATGGCATTTCTATACATCAATAGTGAACTTACAGAAAGAGAGACTAAAAAAGCAATCCCATTTACCATCACACCAAAAAAATTAAGATACCTAGGGAATAAACTTAACCAAGGAGGTAAAAGACCTATACTTGGAAAACTATAGGACACTGAAAAAAGAGATAGAGGAAGATGTAAACAGATGGAAGAACATACCATGTTCATGGATTGGTAGAATCAACATCATTAAAATGTCCATACTACCCAAAGCAATCTATAAATTCAGTGCACTCCCCATTAAAATACCAATGGCATATTTCACAGACCTAGAACGGACTTTCCAAAAGTTCATCTAGAATAAAAAAAGACCCCAAATAGCTGCAGCAATCCTGAGAAAGAAGAACAAAGTAGGTGGGATCTCAATACCAGATTTCAAGCTGTATTATAAAGCCACTATTCTCAAAACAGCCTGATACTGGCACAAGAACAGACATATAGATCAATGGATTGAAATAGAGAACCCAGAAATCGAACCAAGCCACTATGCTCAATTAATATTTGACAAAGGATGCATGAACATACAATGGAGTCAAGACAGTCTCTTCGATGAATGGTGTTGGGAAAATTGGACAGATACATGCAAAAAATGAAACTAGACCACCAACTTACACCATACACAAAAATAAACTCAAAATGGATAAAGGACTTAAACATAAGACGGGAAACCATAAAAATACTAGAGGAATCCACAGGCAGAAAAATCTCAGACATATGCCAAAGGGAACTTCTTCACTGATACTGCTCCTAGGGTAATGGAAACTAAAGAGAAAATAAACAAATGGGACTACATGAAAATAAAAAGCTTTTGCACAGCAAAGGAAACCATCAATAAAACAACAAGAAAGCCCACTGCATGGGAGAACATATTTGCCAATGATATCAACAATAAGGGTTTAATCTCCAACATTTACAGGGAACTCATGCAGCTTAACAAAAAGAAGATAAACAACCCAATCAAAAAATGGGCAACTGATCTAAATAGACACTTTTTGAAAGAAGACAGAAGGAAGGCCAAAAGACATATGAAAACCTGCTCAAAGTCACTAATCATCAGAGAGGTGCAAATCAAAACAACAATGTGGTACCAACTCACACCTGTCAGAATGGCTATTATCAACAAATCAACAAATGACAAGTGCTGGTGAGGATGTGGAGAAACAGAAACCCTCGTGCACTGCTGGTGGGATTGCAGACTAGTGCAGCCACTGTGGAGAACAGTATGGAGTTTCCTCAAAAAATGAAAAATGGAACTCCCATTTGACCCAGTGATCCCACTTCTAGGAATATATCCCAAGAAACTAGAAACACCATTCAGAAAGGATATATGCACCCCTATATTCATAGCAGCACAATTCACCATAGCTAAGATTTGGAAACAGCCTAAGTGCCCATCAGCAGATGAGTGGATTAAAAAACTGTGGTACATCTACACAATGGAATACTACACTGTGGTTAAAAAGAAAAAGTTCTTACCATTTGCAACAACATGGATGGAGATGGAGAGCATTATGCTAAGTGAAATAAGCCAGGCAGAGAAAGATAAATATCACATGATCTCACTCATTTGTGGAATATAATGAACAACATAAACTGATGAATAAAAATAGATCCAGAGACAGAGAAACATCAATCAGAACATCAAACATCAGGGAAGGTAGGGGAGGGTGGGGGTAAAGGGGAGAGATCAACCAAAAGATTTATATGCATGCATGTAAGCCTAATCAATGGACACAGACAACAGTGGGGTGGGGGCATGAATGGGATGTGGGGGGTAATGGGGGAATCAGGACACATATGTAATACCTTAATCAATAAAGAAATTTTAAAATATATATATCAATTAAATGCATATGACCTAATGTGTCATTTAAAAAAATTTTTTTGACTTAAGAACATGCTGACACTCTTTCAGGATTCTGTGACTTCCCAGATCATTCTACCAGAAGGCTATGCCTTTAATGTAATTTTCATGTCTACGAACTAGCCCAGCCCTTATTGTATATTCTAATCACCATCACTGGATAACAGATAAATCTCACTAGGAGTCTGCAGACATACTTTATGGATCCTGGACAAAAATTCAATAGTATTAGCACTCCTATAATAAGTACTAGGAAAAGGGCTTTAAATGATTTGATCTACCTAATAAAGGATAGCACATTTAAGGTAAATACATATTCTAGATGATGATGGAGAAACTAACAAAGAGATTACTACTAAAGATGAGAAGACTTTTAAAGATTAAAGCGATTCTAAATGGAGACTAGTAAATAACAAGTTTTCTGGTGATCAACAGCACCTGCAGCTGTGTTTGAGGTAGGACATGAATTAGGAATTTTATTCTGGAGAAGTTTCTACCTTTGCAAAAGCAGTCAAGTTGAGATGCCAGCTAGAATACTATCTTGAGTTTTGACTTTCCTATTCAATTTCTCACTATATTATTCATTATACATTTTAATGCCCTTGGTCCATTGAAGAAAATTTGCCAAACTGGTACATTTAAATTTATATTCTATTGTTATAATATGAAAAAAAATATTTTGTTGAGCAAAGGTGCATGTTTTCATTACCAGAGAGTTTAAAGAACTAGATAGGAACAAAGGTATAACCAGAGTCTAAGAGAACTCAAAGGAAACATAGTATGTTTCCTTCCAACTCTTTCATCTTCACACTGGAGAGTCAGCTGAGCCCCCAAACTAACAATAATATTTATCCTACTCAAATCACACAGAGTAGTTTTATGTTAAGAATGTTTTTATGATTATAATTAACATAATGAAAATCTTATACACATACAACAGGCAAATACATCACATAAATCATTAAAGATTCACCAAGCAAAAATTTCCTTAAGGAAAGGCAAGCTTAGGGCACTCGAGATCTAGATTTAGTTCATTCCACCCAGATTTGCTGGATGACCTTTAAGCCATTTATCTCCTCTTTACCCATTCTTTCAAGTGAAAAAAATGAGAAAACCATTCCTGGCTACCTCAGAGAGTTGGTAAAAACATCAGATAAAACAATCATAAAGCATAAAATGCTTACCCAATCTGAAGCATTATTTTTTTTATTGTGTGTACTGAATGAGAAAGGAAAGTTTGAGGTCTCCAGCTAATTGTCTTTAAAATCTGAAACACATGTTATAGTAATTATCCTTTTGTGTCTTTGTATCTCTCCCCCACCCCACTCTCTCTCTCTCTTTATTCTAAGAATTCTTGAGTGATGGATGCTACATATCTGAAAATCATTACACTGGAAAATTTCCAGCCCTCCCAGCCACAAAAATGTGTCTATCAAGCAAGACTGTATGTTGCTGCAACTCCCTAACTCCCTAATGGTAATAATAGAAGCAGAGATTCTAAAATATTGTTACAAACATTTAAAAACTTCTCCATTTCTAATAAGTTAATGGATATTTAAGAAAAATCATGAGGCCCTAACCGGTTTGGCTCAGTGGAAAGAGCATTGGCCTGCGGACTGAAAGGTCCCAGGTTCAATTCCAGTCAAGGGCATGTACCTTGGTTGTGGGCACATCCCCAGTAGGAGGTGTGCAGGAGGCAGCTGATCAGTGTTTCTAACTCTCTATGCCTCTCTCTTCCTCTCTGTAAAAAAATCAATAAAATATATTTTAAAAAAGAAAAACCATGAGTTTATTTTGAAGCAACTCAGAATAAGCTTTACTCAAACCCTCTATTTAATTTCAATGCTAGAATCATGTGATAAGTTATACCAAGTTTTTCAATAGGCAGTAAAGAAGTGAAAACAGGACATTACATGGTATCCTTGGAAAAATTAACAACTAAACTGTCAATGATGGAAGTACACCAGTTTATAAGTACATTAGAGATGTTTTCCTGCCAATGTTTAGAGCTGCTATTTTCCTGTTCCAAAGTGGGGTACGCATACCTCAAAAGACACACTAGAGGGGCTATGTGGAGGTATATGAAGAACATATTAGAACTTCCAACATCTATCCCAAAATCAGTGATCAAGCTTTATTAATAGACTTTTGAGTTACATGTTACTACTTATAAGTAAATATATATTGCAGAGTACTTGTTTGCTCAAATATTATTAATTAATTGAGATACAAATCAAAAATTTTGGCCCTACCCAGTTTGGCTCAGTGGATAGAGTGTCGGCCGTGGACTAAAGGTCCCAGGTTTGATTCCAGTCAAGGACACATGCCCGGATTGCAGGCTCAGTCCCCAGTGTGGAGCAGGGGGTAGCCGATCAATGATTCTCTCTCATCATTTCCATCTCTCTCCCCCTCTCCCTCTCTGAAATCAATAAAAATATGTTTTTAAAGAATTTTTGGAGCAGAAGAGGTTTAGACAATGAGAGAAATTTTACATTAAGTGACATTCTATCTTAGGATAACAGAGTCCCCAGAGCAAGAACTTTTAACCAACACTATATTAAGTAGCAATCTTAAAACTAGAAAATTCCCCATGAATCTAATTCACTGTTACTTAAAATGAGTAAAGCTTACTATGAGGAAGATGGGAAAGAAAAAAAAGAAAGAGAGAGAGAAGCAGGGAGGGAGGGAGAGAGGGAAAGAGTTGGCAGAGACAGGGAGGTTGGCTGGTTGGTTGGTTGGTTGGTTGGTTGGTTGGTTGGTTGAGGAAGTGGAATAGTGTGACAGTAAAGGCTAGTGCTTTATACTAACAACAAAAAGAAAATATTTTAGTGGCTCATACACTGTTTTGAAACCTGACTTTGGCAGATCTTCCTTTTTTGTTCCTCAGTTAGAGACACTCAGGAAAAATGTGGTGCATAACAGTATTAAAGCAAATTGTCTCTGATGTGAAAATGAAAAAATAAAACTGCTGTCCTCATATTTTCTTCTGCCTCTAGTTACTGTGCAGTCAGTGACCTGAAGAAGGAAGTAACCAGTCACTGTGGGTCCTACTTCATCCTGGGAACTGAAATTGCACAACCTGATATGGATCCTAGTTCAAGACCGTTCAACTAGGAACCAGAAAACGTAGACCCTCGAACCATTTCTATCTGAGTATAACTTCAACAGTGTATTAACTTTGGAAAAGTGGGTGGGGTTGTTTCCCCTTTTGTAAAATCCTAATGTTGTCCTCACTGATTTCTAAACACTTCACTATCTATAATCTTATATTATTTCATCATATTAATTTGAAATGTGACAATTGGGGAACACTTGTATACCATGTAAGTTGCTATAATCTATTATGTTATTTCATCTATGAACCAATGTCACCACAATAAATTTAATTTAAAAACTCAAAAAAAAAGTCAGCTGGGAAGCTGGGCAGCCATAATGAGACCAAAGAGGAACTTATGCCCATCAACCCCTCACTTCCACTGCCCACCTCAACTAAAGCTCCTATTACTACTCTCTGTGTGATTATCAGTATTACTATGACTAATAGTAATCATCTTTTCTATAGACAATCGACATTTTTTAGTAAATTTTTAGTAAAATCCTCTTTGAAACACATTTCTAATTTTTTACATCTATCTTAAAACATAAATAACATTTTAAGAAAAGGCAGCTTTAAGACAAGTCCCCCAGATCCCTCTTCTTCCCTGGCAGTCACACCTGAATGTTGTTCCCTGATAGAAGTTCATACCCTGAAAACTGCAAAAACTTACAATGGGACAAAAAATTGATCTGCAAGAATCTACTTATTTATGGAACTAGCTTGAAAAATGAAATTAGTAGCCAGCCCTCCACACCTTATCTGCCTGAAAATGTCTTTTGTTCCCTCAAAATTCAACCAAGTTCCATGGACGGCAGCCCAGGGCAATGGCTAAGAATAAGTATTCCGGGGTGAGGTCATGCTTATAAGATTAGACCAAGTGCTTTAAAGTTGGCATCCTGGGTTTATGGCAACTTGCTGAAACGCCAGTGACGCTGTTTTGACAGAAAGATAGAGGGGGTGAAAAGAATATTCATAAGACCTTGAATATTTTCTACATGCAGAAACAAAGGATAATGTGGTCCTGCTAATCAAAAGTTAAAAACCAAACAGACATCTTTAAGGATTAGAGAGCAGGGCACGATATGAGTAGCCTTAGGAATTTAAACTTGAAGGAATAATGTAGATAATTATGAGGTGGCTTCCTTTTTGGCAGTTCATTTGGATACATTAATCATAATCAACTCTCTTTAATCAGAAATTGGGATTTCCTGAGGACTTTTCATTAATTGCAAACCAGAGCAGTAGGCAAATTATTCTTCACTATAGATCAGAGTACTCCTTTGTGGGTTATGTTCATATCCCACAGAATTAAGTTCAAATAGAATTTTTACTGAATTCTGCTATCCTATTACCACACATGTCCCATTAATTCATTATTGCTAATAGCAAACATATGTGTCCTGAAAAGGGCATCCCATAAATGACTGAGCTGATGAGTCAAAGTGAACTTCAGCAGGTACAGCTGGGAGCGTGTAGGTGAGTGGTTTAAGGGCTGATGTTTTATTTAGCACAGAAGCAGTTAAGCCAGCTCCATCTTCGCCTCTAGTTTGCACTGGCTCCCAATGACATCAAAGAAAATATTTCTTTATAAGATTTCTTATTTAGCTGCTCCAATTTTACTTTTCTAATGAAACTGAAATAGGGACCTGTGCGGTCTTTTGGATAAAACTGAAAGTGCCCGCAGCTATGTTCTTTAAACTAAATAGCAGCCCTCTTTGTTTAACTTTACTAAGTGATCCAATCATTTTATGTAGACATTTTCTACCCCTTTTGTGGAAATTTGACCAAAAGCTTTGAAACTTCAAGTGAAATTACCTATCATAAATGGAGAGTTCCCTGACAGAAAAGTTTACTCTTAATTAATTGTTTGAATTAATATGTTTGTGTTTGATTATGTATATGGTGTATGTGTGTGAGTGTGTGTGTGAGTGTGTGTGTGAGTGTGTGTGTGTGTGTGTGTATGTGTGTGTGGTTTGATATTTACAGTTAGTCACTCATGTCCTTTCATTTAAGGCAATGTCACCAGTGCTATAGTTTCCAGAATCAGTATTCTCTTTCATCATGAACTTAAAAACTCTGTGTGAGGGGCAGTCCTGCTCAGGGAAAAGCACTGGTGTGGGACCCAGTGACCATAATCTCTTTCGGGTTCTGAAGCTGCTAAATACACATCTTACCCAACTCCTTTAGCCTCTCCTGGCCTCTTGTTTCTTCAACTATAAGATTAGGTAACAACGGTAATTACAAAAATAACAGTAGTTAACATGTATTGGGTGCTTGTCATGCATCACATAGTATGCTGTAAGATCTCATTTAATCATCACAAGGGCTCCATATACAGAAAGAATAATTGCCCCGTTTTACTGATAAGGACAGTGAGATATACAGAGGGTTGGAAACTTGCCCCCAAGTTCTCATAACTAGTAAAGGGCAGAGTCAGAATACTAACTGAGGTCTAAATTAGCAATAAAATATATTTAAAGGTTCCTTCAGTTCTAAAGTTTAGATTAAAATATGAATCACCTGCTGAATTATCAGGCTTCATAAAGGGAAAACTGACTTTTTTTAAAGCATAGTATGAAAATTATATTTATAAATATTCTCTGTTGGAATAATTTTATAGTAATATCTAATATAACTTATTTTAAAACTTTTTTTAAAAGCAACTATTTGAAAGAAGGAATTACCTTTAATTTTTATATAAAATACCAGGCAAGGAAATATTACTTCTTGTTAATTTTCAATTGACCCTTTTCCACTTTTAAGTCATGTCCATCTGAGGTGTTGTTTTTTTTGGGGGGGGGGGGTGGAGGGGGGAGGGCAATTGAAATCTTTGAGATTTCATTATTTGTAAAGGCAGGAACAATAAAACTGTGCTCATATCAGTTTCAGTAGAGCACGTACTCTAAAGTGTTTAGCCAGAATAACAGAATTCAAGTTAATCCTAGTTATTATCAGTTTAGACATCTCTTAGACTTGAAATCCATTTCGAAGCCAATGTAAAGGTTGGAGTCTCTTGGTAAATCGGGATGGACTAACTAAACTTCTTGGAACATGGACTAACTATCTTCATAGTTTTCTTCATAGCATGTTGGAGTTTACCCCTCTGCCTTTGCTCACCCTGAATTTTGGCTTCTAGTATTTTCCCCTATGGTAAACTTTTTCATATCCCTTCTATTCTTTAAGACTCAGCTGTGTGTCACCTCCTTCTAGACATCTTCCTCATGCCCCAATAAAACCCACACATATCCAGAAAAAGTTGGGTAGGTGCCCTTCTACGGAGATCTCTGTTGCTGCTTATACTGCATTATAGTACAATTACCTGCTTTTGTGTCTTTCTTCCCTACAAGATAGCATATTACTTGTTTCAAGCAGCTTTTGTATGTAGAAAACCACCACAAACTTGCAAATGGGTACAACAATAAACATGTTTCTAACAGATCTGTGGATCACCTGGGAGTTGGCTGATCTAGGCTGGCTATCCTGGCCAGTTCTGCTTCCAGCTGTGGGTCCAGTGCCTCATTTAGGTCCATATGTGTATGATTTTTGAGGCCCAGTTTCTACTCATGGTGATAGAGGAGAAATAAATAATTCAAGAGCATATATAAGCCAGGCCAGTGTGGCTCAGTGGTTGAGGGTTGACCCATGAACCAAGAGGTCACTGGTTCAATTCCCAGTCAGTGCACATGCCGGATTGCAGGTTTGATCCCAGTTAGGGGGTGTGCAGGAGGCAGCCAATCAATGTTTCTATCTCTCTATCCTTCTCCCTTCCTCTCTCTCTATAAATCAATGAAAACATAGTTTTTAAAAAATGTCTTTACATGTTCAGTATATATGCCATCATAGGCCTAACTACATAGTACACATCGGCAACAAGAAACTCTTTTTCTTCCAAAACATGTTTAATCAGTGGTTGGTGGAATCTGCGGGTGTAGAACCAGCAGATACAGAGGGCCCGCTGTCTATTGTTTTCCCTCCTTTCTCATGTACCCTTTTTCAATGTGACTAAGCCACTGCTCCCATGGAGGTATAGAGTCTGCTCCCACTCTCCTTGACTCTGGGCTATCCTCGGCTCTTGTGTTACCAGTAGAATGCCATGGACCTGATCATGTGCAATTGTCTTAAAAGGTCTTACAATGTTTGTTTTTGATTCTTCAGAATTCACCTTTTATGAAAGAAACTCAGGCAAGACAACTAAATGGTAGAAGACTAGATGAAAAAGACAAGATGCAAGGAAAAGAACCAAGGTGCCCTGCCAACATTCATCTCCAAGGTCCCCGTATATGACTGAGGCCATCTCGAATCCTCCTGTCCTGGTGGAACCACCCTGGCAACATCAGATAAGGCACAGACAAGCCATGCCCACAGAGCTCTGCCTGAATTCATGACCCACAGACTCATGAGTAATAAACTCAGAGTTTTTAAGACATTAAGTTTTAGGGTGGTTTGTAACACAGCAATAGATAACTAAGAGAAGGTTCAAAACTGCCCTTGAAAGATCAGAAAACTGGTGCTGCAAACTCTGAAATAGACCAGCTGGAATCATTTTACAAATAACTATTACAAAATTGCTTCATCTGAAATAAAGTACATTTTGTATTAACATATAAAGAAAATAAGCACAGAAATGTTCAGACACAAGGAAAGCAGACCTCCCACTATGTCTTGTCTAAACTTGAATGTACAGATATAAATATTGTTCAGTTCAACTTTGTTAAGAAAAATTAGCAAACTGTCAGAGTATTTTAAACATTAGTAAGTGTGATATAAATGATATACTTGAGCATATTACAATTTTAAGGTCTCCACATTCATCTAAATAATCTTTGTACTATTTTTTAAAATCTCCAGTTTCTATACCACTTAAAAATTAAGCATTTAAACTCACGTAAAAATTGTAATCAGTAGGCAAATAAATTAGAAAAACTTAATTCCTAGCAAAATTTAACTAGCTAATTTTTAAAATATTTTATTAATTTTTAGAGAGAGAGGAAGGGAGGGGGTGAGAGGGAGAAATATCAATGTGAGAGCAAAATGTTGATCAGCTGCTTCCTACATGCCCCTACTGGGGATCAAGCCTGTAAGCAGGGCACATCAGGAATTGAACCGGCAACCTTTACTATATTGTAGAGAGAAGTCTTATAGCAAGGAAAGTCTTATAATCATCCACCTAGACATCTGACAAAGAGTAAAATTTTATTGGGGAGAGTTGGTGCACAGGATAACACCCAACCAACTGAACCACACCTGCCAGGGTCAACTTGCTTTTTTTTAAAAAAAAGGTCCACTGATAATATAAACATAAACTGATCTTCTGAAAGGTGTGATTTCAAATCAAACAGAAGAGGTAACATTTTCTAGGAATACTATTTTTTCCATCTTAGTGACATGAAAAAGCACTCACACGGATGCCAAGCTTCTTGAAAGCTTGTGTAATGAATGTAAAAGTAAACACATTTTAAGTTTGAATTCAATTCCACCTGAATATACTACAAAGCAAGCATGTCACATCCAATACTGAGGGAGACATGAGGCTTCTTAGGAAGTGTAAACATTTCTACTTTGGCAAGTCTAATCTGATTCATCATCATCAGTGAGTACCCAAAAAAAATAAAAAAGAATAGCTTGGAAAGATTCCAAAGATCATTAAAAGTGACAAAGAAAAATGCTATTAATTTTTCATTTTTACTATAGAATTAGCAACAGGAGACCATTTTAATTAAGGTTATACTCCTTTCACATTATATTTTCTAATGCTTTATTGTTATGAGGAATACGTGCTCCCACTATGTTAAAGAGAATCTCTCTAAATTGTGATTGTTTTTCCTGAGGGAAAATGCCACTGTTCATGATTACTGTTGAGGGACTAGTGGGGGCCATGGAGAAAAGAGACATAACCAAGAGTGCTTCATGCTAAATATTCATATAAGAACTAGAGGCTCGGTGCACGAAATTTGTGCACGGTGAGGGGGGGGTGTCCCTCAGCCCAGCCTGCACCCTCTCCAATTTGGGACCCCTCGAGGGATGTCCGACTGCCCATTTAGGCCCGATCCCACATCCCTCTCACAATCCAGGACTGCTGGCTCCCAACCACTCACCTGCCTGCCTGCCTGATTGCCCCTAACCACTTCTGCCTGCCAGCCTGATCACCCCTAACCACTCCCCTGCAAGCCTGATCGACACCTAACTGCTCCTCTGCTGGCCCGATTGCCCCTAACTGTCCTCCCCTGCAGGCCTGGTCACACCTAACTGCCCTCCCCTGCTGGCCTGGTCCCCCCCCCAACTGCCCTCCCCTGCAGACCTGGGCCCTCCCAACTGCCCTCCCCTGCTGGCCTGGTCTCCCCCAACTGCCCTCCCCTGCAGGCCATCTTGTGGTGGCCATCTTGTGTCCACATGGGGGCAGCCATCTTTGACCACATGGGGGCGGCCATCTTGTATGTTGGAGTGATGGTCAATTTGCATATTATTCTTTTATTAGATAGAATGATATTGTGATAGCCCACCCCACCTCCTTTTTTGCAGGGTGTGTTGTGACTTGGCTTCTCCCTTTGAGTACTATATGTATACAGTTCCAAGTTTTGCCCAAAAGATCCACTCATCTTTGGATATTGTGTGCAAGCTAGCTTATCTCTGCTTGTTTCCCAGCGGCCACAGTTACAGCATGTTATATGAATATGTGTATCACTGCATCCTGAAACCATTGTTCCAGGTAGCTATTACTGTCCCTTCAGCTCACCGTGCAAGAAGCATGTGGCTATTTGGTTCATAACCTTCAAGCACATGAGGTGTGCCATGATGAGTTTTCATTCAAGAGCTTGTCTGGTCATTGTTGCTGAGTTAGTTAATAACTGGATGGTCTTGAATATGTCGCTTATCCTCACTAGGCTTTAAATCTCTTATCTGCTACCAAAGTTGTAATTTTTGCTGTGTCTGCTTTTCCCCACTTCTGAACACATGGTAGGTCCTACTTCCTTGCCCCTTTATATCAGGTATGGCCAAGTGACTGGTTTTATCCAATGAAACATGAGTAGAAGTGGCATGCAATACTCTGGAGCAAAAATATTAGGTGTCATTGTGCAGATTTGCCGTATTTCCTTCCTAACTTCAAAATCATGGCAATATATTTGAAATGGAGCCTCTGTCAGCTTGTATCTCTCACTGATCAGAATGAGCAAAGCCCCCAGCCAACAAGGATGAATATGTGGCATTTATTACTCTTAAGCCACTGAACATTGGGGGTTGTTTGTGATGCAGCATAATCTTAACTTTGGTAACCTAATATTAGTACAGCTTTCACAATATTGATTAGGAAACATTTTTACAGAAGCATACCCTGATTTTCTGTATTTAGGATAGAAGATGTGTAATGGTGTTGACAAAGGAATTAATTCTGAGAAAAAGAAAGAAATGCACCTGTAGCTTGCGCCCTGATCCTGAAGATATTTTCCCTATCAAATGTTCAGAACACCTCTTCCAAGTGCAGTGCAGAAAAGAAGCAAGCACACAAAACGACCCACTCAGTAGGGCAGAGAAAAAGAGGGTGCATGTGAGCAAAGAAAGGAAATTCACTTTGATAATATATAAAATAGACAGCAAGAATTCTAGCAACCTTACAGGAAAAAGCAATCATCTCTAATAATTCACAAAAGTGATAAAGGCTGTACGCTGAGTAAGATCATTAGTAGACACTAAGCATTAGAGTCCAGATACACAAATGTGACCCACAGTACAGAAGGGAGTGAAAAAAGACCATTTCAGCAAGCAGAAGTGAACCAAGAGAACAAAAAGAATGGCTATTCAAACATACCAGAATCACATTTCAGAAAATGGCTTTCATGCCATAAATTAGAAATTTTATCAGAACCCTAATGATTATTAATTATAGTTATTATTTACAGTTAGAGTTAATTCCATTACATAATGTAGTATTTCTTTTGCCATCTTTAAAAAGTCATAAATTAAAGAAACACTGTAGTTTCTAAAAATAGTATCAGATATCTACTTTGAAGGGATATACATACTTTCCAATGACTAACTCAAGTTATGGTACCCAGAGTAAGAAAACCAGAAAAACAGTATCAGGTACTTAGTGTGGTGTATACCTATTTCTGTCTGTGTGGTATATTTCACAAAATAGATGGCCTCTTATGTACTTGTCAAATTTTAAGTAGAATGAATCTAGATCTTGCTAATGAACTATTCCTGAAGCTAAATATATTAGGAGTCTTATCTCACAGATAGATAGATATAGATAGATATAGATATAGATATAGATATAGATATAGATATAGATATAGATATAGATATAGATAGATATAGATATAGATATAGATATAGATATAGATATAGATATAGATAGATATTTACAATTGCTTTAGTTTGGTCTATTGTCTAATACCATGTTGGTTACTATATTCTGTCTGCTAACCTTGAAGCTCTGTATTGTCAGGTAATTATAAAAAGCAGTGGTATATTATGACACAGAATTATTTCAGTGAACTTAAAAAATGAATTTGGAATTCTGTTATCTGGAATTTTAAAAATCAAAGACTATCAGTACTGATCTAGAATATGGTCATTATTCCCTTTTATACATAATAATTACTACCTCTTGCTATATTCACATTCAAATGACTAGAAAATAGCAAGGCTGAAATTTAAAAACATTTTAACAACAAAATCCTTTTGTATTCTTTATACTACACTTCTATTTAATTAAACAAGGGTAATTAAAAGACTGTCTTACAATCTTACAATGATTCTCTCTCATATTCCTTCTCTTATTCTTAACCAAATCTAACGGCTTGCAGATTTTTGTGTGTGCCCTCAGTTTTTACTCACAGCCTTTCATTCTTGGCTTAGTCAACAATAATTTTTTAAAATACCCTTTTTCACCCAAAAAATGGTCCTTGGTCATGATGATTTTAGACTCTGGTAGAAAAAAAGAACTACCTGGTAAAGCTAAAATACGGGCTTTCTTCATTATTTTCTGAATGTGTGTGATTGTTAGGAGCATCTACTTATGTGTTTATAAAACCATAAGCCCATTGGAGTCTCTCAGAGTTTCAGAGTTCAGAGACTAGATAGAGAAATTCACCAATACTCGTTGAATTTTTAGGATTCCAGGACTTTCTTAATCCGTAGGAAATGTGTGATAGAGAAAGTATAAGTGGAGGATAGGGTGTGAATTTCCACCTTTGGGTGAAACTTTATGAGTTTTACTCCTAACGCATAACTGAATATAAACACCTTTTCTACTTATAAAGGGAACTTTTCAGTGCAGCTTTCCATAGCTAAACAGAAAATTACAGAGATATGTTTTGTGTCTAAATAAATCATGAGAGAGAAAAATAATAACTTTTCAACAGAATTAATGTTATTTCTGCAGGAGCAGTGACTAATAAATTTACAACTCAGTGAAACATATACTGTCTAATACCATGTTATTTTTATATGCATGTGTTCCATATGATTTTCTATCAAGGTTCTCAGGACATATTTTCAGTATTCTCTGAGGTCGTTTTAGTTTTTTAGAAATTTTAAATTATGAAGACACTCTGGAAAACAATTAAGAAATTCCTCAGAGGGAGAAAAATGGTGGCGGAATAGACAGACGTGTTCCGAGCCTTGTCCCGGAGCAGAAAGAAAGAACAGCTGAGGGTCGCACTAGGAGTGTTTGTTGGCAAGTTGGGGGGCAGCTGAACTCCAGAAGAAGGTGGGAGACTGCTAGACGGGGTTCCCCTGACCTGGCAGCTCCCACTGCGGCTGGGTCCCCTCCCGGAGCTGCGGGCTTGGACGCGGAGTCTGCGCCATCTGGAACCGGAAAGTGGAGCTTATCGGAAGCCTGAGAATCCACAACTGCGGCACCCCAGGAACAGCTGCGAGCCCCAGAACAACGCTCCCCAACTGGCGCAAACACACGGGTTCAGAGGAGCTCTACACTCCACCACGGAAAGGTCAGATTTCGCCTAGGATAAGGTGAGGTCTCTGGTCCCAGCGCGAGAGAGGAACGCGCGTTTTGCGGGAGCTGGAGGACCAGGGAAGTCTGTGCCTAGAAAAATCGGTGGCTGCTGGGGCTGGCGTGATCTGTGAATGTGGAAGGGGGTCCTCAGAGCTGCTAACAGAAGGGCTCTCTAAAAAGCAACCCATTTTGATCTGAAGTGCAGGGACAACCCTAAGAATTTCAGGGGTGTGCTAGACTTACGCGCAGCCACGGAGTGTGCACACTTGGGCTTTTTCCTCTTGAAATTCTTGCTTCTGATTACTAAGCCCAATTCATAGGTTCACCCAGTTGGGGACACCCTGGGAGACTGCAGGGGAAAGTTGTTTTTCTGGAACCTGGGGATCAGAGCGGGGAGTGACCATCGGAGTGCCAGCTCTGAGGCAGCCCACTCCCACAAACCGGGGAAAGAAGGCTCTAACACTCCCTAGAGAGGCCATAGATAGACCCGGAAGTCAATCCAGAAACACTGCCACCCAGGGGCTGAATCACAAATTGACTCTTGTGTAATCAAAAATAAAGGAATACGAATTAAGACACACCGCCTGCTTAAAATCAGGACTGGCTTACATCACTGAAGAGCAGTGGAACGCAGGGAACTGCAATACTGTCCGGACTGAGAAACAGGCGTACCAAACAGAACAACAGAGGAAGTGAATGACCTTCACTACTCCACATTTTATTATTATTTTTTATTTTTTTATTTTCATTTTTTGCATCTTTTACTCAAGAAACTAATTTTTTTCCTCACTTGATTTTACCTTTTTAATTATTACATTTTTATTTTCAATCCGTATTATTACTACTGCTATTTTATCTTTTTTTTTTTTAAGTGTCATTTTATTTTCTCTTCATTTTGTTTTGGGATTAATGTTCTACATTCTATTTTTATCTTTCCTTTAGCATCATTTTACTCTATCTCAAATCTACCTTTATGCCATCACTCTCTTCCTCACTTTTCCCTTTTCAGTGTCCTGTTTATCTTACCCCTTTCCTGCTTTAGATTTTCCCTATACTTTCTGTTTACCCCCTTTTAAAATTTCACCCTACTTATATATCTAATCTCCAATCCCCTGCTCCAAGTCCATACACACCTCTCTCTTCGCTGTCTTAACTATCCAAAAAATTGTTTTTCTCTCTGTCCTTTAGTTGTTGTTCGTTTGAATGTAGATTATATTGAATTTTTATGCTTTTTTGTGAGATTGTTTTGCTTATTCTTCTTTTGTTTATTTTTTTGTTTGTTTAGTGCTTCTGTTTTCCCTTGCCTCACTCAATATTAGTTGGTGTTGTAGTTTGTATTAATCCCCAGGTACTTGTTGCTGGCATTTGCTGGGATAAGTGATTGTTCTATTGGAGTTTTATCCCCAATATACATAGTCTGTTTCCCTTTCTCTCTTAGTCTCTTTCTTGTCTCTCTTACTTTTTTTTCTTCTTTTTTTCCCTTTTCCCAATTTCATTTCGACACCCCTTTTTTTCTTCTTCTTCTTTCTTTCTTTTTCCTCTTCTTCTTTCTCTACTATCCCCTAATTTGCCTTTCTCTCTCTGGTGGTCACCTTTATTGGAGGTTATTAATATCGTGAATACATTTCTGTTCAGTGCCTTGTGTGTTGTACCTGGTAGTGCTGTATTTTGTGCCTTTAAATCGACGCAGGAGAGAGAGAACTACATAACCAGACACCCAGAGAAGAGAGACCATGGGGAGACAAAGACACAGCCCGCATATGAAAGAAAAGCAGGCACCACCAGAAAAGGAAGTAAACGAAATGGAAGCAAGCAACCTTCCAGAAAAAGAATTCAGAGAAATGGTCATAAGGTGGCTGAAAAGAATGGAAGACAAATTTGACAATATGAGCAAGAACCAAGAGGAAATGAAGAAGAACCAAGAAGAAATGAAAAATGACATCGCTGCTGTAAAGAACTCAATAGAAAGCATCAAGAGTAGACTAGAAGAAGCAGAGGACCGCATCAGTGAGCTAGAAGACAAGATGGGAAAAAATACCCAAGTAGAGCAACTTCTAGAAAAAAAAATTAAAAGGCAGGAGGAGAGCCTAAGGGAACTTTGGGACAACACGAAACAAAACAACATCCGCATAATAGGGGTTCCAGAAGGAAAGGAAGCTGAGCAAGGAATAGAAAACCTATTTGAAGAAATAATGACAGAAAATTTCCCTGATATAGAGAAGAAAAAACCCACACAAATCCAAGAAGCTCACAGAGTCCCAAGCAAAATGAACCCCAAAAGACCGACGCCAAGGCACATTATAATTAAATTGGCAAACACCAACGACAAAGTAAGAATCTTAAAAGCAGCAAGAGAGAGACAGAAAGTTACATACAAAGGAACCCCCATCAGACTAGCAACTGATTTCTCAACAGAAACTCATCAGGCCAGAAGGGAATGGAATGAAATATACAAAGTCATGCAAAGGAAGGGTCTGAATCCAAGAATACTGTACCCAGCAAGGCTGTCAATCAAAATTGAAGGTGAAATCAGGAGCTTCACAGACAAAAAAGGACTAAGGGAATTTATTACCACCAAACCAGCAATGCAAGAAATGCTAAAGGGTCTGCTGTAAAAAAAAAAAAAAAGAAATAGGAAGCGAAGAAGGAACACAGGTGTAAAGAATAGGAATGGCGACAAATAAGTACCTATCAATAATAACTTTAAATGTAAACGGATTAAATGCCCCAATCAAAAGACATAGGGTAATGGACTGGATAAGAAAACATGACCCATATATCTGCTGTCTACAAGAAACCCACCTCAGAAAAAAAGACGCACACAGACTGAGGGTGAAGGGATGGAAAAAGGTTTTCCAGGCAAATGGAACTGAAAAAAAAGCTGGGGTAGCAATACTTATATCTGACAAATTAGATCTCAAACTGAAGGACATAACAAGAGATAAGGAAGGCCACTTCATAATACTAAAGGGAGCAATCCAACAAGAAGAAATAACTCTGGTAAACATATATGCACCCAATACAGGAGCACCCAAATACATAAAAAAACTCCTGGAGGATATCAAGGGAGAGATTGACAGCAATACAATCATAGTAGGAGACTTCAATACCCCACTATCACCATTGGACAAATCTTCTAAACAAAAAATCAGCAAAGAAACATCAATCCTAAATGACTCACTAGATCAGATGGAATTAATTGACATCTTCAGAACATTTCACCCCAAAGCCACAGAATATACATTCTTCTCAAGTGCACATGGGTCATTTTCAAAGATAGACCATATGTTGGGACATAGGCAAAGTCTCTTCAAATTCAAGAAGATAGAAATCATATCAAGCATCTTCTCAGACCACAGTGGCATAAAACTGGAAATCAACTACAATAAAAACAACCCAAAGAAATCAAACACATGGAGACTAAACAGCATGCTATTAAACCATGACTGGGTTACCAGAGAGATCAAAGAAGAAATAAAAAACATCATGACAACAAATGACAATGAAAACACTACAATCCAAAATCTATGGGACACAGCGAAAGCAGTCTTGAGAGGGAAGTTCATAGCTCTACAAGCCTACTGCAAAAAACAAGAAACAGGGGTAATAAATTACCTAACCCAACAACTCAAAGAGTTAGAAAAAGAGCAACAAGAAAAGCCCAGTGTAAGCAGAAGGAAGGAAATAATAAAGATCAGAGCACAGATAAACGACATAGAGACCAAAGAAACAATACAAAAGATCAACAAAACCAAGAGCTGGTTCTTTGAAAGGATAAACAAGATTGATGAACCTCTAGCCAGGCTCACCAAGAAGCAAAGAGAGAGGACCCAAATAAACAAAATCAGAAATGAAAGAGGTGAAATAACAACAGATCCCGCCGAAATACAAAGGATTGTTAAAAAATACTACGAACAACTCTATTCCAACAAACTGGACAACCTGGAGGAAATGGACATATTCCTAGAAAAATATAACCTTCCAAAACTCAATCAGGAAGAATCTAAACAGCTCAATATGCCAGTAACTATGGAAGAAATTGAAGCAGTCATCAAAGAGCTTCCAGCAAACAAAAGCCCGGGGCCAGACGGCTTCACAGGAGAGTTTTACCAAACATTCAAGGAAGAACTAAAACCTATCCTCCTCAGACTATTCCAAAAAATTCAAGAGGAAGGAACACTTCCAAGCTCCTTCTATGAAGCCAGCATCACCCTAATACCAAAACCAGATAAAGACAACACAATGAAAGAGAATTACAGGCCAATATCCCTCATGAATGTAGATGCCAAAATCCTCAACAAAATTCTAGCAAATCGGATCCAGCAGTACATCAGAAAGATCATACACCATGACCAAGTAGGGTTTATCCCAGGAATGCAAGGATGGTTCAATATCCGAAAATCAATAAATGTGATACAGCACATAAACAAATTGAAAGATAAAAATCACATAGTCATATCAATTGATGCAGAAAAAGCATTTGACAAAATCCAACACCCTTTCTTGATAAAAACTCTCAACAAGGTGGGAATAGAAGGATCAGACCTCAACATAATAAAAGCTATATATGATAAACCCACAGCTAACATCATACTCAATGGGCAAAAACTAAAACCATTTCCCCTAAGAACAGGAACAAGACAGGGATGCCCACTCTTACCACTCCTGTTTGACATAGTACTGGAAGTATTAGCCATTGCAATTAGACAAGAAGAAGAAATAAAAGGCATCCAAATTGGAAAAGAAGAAGTAAAGCTGTCCCTATTTGCAGATGACATGATATTGTACATAAAAAACCCGAAAGACTCTATCAAAAAACTAACAGACTTAATAAATGAATTCGGCAAGGTAGCAGGATACAAAATTAACGCCAAGAAATCTATGGCATTTCTATACACCAACAGTGAACTTACAGAAAGAGAGACTAAAAAAGCAATCCCATTTTCCATCGCACCAAAAAAATTAAGATACTTAGGAATAAACCTAACCAAGGAGGTAAAAGACCTATATGCGGAAAACTACAGGACACTGAAAAAAGAGATAGAGGAAGATGTAAACAGATGGAAGAACATACCATGTTCATGGATTGGTAGAATCAACATCATCAAAATGTCCATACTACCCAAAGCAATCTATAGATTCAATGCACTCCCCATTAAAATACCAACAGCATATTTCACAGACCTAGAAAGAACTCTCCAAAAATTCATCTGGAATAAAAAAAGACCCCGAATAGCCACAGCAATCCTGAGAAAGAAGAATAAAGTAGGAGGGATCTCAATACCAGATTTCAAGCTGTATTACAAAGCCACTGTTCTCAAAACAGCCTGGTACTGGCACAAGAACAGACATATAGATCAATGGAATAGAATAGAGAATCCAGATATCGACCCAAACCAATATGCGCAATTAATATTTGACAAAGGAGGCATGAGCATACAATGGAGTCAAGACAGTCTCTTCAATAAATGGTGTTGGGAAAATTGGACAGATACATGCAAAAAAATGAAACTAGATCACCAACTTACACCATACACAAAAATAAAGTCAAAATGGATACAGGACTTAAATATAAGACGGGAAACCATAAAAATACTAGAGGAATCCACAGGCAGCAAAATCTCAGACATATGCCAAAAGAACTTTTTCAGTGATACTGCCCCTAGGGCAATGGAAGCCAAAGAGAAAATAAACAAATGGGACTACATCAAAATAAAAAGCTTTTGCACAGCAAAAGAAACCATCAACAAAACAACAAGAAAGCCCACTGTATGGGAGAACATATTTGCAAATGGTATCACTGATAAAGGTTTAATTTCCAACATCTACAGGCCGCTTATACAACTTAATAAAAGGAAGATAAATGATCCAATAAAAAAATGGGCAATGGACCTAAATAGAATCTTTTCGAAAGAAGACAGAAGGAAGGCCAAGAGACACATGAAAACATGTTCAAAGTCACTTATTATCCGAGAGATGCAAATCAAAACGACAATGCGATACCATCTCACACCTGTCAGAATGGCTATCATCAACAAATCAACAAACGACAAGTGTTGGCGAGGATGCGGAGAAAAAGGAACCCTCGTGCACTGCTGGTGGGAATGCAGACTGGTGCAGCCACTGTGGAGAACAGTATGGAGTTTCCTCAAAAAACTGAAAATGGAACTCCCATTTGACCCAGTAATCCCACTCCTAGGAATATATCCTAAGAAACCAGAAACACCAATCAGAAAGGATATATGCACCCCTATGTTCATAGCAGCACAATTTACAATAGCTAAGATTTGGAAACAGCCTAGGTGCCCGTCAGCAGATGACTGGATCAGAAAACTATGGTACATCTACACAATGGAATACTATGCTGCCATAAAAAAGAAGGAATTACTACCATTTGTAGACACCTGGATGGAATTAGAGAACATTATGCTAAGTGAAATAAGCCAGTCAATGAAAGAAAAATACCACATGATCTCACTCATTTAGGGATAATGAAAAACATTATAAACTGATGAACCAAAAGATAGTTACAGAGGCAGTAAAGCATCAAACAGAGTGTCTAATTACAGCGGTAAGGTTAGGGAGAGGTGGGGGAAATAAGAGATCAACTGAAGGACTTGTATGCATGCATATAAGAGTAACCAACGGATGCAAAACATTGGGGGGTGAGGGCAGGTATGGGAGTGGGGTGGGGGGGGGCAATGGTAAGATATGTACACATATAATACCTTAATAAAAATTTGAAAAAAAAAAAAAAAAAAAAAGAAATTCCTCAAAGAGCTAAACAGAAAGTTACCATTTAACCCAGCAATTCCACTCCCAAGTATATAAATTAAGAGAATTGAAAACATATGCTTATTAAAAATACTTGTATAGGAATATCAAAGCAGCATTATTCATAAAAGCCAGAAAGTGCAAACAATTCAAATGTCCATGAATTAATGAATTGATAAGTAAAATGTGTCATATTAACACAATGAAAAATTATTCAGCCACACAAAGGAATGGAATATCAACACATGCTACAACATGGATGACTTTAAAAACTTTATACTAAGTGGAAGAAGCCAGATACGAAAGGCCATGCATTGTAGGATTTCATTTATATGAAATATACAATATACATAAATCCATGCATCCAGAAAGGAGGTTAGTGGTTGCCAGGGGCTGTGGGGTAGGGGAAATGGAGATAATATCTAATGGGAATGAGCTTTATCTTTGGGATGATCAAAATATTCTAAAAGTAGATAGTGCTGATGGTTACACAACTCTGTGAATTTTAAAGGGGTGTGTTTTATCTGTAAATTATCTATATATATAAAAGCCAAGTGACTGGAATGACCAGAACGACTGGAATGACCGGTTGCTATGACGTGCACTACAGTCGGCCAACCTCCCACGGCCCCTCCTCCCAGATGCCTGGCCCTGATCAGCCCTGATCAGGGTGGGCCAGCTGGATCCCACCCATGCATGAATTTGTGCACCGGACTTCTAGGATCTAAATAAAGTACTACAAAAGTGTCTTAATAAATAAATAAAATTCAGCTGAATTCCCAAAAAATAAATGCCCAAAGTTATCATCTAAAAGGCAAAGAAGCTGACAAAGAAATACACTTTTCTTATTCTAAGCCCACTTTAATAACTATTTTACTATGGTGTGGCCATCTGTAAGTAGTAAGTTGAAAGATCATCAATGAAATGTACTCAATCCCTAAAATTTCTCAATTCGATGATTTAGTGCAGGAAAGCTGTATAGGTTTATACCTTATTAATACAGAACAAATTGGATATGAGGAAAAACAGACTCCAGTGACATTAATGTGAAATCAGAATTAAGAGCTAACTCTGAACTCACAGTATAAGGATCATGACTCTAGAGCACTAGGCAAGTAGTTCTCAGCTTTTAAAAAAATACATTTTCCCCTTCCAGTATGTTGAATTGTCCATTATTGACCCATTTTCTCTCTCTCTCTCCCTTAATCACCAGTACTCTACTTCTCAACACTCTGCTTATCAGCCTTAGTGAACGAAGTTCCCCATCATCAAAGACAATTTGCCTCATAAAACTATCTCTGTGATTATGTTCAATAACAGGTCAATCAACAAGGCAATATAAACTGAGTCGCCCAATCAGTGTTTTTCAAATTTTAAATTGGTAAAGCTTAGATTTCTAAAATCCAACAGAACAGAAAACACAGATAAGAAATATAGTGGTAAATGGGGTGAAACACTCAAATATGCACAGGTCTTTGTCAGATATTTATTACCAATTTATTACACTCAGTATATTAAGGAAGCACAGGTGTTTCAATTCTTAGAATAAAGCAAATCTAAGAATTCATTTAAACCAACCTTCTTATTTTACAGGCTAGGATGCTACACTGTTAAGAAAACCGATATGATTTGCTCACAGTTAGCTGCAGATGTGGGACTTGAATGTGGGTTTCTTGGTTCATGGACCAGACGTCCTTTGGCAAGTTTTAGTTCCATCTCTTCAGAGCAACTGTAAATTGTTTGGGAAAGTTGCCCCCATCTTTTCTAATATCTAAAAGTGTGCAACCTATAGGAAAGTCTATATGAGGAAGTTTATTTTGCTTATTGTTTCCTTTTTATTGAATTTATTGGTGTGACACTGGTTAACAAAATTATGCAGGTTTCAGGTGCACAATTCTACAACACATCACATGTACACTGTATTGTGTGTCCATCACCCCAAGTCAAGTCTCCATCTATCATCATTTATCCCCCTGAATCCCTCCTCCACCAGCTCCCAGCGATCACACACTGCTGTTCACGTCCATGAGTTTTTTCTTTTTTGCTCAATCCACTGACCCCACCCAACCCCCTTCCAACATCTGTCAGCCTGCTCTCTATCTATGAGTCTGTCTCTATGTTGCTTGTTAGTTCATTTTGTTTATTAGATTCCACTTATGAGTGAAAGCATATGGTACTTGTCTTTCTCTGACTGGTTTATTTCACTTAGCATAATGCTCTCCAGATCCACCCATGCTGTCACAAAGGGTAGGATTTCCTTTTTTTTTAATTCTCACCCAAGGATATGTTTATTGACTTCAGAGAGAGAGGAAAGGAGAGAGAAAAACATCTATGTGAGAGAGAAACATCGATCAGGTGCCTCTCATACACTCCGCAAATGATGCTCAAACCTGAAACTTAGGTATGTGCCCTGATCTGGAATCAAACCTGCAACCTTTAGGTGTACTAGGATGATTCACCAAGCAAGGGCAATTCCATTCCATTTTTATAGCCAAGTAGTATTCCACTGTGTAAATGATCATCAATGAAATGTATTCAATCCCTAAAATTTCTCAATTCGATGATTTAGTGCAGGAAATCAGCTTTTTTTATCCACTCATCTACTGATGAACACTTGGGCTGCTTCCAAATTCTGGCTATTGTAAATAATGCTGCAATGAACATAGAGGTGCAGGTATTCTTTCAAATTAGTGTTTTGGGTTTCTTTGGATAAATTCTCAGAAGTGGAATCACTGGGTCATAAGGCAGTTCCTTTTTTTGGGGGGGGGGGGTAAACCATATGAGGAAGTTTAAATTACTTCTCTTGACCCCCTAAATTGCTGAGACAATCTTAGTACCATGAGATCTGTTTTCCACATAGTCTCAGATCATCCTCTTGATTTGATACTAAGAAAACTATGAAGGTAGGCTAAAGGTCTCAAAGACATGACTCATTAGAAAACAGCAAGATTCACTGGGTAATGTCTTTTATTAGAAACCAATAATTCAACCTTATAGATGACTCGAGAAAAATACAGTTTCTTCACCATTATTCCCTCCATTTCTCTTCTGTTTCTCCCTACTGCTTTTAAATGCCTTTCCATTTCCCCCTTGCCTTATTCCCACCTCTGTGCTCAAAAAGTCCAAATATCTAGCAGAAAGGGTAGGACCAAGTCAGAGGGTGGAAGGCAGAATGTTCTGCTCCCTTTGCTCACCACAAAGACTCCCACTATTCTCACCACCCATAACACATGGACATGCTTCACTCACTGCCTGCTTTCCATCGGTCCCACCCCCGTTCATCTTAGGCTCTCAGCACATTGTGTATAGATCCCGTCCCCTCATAATCCTTCATGAAATGAAAATCTACCAATGGATGGGGGGGGCAGGATTGCCATTGTGATCATCTATTATAAAAGCAGTATTTTATTCTTTTATTTTAAACAAAGTGCATTCGGGAAAGCAATGTTATTTTGTTTATCATGTCAAGTTCTGATGAAAGGATTTGAGTTGGATTTCATCCCAAATCTATAACCACCATGTAATGCATAATTTTGCTGTCATAAAGCTGCAAATTTCAACACTTATTTGCCAGAAAACATAGGTCTGAATATGAACGAGGCCCCTCTGAAAGTTATTGCTTAGTGTCCTACTAGTCTCCCAGTCTTTCATTGTCAAAGCTCTCAGCATCTGTTATTTACAAGCAGATTTTGTTTCCCTTTGTTTCTGCTCAGATTCACTTAAAAATCAGCCCTTAAAAGGTCCATAGGCTAATATATTTATTTTAACTGTTGTTCATTGTTTCAAATCCTTTGATATTAAATGCCATAAACCAGTGGTCGGCAAACTCATTAGTCAACAGAGCCAAATATCAACAGTACAACGATTGAAATTTCTTTTGAGAGCCAAATTTTTTAAACTTAAACTTCTTCTAACGCCACTTCTTCAAAATAGACTCGCCCAGGCCGTGGTATTTTGTGGAAGAGCCACACTCAAGGGGCCAAAGAGCCGCATGTGGCTCGCGAGCCGCAGTTTGCCGACCATGGCCATAAACTGTCCTGGACAAAAGACTTTCATAACAAAAAAAAATTGTAGATAGATTTACAATTCCCTTAAAATAGTCATAGTTGTAGACATTAACAGTGACATTTTTATTATATTTATTTCTATTTTACATATTCTCTCTCCTTCCCTTCATGATTAATTGCCTCCGAAGTCTTTGTATTAGGTCAGTGGTCAGCAAACCGTGGTTCGCGAGCCACATGTGGCTCGCGAGCTGCAGTTTGCCGACCACTGTATTAGGTACATGAGGCATTATTGAAAGAAAAACAGATACTTTTTAAATCAAAGAACTACTGAAATTTAAATAACTTCAAAATTCAGCATTTTCTGGGTTAAATTAGTGCACTACTTCAGTATCTGCAATTTAAATAAGTCCTCTGAAAAATTGGCCTCCATAACCGGTGACGTGCCGCTGAACTGAACAGATCTCCAAAATAACCTAACAGATTTCTTTCATTGTAGAATTGTTTCCATCTGGTGCAGAGCTATTAAACCTGGAATATGTAAAGGCTCTCCCCTCTCACCCTGTTTGACTTCCAAATGCTGGCAAATAATTTGCATTGTCAATGAATTGAGGATTAAAATTTTGAATTCATCTGTGTAGTTGTAAGATGCACAATTTAAAGTGATAGATCTTGAGAGCAGATTTTTCTTTCTTTTAATTTTTGGAAATGAAGACTTGAAATGTTTCTTGTTTGTAGACTATGCTAATACAAGCCTGTTTGCTTAAAAAGAATAAAACTTTTCTTGATTTTTTTCCCAAGCTCAGGATGATGAAACATGAATTTATGAAGAGTATTATAGGCCAGTTTTGTGAATATATATATATATATATATATATATATATATCCATGTAGAACTTTCCAAGATCCTAGGTCACTGACAGAGATTTCTTCATGAGAATTTTAAGGATCCTTCACAATAACAGAAAATGTCTGACTTTTAAGACTGGCAACATTTTTCATAGCATGTTAATTGGAAAGCTCAGAGTTACTTCTAAGAAACATAATTGCTTCCAGAAATGTTTAAACCACCAGGGAAATGTTTATATGAAGCGAGCAAGAGTCACAGAAGTTGCAGTGTAAATCCTGGGAGTACACACATGGAGACGTATAAGAGAACCATGTGTGGGACACAATCGTTATGTTCCATCTCTTTCTTCTTGTCTTGTCTTGCAACTCCTACTCACCCCTCCTTAGTCTCTCAGTGGGCTTCCAGAGCAAATAGGCATCAGTTCTCTTCAAATCTTCACATTTCATGCCTGTCCTTCCTTCACCATTCTTTTCTTTTTGATGTCCCATCTTATTTTTTTCACATTGTCACTTATTTCATTGCTTCCTTTGATCTTTCTCTTAAATTTGATCTGTCTTGATATTCTGAAATATTTTCTAATGCTCTGAAGTACAACTATGCATTTCTGCATTTCATATCCACTTCATGGCTAGTTAAAAAAAAAAATAACTGTGCATTCTTACACAGCACATGAAACTGCTTACCATCTCTGTTCATCATGCTCACATTTAACCTGTTTAAAAAGTTTTAAGAGACTCACAGGAACTTACACAACTTCGGGAAGAATGTTATGAATGTTTTGCTGATAAGCATATAATCACTTGATTGATTCTAATAAACATTTGAGGTAATCTTTTAAAGGATCTTAATTCAGCTACATCTCAGCAGAACCCAGCCTCTTGACCCCAAAATCTCCAAACGAAAAGATTCATTAAAATGAGTAAGAATTTTCCAAGATGCCTTCAAGATGTCATGGAATGAGTTCCTATAGTTCCCCGCCATGCAAAATATCATAGTACAAATTTAGAGCTAATACTGGAACTAAACGATCTTCTAGGACAGATGTTCTCAAAATATTGTGTTTGCTTTAAACTAAAATCGGAGAAACACCCAAAACACCCATTACAGTTGGCAACATATAAGTATTACAGAAATATCACAATATGTATTTCTGGCTAAAAGTAGCAAACACAGAACAATTCCATACTAAGAAGCAAGCAGTGTCATTATTTTGCATCTCTTCATCTACCCAGAGGGCAAAATGCAAGGAGAATTCAATTTTATTCGATGAAAAGTGGCATTTTCTTTTGTTTCCTTTTTCCTGCCCCTCCCGTCTGTCCTCCACCCCACTGTCTTCCCCTTTAAGTTTTCTCCATTTGTATTACAGTGGCATCGATTCAGAGGAGGGATGGAGTCTGATCTTTTGGGTGGTCTTAGTAAAGCTTTAGTCTCTGGCTAACCTCTCCTTAGACTGGAAAGTAGCCAGGAATTTCCAATATTAGGGAGAGTCCCTCTGAAAAAGCTATATATGCATGTCGGGGTGCATATGCTCTGATTTAACAAGCAAAACTGAACAATAACAGGGCCTTGTCAGCCAAACCAAAAACTATTTCTCCCGAACTTAAAACATATCCTTGTGCGAGTAGGTTATGGTTCTTATTTGGTTTCGGTGTTCATTTATTTCAGTGTATTGTTTGACATCTCCCACCAGCTGCGCCAGGAAACTCTTGGCTGTGCTTCAACAAACAGGGCCACCCCCACGTTTATTTTTTAATTTGTTCTGATTCCTTACTCTTTCTTACACTCCACAGTTTCAGAAATAAGTGCGCAAAAAGGGTAGTGTTTGCTTTTTAGTAACTAAGTATAGTTTCAGAAACCATACATAAAGTCTGCCTCCCTGCATCTCCTTTTTAATATGAAATTATATTAGACTTGGATTTGTTTTTGAAAAGCCAGTTGTATTGTTTTAATTAAAAGGAGAAATAAAATATCCTTTTTATTAAAGCAGACTCACAAAGAATGTCAAAGTCATTTCTCCCAATAATGAATTAACAAAAGAGATTTAAGTTCCCTGAATTAGGGTAGAGATTAAAGGGAAAATCATCTGTATAGTGAGCATACATTATCATGAAATTTAAAAGGGCCTATCTTGTTGGTACATGGAAACACATAATAAAAATATCCACAAAGCTAAATAAATAAATAAAGAAGCCATCATTTCGATGAAAATAGCCAAACCGATGCCGGGTGGCAAAGTAGCAAATTTGGCTAGGTGCATTGGTGCCTCTCTGGACTGTCCAAATGAAAACCTTGCATCAAAGGATGGTTTGAGCACTTCCCTACCAAAATCAATCAAAACTAAACTACAATTGATACAACTTTTTAAGAATTACAAATTTTTACTAGTCTAATCTCTAGCTCTTAAAAGCAATTTTATTTCATTTGAAGTTGAGTCAGCGGGGGGGGGGGGGGGGGGGGGGCGGGGAGGAGGGCAGAAAGGAATATTTAAAATGGAGAATTTGTTATACGTCACTCATTTCCTTTCTTAAGTTGCTTTCCCCGGAAGAATGCCAAAACTTTCTGAACTTGATCAGACTGGTCCTGGAAAATGTAAACAACGCTACAGAATAGTGATGAGAACATTTTATCCAGGTTAGTTCAAATGGAAAAATTCCACAGAAACGATGCACAAAGAGAGGGAGCATTTCAAACTCACTCTACAAGATCACTGGCAGGACCAACGACATAGTACTTCGTGTATCTGTCCTGGAACAAAATAGGGATTGATTGAGCAGGGACTTGAGCCTACAAAGAAATAAATCCAGGTACCACAGATTAATGCTTTAAAGAACCGCAGGTATTTATTTTCAGCATTCCTCTTATGTTTTTTGAGTTCTTTAATAAGTTAAATAAGTCCATAAGCCAAACCATATTCAAAATGATAAAGCACAGGGAAGCCCCCAAGTAATCACTCTTCTTTGAATGCACTTCTCTTCCAGAAGAATGTGAGAATGAGGTTTCTCCCTGAACGTGAGAAACTTATTTCAATGGTAATGACTTTTCTGTATTTTCCATTGAGAAAGGGAAAATGTAACCTTCGATCTGAGGTTTTATACATCTACATTTTAAGGATATTTCTTGATCCTGAGAAGATTTGGAATAATGCTAACAGTTAATAGTTACCAATGTTGACTCTGTTTCAATATGGTAGATTGAGCACATGTGTCTAATCACAATATTTCCTGAAACCCTACAACTATAAAGTAATTTTTAAAAAATAAACAATGTATTAAGGTGTGATTGACATACAAAAAGCTACATATATTTAATGAATTTGAAGATAAGGATACACCCATGAAATTATCATCAGTCTCATAAATATATCGGTCACTTCCAAAAGCTTCTCCCATCCCATTTATTTGTGTTGTGTGTGTGTGTGTGTGTCAGAAGGAGAAAACCATTTAACCTCAGCCATAAGGTCAATGCCAGTTGATCAATGCCAGAGGTTAAGAGCGCAGAACCTGAGAACTCACATTCAAGAGGAAAAATATCCTCCCCGCTTGCAGTTAGGCCATGGGACATGTACCAGTTTTGTGTAATTTGCTGTACATTTGCCTTGTCTGGGGAAATGCAAATAGAAACTACTGCAAGATATAACCTCATATCCATTAGAATGGCTATTGTCAAAATAACAAAAGTTAACAAGTACTGAAGTAAATGTGGAAAAATGGGATTCTTGTACACTGTTGATGTAACTTGGAATGTAAGTTGGTATAGCCTTCCTGGAAAACAATATGGAGTTTCCTCAGAAAATTTAAAAATAAAGCCACCATATGATTCTTTATCCCACTTCTGTATATATATCTGAAGGAAATAAAATCACTATCTCAAAAAAAACCTGCACTTTCATGTTCACTGCAGCATTATTCATAGTAGCCAAAATATGAAAACAACCTAAGTATCTACCAATGGTTGAATAGATTTTTTTAAATCCTATATAATAAAAGCCTAATAAGCAAATTGTCCTCTGGACCAGAAGTTCCACTGGGAGTTTGACCACTCGCTATGATGTGCGCTGACTACCAGGGGGCAGCATGGAACATGATGGGCATTAGCAACGCGGTGCTGGCAGTGGGTGGCAGTGAAGGCACTGCTGGCTCCAATAGGCCCTGACGAAAGCGTGACTGTGGCAGGATGGTGGATCAGGTGAGCGGGCGGCGCCAGGCCAAGGCAGGTGCAAGTGAGGCCTGATCGCCCCGCTGATCACCCCGCAGACAGTGACCGGCAGCAGCGGTGTGTGTGTGGGGGGGGGGGCGGCGAGCGGGGCCATTGCCTGGCTCCCAGGTGTTGAGGAAGCCAGGTGGGGGCCCAATGACTCAGGCAGAGGGGGGGCGCATGGGGACCAGGTGCAAACCAGGGCCCAGAAGTCAGCTGGGACCTGCCCTTCCATGCCAGACACTTGCACTTCAATCGCCGGCCAGGCCTAGGGACCGCACCCATGCATGAATTTCATGCACCAGGCCTCTAGTCTACTATATTTATACAATGGAATAGTATTCTACCTTAGAACAGAAAGAATGCCTGCCACCTAACAATATGGATGAACCTGAGGACATTCTGCTAAGTAAAATAAGCCAGACTCATGAACTCTCTTATATGTGGGATCTAAAATAGTCAAATTCATAGAAGCAGAGAGTAGAATGGTGGTTATGAGGGACTGGGGGTGTGGAGGAAATGGGGATATGTTGGTCAAAGTGTGTAAACATTCAGTTATAAAATGAATACGTCTGGAGAACCTAATGTACATCATGTAGACTATAGTTAATAATAATGTATTATATATTTGAAATTTGCTATAAGTTCTCACACTTGGAAAGGAAAGGTAACTATATGAGATGATGGATATATTAAATAGGTTAATTATGATAATCATTTCACATATATAGAAACATCATGTTATGTACCCTAAATATATAAAAATGTTACAGGTCAGTAATACCTCAATAAAGCTGAAAAAAACTGCCAGGCATGCAAAATGCAGAAAAATATGACTCATAATGAGACAAGCAATATATATCAATCAATATAAACTGACCCAGATGTTAGAATTAGCAGAAAAATACATTAAGATAGTATTATAACTATATTCCATATGCCCCCAAAATTAAATAAAGACATAAAAGAATTTTTAAATCAAATTATTAGAAATAAAAACAACATGGACTGTCCAAAGTGAAAATCCTCTGGATAATATTGATGGTGATTAGACTTTGCAGAAGAAAAGAACAGTGAACTTAAAGATATATTAATAGAAACCATTCAAAATAAAACATGGAGAGAAAAGTGAAATTAACCCACCCCCAAAAAATGAATATAGCATCAGTGAGCTGAGACAACTTCAATCAACCCAATATATGTATACTTAGAATCTTTCATGGAGAGGAGAAAGAGGAGGGGCAGCATAATACAGGAAGAAATAACTTCCAAACCTTTCCAAATTTGACTAAAACTATGTTTATCATCCAAAAAGTTCAATGAATACTAAGCATAAGAAACATAAATAAAACTAAACCAGCATACATCATAATAAAATTGTTCAAGCCAAGTGGTAAAGAGAAAGTTTTAAAAGGTGCCAAAGGGGGAGGGAAAAAAAGATAACATAAGATAAAAAGACATGAAAATGACAGCCAATTTCCTGTTGAAAGCAATGCAAGAGGGAAGACAGTGGAGCAATATGTCTAAATTACAGAGGGGGAAATAACTGTCAACCTAGTGTCCTATAACCAAAGAAACATTTTTGAAAAATGAAGTGAAAGTGATGATTTTTTCAGACATACCAAAGCTACATGAATTTATCATAAACATACTAATAAAAAATAAATTTAAAAAGTCCCCAATATTTGAAAAGTAAAAAAAATTTTTTTTAATTAAAATTTTTTTTTTGTTAATCCTCACCTGAGGATATTTTTCCATTGATTTTTAGAGAGAGTGGAAGGGAGAGGGAGAGACAGAGAGAGAAACATTGATGTGAGAAAGATACATTGATTGATTGATTGTCTCCTGCACATGCTACGACCAGGGCTGGGGATCAAGCCTACAATTGAGGTATGTGCCCTTCACTGGAACTGAACCCAGGACCCTTCAGTCCTCAGGCTGATTCTATCCACTGATACAAACTGGTTAGGGGTAAAAAAATTTAATTAATTTTTAAAAATCAATGAAACCAAACACTGTTTCTTTGAAAATATTAATAAAATTTACATTCTTCTATCCAGACTGACCAAAAAAAGAGGATTAAAAGGGGAGAAGACACCAGTTACCAATATCAGAAATGAAAGAGGTAACATCACGATAGATTACATGAATACTTAAAAGATAATAAGGGAACATTGTGAACATATTTATGGGAATAAATCCACAGCTTAGATGAAATGGACAGATTCAATCAGAGATATAATTACTAACTCCCGCTTAAGAAGAAATAGAAATTTTATCTATTAAGACATGGTTTGCACTTTTCTGTACATTTTATACATTTCACATTTTATTAAAGCTACTAGCCTTCTTAGTCTAGTGATCATGTTTGCTGATGTTTCTCACCCATTTCCTTTGTGTAAACTCAACCTGGTGAGCTTCTTCTGTAATGGGCAGCAGTCCTGACAAAGATATGGTGAACTATAAAGTCATAGCAGCATTCTCCAAGGAAGTCTTTTTTTTTTAATACAAATGAGCTTTTTGTGATATTGGCAAGGATAACTATAAAATGTTCTTCAAATTCTATGCATTTTATGAGAAGAGATTCAAGCAAAGAGACTTGGTTATATTTATCTTCCATTCTTGCTATTTGTGTGGGTGGTATTTCTCTTTTTTTTTTTTATAGAAACAAAAATAAAATAGAAAAAATCTCATATGCTACTGATATGCTTTCAGCAGCAAAGTATGCAACTTGAACATTTCACCTCCAGCAATTTCAGTGTTATTTTATTTAAATTAACTAGGGAACTACTGTTTTTTATAGCTGCAGGAGTAAAATAGAGTGAAATTTCAGTGATTAAAGCTGTTGCCAATATTCTGGTAGAAATTTTAAATATATATCTTTTGCTTCTCCCCTCCCCCTCCTTCCTTTTTAAGCATCAAAATACCTGGGGAAATTAAGTCAATTATGAAGTGTTCTCTTACACCCTTAGTTTAATTTTTTCAAGCTTTACACTATTAGAAAGTTGCATTAGTCATTATTAAAAGGCTAAACAATCAGAGAAACAAAACCCAAAAAAACTAAGATCATATTATATATTTCTGAATTTGAAAGTAGTGTGATAACTCCTAATAAGATAGACTTTAATGATTTTTAAAGGAAACTATTAAAAAATATTTTCATTTTCTTTATTTTTTCTATTTTTAATAGGAATACATTTCTCAGTTTCTGCTTTCCATGTCTACACAAGGCAACTGAAAATTTCCTCTCACTTTAATCTATGGAAATGATTTCTTTATTCAGTGGTATACTGTTCTGTTTTCACCCCAAATGGTCTAGCAGTAATTGGATGTACTGCAATTCAATTATAAAGCTTAAGTTAGTGTCAGACCCCACAGTTTAAAGGCTCAGTCTTCCACAAGACTGCTCTCACTGTAGAGGCCACTGCAAGTCTCAGAGCGTCCCCCAGGCCACCTGCACTTCTGACCAACTAGCTACCAATCCAGAAGTTCCCTGTGACCCCCTTTAGGTTCAATAATTCACTAGAACCACTCATGGAACTCAGGAAAGTGCTATACTTATGAGTACAGTTTTATTAGTATAGAGGATACACATATGAGGACAAGACAAATGAAAAGACTCGTGGAGCAAGGCCTAGAAGGAAATGCAGAGCTTCCATGCCATCTCCCATGGAGTCAGGGCATGCCACCTTCCTGGCATAGGTATGTGTTCACCAACCAGGAAATTCTATTGGGCTTCAGTGTTCAGAGTTTTCTCTACATGGGCATGATTGGTTAAATATTGATCACATGATTGAAACCAACCTCCAGCCCTCCTCTCTTCCTCTGAGGTCAGGCTGGCTCAAAGTTACAACCTTCTAATCATGTGTTTCATCTTTAGTAACCCTTGAATTATTCTATCCACTTGTTCTGGGTTTGATCCTCACTTCATTTGTTCAACTTCTACTTGTGACTCACCAAATAGGTTGGTTATTTCATCATCACATTCTTGCCTCCATCTTTCAGCCAACCCATACCTCCATTTCATCCAGATTATATTTCCAATTTCTCCTGCCCACAAATTTTCTTCCATTTAATTAATTAAATAATGTCCTTGGATTGACAAGTTAATGCTTTGGGGGAACAAGCTGCCTACAACTAAACATCTTAATAAGGCAAGAAGTAAGGTTATGTATATAACATGACTTTACTATTGCAGGAAATTCTTCCCCAGTAAGATAAAGCTGCCGAAATCCTGCAAAATCCATTTACCCAAATAACCAATTATTCAACTAGCCTTCTTTCAAAACAATCGATTGCTCATCAGAGTAAATAGCACCTCCTGTGTACAATACATACTCATAAGGGCAAATTAGTTGCTTATTAAATGACTGTTTAATTATCAAAACTTAATTCAAATTAATGCTATGTTCACTAATCCTAAACTATGATATCATGAGGATTGTTCAATCCCAATGAACCCCCTAAAACCAGACCCCAAATTCTTATAAATATCTGTCCTTGATCTCTCCTTTCCCAAGATACTACTAAGACCTGACAAGACTCCCTTACTAGACAATAATAAACTTTGCTTTTGTTAATCAACATATTATTCCAGTGGCCTTTCCAGTGGCTGGCTGTGAATAATAGCCATTAAAATTCTTCTTCCTGTAAGATTCAGATACGAATCACACTTCCCATCTAACCAGTTTGACCTAGTCTCACAGAAATTATTCTGATATGGGGAGTTGATGATACTCTGGCTACTGCTATTTCTGTGAGTAATAAACTTTGACTCTGACCTAAGAGTTCTGTATCTTCTTACAAAACCCACAAAATTGTGGCCAGCTAACTTCTTACATCGCAAGCAGGGTAAAATCTTAGAATCTTCACAGTTCTGGCCGACCTATTAAATTAGAAAACAGAAATAAAGGGCTTCTAGATAACAACATGAGAATGATGATACTCTTAGGTGGCTCTCTTATATGAAAGAACAAAATAGAAAATTGAATTGATAAAAATCCATTATGCTTAACTTCTAGTGGATTTATATTTTTTTTTTGCAATGTGAAAGGCACTGTTTATTTTTTTAATTAATTTCTTTATTGATTAAGGTATCACATATTTGTCTTCATCCTCCCATTCCCATCCCAAACCCCTCCCCACACATGCCCCCACCCCCCTGTTGTCCATGACCACTGGTTAGGCTTATATGCATGCCTACAAGTCCTTTGGTTGATCTCTCCTCCTTACCCCCACCCTCCCCTACCTTCCCTCTGAGGTTTGACAGTCTGATTGATGCTTCCCTGTCTCCGGGTCTGTTTTTGTTCATCAGTTTATGTTGTTCATTATTTCCTGTAGATGAATGAGATCTTGTGATACTAGAAATACACTTATAAGAACCGAAAATGAGACAAGCAATAATGGTTATGCTGAGAGGCAAATGAATCAGTCTGTAGTGAGTTTCTTTCTGGGCCAACAGTTCTTTTGAGTCCCAATTTAAATGTCAAATAGTTCCTTATGTGTACATGTCAGCAATGATATTTCAGTTCTGGATGGTGGACAAATGGTGGTAATGCAGGTCCAAACCTCTCTGGTTTGGTCCTGGGCAACCTGCCACAATGCACAGCTGCTGACTGTTAGTATGGCAAGGCGTCATCAGCATCTTCCATCTCTGGACTGTTTCTCTTCTGTCTTCATGGCTGGAGCAGTCCTGTCAATTCCTCTCTGTTGCAGGAATCCACATGGTCTTGGAGTTCTTTTCTGAAAATATACAAACATATTCTCAACCAAAAGTTAATAAAGGAATCCTTTCTATAAATTTGACTTGGGATCCTTTTTCATTTTTTGCCCAAACGATTTTCCTTTGGCTTGTTTTGACACCATGTGTGTTTTTCATGGGTGTCTTGCTGTTAGCATTACAAATGAAAGTTAATTTTCTAAAGTAAAAATTTTCTAGATGTAATTTATTTACAGGATATTTTTCCTTACATAATATTCTTCTACTATCCCCCCTTTTTTATTTAAATATTAGGTGGCTTTTGGAAATTTTATAATGTACTCTTGATAGCTTTTAAATTTTAATTTTTTTGCACTAAAATATGACTGCTTTAGGTTCATTACATGTTATGCAATTTTACCATGAGATGAACTACCAATAAAAATTTTAGTTAACACTTTAGGAACAGCTTTTTGTCCAGTACCATTAATTTTTCTAGAATATTCGCTTATTTCACTTAGCCAATTTAAATTAGTCTGAGAACTTAACTACTATTTTACTGTCAAATTTAATACTCTAACAACAATCTTATTTTACCCTGTAAATATTAGTGGAAAGGATTATTTGCCTTCTTGAGTAGGCCCTGGGCATTCCTGGTGCTAGGCTGGATTTAAATATCGAAAACTCCCTTCCCCACAGCATGGGTACAAGAAAACTCAAACAAGTCTTATTGCAGTGAGAGGGCAGCTGCTGTTGGCCAAATCTCTGTTACCTGGGTCCCAATTTGAGCTGGGCATGGGAAGCGAAGCAGCCATGGGGGCAGGAGACCTCCCTTAGAAGGGGTGAGGGTTCAGGCCCCTGCAAAGTTGGGGATGTGAGGGTCTGTGCCCCACCTCTGTTGACGCCCAAGTTCTCTCCTGATGGCCCCTCTGAGACTGTGCCTGTCTTAGGTTGTTCCTTCCCTGAGGAATCTTACCCGTCTCTGGCTAACCAGCCATCTTCCGGGGACAAACAGGGTGATGTGAGGTTCAGTTCTGTCTCCTTGGTAGCCTATGCCCCCATGGTCTCCATGCCCAGCACCTGCCTGGGGATCCCCTCGTCTGCTGGCGGGGCCCTGGCACTAATCACATATCTTGGGGAACCCAGGTTTCTTCTCCAGGGAGGGCCCAGCTCACCCTACTGGGCAAGAGACAGACCCATGGTACCAGCCACCACGAGGCTTCAACCTCAGCATGAACAGAAAGCACAGGCAACAGCTGTGGGCAATTAGATTGTGAGAAGAGGGTCCCTCTTGGCCAAAAGGGCAAGAGGGGCCAATAGAGAATGCTCAGGTGCCTTCCCAGGGGGCCCTCTACACAGTGGAAGGGATTAAATCCTTTCATGTCCTTTTTAAATTGCTACCAGACATTCAAAGAATTAGTTTGTAAGTTTGTTTGGGATAATTGTACATTATGCTGTTGTAATTCTAAAATATCAAGAGATGTGTTACCTTTGTCTCCAAGCACCAAAAAGATGATTTTTTATTGATTCCCAAGGGTGCGAGGTACTATTATAGGTAATGGGGGTAATACAAATCTGGGAAAAATTATAATGACATTGTAGAATAATATCATGTAAGGATATTCTTTGCTCTAGGCCATGGCAATTCCATTTCAAACTGGTTGTCAATTTCTTTTTGTATAGACAAGGTCTTAGTTACATTTTCTGCACCTCTCCCAGGAGCAAGTAGTGATAGTCCCTTCCTATGGTGTCCACGCAAGCCAGAAACCTCTCTTTAATTTTACACACAGAGGAGCAGTGGTTTGATTTTGTGTCATACAGAAGGGAAGCTGGGTGGCGACCCCTGTGTAATTATACTTCCTTGCCCCACCCATGGTCCTCCTGGATGACCAAGGTGTTTGGTGTTATTGGTCACTACATTAAGCGGGGGATCAGCCCACTTAAGGGCTCTTACCCATGAAGGGTCAGGAACATAAGTCCTAAATACTTCCCCATTTTCCCCAGGTAATATTCCCATACAGCTGATGACTGCCAGCATGGCAAGTAAGACATTCTCAGGCTTTCTTGGGGTTCTGGTTACCTCACAATTTCTTTTCTATTTTTTTTTTATTTTTATTTTTTTTATTTTTATTATTTTTTTACATATGTGTCCTTAACCCCCCACTACCCCCAACCCCATTCATGCCAACCCCACTGTTGTCTGTGTCCATTGATTAGGCTCATATGCATGTACACAAGTCCCTTGGTTGATCTCTCCCCCTTACTCCCACCAAACCCCTCCTTCCCTGAGGTGTGAGGTTCTGATCGACGTTTCTCAGTCTCTGGATCTGTTCTTGTTCATCAGTCTATGCCATTCATTATATTCCACCAATGAGTGAGATCATGTGATATTTATCTTTCTCTGCCTGGCTTATTTCACTCAGCATAATGCTCTCCAGGTCCATCCATGCTGTTGCAAATGGTAGGAACTCCTTCTTTTTTACCGCAGCATAGTATTCCATTGTGTAGATGTACCACAGTTTTCTAATCCACTCATCTGCTGATGGGCATTTAGGCTGTTTCCAAATCTTAGCTATGGTGAATTGTGCTGCAATGAACATAGGGGTGCATTTATCCTTTCTGATTCGTGTTTCTAGTTTCTTGAGATATATTCCTAGAAGTGGGATCACTGGGTCAAATGGGAGTTCCATTTTCAGTTTTCTGAGGAAACTCCATACTGTTCTCCACAGTGGCTGCACCAGTCTGCATTCCCACCAGCAGTGCACGAGGGTTCCTTTTCCTCTGCATCCTCACCAACACTTGTCATTTGTTGATTTGTTGATGATAGCCATTCTGACAGGTGGAAGATGGTACCGCATTGTTGTTTTGATGTGCATCTCTCTGATGATTAGTGACTTTGAGCAAGTTTTCATATGTCTCTTGGCCTTCCTTCTGTCTTCTTTTGAAAAGTGTCTATTTAGATCAGTTGCCCATTTTTTGATTGGGTTGTTTAACTTCTTTTTGTTAAGTTGTATGAGTTCTCTGTAAATGTTGGAGATTAAACCCTTATCGTTGATATCATTGGCAAATATGTTCTCCTATGCAGTGGGCTTTCTTGCTGTTTTTTTCATGGTTTCCTTTGCTGTGCAAAAGCTTTTTATTTTCATGTAGTCCCATTTGTTTATTTTATCTTTAGTTTCCATTGCCCTAGGAGCAGTATCAGTGAAGAAGTTCCTTCAGCATATGTCTGAGATTTTTCTACCTGTGATTTCCTCTAGTATTTTTATGGTTTCCCGTCTTATGTTTAAGTCCTTTATCCATTTTGAGTTTATTTTTCTGTATGGTGGAAGTTGGTGATCTAGTTTCATTTTTTTGCATGTATCTGTCCAATTTTCCCAACACCATTTGTTGAAGAGACTGTCTTGAATCCATTGTATGTTCATGCCTCCATTGTCAAATATTAATTGGGCAAAGTGGTTTGGGTCTATTGATCTATATGACTATTCTTGTGCCAATACCAGGCTGTTTTAAGAACAGTGGCTTTGTAATACAGCTTGATATCTGGTATTGAGATCCCCCTACTTTGTTCTTCTTTCTCAGGATTGCTCAGCTATTCGGGTTTTTTGTTTGTTTGTTTGTTTGTTTGTTTGTTTGTTTGTTTTTATTCCAGATGAATTTTTGGAGAGTTCTTTCTAGGTCTGTGAAATATGCCATTGGTATTTTAATGGGGAGTGCATTGAATTTATAGATTGCTTTGGGTAGTATGGACATTTTGATGATGTTGATTCTACCAATCCATGAACATGGTATGTTCTTCCATCTGTTTAGGTCTTCCTCTATCTCTTTTTTCAGTGTTGTGTAGTTTTTCATGTATAGGTCTTTTACCTCCTTGGTTATGTTTATTCCTAGGTATCTTAATTATTTTGGTATGATGGTAAATGGGATTGCTTTTTTAGTCTCTCTTTCTGTAAGTTCATTATTGGTGTATAGAAATGCCATAGATTTCTTGGCATTAATTTTGTATCCTGCTACATTGCCGAATTCATTCATTAAGTCTAATAATTTTTTGATGGAGTCTTTAGGGTTTTCTATGTACAGTATCATGTCGTCTGCAAATAAGGACAGTTTTACTTCTTCTTTTCCAATTTTGATGCCTTTTATTTTTTCTTCTTGTATGATCTCAATGGCTAGTATTTCCAGCACTATGTTGAACAGGAGTGGTGAGAGTGGGCATCCCTGTCTTGTTCCTGTCCTTAGGGGAAATGGTTTTAGTTTTTGCCCATTGAGTATGATGTTGACTGTAGGTTTGTCATATATGGCTTTTATTATGTTGAGGTATGATCCTTCTATTCCCACCTTACTGAGAGTTTTTATCAAGAAAGGGTGTTGGATTTTGTCAAATGCTTTTTCTGCATCAATTGATATGACTATATGATTTTTATCTCACAATTTGTTTATGTGATGTATCACGTTTATTGATTTGCGAATATTGTACCATCCTTGCACCCCCGGATAAATCCTACTTGGTCATAGTGTATGATCTTTCTGATGTACTGCTGGATTCAATTTGCTAGAATTTTGTTGAGGATTTTGGCATCTATGTTCATGAGAGATATTGGCCTGTAATTCTCTTTCATTTTGTTATCTTTATCTGGTTTTGGTATTAGCACAATGCTGCCTTCATAGAAGGAACTTGGAAGTGTTCCTTCCTCTTGAATTTTCTGGAATAGTCTGAGGAGGATAGCTCTTAGTTCTTCCTTGAATGTTTGGTAAAACTCTCCTGTGAAGCCATCTCGCCCCGGACTTTTGTTTGCTGGAAGCTTTTTGATGAATGCTTCCATTTCTTCCATAGTTATCAGCCTATTGAGATTTTTAAAATCTTCCTGAGTAAGTTTTGGAAGGTTGTATTTTTCTAGGAATGTGTCCATTTCCTCCAGGTTGTCTAATTTGTTGGAATAGATTTGTTCATAGTATTTTTTAACAATCCTTTGTATTTCTGTGAGGTCTGTTGTTATTTCACCTCTTTCATTTCTGATTTTGTTTATTTGGGTCCTCTCTCTTTGCTTCTTGGTGAGCCTGGCTAGAGGTTCATCAACCTTGTTTATCCTTTCGAAGAACCAGCTCTTGGTTTCATTGATCTTTTGTATTGTTTTTTTGGTCTCTATGTAATTCATTTCTGCTCTGATCTTTATTATTTCCTTTCTTCTGCTCACTGTGGGCTTTTCTTGTTTCTCTCTTTCTTATTCTTTGAGTTGTTGAGTTAGATGATTTATTACCATTTTTTCTTGTTTTTTGAGGTAGGCCTGTATAGCTATAAACTTCCCTCTCAGGACTGCTTTCATTGTATCCCATAGGATTTGCAATGTTGTGTTTTTATTGTCATTAGTCTCCAGGATGTTTTTTTTTTTAAATAAATCTTTATTCAGATTATTACAATTATTTCTCCTTTTTCCCCCCATAGCTCCCCTCCACCCATTTCCCACCCCACCTTCTACCCTTACCTCCCCCGCACTGTCCTCATCCATAGGTGTATGATTTTTGTCCAGTCTCTTCATGAACCCCCCCATACCCCTTTCCCCCTGAGAATTATCAGTCCACTCCCTTTCTATGCCCCTGATTCTATTATATTCACCAGATTATTCTGTCCCTCAGGTTTTTAATTCACTTGATTTTTAGGTTCACTTGTTGATAGATATGTATTTGTTGTTCATAATTTTTATCTTTACTTTTTTCTTCTTCCTCTTCTTTAAGAATACCTTTCAGCATTTCATATAATACTGGTTTGGTGGTAATGAACTCCTTTAGCATTTTCTTGTCTGTGAAACTCTTTATCTGCCCTTCAATTCTGAATGATAGCTTTGCTGGGTAGAGTAATCTTGGTTGTAGGTTCTTGCTATTCATCACATTGAAAATTTCTTGCCACTCCCATCTGGCCTGCATAGTTTCTGTTGAGAAGTCAGGTGACAGTCATATGGGTGCTCCCTTGTAGGTAACTAACTGTTTTTCTCTTGCTGCTTTTAATATTCTCTCTTTGTCTTTTGCTCTTGGCATTTTAATTATGATGTGTCTTGGTGTAGTCCTCTTTGGATTCCTTTTGTTTGGGGTTCTGTGGGCTTCCTGGACTTGTAAGTCTATTTCTTTCACCAGGTGGGGGAAGTTTTCGGTCATTATTTCTTCAAATAGGTTTTCAGTATCTTGCTCTCTCTCTTCTTCTGGCACCCCCATAATTCTGATGTTGGTACGCTTGAAGTTGTCCCAGAGTCTTCTTACATTATCTTCAACTTTTTGGATTTTTTTTTTTTTGCTTTTTGCTTTCTCGGTTGAGTGTTTTTTGCTTCTTTGTATTTCAATACTTTGACTTGATTTTTGTGTTCCTCTTGTCTGTTTTTGGGTCTCTGTATAATATTTTTTATTTCAGTCAGTGTGTGTTTAATTTCTAGTTGGTCCTTTTTCATATCTTCGAGGGTCTCGTTATATTTATCGGCCTTTTCTAGGATATTCTTGAAAAGCCTTATAACCGTGGTTTTGAATTCTATATCCAGTCGTTTGTTTTCCTCCATTTCTTTCATTTCTGATCTGATTCTTTGACGCCGCATTTTCACTGCTTCCCTGAGTTGGTAAGGTAGATTTGTGTGCTAGGTTTCCAATATGGCCCAGTGGGTCTGCCTCCCCAGTTAACCTGAGGTGGACACTCTTGGTGCACCCCTTTGTGGACTGTGTGTACAGCCTTGTTGTAATTAAGTCTTGATTGTTGTTGGTATCACTGGGAAGAATTGACCTCCAGGCCAGTTGGCTGTAAGGATCAGCTGTGTCTATGCTGGGAGAAGTTCGGTGCTGGAGACAGCCTTATAGGATTAGACTTGCCAAATTGCAATAGCCTCTGTGCTAGGCTCGAATGGGGTGGAGTCTCAGTCTTGGCTTCCCGTCAGCCTTGCCGTTGCTCGCACGTGCGTGCCTTCAGACCTCTGCCTTCCCGGCTCCCGAGTCTCCGCCCGAGAGTCCAGACTCCCCCCACAAGAGCGTGGGTCCCCAGGGGCTCGCCTGGAACTGGGGTTCAGTGCAGTCAGAACTGGGGCCCAGTGCAGTCAGGAGCCTCTGACTCCCTTCCACTAGGGAAAGCCTGTGGCAACCTCCGCAGCCTTTGTGTGCACTGGCGCGCGCACGCTTTCAGTCCTCTGCCTTCTCCGGCTCCCGAGACTCCGCCCAAGAGTCCAGACTCCCCCCACAAGAGCATGGGTCCCCAGGGGCTCACCTGGAACTGGGGTTCAATGCAGTCAGAACTGGGGTTCAGTGCGGTCAGGGGCTTCCTTCCCCCTTCCGCCAGAGAAAGTCAGCCAGGCTCTCAGCCACCCTTCCTCTCTGCGCGCACAAAGACCCTTTGCCATACCTCCAATTCTCTGTGAGCTTTTCTCTTTCCTTCTAGTTGTAGAATTTTCACTCAGCCAGCTTTCCTGTGGTTCTGGATGGTGTCCGTTCTGTCTTTTAGTTGTAGTTTTGAAATTGTTGTGCGAGGCAGCAGTTTAGCTGTTTACCTATGCCGCCATCTTGGTTTCTCTCTCTCCAGGATGTTTTTAATTTCTTCTTTGATCTCATTGATTACCCAATCATTGTTTAATAGCATGCTATTCAGCTTCCAAGTGTTTGAATTTTTTGGAATGTTTTTATTGTAGTTTATTTCTAATATTATACCATTGTGGTCTGAGAAAATGCTTGATATAATTTCAATCTTTTTGAATTTGGGGAGACTTTGCTTGTGACCAAATATGTGGTCTATTTTTGAAAATGTCCCATGTGCATTTGAGAAGTACGTATATTCCGTGGCTTTGGGGTGAAATGCTCTGAAGATGTCAATTAGGTCCATCTGATCTAGTGTGTCATTTAGAATTGCTGTTTCTTTGCTGATTTTTTGTCTAGAGGATTTATCCAGTGATGTCAGTGGTGTATTAAAGTCTCCTACTATGATTGTATTATTGTCGATCTCTCCCTTGATATCTTCCAGGAGTTTTTTTATGTATTTGGGTGCTCCTGCATTGGGTGCATATATGTTTACCAGAGTTATATCTTCTTGTTGAATTGCTCCCTTTAGTATTATGTAGTGGCCTTCTTTATCTCTTATTATGGCCTTTACTTTGAGGTCTATTTTATCAGATATAAGTATCACAACCCCAGCTTTTTTCTCATTTCCGTTTGCCTGAATGTTTTTCCATCCCTTTGCTCTCAATCTGTGTGAATCCTTTGCTCTGAGGTGGGTGTCTTGTAGGCAGCAAATATATGGGTCATGTTTTCTTATCCATTCAGCTACCCTATGTCTTTTAATGGGTGCATTTAATCAATTTACATTTAATGTTATTATTGACAAGTACATGTTTGTTGTCATATTTTTCCTTAGTGTTTGTGTTTCTTCTTGCCTTTCTCTTTCTTCTTTTTATAGCAGTCCCTTTAGTATTTCTTGCATTGCTGGCTTGGTAGTGATAAACTCTCTTAGCCCTTTTTGTCTGTGAAGCCCCTGATTCCACCTTCAATTTTGAATGATGATAGCCTTGCCGGGTATAGTATTCTTGGATTCAGTCCCTTGCTTTGCATCACTTTGTATATTACGTTCCATTCCCTTCTGGCCTGGTGTGTTTCTGTTGAGAAATCAGTTGATATTCTTATAGGAGATCCCTTGTAAGTAACTTTCTGTCTCTCTCTGGCAGCCTTTAAGATTCTTACTTTGTCGTTGGTGTTCGCCAACCTAATTATGATGTGTCTTGGTGTCGGTCTTTTAGGGTTCAACTTGTTTGGGACTCTATGTACTTCTTGGACTTGCATAGTCTTTTTCTTGCCAATATCAGGGAAGTTTTCTGTCATTATTTCTTCAAACAGGTTTTCTATTCCTTGTTTCTCTTCCTCTCCTCCTGGTATCCCTATTAAGCGAATGTTGTTTCGTTTTGTGTTGTCCCAAAGCTCCCTTAGGCTCTCCTCTTGCTTTTTAAGTCTTCTTTCCAGTTGCTGCTGTGTTTGTGTGTTTTTTCCTACCTTGTCTTCTAATTCGCTGATGCGGTCCTCAGCCTCTTCTAGTCTGTTTAGGCCTTCCATTGTGTTATTGCAGCTATGTCATTCTTCATCTTCTCTTGGTTTCTTTTCATGTTGGTGACATTCTCATTCAGCTCCTTATAGTTCTCATTGAGTTGTATTTGTCATTGAGTTGTGTGTATTTGTCATCCATCCTTTTAAAAATCCTTATAACCATTACTCTGAATTCTATCTCTGATAAGCTGCTAGCCTCAAATTCATTTAACTCCCTTTCTGGTGGTTCCCCTTTTTCTTTCCTTTGGGGATTGCTTTTTTGTCTTCCCATGTTTTCCTGTAATGTTTTAATTGTAGATCAAATTGCATTGCTACCTAGGTTCTTTTGGGGATGGTGCTACTGGTATAATCTCTCAGTTCTCCTGGTCTTGTTAATCTAGTGTAGCTCCCTACTTGAACTATTTGGGTTCTCTTGATGTAGGCCTGCGAGCTTGCGAGGCATAACTGCGGTGTCTAGAAGTCAGCTGTCGTGGAGGGGAGTGTCCCAATTTTTGTTGTCTTGCACTCAATTGAAATCATGCATGCCCAGCAGGGACTCACAGTGGCACCCAGGAACCATCTGTTGGGGTGATGGGGCTCAGGGGGCCTGCTCTCTGGAAAGGCGTGACAGTGGTGCCCAGAGTTCTGCAGTATTGAGGTGGGCAGACCCAGCTTTTGCTGTTGCACCTGTGGTGGATGGCGCTTATTCCCAGTGGCGGCTCACAGGAGCACCCGCAGTATGTTTGCCAGCGAGGCACACTGAAGGATTCTGAAGGGCCCTAGCAGTGTAGCCGTGCAATCGAGGCTCCTGTGGGCCGGTATCCAGGATGAGTGAATTCAAAACTTCTACTGCTGAGGGGGAGTGCGCCCCCGCTTGTTCAAGATCGCACCCAGGGAGAGCTCACAGTGGCTCCCACTAGCACCCTGTGGGTAGATGGGCTCAGGGTGCCTGCCTATTGGAACTTCGCCTCTGTGGAGGTGCCCTTGCCGGGCACAGAGTTCTGATGCACTCTGAGGGGTCCTGGCACCACGGTTGAGCCGCTGGAGTGAATGTGGGCAGTTATCCAGGAAGAGGGAATTCAGAATTTCTACTGCGGGGCTGCACGCCCTTGTCTGTGCAGAATCACACCCTCGGGGGCCCTCAGCGGCTCCCAAGCGCTGCCTAAGGAGTGGAGTGCCCTGCGCAGCTGGAAACGTGTGAATCTGGCTGGAAATGCGCAAATCCGGATACTCACAAATCCGGAGTTCTGCCGCTGGGGAGGGGGAGGTTGCACTTACTGCTGCCGTGCGGTGTTTCTTTGGAGGTGGAGGTCCCAGGGTCCGCGGGTCTGCAGCTGGGGTAGCAGGATTTTGGCTGGAGTGGCTGCTGGGTCGGGGGGCAGTTCCAAGGCCTGTCTTGTTGGTGGTGTTGATGAGTTCCTAAAAAAAGTCCGTTCTCCCCTTCAAGATGGCGTGGGCTCCATGCTGAAGTCCAACCGTCCGGGGAGTGCTCGCAGCGGTGGTAGTCTCTCCTTGTCAAGGAGAGCCTGTCTGCCAGCCCCTGCTGCTCCTGCGAGATTTAACTTTCCCTCACTCACTCACACACACACCATGCACATCCACACACTCTCCTTTCATACCCTCACTCACTCACTTCCTCTCCCTCACCTCCATCCTGCCAGCCACCATCGAAAGGCACTCTTCTAGTGAATTTAGATATTTGATTTTGAGTAGTCCACAGGATGTCAAAGAAAAAGTCAGTGACATGATTCAGATTATTTTAAATAAAAGAGATATAAACAACCCATCTGAGAATAAAATAGATAAGAGAATCAACAATCACATCTCCTCCCCCTTTGTCTGTGAATGACATAGCTGAGCAGAAATCAAGATAGTAACAAGCAGAGTGATTTAATGAACCAAAATAGTTCTCTAGTTTTGGCTCAAAATCATAGTATGTTAAATCCAACAAAATATTCATTTTCAATACAGCTGTAAACTCTCAATGTATGCAAAATTAATGTACATTATGGATTCAGAAATAAAGTTCTCAATCTCTACTAAGTTCAGCCCAGCTAAAGCTACACTAGATTTTAACTGTAAAAAAAAAAAAAAACCTCACAAGATTTCATCCAGTTTCATATAACACAAATTTTCCACTGATCAAATCTGCCTTGCAAAACTCTTACAACTTGAAACTCCAGATGGGTAGCATGATCACTGCACAGGATATTCCCATTATTTTAATATTGTGGAGTAAATCCAGGGCTAAGTCAGAATGAGTCTACATACTGCTTCAGGCTCAGGGAGTAGCTCACGACAGCAGGATGATGGCTGGTGGATGACCAGCGGACAGTGAGTGAAGCAGGCATTCAGAGGCCGAGCAGGGTATTGAAAACCTGGGAGTATCATACCCCACTGAAGTATCCATTCACTGTGTGGGACCCAGTAGCAGGGAATGCAGGAGTACAGAGACAGACGCTGACAATAATTGGAAGTCAGGTAGGCTTCAGTCGTTGCTAGATATTGCTCCATGTTAAGCAGCCAGCATTCTATGAGGGTAGGTAGGAAGGACTGGCCTGGGGCAGAGACCCAAAATATATAAGCAGGTTCCCAGCCAATAGATCCAACAGCAATTTAGGTAAGGCCTTCCCTGTAGAGGCAGCTAAGGGAGTAACTGAATTATCTCCAACAGGATATTTATATTAAAGATTCTTTTAAAAAGCCAAGGCTCACTTACGTCAGGAGCGTTCTATTCTAATAGATAGTGTTGGGTGCCTCCCAGATCTGACTCTCACCACCTACTTATTCCCGAGGCTCCTGGGAGTGCTGATTGCTGACAGCTGGCAGGAACTGCCTTGGCCAAAGGAAGCCACTTAGCCCTGCATCGTGCCCCTTTCCTAGAGGCAGCATGCAGCCAATGAATGTGGCAGTGGTATAAAGACCCAGCCCCCTGACTCAATTAGAAATCCTCTGAAGGATCACCATTCCAGATCTCCCCAGAGGAGAACTGAGACTTCTGTTGCAACTGCATCCCAACACAACTTCTTCTTCTCCTAATCCTGTTTCCTTCACACCTCTGTAATGTTTTGAAAGCACTCCAGTGGTTTATCAAGTCACCCTGTGAAGAGTTTTACTATAGCATATTCATACATTTTTCCCTTCCTTTTATCCTTCCCACCTTCCTTTCTTCCAATTGGACAAAATCACAATGGATTTGAGGCAGCTGCATATGCCATATAGGAAAATATCAGTAGTTAGGTAGGTCCTTCTTCCTTCTTGCAACAATGTGCACTTTAATAACTTATAGTTTTATTCTGAAGAAAAAATAATATACATTCTATTTAGTTTTGATCATTGATAATATTTTTATGTATAATTGACATGGACTATGGCAGCTGGACTCAGAATTTTAGTTTCAAAAGTTGATGTTAGCCTAAGGGTATCAACCTAATTCCTAAGGAAAATTTGAATTTTCTATTAAAATGTAACTTCTTCATGTTATATTGAGGTATACTGAAGCCTTGTAAGACTTCAAATTCACTAAACTTTCGTAAGTGATTTTTAAAGAGTAAAAATTAGATAATTGCAACAAATCAACTATTATTTTTAGATATATTTATAGAAGAGATAGATGGGTAGATAAATACATAGATAATAGATATAACACATTACTGAGGGGAAAAATTGGTTGATTCAGATGGTAAAAGCAACTATGCAAATTCAGACTCCCAGATAAAAGATGAATCCTTTATAAAATATGATAAAGCCATTTTTGTTTTTAAAAAATGGGTGCTAATAGCACAAAGGAAGATTTATAAATGAAATAAGCACAGTTATTATTCTGACACCTCTGACTATAACTCTTGTTATTGTAAAAGCAATGTAATTGAACACAACTTTGATACAAATTTCATAGCTTGCCATTCATCTTCCAAAATAAATTAGTTAATGACTGTTTACAGGGGAATATGATAAAAGAAAGCAATCTTTTATCACTGAGCTATAACTCATGTTTATTATACACTGTCTATATACACAAAACAATAGTCTGATGGACTATATCAATGTAGGTAACATATTAGGTTTTTTAAAATGTCACTTAAACCCCATGCCATTCACTAAAGGCAGTTTTACCTAAATATCTCAATAATCAGTTTTTCAATGATTAAATTAACATCAATACAGCATATTGCCAAAATTAACAATTTAATTCAACTAATATTTAAAAAAAAAAACAATTGCCAACTAGGTGTGTTTAGAAATGTGATCAATCCTTTTCAGTGATTTTGCTGACATTTCTGACCCTTATTGGTCAGTCCAAATATTTGTTATCAATAGTTGACCCAACAGTGTAAGGGAAGTGCTATTTTCTCTAAAGATAATTAGCAAAATATGTAACCAATTATGGAGACAAATATAAGTCTGTATGTGTATGAATACATCCTGAATATACCAAAATAGTACACACATTTGCCTTTTAATCACTTTTTATTGGAGAGAAAATTTAATGTGGTTTATAGCACACAACTGGAGTTAAGAGGAATTTCTTGGTTGTGGTTGCTGCTGTTGTTGTTAAATGTGTTTTAATCCATTCCTGTCATAATTCATTTTAATGCTCAGAATGAAAGCTCATGCAAGCTGGCCCCTGTGTCCTTGTGACAAATCCACATTAGCATTTAACACTCTTTGCTGTGTTTCTTTTTAGAAAATAAATATCCCCTTTTCTCTTATGCAAAGGGTAGCATACTTTTAAAAAAAGAGGCATGTTTTAAGCACAGCAGAATAATAAGAGAAATAAACCTGTGTTAAATCCCTGCTGGGTGATATTTGCTCTATGTTATTAAACAAGCTGTTCAACTGTCTGAACATCTATTGTCACCTCTGTACAATGGAAAAAGTAATATCAACCTTGAAGAGTTGTGACAACTTTGGAGACTGTGTAGAAAATGCCTGGGACAATACCAGGTGTATAGTATGCACTCTCTCTATATTGATTTCCTTCCTGCCCAGCCCCAGTCCTGTTGTTAGCGCACTACAACCCCAATGTTATGACACACTGTTATGTCAGGAACAACTGGGCAATGTGTCACAAGTAGTTCAACCTAACAATCGTTAAAATACCAGGATTTACACATAGTTTTCTTTTAAAATGTACAGGTGTTCCAAGGTTATCCCCACTCATGTCTGGTATTTTCTCAGTAAGCATCTTTGCAGTAAGTATATTTGCTGTAAACATCTCCATAAGGCAATTTTGCCATGAAAGATAAAATAACTGGTTGACATTTGGTTTACATTTGGCAGACTTAATGTATTTAAGCTAGTTGTCAGTTTGGTTTTATATTTCCATTGATGAAATTCTCACAATACTCCCATTCTTATATTATATAAATCTTATCCCTCAAAATGGTCTATACTGTGCTGAGTAGACATGGTGGTCTTAAAATAGTGGATGATAACAACTATGCATAAAGCCAGATTTCAAAGCTATGTGGGAAGCCAGATTGTGTACTGTACTAGAAAATGACAACATACCAGTTTGCAAATCCTTTGGTGGGCACAGTCATCCCTCCACCACTCAGAACCAAAAATCTGCCAAGCTATGGCAAATATAAAGAGGTGACTGCTAATTCATAGTCTGTAAGAGTATTAATTATAAATTCTTTAGTTGGAATCTGATACCTCTCTTAATGAAGGAAGAAATTGGAGGAAAAAATAAAAAGTGTGATGTCAAGGAGACAAATGAACAAACAAAAAATAGATAATGCTATAAACAAAAGACAATGTATTTTAATTTTTCACAATAAAGTCTTTTTAGTTTTGCTCATTTTTTATGTTTTATTATGTCCTTTTTAATGTCCCTCTTTTGTTTTTCATTATTTTATCTTTAACAGAAAAACTGCCTTATGGCCAATTAGTTATATAGCGAAGATTCTTGCAGCAAAGATGTTTATGGAAAAAAATTTTGCAAGAAGTACATACCTATCACTAATTACTTTAAATGTAAATGGACTAAATGCTTCAATCAAAAGACATGAAGTGGCTGATCAAAGACACACAGACTGGAAGTGAAGAGATGGAAAAAGATATTTCATGCAAATAGAAACAAAAAAAGCAGGGGTAGCTATACTTATATACATAATAGACTTTAAAACTAAGAATGTAAAAAGAGACAAATAGAGGCATTACATAATGACAAAAGTGTTCATCCAAGAAGAGAACATAACAGTCATAAATATTTACACACCCATCACAGGAGCACCTAAATATATTACGCAAGTATTAACAGGCATGAAGAGAAATTGATAGTCATACAATAACAGTAAGGGACTTTAATATCCCACTTACATCAATAGATAGATCATCCAGACAAAAAATCAATAAGGAAACATTGGCCTTAAATGACACATGAGACCAGATGGACTTAATAGATATTTCTAGAACATTCCATCCAAAAGTTGCAGAAAACATTCTTTTCGAGTGCACATGGGTCATTCTCCAGCATAGATCACATGTTAGGCCACAAATCTCAATAAATTCAAGAAGATCTAAGTCATATCAAGCATCTTTTCCAACCACAAAGGTATGAAACTAGAAAACAATTACAAGTAGAACACTGGAAAACAAAACCACATAAAGAGTTCCTCAGGGCAAAAATCTCAAATGAAAATGGGTTGTATATCTGCCAAAGCAAAGGATAGGAAGAAAGAAAAACAGGATGGAAGAAAGGAAGGGAGAAAGAGGAAAAGAAACAAGAATTGTTTGAGGACTCATCATTTGAATGATTGGCTAACAAAAGATATTTTGGAGCATAGAGGCATAATACAGGGACAAAGTATAGAAAAATAATAAATTTGTTTTTCACTTGAAGATAAACCTAGAGAAAATATTATATATTTAGAGTTTATCATATACATTTGACCCTTGAACAATATGGTTTGAACCATGTAGATCCATTTATATGTGGATTTTTTAAATACCTGTACTGTTTTCTATCTACAATTTGGAATCTGCAGATGCAGAGGACTGATATATGCATTAATCTACATCATTTTATTTTTTAAATGTATTTTTATTGATTTTAGAGAGGAAGGAAGAGGGGGAGAGAGAGGGAAAAATAACATCAATGATGACAAAATCATTGATCGGCTGCCTCCTGCACGCCCCCAACTGGGGATCTAGCCCCACAATCCAGGCATGTGCCCTAACCTGGAATCGAACTGTGACCTCCTGATTCATAGGTAGATGCTAAACACTAAGCCACGCCTGCCAGGCAGATCTACAGCATTTTATACAAGAAATTTGAGCATCCTTGGATTTTGGTATCCACAGTGGTCCTGGAACCAATCCTCTGTGGATACCAAGGCATAGCAAAGTTTTGGGAGAGTCAAAAATTACAAGCAGATTTTCAACTGTACGGGGGGGGGGGGTGTCAGTGCCCCTCACCCCCACATTTTTCAAGGGTCAACTGCACAAAATACTACTAATGGAATTCAGGATAAGCCACCCCAAAACATGCCATTTTGGCATATGCATTATTTTGAATTAAATTTACTTGAGAAACGGTGTAAGAGAACACTTTCAGCTTCCTTTATTCCTTTGCAGGCAGGAAATAAACCTTCCTTGTGAAAGCATCCCCCCTATGTCAGGAGCATGGAGGGCATCTTTTCCCCTGGAAACAGGGAATTCCTGGCAGAGGAAGCTGTATAAACAAACTTTGTTACTTCTTCATTAATTACCTACTCGAAGCCCAAATCCTTTGTTTTGTCAAATCCTCACACACGAAATTGTTTCTTTGTCTATAAAGGTGTAGAAACAGCCTGCTGTGGTCACTTTGTAGGCCTCTGTACAAAATTAAATTTGTTTGTTTTTCTCCTTTTAATGTCTTATGTCGATTTGATTATGAGACCACTCTAAGTTTCAAATATCCGGAAGAGAAAAAAAAAGGCATACTGCATGAATTCAAAATAATAAATAAAAGTTTAAATACATAAAAAACATAATAGCAGGCGTTGTGCTAGACACTTGCTTCATAATAAGCCAGAAGGCAAGGGCTGTTATTTCCACTTTACAGGTGAGGAAAACAAAGCTTAGCTATATCAACTTAATTACTGCTTATAACGGTCACGATTCAAACTTGTTCCTCCTGAAATCTACTTGATTCCACAGTCCATTCATTCTCTATTGCTCCCAATGGCCTCTCTTAGGAATGCTCACAACGTTCAGGGGAACAGTTGTAACAGCACAGAAACTTAATTTGTTTAATATAACCTTTTACCTTTCTTTTCTTTTGATTCAAACTAACCTCATCCAGCACCCTGACTCACCTGCCTCCTTCTCCTTTGCATGTCCTTGCCCTTAATCATTGAGCCCTCAGGACAAGGAGGTTCTGATCTGGATCAAATAATTTCAGAAACAAAGTCTCAGGTCTGTTGACCACAGAGACAGAGTTTTGGTCAAACTAGTGATAACATCTAGGCTTCAGTTGTATGTTAGCTTCAGACCCAGAAAAGTGGCAAAACTAGACAAGGCGATGCGATGGCTGAACATAGGACTGATACACTGATCAATGACCCCCTACCCTAGCATCGACCAATCAGTAGAGATCACAACCCTGACAGTAGTGACCCTAACTCCCTCAGTCACCGTGATTAATCATTTTCCCCTATATAACCCATCTCCTGTAAGCTACTGGGGAAACAGGTCTTTAAGCATCAGCTCACCTGTCTCCAGTGGCCCAGGCCACTCCCTAAAAATAAACCCTTACATTCTTGGCTGCAAATTTCTGTTCATGTCTTATTGAGCTCTGATGCATGCAGGCAAATGGACCCCTTTAGATGGGTAACATGAATATCCAGTATACACAGAAACAAACCTCTTCCCAACTCAACACTGAACTGACTTTATCAGGATCTACAAAATAATAACTATAGAATACACACACACACACACACACACACACACACACACACACACACACGAAAGGTGTATACCAGTATATTAAAAAGCGAGTTTTATTCCTCAGACTTCGACTCACTCCTCATGAATAACTACATCATTTCTTGAGGATCTTTTCAGAAATTTCCAGGCCTATATATTCTTCTACATCTTTTTAAAAACAAAATTGAGAAATATATGTGACACCTTATTCTGTAGCTTGTGGTTTGTTTTTGTTTTGGGTGTTGTTGTTTTTTTTTGGGGGGGGGTCCTTTCTCTTGTTTTCCTAATAAATACAATATTTTTTTCTCACTTCATAAAGATCTGCCTCATTCATTTCTTTTAAGCCTCACCTGAGGAAATATTTTTATTGATTTTAGAGAGAAAGGAAGGGAGAGAGAAACATTGATGTGAAACAGAAACATCAATCAGTTGCCTGCCATGTAGGCCCCAACCAGGGCTCGAACCTTCAACCTAGGTATGTGCCCTGACCAGGATTCCACCCAGCAGCCTATTTTGGTGTATAGGACGATGCTCCAACCAACTGAGTCATCCGGCCAGGGTTACCTCATTCATTTTAATGAGGGGTTTAGCTTACCAGTTTATTTCTTGTCCATGCATTAATACATCTAACTAGTTTTTTATATTGGGATAAACCTGAAGGCAACTTTTTCACACGTGTGAGTTTCGATTTCTTTTCTGATTCTTCTGCAGCTTGGAGGCGGATACCTGAATCTTACCTTGGCATTTGCTATCTACCACTCCTGTGCTGATCAGCAACTGCTACGCAAAAGAAAAAATCTCTAGGGAGTATCCCGCTTGCTTTTCTCTACAGAGCTTTAAGAACAATGAGTAAGCAAGTGTCTTGTGATCTAGATGCTGTGCTTATCGAAATCAGACTCTTTACAGGTTAACTTCCAACTCAATCATCTATTGTTAACCAAAGAAAAAAGTTTAAGCTTCGATAAAGAACAATAAACATTTATGTGAGCAAAGGATTGCAATCTGCAGTTACAGATTCAGGTAGTAACCTAAATTGGGCTCAGGAGAACAAAGAAAGGCTGGGTTTTAAAAAGGCAAACCCCACGCGTGTCGTTTTCATTTGCACCCTCCATGTAAATGAAGGGCTCTGGCTAGGTTAGCAGGGACTAGTTAGTACCAGTATGCAAATGAAAGAGGCAAAATCTGCAAGTTCCAGATTCATTTAGTTCCTCTACGTAAATGAAGGATGCTGGCTGATGAAACAGTTTGGCTTCTTTCAAAATGAAGACTCTAGATCAGCCTTGGGCAAACTACGGCCCGCGGGCCGGATCCGGCTGTTCTATCCGGTTCTCTTGCTCTCCCCTCCACTCCTTTACTTTGAATTTATATTAGGTCACACAAACACTCCATCCATGCTTTTGTTCCTGCCCTCCGGTCCAGTTTAAGAACCCATTGTGGCCCTCAAGTCAAAAAGTTTGCCCACCCCTGATCTAGATGGTCTGGGTGTTGTGTTTTGTTGTTGTTGTTGTTGTTGTTGTTGTTTTGTTTTGTTTTGTGGGGTTTTTTTTGATAAGAGGGAAGTAGAGTCTAAGTTGTGGTTTCATAGTTGGTTTTAAAAGTTCAAAAGCTCATGAGTGGGTCAGGCATAAGGCAAACTTCTTTTCAGCATCCTGGCTCCATTTTTGTTCCCTTGATGTAAATGACTCTATGTTGGCACTTTCTATTCACACAATACAATGTTGCAACAAAAAACATAGCAAAGAGACTAAAACGTACTTACCAAAGTTGAAAGAAAGCAGTCACGTTTCATTATACCTCTTAAAATTTCATTTAGCTTTATTTTGAAGCCCCTATCAGCCTAAAAATTCATACATTGTTTTTTTACTGATTCCCTACCATTTATGCACATTTTTACTTGATAGGCAGAGACCTTTGTATTGAATTGATTCTCAACAATATCTCCCTTTTTCTTTAAATATTTTTATTGACTTCAGAGAGGAAGAGAGAGATAGAAACATCAATGATGAGAGAGAATCATTGATCGGCTGCCTCCTGCACACCCCACACTGGGGGTTGAGCCCACAACCCAGGCATGTGCCTTGACCAGGAGTAGAACTGTGACCTCCTATTTCCTAGGTCGACACTCAACTACTAAGTCATGCCAGCTAGACCTCTCTTTTTTTACTTATATTCTTTGGAGCACTAGATGTCTAATCAGATATCACATGAACCTGCCTTCTAGTAGCACTGGGGCACAATTAATCATTATTGTAACCCTATTATGTAATCTTTGCAAATACCTTTCAGTTGGCTTTATTTATAACAGACGGGATCCGTACCATTTCATAAACTATTCAATTAAAATTTCTTCAATAAAGTGAATGCAGCCGAAACCGATTTGGCTCAATGGATAGAGCGTTGGCCTGCGGACTGAAGGGTCCCGGGTTCGATTCCGGTCAAGGGCATGTACCTTGGTTGCGGGCACATCCCCAGTGGGAGGTGTGCAGGAGGCAGCTGATCGATGTTTCTCTCTCATTGATGTTTCTAGCTCTCTATCCCTCTCCCTTCCTCTCTGTAAAAAATCAATAAAATATATTTTAAAAAAAATAAAAAATAAAATAAAGTGAATGCAGTGGGAGGACAAACTGGTAAAATGCTCAATAAGTCTTTGCTAATATCAGAAGAAGAAGAAAGAATTGAAATTATTGTTTGGGCCAGGATAGCCTATAACTTTTCTTTCTCAATAATCATGTTGTCATTGGGCAGATCAGAACCTGTTCCACAGAACACTTTTCACATAATTTAATAGTTACAAGAACAAAAAAGGGGGGGAAAAGTAGGCATTTTGTGTGTACATGTGCATTGAAACTCCAAAAAGGTACAAAGGATGCACCCCTTCATTTTTTTACCCCTCAGCCCACTAGTTAGCATTTCCTGATATTCCAGAAAGGTGAGTATTTAACCTTAATTATGTAGTTATAAAACAGCAATCCATTTTTTTTAATCCTACAATAATATAACCTATAGTAAACTATCCCCATCATTATGAGAAATGCTTTTTGAAATTCTAGCAACCTTAATGAAAATAACAAATGTTTCTAAACATATAAATCTCTTGGGAAAAAACATCACTATTTGACCTGTGATCAAAAACTGACAGGAAAAAAAAAAACCTGACAGTATTCAAAAACTGTTTCCTGCTTACATTTCCCAATCTTCTCTTTCCCACTCCTAAATCCATAAATTTATTTATTGAGATTAGCTAGCAGAAGGTTAGCTCTCCTGTTGAGCATTGAGTCCTCAAGTGTCAACCACCTCCTGTCATAAGTTCCCCACACTTCATTGCATTAATCCCATAGCTCTGTTATTAGGCATTTAGTTTTCTGCCTGTTTTACTAGATCCACAGAACCTGAGGGTGAGAGACAAATTATCTGTATCAGCATTAGTGTTAGTATTCGTATTTAGAGGCACAGCATGCTAAGTAAACACCTGGAATTCTGTATCGGCCAATAAATGCCCACTAAATAAATAAATGAGCAAGGGTGTCAATAGAGCTCCCATGCTATTAATGTGTTTGTCAGTGATTTAAGTCGGGGACTGAATAAGACCTGTAGAACATTTTTAAATTGATTTTTGCCAGAGAAGCATGTTGTTGAGTTAAATTTTAATACCTGTAGGCAAAGCATGTGCTCCTCTTACCAGAGTCTCAACACCTCTCTGTTTACTCCTATCTGGCAGCTCCACACACATTTGCTACCTGACGGACCCTCACAGTAATTGAGTTTACGGCTCCTGAACTACATATTACATGAGAAATGATATTCATTATGTTTACAGATATAAAATAAGTTGTACATATAGATTGAAATAAAATCCATTTTAATAGAAATAAAAGGTTTGTACACATAGGTAGGAAAAGAAATGAGAAAAATCTATTAAAATGATATAACATGATAGACTTTTAAAGCAAGTTTTATAACACCATAGCTAACATAGTAGCCGTTAGCGTATTTAATCATCCCACATCCTCAATACCCATCTAGACAAGAACCAGAGCCTCCCATGGAAAATACAGAGATGGGGACTGGGTGGCCACCAGTGTCATTAGAGGTTAGAAGAGAAAGCCTGATCATGGGGAGTATCTACAAGGAGACTAGAAAACCATATCATGTGGCTCTTTTTAAGATGGAATAGGCCCAGCTGGCATAGCTCAGTGGTTAAGCCTCAACTTATGAGCCAGGAGGTCATGGTTCAATTCCCGGTCAGGGCACATTCCCAGTTAGTGGGGTGTGCAGGAGGCAGCTGATCAATGATTATTTCTCATCGTTAATGTTTCTCTCTCTCCCTTTCCCTTCCTCTCTGAAATAAATTTTAAAAAAGAAAAATATATATATATATATATATATATATATATATATATATATATATATTAAAGATGAGCAAAAGCAATGTCACCATTTATTTTAGTCAGCCAGCCAGAACTCCAGAAACAGGAGGGGAAGAAATTTTTTAAAGGGAAACAAAAAAATTGTTTTTAAAACAAAAAAGTTGTAAGAAGACAAATTCTCCTGAAGAAGGATCAGAGAAAAGTCAAGTTTTTAGGCAACATTCTGAGGACACTCCCCTTTTTTTTTTGGTTAAATAAGCAATTGGGTTCTTTACGCAATGCTAACCGCTGCCAAGAGAGAAGCTCCAGATAAACAACCCAATCAAGAAATGGGCAAAGGACCTAAATAGACACTTCTCGAAAGAGGACAGAAAGAAGGCCAAGAGACATATGAAAACATGCTCAAAGTCACTAATCATCTGAGAAATGCAAATCAAAATGACAATGAGGTACCATCTCACACCTGTCAGAATGGCTCTCATCAACAGATCAACAAACAAGTGCTGGCGAGGATGTGGAGAAAAAGGAACCCTCACACATTGCTGGTGGGAATGCAGACTGGTGCAGCCACTGTGGAGAACAGTATGGAGTTTCCTCAAAAAACTAAAAGTGGAACTCCCATTTGACCCAGTGATCCCACTTCTAGGAAGATATCCCAAGAAACTAGAAAGACCAATCAGAAAGGATATATGCAACCCTATTTCATAGCAGCACAATTCACTATAGCTAAGATTTGGAAACAGCCTAAGTGCCCATCAGCAGATGAGTGGATTAGAAAACTGTGGTACATCTACACAATGGAATACTATGCTGCTATAAAAAAGAAGGAATGTTTACCATTTGCAACAGCATGGATGGACCTGGAGAGCATTATGCTAAGAGAAATAAGCCTGTCAGAGGAAGATAAATATCCCATGATCTCACTCATATGTGGGATATAATGATCAACATAATTTGATGAACAAGAATAGATCCAGAGACAAATGTTAGGGAAGTGGGGGAGGTTAGAGAGCAACCAAAGGACTTGTATGCATGCATATTAGCATAACCAATGGACACAGACACTGGGGCAGTGGGGGCTTGCCCGGGGTGGAAATGACTGTGGGGTGGGGGTCAATTGGGGGAAAAAGAGACATATGTAAAACTTTAGATAATAAATTTTAAAAAAATAAAAAAGAGAGAAGCTCCAGGAGGCATAAGCCCAAGTCAGACAGCATGTTCAACTAAGCACTGTGTGTATTATCAGAGTTCTCCAGAAAAGCAGAACCAATAATATATACACAGATATATATATAAGGATATTTGTTATAAAATTAGACTATAGCAGTTATAGAAGCCAAAAAGTCTCATGATCCACCATCTGCATGCTAGAAGAAAGCATTTGGTATAATTCAGGCTGAGACTAAAGGCCTAAGGGAGTGGGGGGTGTCGGCGGGGGGGCGGGGGGTGCAGTCTAATGTCCAAGGGCTAGAGAAGGTGGAAGTCCCAGGGCCCCAACACAGGTGAGGGTGGATTTTTACTCAGTCTACTGATTCAAATACTAACCACTTCCAGAAACATCCTCACAGACACCCAAAAATAATATTTTACCAGTTATTTGGACATATCTTAGGCAGTCAAGTTGGCACATAAAACCAACTATTATACTGTATAAACACACCCTGACTTCAGTTTCTTTCCCTAGTAAAAAAATTAGATCCAAAGGCATTAATAAAAATTATGGAATATTTCCTCTGTGCTAGATATCATGATTGTTGCTAAGAAAAAGAATTATAAAGGACATGCTGTGTCCCCACACAGTCAGGTGATACTGTGTGGTAACTTTGGTCTTCTCTTTGTTACAGCACACAATTTACATGCAAAACAACTGTTTTCAGTAACATGTCTCTTCACGGTCAATGACTGCTCTGAACAGTTCCGTATACTCTAAGGGTATATATCAGAATCTTTGAGAAGTCATGGTATTTGAGGTAGTTTGAAAAGTCTCCCTTTGAGATTCTTATAGGTGCTCCCCGCTAAGGATATGCTAGCCCTAGCTGGTTTGGCTCAGTGGATAGAGTGTCGGCCTGCAGACCAAAAGGCCCCAGGTTCAATCCTGTTCAAGGGCACGTACTTCGGTTGCAAGCTCCTCCTTGGTCCGGGCCCTGCAGGAGGCATCCAATCGATGAGTTCCTCTCTCTTTCCCTCTCTCTTCCACTCTCTAAAAATATTTTCAGGTAAATATTAAAAAGAAAAAGAAAAAAGAATATGCTATTCACCAGTTAAGAACAGTATGTTTAGTGAGGCTTAAGGATTAGAAAATGGAGAAAGTAGTAGAAACTATTGTCAACTTATACACAAGATTTATTAATTCTAAAGTCATAACGTAAATCAAAATTGTGTGCTACAAAGTCAGCCATAAAATTTTCTAAATTCTTTATAAAGGGGTACACATGGTTTTATATAAAAAACTTTATTCTGTAATGTGTAAATAAATGTGCAATACACTGTACTCAATAATGTAAAGATCTACTTCCATAGGTCATATTTTGAAATTATAGCATGTTTTAAAACTTGAAAAGCTTAGGCAAATTTATGAAAATATCAACTTGTTATCTCTTCCTATTTCTTATAATCATTTTCATCTTATGGAGACCATTTTTATCTCTTTCTATAACTCTTCTAATCAATGTTCCTCAGTACAATATTTATTCTTACACTCCTTTTAGGAAGCCATTATAATTCCCCCATGAATGCTACATTTCCCTTCTTTGCCAAAGATGGAAAAGAGAAAATCCTCAGTGCAATTCATAGCCCTCTCTCTTTGGTTATGGATAGCCTGTTTCAGATTCCAGTGCATCCACAGCTTAAAACTTACACTTTACCCCGCCTTTTAAGTTCTTTCTCTCATTGGCAATGGATAAAGATGAATTTATGTAAGTTAAATGCCCATCTGATACAATTCCACTGTAATTACAAGATGAATTAACAGTTTCTACAGTGAAGGCATGTGCAATGTGTTACAGATACACTGAGGAAAAAGTCACTAACTCTCTTTCACGGGGGTAAATTTGGAAAACCATAACCAAGGAGATAATATTTAGAGTCTTGAAAAATGTATTAAAAATTAACAGTGAAAGATGATGGTAGTAGATTGAATATTCTAGCAAAAACATAAGTGAATAAAAGAGACATAAAATGATCCAGTACGCTCAAGAAATGATGAAAAGATAAAACATTAAAGAAAAATATATTGGTGAGCATATATGAAGAGGGAGGAATAGAACCAATAAATACTGGTTCCAGATGATGGCTAGTTTCCTATGTCTTGGGAAGATATACAGCCTTTATCCTATTATCAAAAGGTAACTAACTAGAGAACTTGAGCAAAGAGTAATATGATTCAGGGTTTTTTGCTTGCTGGTTTTAGAAACATAACTCAAATAGCAACATGGGATATGGATTGGGGATAGAAAAAGGAATAAGAAAAAAGGAGGACTTCGCTTAAGCTCAAATGGGAATAAAAAAAAGAGTGACAGAGTCGAACATGGACTTGGCAATTTGGTTGATCATAATACACTGCAGAGGTTAATAAAGCAGGCTTTGAAACCAGACTTCCAGGGTTTCTATCTTATTCCACCATTGTAGGACCATGGGGAAATTAACTCCTATAAGCCTCAGTTGCCTGTCAGTTAAAGAATGTCTCCCACGTAAGATTATACTTGAAATATGTATGTAAAGTACCCAGTGCCATTCTGACACACAGTAAAAATTCACTAACTGTTAAGTATCATTACTGGCTACGATAAAAGGAGAGAGATGAAAGGAGGGAGAAATAAAGGACAATTCCCAGGTTTCCTACCTGAGTAATGAAGTGAAGCGCAATACCTAGAGACATTGTATTGCATCAGTGGGTGGGCTGCATTGACAGGCTCCTCTCCCTCTTGCTTCTTGTTGGATCCAGCCTGTAAAAAGCACCTGGAAAGAACCAGAGAGAGAAAAGGGTGTCAGGGCACCTACTCTCTTTTTCCTCGTGGAATTGTTACAAGCTGTCTGCTTCCACTGAAGAGCCCCAACTGCTGCTTGTCCATTCTGCTATTTCTAGCTCCCAAATCCTGTGCTGTCCTTTGTGGCTTCTCCATGCCTTGGGAATAGTCCCTCTATTAAACTCTTCTAGAATTGCCCAGTTTGAGTGTGCCATTTCTGGTTCCTCCAAGACCCCGAGTGACACACTGAGACAGAGGTATCCTGGAATCAAGACGCCTGTGGAGCGTGGGGGGAATAGAAGCACATTTGAATACATTGGGGGAGGGAAAGGATTGATCTAAACGTTTGGGAGCTGATTCTTCCCTGGGCATACACTGGGGAACCTTCAGTCAGTGAAAGAAACTAAGTATTTTTCTCCCCCTCTTCAGACCCTCTTAACCAGCAGCCACCTTCTACCCAGTCCATGAGAGCCCAAATCCTCTACAGTCCGTAGTTCTTACTGCCCGGAGGGACTTCTTTCCCCAGCTCTGGGACCCTGGGCTAGGGGTCTGGTATGGGGCTGGGACTCCTTGCTCCTTTGGGCAACCTCCACAGAGGCGATCTTCCTTCTGATTAAAAAAGCGGCCCACGTGGGTGCCAGACCAACCAGTTCCGTGCCTCCGCACCTCCTACCAGTCTCAATGCACTTTCTTCTTTACCTCTCTAGTTGTAGTGCTTCCACTCAGCCAGCTTTCCCGCGGTTCTGGATGATAGTAGTTCTGATTTTAGTTGTAATTTTGATGTGGTTGTGGGAGGCAGTAAGTACAGGCATTTACCTATGCCACCACCTTGGGTCTGTCGCCTAGCATCTTCTTTAGCCTACCTTTTCTGCTCTTGTCCTGCAGAGCCATACTTACCTTGTATGGTTGCCCTCAGGCCCTCCTGTATAGGTAGTTCGCCCCGGAATTGTTATTTTACAGTATTCATGTGGATATTGTACCTCCACGATATTAATAACCTCCAATAAAGGTGACCACCAGAGAAAGGCAAATTAGGGGATAGGAGAGAAAGAAGAAGAGGAAAAAGAAAGAAAGAAGAAGAAAAAAAAAAAGGAGTGTCAAAATGAAATTGTGAAAAGGGTAAAAAAGAAGATAAAAAGAATAAGAGAGACAAGAAAGAGACTAAGAGAGAAAGGGAAACAGACTATATGGAAGAAGCAGAGGACCGCATCAGTGAGCTAGAAGACAAGATGGAAAAAAATACCCAAGTAGAGCAACTTCTAGAAAAAAAAATTAAAAGGCAGGAGGAGAGCCTAAGGGAACTTTGGGACAACACGAAACAAAACAACATCTGCATAATAGGGGGTCCAGAAGGAAAGGAAGCTGAGCAAGGAATAGAAAACCTCTTTGAAGAAATAATGACAGAAAATTTCCCTGATATAGAGAAGAAAAAACCCACACAAATCCAAGAAGCTCACAGAGTCCCAAGCAAAATGAACCCCAAAAGACCGACGCCAAGGCACATTATAATTAAATTGGCAAACACCAACGACAAAGTAAGAATCTTAAAAGCGGCCAGAGAGAGACAGAAAGTTACATACAAAGGAACCCCCATCAGACTAGCAACTGATTTCTCAACAGAAACTCATCAGGCCAGAAGGGAATGGAATGAAATATACAAAGTCATGCAAAGGAAGGGTCTGAATCCAAGAATACTGTACCCAGCAAGGCTATCAATCAAAATTGAAGGTGAAATCAGGAGCTTCACAGACAAAAAAGGACTAAGGGAATTTATTACCACCAAACCAGCAATGCAAGAAATGCTAAAGGGTCTACTGTAAAAAAAAAAAGAAATAGGAAGCGAAGAAGGAACACAGGTGTAAAGAATAGGAATGGCGACAAATAAGTACCTATCAATAATAACTTTAAATGTAAACGGATTAAATGCCCCAATCAAAAGACATAGGGTAATGGATTGGATAAGAAAACATGACCCATATATCTGCTGTCTACAAGAAACCCACCTCAGAAAAAAAGACGCACACAGACTGAGGGTGAAGGGATGGAAAAAGGTTTTCCAGGCAAATGGAACTGAAAAAAAAGCTGGGGTAGCAATACTTATATCTGACAAATTAGATCTCAAGCTGAAGGACATAACAAGAGATAAGGAAGGCCACTTCATAATACTAAAGGGAGCAATCCAACAAGAAGAAATAACTCTGGTAAACATATTTGCACCCAATACAGGAGCACCCAAATACATAAAAAAACTCCTGGAGGATATCAAGGGAGAGATTGACAGCAATACAATCATAGTAGGAGACTTTAATACCCCACTATCACCATTGGACAAATCCTCTAAACAAAAAATCAGCAAAGAAATATCAATCCTAAATGACTCACTAGACCAGATGGAATTAATTGACATCTTCAGAACATTTCACCCCAAAGCCACAGAATATACATTCTTCTCAAGTGCACATGGGTCATTTTCAAAAATAGACCATATGTTGGGACATAGGCAAAGTCTCTTCAAATTCAAGAAGATAGAAATCATATCAAGCATCTTCTCCAACCACAGTGGCATAAAACTGGAAATCAACTACAGTAAAAACAACCCAAAGAAATCAAACACATGGAGGCTAAACAACATGCTATTAAACCATGACTGGGTTACCAGAGAGATCAAAGAATAAAAAACATCATGGCAACTAATGACAATGAAAACACTACAATCCAAAATCTATGGGACACAGCGAAAGCAGTCTTGAGAGGGAAATTCATAGCTCTACAAGCCTACTGCAAAAAACAAGAAACAATGGTAATAAACTACCTAACCCAACAACTCAAAGAGTTAGAAAAAGAGCAACAAGAAAAGCCCAGTGTATCAGAAGGAAGGAAATAATAAAGATCAGAGCACAGATAAACGACATAGAGACCAAAGAAACAATACAAAAGATCAACAAAACCAAGAGCTGGTTCTTTGAAAGGATAAACAAGATTGATGAACCTCTAGCCAGGCTCACCAAGAAGCAAAGAGAGAGGACCCAAATAAACAAAATCAGAAATGAAAGAGGTGAAATAACAACAGATCCCGCCGAAATACAAAGGATTGTTAAAAAATACTACGAACAACTCTATTCCAACAAACTGGACAACCTGGAGGAAATGGACATATTCCTAGAAAAATATAACCTTCCAAAACTCAGTCAAGAAGAATCTAAACAGCTCAATATGCCAGTAACTATGGAAGAAATTGAAGCAGTCATCAAAGAGCTTCCGGCAAACAAAAGCCCGGGGCCAGACGGCTTCACAGGAGAGTTTTACCAAACATTCAAGGAAGAACTGAAACCTATCCTCCTCAGACTATTCCAAAACATTCAAGAGCAAGGAACACTTCCAAGCTCCTTCTATGAAGCCAGCATCACCCTAATACCAAAACCAGATAAAGACAACACAATGAAGGAGAATTACAGGCCAATATCCCTCATGAATGTAGATGCCAAAATCCTCAACAAAATTCTAGCAAATCGGATCCAGCAGTACATCAGAAAGATCATACACCATGACCAAGTAGGGTTTATTCCAGGAATGCAAGGATGGTACAATATCCGAAAATCAATAAATGTGATACATCACATAAACAAATTGAAAGATAAAAATCACATAGTCATATCAATTGATGCAGAAAAAGCATTTGACAAAATCCAACACCCTTTCTTGATAAAAACTCTCAACAAGGTGGGAATAGAAGGATCAGACCTCAACATAATAAAAGCTATATATGATAAACCCACAGCTAACATCATACTCAATGGGCAAAAACTAAAACCATTTCCCCTAAGAACAGGAACAAGACAAGGATGCCCACTCTCACCATTCCTGTTTGACATAGTACTGGAAGTATTAGCCATTGCAATTAGACAAGAAGAAGAAATAAAAGGCATCCAAATTGGAAAAGAAGAAGTAAAGCTGTCCTTATTTGCAGATGACATGATATTGTACATAAAAAACCTGAAAGACTCCATCAAAAAACTAACAGACTTAATAAGTGAATTCGGCAATGTAGCAGGATACAAAATTAATGCCAAGAAATCTATGGCATTTCTATACACCAACAGTGAACTTACAGAAAGAGAGACTAAAAAAGCAATCCCATTTTCCATTGCACCAAAAAAATTAAGATACTTAGGAATAAACCTAACCAAGGAGGTAAAAGACCTATATGCAGAAAACTACAGGACACTGAAAAAAGAGATAGAGGAAGATGTAAACAGATGGAAGAACATACCATGTTCATGGATTGGTAGAATCAACATCATCAAAATGTCCATACTACCCAAAGCAATCTATAGATTCAATGCACTCCCCATTAAAATACCAACAGCATATTTCACAGACCTAGAAAGAACTCTCCAAAAATTCATCTGGAATAAAAAAAGACCCCGAATAGCCACAGCAATCCTGAGAAAGAAGAATAAAGTAGGAGGGATCTCAATACCAGATTTCAAGCTGTATTACAAAGTCACTGTCCTCAAAACAGCCTGGTACTGGCACAAGAACAGACATATAGATCAATGGAATAGAATAGAGAATCCAGATATCGACCCAAACCAATATGCACAATTAATATTTGACAAAGGAGGCATGAGCATACAATGGAGTCAAGACAGTCTCTTCAATAAATGGTGTTGGGAAAATTGGACAGATACATGCAAAAAAATGAAACTAGATCACCAACTTACACCATACACAAAAATAAACTCAAAATGGGTACAGGACTTAAATATAAGACGGGAAACCATAAAAATACTAGAGGAATCCACAGGCAGCAAAATCTCAGACATATGCCAAAAGAACTTTTTCACTGATACTGCCCCTAGGGCAATGGAAGCCAAAGAGAAAATAAACAAATGGGACTACATCAAAATAAAAAGCTTTTGCACAGCAAAAGAAACCATCAACAAAACAACAAGAAACCCCACTGCATGGGAGAACATATTTGCAAATGGTATCACTGATAAAGGTTTAATATCCAACATCTACAGGCAGCTTATACAACTTAATAAAAGGAAGATAAATGATCCAATAAAAAAATGGGCAACAGACCTAAATAGAATCTTTTCGAAAGAAGACAGAAGGAAGGCCAAGAGACACATGAAAACATGCTCAAAGTCTCTAATTATCCGAGAGATGCAAATCAAAACGACAATGCGATACCATCTCACACCTGTCAGAATGGCTATCATCAACAAATCAACAAATGACAAGTGTTGGCGAGGATGAGGAGAAAAAGGAACCCTTGTGCACTGCTGGTGGGAATGCAGACTGGTGCAGCCACTGTGGAGAACAGTATGGAGTTTCCTCAAAAAACTGAAAATGGAACTCCCATTTGACCCAGAAATCCCACTCCTAGGAATATATCCTAAGAAACCAGAAACACCAATCAGAAAGGATATATGCACCCCTATGTTCATAGCAGCACAATTTACAATAGCTAAGATGTGGAAACAGCCTAGGTGCCCGTCAGCAGATGACTGGATCAGAAAACTATGGTACATCTACACAATGGAATACTATGCTGACATAAAAAAGAAGGAATTACTACCATTTGTAGGCACTTGGATGGAATTAGAGAACATTATGCTAAGTGAAATAAGCCAGTCAATGAAAGAAAAATACCACATGATCTCACTCATTTGGTGATAATGAAAAACATTATAAACTGATGAACCAAAAGATAGTTACAGAGGCAGAAAAGCATCAAACAGACTGTCTAATTACAGCGGTAAGGTTAGGGAGAGGTGGGGGAAATAAGAGATCAACTGAAGGACTTGTATGCATGCATATAAGAGTAACCAACAGATGCAAAACATTGGGGGGGGGCATGTATGGGAGTGGGGTGTGGGGTGCAATGGTAAGATATGTACACATATAATACCTTAATAAAAATTTGAAAGAAAAAAAAAAAAGAACTACGGACTGTAAAAACCAGTGCAGATCGGGGCTGAGTGACACACAGGCTGCTGGAGACCCAGCTGCTCCTCTTAAAAGGCCAACACCACAAACTGAACTTACAAGATCCTGCTTCCTCTGAGCTCCAGCACCAGAGTGAAGGTCTGGGGGACCCAGACACATACGGGAAGAAACGGGACTGTCTGGCATTAGGGCAGGAACTTGGGGTCAGCTTTCTTCCAGATAGAGGTGCTCGCAGTGGTCATTGTTCCTGTGCTGGGACCTCCCTAGTTGCAGGGCTGACTAGCAGGCATTTCTATTTGCTCCACCCTGGTGATTCCCTGAGACCCTGCCCTACCCAATTTACAACCCCACCCAAGATGTGTGCAGCAGCTTTTGCATATGAATGGTCTGTCCTTTCTCAGGCTAAAACTCTGTTAAACAAGCTGTAGCTGGGTCAGGGAGCCCCAAACCTATCAATAAAAGGCTCAAAAACCGGCACCAGCACGAGCCTGCCTTGCTTCATATCTGGGCCTTGTCTGGGCACTTCCAAACCTGATACAAAGAGGAGGAATCTGCAGATCTCTCTGTAGCTCCTGCTGGATGGCCTCAGGCAGTGGCTGACTTTGCACCTTCCTGGAGACCCAAGAGCCAGTGTACTAGTGGTCAGTGTCAGACCATACCAGATTACAACTCTTCCCATCCAAAAGCAACACATTCAAGGGGCAGACTCAGTGAGCACCAAAGCCCCACTGAAGCAAGTCCTGCTCCATAAGGGTGTCTCCTACACAGCAGCTTCCCCACTGTAGTCACAGCTGGTCCCCCCAGCCAATAGGCCTGGAGGTCAATTCTTCCCAGTGACATCAACAGCAATGAAGGCTCAACTACAACAAAACTGTGCACACAGCCCACAAAGGGGTGCACCAAGAGCGTCCACCTCAGGTGATTGGGGAGGTTGAGCCACTGGGCCCTATAGGACACCTACTACACAAGGCCACTCTATCAACTCAAGGAAACTTAGCAGCTACCCAATACATAGAAATAAACACAGGGAAGCAGACAAAATGCGGAGACAAAGAAACATGTCACAAATGAAAGAAATGGAAGAAAGCAAACTACTGGATATAGAGTTCAAAACCACGGTTATAAAGTTACTTGAGAATCTTCTAGAAAGCTCCAAGGAATTTAGTGAGACTCTCAAGGGTCTTAGTGAGAATGCCAAAAAAAAATGGAAAAGGAATAGTCAGAAATTAAACATACACTGACAGAAATAAAGAATAATATACAGGGATTCAGCAGTAGATTAGAGGATCCCGAGAATCAAATCAATGATTTGAAATACAAGGAAGCAAAAAACACCCAACCAGAAGAGCAAAAAGAAAAAAAAATCTAAAAATATGAAGATAGTGTAAGGAGCGTGTAGAACAACTTCAAGTGTACCAACATCCAAATTATGGGGATGCCAGAAGAGAGAGAGCTAGATACTGAAAACCTATTTGAAGAAATAATGACAGAAAACTTCCCCTACCTGGGTGAAAGAAATAACTTACAAGTCCAGGAAGTACAGAGAACCCCAAACAAGAGAAATCCAAAGAGGACCACACCAAGACACATCATAATTAAAATGCCAAGGGCAAAAGACAAAGAGAGAATCTTAAAAGCAGCAAGAGAAGAACAGTTAGTTACCTACAAGGGAGTGCCTATAAGACTGTCAGCTGATTTCTCAACAGAAACTATGCAGGCCAGAAGGGAGTGGCAAGAAATATTCAAAGTGATGAATAGCAAGAACCTACAACTAAGAATATTCTACCCAGCAAAGCTATCATTTAGAATTGAAGGTCAGATAAAGAGCTTCACAAACAAGAAAAAGCTAAAGGAGTTCATCACCACCAAACCAAGATAAAAGAATATGAATAACAAAGTGACAACAAGTACATATCTATCAACAAGTGAATCTAAAAATCAAATGAATAAAAAGTCTGATGAACAGAATAAACTGGAGAATGGAATAGAATCAGGGGCACGGAAATGGAACAGACTGACAATTCTCAGAGGGAAAGGAGTGTGGGGAGGGTGCAGGAAGAGATTACACAAAGATCTTATATGCATGTATGCATTACCTATGGACACAGACAATAGGGTGGCGAGGGCCTGGGGTGGGGTGGGAACCAGGTGGAGGGGAGCTATGGGAGGAAAAAAGAGGGACATCTGTAATAATCTCAACAATAAAGATTAATTTTTTTAAAAAAAAGAAGATGCCAGGCATTTGGCAAGGGCAACCACATAATTAGAAGTGGTGAGGAAATAAGTCATCAAGAGAATATACCTAAAAAAAAAAAAAAACATAGTGGAACCATTCACACCTTAGTGGAGACCAACTCAGGATATGTGATGGACCAGGCAGCCCCGTCTACCCTGCAAAAGGCAGACTGGTGCCAAAGACCAGGAGAGGTGGGCTGGACATCAGGGAGGGCGAGTGGAGAAGAGTTATTGCCCAGATGTCCCTCTCCCAATGCCAGAGGATATAAAAGCTTCTTTTTACACCCAAATGCCCTCTTGGAAAAAGAAGGGGGATAAGAGGATCCTTCAGAGTAGAAGGAAAATTTGAGAGACTGAGAAATGAGGGGAAAAAAATAAGACATTCAAGATTTGAAATCTGCAAAGAAAGTTTAAAAGCATGTTTCAAATCAGAAAAAAAAAAAAAATAAGGCATTCAAGACTTGAAATCTGAAAAGAAAGTTTAAAAATTTCCCAATCATTGGCCCATTTCAGGTCCATTTTTTAATTAGTGGAATTAATTAACCTCCGGCATTCCAAGTGATTCTTATGGAAATGTGGAAAAACACTATTCTACATAGTCAGCTAATTTAAAGTTTTATTTAATAAATGAACAATTAATTAAGACCTTGGTCATTTACCTAAGGCATATCCTAGCCCAATGGTCAGCAAACTCATTAGTCAACAGAGCCAAATATCAACAGTCCAATGATTGAAATTTCTTTTGAGAGCCAAATTTTTTAAACTTAAACTATATAGGTAGGTACATTGTTATTAACTTAATTAGGGTACTCCTAAGCTGGCCTTTGCTAAAAACGTGGTATTTTGTGGAAGAGCCACACTCAAGGGGCCAAAGAGCCGCATGTGGCTCGCGAGCCGCAGTTTGCCAACCATTGCCCTAGCCCATAGATTCAGAGTTTGGTACATAATTTTGAAATTATTGTTTTTTAAATAGCTATGCTGTCTTCTGAAAAAAATAGATATTATAGAATATAAAATATACTTTTTAATTTTATTTTTCAATTATAGATGAATGCAATATTATTTTGTATTAGTTCCACTTGTACAGCATAGCAGTTAAATAATTACATACTTTAAAAAGTGATTCCCCCAATATTTCAAGTATCCACCTGGCATAATACATAGTTATTGGCTATATTCCCTATGCTATACTTTTACCTCCCCATGACTATTTTACAACTACTAATTTGTACTTAATCACTGCACCCTTTTCACCCAGCCCCCAGACCCTCTCCCCTTGGACAACCATCAGTCTGTTCTCTGCATCTCTGCATCTATTTTTATCTTGTTTATTCATTCATTTTGTTCTTTACATTCCACATATAAGTGATATCATGGTTAAAATTACATTTCTGCTTCAACTGAACTATGTGCATGCCTTTAGAGCATCCTTATAGTGAAGGATGCTCCACTATGTCTGGGAACAGTTCTGGAACTCATTGGCATATAGGTCATGTTGTAGTCATGGAAGAGGATGAAGCAGCAAAGACAGACAATGGAGAGTAACACAAAGTAGGGGACAAAATCAGAACCATGAGTAACACCCACATTAAAAAGATAGAGAGGGAGAAATTACTTGAATAAACAAGGAATAAACAGATTGGAAGGTAATCCAGAGACCACAGTTGCAAAAAAAAAAAAAAAAAAAAAAAAAACTGGAAGAGGAGGAAATCATTCTAAAGAGAGAAAAACCATTGCTGCCAAATTCTTCAGAGGAAGAAAAGATAAGATAGGACAGAAAAGAGGACATTAGAGTATGTTCCCTAAAGGCCAAAAAAGAAGAAGAGAAAGAGGAAGGAGGAAGAAGGGAAGGAGGAGGAGGAGGAGGAGGAGGAGGAGGAGGAGGAGGAGGAGGAGGAGGAGGAGGAGGAGGAGGAGGAGGAGGAGGAGGAGAAAGAGGAGGAGGAGGAGGAGAAAGAGGAGGAGGAGGAAGAGGAGGAGGGGGAGGAGAAAAAGGAGAAGGAACGAAAGAGGAGAAGATCCTAAGCCTATAAGTCTGTCATGCTGTCAATGACTTGAGACCTTGCCTAATACTGGCTAATACTGTGTCTAAACACCCCAGGAACATAATATAAAGTTTATTTTTTTATGTTATGCATTTTAACATCAAATATATTCATAAAGCTATTAAAAAGTGTAAGACAGCTACATAGTAAACTAAGCATTTTATGAACAAATATCTCTATCTGAGTTTAAATGTATGACTCTTTGGTGTTCGTTTCAATACTCTCATCAAAAAGTTACAAATAGAACAGTGCCCATTTGGGTTTCTGTTAATTGCACACTTGTCCATGACCTCTGCTAGCTATTATTCAATAAATGAGGCAGGAAGAAAGGACAAAAAAATGAAACGAGAAAAAAAAAATGGGACACTTCAGTACCAAGATTTTATATAACATAATTACTTGATTGTAACACTGAAATTTCTCACTGTCAGCAAAGCTTCATCAGAAATTTTAGAACTTGATGATTGATGTGACTTAGTGCCCAAAAGAAATTGTGCTTAAGTTATATAAACGACTAAAGTCTGTGACAGAAGATTGCACCTAAATATAACAAAAAATGACATAGCAACATTAATCACACAATAAATGAAAATGTTTGGTCTCATATTTGATTTACTGACCCATAATCTAATTTTTCTTTGAACTGAAAGAGTCTGTTTGTCCAGAGAGATGCTTGCTGGGATAGTCTAATGGGGATGTGATGTATATTTCAGTAAATATTCTGAGAATGTTATATCGTGGACAAAGTTATTTATATACAACTATTATACTTAATGGGGTAACTGAATTGGAAGACTTCTCTTTTCTGGCTGTTGCCCCCCCTATAATTTTTGCACATATGTTCGTTTAGTCTCCACTGAGATACTTTCATCATTTATTGACAGAAATTTATCAGTGATTGCCCACCTGCTCAGCATGAACTAGGCCAGCCTTTAAGTACTATAATGGGAGAGAGTATTCAGGTCACAAAAGTGCAAATTTGCAGAAACATAACTTCCTCTGTGATTAGAAGAGAATTCTAGTAATTGCTAGAGAATTTCACCCTTAACATCCACATCGGGGAATTCTTTCCGACGTTCCCTGATGCAAGACACAAAGTCCAGGATTTAACTTTCCTTTTGTTTTCCTTTTCATTAAATTTATTGGGGTGACACTGGTTAACAAAATTATACAGGTTTCAGGTGCACAATTCTACGACATATCATCCGTACACTGTACTGTGTGTTCACCACCCCAAATCAAGTCTCCTGTCCATCACCATTTATCCGCCCTATACCCTCCTCCACCTCCCCCAAACCCCCATTCCCCCCACAATCACCACACTGTTGTTCGTTTCCATGAGTTCTTTTTGTGTGTTTTTTGTTGTCATTTCTTAACTTTCAGACGATGCTCCCAGGAGTTTTCTGCCTTCTACCTTGAGAACAAGGGCTGAGAGTCTTTTCGGTGTACTCTAATCTTTCACAAAGAAGCTGATCACTCTATGCCTCAGATCTAATGGAGTGCATCCCACAAGCACCTGTGGACCAAGGCACTCACATCCCAGCTTCCAAGAGTATAGGCTGCTGATAGGTCATAGCTGGGTTTCCCTCCTGGAATCTGGGAGCCACCTAACCCAAGGTTATGCCCCTCCCCAGTGGCAGTCCACATCCAATGACTGGTTAAGGAAGAGGAATAAGGAGGGGGGAAAGGACCAGTCCTCATACTTTAATTGGGGACAGTTCTAAAGAGCCATATAAACTCCAGAACTTCTTTATTGCAACTACCAGACAGTTTCAATCTCTCTCTCTGCCTAATCCTATTCCTTCAATACCCCCACATCCAATTCCTGAGTGCATTCATTAATAAAATTCGCTCATGCAAATCTCCATCTCAAAGCCTGACCTAAAGCAGTAGAAGGCAGGAGTGCTCCTAAAAAGTAGATTCTAAAATAGAAAATATAGTCAATACTACTGTAATAATTACATATGGTGCCAGGTGGGTACTGGAAATATTGGGGGAAACGCTTTGTCTAGCTACTATGCTATACACCTGAAACTAATAGAAAATAATATTGTATGTAAACTGTAATTGAAAAAAATTTTAAAACTTAAAAATAATAAAATAAAATGAGATTTTGGAGTTGAATCATCTGCTGATAGCCAGCAGTAAAGACCCCATCACTGGTAAGAGGTGGAGTGCTAATATCCTCTAGCATACTATAGCAATGCAATTATTAAGACTTTCACTTAAAGGCTGGGAAAGGAAAGCACTAAATACCTCAAGCTTTTAAGAGATTTGGGGGAAGTAGTACAAGATTATGGAAACTAAGGAAGGAATGGCTGTGGCTGAGGGCTAGTAATTCACTGGAAGAAAACAATGAAAAAAATGGAGATAATTAATCACCAATTTAAGGTAATGTGTGACTGCCAGAGGGATTCCTTGGCAGCACATACACAATCTCTGCTCTACTGTAGGTGAAAGGCCAAGAAAGCTGAGGTACTTATCCAGAACTGAATTATAAAGTAAGCAGAATTCCGGGGCAGGTTAAATTCTAAAATAGGCAACTCCGCAATGTCAAGACCAAAACCTGGAATTAGTAAACCTGGAATAAGAATGTCTAGATTTATGCACTTAAAATTCTTCAATACCCAGATTTTCTTGACCATTCTGGGCTCATTGGTAGTAGTCTATTTCTCCCTGTTAAAAACCAGCATTTCCCCGCTTACTTGAAGACAATGCAGAGACTTATGCCTTTCAATACAACACGTCTCTCTCAAGATCTACCCTATCCTGTATGGACCTCCAGTATGATGTCAAGAATCCATGAGGAATTGCCATGCAATACCAAGAGCAACATTACATGCTAATAATTCAACCAGTCCCCCCCCCCTTTTTTTTAAGGAAACCTGTGACCATTTACTCAGGTAATCGTACACTGGAGAAAGAGAATATCCAGAAATTTCAAGAACATATTTATTATTCAGGAACCCAAAGTCATCTGGGACTCCATGTCAGAATGAAGGCACATGGTAATAAATAGATTCTCTAGGTCCAGTTTACAATGGGTGCAATGGGGCCATGGAACAACCCAGTAATCATTTCCTCTATCCTTCACGTTATGTTGGAGTATACAAACATGGCAGTTAGCAACCCCATCGCCTAACCCAGGTTGGTATCTTGGCCTCTGGAAGTAAGAGCCATCAGTAAGAAAGACCAGGTGTATGCCTCTGCCCAGATTTGACAGTAAATTGTTAGGCTGCTGCATGGCCTGAGAAAGACTTGGGCAAGATCACTCACTAGGTAAGCCGTCTAAATTGGCAAAAGTAATAACTAAGGGTGAAGAGAACCCAGAATGGGTAGAGAAGAGGAAGGCAATAAGTATCAGGTTATCCTCAAAACCAGTTCCAGTGTTGGCGCTGCTTTTTTTTTTTTTAATTGTCTAAAGTTTTACATATGTCTCCTTTTTCCCTGATTGACCCTCCCCCCGGCCATTCCCACCCCAGGTAAGCCCCCACCACCCAGGTGTATGTATCCATTGGTTGTGCCAATATGCAGGCATACAAGTCCTTTGGTTGCTCTCTAATCCCCTCTCCCTAGCCATTTGTCTCTGGATCTATTTTTGTTCATCAGTTTATGTTGATCATTATATCCCACATATGAGTGAGATCATGTGATATTTATCTTTCTACAACTGGCTTATTTCACTTAGTATAATGCTCTCCAGTTCCATCCATGCTGCTGCAAATGATAAAAGTTCCTTCTTTTTTATAGCAGCACTAGAGGCCCAGTGCACGAAATTCGTGCACAGGGGGGTGTGTCCCTCAGCCCAGCCTGCACCCTCTTCAACCTGGGACCCCTCGAGGGATGTCCGACTGCCCGTTTAGGCCTGATCCAAGTAGGATCGGGCCTAAATGGGCAGTCGGACATCCCTCCCACAATACAGGACTGCTGGCTCCCAACTGCTCACCTGCCTGCCTTCCTGATTGCCCCTAACTGCTTCTGCCTGCCAGCCTGATCACCCCCTAACCACTCTCCTGCCAGCCTGTTTGCCCCTAACTGCCCTTCCCTGTAGGCCTGGTCACCCCTAACTGCCCTCCCCTGCAGGCTTGATCGCCCCCAACTGCCCTCCCCTGCAGGCCTGGTCCCTCCCAACTGCCCTCCCCTGCTGGCCATCTTGTGGTGGCCATCTTGTGTCCACATGGGGGCAGCCATCTTGTGTGTTGGAGTGATGGTCAATTTGCATATTACTCTTTTATTAGATAGAATAGAGGCCTGGTGCACGGGTGGGGGCCAGCTGGTTTGCCCTGAAGGGTGTCCCAGATCAGGGTGGGGGTTCTCTTTGGGTGTGGGGCGGCCTGGGCGAGGGGCCTGTGGTGGTTTGCAAGCCAGCCACGCCCCCCGGTAACCCAAGTGGAGGCCCTGGTATCTGGGATTTATTTATCTTCTATAATTGAAACTTTGTAGCCTTGAGTGGAGGCCTGGGCTTGCCAGGGTGTGTGGAAAGCTTGGCTTCCTCCATTTCCGGGGGCAACTCAAGCCTCCTGCTCACTTCATGGCCGCAGCCATCTTGGTTGGGTTAATTTGCATACTCGCTCCTGATTGGCTGGTGGGCGTGACTTGTGGGTATAGTTGAGTGGTGGTTAATTTGCATACTACTCTTTTATTAGATAGGATAGTATTCCATTGTGTATATGTACCACAGTTTTCTAATCCACTCATCTGCTTATGGGCACTTAGGCTGTTTCCAAATCTTAACTATTGTAAATTGTGCTGCTATGAACATAGGGGTGCATATATACTTTCTGAATGGTGTTTCTGGTTTCTTGGGATATATTCCTAGAAGTGGGATTACTGGGTCAAATGGGAGCTCCATTTTTAGTTTTCTGAGGAAACTCCATACTTTTCTCCACAGTGGCTGCACCAGTCTGCATTCACACCAGCAGTGCATGAGGGTTCCTTTTTCTCCCATCCTCGCCAGCACTTGTCATTTGTTGATCTGTTGATGATAGCCACTCTGACAGGTGTGAGATGGTATCTCATTGTTGTTTTGATTTGCATCTCTTGGATGATTAGTGACTTTGAACATGTTTTCATATGTCTGTTGGCCTTCTGTATGTCCTCTTTCAAAAAGTGTCTATTTAGGTCCTTTGCCCATTTTTTGATTGGATTGTTTATCTTCCTTTTGTTAAGTTGTATGCATTCTCTTTTATTATATATTTAAATAATATTACTTTGTGTATATTGCACTAAAGAAAACATATCATTAACTTAATTTTAACTTTTTTTTTTTTTAGTGCGGCTACTTGAAAATGTAAAATAACATGTGGTCATATTTGTGGCTTGAATTATATTTCTATTGGACAGGTTTGCTTTATAACATCTACATGCAACAAAAATTTCCCCTGAAACCTTTAACCAATAGGAAGCCATCAGTTGCTAAATACATGTGATTTAGCCAATAGAGTAACAGCTATTTAAGTGGCCATGGTCACTTAAATAGGCAGAAAAGTGCATAATGCAAGCTAATGAGAAACTAAAAAAGAAAAACATTCTTCCAGCTGACTCCTTTCTCCCTCTTTATAGGCCTGGCATGAATAGCACCCATGAAGTAGACAGGAGGCTACAGAGATCTGATTATTTCATAATTTTAACAGATGATGAGAATCTTTCCTAAATGCTTTGTCAAAACTCAAAATCTATATTCAGATCACTTCATCAAATAATTATCTCTGCAGCAGTTTCAATTATAGAGAGTCCTGCAGATCTGCTTGCATGGAGGAAATACATCTTAAAAACGAAAGCTCTAAATAAAAGATAGACATTGTATTCTAGAAACAAAGCTTAAAATAATGCAGTAACTACAATATTCAATCATCCACTATAAAATTATCTGCTGTAATCTCCACTTCTGGTTATGGATAGCTAAATAGGGATATATAAACAAACAACATCAAAGTGCCTTTTTGGCTAACTGCCACCCTGCCACTTCTGAACTGAAGCCAATTATAATGACATCACCCTAGCTTCATGTCCTTTACTGACCTTCCCACTCAGGTTGCCAAAATGTATTAAATTTCCCCTCCACAATTTGTCTTTTTCCCTTTGTCTTTGTTTCTTTAAATAATGACTTGACATCACTTGACCTCAACCTACAATTTTGGCTGATAATATCACTGAGCAATTCACTTACATAAATGGCCTTGTGTAATCATCTGTTGTGTCTCAGGAAAATTCATGCAAGAAGAAATTGAATTTGTATGACATGCAACTGAAGAAAATTCTTTTACATATTCTAAAAATCGCCATAGGAATGAGTTTCTAAAGATCATGGTACTTGCCTGGCCAGCAGGCATGGCTCAGTGGTTGAGCATCGACCTATGAACCAGAAGTTCACAGTTTGATTCCCAGCCAGGACACATGCCCAGGTTGCTAGATTTTTAGTGTGGGCCCTCCAAGAGGCAGCCAATCAATGATTCTCTCTCATCATTGATGTTTCTATCTCTCTCTTCCTCTCCCTTCCTCTCTGAAATCAATTAAAATATATATATTTTTTAATATGAAACGCCTCATGAATTTTTGTGTCATCCTTGTGCAGGGGCCATGCTAATCTACTCTGTATCGTTCCAATTTTAGTGTATGTGCTGCCGAAGCAAGCACCAATTAAAATATATTTTTTTAAATATTCTAAAAATCAGACTTCCATTAGATAGCTAAGATGAGATATTCTATAAAGCTGTAGAAATCCAGTTTCTATGGTACTACAGTTATAAAAATATAGTTGTAAACCCACCTGCACATGTTTATTTTAGAACTTTTTAAGTAAAAGTCACCCTGCCCACTAAATTGAAAATGAAAGTGGTTTCCCTTTGGCTGAGGTCTTCAAACATGATTGAAATCTTGAATGTGTTTGAAAATCCACAAATATTAAGAAAGAAAACTATATAATTATTTATCTTTTTGAAATAAAATTAATCCCTTTAGAATATTAAAACAGAATGTTATTTTTCTTTTAAAATTATGGCTTAGTTAATAAAGAATATTTACTGATAGGGTACTTAGTAATAAAATGTGTGCTAATCTATATTATTGTGTTGACTGATTATCTGTGAATTCACACATGCTAGTAAGTCAAGGGTCATTACAATTGTTCAAGTATGAGGATTTTCCCTTTGTTCAAATAAAAAAAAATTCTTCACCTACACAGATATTTAAAAGACCTCAAGTAACCCTGCTCTTCCTTTTTGTACCCTCTGTACTTAGTGCAGCGATAGCATATACATTATATTAATTAGAGGCCCGGTGCACAACATTCATGAACTGGGGGGTGGTCCCTCAGCCCAGCCTGTGCCCTCTCGCAGTCCGGGACCCCTCGGGGGATGTCTGACTGCCAGCTTAGCGGAGACGGGAGAGGCTCCTGCTGTGAGAAGAAACTTTTCTGTCAAAAAGCAGTTTAGAGAAAAAGATGGCGACTGGCAGGAATGTAGGGAGAGAGAGTGTATGAGAGAGTGAGGGAGCAATAGAGGTGTGTGTGGACGTGTGTGGGTGGGTGTGTGAGTGAAATAGGGACAGTTAGACCCTGAAGTTCTTCCAGGGGGCTGCCAATCCAGGCAGTCTTATATGGCAAAACCCCGCTGCCGCCACAAACACTCCGGGGAGGACACCAGCGCACAGAGACCACGCCATCTTGAAGAACAGAAGTGCTTGAGACTAGAATCCTACCCTCACCAACACCCAGTCTGGTCTCAGAAGCAAACCAGGACCGTACAGCCACTCTGGTAAAAGACCTGCGATCACTACTGCAGACCCAGGGACACCAAGACTCCAGGCACCACAGCCGCAGATTTCTGTGAGTCACAAAGCCAATCCCCCTCCCCCGTTGCCCCCGTGGCAGCAACATAGAAACTACCAGACCCCAGCCACACAGTAAGGCTTTCTGCACACACAAAGCAGTGGTGACTCTGCCTGACTTTGAACCTTGGTGTCGGACACGGGAAGTTTGTTCCCCACGACTCATCTCCACGCCCAGGCAGGGAGACTGAGCTAAATTTGAGCCTAGCTGCTCATCCTCAGGGAGGTAGTTTTCTGTGACCAGATCCTGCGCCCACGCAGGGCAGGGAGACAGTGCTGAATTTGAGCCTGGGGATGCAAACCCGGGGAGTTTGTTCCCCACGACCAGACCCTGTGCCCACACATGGAGGCAGCTCTGAATTTGAGCCTGGGTGCATGGACACGGGGAGTTTGTTTTCCACAGTGCACACATGTGTGACCAGACCCCACACCCACACTAAGTGGCAGTGCCACCTGACTTTGATTCAGGGCAAGCGCACACAGAAAGCTGTTTACCACAGGGCAAAAGTGGACCTCCTGCCAACTCAGAGCAACTGAGCAACCCGGTCTCCCAAGCAGATCGAGGACCCTGAATCTCCACACAAGAGGCAGCAATGAGCACCAGTGACTAGACTCTGTTCCTCATTGCATGCGCCTGGGATCCCTGATTCCCAGTACATTCACACTAAGAGCCAGTGACTCCAATTCTTGGTGCATGTGCACACAGAGACCCTGATTCTCAGTGAGAGGTAGCACCAAGCAACAGAGACTCTGATACTCGATTCTCGGCATGGACACAGGGAGCCTCTGACTCCTGACACGCAATAGGGGATTTTGATTTTTGGCACACGCCAGTGGGTTCTCTGTTTCAATGTGGTGCAGGCCACACTAAGTCCCTGATTCTAGGTGCACACACAAGGCCACACTAAGCACCTGTGACACTGACCCAGGGCAAGCGTGGCTCCCACCAATCCACAGCAACTGCACGTCTTGGTGTCAGACCTCTTCAGTAACACTTGGGGGGTGTAAAACTCCCACTACACATGGCTCAGGCCCCCACAACTCGACATTTGAACCTTCTGGTGATAGTCAGAATGGGGAGACAACGAAGCAATCCCCAGAGGAAAGAAAAGGAGGAATCACCAAGAAAGGAAATAAGTGAAATGGAATCATGCAACATGACAGAAAAAGAATTCAGAGTAATGGTCATACAATTCATACACCAGATGGATGAAAAAATCAACAACCTATGCAAAAATCAGGAAGAAATGAAAAATGATATAGCTACAATCAAAAACACCATGGAAGGCTTCAACAGTAGACTAGAAGAAGCAGAGGACTGAATTAATAAGTTAGAAGATCAGGTACAGAAACAAGCCCAATCTGAACAGCAACTAGAGAAAAAAATTAAAAAGCAGGAGGAGAGCCTAAGGGAGCTTTGGGACAATGCAAAATGAAATAATATATGTATAATAGGGCTGCCAGAAGGACATGAAGAGCAGCAAGGATTAGAAAATCTATTTGAAGAAATAATGACAGAAAACTTCCCTGATATGGGGAAGAAAAAAGTTACTCAAGTACAGAGTCCCAAGCAAGATGAATCCCAAAAAACCCACATCAAGACATGCCATAATTACAAAGGAAAATGTTATTGACAAAGAGGGAATCTTAAAGGCTGCAAGAGAGAGACAGAGGGAGAGAAAAAATGGCAGTGGAATAGGCGGATGTGTCCTGAACCTTGTCCCGGAGCAAATAGAGTGAGCGGCTGAAACAAGTGGAATTCAGCCCAAATTGGTGAAAGAGACGCAGCTGGTGAGACAGTTTGCAGCCAGGAAGGGCAGAGGTTCCCTGGATAAAGGTGAAATCAAGGATCTAAGCAAGAGAGTCTGCCGGACCTCTGTACCCAGAGGATCAGGGAGAAACTACAGGGCACCAAGCCGCATCCCTAAGGACAGGCAAAGCGTCTGACTGTGAAAAAAAAGGGACCTGGGACTGAAGGAGGTAGGGGATTTGGGACCTTGGAGTCTGGATTTTGGATCTGAGCTCAGAGGCAGCCCTGAAGGGCTGGCCGGACTGCGCAGTGCCGGCAAGGGAGGAGCTTGCAGAGATTCAGTCCCTCCTTGCACTGGACCTGTGCCTTTCTCCACTGAACCTAGTTCGTAGGACCTTTCGGATACAGACACTTACCCGTGGCTGAGGTGTGGGAGAAGGTGTGGACTTGTGGAATCTGGGGAGAGTAGGTGGCGGTCCAGAAGAGATGGTAGCGAGTCTGGTGCTGAGTCATATGTAAGCCCCAGTCGTCATTTTCTCCTGAGAGATAGCCCCTCCCTCCAGTCTCCAGGCAACCAATATAGCTACACCCAGATCCCACCCTGAATAATACAAAATACTCTGAATACTCCCTGAGGTCACAGGAACTGGCCTAAAGAGAAATCTTTAGCCCCAGCAACTGGAAACTGAGAAACAGTACAGTACAGATGACTGGAATCATAAGCCAGCTCCTCCCTTGCCGGCACTGCGCAGTCCGGCCAGCCCTTCAGGGCTGCCTCTGAGCTCAGATCCAAAATCCAGACTCCAAGGTCCAAAATCCCCTACCTCCTTGGCCACCATCCAAGGAGCAACAGACACGAGCAACCCGTCCCCATCCGAGGAGCAAAAACCTCATAATCAGCCCACCCCCGTCCAAGGAACAGCAGCTATACGAGCAGCCTCCCCCAGCAACCAGAGGAGGCACCACTGCTGTGAACAGCAACCACCAGAGGAGCCGCTGCCAACTGAGAAGCAGCTGCTACCGTAACGTCCCAAGGAGCAATCACAGCCAGAGAAGCCACTGCCACCCAAGGAGCAGCCCCTGCACACCTTGACATCTAGATCAGTCAGTGAGACCAAAAATGGGTAGACAAAGATACCCCCAAAGGAAAGAAAAGGAGGAATCGCCAGAAAATCAGCTAAACAAAACAGAGGCATGCAATATGTCAGAAAAATAATTCAGAATAAGGGTCATACAGTTCATAACCCAGATGGAAAAAAAAATCAACACCTTGTGTAAGAATAAAGAAGAAATAAATGAAAAAATCAACAACTTATGTAAGAATCAAGAAGAAATGATGAGTGATATAGCTGCAATATAAAACACCATGGAAAGTTTCAACAGTACAGTAGGAGAAGCAGAGGACCGAATTAGTGGACTAGAAGACAGGGAAGCAAAACACAGCCTAACTGAATTGCAACTGGAGAAAAAAATGAAAAGACAGGAGGAGAGCCTAAGGGAACTATGGGACAACATGAAACGAAGCAACATACAAATAATAGGGGTGCCAGAAAAACAGGAAGAGGAACAAGGGTTAGAAGAACTATTTGAAGAAATAATGTCAGAAAACTTCCCTGATGTGGCAAAGAAAAAGTCACAGAAGCACAGAGTTGCAAACAGGATGAACCTGAAAAGACCCACACCAAGAAACATCATAATTACGATGACAAATATTCAAGAAAAAGAGAGAATCTATAAGGCTGAAAGAGAGAGACAGAAAGTTACATACAAGGGAGCTCCCATTAGATTATCAAATGATTTCTCAACAGAAACACATCAGGCCAGAAAAGAATGGGAGGAAATTTAAAAGTGATGCAAACCAAGGGACTGAATCCAAGAATACTCTATCCAGCAGGGTATCATTCAAAATTGAAGGGGAAATCAGGAGCTTTGCAGACAAAAAAAAAGGCTAAGGGAGTTTATCGCTACCAAGCCAGCAATGTAAGAAATGCTAAAGGGACTGGTATAAAAAGAAGAAATAGGAGGGAATAATGGCGGCGGAATAGACAGACGTGTTCCGAGCCTTGTCCCGGAGCAGAAAGAAAGAACAGCTGAGGGACGCACAAGGAGTGTTTGTTGGCTGGTTGGGAGACAGCTGAATTCCAGAAGGAGGTGGGGGACTGCTGAACGGGGTTCCCCTGACCTGGCAGCACCAACTGCGGCTGGGTCCCCTCCCGGAGCTGCGGGCTTGGACGCGGAGTCTGCGCCATCTTGATCCGGAAAGTGGAGCTTATCTGAAGCCTGAGAATCCACAACTGCGGCACCCCAGGAACAGCTGCGAGCCCCAGAACAACGCTCCCCAACTGGCGCAAGCACACGGGTTCAGAGGAGCTCTACACTCCACCACGGAAAGGTCAGATTTCGCCTGGGATAAGGAGAGAGAGAACTACATAACCAGACACCCAGAGAAGAGAGACCATGGGGAGACAAAGAAGCAGCCCGCATATGAAAGAAAAGCAGGCATCACCAGAAAAGGAAGTAAACGAAATGGAGGCAAGCAACCTTCCAGAAAAAGAATTCAGAGAAATGGTCATAAGGTGGCTGAAAAGAATGGAAGACAAATTCGACAATATGAGCAAGAACCAAGAGGAAATGAAGAAGAACCAAGAAGAAATGAAAAATGACATCGCTGCTGTAAAGAACTCAATAGAAAGCATCAAGAGTAGACTAGAAGAAGCAGAGGACCGCATCAGTGAGCTAGAAGACAAGATGGAAAAAAATACCCAAGAAAAGCAACTTCTAGAAAAAAAAATTAAAAGGCAGGAGGAGAGTCTAAGGGAACTTTGGGACAACACGAAACAAAACAACATCCGCATAATAGGGGTTCCAGAAGGAAAGGAAGCTGAGCAAGGAATAGAAAACCTCTTTGAAGAAATAATGACAGAAAATTTCCCAGATATAGGGAAGAAAAAACCCACACAAATCCAAGAAGCTCACAGAGTCCCAAGTAAAATGAACCCCAAAAGACCGACGCCAAGGCACATTATAATTAAATTGGCAAACACCAACGACAAAGTAAGAATCTTAAAAGCAGCAAGAGAAAGACAGAAAGTTACATACAAAGGAACCCCCATCAGACTAGCAACTGATTTCTCAACAGAAACTCATCAGGCCAGAAGGGAATGGAATGAAATATACAAAGTCATGCAAAGGAAGGGGCTGAATCCAAGAATACTGTACCCAGCAAGGCTGTCAATCAAAATTGAAGGTGAAATCAGGAGCTTCACAGACAAAAAAGGACTAAGGGAATTTATTACCACCAAACCAGCAATGCAAGAAATGCTAAAGGGTCTACTGTAAAAAAAAAAAAGAAAGAAAGAAAGAAACAGGAAGCGAAGAAGTAACACAGGGGTAAAGAATAGGAATGGCGACAAATAAGTACCTATCAATAATAACTTTAAATGTAAATGGATTAAATGCCCCAATCAAAAGACATAGGGTAACAGATTGGATAAGAAAACACGACCCATATATCTGCTGTCTACAAGAAACCCACCTCAGAAAAAAAGACGCACACAGACTGAGGGTGAAGGGATGGAAAAAGGTTTTCCAGGCAAATGGAACTGAAAAAAAAGCTGGGGTAGCAATACTTATTTCTGACAAATTAGATCTCAAACTGAAGGACATAACAAGAGATAAGGAAGGCCATTTCATAATACTAAAGGGAGCAATCCAACAAGAAGAAATAACTCTGGTAAACATATATGCACCCAATACAGGAGCACCCAAATACATAAAAAAACTCCTGGAGGATATTAAGGGAGACATTGACAGCAATACAATCATAGTAGGAGACTTTAATACCCCACTATCACCATTGGACAAATCCTCTAAACAAAACATCAGCAAAGAAACATCAATCCTAAATGACTCACTAGACCAGATGGAATTAATTGACATCTTCAGAACATTTCACCCCAAAGCCACAGAATATACATTCTTCTCAAGCGCACATGGGTCATTTTCAAAGATAGACCATATGTTGGGACATAGGCAAAGTCTCTTCAAATTCAAGAAGATAGAAATCATATCAAGCATCTTCTCAGACCACAGTGGCATAAAACTGGAAATCAACTACAATAAAAACAACCCAAAGAAATCAAACACATGGAGACTAAACAGCATGCTATTAAACCATGACTGGGTTACCAGAGAGATCAAAGAAGAAATAAAAAACATCATGACAACAAATGACAATGAAAACACTACAATCCAAAATCTATGGGACACAGCGAAAGCAGTCTTGAGAGGGAAGTTCATAGCTCTACAAGCCTACTGCAAAAAACAAGAAACAGGGGTAATAAATTACCTAACCCAACAACTCAAAGAGTTAGAAAAAGAGCAACAAGAAAAGCCCAGTGTAAGCAGAAGGAAGGAAATAATAAAGATCAGAGCACAGATAAACGACATAGAGACCAAAGAAACAATACAAAAGATCAACAAAACCAAGAGCTGGTTCTTTGAAAGGATAAACAAGATTGATGAACCTCTAGCCAGGCTCACCAAGAAGCAAAGGGAGAGGACCCAAATAAACAAGATCAGAAATGAAAGAGGTGAAATAACAACAGATCCCACCGAAATACAAAGGATTGTTAAAAAATACTATGAACAACTCTATTCCAACAAACTGGACAACCTGGAGGAAATGGACATATTCCTAGAAAAATATAACCTTCCAAAACTCAATCAGGAAGAATCTAAACAGCTCAACATGCCAGTAACTATGGAAGAAATTGAAGCAGTCATCAAAGAGCTTCCGGCAAACAAAAGCCCGGGGCCAGACGGCTTCACAGGAGAGTTCTACCAAACATTCAAGGAAGAACTAAAACCTATCCTCCTCAGACTATTCCAAAAAATTCAAGAGGAAGGAACACTTCCCAGCTCCTTCTATGAAGCCAGCATCACCCTAATACAAAAACCAGATAAAGACAACACAATGAAGGAGAATTACAGGCCAATATCCCTCATGAATGTAGATGCCAAAATCCTCAATAAAATTCTAGCAAATAGGATCCAGCAGTACATCAGAAAGATCATACACCATGACCAAGTAGGATTTATCCCAGGAATGCAAGGATGGTTCAATATCCGCAAATCAATAAATGTGATACATCACATAAACAAATTGAGAGATAAAAATCACATAGTCATATCAATTGATGCAGAAAAAGCATTTGACAAAATCCAACACCCTTTCTTGATAAAAACTCTCAACAAGGTGGGAATAGAAGGATCATACCTCAACATAATAAAAGCTATATATGATAAACCCACAGCTAACATCATACTCAATGGGCAAAAACTAAAACCATTTCCCCTAAGAACAGGAACAAGACAGGGATGCCCACTCTCACCACTCCTGTTTGACATAGTACTGGAAGTATTAGCCACTGCAATTAGACAAGAAGAAGAAATAAAAGGCATCCAAATTGGAAAAGAAGAAGTAAAGCTGTCCTTATTTGCAGATGACATGATATTGTACATAAAAAACCCGAAAGACTCCATCAAAAAACTAACAGACTTAATAAATGAATTCGGCAATGTAGCAGGATACAAAATTAACACCAAGAAATCTATGGCATTTCTATACACCAACAATGAACTTACAGAAAGAGAGACTAAAAAAGCAATCCCATTTTCCATCGCACCAAAAAAATTAAGATACTTAGGAATAAACCTAACCAAGGAGGTAAAAGACCTATATGCGGAAAACTACAGGACACTGAAAAAAGAGATAGAGGAAGATGTAAACAGATGGAAGAACATACCATGTTCATGGATTGGTAGAATCAACATCATTAAAATGTCCATACTACCCAAAGCAATCTATAGATTCAATGCACTCCCCATTAAAATACCAACGGCGTATTTCACAGACCTAGAAAGAACTCTCCAAAAATTCATCTGGAATAAAAAAAGACCCCGAATAGCCACAGCAATCCTGAGAAAGAAGAATAAAGTAGGAGGGATCTCAATACCAGATTTCAAGCTGTATTACAAAGCCACTGTCATCAAAACAGCCTGGTACTGGCACAAGAACAGACATATAGATCAATGGAACAGAATAGAGAATCCAGATATCGACCCAAACCAATATGCGCATTTAATATTTGACAAAGGAGGCATGAGCATACAATGGAGTCAAGACAGTCTCTTTAATAAATGGTGTTGGGAAAATTGGACAGATACATGCAAAAAAATGAAACTAGATCACCAACTTACACCATACACAAAAATAAACTCAAAATGGGTACAGGACTTAAATATAAGACGGGAAACCATAAAAATACTGGAGGAATCCACAGGCAGCAAAATCTCAGACATATGCCAAAAGAACTTTTTCAGTGATACTGCCCCTAGGGTAATGGAAGCCAAACAGAAAATAAACAAATGGGACTACATCAAAATAAAAAGCTTTTGCACAGCAAAAGAAACCATCAACAAAACAACAAGAAACCCCACTGTATGGGAGAACATATTTGCAAATGGTATCACTGATAAAGGTTTAATTTCCAACATCTACAGGCAGCTTATACAACTTAATAAAAGGAAGATAAATGATCCAATAAAAAAATGGGCAACGGACCTAAATAGAAGCTTTTCGAAAGAAGACAGAAGGCAGGCCAAGAGACACATGAAAACATGCTCAAAGTCACTAATTATCCGAGAGATGCAAATCAAAACAACAATGCGATACCATCTCACACCTGTCAGAATGGCTATCATCAACAAATCAACAAACGACAAGTGTTGGCGAGGATGCGGAGAAAAAGGAACCCTCGTGCACTGCTGGTGGGAATGCAGACTGGTGCAGCCACTGTGGAGAACAGTATGGAGTTTCCTCAAAAAACTGAAAATGGAACTCCCATTTGACCCAGTAATCCCACTCCTAGGAATATATCCTAAGAAACCAGAAACACCAATCAGAAAGGATATATGCACCCCTATGTTCATAGCAGCACAATTTACAATAGCTAAGATTTGGAAACAGCCTAAATGCCCATCAGCAGATGACTGGATCAGAAAACTATGGTACATCTACACAATGGAATACTATGCTGCCGTAAAAAAGAAGGAATTACTACCATTTGTAGGCACTTGGATGGAATTAGAGAACATTATGCTAAGTGAAATAAGCCAGTCAATGAAAGAAAAATACCACATGATCCCACTCATTTGGGGATAATGAAAAACATTATAAACTGATGAACAAAAAGATAGTTACAGAGGCAGTAAAGCATCAAACAGACTGTCAAATTACAGTGGTAAGGTTAGGGAGAGGTGGGGGAAATAAGAGATCAACTGAAGGACTTATATGCATGTATATAAGAGTAACCAACGGATGCAAAACATTGGGGGGTGAGGGCATATATGGGAGTGGGGTGGGGGTCGGGGGCAATGATAAGATATGTACACATATAATACCTTAATAAAAATTTGAAAAAAGAAAAAAAAAAAAAAAAAAGAAGAAATAAAAAGGTAAGAAGGAACACAGCCTCAAAAAATAAAAATGGCTACAAATAAGTAGCTTTCAATAATAACTTTAAATGTAAATGGACTAAAAACTCCAATCAAAAGACATCAAGTGGCTGAATGGATAAAAAAAACACGACCCATATATATACTGTCTACAAGAGACCCACCTCAGAACAAGGGACTCACACAGACTGAAAGTGAAGGGATGGAAAAATATCTTTCAGGCGAATGGAAATGAAAATAAAAAGCTGGGGTAGCAGTACTTATTTCTGACAAAAGAGACCTCAAAGTGAAGGCCATAACAAGAGATAAGGAAGGCCACTTCATAATACTAAAGGGATCGATACAACAAGAGGATATAACCCTGATAAACATATATGCACCCAATGCAGGAGCACCCAAATACATAAAAAAATCTCCTAGAAGATATCAAGAGAGAGATCGACAACAATACAATCATAGTAGGGGACTTTAAAACACCACTGACATCACTGGATAAAACCTCTAGACAAAAAATCAGCAAAGAAACAACAATCCTAAATGACTCACTAGATCAGATAGACTTAATTGACACCCTCAGAACATTTCACCAAAAAGCTGCGGAATATACGTTCTTCTCAAGTGCAAATGGGACATTTTCAAAAATAGACCACATACTGGGTCACAAGCAAAGTCTCCCCAAATTCAAAAAGATTGAAATCATACCAAGCATCTTTTCAGACCACAATGGCATAATATTAGAAATAAACTACAATAAAAACAATCCAAAACACTCAAACACTTGGAGGCTGAATAGCATGCTATTAAACAGTGATTGGGTTACCAAAGAGATCAAAGAAGAAATTAAAAACATCCTGGAAACTAATGACAATAAAAGCACAACAATGCAAATACTATGGGACACAATGAAAGCAGTCCTGAAAGGGAAGTGTATAGCTCTACAGGCCTACCTAAAAAACAAGAAAAAATGGTAGTACATCATCTAACGCTACAACTCAAAGAATTAGAAAGAGAGCAACAAGAAAAGCCCACAGTGAGCAGAAGGAAGGAGATAATAAAGATTAGAGCAGAAATAAATGACATATAGATCAAAAAAACAATTCAAAAGATCAATGAAACCAAGAGCTGGTTCTTTGAAAGGATAAACAAGATGGATGAACCTCTAGCCAGACTCACCAAGAAGCAAAGAGAGAGGACTCAAATAAACAAAATCAGATATGGTAGAGGTGAAATAACAACAGACCCCACAGAAATACAAAGGATTGTTAAAAAAATATTATGAACAACTCTATTTCAACAAACTAGACAACCTGGAGGAAATTGACACATTCCTAGAAAAATACAACTTTCCAAAACTTACTCAGGAAGATTCTAAAAATCTCAATAGGCCGGTAACTATGGAAGAAATTGAAGCAGTCATCAAAAAGCTTCCAGCAAACAAAAGCCTGGGGCCAGACGACTTCACAGGGGAGTTTTACCAAACATTCAAGGAAGAACTAAAACCTATCCTCCTCAGACTATTCCAGAAAATTCAAGAGGAAGGAAAACTTCCAAACTCATTCTATGAAGCCAACAACACCCTAATACCAAAACCAGATAAAGACAACACAGTGAAAGAGAATTACAGGCCAATATCCCTCATGAACATAGATGCCAAAATCCTCAAAAAAATTCTAGAAAATTGGATCCAGCAGTACATCAGAAAGATCATAACCATGACCAAGTAGGATTTATCGCAGGGATGCAAGGATGGTACAATATCTGCAAATAAATTAAACATGATACATCACATAAACAAATTGAGGGTGAAAAATCACATAGTCATATCAATTGACGCAGAAAAGGCATTTCACAAAATCCAACACCTTTTCTTGATAAAAACTTTCATCAAGATGGGAATAGAAGGATAATACCTCAACATAATAAAAGCCATATATGACAAACACACAGCCAGAATCAAACTCAATGGACAAAAACTAAAGCCATTTCCCCTAAAAACAGAAACAACACAGGGATGCCCACTCTCACCACTCCTGTTTGACATAGTACTGGAAGTACTAGCCATTGCTATCAGACAAGAAGAAGAAATAAAAGGCATCCAAATTGGAAAAGAAAAAGTAAAACTGTCCTTATTCGCAAACATGATACTGTACATAGAAAACCCTAAAGACTCCATCAAAAAATTATTAGACTTAATAAATGAATTCAGCAAGGTAACAGGATACAAAATTAATGCTAAGATATCTATGGCATTTTTATACACCAATAATGAACTTACAGAAAAAGAGACTAAAAAAGCAATCCCATTTACCATCTCACCAAAAAAATTAAGATACCTAGGAATAAACTTAACTAAAGAGGTAAAAGACCTATATGCAAAAAACTACAGGACACTGAAAAAAAGAGATAGAGGAAGACATAAACAGATGAAAGAACATACCGTGTTCATGGATTGACTAATGAGTTTGCTGACCACTGACCTAACCAATCTCCAGCACATAACTGTTACTTTAATTATCTGCACAGCATTATTATGACATGATGCTTTCTTATTAACTTATTCAACCTTTTTTATATCCACATTTTTTAATGTATGTATGTATGTTGGTACACTTTCAGCATTTATGTGTTTATTTTTCCCCTTCCTCCACACACTCCAGAGAATTTAAGTTTATAAAAACGGGAATTTGTATACACCAATAGTGAACTTACAGAAAGAGAGATTTTTAAAAAATCCCATTTACCATCTCACCAAAAAAATTAAGGTATCTAGGAATAAATTTAACTAAAGAGGTAAAAAACCTATACGCAGAAAACTATTGGGCACTGAAAAAAGAGATAGAGGAAGACATAAACAGATGGAAGAACATACCGTGTTCATTGATTGGCAGAACCAACATCATTTAAATGTCCATACTACCCAAAGCAATATATAGATTCAATGTAATCCCCATTAAAATACCAACAGCATATTTCACAGACCTAGAATGAACTCTCCAAAAATTCATCTGGAATAAAAAAAGACCCCAAATAGCTGCAGCAATCCTGAGAAAGAAGAACAAAGTAGGAGGGATCTCAATACCAGATATCAAGCTGTATTACAAAGCCACTGTTCTCAAAACTGCCTGGTACTGGCACAAGAACAGACATATAGAACAATGGAATAGAACAGGGAACCCAGAAATCAACCCAAACACTATACTCAATTGATATTTGACAAAGGAGGCATGAACATACAATGGAGTCAAGACAGTCTCTTCAATAAATGGTGTTGGGAAAATTGGACAGATACATGCAAAAAAATGAAACTAGATCACCAACTGACACCATACACAAAAATAAACTCAAAATGGATAAAGGACTTAAACATAAGATGGGAAACCATAAAAATACTAGAGGAATCCACAGGCAGCAAAATTTCAGACATATGCCGAAGCAATTTCTTCACCAATACAGCTCCTAGGTCAATGGAAAACTAAAGAGAAAATAAACAAATGGGACTACATCAAAATAAAAAGCTTCTGTATAGCAAAAGAAACCATCAACAAAACAAGAAAGACCACTGCATGGGAGAACATATTTGCCAATATTTTCACCAATAAGGGTTTAATCTCCAACATTTATAGAGAACTCATACAACTTAACAAAAGGAAGATAAACAACCCAATCAAGAAATGGGCAACTGACCTAAATAGATACTTTTTGAAAGAGGACTTAAGGAAGGCCAAGAGACACATGAAAACATGCTCAAAGTCACTAATCATCCATGAGATGCAAATCAAAACGACAATGCGGTACCATCTCACACCTGTCAGAATGGCTATCATCAACAAATCAATAAATGACAAGTGCTGGTGAGGATGCGGAAAAAAGGAACCCTCGTGCACTGCTGGTGGGAATGCAGGCTGGTGTAGCCACTGTGGAGAACAGTATGGAGTTTCCTCAAAATACTAAAAATGGAACTCCCATTTGACCCAGTGATACCACTTCTAGGAATATATCCCAAGAAGCTAGAAACACCAATCAGAAAGGATATATGCACCCCTATGTTCATAGAAGCACAATTTACAATAGCTAAGATTTGGAAACAGCCTAAGTGCCCATCAGCAGATGAGTGGATTAAAAAACTGTGGTACATCTACACAATAGAATACTATGCTGTGGTAAAAAAAGAAGGAATTCTTACCATTTGCAACAGCATGGATGGAACTGAAATGTATCATGCTAAGCGAAATAAGCTAGTCAGAGAAAGATAAATATCACATGATCTCACTCATTAGGAATATAGTGAACAACATAAACTGATGAACAAACACAGATCCAGAGACAGAGAAGCATCTATTAGACCATCAAACCTCAGAGGGAAGGTAGGGGAGGGTGGGGGTAAGGGGGAGAGATCAAGCAAAGGACTTGTATGCATGCATATAAGCCTAACCAATGGACACAGACACCAGGGGCGTGAGGGCATTAGTGGTGGGCGGGGGGGAGCAATGGGGGAATAAGGACACATATGTAATACCTTAATAAATAAAGGAAAAAAAGTCAAGAACCAAATAAGAAAAAAAATAAAAACATGGGGTTTGCCTGTTCTGTTCACGAGTGCATCCCCAGCTTCAATAACAATGCCCAACATATAATGGGCACTTGGTCAATGGATATTTAATTCTAGTAATATAACCTATGAGCATTTTTCCATGCACTATAGTTTCAAGTATGTGCATAGAATAAATTTCTAATTTATTTAACTCATCTATTAAGTTTCTACTAGTTCTGCTGTTTGAGGAACAGAGAATAAAATGAATGTGGGATGAATATCAAATGACCTGATGAAAATTTGACTTCCCACCCAAGAATACAAAAGGTTTAAAAGATAAAGATATTTAATAAGAAAGAAAATTTAAGTGTTAATAGGATCAATCTGGTACATCCAACACCCATCTAAAGAAGAGAAAACAAAAAAGACAAAATGAAAGAAAAACATCATAAAAACATAGAAAAACACTTCTGAAAGCTAAAAAAAGATGAGAGTTTCCAAACAGAAAGGGGCTAAGAAAGCAGAATTATAGAAGAAAGATATAGATGATAGATAGATAGATAGATAGATAGATAGATAGATAGATAGATAGATTGAGAGATATGAAAGATATAGAGATATAGATCTCTTCACTAAGGTTTAGAATACCAAACATAAATAGAAGACCTTAAAACTTCTTTCACAATCCTGAAAATTGCTTGCTGATACGCTCTCTCTGTGAGGGTGTTTCCAGATAAGATAGCATTTGGATCAGTGAAATAAGTAAATTGACCTTCCCATGTGGGTGGGATTCATCAAATCCATGAAGGGTCTGAATAAAACAAAAAGCAGTGAAAGGGAGAATTTGTTCCCTTCCTGCCCCCCTGGTTGAACTAAATCTTCAGTATTCTCCTGCCTTGGACTGAGATTTACATCATCAGGTACCCTGATTCTCAGACTTGAACTGGAATGACACCACCAGCTTTCCTGAGTTTCCAGCTTGCAAATGGCAGATCATGAGACTTCTTGGCCTCCATAATCATGTGTGTGTGTGTGTATGTGTACTTTGTTTCTCTGGAAGACCTTGACCAAGACAAAAGGCTGGAAGAAATATGATTACAAACCAAGAGGTAGAGAGCCCTAGACCTTAGGTAGGAAGAACAATTCATCCTCTGTACAGGACTGAAGAGAGGAAGTGTGCAGATAGATTTGATGATGAAAATTGAAAAAAATTCATCTAGTAATTTTCTATATACTCTAGGAAGAAATGTAACAAAGTTGCAGCCAGGCGTTTAAGGAGAGTAAAAAAGTTTTGACATCTTTTCTTGCAGCAAGTGGAAGAGTTGGCCCATAAACTGTAGCAGGCTTGCTGGACAGTGTTAGGGTCCAAGTAAGAAACTAACGAATTTATGTTAGAAGCAATCTGCTGAGTTCATGATTTTGTCTAGTAGTTCTCATTTGCTCATGCACATGCTTGGAGAAAACAGATATTTGGGTTGATGCAGTTGGTGTTTTGCCATAGAAATGTGATGATAGACGAAGAGCAAGCCAATTTTGCTATTTAGAGAGGTATTTATAATTGGTTATTTGTGGAAAACATTCTATTTTCCTTTAATTGAACTTGATTTCACTCTTGATCTCCATTTAGCCCAGAGGCAGAAAAGAATACATTTTTTTAATTATTAATACATGGAATTTAAGCTGGACAGGAAGAAAAGTAAAGACCCGAGAGGGATAATGATTAGGAGGATGACGCAAGGCACTCTGGGCTCAAGTAATTCCCACCTAAGGAATTATGGGCTATGAATGTGCGTCCAGCCAGGTCTAGGGTTGGCGCTGGAACTGGATAGCGCTGCACCTGAAGGGGCTGAAACTCTGAGTCCACATGATCAGGGGAAGGCAGGGCTGGCAGTAAGCTACTGCCAGGTTCAAAAGCTGACCAGAATGTTAAGAAGCTCATGTCTTGGCAATTCTAATGCCCAAGGGCATATCCATCCTTTTTTTTTTTCCCAGCCCTGTTTTGTCATCTGATTTTTATTTAGATGGAGAATGAAGATACTCGATTAATATACTCTCGTTGTTGCCTGCTTTAAAGCTAATGCCATTTTCAATTCTTGCTCCCCAAAAAAGTGAAACTATTTCTGACTGCATAAGCAAGGTGCTCTTTAGTGTTCTAAATCCCTCACCTGTACTTAAAATTAGTCTCTCTCTCTGGCTTTAGTTGTACAACTCTCTAACTTTTGCATTTTAAGTGAATCATAGCCACAAAAGCTTACTCAGCTGAGATATTTCTTAATCCCATCAACTCAGGTCAGAATCATCCTTTTCCACCCACATACACTTAGCTTTCAAGTCTAAAAATCCAAAGAAACATTTAAATTATTAAAGTCAATCTTGTGAGACAGGATTTTGTCACACTGATGGCAAGTAATTTAAAGAAACTTCAATGTAAATTTGAACTGAAATTGGCTAACCAAGGCTCCTTCTCAAATCAAACCAGTAAAATAATACTGGTATGTTTTGCTGCTTCATTTCAATGACCAAGCTTGACAATTATTTTTGTTTTATTATTTTGTATTACTTCTAGTATATGGAGTAATAATAAAATAACTAATTAATTAACTATCTATTGAGTATCTGCTAAGCTTAAGGCAGTATGCTATGAGCCCCAGGCTTAAAAGGTAGGAAGTCACAATTCTTGCTATATAAATTCTAAATCCCCTCGTGTGGTTAAATCAAATGCACAAGCACTTGAACTCAAATGGGGAAGGAGTGTGAGTTGTCAACTAAAGCAGTTATAGGCAGAATAAAAAATAAAGGAGGTATCTGATTAAACAGAGATGAAAGACTCCAACAAAACTCCATATCTTTCAGGCTAAGTCAAAGGGAGAGAAAATCATTACATTTGGCAGAAATGGAAAATTTAGGCATAATGAGTTGTGCTGTGGAGGAAGGTGATAAATCTGGTTTGAGAAATTTTTAGTTGAAGAAAACTGTGGAACATGCAAATAATGATGTCTAGCAGGCAGTTGGAAATGTGTAGCTAGAGCTTTGTAGCAAAGTCAGGGAGCAGAACTGTAGAACTGGGAGTCATCTGCATGAAGCAATAAAAAGCTGCCACATCTTGAATGGTGAGAATTGGATAAAAACAAACTGTGTATGGGAGGGTGGTTATCTGAGAAAAGAAATCTGTGGTATGGTGAGAAGAAAAAGACACAGCAAAAGGAGACAGCAAAGGGATAAAAGCAAAATTAATATTCAGAGATTGCCAAAGAGCCAAGATGACATCAAAGAAATCAGAAGAGAAAAAACTCTCATTATAATATAGTATGATCAACTCTGTTAAATGCCACAGAGGTTTTGGAAATAAGTCACTTCCAAAATTACTCAGTATTGTTCATCTTGGGAATAGAGATCATGTTGCTCCTAATAAGAGCTACCAGTATTAATTAATTTTCAAGCTAATAATTATATTTTAATTCTCTTTTCAGCAACATACCCATAAAATAATGTCTCTACCTGGAGAGCATTATGCTAAGTGAAATAAGCCAGTCAGAGAAAGACAAGTATTACATGATCTCACTCATATGCAGAATCTAATGAACAAAATAAACTGATGAACAAAATAGATCCAGAGATATAGAAGTGTGGGACAGACTGTGGAATCTCAGAGGGAAGATGAGGGAGGGTGGGTGGATGGGAAGAAATCAACCAAAGAACTTGTATGCATATATGCATAACACATGGACACAGACATTAGGGTGGTGAAGGCCTGGGGTGGAGGTGGAGGGGGGTGGAGGAGTGGGGGGGCTAGAAGAGATCAATGGGGGAAACAGGGGGACATATGTAATACTTTTTCACAATAAAGATTTTTTTAAAAGAACAAAAGAAATGATGTCTCTGAACTTGTCTGAGTTTCTCATTAATTAGGCAAGCATTTGCAGGTGTCTCAGAAATGATGCCTCCTTCTGCCATCAAAACTGCATACCCTTTTGTGACCATTATTTACAAATAGCTGTCACTGTTCTCAGAATAGGAAGGCTCCTTCTCCCAGTTCAGTGTCTACTAGAACTCTGCCCTGTTCCTCATCAGCAGTCACTCAACACCCCATAACAATTGAAGAGTCAAGAGCCAGAGTTGTGGGCTATAGCTGCTACTGTTCCAAACCTTCAAATCAACTGGAAAAGAAGATAAAAACTAATAGGAATGATCTTTAATTCTAAAGATCACAGCACTTGGTTGCGAAGATATTTATGGAGTAGCACACCTTAAAATAACATCATGTTATTTTAACTTATCTAAATTTAACTTATCCCAAAACTGATATTAGAAGTAGACAAGTTTGATTAAGATTATTCTGAGACTTTTTTAAGCCATGCCTTGATACTATTATTTCAATCCCAGAATCACCTTTCTTACAAGGACATAAAAAAAAATGAAGGCATCAAAGATTTAGAAAGAGGAGGAATATCTTCTCCTGGTCTTTTCACTTTGCATTTCAAAAGGCTTTTCATTTGAGATTGGCAAGGAAATTTCTGTTGCCAAGTTTTTCTAGTAGTCCACTTTCATGGACAGTGGCAGTCCAAAATAAATCTTACTCTCATGCACACACGCAGCTAACTTACATTTGCTTTTATATGTGCACTAGAGGCCTGGTGCACAAAATTCAGTGCACGGGGTGGGGGTTCCCTCAGCCCAGCCTGCACCCTCTCACAATCCGGAACTGTTGGCTCCTAACTGCTGGCCTGCCTGCCTGCCTGATCACCCCTAACCCCTCTGCCCTCCTGCCTCATTGCCCCTAACCACTCTGCCTGCCTGCCTCATCACCCCTAACCACTCACCTGCCTGCCTGATCACCCCTAACTGCTCACCTTCCTGCCTGATTGCCCCTAACCGCCTCTGCCTCTGCCCCTGCCACCTTAGCTTCATCTGGAAGGACATTTGGAATGACATCTGGAAGGTCATTTGGCTGTCTGGTCTAATTAGCATATTACACTTTTATTATTATAGATTAGAGACCTGGTGCATGAAATTCATGCACAGGAGGGGGTGTCTCTCAGCCCAGCCTGCAGCCTCTCCAATCTGGGACCCCTCAGGGGATGTCCAACTACCCCCACCAAGTTGTCAGGCATGTGATTAAACCAGCAGTAGGACATCCCTCTCACAATCTGGGACTGCTGGCTCCTAACCACTCGCCTGCCTGCCTGATTGCCCCTAACCACTCTGTCTGCCAGCCTGATAGCCCCCTAACCACTCCCCTGTCAGCCTAATTGACGCCTAACTGCTCCCCTGCCGGCATGATGGCCCCCAACTGCCCGCCCCTGCTGGCATGATCATCCCCCACTGCCCTCCCCTGCCAACCTAATTGCCCCCAACTGCCCTCCCCTGGCAGCCTGATGGCCCCCAACTGCCCTCCCCTGCAGGGCTGAGGGGACTGGGGAACTCCAACTGGATTAGGTGGGGCTGAGGGGACTGGGGGACTGAGGCTGGATGAAGCTGGATGCTGTGGGTACTGGGTAAGGTGGGGTTGAGGGGACTGGGCACCACCATCTTGTGGCTGTTGGCACTGCCATCTTGTGAGGGCATGGCAGTCAATTAGCATATTCCCTCTTTATTAAGTAGGATTCTATTTTCTTCTTTGAATATACTTGATCATCATTTCCCTTCTCAGATGCTGTTTCTTTTTTTTTTTCTAAAATATGAAAATAGATGTTATTTAAATTGAGAACATTCAGCAGTGATATTAAAAAATATTAGTCATATAACTGGGGCCTGGGAGAGAAGCCAAGGCAGCCAGGCACATAGAATGTCTCCTGGGGTAGGAGGCAGGAGGGAGAGGACTCAATAGATGAGCATTTAACAATGGAGAGAAGAGAGGTATTTCTATTTGTTTTTTAACAATTAGTGTGGTCATATGGGTCCCTACTAGCTGAATTTTAACTTTAAGCAAACTTTTCCTTTAAAATTAATGTCTCCCTAATCCAAATCCTTATTTGTTAAAACACAAGAAAAGCTTTCCATATGCCCTTCTCCTCTTGCCAGGTTAAACCTACAAAAGATGGTGTGTTCATAATCCAGGACTCAGCTCTGGCCAGTTAGAAAAAGGAGATGGGAGCAAGGCAGTGGTATTATTTTCCATTACTGGTTACTCTGCCTTCCCTAACACTTTTCCCTCCCCCACTGCTCACCCTGAAAATGTATCCACACACACCCAAAAAAAAAAAAAGACAGCCAGAACATTGGTCCTTGGAAGCTCTTGAGTTAAAAAACTCCAAAACTTCTTGAGAACATAAGTTGCAAGTAAGAAATATAGAATTGGTATAGAAAGGAAGAACAATTTATTTTTAGTTATTCTTAAGCACAAACATACATCCTGGATATTATCATCTCAAATAGCTTGTGCCTTTTTTTTTATCATGTTCACCACTTTTTGGTTCACTCACTGTCGTCTATAACTACAGCACATATAATAAATCTTACATAAAGCATAAAAGTACTTAGGCTCTGAAAAATTAAGAAAGCCAAATCTATAATAATAAAAGCGTAATATGCTAATTAGACCGGATAGCTGAACAACCTTCTGGACATCCTTCCAGACGACCTTCTGGACGAAGCCAGGGCTGTGAGGGCCGAGCCCCTTGCACAAATTTCATGCATCGGGCCTCTAGTATAAGAATAAAGACATGGTGAGGGATAGAAAAGTATGGTATCTAATGGGGTTAAGTAATTTCTTTGTGCTTTGTAAATTAATCAGGAAAGATTAATTGAAATAAGGGCTTAGAGACCATCTTTCAGCTTTAAATGAACAGTCCCTCAAGTAGACCCTGCAAGAGTATATGTTCTCTGAAACGAGACAGTTTAGACAAAGTTAATGAATGTGTGGCCACTCCTCAGAACTTTGGGAATGAGTTACTGAGAGCGTTGTCACTTAAAAATACAGTTTTAATATATTCCCACCCAAGTTGCTTCTCTTCAGCTGACCACAAAATCAACCTAGTGTCTCCTAAACCCAAATATAATTAATTGCTTTTGATTAATAATATCTAGACATACATTTCTACCTTTTGTTTTTTTGTTTTTTGTTTTTGAGGAAAGCACTCCACGCTTGCTTTATAACATCACAAAATATAAAGCTGGAAATAATTCTGTTATTCCTGCAACAATATCTTTGCCTGCCAACTTCGGGCACAGACTTTATTCCACACCTTGATTTCAAAGATGAGAAAGCTAACACCAGAGATTTAAAATGTCTGAACCAAGTTCACAAATGAGAACACACTTGTTTTCAAAACAGAAGTACGTTGAGTTTATGAAAACAAATTTAATTTAAATCCAGTTGTTAATACAGTTGGTTTCTTTCTTCTGAGCCTTTCAGGAAATACTAATGTAGGAAAAAAATCTGCTATTACAGTTATGCAGTATGTATCTTAATGCAACAAAGAACTTTAAAATGATCCGATCACCCCATTTGGAAAGATGGTTTAGGTCCTTGTAACTAAGTATGGTCCTTGCATCAACAGCATCTGGGAACATGTTAGAAATGCAGATGTCAGGCCCCACCCCACAGTCCTGAAATATTTCTGCGTTTTAACTATATCCCCAGGTAATATATATATGCATTAAAGTTTGCAAAGCACTCTTTTAGATGAACTTGGAATCTCCTTCTCATCTTAAAAAATGTATGAGTTAAAATGTTTGTGTTAACATCAACAGTATCTTATTATTGAAAGTAATTCTGGTGTGAATGTTTTCATAAAGTAAAGAATCCCTTTTAAAACAAATTATCTCCAATTTATCTTGTGTGTCAATAGGGAATTTTTGTATATGGACTTCGAATTACAAAAGATGAGGCCAATCTAAGAATCACAGAAGTGAAAGTATGAAGAAATACAATGCTCTCAAAAATATATATATTAGACAAGCAACACATAACTTACTTTTATTTGAAAATGCACTGGCTCTACAGTTCATTAGTTCAAAGCTGATTTATATAGAATTTATATCAATTCAGTCAGAAGTTGGATGAAATTACTATTGTACTATTTATAGACAAGAAAGCCTCATAAGTTAATTCCCAAGAAAAAACAATTTTCTTCTTAAAGAAAAACATCATTTCACAAATTTACAAGTCTCTACTTTCATGCAACTAATTGTTATTTAAGCAAGGGCATGTATTGTTATGTTTGTACACTCAACTAATTACAAATGGTTCTTTGTAATTAAAGCAACTTTTAAAAGGCAACATTTGGTTTACTTGATTTGCAGGGCTGTGCACTTAAAAATAACAAAAATGTTGTTAAGGCCTATATACTATCCATGAATTAGACAAGTCCAAATTAGGCTACATTGCTGAATTTTAATTGATTACCCTCTTAATATCTGAATTTTCCCCCTAAATAAGATCCTTTGAAAGAGCTTTAGGACAATGTTATCATTTCTATTTTATGAATTTCTAAATATCTAAGTAGTATGACATTTCTATCAAAACTAAATCAATCTCCTGCATTCAAGATCACTGTCTTAACCTCTAGATTCGACATTTTGTTTTGTAAAGCAAAAATCCTTGTAGAGTTAGGCACACAATTTTATTACTTTTAGGTACACACACATGCCTTGTAGTTATCCTTCAGCAATGACCCCATATTAAGTGGCTTTTTGCTACCTGCAAAGTAGGCTCTGGTGAATACTTTGAGGACTGTGCTTAAAATAAAAATGTTGCACATATAATAGAAATTAATAAGATGCAGATCTTTTTTAACATAACACAAAAGTGCTGCGTTCCATGCATGAAACTTCCACAGCTATCTGTTTCCATTACCTTCCTTGAAAAAGACATTGATTTAGAATATGCATGTATTCCTTAGCAAATGTAATTTCACCTGACTTTTTAGACTGCCTCTGAACTTCAGAGTTTTTGAACCATATGACACACAACTTTAGTGGTACATACAGCGTGTATTTTTATTGCATTTAAGTCTTTGGACTTTTATATTTATTCATGTATTTAAAATCTTTCCCCAAGTACAGAATCCTCGAGTCATTAATAACAAACATCTGCTGGTCATTTTCTTACATCTGCCACACAGTGTCATTTATTTAGTGGCCTTATATGACATCATCTTTCTAAGTTCCTAAAAGAACGTTATGACCAGAATAACAGTAAAAGCAGTTAAAGAATACATTACTCACATCTATGAACACATTGTTTATAATAACATAAATGAAAATGACAACAGAATCTTTTCTGACCTTCTCGGGAGTGCTAAGCAATGTTGAGGAGTGGGTTAATAAGGGAGAAAGTTAAAAGTAAACAGCACTTATGCATAGTTTAATAGTTGTCTCTTAGGACACTATTTTATGAAGATCTTATGGAAAAGAAATTTGCTTCTGACTTCTTTATGCTGTGTAAATATTACCTCAGATAAATGCCATACTTTGACAAAATAAGTCTGCGTAAACATAAAATTGTTTTACATTGGTTTCCTTAGTTTTTCTATATTAATTCCAAATTCAAACCATGATTACCCCTAAAACACTCTATAAAAATAGTATTCATGACTTCATACACAAAGAATGATATTTTCCTTTATAAATGTCACAAGAAATCTGTGGTAATTTTTTAAATTGAAAATTTGTGAATATCACAACTTAACCACAGATTGCCCCCCATCCCTTGTCCAGTAAATTCTAACTTTAAGTTCTTAATACCTGACAGAAATCCTCTATAACCTTGAGGAGGGAAAAGCAGCCTTTGGTTTCTTGTACATCTGTCTGTGTGACTTTCTCTTTTCCAGTAGAGAACGCATTGAAGACAAACATTATCATTCATATCTGCATAGGGAAAGTCCAAGGAGTATGTTTTCTCCAGAAATAACGTTCAGAAAACTTAAAAAGAGAAATAATCATTCAGGACAAAAAGAAACAAATAAAAATAAGATTTTAAAATATACATGTTTCTACCAAAAATATACATGAGCCTGAAACAACTAACCTTCTACCAAAAATAAAATAAAAATGAAATTGGTGTATTTCAAATTGACTTTGAATGTTATAGTCATCAAAAAGAATTTGTTAGACACAGAAGGTTAAAGCTTAACATATGAAGTTTTTATGTTAGAATATAAGTTTAAGTTTTTCAGTCAATTACCAAAATTAGCAATTGCTACCAAAATGTAGGAAGTCGTTTAAGTTAGCTGCAAAAATATTACATTTAACTTCATATTCAGTATTGGAAGCAGTAAATTTTTATGCTCCAGGCTTTTTAAGAGGAGGAAAACCCTGTTTTAGTCATATATTACATAATTGACAAAAAATAACAGTGGAAATTTTTCTGCCTAAAAAAAGACAAAGGGAACAGATAGCTAATATGATAACTGCTATCTATTCTAAGTATATATGGGTGGTAGCTCTTTATACATTCATCTAAGAGGATCCAGCCTCTCATTGCAGATAAAATAAAAATTTTAGTTTCTTCTTTATTAGCTGAAGTGAAAGAGCACATTGGCATCTCATGATATCACTTCATTTCCCCTCATGTAACAGGTTTCTTGGTCTTGCCATTCCATATATTGAATGCTATCTCTCTGCCTTGTTTTTGCACTTATTTTTGGGGGAAAAAATGAGAGGTAGAAATATTTCATGCACATGCAGTAGTTTCTATCCTGTTTGAGAGAGACTCGGTGGTTTTCAGGGTCCCAAGAAGATAGCTAGAAAAATGAATACAAATGAAAGCAATGCCTTGCCCAGTAGACTATTAGAAGCTCCTTCTTACTGCTGTGCCCTAGATAATAACACCTCATATTCCAGACTGTAAGGACAGGAAAGCAAAATACTGTGTTCAATAATGAAAGAGAAGATTTGTCACACGGCAGGTATTTCCCCATTGACCAATTACAGTAAGAAACCCATCTTCTCTTTAACTGAGGATGGTCACAACAAAGGATTTTTGAACAGGAGATAAAACAGAGGCACTCTGATGAGCATCTTGAAGGCTTCTCGGGGACATCAAATGGCCCCCTAAGAAAGCCTAGATGGAAGAAACACACTGATACGCTTCATTTTCTTTTGGAATATTTGGGCATCTTAGGGAGGAATTGGGAATTTTGTCCTTTGAGATCACAGTAAAAAAAAGAAAACTACATTCAATCATTTCAAACCCACTTCAGAAAAGAAGAAAAAGTACACAAAATGCATAGCCCATTAAAGCTGTTATTTCCCTTCTTTAAATATATCACATGACCATACTGTTAAAAATCAATCACTAAAGTGATATTTATAGTTAAAAATGAATATACATTATATTTTGAATCATAGTTTTGATGTTATTGGAGCTCATTATCTCTCAGTCTCACCCTTTAATTTGCTTTTGACTTGTGGAATCTGTTTGGCTTTTTAAATGCAATTTATTCTTTTATTTGCACATTAATTATTTTAAATATATATATATATATATATATATATATATATATATATTAAAGAAAACCAACATATGTGAAGAAATAATCTGGGAGAGAATGATTTCTTTGGCTCCAATGATTAAAATATTAATAAAGTGAACAAGCAGCACTTTCAAGAATATGAAGCCATAAACATGAGGGAAGGAGAAGGTAAAAAGAATAGTTATGTGCCTGTCAGTGTCAAATACTGACTTCTCATTATCAAAACAGAAGATTATTCACTGCAAGCAAATTATAGTCCATACCTTAATTAAACAACTACCCCCTCCTCCTGAGTCAGCCAAAGGACAAATCGGAAGCTGCTCTGTAAATATTTCTCCTCTTAAAACAGTTTCCCTGACTCAGCTAATAGTGAACCTGATCTACTTAGAAAATGTTTTCAAAAATTAATCCATAGTCTTTGATTGTTAACAGTGAGGGTCTGTTGACAACGTGGTTCACATGGATGAAGTCAGGACCATAAATGTGTTCTCGTGTGCCCTAGCTGGTTTGGCTCAGTGGATAGAGTGTCAACCTGGGGACTGAAATGTCCCAGGTTTGATTCCAGCCAAGTCCAGGTTGAGGGCTCAAGTAGGGGGTGTGCAGGAGGCAGCTGATCAATGATTCTCTCTCATCATTGATGTTTCTATCTCTCTATCTCTCTCCCTTCCTCTCTGAAATCAATAAAAATATATTTTTTAAAAGTGTTCTCATGTGCCTAATGTCTAAAATGGTCATTAAGTTTTCATTTGGAAGCTTCATTAAATAATTTTCTATATAGGTAATGATGTGTTTCATTTCTTTTCCCATGTAGGTAACCCTGAACTCAGAGAATTGCAATCAATAAAATCTAGGGAAGGGAACATCTAAATTATAAACCATTCTTTTATCTATTCCATGACTTACTCTTGGCAAAATTAAGCCCACCCTCCCACCTCAGGCTACAAGAAAAGTATTTCTAATTTTCAGGTACTAGTGATTTAATAAATGTACATTCTCCTTGGATGTTTACATTTTAAAAGAAAAATTAAAGACAAAAAACTTAATGCATACCAATAAACTGTTAATAAAATTTTCTTACAACATGGAGAAAGCAAATTTGCTTCTCCTGAGAAAATGATATAATTTCTCTGTGGAAGATGAAAACAATTTGCTTTGAATATCAAGAAATATAGAGGCAAATTTACAGCCTACCTTTATTAATTTTTTCAAATCCTAGGCCTATATTTTTCTCATTCCTGACCAAGTATAATTTATATTTTCCCTGGTCCTGAATCTTTATAAGCTGCCTTGCTTTCTTGGGAATAAGGATATATGCATAATACCAGTGCTTTGTGTCTTCAAGATTTGCTCCCTACCATCACCGCTGCCCCATCCCACCAGCCCATCAACAGTTTGGAAGTTTTCCCTTTTCAACTTGCCCCCTTTCATACTTAAGCTTTCATATGCATAATAGAGTCCTTCTACTTGAAGAGAGATTAATTCAGAGTGATCCTTATAAAATTGTGAAATAAGATCAGTCCGTGTTCTTTTCCTCTGTCCTCTTTTAAGCCCTCCTGGCTCAGGCTTCACGATCCCCCACCATAGGGACCTCAAGCTTTTACTCAGTCTCATCATCCCTAAGCTCCGCTGCCTCCATTTCACAAAACTTCTCCATTTCTCCTTCAAACTTACTTGGAATTGCTCATTTCCATAATAAAATAGCCCTGTAGCCAAGCTTGAAATGGCTTTATGTAGTGAGGGTTGGTCTCTTAGTATGACCTTGACATTGAACCAAGCCAAATTTCTCTTGAGTGCAGATGAGTAATGTTTTCTAATTTATATGAGGCTTGCACCTTATCTCATTTACTCAAGCAAAAAAAAAAATAATCATAGTAACTTAATTTACTGTAATACATACACGTTTCTCAGAAAGCATTATGACCCTAGCCGGTTTGGCTCAGTAGATAGATCGTCGGCCTGCAGACCGAAGGATCCCAGGTTTGATTCTGGTCAAAGGCACATCCATACCTCAGTTGCAGGTTCCTCCTCAGCCCAGGCCCTGGTCAGGGCTCTTGCAGAAGGCAACCAATCAATGTGTTTCTCTCACATTGATGTTTCTTGCTGTCTTTCCCTCTCTCTTTCATTCTCTCTAAAAATCAATGGAAAAATATCCTCAGGTGAAAATTTTAAAAAAAAAAAAAAGCACTATGTACAGGATTCACATTAGTTGTATTTATTTTAAATATTTTTAGAGAAAGCATTCAGAGGGAACACTCCAGTCTCATTTCTTGTCAAATACAAAATGGGGTTCTTTTCTTTTCTTTCATATTAAATAATGTGCATTAATTGGTCTAAATATTCTGTTGGAGTTTCCACATTTCTAATTAAATTTCAAGCAGTCCCTACTTCTTAGGAAACATAGAATGAATGCCCTAACTCTAAACTACAGCAGATGAAATACTGTATCTTAATGAAAGTCAAGCACCATTAACATACCTTCCTAAATTTCAATCCACCCTCAGGTTGCACAGTGGTTCCCATTCAGCCGGGTAGCTGGTTTCTAAATGCTGCAGATTTTCATTTTGCCCTTTGTAGCCTTTTAACAAGCAATTAGCATGCTTAGATACCTTTCTGCATGATCCTAATTTTCTCCCATTAGCTTTAGCTCTGTGGTATTCAACATTCATTCCTCTTTGTTTTTAGAAAGTATTTTTAAACAACTTGAAGTTACCATCAGGCATAAAGAGTCTAATTGACTTATATTTGTGTTATGTTGAACAATAATTTCTCTAAACTTCTATGCTGACAAACATACTACGCCCCCTTCTACCTCTTGATGTATTCAAAATGAGTTTAATGAGTCTTGTTCCCTTACTTAAAGATTTAGGAAATAGCAATTAATCACCATTATTCAGCAGGCAATAATTATGGAGACAATTGTTTCAATAAATAAACTCAAAAGATCTCACAAATAAAAGGGTTTTCTAGGTTAACGTTGTAAAAACTTTGTAATCCTGAATAGTTTCATGATTATTTTACTATTAATTATTTAAACAACATATCTCAGCAAAAGTACAGATGTCATTTTACATCTGTCCAATTCATTAACTTAATAATCAGATGAGAAGGCAGGAGAAAGGCAAAACATGTCATTTTCCCCAATACTCAAATGAAATTTTTCAGAAACTCTTTTGTATACATGAAAGTTCACTTACTTGATTATGCACTCCACCATTATTTTAAAAATTCATCAAAACAAAAAGAATCTTACCATAGTCAAAAATAGTTTATGAATATTAAGAAATTTGGTCTGGGTATAGAGGGCAATATTTTATCATGATATAAACTATGGAACTATAGTTTTATATGTCTGAAGAAATATTTTGGTGGAAAGCTTTCATTTCAGTTCAAACATGTTTTATTTTTAAAACAACCAACCTCTAAGTAGTTGCTACCAACTGATTCCCAGCTATTTTAACTAAATAAGAAGTACTATTTGCCTACACAGATAAATCATGCCAACAATTTAAGATTAATTGCTAAAGTATTTGAGATTTTAAGACTAATTTAAGTTTAGAGTTAACATTTTTAAATTATTAAAATAGTCATTGATCACAACAGTAAATATGATTAAAATTACAGAACCAAATTATAGAAATGGACAAGTTGCCGAAGCTAATAACATTTGTTTGGAGGTGAAGTGCAAATTGTGTTTTTTTTTTACTGAAACCACTGCAAGATAAAGAAAAGAAAGGAGCTCTGAAGCATATTCCAAATAAAATTATATAACCAACAAGAGGTATTTGCAAAAGTAAAAATGCTTCTAGACTAAGGTGCCTGTGTAGAACCCTATATGTAGAACCTATTTGATTTACGGGGAAAGTTGGCATATTTTCCTGACAAACCTATCAGAGTCTACTATTATATTACCAGTTATGTTGAAGGCTTTTATCAAGGCAGCTAAATTTTTCATTGGTAACTTTAAGACTTGAAATAAATAAATTCAGTACTGCAAATAAAAAGAATTAATTTTTCTTTCCACCCGCAAAATTTTTTGTTCCACTCTATGCCACTTCCTGCCTGAAACACTTATTTAGAACTGCTCTTTTGTGTTAATTGTTTTTCAGATTTCACTGGATGATCTCAGAAACCAATAGGGATTTAAATCATCATGAATAATGCAAGATTGATGTGCTATTAAAGCAAAGATAACTTACACTATAACACTAGTTATAAATAATAAGAAGAAATCAAAGAAAAAATTGCCTGAAAAACTCCCTTTTATCAGGTTAACCCTTCTAGAATTTCTCGGACAAAGCAAATTATTCTACAAAACCAAAGCCAATGTCCAAGCCTGTTTGTAAAAATCGCCAGTTCAAAATGCTACCATTTGTCCTTCCCATTTAAAAATTTTAAATGGTCTCTTGTCCCCTTTTGTGCTGTCGATGAATTTGTGTGCAGTACATTGTTATTCCAGCTCAAAAACCTCCTGTGTGGCAGAGGGCTCCACAGCCCGGCAGTGAACAGTGTTGAATTCAGTGCAGTGCATCTGGTAACACAAGGAGAGCATGAATAATATTTGGAGATCTAGCACACCTTAGTGGAAACAATTATAACTACAACTACTTTGAAGACATTTAAATTTTAAATTCCATTGTTTCAGTGAAATTCCATTTCACCTAAATAGAGGGATGTGTTTCTTCCCCAAACTCCCTACAGATGAGAAGATAAATTTAATCATGAATTTCCAAAAGAAGAAATCATGATTTATTTTCAGAATATCTTTTTTTAATTATATATTTATTGTTGAAAGTATTACATATTCCCCTTTTTCCCCCTATTGACCCCTTCTAGCCTGCCCCTGCCCCCCACCTCAGGCCTTCACCACCCTATTGTCTGTGTGTCCACGGGTTATACATATATGCATACAAGTTCTTTGGTTGATCACTTCCCTCCCTCTCCCACCTTCTCTCTAAGATTCCACAGTCTGTTCTATGTTTCTATGAATATCTATAAATATCTCTACAATCCCCCAGAATCTATTAAATTAAAGGCAATTCCATTTTATTTGCCATTACGGTCAGGTGTAAAAGTATCAGATTTTTTTTTCCTTAAATGATTGCTATGCTTTTGACCAGCAAAAGCTTTTCAGGTCAGTTATTGGGATGCTTCAAAGGCTTAGTATCAAATAGGTTGTGTATGTTTTACCATTAATGGTTGACCCCCTCTACCTCAGACTACTGAAATGTCATCAAGGAAAAGAAAAGACATCTTAAAATCCATTCGACTATATATACAATATCAAGCGCTTTCAATTTTATCTCCTGTCCCATCACCTTCCATCTTACAGTTCAGATAGGTAAATATTCAAAAATAAGTACAAAACAATCATTCTAAAACATGAAGAAAGTTAGCTCTATTCATGTATATATCTGTTCATACATATATGTCCAAAAATCAGAATATAATATTTGTGGACCCACAAATTCTTGTTTATTACCTAGGCACCTCATCTATCTGCCATGTGACTGGAAACTGGGAAAGAAGTAAATAAAGCTTGTCAATAATTAAATATTCTAGCACAGGGGACTTCCAAAATGGTTAAAGAAGAAACTCAGCAAATGCTCTTCTCAAAAAGCAATGACAGCCCGGCTGGTGTGGCTCAGTGGTTGAGCATTGACCAGGAGCTCAGGTTTGATTCCTGAGGTCAGGGCGCATGCCTAGGTTGCAGGCTCGATCCCCAGGAGGGGGTGTACAGGAAGCAGCCAAGCAATGATTCTCTCTCATCATTAATGTTTCTATCTCTCTTGCCCTCTCCCTTCCTCTCTGAAACCAATAAAAATATTTTTTAAAAAAGCAATGATAAAGCTAAAGAAAATTGTCAAGCCATTGCCAGTTTGCTCAGTGGCTAGAACTGAGCCCAAGGATTTAAAGATCCTGGGTTCGATTCCAGTCAAGGGCATGTATCTCTGTTGCAGGCTTGATCCCCAACCCTCCTGGGGATGCGTGTGGGAGACAACCAATCCATGTCTCTCTCACATCAATGTTTCTCTCTCTGTTTCTCCCCCTCCCTTTCACTCTCTCTAAATCAATGGAAAAATATCCTCAGGTGAGGAGTAACAAACAAACCAAGAAAATTGCCAAAAACCGACTATTTCAAGACTCTAGGAATTGACCAGAGGCATACAAAAAAACTGAGATGCGCTTGTTCAAGACAAACCTTCAGAAAGAACTGTCGGTGTCTGTATCATTTTTGTCAAGGGCTGCTCCCTTCCCCATTGTCCTCCAGCCTTGTTGGCACCATATACCAGGGCAGGCGCACTGTGAAAAGCAACAGCTTTGCTCCTGTGGGAAGACACCTTGTTTTGGAGCAGAACACTGAACAACTCTATTGCTGCGGGCATTGTCCGAAACAGTAGCAAACAACAAAATGGCACACTGGCTAGTAAAGGAACAAGAAAATGGGAAATGGGGCCACCATCGTTTCACAGTCTCATTCAAGCAGGACTTGCTAAGTTCTCAGACGTCTCCAGAAATTTGGAGGGCCACATGGGCTGTGCATGTGCAGAAGCGACTAAAAGGGCCCTGGGCTATCGGCTCATCCCTGGCCGACCGTGAGGCCCTGTGCAGGCACAGGAGACAAGCCAGGGGGCCTAGAAGAAAGCTAAAGCTGGGACAGACTTGTAAACTGCTTGACTTTTTTTAATGTTCCCAAACGTACAGTCAGTCCAATAGGAGGCGAGTAGGAGTCTCACTGGGTCAAGGTGTTTGAGCACAATTTCTGAACTGGCAGACAGACCACTAAGCTATGCTGTCACAGGGGTGACCCTAAGAGGCCTGGCTTAAATATACACTGAGTGGCCAGATTATTATCTCTGAACGCATAATAATCTGGCCACTCAGTGTGTGTGTGTGTGTGTGTGTGTGTGTGTGTGTGTGTGTGTGTGTGTGTGTTAGATGCCAGGTGCATGAATTCGTGCATGGGTGGGGTCCGGCCATCCTGGCCAGGGGGAGGGGACATGGGCGGTTGGCTGGCCTGCCTGCTGGTCGAACTCCTGGTCGAGGGGACAATTTGCATATTAGCCTTTTATTATATAGGATATACACTGAGTGGCCAGATTATTATGCATTCAGAGATCATAATAATCTGGCCACTCAGTGTATATACAAGAATGTTTATTGACTTTTTTTCAAAGAAATCTTCATTCCCAGTCTTTTGATTAAGAAAAAAATTAATTGAATGATGATTGCTACTATAGTTGGAAACTCACAGAACAAGAACGGCAATTTAGAGACAGAAGAAAGACTAGAGAAGCCAACACATGAACTTCCAAAAAAGTGTGGCTATTTAGTTTAAGCATAAACAATATTACCTTTTTTATTTGTCTTTGTTGGCAATCCTGCATTTAACAGCAGTACAGTAACTGGATTTCATAATGAATAAGCCTAAACCCCCAAAATCTAACTTAATTTTTAAAATTCACATAATTTATATCTGTTTATGTGACAACCTTCTCACTTCTAAATTCTTTCTTAAAGTAGGAAGATAGGCAGAAGCAAAGAGCCTTGTCTTGGGTTGAGATCCTAAATTAAATATGTCACCACCACTGCCTTCAATATTTCATACTGAAACTTTTTCTTTGCTATCCCTCCGGAGGGATACATTCTTAAACAATCCCATTAATGGTGGTCAGAGGCTTTTACAACTATAATGTGCTATAATATGGTTTTAAAAGGGTGAGAGGTATGTTATTCTTCTGTAAGGTAAAAGAAAGAAGATTATGAAAGGAGGTGAGGAAAGAGACCTAGAAAACCACAGAAGTTCTCCGGCAGATTAATTTCAGAAGAGTGCATATGGAAGTTGTAGATACATTAATTAATTTCCTTCTAAAGATCCATGACGATGTGTCCTTTAGGAAACCTTCAAGGTCTCCAGGAATATGTGTACTTCCATTTAAAGATTACTATATTTGAAGACTCTATGTCTATAAATGAAAACTGGTGTCTTATTTTACTAAATGTATATTTAGGTCGAGATTTTTAAATTCACACCCTGGTGATGAAGAGCTAAATAGTAGCCAATATTAAATTCATATTTTAAAATGTATAACTGATGCCAAAAAAAATATTGAAGAATTGTTGTGTAATACATTATAAGGTCAGTAACTACACAGCCTTTGTTTAAATCTGTGACAGTTGCTCAACCTCTGCACTATGGAAATTTTAGCCAATAAAAATCCAGGTGGTGGGGCACTGGCCTGTGCATTGTAGGATTTGTAGCAGCATCTTGACCTCTATCCACTAGATGCCAGTAATCACCTCCAGATGAGAACCATTAGCCAAGGGCAACCTGGCATGGTCCTTTCTAGGATCACATGGAGCGTTGATGTTTGTTTTTGTTGTTAGCCATAATCTGATGTTTTGAGATATAATTGGCTTTATATTAGTTTCAGGTATACAATACAATGATATTTGTGCATATTGTGAAATGATTACCACAATAAGTCTTGTTACCATCCATTGCCATACATAGTTATAATTTTTTTTCTTGTGATGAAGACTTTTGATATTTACTCCCATTTGTGAATGGGATTGACCCTCAGGCTGGCTGACTGTAAGGTTCAACCCCAACCACAGCATCCAAGTTGCTGTGCAGGTCTCTTGTATTGTGGCCAGCACTGTGTTTCTGCCTCCCATGCTTTTACATAGGTAAGACTATTATAGTGTTCAGACTTCTTCTTGGAATGGCTATACTTCTTTTAAAAAGAAAACCTACACCTCATCCTATTTATATGCTATTTTTGAGCATCAATATTTTTTCTGATACTTGGGGAAGAAAAAAGTGGTTTATACATATGTAACATATTCATATCAAAATTAAGAAAAAAATTCTTATAATCATTATTTCTGAAACTATTCATGGTCAAAATTAGTATTTTCAACAGCCTTCTTCTACTACCAATTTCCCTTTGCCTTCAGCAAGCTCCTCAGCTGGCCATGGCTTTGCCTAGAATGGAGACTCAAACCTTCATTCCTAAGGGATCTGGATCATTGGCATCCTTTCTGTTTTAGGTCGTAGTTTCCCCATTGACTTCAATTTGAGGACATGGGAGTAATAAGTTACATCTCAGGGAATGTCCTGAATTCCAGAAATATTTCTCCATATCTGCATTAGATAGAAGCAATGAAATTTCCTCTTTATAGTCAGGATTAATCACCCCAGCCAGTAGAATGACACCCTTCTTTGCTTATTAATTTACTGGCCTAAAGAGTCTAAAGTGGTCAAGTGACACACTCAACTTCCAACTTAGTTTAATTATTGCTGTATTCTCTGGTGAAGGCATTCTTCCCTTGGGAACTAAAACTTCTGACCAGTTCAGTTGACACAAGTCAAAACTCCACTGGTCACCTGATTTTGTTAAGTTCCAACTCTGATTGGTGATCCCTAATGACATTTAGCATCCCTATGAATTAGTGTCAAAGTCAATGTCCAGAAACCCATTTTAAAAATCAATTATTCAGTCTTCCCCAATGCACAATCATCCTGGAAAGTGATCATGGGACTCTCTCAGGAAGACTAAGAGAAATACTTATAAAATACAAATTTTTGCTGTATAGGGAAGTTTTTTCTCAATAGGGCCCAGCCTCCCCCTACTTATGAAGGGGGCCTACATCTATGAACTTGCTCAAGTCTGGGAATTGATTGCAGGATTATTCTTCTCTTTTCAATCATTAAGCTTTGTAGACCCACAATCCAATGCCCTACATTTTCATCTCCACTTCAGAACACTCCACTGAGCAACAGGCAGCCTACATGAGTGCCTACCAATATAAACTGCGGATTCAACAAGTCTGAAACTAAATACAACCCCATTTCAATGCTCCACATCACAGCAGAAGACACCACCATCTGTCTTTCTAACAGAATCCCAATCCTAACAGTCATCTTCAGTACCTACCTTCAACTCATTCAATTTAACATTGAATCTCATGGATTTTATATCCTAAATATTTCTCAAACCCACCAATTCTCTCCATTTGCAACACCACTATCCTAGTCAAACTTTCTCTTTTACTATTTTAAGTAAATTCTTTTGTTCTACTCGCATTGCTTGTTGGTTTTCTCTAATTTTTTTCCACACTGCAGGCAGAGTTTATGAGATTATAAGGTTCTCAAAGGCCATGTATTTCTATATAATTTATATACCCAGCAGAGTAGCCTACCCAATTATTAAGCATGTAATTACTGCTTCTGCTGTATATCAACTGCTGATCAATTTTATGATGAAAAAAATTTAAATGGACACAACCGTCCCTCATCCAAAGAAATCTTGGAGAAACAATAACAATAGTTTGATTCTAGGAAGACACAACAACACCCAATTTAAGTTTCTTTCTGCACATGGAAAGCCTCATCCACAGACCTTATAATATCAATGAGCTCTCACTGACATGCCTTTGTTTGTGAGCCTTTGATTGATCCTATGGTTCATAGAGGATGAGTTGGTTCAGATATCAGAAGGGAGTTAAATGCCTTTAGGAGAGCTGAGATATTGTACTGATTGAGAAACCTCCATATTAATTTACAGATTGCTTTTTTGTATCATATTTCTTCTTACCAATCAATATGGACCTATATTTATCAACTTATTGAGTTAAGTTGATTTATGTCCAGAATTTTGTCGTATAACTTGACCAAGAAATATGGTCTAATTCTATATCCAGTAGGAAAACCAGTCAGGAAAATATAGCATTCCTGCTAGTATGGTTTTAATAGAAAATTTTCTCTACTTTTTTTTAATAGATTTTAAATCAATTCTCCACTTTATTTTTTCAGTTATCATCATTCTCCCTTTTTACAAGCATTTCCAGATCTGTTGTAAATGTTCATGGTTTCCACTCTAGCCATACAGCCTTATAAAAGAACCTGCCCACATCCACTTTTCTGATAGCCTGTTTCCTGATAAACAGACAGTAGGCCATACATATGTTCTCAATATCTGGCAACAGAAGCTACAACAATGGTGAATTAGTTTCCCAGAACTGCTGTAACAAAGAACCACAAACTAGAGGGCTTTAAACAACAGCAATGCATTGTCTCACAGTTCTGAAGGCTTGAAGTCTGAAATCAAAATATCAGATGACAGCTCAGCTAGTGTTGCTCAGTGGTTGAGTGTCAACCTATGAACCAGGTCACTGTTCGATTCCCAGTCAGGGCACATGCTCGGGTTGCAGGCTCAATCCCCAGTGTGGGCATGCAGGGGGCAGCCAATCAATGATTCTCTCTCATCTTTGATGTTTCTATCTCTCTCTCACCCTCCCTTCCTCTCTGAAATTAATAAAAGTATATTTTAAAATATATACATCAGATGTCCATGTTCCCTCTGAAACCTTCAAAGGACAATCACTCCTTGATTCTTCCTAGCATCTGATTATTGCTGGCAATTCTTGACGTTTCTTGGCTTGCAGCTGTAGCACTTCAATCTTTGCCTCCATCATCACATGGTGTTCTCCCCTCTCTGTGTTCATGTCTCTTCTCTTCTTATAAGGATACCAGTTATATTGGATTAAAGACTAATTACATCAGCAACAACCCTATTTCCAAATAAGGTACTTATTGTATGAGGTACTGCCAGAAGCCAATTCCAGCATGTCAGCAGGGCTGAATCATCTGGAGATGGCTAAAGGCATTTCCCCAAACCTGAAAAGGATGCATTAAATGATTGCTTGCTGCCAGACAGCTCAGGGCATCTTAATCTACATGTCATTGCCTCCTACTGGCCAAACACCTGAACAGCCCAAGGCAGTTTCTCCAAAACCTGATAATCTGACAATGAATTGTGTATACAAACCCTACCCTTTGATGTGTATTTCTCTACCTTGCCTTAGAACAAATTGTGTTAATAAAAAGCAAGGGGTCCTGAGACAAGAAGAACTTAGTTCCTTTAGCTAAGTCTTCTCTGACTCCCTATAATGCCTTTCAAAATTATGTTTCATCTCTGGACTCTTGATTAATTTACACACAGCGCCTTCTCCAGGTTTCTGAACCCTTCTAGATGCTGGATCAAGACCACTGGCATTAGGTACTTAGGTTTATGACTTCAACCTATCTTTTTGGGGACACAATTCAATCCATGAGAAATGGGTAAATACCTGACACAAACCAGCCTTTCTCAGCATGGCCTCCCAAAAAGCAGAGCCTGTGACAAGACTTTGGCTTAGATATCAGAAGGGAATTAAATGTGTTTTCCAGGAAGTGATCCCAGTGAGCAGAGTGAGGGGATGAAGAGTTAGATAGAGAAGGAAGAGACAACACAAGGGTGTGTTATTGAGATTTCTGCTGTGGACACAAGGGGCTTGACTCTACTTGGACTTCCAAAGAAGTGTACAGAACACCTCCCAGAATCATGTGCTGGAAGTATGAAAGGCAGGAGCACTTATGCAATAGCTCTCACTCATTGTTTGAGCAGATGTAAACCCCCAGGGATGTTGACTCCCTCACACTTAGAAGCCAGTGGACATGGATAAAGTGAGCTCCCACGGGCATCGCTAGCATCAAAGGAGTTCCAGGGCAGAAAGCAAAGATCCATGTCTGAGCCTGTCCAGAGCTCTCCACTCCAGTCACAGCTAAATCCAAGGTGAGGCTAAGTCGACGTGAACCAGGCCATAGATTCTCTTAGGGACATGGAATTGGGATTATGAATCTATAATTAGTTGGTTGGTGGCACTTATACAGGCAGGAATTGCAGGCGCCTACACGAGCCATTACAGGAACATGATTTTGTCCTGAAGAAACAGCAGACATACAACAAGATGCATATAAATAAATCAGACAGACAGAAAATCAGAAAATACAAAGAGTAGAAAGTGTGCTTTTTACTAGGGATCATCTTTGCTGCCTGACTTCTCTTCTCTTTTAGGGTCCCTGTGAAACCCACTGACCCACCTCCAATGATGTTTATAGGACAACTCTATATCCTCCCAAGAAATGCCTCTTTTTTATTTGTAGCCCAGATGTCATATGAAGCCCCCCTACCACTCAAGATCTGGATACAAACATGAATCCATCTCTATATATGTGAAAATCTAAACAACTATTCTAAATTTACTATGAATATTCATATTACTGTGACTATTATTCATCATGTGAATTAATTAAGAGTGAATAAATAAAGCATTATGGGAAGAAGAAAACATTCTGGAGATAAATGATGGTGATAGTTGCACAATAATGAAAATGTATTTAATGTCACTGAACTCTACACGTGAAATGATAAAGATGGTAAATTTTGTGTTATATGTATTTTACCATAATTTTTTTTAATTAATTTTTTTTAAATATGAGTTTAGTGGATTCCACTGAAGATTTTGGGAGGGTCTAAAGAGGATTCACATTATGCAAATGCAGTCTTCTAGCCTCCTGTCTGTCCCTCTTCCCACCTCTGACCCTCTCACCTTCTCCCATTGCCCTGGGCATACCAAGTTTCACCTCCTCTATTACAAAGAGCATTATTATCTATATATATAAAACCCTAATATGCAAATATACTGAATGGCAGAACAACTGAACAACCAGTCGCTGACCACCAGGGGGTGTGTGCAGAACATGGCAGACATCGGCAGCAGGTAGCAGAGCGCGGAACATGGCGGGCATTGGCAGTGGTGGGATAGTGGAGCAGATGAGCTGGGGTCCAGACTAAGGTGGGGCACCGATCGTTGTCATCGGGGCGAGCCTCTGGTGGTTACTGAAAATTCTTTGCTTCTGCACACTGTAGTCCCACCCAACACTCACACCTGCTGCCGGTGCCAGCCCCACTCGCACCCGCAGCTGGCGCCGGAGCCCCCGCTCACACCCGCTGCTGGCGCTCGGCACCAGCCCTGATTACTCAGCGCCACCAGCGGATGCAAGTGGCGGCTGCCGACCCCAATTGCCCACAGGGTTTCTCCACCTCCCCCTGCTCCTGAGGGGCAATCAGGGCAGCAGCCGCTGCTCAACCTGCTGACAGTGCCAGCCCCTCTCTCATCCGCTGCTCTCACTCACTGCTGGTGCCAGCCCCAATCAGTGGGTGCGAGTGGACCCGGGGCCATCAGGAGCAGGGCTGCCGGCAGACAGGGGACTGGGGGCCTCAGTGGGAGGGGCCGGGCAGGGGCGTGGAGGATGGGCCAAGACCTGCCCCTGTGCCCACCACAGCCTCACGGCCCACAGTTCCTTTCGAGCTGCACAAATTTGTGAACTGGGCCCCTAGTTCTAAATAAAGACACCTCTGTGCAAAAGTAATTATGGTGATTGCTATTTGAAAAATAAAATTGTCTCCTCTTCATTAAAAATAAGTTAGACTGACTTTCTAATTTCTCAGGACAAACATTATCTCTGACTAAAGCACAAGTACTTGTATACATAGTTTGTTTAAAAAAAGAGTTAGATGCTCTTAAGACAATCTTTAATCTATGCATGTGTGATATCATCCTAAGAAAGTTGTAGCATAGAGAATGGGGCATATCATACATTAATATTTCCATGTCTCTGAACTATGTTACAGCAGAGATAGAAAATATGAGGTGTGGGGGAGATATTAAAATAGAATGTTCATCTTTTGACTTCTACATTAGCAGCATAGTAGAAAGCCATGCCTAGATATCTGAGAGCTAATTTAATACCAAACTCCCAGGAGTAGTTTCCTGTCAGAGTTTTATCATGTATTATGGAGACAAGCATTGGCAGGCGTCCATAAGATGCATATAAGCTTTTATCTCTTCTCTGGATCAGGCATGTGACCAATGGCAGGATCCTCATATAGGCTTTTACCATCCTTTTAGTAATACACTTGGTGATTGAGTTGAGGTCCATAAATCTAGTCCAGAGTTATGACCCCACAGGAATTTTATCCTGTTGATCCTCAACTATCTACCACACATGTGCATTAACATTTCATAAAAGCCCTACTCACAGGTCTCCTAAAAGCTTTCTCATATGTAGACTAGAGTCTTCAAAGACCTTTTTCTTTCTCAACAACTGAACACAGTTACGTAATACCTGAATAATTATTCAAAAACAGAAGATGACTAATTTCTATTTTCTGCATTAAAATGCCACAGTATGATGCTTAGGCAGCAACCATATACCAAAGTTATTAATAGTTGGCTCTGACTTAATAGTCTTCATTCTTTCTAGTCCTATAGGATTAGAAAATATCAGTATTTGAAGATGGGTTAAGCCCTAGCTGGTTTAGCTCAGTGGATAGAGTGTCAGCCTGCAAACTGAAGGATCCCAGGTTCGATTCCAGTCAAGGATATATACCCAGGTTGCGGTTTCAATCCCCAGTGGGGGGTGTGCAGGAGGCAGCTAATCAATGATTCTTTCTCATCATTGATGTTTCTATCCCTCTCTGCATCTCCCTTCCTCTCTGAAATCAATAAAAAAATATTTTTTAAAGAGACTTTAAAAAACACTAGCTAATTTAAGCATTACAGACTCCTCATCATAGGACTAATCTGTTTTATAGAGATATGTTGTATAGCACACACAATCTTTTTGAACCTTTTGAATTATTTATCACATTTTAAAATGTGGAGATTGCACATCAATACTGAAAGATCTGGCAATACCCGCTGGTGTTCCCATGCAGAGACTAGAGACCTGGTGCATGAATTCGTGCACGGGTGGGGTCCCTCTGGGTGGCCTGCAGGGATCGGGCTGAAACCCACAGTCCAACGCCGCCTGCAACTCCTACCTGCTGCTCCCACTCATCCCAGCCCCACTGTGCCTGCTGCAGGCTTGCGCCCAATCAGTTACAATTGGGGGAGGCTTGCACTGCCACAGCAGCGCTCACCAGCTATGAGCCCTGCATCTGGCACCCTCCCAAGGGAAGTGGCCTGCGGGATCGGGCTGAAACTGGCTCTCCGACATCCCCCAAGGGGCCCTGGATTGTGAGAGGGCACAGGCTAGGCTGAGGGACCCCACCGATGCACGATTGGGCCAGGGAGGGACCACGGGAGGGCTCCAGGGCATATCCGACCCATCTTGCTCAGTCCTGATCAGCCGGACCCCAGCAGCAAGCTAACCTCCTGGTCCGAGCATCTGCCCCCTGGTGGTCAGTGCACGTCATAGCAAGCAGTTGAGCAGCCTTAATATATCATTAGCATATTATGCTTTGATTGGTTGTTCAATTGTTCTGCTGTTCAGTCTATTTGCATATTGCCCTTTTATTATATAGGATGATGGGCTGGAGCCCGGTAGCCACCAATGTCTGTGGTCAGGGCATGTATTCTCTACTTCACCACAGTCCTCACCAAGCTGTGCTGGCTCTTACCACATGCTTTATTCATCTGAGCGTCCTGCCTGAATTTTGTAGGTATTTAAATTTTTTCACTTGTGTCATTTTAAAAGTTAGAAAAGATATGATTAAGAGTGATGAAATGATTCTCTTAAGAGTAAATAGGCATTAAGTCACAAAAAATACCTGAACCCAAATCCTGTTGTCTACACAAGTTTCTTGTGGACCATGGTACTTACGCTTATGAAATTCTGTCAAGTTCTCAGGGGTGCAGTTTGAGGACATCTATACTACACTACACTTTTTTTTAAGTTTTTTAATTCTTTATTGCCTCTATTTTAAAAAAATATTTTTTATTGATTTTGGAGAGGGAGAAAGAGAGATAAACATCAATGATGAGAGAGAACCACTGATAGGCTGTCTCCTGTATGTCCCACACTGGGGATGGAGCCTGCAACCCCGGCATGTGCCCGGACAGGAATCAAACTGTGACCTCCTGGTTCATTGGTCGACGCTCAGCCACTGAGCCATGCGAGCTGGGCTATTGCCTCATATACATACATATATATATTACTGATTTCAGAGAGGAAGGGAGAGGGAGAGAGAGAAACATCAATGATGAGAGCGAATCATTGATTGGCTGCCTCCTGCACACCCCCTACTGGGAATTGAGCCCACAACCCGGGCATGTGCCTTTGACTGGAATCAAACCTGGGACCCTTCAGTCCACAGCCCAATGCTCTATCCACTGAGCCAAACCGGCTAGGACTATTGCCTTTATTTTTAACACAAGCTTCAATTTAAGCAACAAATGATCAAAAATCATTAGTTCTGAATATCTAAAATAGAGATGGCCTAATTCTTATTTCATATTATAGTCCAGAGTCTTATAGGCTGTAAATGTTAAAGATTTTCTTCAAACTGAAGGAAAAATATACCAGAGGTAAACTCAGATCTTCATGAAGAAATTAAAGCATCAGAAATAGTAAATATCTCGGTGAATATGAAAGGCTATTCTTATCCTGTATTTTAAAATACATATGACTACAGCAAAATTATGACCAATCTGTGGGTTTTATAATGTAGGTAGATGTAATATACGTAACACATATAGCATAAAATACAGTGGGAAAAGTGAATGTATTTATACAATTTCAATATTTCCATATGTTATGTGAAGTAGCATAAAATTATCTCTAAGTAGACTGTGAAATTAAGGATGTTTATACTAGTACCTAGAGTGACAACTAAACACAAAGCATTGGTATATATTATTTTACATATATTCCATAAAATATTCAAATAAACTATAGACAATACTTTTGCTCCCCATCTTGTGATCTTGAGCTTCGTGTGTCTGTAAGTCATATAGTCCAACAGGAAGTTGTCTTCATCAGAAAATGTGGAATGGCTCCAGAGAGTTGGAAGCAGAAACTGCCCCTTGACTACTCTGAATTACTCATAACTCTGAACCACAAGACATAGAAAGAAGATTAATTTTCTTGGAAGAGAGATTGATAGCAACTACCTGGGGGGAAATGGAGTTACTGGTACATATTAGGGATAAAAACTATTTTTTGGAACCCAAGGAATTCACTGGGGCATCTCTTAATATTTTCATGCAATTTAGGCTTAATGACCACACCTATAAAGGTGGGAATGTAGTAGTGATGTTTTTCATTACTATTTTTTCTTCTCCTCCACCTATTACATTATATGGAGAAAATGGTGAATAAGTTTCGATAGAAATGTGACTAGGTTGATAGTATCCCAGCAGGACATGATAGCTGTTAAAAATGTATTGTCCCCTTGTGTTGGAAATTCAAACTTACCACCTATGCAAAAAGGAAAAAGAAAAATTAATGCCTAAATGTTGAACTATACCAAAATCCTCCATTTTTACCTCTCCACCCTTCTCTTGGCTCCAAGGAACTGATCTATATCAAGATTCTCATGCCCTCTGCCTTCTAGTTGGCTTCTACCAGTGAAAATCCCTAAGAGAGTTCATGGAGGCAAGAAAGTCGAACCAGTGTATTTGTTCCTCTAAATCTATCTTTGCAAGGTCACTCAAGCTGGCTAATATCCTCCATTCAAAAGTCAACACCACATTCACAGAGATACTATACACAACCTCTTCCTTTCAAGTTCTAGAAACCATTCCCTCTCCTTGTTGCCTTAGACCTAGAGGTTGACGCCATCTGGGTTGCTACTAAGCTCCAAGTCCATGCACCATCCTTGGCAGGTCATCTCTGCACCTTTATAAATAGTCCTCTTGTAGTCCTAGCCGGTTTTACTCAGTGGATAGAGGGTTGGCCTGCGGACCGAAGGGTCCGGGTTTGATTCCAGTCAAGGGCATGTATCTCGATTACAGGCTCCTACCCAGCCCGGGCCCTGGTTGGGGCTCATGCAGGAAGCAACCAATCGATGTGCTTCTCTCACATCAATATTTCTCTCTGTCTTTCCCTCTCTCTTCCACTCTCTCTAAAAATCTATGGAAAAATATCCTCAAATGAGAATTAGGAAAAAAAATAGTCCCTTTGTGAACAAACCCTCCTTGAATTTCCTATTTTAAATGTACTGTTCTTATTGAGACCAGGCTGATAACAAGAGTTGTATTTTAAATTAAAACAAATGAAGTGAAATACTAGATGAATATAAATATTATGCACAATTACTAGAAGAAGCGAAAAGGAATTTCAGCTCTAAGCAATTTATCAAGAGAGCTTTCTAAATAAACACAGCTTTCTCTCTAAGATGAATTATAGTAAGATCTATTAATGTAATTCTTTCCCCTTCACCAAACATCTTTTTGCCATTCCTTCATCTCTTTTAAAGATTTGTTCCACTTTATTAAATTAATATTTGTACTGTTGCTTCTTTTTCCACCTACAATCCCATTTTCTAGAAAAAAACTATTCTACCCCCATATCATTTTTGCTTGGTTTTTACTTCTATATAGTTTAATGGTATGCTTTTCATCCTATTTCCTAATTTGTAACTTTCAGATATAATCTAATTTATCATAATAAATAAAGAATGAGCTGGCTTACAACCAGCTCCCTTCCAACCAGTTGTTATATTTCTATTTTGAGTTCCTCATGTAGTTACTTTGTATATTTATGGAAATACTAACATCTCTTCTCCTTATTCCAACAGCTGTGGACAGTATATTTTATAGTAGTAAACCAAATGCGTACTTTGGCCAAATACCAAGGCAAACCCAAACATGCTGCATCCATAATTTTTCTTCCCACTTTTCAACATGATATTAATGACCACAGTGTTCATTTCAGCATAACTCTGGTCTTTTCTCCTGCAACTTCTACCATCTACATAACAACTTTGGCAAGGTTAAGGTGAAATAGTATTTGTGTATGATTAATTCTGCTATGTTTTATATGTAGGTTGATGGAAAAGATGAAAGTCAATATGAATATTAAGAATGCAAATATGGTTTCCTGCAGATCCAAGCAGGGTAGATAGATTATTGTGACATGTTTTTAACAGCCTTTGTCTTCAGCTTTCTAATTGTAATGATTTCTTGCCTTTATCCCAAAATAATAAGTGGTCATTGAATCACCATTTCTCCTGCTGCCTCAGTGTAGACTGGCTGAACGAGCCAGGCCTGCTGCACAACTATAATTCTGGAGTTTCCTTTTGCTGCTCTTCTAGAGACAAGTTGGCTCCGCTATTTCAAGGATGCCAAGATTTTTTCTGTCTTAATTTTCTTCCTCATTTGGATATAGTCCAACCTCAAATAACGTCCCTTTCAAGGGTGCAGGAAATGTTTTATGAGTCTTGTGACATTATTCATTAGAACTCTTTCTCCACTGTCTTCTAACGTTCAACATTGTTGGTGGGAAATGTGATGCCAGACTTGTCATTCTTCTGTAGGTTACATTTTTTTATTTCTCAAGAAAAATTTTAGAATCTTCTCTTTATCCTTAGTCATTTACATTTTCACAATGGTGTGTCTTGGGATGTGTCTTCATTCATTGCTCCAGGAACTCAGTGCGGGCTTTAATTGCAAGGTTCATCACTGGGAAATCACTTTGTATTTTTTATTTGACAGTGTTCTCCATTCCATTTTCTTTGTTCTTTCTTTCTGGAATTCTGGGTTTCCTTTGTCTCTAGATTATTATCTTTTTTAGCTTTGTCCTACTTTCTGGCCAATTTCTCATTCTTATCTTCCAAAGTTTCTAGTAAATTTTTTCTAGCAATATTTTGCTGCCCTCAGGGCCAGTGCCTTAGACAGTTCCTTTGGCAGTGGTGTTATGGAGGGCACTAGGGGCAATGGCATGGTGAGGGCAACAGACGCCAACCTAGTGTGAGAGACAAAGGGGAGCTGGAATGCAAAAATGAAAGAACTGCTTGTGATATCAGAAGAGAATCCCACAGACTTCCAATATAACCATATGAGGTATGTGGGTGAGGAAGAAAATCAAATTAAATGGGCATCTATTAAGTTATCTGCCCAGCACTGTTAGCTTGGTTTTCTCCACTAACATTCCTGCTCCCCTACACATACACACATACACACACACATGCACACTTGCACACACCCACATACACCAATATGACTATGGCTACAATAAGCTACTAAGTTGGGAATGTGGACTCACCACTGTCCATCTCAGTTGATTGGCTGAAGCTGGCTATCTGAATCAACATTAGTTCATCTTTTACCCAAACTTTTTATTTTAGGGTAGATTTAAATTCAGAGAAAAGTTGTAAAGATTGTATCCCCATACACACCATTCCCCCTATTGCTAACAACATCTGTCAGTATGGTTGCAGTTAATGAACCAATATTGATACATTACATTAAGACTGTTTTTTACCTTGACATTTTTGAGGAGTACTGATCATGTATTTTGTAAAATGTCCTTTAATTAAAATTCATCCAATGTTTTCTTATGATTACACTGGAGTTACAGTTTTGATCAGAAAGTGATTCCAGACACGGAGACCATGCCATCTTGAGGGGGAAAGTGGATGTTATCGGAAGCCTGAAAATCAACAACTGCGGCACCCACCAAACAGCTGCGAACCCCAGAACACTGGTCCCCAATTGGCGCAAACACGCGGATTCAGAGGGGCTCTACACTCCACCACGGAAAGGTCAGATTTCGCCTGGGATAAGGTAAGGTCTCTGCTCACAGCAGGAGAGAGAAACATGTGCACTGCGGGAGCTGGAGGACCTGGGGAAGTCTGCACCTAGAAAAATCCGTGGCTGTTGGGACTGGCGTGATCCGTGAATGTGGAAGGGGGTCCTCAGAGCTGCTAACAGAAAGGAACTCTTAAAAGCAACCCATTTTGATCTGACGCAAAAGGACAGCCTAAAAATTTTAAAAGTGTGCCGGCTGCTTAGACCCAAGGGGGAAAAAAAGACTTCACAGATTGTGCGCAGCCCCAGAGTTTGCACACTTACACTGGCTCTTTTTTGTTTGTTTGTTTATTTGTTTGTTTGTTTTGTTTTTTCTTTTTCCTTTAAATCCTTGCTTCTGATTACTAAGCCCAATACAAAGAATCACCCAATTGGGGACACCCTAAGAGATTGCAGGGGAAAGTTTTTTTCTGGAACCTGGGGATCAGAGCAGGGAATAACCGTCAGAGAACTAGCTCTGGGGCAGCCCACTCCAACAAACCGGTACTGAATGCCACAGGGAAAGCAGGATCTAAGGAATGGCTAGAGAGGACCTATAGACCCTGAGGTCAATCCAGAAACACTGCCACCCATGGGTTGAATCACAAATTGACTCTTGTGTAAACACAAATAAAGGAATACAAGAAATTAAGACACACTGCCTGCTTAAAAATCAGGACTGGCTTACAACACTGAGGAGCAGTGCAACACAGGGAACTGCAATACTATCCTGATTAGGAAACAGGCATGCCAAACAGAACAGTAGAGGAAGTGAATGACCATCACTACTGCACATTTTTTTTTTCATCTTTTACTAAAGAAACTATTTTTTTTCTTTTTTCCTCACTTGATTTTACCTTTTTAATTATTACATTTTTATTTTCAATCAGTATTATTACTACTACTATTTTACCTTTTTTTTAAAAAAAAGGATCATTTTATTTTCTCTTTATTTTCCTTAGGGATTAGTGTCCTACATTCTATTTCTATCTTTCCTTTAGCATCATTTTACTCTATCTCAACTTTACCTTTATGCCATCACTCTCTTCCTAACTTTTCCCCTTTTGTTGTCCTGTTTCTCTTAACCTTTCCTGCTTTAGATTTTCCCTATTCTTTTTCACCCCCTGTTAAAATTTCACCCTACTTATATATCTAATTTATAATCCCCTGCTCCAAGTCCACACACACCTCTCTCTTCTCTGTCTTCAATATACAAAAAATTGTTTTTCTCTCTGTCCTTTTGTTGTTGTTTGCTTGATTGTTGATTATATCAATTTTTTATGCTTGTTTGTGAGATTGTTTTGCTTATTCCTTTTTGTTTGTTTGTTTTGTTTTTGTTTGTTTTTTGCTTCTGTTTTCCCTCTCCTCACTTGATATTAGTTGTTGTTTGTAGTTTGTATTCATCTCCAGGTACTTGTTGCTGGCATTTGCTGGGATTAGTGGCTGTTCTATTGGAGTTTCCTCCCCATATATATAGTTTGTTCCCCTCTTCTTTCATATTCCCTTTCTTTTCTCTCTTACTTTTTTTTTCCTTTTCCCAATTACATTTTTGCACTCCTTTCTTTCTTTTTTTTTTTTTCTCTTCTTTTTTCTCTCCTATCTCCTAATTTGCCTTCCTCTGGTGGTCACCTTTATTTGGGGTTATTAATATCATGAATACATTTCTGTTCAGTGCCTTGTGCATTGTACCTGGTTGTGTTGTATTTTGTGCCTTTAAATCAACACAGGAGAGAGAGAACTACATAACCAGACACTCGGAGAAGAGAGACCATGGGAAGACAAAGAAACAGACCACATATGAAAGAAAAGCAGGCATCACCAGAAAAGGAAGTAAACGAAATGGAGGCAAGCAACCTTCCAGAGAAAGAATTCAGAGAAATGGTCATAGCTGGCTGAAAAGAATGGAAGACAAATTCGACAATATGTGTAAGAACCAAAAGGAAATGAAGAACAACAAAGAAGAAATGAAAAATGACATCGCTGCTGTAAAGAACTCAATAGAAAGCATCAAGAGTACACTAGAAGAAGCAAAGGACCACATTAGTGAGCTAGAAGACAAGGTAGGAAAAAATACCCAAGTAGAGCAGCTTCTAGAAAAAAAAATTAAAAAACAGGAGGAGAGCCTAAGGGAACTTTGGGACAACACGAAACAAAACAACATCCTCATAATAGGGGTTTCAGAAGGAGAGGAAACTGAGGAAGGAATAGAAAACCTGTTTGAAGAAATAATGACAGAAAACTTCCCTGATATAGGGAAGAAAAAACCCACACAAATCCAAGAAGCTCACAGAGTCCCAAGCAAAATGAACCCCAAAAGACCAACACCAAGGCACATTATAATTAAATTGGCAAACACCAACGACAAAGTAAGAATCTAAAAAGTGGCCAGAGAGAGATTAAAAGTTACCTACAAAGGAACCCCCATCAGACTAGCGACTGATTTCTCCACAGAAACTCATCAAGCCAGAAGGGAATGGAATGAAATATACAAAGTCATGCAAAGGAAGGGTCTGAATCCAAGAATACTGTACCCAGCAAGGCTATCAATCAAAATTGAAGGTGAAATCAGGAGCTTAAAAGACAAAAAAGGACTAAGGGAATTTATTACCACCAAACCAGTAATGCAAGAAATGCTAAAGGGTCTGCTGTAATAAAAAAAAAAAAGAAAGAAAGAAAGAAAGAAAGAAAGAAAGAAAGAAAGAAAGAAAGAAAGAAAGAAAGAGGAAGCGAAGAAGGAACACAGGGGTAAAGAATAAAAATGGCCACAAATAAGCACCTATCAATAATAACTTTAAATGTAAATGGATTAAATGCCTCAAACAAAAGACATACAGTAACAGATTGGATAAGAAAACATGACCCATATATCTGCTGTCTACAAGAAACCCACCTCAGAAAAAAAAGACGCACACAGACTGAGGGTGAAGGGATGAAAAAAGGTTTTTCAGGCAAATGGAAATGAAAAAAAACTGCAGTAGCAAATAATATCTGACAAATTAGGTCTCAAAGTGAAGGACATAACAAGAGATAAGGAAGGCCACTTCATAATACTAAAGGGAGCAATCCAACAAGAAGAAATAACTCTGGTAAACGTATATGCACCCAATACAGGAGCACCCAAATACATAAAAAAAACTCCTGGAGGATATCAAGGGAGAGATTGACAGCAATATAATCATAGTAAGAGACTTTAATACCCCACTATCACCACTGGACCAATCCTCTAAACAAATAATCAGCAAAGAAACATCAATCCTAAATGACTCACTAGACCAGATGGAATTAATTGACATCTTCAGAACATTTCACCCCAAAATCACAGAATATACATTCTTCTCAAGTGGGTCATTTTCAAAGATAGACCATGTGTTGGGTCATAGGCAAAGTCTCTTCAAATTCAAGAAGATAGAAATCATATCAAGCATCTTCTCAGACACAGTGGCATAAAACTGGAAATCAACTACAATAAAGACAATCCAAAAAAATCAAACACATGGAGGCTAAACAGCATGCTATTAAATAATGACTGGGTTACCAGAAAGACAAAGAAGAAGTAAAAAACATCATGGCAACAAATGACAATGAAAACACAACAATCAAAAATCTATGGGAAACAGCAAAAGCAGTCTTGAGTGGGAAGTTCATAGCTCTACAAGCCTACTGCAAAAAACAAGAAACAATGGTAATAAATTACCTAACCCTACAACTCAAAGAGTTAGAAAGAGCGCAACAAGAAAAGCCCAGTGTAAGCAGAAGGAAGAAAATAATAAAGATCAGAGCGGAGATAAACGACATAGAGACCAAAAAACAATACAAAAGATCAACTAAACTAAGAGCTGGTTCTTTGAAAGGATAAACAAGATTGATGAACCTCTAGCCAGGTTCACCAAGAAGCAAAGAGAGAGGACGCACATAAACAAAATCAGAAATGAAAGACAAGAAATAACAACAGACCCCACAGAAATACAAAGGATTGTTTAAAAAATATTATGAACAACTATATTCCAACAAACTGGACAACCTGGAGGAAATGGACATATTCCTAGAAAAATGTAACCTTCCAAAACTCAATCAGGAAGAATCTAAACATCTCAATAGGCCAATAACTATGGAAGAAATGGAAGCAGTCATCAAAAAGCTTCCAGCAAACAAAAGCCCGGGGCCAGACAGCTTCACAGGGGAGTTTTACCAAACATTCAAGGAAGAACTAAAACCTATCCTCCTCAGACTATTCCAAAAAATTCAAGAGGAAGGAACACTTCCAAACTCATTCTATGAAGCCAGCATTACCCCAATACAAAAACCAGATAAAGACAACATAATCAAAGAGAATTACAGGCCAATATCCCTCATGAACATAGATGCCAAAATCCTCAACAAAATTCTAGCAAATCGGATCCTGCACTACATCAGAAAAACCATCACCATGACCAAGAAGGATTTATCCCAGGGATGCAAGGATGGTACAATATCCACAAATCAATAAACATGATACATCACATAAACAAATTGAAAGATAAAAATCACATAGTCATATCAATTGATGCAGAAAAAGCATTTGACAAAATCCAACACCCTTTCTTGATAAAAACTCTCAACAAGGTGGGAATAGAAGGATCATACCTCAACATAATAAAAGCTATATATGATAAACCCACAGCTAACATCATACTCAATGGGCAAAAACTAAAACCATTTCCCCTAAGAACAGGAACAAGACAGGGATGCCCACTCTCACCACTCCTGTTCAACACAGTACTGGAAGTATTTGCCATTGCGATTAGACAAGAAGAAGAATTAAAAGGCATCCAAATTGGAAAAGAAGAAGTAAACCTGTCCTTATTTGCAGATGACATGATATTGTACATAAAAAACCCGAAAGACTCCATCAAAAAAATAATAGACTTAATAAATGAATTCGGCAATGTAGCAGGATACAAAATTAACGCCAAGAAATCTATGGCATTTCTATACATCAATAGTGAACTTACAGAAAGAGAGACTAAAAAAAGCAATCCCATTTACCATCATACCAAAAAAATTAAGATACCCAGGAATAAACTTAAATAAGGAGGTAAAAGACCTATACGTGTAAAACTATACGACACTGAAAAAAGAGATAGAGAAAGACGTAAACAGATGGAAGAACATACCATGTTCATGGATTGGTAGAATCAACATCATTAAAATGTCCATACTACCCAAAGCAATCTATAGATTCAATGCACTCCCCATTAAAATACCAACAGCATATTTCACAGACCTAGAAAGAACTCTCCAAAAATTCATCCAGAATAAAAAATGACCCCAAATAGCCACAGCAATCCTGAGAAAGAACAAAGTAGGTGGGATCTCAATACCAGATTTCAAGCTTTACTACAAAGCCACTGTTCTCAAAACAGCCTGGTACTGGCACAAGAACAGACATATAGACCAATGGAATACAATAGAGAATCCAGATATCGACCCAAACCACTATGTGCAATTAATATTTGACAAAGGATGCATGAACATACAATGGAGTCAAGACAGTCTCTTCAATAAATGGTGTTGGGAAAATTGGACAGATACATGCAAAAAAATGAAACTAGACCACCAACTTACACCATACACAAAAATTAACTCAAAATGGATAAAGGACTTAAACATAAGATGGGAAACCATAAATATACTAGAGGAATCCACAGGCAGAGAAATCTCAGACATATGCTGAAGCAATTTCTTCACCGATACCGCTCCCAGGGCAATGGAAGCCAAAGAGAAAATAAACAAATGGGACTACATCAAAATAAAAAGCTTTTGCACAGCAAAAGAAACCATCAACAAAACAACAAGAAAGCCCACTGTATGGGAGAACATATTTACAAATGTTATCACTGATAAAGATTTAATCTCCAACATCTACAGGGAACTTATACAACTTAATAAAATGAAGATAAATGATCCAATAATAAAATGGGCAACGGACCTAAATAGAATCTTTTCGAAAGAAGACAGAAGGAAGGCCAAGAGACATATGAAAAGATGCTCAAAGTCACTAATTATCCAAGAGATGCAAATCAAAACAACAATGCGGTACCATCTCACACCTGTCAGAATGGCAACCATCAACAAATCAACAAACAACAAGTGCTGGTGAGGATGCGGAGAAAAAGAAACCCTCATGCACTGCTGGTGGGAATGCAGACTGGTACAGCCACTGTGGAGAACAGTATGGAGTTTCCTCAAAAACTAAAAATGGAACTCCCATTTGACCCAGTAATCCCACTTCTAGGATTATATCCCAAGAAACTAGAAACACCAATCAGAAAGGATATATGCACCCCTATGTTCATAGCAGCACAATTCACCATAGCTAAGATTTGGAAACAGCCTAAATGCCCATCAGCAGATGAGTGGATTAGAAAACTATGGTACATCTACACAATGGAATGCTACGCTGCTATAAAAAAGAAGGAATTCTTAACATTTGCAGCAGCATGGATGGACCTGGAGAGCATTATGTTAAGTGAAATAAGCCAGGCAATGAAAGAAAAATACCACATGATGTCACTCATTTATGGAAAATAAAGAACATTATAACCTGATGAATAAAAAGATAGATACAGAGGCAGTAAAGCACTGAACAGACTGTCAAATTATAGCGGGAAGGCTGGGGAGTGTTGGGGAGGGAGGGAAATAGATCAACCAAAGGACTTGTATGCATGCATATAAGCACATTAATGGACACAAGACATTGGGGTGGGTGGGATGAGAGCATGCGACAGGGGTTAGGGTATGCTGGGGGAAGGTCAATGGGGAAAAAAAGGAGATATATGTACTAATATATGTAATATTTTAAATAATAAAAAAATATTTAGAAAAAGAAAAGAAAGTGATTCCACTGTAATTAGCTAGTTGTTAATAATAGGAAAGGAGCAAAGGGAAGGCCATGTCATTTGGGCAGCTTCACCCGGAAGTTGCAACTTTGCTCTCCTCGGGACAACACTGGACCATTCCCTGCAGATCACTGGGAAAGGGGCCCAACAAAGGGAAGATAGACTCATGCCCAGTGAAGTTGGGGTGACATAGGAAAGGTACTTGCCTGTCAGTCAACCTGGGACAGAGATAGTTGGCCAGAATGGGTGGGGCCACTGCAAGCCCATACATAATCCCCCAAACAAAGGAATTCTCTCTCTTGTTGCACTTGACTCCTGGCTCATGGGGCTCCTTTGCTCCTGCTTCCTTGCATTCACCCATGCTTCTTCCATGTGGCCCTGTGGACCCCACATGCAATGAACTGATGGCCTGCAGCAGGGAACACAAGCTAAGCTATCCCGATGCTGTATCAGATTGCTCAACATAGAAAGAAAACTCTGGACACTGGCTCTGATTTTAGCCCTGCTGAAGGCAAAATGAAACTTCTTCCTTGGGAGGACTGAGAGAAATGGGACCTTGGATACTCAGGGAGGTAATTCTACAGAAATATAGCTTTCTACAACATTTCATCCACTCGTGCAAGTCTCCGGAAATTCTTTTTCTCGGGCTATTGCAAGAATTCCACTCCCACAAGCAATGGGGATGGGGATGGGGATGGGGATGGGGATGGGGATGGGAAGTAGGGAGGGACAAGGGCCTCTCTACACCAGTAAAAAAAGAACACAGAGATAAATTGTCATTCTCATCACATCATATAAAGGGTGCTCGCTATCAACATGACTTATCACTATTGATGTTAATCTTGATCACCTAGCTGAGGTAGTGTTCCTCGGATTCCTCCCCTGCAAAGTTACCTTTTCCCTCGCTGTCCATAATGTAGTAATTGGAAGAAAGTCACTGTGTAAAACTGACTCATATGGACTGGTAAATTATGTTCCTCTTCCTTAAAGACACAGAATCTATGTAAATTGTTTGGAATTTTTCTGCATGGGAGATTTGTCTCTTCTTTCTTATTTATTCATTTATTCATTTATTCAATCATTTATTTATATTAGCATGAATTCATGAATATATGTGTTTATTTGAATTAAAATTCAATACTATTTTTTTGGTTGCTCACATTGTTCTGGCTTTGGCTATTGGCAGCCCTTGCCCCAGGGACTTTTGACCTGGTAATAAGAGACTGAATAGCCTTTCTCTGGGTGACTGAGCCTATTTCACATAAAACCTGAAAGTTGCTGGAAGCCAAATTCTTTTGGCAGAGGAGAGAAATGATGGGATGAACTGTACAGAGAAAAAGAAAAAAAAATAAGCAAATGTAAAATAAAAATAAAATAAAAGATCCAGAAACAGATACCTACATGCCTTCATGTCTTTGTTAAACCTACATCCTAAGACCCTGTTACCCCAAATGAGGTTTTGTGTACCATTCCAGTTTCTGCAAAAAAAAAAATCTCCTTTTTTTCCCCCCTTACCTGAGGATATTCTTGGTGTCTGAGTGATTTTGATTACTGCAGTCTATCATTAATCTACAGAGAATGGAAGGGGAGGGGGGAGAGAGAGAGAGAGAGAGAGGTTGGTTGCCTCCTGCATGCACCCCTACTGGGGTTGGGGAACCTGAAACTGAGGTATGTGCCCTTGACCTGGGTATTGAACCCACAACTCTTTGGTCTGAAGGCCAACACTCTAACCACTGAGCAACCAGCCAGGGCCAAAATCTCTCTTTTTGTTTAAATTAGATTTATTTCTTCAACTTAAAGAGTTAAAACAGCCACAGGAAGGTGCTGGATTCAGGTAAGGGCACAGGCAAAGAAAATTCAACTAATGGCTATTAATATGATCCCACTGACACCTAGAGGCCCAGGTTCAGTGTGTGTCCTGTCCCATTCTCCATCTTCAGCCCTGCCTCAGAGACCTCTGGTAATGACTGCCACCAGCAGGTTTAGCTCAATCAGATCCACACCAGTTGGTACATCAGGAGTCCTTTGCCTCTAAATTGAATTTAGAGCCCCTTTTATTCCTAACGTATTAGAGTCCTTGGTGTCTGAGTGATTTTGATTACTGCAGTCTACCATTAATCATTACCAATGTCAGCTCTGGTATGAGAAAGTCTATTGTGTCGAAGTTGTGCATAACCTAAATCTTGGTTATAATCACTATGCTACCTTGTTTATGAACCCATTGAGTAGTAAGGAAACTAGAAAAAAAAAAACTAGAGTGACAAGTCTTCTTGTCTAGTGGATCATTGAGATCCTCTCTGCGGGGTGTCACCTCCCATATGCATAGACATGGAGCATATATGTTTTCACATCCCAAAAGATGCATCTACCTTCCATTTCCTCAATATCCTAGTCACCAGTCCTCTAGTATAATTGCATAAAACTCTGTGAAAATGTTCTGGATAAGGATCCATTTCCACAGGCCATCTCTCCTCCCAGACAAATTAGGCAATAAGTATCCTGGTCCAAGTTTTTCCCACTGGGAGGATTTATCTTACCCATACTCCTTCAGGGCCATCTCTAAGTCTATAATTGGGCCAGAGTCCAGTTCCAGCTGGTTCATAGCCATCAATAAACACATTTATTCTTTTTCTTCCCAATAAACTCATCTAAAGAAAACTCCCTCTGCAACCAAAGGCAGGAGCTGAGGGGAGATGTGGCTGAGTAAGCATATTAGGAGTATGAACAACCTGCTTATTCCATTTAATTTGCTCTTTGAAACTGAAAAATACCATTTCAAATTGAAAGGGCTGCTAAACCACCTAAGTGTATGGCTTAGGTTCAGATATCAACCAGTCCTTGATGGGCAGCGCAGGTCCTTGGAATACCTAGAGTGCGGAGGCCAAAAATTTAATGTCTATTAGAAATAAGGGGAAAACCAAGAGCAGCTTCCCAATAAGAACTCTTATCTGTCAAAGAGAGCATTGCAGTTCCCCAGTAGGGCTGCCATAGACTTCATTCATTCAGATTTGCCATGGATATTTGTATCCCCAGGGTCTTAAAAGATACACAGCAGATCTGCTGGCCCAGCTAAAGAGCCTTCCCCTGCTCTGGAGCCCACTCCAAGCTGGCAGACAGCCTTTCAGGCCAGAATTAAAGGTTTGGAGCAGATATATATGCCCCCTCTAAAATGCAAAGAAGACCACCAAGCTTTGTGCTGCTTTTTTAGTAACAAAGAAAGCAAATCTTACAAATATTAAAAAAGCAAACCAAACCAGATGATTTGCTCTTATCTACACTCCATCCAGGAAAGATTTACATTTCACAGATCTGAGGGGGACAAAATATCAAATATTAAAAAGAATACACTATCTAAAACTTTTGCCTGGTATTAAACTCTGGAAGGGAGAAATAAGAAAGAAAATATCTTAATGTTAAAAAAAAAAAGTGGAGCCTAATAATACCTATTCTGGGAGTTATTTTATCTTATTTATTAATTATTTAAACTTATTAAACTTTAATCTCCTGCACTTTTGAAAAATACCAAGATTAATAAGGCACCTGCACAAAGATGACTCAAATCATTAAAGCATTTTGTATTTTTCCAGTACCCACCACAGTGTCTGGTTCTTTTTATAATCCCAATAAATGTTTTTTGAATGACTGATGGGATCCTCACCAGAAATAGTGTGAACTTTGGAGGCTAAAAACTTCTAGATTCAAACTCATCTTTAATCCTTACTAGTTCTGTGATTTGGGGAAAATTAGGCTGAATAATGAACCCTCCAAAGATGTCCACCTCCTAGCTACAGGGACCTGTGACTATGTTACTTTAGATGTCAAAGGAAACTTCATAGATGGAACTAAATTTAAGGATCTTGGGTTATTCGCATGGTCTCACTGTGACTACAAGGGTCCTTAGGAGAGGAAGGCAGGCAGGTCTGAGTCAGAGATGGAGCTGTGATATGAAAGCAGAGATCAAAAGGAAAATGGTCCCGCTGTAACCTTGATTTCAGGACTTCTGACCTCCAGAACTGCAGGAGAATAAATGGGTGTTGTTTTAAACCATTAAAATTGTGGTAATTTGCATAACTAAAAACTAATCCGGGAACTCTGAGCCTTGGTTTGCTTCTGGAAAACCCTGAAGTAATGTATTTGGACTGTGAGGATCAAAAATAATTTTAAAGTACTCAACATACTCGGTCAACATGGCTTAGTGGTTGAGCATCGACCTATGAACAAGGAAGTCACAGTTTGATTCCCAATCAGGGCATATGCCCAGGTTGCAGGCTTGAACCCCACTGCGGGGGGCATGTGAATGCAGCCAATTAATGATCTCTCTCATCATTGATGCTCCTATCTCTCCCTCTCCCTTCTTCTCTGAAATCAATAAAAATATTTTTTAAAATAAATAAAGGACTCAGCACATACTAAGTACTCAAAAAGTGGCAGTTATTATGGCACTGTATTGTTAAGAGGTGCAACTTAGCGTACTGATTAAAGGCCTGGGTTCTGGAGTCAAACTGAAGGCTATTCCTTTCCAGGCTTGGGATTCCTCATTTGTGACATGGAGTTCAGAATAGGCTCCTATCCTAAGACTGTTGTGAGGATTAATTGAAATATTTCATATAAAATACTGAGCTCCATGCCTGACATAAGGTTAACAATAATAAATGTTGGCTACAGCTACTACTGCTACTCCCACTCAAGCTGTTTGTTTTGCAATTTCAGCACAGAAGCATTCAAAAACTATCTCTGTGATTGAAAAAGATGTCCTGGAATTTCCTGCCACCAGACCATGGTCACTCAACTATGAACTTCAAAGACTGAAGTTAGCCTGGGGCTTAAATGGTAGCTTTATCCTGAGCTCACCCAGATTTAATCTTAACCAATAATGTCCTCCATTCCATTCCAAAAAGGAAAAAAAAAAAAATCTCTTTATTAAAACAACTAAACTAGGCTTCAGTAAACATTAACAAAGACCAAAGCCAATAATTTTTCAGCTTTAGTAAACCAAACCCTTAAGATACAATTACAGCCCAGCCATTGTGGCTTAGTGGTTGAGCATTGACCTATGAACCAGGAGGTCATGGTTTGATTTCCAGTCAGGGCACATGCCCGGGTTGTGGGCTTGATCCCCAGGAGTTGGTGTGCAGGAGGCAGCCAATTGATGATTCTCTCCCATCATTGATGTTTCTAGCTCTCTCCCTCTCCCTTCCTCTCTCTGGAATCAATAAAAAGATATTTTTTAAATCAAATGGGAAATTTGATGGAGGATGGAACCCCTAAAATAAGGACCAATCTTCAAGGCATTCCAGGTCAATAAGACAAAATAAAAAGGCCAGAGACTTGAAAACTTGGTGTGGAGGAAAACTCTGAATATCCTGATATAAAAGTATACAGTGCAACTGATGGATAGCGAGCGTGAAGATGGCTTTAGTGGAATCATGAAGGATCTTGTTTGCCAACCCAAGACATTTAGATTTAACCTATAAGGAAAGAAAGATTTTAAGCAGAGTGGGGCATGATTCCATTCATGTGCCAGAGGGTCACTGTGGGTCAGTACTGGAATCCATGAGAGGAATAGAGCAGGCCCAGAGAGACCGGCCAGGCCCTCAGTGCACTGCCCAGGAAGGGCCTCTGCCCTGGATGAGCATCAGAACAACCTTGGGAACCTTTTAAAAATAGTGATTGGGCCTCATGCCCAGAGGTTCTGGCTCTGTTGGCCTAAGGTGGGTCTGGAAATTATTAAATATATATGTTCAGGGTCAGAGAGAGTCAAATGCACTGAGGTTGTGAGCCACTGAAATAGGAATATTCTTAAGCTAGAATTAGGAGAAGGGGGGAAGTATGAGAGACTAGGGGTAAACACCAGTGGAATGTGGTGATTAAAGGGATGGTGAAGGAGCAAGGAACTGGGATGCATGTGGAATTTAGATATATCTTACTTTTTTTGCTTGGACCACTGGATTGATTTTGATGGCATTAAACTGTACCGGACAATGTTTAAGAAGTCTTCACCCAAGGAACAAGATCTTTCTCAAAAAAAAAAAAAAAAGTTAAAATACTACTTCAGCAAGCTACCCAATGAATCTGGACTTGACTTGGTGGTAGAACAGGAATTTGGAAGAAGCTGACATTTTCCATTTTTTATGCTAAGAATTCAATACCTTTGCAGTCTTTCGGGGGAGTGCAGAGGATCAAAAGAATATCCCTTTGGTACCACACACAAAGCAATTCCCAAACGTGCCTCTGAGGAAGATGCTACAGACACTGCCAAGCACTGGCTTGGCAGGGCTTTTAGCAGGATCATTTAGTTTTCGTTTAGTAATGAGTTGTAAGAGGAGGGTGCAGGACACTGAATGGTATCTTTCCTGTTTTCAAGATTTGACAACTGAAAACCACAGCTGAGCACAAAAGGTCTGACACTGAAGGAACACAATGGCTCTTCTTTTCCACTTACTTCCAAATGTCTAATCAGTTCTTTGACGAGCAGCACAATATTCTGTTTCCCCTACTCATCATTCTTTAATGTGAAGAAAGGAGTGAGAGAGAGTGGAGCTGACGAAAGGCAGAGTAATTATGAAAAGCACTTAAACAGTACTTACTGTGTGCCATACACTGCTCTCAATATATTTAATTCTGTCCTCCTAACAACCCTTTGAAGGACACACTCCTATGATCCTCAGTTTTCATATGAAAGTGGAGGCCTAAAGAGGTTGAGTAACTTGCTCAAGGCCACACAGCTAGTAAATAGCAGAGCTGGAACAGGGGAACACAGCTGGGCTCCTGTCACCACTCCTAACCTGGACAGAGGGGGCGCTACACTGGCATCTTTTTATATTTATATTTATATTTACATTTACTTATGCTTATGTTTATATTTATATAGAGAGAGAAACATCAATGATGAGAATCATTGATTGGCTGCCTCCCGCATGATCAGGAATGGAGCCCACAACCCGGACATATTCCATGACCAGGAATCGAACCATGACCTTCTGGTTCACAGGTTGATGCTCAACCATTAAGCAACCTTGGCCATGCCACCTGCACCTTTTAGCCCAACAAGGATTTGTTTCCACCGAACTCCACTGGACACTGTGGGAGTTGCCTGGGAATTGAACCAGTTTGCCCAGCAAGAGGGCGGCTCATTAAGCATGTTTGCGTGTTGAAGAAATGAACCAATGCAGAGAGAAAGGTTGAAGAGCTAGGAGAGGGGGAAATTGATGGAACAGGGTTCTGGAGAATGTAAACCAAGGTGAGTGAGGCTCCCATCGCCCAAATGAAGGGATTGCCTATTACCAGGAAAAAAGATAAGAGGTCAGGATGCAGGTAACTTTTAGACACACTTTGGGAATGACGACACAAGAAGCAAAACGTGTGCTGAGAGAGAAAAGCCAGGAGTGGGCTGGGGTGTTGTCTTGGCGTTTCCACTTAGAGGTTGCTAAACAGGTTCAGCAGCCTCAGAGGCAGGAGCGGCCTCATACCCGTGGCTTGTAGGTAGGTTAGGGCCAAGGGCAAAATGAAAAGCAGGGTTTCTTGTCCGAAAATTATTTAGAATTTCAAGACAACAAAAGCACAGCATTGAAACAATCAGCATAACAGATCCTGCCGAGTGTGGGGCCCTGAGCGACGGCCCACACCCGTGAGCCAGCCCTGACCACAGGTCCTGGGTGAAGTGAGTCTACGCTGACATCCATCGGAACTCACAGACCAGATTTCTGACCCACTGTACAACCTCTAACAAAACTCTCTTGTGTGGAAGGAGAAGAGAAACAGGTGGTGATTAAAATCCTTCTGACCATGGGCAGTTTTCCATCTTTTGATTTTGTAGCTGAGTGAACACCCTCTTTCCATAATGGAGGGTGTTGATTTTTATTCGTGAGCAAGTCTTGCTTATTATCCCAAAATCTTTTGCTAGATTTTTCTTTAGTAATAACATCAGAAAAATGATCAGCTTAAGAACTTACTGTTTCACTCCTTTAAAAAATGGTCAATTCCTTAATATTATTAAATGTCTAAAAAATGTTCAAATTTCAAAAAAGTGACTGTGTTTCTTCAGAGATCACAATTCTAAACAAAACAAAATTATTTCATTTAAAAAGAATAGAGAATATCATCATAGGGCAATAGAATAAAAATAATTTCTGTAAAGGAACTTTGAAACTAATTAATTTCCTATAACCATTTTGAGAATAAGTGGGTTACAAGTCATATTGTATAAACATTACATAGCAGGGTTGAAATTATATTTAATTTCAGAAAATTGATATTTCATTAAGGTGTTCCCTTCCAACATAAATTTCACTTTCTTCCAAAAAAATTAATGTTTTTTTCCAATAGAAGTGTTTTTAATCATTAGTTGGAAATATTTGTTTTAGAGCTAATGAGATAATCAAATATTTGTTTAAATACTTGAGCAATCTGACTTGTGTATATAACTCTTATAATTATTTTTGTTGCCATGAACTCTCAAGATACTAAGTGTACCTGCTGGTTATGTTTTCAAAGACATTCATGCTATCAGACCCGCTGAAATTATTTTAACTATGTTTATAGAGATTTTGTGGCAGCCAGATTGCACATGAGGAAACATTTTCAAAATAAATAAAATTGCAGAGATAAAAAGAAGCAGGTAGTATCTTCTAGTCCTCCCTCCTGTCTTAAGAAAATTCGCTAATATGAACATTCCATTTTCAAATACCTTTAGGAATGTGAGTTACAACAGTTTGGCTGCATATGCACCTCAATTTTTCTTTCTACTACCACTATAGAAAATTCGTGCAGCCTTAGATCAAACTTTGAGCCCGCTAATTATTATGTCTGTGCTGTGAGCAGTCTGTCAAAATCTCTGAAACATCTTCATCGGTGCAATGGGAATTCTCATGTCTGAGATGATTATAGAAAGCATATAGAAAGAGGAGCTATTCACATCACCCTATTTTGTGTGTGTGTCATTTAATCCTCACCCGAGGATAGGTTTATGGATTTTTAGAGCGAGAGGAAGGGAAAGAGAGAGAAGAGAGAAACATCAATAAGTTGCCTCCTATATGCTTCCCAAGTGAGGATCGAACCCAATACCTAGGTATGTGCCCTGAAAGGGAGTCTAATCCACAACCTTTTTGATGTATGGAATGATGCTTCAATCAGCTGAGCCACGGGGCCAGTCTCATCACTCTGTGCTTTAACCCTGACTTCATTATAATGGAGGAGGTGGACTTAGACATTTGGCCTCCCTAAGCAACAGTCCTTTCAGCAATAAGAAGTATATAATGGGAGAGAAACCGAGATGGCAGGGTAGGTAAACTCCTGTACTCGCCACCTCCCACAACCACTTCAAAATTACAACTAAAATACAGAACCACCATCATCCAGAGCTGTCGGAAAACTGGCTGAATGGAAGCCCTACAACTAGAGAAGCACACTGAGACTGGTAGGAGGTGCAGAGGTGTGGAACAGGCTGGGCCGGCACCCACACGGGCCGCTTTTTCAATCAGGACGGAGATCGTCTCCTTGGAGGCTGCCCAGAGGAGCAAGGGGTCCCAGTCTCACACCAGACCCCCAGCCCAGGGTCCCAGAGCTAGGAAAAGAAGTCCCCGTAACTACAGGCTATGAAAACCAGTGTGGATTGGAGCTCAGTGACACAGAGGCTGCTGGAGACCCAGTTATTCCTCTTAAAAGGCCGGCACCATGAACTGAGCTTACAAGGTCCCACTTCCTCTGAGCTCCAACACCAGGACAAGGCTCTGGGGGACACATTTACCTAGCATTGGGGCAGTGACTTGGGAGAGGCTTTCTCCTAGATGCAAGTGCTCACAGGGATCATTGTTCCTATGTTGGGACCTCCCCTGTTGCAGGGCTGACTGGCAGCCATTTCTGTTTGCTCCACCCTGGTGATTCCCTGAGGCCCGCCTCATCCAATTTACAACCCCACCCAAGCTGCCTGCAGCAGCTTTTGCATATGAATGGCTCAGCCTTGAAATATCTCAAACAAGCTGCAGCTGGGTCAAGGAGCCCCAAACCTACCAATAAAAGGCTCAAGACCCGGCACCAGCACCAGCCTGCTTTGCTCATAGCTGGGCCTCGTCTGGGCACTTCCAAACCTGATACAAAGAGGAGGAATCTGCAGATCTCTCTGTAGCTCCTGCTGAGTGGCCCCAGGCATGGCTGACTTTGCACCTCCATGGAGATCCAAGAGCCAGTGTACCCAGTGGTCAGTGTCAGACTGTACCAGATTACAACTCTACACACATCCAAAGGAGACACACTCAAGGGGGCAGACTCAGTGAGCATCAAAGCCCCACTGAAGCAAGTCCTGTCTCCTGCTGGTGGTGTCTCCTGCATAGCAGCTCTCCCACTGTAGGTGCAGCTGGTCCTCACAGCAAACTGGCCTCGAGGTCAATTCCTCCTAGTGACATCAACAGCAATCAAGTCCCAATTGCAACAAGACTGTACTCACAGCCCACAAAGGGGTGTACCTAGAGTTCCCAGCTCAGTTGATTGAGAAAGCTGAGCCACTGGTCCCTACAGGACACCTACTGCACAAGGCCACTCTACCAACTCAAGGAGACATAGCAGCTCCACGCCATACATAGAAACAAACACAGGGAAGCAGACAAAATGCAGAGACAAAGAAGCCTGTCACAAATGAAAGAAATGGAAGAAAGCAATCTACTGGATATAGAGTTCAAAAACCACAGTTATAAGGTTACTCAATAATCTTCTAGAAACCTCCAAGGGACTTAGTGAGACTTTCAAGGATCTTAGTGAGAATGCCAAAAAAAATGGACTAGTCAGAAATTAAGCATACACTGACTGAACTAGAGAATAATATACAGGGATTCAACGGTAGACTAGAGGATCCCGAGAATCAAATCAATGATTTGAAATATGAGGAAGCAAAAAACACCCAACCAGAAGAGCAAAAAGAAAAAAGAATCCAAAAATTTGAAGATAGTGTAAAGAGCCTCTGGGACAACTTCAAGCGTACAACATCAGAATTATGGAGGTGCCAGAAGAAGAGAGAGAGCAAGATATTGAAAACCTATTTGAAGAAATAATGACAGAAAACTTCCCCACCTGGTGAAAGAAATAGACTTAAAAGTCCAGGAAGCACAGAGAACCCCAAACAAAAGGAACTCAAAGAGGACCACACCAAGACACATCATAATTAAAATGCCAAGGGCAAAAGACAAAGAGAAAAATCTTAAAGCAGCAAGAGAAAAGCAGTTAGTCACCTACAAGGGAATGCCCATATGACTAGTGGCTGATTTCTCAACAGAAACTATGCAGGCCAGAAGGGAGTGGCAAGAAATATTCAAAGTGATGAATAGCAAGGACCTACAACCAAGATTACTCTACCCAGCAAGGCTGTCATTTAGAATTAAAGTTCAGATAAAGAGCTTCACAGACAAGAAAAAGCTAGAGGAGTTCACCACCACCAAACCAGTATTATATGAAATGTTGAAGGGTATTCTTTAAGAGGAGGAAGAAGAAGAAAAAGATAAAAATATGAACAACAAAATGGCAACAAATACATATTTATCAACAATTGAATCTAAAAATCAAAATAGACAAATAAGAAATGTAATGAACAGAATAAATTGGTGAATAAAATAGTATCAGGGGCATGGAAATTGAACAGACTGATGATTCTCAGAGAGAAGGGGCTTGGAGGGTAGGCGGGAAAAGATTAAACAAAGATCTTATATGTATATATGCATTTCCTATGGACACAGACAGGGTGGTGAAGGCCTGGGGCAGGGTGGGAACCAGGTGGAGGGAGGCAATGAGGCGAAGGAAAGAGGGGACATCTGTAATAATATCAGCAATATTAAAAAAAAAAAAAAACAAAAACAAGTGTACAATGAGCCCTAGCCAGTTTGGCTCAAAGGCTAGAGCAGGGGTGGGCAAACTTTTTGACTCAAGGGCCACAATGGGTTCTTAAACTGGACCGGAGGGCTGGAACAAAAGCATGGATGGAGTGTTTGTGTGAACTAATATAAATTCAAAGTAAACATCATTACATAAAAGGGTACGGTCTTTTTTTTTTTTATTTCAATAGTTTTATTCATTTCAAACATTTTAACAAGAAGAATGTAAACACTAATTATTATAATTTGAAACTTCAAAAAATGGAGGAATCATAGCACAATAACATACCTTATATTGAAGATGGCGAAGGCAAAATAAAATTGCCTAACAAAGGAAAGGTACAAAAGCCTTTCAAATTAAACTTAAATATAATAAAATAATTTAAAACTAAAACAAATAGAAAAGAACAAAATGTGTAAACAGTAAATTAAACATTTTCTTTAGTGCAACTTCCAAATTATGCCCGGGACATAGATGTAGATGGCAATGTAGACTGGGTTGAAAGGTTTTTGGTCTTTAAAACATCAACTTCAGTGGGAACAGTGTTGTTGGTCTTCTTTTTTAGCTAATGCATGGAAGTCTGGAGTTAGTTTTGTTGTGGCTATTCTCAGGATAGATCGGAGGTGTTCGTCAGTTAAGCTGGATCTGTGAGGGGCTTTGTTGATGTTCATGATGCTAAATGTCTGCTCACAAACATAGGTTGACCCAAACAGCACCAGTATCTTCTGTGCCATCCTCCGGATGTTTGGAAAAGTGGCTTCATTAAGTGAAGCATAAAAGTCTCAGTTCAAGAGAGCTGAATTTCTCCTTTAGGACAAAGTCAGACTGAAGATCAATAAGTTCCAGTTGCACCTCTTCTGGTGCTGTTTCAGGGTTTTGTGACAAAGGACAGGCCACCAGTTGAAGTGACTAAAAGCTGAAAGTCTTTGTTGTTTTATTAACAAGTCATTGTGATGTACAAAATGTGGAAACAGGAAAAAATTGTGTTTGAGTAGAGCTCTTAATCTTACCTCAGAAAGGCTCTGATACTGTGCTCTCCATGGGGCATGTCTCCCTACATCACCAGGATAACGTGTCTACGCATTCCCAGGAGACGCATCCGCGGGCATTACAAGGAGCCTCTGGAAGACTGAGAGGTTGTTCCTTCTACTGAATGTTCCTTCTACTGATTTATATCTGCCCACTCAGAAGAAGGAGCTGTGGCCATGTTTCCCGACGTTGCCATGTTAACACTGCTGCTGGTGAAGGAGCGGAGGGGAGAGCAAGAGAACCCTCCGCTCTTTTGGCTCCGTGGGCCAGATAGAACAGCCGAACAGGCCGGATCCGGCCCGCGGGCCATAATTTGCCCACGGCTGGGCTAGAGCATCGGCCTGCAGACTAATGGGTCCCGGGTACAACTCCAGTCAAGGGCACATACCTTGGTTGCAGGCTCCTCCCCAGCCCGGGCCCTGGTCAGGGCACAGGCAGAAGGCAACCAATCAATGTGTTTCTCTCTGTCTTTCCCTCTCTCTTCCACTCTCCCTAAAAATCAATGGAAAAATATCCTTGGGTGAGGATTAACAACAAAAACAACAAAAAGTGCATAATGACAATAATAATAACAACAATAACAACACCTAAGGGGCTTAGATGAGGATCAAATGAGATTATATGGAAACATGCTGTTCAACTACACATATGTAGGCAGATAATAGATCTGATGCTGGAGGAGCAAGATTTGTACTCTCAGAAATTCCCAGTGTAATAAAAGACATAATATAGCACAGGAAAGATATAACTGCCCAAAATAGTAGTCTATGGAAACACCTCTCTTTGTTCCTGATTTATTCATAGACAATTCAGGCACCCTGATAAGACTAACTTGTGTTTTAGAATAAGATATATTATCAGTCAACATTTCTAGATACAACAGGACCAGCTACACAATTTGTGGGGCTCGGTATAAAATAACAATGCAGATCCCCTTGTTAAAATTATTAGGAATTTCAAAACAGTGAGAGCTGAGCATTAAGCCAAGTGCAGGGGCCATTCTAAGCACAAAGAGCTCTGTGGCCTTGCACAGATCACAAGTGCTCCTGGGTACAAGCAAGAAATCGACTCTGGCTCATTTTGGCAGCAATTACTAAATTTCTAAGAAGGTTGCATACAGGCTCAAAGCTGCCCAGAAAGAACCATCATGCAAAATCACAGCCCTGAATTGTCTACTGAAGATGTCATTGCCACTGCCAAGAAGTACTTCAGGCTATAGCTTGTGTTGCTGCCACCATAGACCAGAAAATTTAATTTTATTGCAACCACTATCGATGCTAAAGAGAAATTCTCTCTAGTTTGTGATTTCTGTGGGTCACTAGCTCCTGATTCAGTTTCTGGGGTAGAAACATCCAATTGACAGAGCCTTGGCCATGTGCCCATTCTTCCAACTGCAGAGAATCCTGGGAAAGCAAGTACCTGGCATTTTCTTCAGGTAGTAGAAGGTGGGCTATGCCTCCCAGTAGGTCACTTAAAACAGGGAATTCCCCAAACATAATAAGGAGGGGCCATGTGCTAAGTAGCCAAAAAAGACAACAAAAGTCCATTCGAGAAATAATATGCTCAGGCAGGTAATCAAAGTTATGAAGTTGATACACTTATTTCACTCTGAAACTCACAAGTTTATCTTCTAAAGAAGACCCTGATAGTGACAGGTGTGTATCCTACCCTATATAATAAAAGACCAGCGAGTGAATGGCAGAACGACCAGAACAACCGTTCAACCAGTTGCTATGACATGCACTGACCACCAGGGGGCAGATGCTCAACACAGGCCCTGTCCCCTGGTGGTCAGTGCGCTCCCACAGTGAGAGCGCCACTCGGCTGACTGGGATGAGCAGCGCTCCCACAACAGGCTGATCCCCACAGGCCACGCCCCCCTCACCACCACCAGTGCATGAATCCCATGGGGCCCTCTTCTTTCCAGCATCTTTCCCCTAGAAACAATCTTAGACGTCCCCAATTTGTGTTCAGTATTTTCTCAGAAATAACACTGATCTTAAACCATTCCTTTCTTCTGACCAGAATGATCATTTGTCAGTTGCAGTGGTAATGCACTGGTTTTCACTGTCCATCCTTACACCTCTTCTGGATTGTGTTCTCTCACCCAATCAAGTGATTCTGATGGGCCTGCCCATCCCCTTCCTGTTTTCCTACATGCATTTTAATGCCAATGAGATCCAGGCTCAGTCAATTATAAAAACCCCTTTTTCCAGCCACAGTGGGTCCATGTGGACACTCTCACACTTTAATGTGCACACCAATCAACTAGGGACCTTTGAACATGCAGATTCCCATGCAGTCGATGTGGGTAGGCCTGAGCATCTACATTTCTAACAAGCTCACAGGTGACACTCACTCTGCTGCTGATCTGTGGACAACACTGCGGTTGGAAGAACCTAGATCTCCAGGGGTCTAGGGCTGTGTATTCTTACCAAACCAGGCCAATTAACCAACACAGAGAAAGCCAAGGGAGAGGAATGATTATTTTGTTTCTACTTGGAGCTAGTCGTACCTGGTACCAGTTCCTCACTCCAGTTACACAGGCCAATAAATCTACTTTTTGTTTAAATAAGACGGGGTTGGATTTCTTCATCACAACCAAAAAAATGACTATAAACCTTCTTTAGACATAATCTAACAGGATCCAAACTGTCCTGAGCAAAGCTAGTCCTCATTTGCTACACTTGCAACCTACCTACGTACCTTAAAGAATTACAAATTCTGACTCATGATTATCAGAAATAAGTAGAAACAAATACATAATTGCCAAGTTATCCACTACTAGTTTGAAATTCAAATGTTTATTATGTTAGTCATCATATACGTAAAGCTAATATAATTCTTTTAAGGCTTCTCTTTGAGTGGGAAAAAAGGTATTCATTACAAATGTTCATTTCTACTCAGCTAGCTTGCTGTGTTTCTCAGGTGACTTCTCCGTGGGTGACTATACCTCTGGAACCAGGGAAAGGAGTACAATACAGCTTCAGTCTGTTGTGAGGTACAGACACGTGTAGAGCTAAACTAGTATTCTAACCGACTTGCTGTTGGGTCCTAAAATTCCACCAAGTTCGTATGTGTCTACCAGCTACACTCATCCATAAAAGTGTAAACTAATTATTTTTCATTCACAGTAAAGATTAGTTGAGATCATTTTGCAGTTTTAAAATTAAGCTCTCTGGCAAGTGCACTGCAGATTAAATCAGTCCTCCTCCATTCGCATGGCATAAATTATTAATCACCCTTGGAGAAGAGGAGGCAGGCAATTCTGAAGACAAGGTTAAGTAAACACTTGGACAAGTCTTCTTAGTGAGAAATGACTCATTGTTCTGAGGGGTGATAATGTCACAGTTCTCAAACAAACAAACAAAAATAGAATAGCTATTCCCATTGTAAGTACAAATAATAATTAGCAAATGCACAATGCATAGTTGCTATCCCTTTTTAGAGGAATTTCTTTTTAATCCAAGCAACAGTTTATTAAAGCCTTCCTTTTCTGAGGCTAGAATAAGTCAGGACAGCAAAACAACTGTACTTGGTCAGTTCTAACTCGTGGTCTTTATATGCTTTTTCCTCCTGGAGGCCTGTCTTGGACCCAGATGGGGTGTTTTGCCTGGATTCCCATGGCCTCCCCAACTTCCCCCATCACACTACAATGGTTCACTTCTCTGGGTCCCTCTCTGCCTCTTCCCACACCCTTCTACACAGTTAAGTATTTAGCTCAAAGTTAGTGTTTTAAGTATTTGTTTACTGCATGGACAAGAAAGTTAGAAGATACTAGGTTATAAGCAATTTAATTCATGATTCGAGGGGCACCTTTTTTGCTTGTAAGGTGCTTGCACAGTGCTGATACAATCTGCTTTGGTAAAATTTCATAGCTCATCCAGTTTGTTCTTTTTATTTTATTTTTTATGTATTAACATGAAAAGGTTGTGTGTTTTTTTTTCTATATAAAATAAAGCTACATGCTGCTGCTAGATTTGGCTTTAAAAGCCATAGGTGTTGTGCTTGTGTTCAAAAACTTCAAATCCAAAGTCATAACGAAGGCTTTAATAGTATCAATAACAGAAACAGGTTAAGTATCTTTACTGTCTCAAGCTAAGGAAGGAACTTGTGCTGGGTTTTTCTGCCATTGAATTATATCAACAAGTGCCACTAGGGGGTGCCTCGTCTCTTCTTATTTCCAGTAAACAGAATGCTACGTTGAAGGCTCATGTTGCTTTACCCATAAACCAGTATCTTCATTCTTCGTTATACATGCAAGTTACTTGATTCTCAATTTCATGTTAGCCCTTACATTACCATCTGTAAGCCAATAACTTCATTCATGTTTATTGAATACTAGTCAATTTACTCTCAAATGATCAATTTCCTTAATGAAGTTCATTGTACATAATTTTTTTTCTGTTTTCATGGCTCCACTGACATACTAAAAAAAAAGTGTTCAAAAAAAAAAAAAAAAGTGTTCAGTATCAGAAGTAATACTTTTCCACTCCAAAAATAGAAAACAATTATGTATATGCTTAAAGAAATTAACAGAAAAAAGACTTAGCAACTATCTTTAATGATGAACCTCCCAAATTTTGTCAGTACATGAGACACATAAGTATCTCAGTAACCTTTTCATAATGTCCCAAGCCAAAAAAAATTCTGTTTATTAAGTAGTTAGGTTTAATAACCTAAGAGTATTTCAGTTCTTACATTTTAAATAGCTGGTTGAGTTTTTTGTTTTGTTTTGTTTTGTTTTTCAAAAAATACATTTTATTACTTCACACTTATATTAGTTATCTATTGCTGCCTAACAAATTATTCCTAAAATGTAGTGGCTTAAACAAGTATTTATTATCGTATTATTTCTGTGGGACAGCAATCAGGGAGGGCCTTAGATGGGTGGCTATGTCTCTGGATCTTCTCTGAGGTTGGAGTCAGGACACCAGCTGGGGCTGCGGCCACCTGAAGGCCTGGCTAGGGCTGGAAGATTCACTTCCAAAATGGCTCACTCAGATGGCTACCGGCAGGAGGCCTCCAGTTCCCTGCTAGTTGTTGAAAACGGGCTCAGTTCCTTGGCATGTGGGCACCTCCATAATGCTGCTTGAGTGTCTGCACAACATGGCAGGTGGCTTCCCCAAAAGTGAGTGATTTGAGGGAGAAAACAAGGAGAAGGTTGCAAATAATAATTAGCAAATGCACAATGCATAGTGACATAGACTTGGCAGTCTCACACCATCAATTCAGCCATATTCTATGTTTTAGAAGCTAGTTACTAAGTCCAGCCCATATTCAAGGGGAGGGGATTCACCTTCATCTCTTAAAAGATTATTGAATAATTTGGGACCCAGTTTAAAACCATTGCACTTACCAGTAGGATAGAATAGACTGAATACAAGGGCGGGGGGGCAAGGCATATTTGCTTTCTGCCTGAGCTGGGACATCCACCTTCTTCTGGCCTTGGACCTCAGCACTCTTGGTTCTTGAGCATTTAAACTTGAAATGGGACTTCATCCATTGGCTGCCCTGGATCTCAGGCCTTCAGGTTTGGACTAGAACTACACCACTGGCTTTCCTGGGCCTCCAGCTTATAGAGAGCAGATGAGGGGACTTCTCAGTCTCCATAAACACGTGAGCCGCTCCCTCATAATAAATCTCTTTCTACTTATCTTCCTACATGTATCCTATTGCTTCTGTTTCTCTGGAGAACCCTGTCTAATCTAGGCAATCTACACTCAAACTTGGGAATCAGATTAGAAACCACTACCCTCATTTTCTGTTTCACGTTGATTTTCATGTGCTACCTGCTTTTTATCACAGCAACCACTGAACATCCAGCCTTACAAAGATATGCCTTCTAAAAAAGTAATGTAGCACAGTGTCAGGTTGCAAAAGGGAGCTACCTTGAGCTAGTAGTTCATACAATGGCCAACAGATGTTGCTGTGTTTCCCTCGAAATTTTCAAGTATGTCATATATCCCCTCTGATTTCACTCAAGTCCGCCTAGACTGGCTCAGGGCACAATTTGGGAACCATAGATTTAATGGCCATCACAGAGGTGAAAATTAAGGTTGAATGTATGTTTTAAAAATCTTTCTAGACATGCAAAAAATAGTTTCCCTATTGATCCAGGAACATTATAAAAGAAAAATGAGGGGCTATTTCTATCCATGGTATTAAAATAGAATGAAAGTTTTATTTTGTTATAAATGCTTGAAGAATGTAAAAGTATTCTAAGAGCAGAACACTTTTCCTCCACCTGTTTTAGCCAAATATCAACTGGAAATGAAGAAAAGGCAATCCGAGAATTTTAAAAAAGAAAATACAACCTAAAATTTTGTTTAAAAAAAAACAACTAGTATCCAAAAAAATAATTGTCTTTTTTTTTTTTTCTAAAGATCTATTAAACCAAATCTTAAGGGAAAGGACACTGGACATTAAGAAAGAGGTCCACCCATCTTTACAATCTAGTGCAATTACTTTTCTTCTTATGTGTACTCTGCTAACATTATTACAAAAAACAATAATTTCCTCCTTTTTATAAAAAATTGTCCTTTCCTTTCCTAATATAATGGTATTTTAGAATCAGCCTGGAGTCTGTGCCAAATGATTACATAGTACACCATTTCCTCATTCACAGGAAATTAGTCGTCAATAAAAAGAAAGCTCAGGTAATGAAAGATCTTCCTGTTAATTGCAGTGGATAGAAAAACAAAACAAGAAAAGGCCCAACATATTTCTCTCTGCTCCTTCCTTTGAAACCCCACTAAAATAACCAAAATTCATTTTTAAGGGTGGGATCCCACCAAAAAAAAAGGGGGAGAAAGAAGAGGTGATGATAGCAAATGATCATTTTCCACGAAATACTGACAGATGGAAAGCTGTTAACCAACAGTAATGACAGGTTTCAGCGTTATCTGTTCTGCTAAGCAACCAAAGAAGAAAAAAAGCCAACTGGAAGCAGGTTGGATCAGGCCGCAGAAACCCAGGACATTTCCATCAATAGACGAACCAGGGGCTCTGCAAGCATTGGGTTTGCATCTAGAACTGGAAACAGGAGGCTTTGTTTAAAGCCTGACTAAAGAGTTAGTATGATGTTCAATGAGTCTACTTCCAGGGAAAGAGGGAGAGGAGGGCAGGGTGTCTACTTTCCATCTGATAGAGCTAAAAATACCATGTTTCCCCGAAAATAAGACAGTGTCTTATATTAATTTTTGCCACCAAAGACACGCTAGGTCTTATTTTCAGGAGATGTCTTATTTTTCCATGAAGAAGAATACAGTACACATTTATTGTTAAATGAAAATAAAGGAAATTTATTACCTGTATACGGTACGGTAGTACGGTAGTTGTCAACACAACCCAGACAAACTGTGAATCCTACAGTATCAAGAATTTACTCATTTATTCAATGACAATCATGTCATCATCTTCTGGAACATCATCATAACAATCCAATTCCTGAATTTCCTGGTGAATTTCTTGTGACGCCATTTCTTTCAGAATCAGTGGACCAAATCTCTCATGTTTAGCAATAGCACTGTCTTTAAATGAGTACTTCTTGTCAAGGTAGCCTGCTCGCAGTGCATTTGCAATGCAACTGTCAGTGATTTTCTCCCATGAATTCTTCACCCAAGTCACAACTTCTTGAAGTTTAGGTTTCGCAAAGTTTCCATGCTGATTTCTCTCCATTCTATTTTCAATGTAGTCGTTAATTTCCATGCGCAAATTGTCTTTGAATGGCTTGTTTATTGCAATATCAAGAGTCTGGAGATAGGCCATCATTCCTGCGGGAATCATTATCTGATCTATTTTTCTTTCGTGAAGAAATGTCTTCATGTCTTTAGCGCAGTGAGTGCTGGCTGCATCCCAGACTAGCAGACCTCTTTGGCTCCCTTGCATAACAAGCGGCAGCATTAAATCGGCCCACTTCCTTATAACTGCTTGTGTGGCCCAGGCTTTTTCAGTTTCAAGAATAAAAACGCCCAAAACACGTTCAATCTTTTCCTTCTTGCCCTTAGAAATGATTAAAGGTGGGATTTTAGTGCCATCCAGACGAATTGCCAAAATACAGGAAACACGTGCACTTTCGTAAGCAGTGGAGGGAATGTACGCTAAGGAGGCACCCCGCTATTCAATTGTTGTTTGAGATGATTGGCCCATAAACACTGCAGTTTCATCCATAGCAATCATGTTGGAAAGATTGTATTTAGAGAAGTCAGCATCATCAATAAAGGACTTGAATGCAAGTGCTCGCTTAATAACTTGAGTATCTTCCAACCTAAACAATGTTGTAGATCTTCTTAAAGACAGTTCACTTCGCTGAAGGAAATTATCCAGCCAGTGTTGTGATGCTTTGAAGTCTTCGGGGGCTATGTCAAACTGTGGTGCCATTGCAAGGGCAAATTCTTGAATCTGAGTCCTATTCACAACCAAAGCCTTTCTCTCCTGTCAACAACCCATTCACAGATCAGGTCTTCCAGCTCGGAAAATAATGGTTGCCGACCTGATCCACACTTGTGCTTTTTAGCATTTCCCTTGTCCACTTGTTCAATGAGGTTACCATACTCTGCTCGCCATTTTCGGACCAATCGGATACTCAACATCTTCTCTTTGCAGAAAGCAGTAAGATTTTGGCCCCAAGAGTCTTCCACGATTCCTTTCTTGTACTCCACGGAGTAGCTTTTTCTTTTTGCGCTCATTTATAGGGGTAAAAAAAAAAGGAATTGGGGTATCAAGGTGGGGGGAGGGGGATCACTCAAAATGACACAGGGGGGATGAGAGGGGGGAATCAAAATGGCACAGGAGAATCAGAGGGGGGATTACCATTTTAGTAACCCCTTTTGATCCTCCTGTGTCATTTTGATTGCCCCCTCTGATCCTCCTGTGTCATTTTAAGTGATCCCCCTCCCCCCACCCCTGTGCCACTGAACACCTTCACCAGACATCCCCCGTACCCCTTTATCAGACATTTACCCCCTGGGGCCTGCCTGGGGACTGTCACTGGGCTTGCTGGGGCCTGGATCTGGGCTGGAGCAGGGTCTGCCACTGACTGAGAACCTTCAGTCATCATGAAGGCGGACGCGAGCACCAGGTAGTGTCATCAGAGACAGACCAACACTCACCACCTTCGCCGCGTCCCGTCCGCTCTAATCCTCCTGTTCTTCTACACGCATCTGCGAAAGTCTCCTCCTCTCTCCCGCCCCGCGCTCACCGCTCACTCCGACCTCCGCTCTGCCTCCACACAGCAGTGACGTCAGGACTCCGCGTAACGTCACTGGTTGCTAGACAACAGTCGGGGCGGCCCTAGTGACCAGTTTACGGTAAATTAATTTTCATTCTGAGACAGAGCCTGGGGCCTTATTTTCAGGGGATGCCTTATATTTCACTCAGAAGGAAACCTGTAAGTAGGTCTTATTTTCGGAGGATGTTTTATTTTCAGGGAAACACGATATTAGTAAAAATGTCAAGTTCAGTCTATATTTGACTGGATTTTCCAAGGTATGCTTATTTTGTTTTGGTAGGTTAAAGGCAAAGGGGTGGGCAAAGTCTCCAAAAGAAATAATGCTCCTTAACATTTCCAGCAACAGGGAAGCAAGGGCAAACTGAGATGGTGCTGTAGTGTTGTTACAGAAAACCGGAGAAGAACCAAGCAACACTTAGAGAGATGGAGTTACATTTATTATGCGCGGGTCCAGAGGAAAATGTCTCTCAAATTCTGGGCCCCAACATGGAGGAACTTTCCCTATTTATGAGTTTTTACCTTCTTTGTCTCCCAAATATGGGGTGTTTCCGGCCCCTTTTGCAAGTTCTTAAAGAGCTCCTATGTGCTGGGGCCTTGAGACCTCAACCAAAGGCCTGGCCTGGTGCCAGCACTGATAATTTCGTCCGGAGAAGGTTTAATGGCCTCACTGAAGTGGGAGTAGTCTTATTTTCCTTATTATTTAAGCAAGCAAGCATTTACAGAAGCCAATTAGCAGGGTTAAAATTTCAAACAGCAGTTTTTATATAAGATGGATGCTTCTGCATGCCTCAGAAATATTGACTCAGAAATGAGTTATTCAGAAGTTCTTGCTTTCAAAGGCATGAACAGTGGGTTTATCCTTTTTTTCTTTTTTTTTTTACTTAATCCTCACCCTAGGTAGGACATGTGTAGAGAGAGGAAAGGAGAGAAAGAGAGGAGAAACATCAATGTAAGAGAGAAGCATGTGAAAATTAAAGGTTGGGGGGCGGGGCACTACATCTACCCACGCCTTTTCTTTGCTACATTCTTGTGGTTGCTACTTCACCCTAACATACATTGGCTTATATAAAGACACCAACTGCCTGATTGCAATTTGACTTTCAGAAATCTTAACCAACATGTTCTGATTAGAACTAAAGGTGGTGTAGATGACACTTTCTCATCGACTTACCCTCCTCAGGAGTTCGGGAAAAGGTCACTTTTAAATTTCCACCAATGATACGTTTTGTGCAAAGCCTTGTATGGAGGCTATCCCCAGAGGCTGCTTCCTGAGAGATCTGGAACCCCAAACTCTGTCACAGGGACATACTGTATCACCTTCCCTGAGTACATTTACTTACAAAGCCATGAAAACTTGATAGGTAAAAAGAAGCTCAGTTGGCACCAAATCCTAAGAAGATTGTCCATAGCACTATTTTTATAGGATTCCATTATAAAACATTTATTAATTCAACTCAAATCTCTGAACTCAAAAATACAGGAATAACCTAACTTCATGTCGACAGTTGCTATAGGCAGTGGAGCCAAGCACAGTAGGACCTGAAAAGGAGACACAAAAAGGAGTCTGGACTTCCTGAAGTCATTGGCAGAGATGACTTTTCTAGTGGCACTGTCATAGCAAAGGTGAGCCAGCACCAGCTGGATCGCCCTCTTGGGAAATGGTCTCTCAACAGAGATTACATGAAGATAACCCATTGACGTCCCTTTTCAGGAAAGTTAGACAGGAAGTCAGTGACAAAAAAACACAAACCACATACGAGACATGGGGGAACACGGAGATAAAAATTATTTCATAAATTAGCAGAAGATTATAATCAGGAATTCCTCATCTTTTCTCCTTGGGTATCATCTATAATCTTGCCCTTGTGTAGAATAGAACACACAAAAATCTCAGGAACTGGAAAACGTAGAGATTCTTAAAAGAGATAACCCCAATTTATAGATCTAGAAACTGTTCACAGGTGTCAAGAGCCATCTCCAACCTAGGGCTGCTAATTAGTGGTGGGTCACATTTCTAGCCATACACATTCCTCTTTAGCTGGTGAATTCAGGTGTGTGTGAAAACTGTATTTTTTTTGTGCTGCATTGTTCTGCTATTTAGGAATTAGCTAATTAAGCCTTACGTGTATTTTAAGGAATTCCCAACAATAGTCATGCTTTCTATTTAGGTGAGATATTTTCAGGGGTGAGTGGAAAATGAGAGACTGGATGTTTTAAGAATTCAAAGATAAAATAAGAAAATAGTCTGACACCTTGTTGCCAAATCTAGAAATAAAAAGGAGTATGTCCATTTCCCTCCTTTGTATTGTTCTTAGGTTTTTCTCCCAACATAGAAATTTCAAAGACGCTTTGCTAAAACCCAGAAAGTTGCTATGCAACCTACCCATGAAATGATTTCTTCCCACCTTTAATCCGGAGGATCTATCATTCTGCTACTTAAGAAATAAGCATGCTGTGTCACAAGGAAGGAGACTGTAACGTTAGCCATAGGAATCAATTGTCAATCAAGCTTTCCAGCTTGCCATGTCTCCTTAGACACTGAAGAAATCTCACAAATGAAACTGACTTACCGTAAAATGTGCCTGTTTCCTGTGACATCTTGCTCATTGCTTCACGAGGCACCGGAGGTACCATCGTTTCATTGGTTGACCCAGCAGGGTCACCTCTAGGTCTTGTTAGCCCAGACACTGAACCATGCCTAAGAGAGGCCTAGGAGGAAGAGGTTTTATTCTCAGCGGTTGTTTTGCACATTGCTTAAACTAGACATGTTAGCAGTTCCTCAAAGAGAGCAGCCATTAGTCAGAGCCGTGGGGGAAACAGTGAGAAATGAAACTTACCCTTTCACATGCTTGACAGAAACATGTCAGTTGAGATGGGCATAGGGCAGAATATGAGAAGTCTGTTTTCAGGGTGCTGGCAAAAAGGGCGAAGGCATTAGAGCCCTTCATATCTCAATTAAAATTCCAGAGCTGCTACGTGCCCACTGTATGACCTTGATGAAGTAACTTAACCTTCAAAATTTACTCTCTTCATATATACAATGGGCATGATATGACTAACTCAAGAAGTTATTATGGGCAACAACAACAATAACATATGTGCCCTAGCCAGTTTGGCTCAGTGGATAGAGCGTCAGCCTGCAGACTGAAGGGTCCCGGGTTTGATTCTGGTCAAGGGCACATGCCCGGGTTGTGGGCTCGATCCCAAGTAGTGGGCGTGCAGGAAGCGGACAATCGGTGATTCTCTCTCATCACTGATGTTTCTCTCTCTCTCCCTCTCCTTTCCTCTCTGAAATCAATAAAATATATTTTTAAAAAATAACATATGTAAAGTGCTCGTACCAGGTATGGTCAGAAGTGTGCACACAACCATCCTAATGAGTATGATGCTGATGATTATTATTCTAATCCAAACACTACCATTTGTCAACTGTGTGTCCTTTGGTGAGGAATTCTGCATATCATTTTCTTCCACTGGAAAATAAGGAGAATAATACTGACCTTGCAGGGTTGTTCTGAGGACCAGAAATGGTGTGTGGAAAGAATCTAGCTACAGTATCTAGCCTAGCACAGACAGAATCTTGATAATTTGCTGTTGGTGTTGTTTTTGATACCACCTATTCTTTACCTAACAATCTGTTTAAGCGTGAGAGAATTCATGTTTCATATAAAGGTTGGCTCTTCTTGATATGATCGATTTATATACCAGTCCATCTGTAAATGCTCTTTTTTTAAAATGTGTTTTATTGACTTTTTAGAGAGAGAGGAAGGGAGGGATAGAGAAATAGAAACATTGATGAGAGAGAGAGACATGGATGGGCTGCCTCCTGCACGCCCCCTACTGGGGATCGAGCTCATAACCCTGGGCATGTGCCCTGACCGCGAATCAAACCTCTTGGTTCCTGGGTCGATGCTCAACCACTGAGCCACACTGGCCGGGCCATCTGTAATGTTTACTCAAGAGATAAACAAGATTCCTTTGTCTCTTATGTCCCTTTCAAGCTCTGTTAGGCATAACTCCCCAAAAAGCTGTGGCTGAAAATCAAACCAGTGTCCCCTACTATGAACAGGGCTCACCAGAGCCACTATGAAAGGAACACACTAAAACTTCCCCAGCATAGGGAAATATGTACTTTGGGCAATTTGGAGTAAAGCATTTAGGGAACATTTTATTCTCTTTGGCCTCAACTCTGGAGTATCTTATTGTCACGAATTGTTGTATCAGTCAAGGAAGAATGGGTTTTATTCAAGGAGCATTCTGGCTAGCCATCTGGTCTATACACCCTGGACACCAGAATCTTAATTCCATTAGCAGTTGGATCCACATGATTACAGCACCTCTTTTAAAGAATGCCATTTTTTTTTCAATTGAGAAAAAAAAAGAGTATAGTTGAGAATACAGAGCTCAAAATATGGAAGAACAATATGCAGCTTCTTTCAAGTTCTCAGTTCTGCAATTTTGGGCCCTGCAGTGCCAGTCCATCTCCCCACTTCTCTCTATCAATTCAACCCTCCGTGGCACTGGTGGCTTAAAGATTCCCACACCAAAATCCAAGGCTCTGGGATCCTAAAAGCCCTACTCTTCATCTTGGCCAAACATGTCAACCAGACCTATATTTCTAAATAAGATTTACAAATTATTTTATAAAGATGAACCTCCCCTTCTGAGAAATTAGGCCTCTTCATCAACTCTTCTATGATATGTTGGTTCACCAACTGTCCTATGATATGTCGGTTTAGATGTCTTACCCTAGGTTTCCTCCAAAAAAAAAAAACAGAGTCTATGACAATGTAAATGTAATTTTGGGGTAGTTAATCCTAAGGAACAAGAGTAAAGGGTTTAGTAAAAGTGAAATTGGGAAGAGAAAGATAAACCAAGGCTGTAGAGTAAGTAGTCCCCTCCTTATCCAAGGAAGATAAGTTTCAAGAGCCACAGTGGATGCCTAAAATCATAGACAGTATCAAACCTTATACACTGAGTGACTAGATTATTATGATCTCTGAATGCATAATAATCTGGCCACTCAGTGTGTGTGTGTGTGTGTGTGTGTGTGTGTGTGTGTGTGTGTATATATATATATATATGTATATGTATATGTATATTTGAGGCCCGGTGCATGAATTCGTGCATGGGTGGGGTCCAGCCAGCCTGGCCAGGGGGAGGGGACATGGGCGGTTGGCTGGCCTGCCTGCTGTTCGAACTCCTGGTTGAGGGGACAGTTTGCATATTAGCCTTTTATTATATAGGATATACACTGAGTGGCCAGATTATTATGCGTTCAGAGATCATAATAATCTGGCCACTCAGTGTATATATTACGTTTTTCCCTACACATACACCTTTTCACTTGCTTTTCTTTGGCATATCTGAAATGCCAGCATCACTTCTCTGTGCTTTGAGGTCATTATGAAGTAAGTAAGGATTACTTGAACACAACACTGAGATACCACTAATGGGCTGGTAGCGTATACAGTGAAGACATGCCGGACTAAGGGATGATTCGTGTCCTGGTTGAGACAAATCCAGGTGGCACAAGATTTCGTCACACTGCTCAGAACAACGCCCAATTTAAAATGTATGAATTGTTTCTCTATAGAAGTTTCTCTTTAATATTTTCAGAAGGCAGTTGACTCAGGTAACTGAAACCATGGGAAGTGAAACCATGAATAAAGAGAAACTACAATATTATCAAACTGGTCTTCACTTTGGGCAACTGGGCCTTGATCCTACTAGAGACTCTTTGAGAAATTGTATAGAATGTGATTCAGAGTTGTTCACATGAGGATGAAAGAGTAGATGAGTTGTCCAGTCTCCCATCCTCCACTGGGCAAGGGTTGCCCCCATTGAAATGTTAACATTTCTCTCTTTTGCATCTGTCCATGCAGCAGAATGGCTGAAAAGGTTCCCACAGCATCTCCCCAGGGCTATGGCAGAGAAGCCAAGACAGAAAACAACAGCTTTGCAGTGCAGCTAAGACTGGTGCAGTCTGGTTTTACCTGCCTCGGCTGGTAGCCATAGCAATGATTGAATTTAAAACAATTTATTCTAAGGTAAAAATGTAAAGCAGAGCATAAACATGACCTTGTTGCTCATGTGACCTCAATAGCATGATTCACATTAATAAGATATTCTTCACTATTTTATCAGCCCTCACACAGTATTAACAAACCTCATTGCCTTTCGTTCCAAAGCCTGAACCCTATTTTGGCAAGAGATACAGTTCTTCAACAGTTAATGCACATTTTTAAAACTTCCCAAAGAGCCTCCTCACAAATGATTTTTGAATTATACATTTTAAAAGTGAATTTTTAAAACAGTAATTAAAGAGACAGAATACAAAAAAGAACAAAACATTGCCCCTTCCCTGAAGGAGTTTATAAAATACTCAAGGGAGAGAGGATAAGGCAGATAATTTTAAAAGTTAAATGAAGCTAATAGAGAGAGTAGAAAAAATATTGAGTGTATACTGCATATATGGCAATTACACAGAAAATAATAGTCAATGCTACAGAATCCTACCCAGACATGATAGACTGGTCTGACTTGAATGGAAACACACACCGGTACAAACACATAGATATGATAGCCAAAATAAAATTAATTTATTTTAATAGCTCTGCTTCAAAGAAGAAAAGGGCTATTTCCAGAAGCAAAAATAAAAACTACCCAAAGAATCTAGGGCTGAGGTTTTAATACCCATGAGAGAATGCAGTGTGCCTTCAGGGGGGCTCAGTTAGAGTAGAGGAGCTGGACTTGAACCCCCAAATAAGAGAAACACAAATAGCTTCCTAGTTTATGAAAAAAGCAAATCTAGAAAAATTATTCACCTAACCAAAGTAACAGGAGAAATCTTGCCATCTAAGTACAAATTTAAATTATCTGTTTAGTGAAAAACTGACAAGCCACAGAATTCATATTATAACTCATGCAGACCATTGAACTTGCTAGGGTTCATTCAGAAGAAAACTCAAAACTGATACTTTACATTCATAACCTAAGAATCACAGAGCCCCTCAACACAAGTCTTCACTGCAAATAGGTCTCCATAAAATATCATAATATGCAGGAAGAAATGAACCACCATGATGAGAATAGGCAGGTGCAGCAACCAGAAAAAGTGGTCACTTGGATGTTGAATCCCTGTGCTGTACATTGAAACTAATACAATATTGTATGTCACCTATAATTAAAAATAAATGTTAAAAAGATAAGAAATCAAACAATCAAAAAAGAGTTTTAAGATTGGAACTTTGAAAACTGTAAGTGGTAAAAACAATTTGAAAGACATCTAAGGTGGGATTAAACATGCAAGAGATATATTTAAAATACCTATTAGAGAGAAAAATGGGAGAGGGGAAAGGAGGTGAGGCAAGCACTCAGACCACCATGCAGGTCTGTCTATGTGAAGGTGAGAAGAAATGGAGGAGGATTGGGTAAGTAGAAACTCAGTCTGCAGGACCATTCTAAGATGCTTCATCCAGACCATTGGAGAGTGCTCAAACCAAAGTTGCCCTGAAGAGAAAAAATTGCTTTTTTGCAAGAATTGACTCGCCTTCGTGTGCCTGCCATGCTTAGTCACTGGCTAACAGCTTGTGCGAAGGGTGTCCTTGGAGGAAATGCAATGATAGATTGAGAGGTCAGATGCTGGGCTTTCCACCAATTACACACAGTACAGCAGGGGATCTGAGCAGCACATTTCCTTGGCTGCTGCGCCATTAAAAGGGGTGTGAATTGTGAAAATTCCAACATAGCAATGCACATAAATAAGACACAAAACAATTTGAATTGCAGAATTATTAACTTACTAGAGGCCCGGTGCACAAATTTGTGCACCAGTGGGGTCCCTCGGCCTGGCCTGCGGGATCGGGCCAAAACCAGCTCTCCAACATCCCCCGAGGGGTCCTGGATTGCAAGAGGGCACAGGCCAGGTTGAGGGACCCCACCGGTGCACGATCAGGGCTGAGGAGGGATGCAGAGGTTGGCCAGCCTGGGAGGGACTGTGGGAGGGCTCCAAGGCATGTCTAGCCCGTCTCGCTCAGTCCTGATCAGCCAGACCCCGGAAGCAAGTTAACCTACTGGTCGGAGTGTCTGCCCCCTGGTGGTCGGTGCATGTCATAGTGAGCAGTTGAGCGTCCTTAGCATATCATTAGCATATGATGCTTTGATTGGTTGAATGGCCAACCAGTCGACCAGACACTTAGCATATTAGGCTTTTATTATATAGGATGATGTTAATATAAATTATCGATACACTAATAAAGTTTTATAATCACTGCCATCAGTAAGTCCTTGAATACTTATGAAATGGCATGGAACACTATTGTTCTCCATGGAAGACCAGGGAAACAAGATTTCATGATCAGTCAGGTCTAGCTGAGAATAACGGCTAATAAACAAAGCGATTTCTCTTCCTAAAGCCCCAAGAACCCTGCAGAGCACTTCTGGTAAAAGTATTTGGCTTTGTCATTCAACACTGATAACCAAGATGACAGAGAAAATTCCAGCAAGTGGATTGTGTAAACCTTTATTGGTGTCCTGGCCTAGAGTCTGAAAAGTCTAAAAAAAATGTGACTCTTAATCACAGACATTTAACTGCAACGTGCCAGACTGTAACAGAAAGTAAACAAGCTATCAACCCAAACCCATGTGATTTAAGGGTGATGACTGTGGAGAAAATAACTAGTTCTAACAATGTTTCCAGCCCCTTTGCTAAAAGCAGAAGGGGAAAGGCAGGCTTTCGTGTTTACCATTTAGAAGGTTTCTCTGAAATATTTCAGCCTCTCCTGTTTTGCATACCATACTTGTGCTATGTAGGAATCCACTTAAGAGTAGATTAGAAATGTCAACACATAAAACAAGTCCACAGAGGAGCAAATTAGGAGAACTGGTGTGTTTTGGTAACTGGTACTTCATATTTATATTCACAGAAACTTACTAATCCTTGGGTTATACTGTGGTTTGACAGAGGAAATGTTCTTACCTCAACATGAATTTTCAACTGTGCCTCTTTTTCTATAGACAAAAAGCCAGGTGAAATAAAAAGAGGAAAATTCATTGGAAATTAAGTCAGAGGTGTGTTATCTTACTGCAAAATTAGTAGCCTGGTGCACAAAATTTGTGCACAGGGGGTTGGGGGGGATGTCCCTCAGCCTGGCCTGCACCCTCTCCAATCTGGGACCCCTCGAAGGATGTCCTATTGCCGGTTTACAGGGATCAGACCTAAACCAGCAGTTGAACATCCCTCTCACAATCCAGGACTGCTGGCTACTAACCGTTCACCTGCCTGCCTGCCTGCCTGATTGCCCCTAACCACTCTGCCTGCCAGCCTGCTCACCCCCAAATGCCCCCCCCGCCAGCCTGATCACCCCCAACTGACGCCCTGCTGGCCTGCTTGCCCCCACCTTCCCTCCCCATTGGCCTGCTCGCCCCCAATTGCCCCCTGCCGTTGGCCTGCTCACCCCCAAATGCCCCCTGTGCCAGTGTGCTTGCCCCCAAATGCCCCCCTTGCTGGCCTGCTTGCCCCCACCTTCCCTCCCCACTGGCTTGTTTGCCCCCAACTGCCTCCCCTGCTAGCCTGCTCACTCCAAACTGCCCCCCACCTGCTGTCCTGATCACCTCCAACAGACCCCCACTAATGTCCTGCTCAACCCCAACTGGCCCCCCTGCTGGTCTGCTTACCCCCCAACAGCCCTGCCCCCCACCAGCCTGATCACTCACAACTGCTGTCCCATCCTGGCTTGATCACCCACAACTGCCTTCCCCTCTTGGTCTCTAACCACCTCTACCTCAGCCCCGCCACCATGGCTTTGTCCAGAAGAACGTCCGGAAGGTCTCCTGGAAGGTATCCCAGTCTAATTAGCATATTACCCTTTTATTAGTATAGATAAATACACTGCTGCTTACTTACTGCAATGGTTCTAAATCCCTGAAGCTCATTTTCAGAGGCAATGGGAGGCACCATCATTTGGAAATGTTGTTCCCCGGGAGAGACAAAATGGTGGCGGAACAGACAGATGTGTCCTGAGCCTTGTCCCGGAGCAGATAGAAAGAACAGCTGAAACGAATAACATCCAACCTGAATTGGCGAAGGAGACTCAGCGGGTGAGACAGTTTGCAGTCAGGAAGGGCATAGGATTTCTGGAAAAAGGAGCAGCATCTGTGTGAGAGGCCCGCCCCCTCCATCCGAGGAGCAGCAGCCCCGCGAGCAGCCCGTCCCAGGCCTAAGAGCAGCAGCCTCACGTGGCCTGCCCCTGTCCGAGGAGCAGCAGCTGTATAAGTGGCCCACTCCCCCATCTGAGGAACAGCAATGATGCGAGCAGCCCGCCCCCATCCGAGGAGCAGCAACACCATGCAGCCTGCACCCTGCACCTGTCCGAGGAGCAGCAGCTGCACACGCAGCCTTCCCCCACCCGAGGAGCAGCCGCGGTGTGAGCAGCCTGCCCCATATGCAGAACAGCAGCACCACAAGCAGCCCGCACCCATTCGAGGAGCAGCAGCCACCCAAGCAGCCTGCCCCAGACCAAGGAGAAGCAGCCCTGCACAGCCTGCACTGGTCTGAGGAGCAGCAGCCACAAGCAGCCTGCACCGGTCCCACGAGCAGCAGCTGGGTGAGCAGCCCACCCCCAGCCGAGGAGCAGCAGCTGCACGTGCAACTCACTCCCACCCAAGGAGCAGTAGCCATGCAAGCAACCCATCCCCTGTCCAAGGAGCAGCAGCTGTGTGAGCAGCCCACCCCCATTTGAGGAACAGCAGCCGCCTGAGCAGCCCACCCCAGACCAAGGAGCAGCAGCCAAACGAGCAGACCGCCCACATCCAAGGAGCGGCAGTCCTGCACAGCCCACACTGGTCCGAGGAGCAGCAGCCACATGCAACCTGCACCTAACCGATGAGTAGCAGCTGGGTGAGCGGCCTGCCCCCGTCCAAGGAGCAGCAGCCACATGAGCAGACTGCCCCCATCCGAGGAGCAGCAACTGCACGCAGCCCGCACCCTGCACCTGTCCAAGGAGCAGCAGCTGGGTGAGCGCCCTGCCCCCATCTGAGGAGCAGCAGCTGGGTGAGTGCCTCGCCCCCATCTGAGGAGCAGCAGCTGTATGTGCAGCTCACTCCTACCTGAAGAGCAACAGTCAAGCAAGCAGCCCATCCCCCGTCCAAGGAGCAGCAGCTGCACGAGGAGCCTGCACCCATATTGAGGAGCACCAGCCCGGCAAGCAACCTGCTCCTATCCAAGAAGCAGCAGCCTCACGAGCAGCCCGCCCCATCTGAGGAACAGCATCAGTGTGCAGTCAGCCCTGATCTGTGGAGCAGCAGCCACGTGAACTGACTGCCCCTGTCCAAGGAGCAGCAGCCACACAAGCAGCCCACCCCCCCATCCTAGGAACAGCAGCTGTGCAAGCAGCCTCCTCCACCAGCCAGATTAGAGACCACTGCTGCGAACAGCACCCACCAAAGGAGCTACTGCCAACTGAGGAGCAGCCACTTCAGCGACCGCCTGAGGAGAACCACAGCCTGAGGAACCACTGCCAACCAAGGAGCAGCCCCTGCACAACTCGACATCTAGATCAGTCAGTGAGACCAAAAATGGGTAGACAAAGAAACCCCCAAAGGAAAGAAAAGGAGGAATCGCCAGAAAAGCAGCTAAACAAAACAGAGGCAAGCAATATGTCAGAAAAAGAATTCAGAATAAGGGTCATACAGTTCATAAACCAGCTGGAGGAAATAATCAACAACTTATGTAAGAATAAAAAAGAAATGAAGAGTGATATAGCTGCAATAAAAAAACACCATGGAAAGTTTCAACAGTAGACTAGGAGAAGCAGAGGACCGAATTAGCGAATTAGAAGACAGGGAAGCAAAACACACCCAAACTGAACTGCAATTGGAGGAAAAAATGAAAAGACAGGAGGAGAGCCTAAGGGAGCTATGGGACAACATAAAACAAAGCAACATACGAATAATAGGGGTGCCAGAACAACAGGAAGAGGAACAAGGGTTAGCAAACCTATTTGAAAAAATAATGTCAGAAAACTTCCCTGATGTGGGGAAGAAAAAAGTCACACAAGCACAGAGAGTCCCAAACAAGATGAACCCGAAAAGACCCACACCAAGACACATCATAATTACGATGGCAAATGTTCAGGACAAAGAGAGAATCTTAAGGGCTGCAAAAGAGAGGCAGAAAGTTACATACAAGGGAGTTTCCATTAGATTATCAAATGATTTCTCAATAGAAACACACCAGGCCAGAAAAGAATGGGAGGAAATTTACAAAGTGATGCACAGCAAGGGACTGAATCCAAGAATACTCTATCCAGCAAGGCTATCATTCAAAATTGAAGGGGAAATAAGGAGCTTCACAGACAAAAAACTAAGGGAATTTATCACTACTAAGCCAGCAATGCAAGAAATGCTAAAGGGACTGATGTAAAAAGAAGAAATAAAAAGGTAAGAAAGAACACAGGCACAAAAACTAAAAATGGCTACAAACAATTACCTTTCAATAATAACTTTAAACATAAATGGACTAAATGCTCCAATCAAAAGACACAGAGTGAGTGAATGGATAAAAAAACATGACCCATATATATGCTGTCTACAAGAGACCCACCTTAGAAAAGGAACTCACACAGAAAGTGAAGGAATGGAAAAATATCTTTCAGGCAAATGGAAATTAAAAAAAGATGGGGTAGCAATACTTATTTCTGACAAAATAGACCTCAAAGTGAAGGCCATAACAAGAGATATGGAAGGGCATTTCATAATTCTAAAGGGATTGATACAAGAGGATATAACTCTGATAAACATATATGCACCCAATGCAGGAGCACCCATATACATAAAAAACTCCTGGAAGATATCAAGGGAAAGATCGACAACAATACAATCATAGTAGGGGACTTTAATACACCACTGACATCACTGGATAAATCCTCTAGATTAAAAAAAATCAGCAAAGAAACAGCAATCCTAAATGACTCACTAGATCAGATGGACTTAATTGACATCCTCAGAACATTTCACCCCAAAGCCACGGAATATACGTTCTTCTCAAGTGCTAATGGGACATTTTTAAAAATAGACCACATATTGGGTCACAAGCAAAGTCTCCCCAAACTCAAAAAGATTGAAAACATATCAAGCATTTTCTCAGACCACAATGGCATAATATTAAAAATAAACTACAATAAAAACAGCCCCAAAAATTCAAACACTTGGAAGCTGAATAGCGTGCTATTAAACAGTGATTGGGTTACCAAAGAGATCAAAGAAGAAATTAAAAACATCCTGGAGACTAATGACAATAGAAACAAAACAATCCAAAATCTATGGGACACAATGAAAGCAGTCCTGAGAGGGAAGTTTATAGCGCTACAGGCCTACCTCAAAAAAAAAAAAAAAACATGAAAAATGGTAATAAATCATCTAACTCTACAACTCAAAGAATTAGAAAGAGAGCAACAAGAAAAGCCCAGAGTGAGTAGAAGGAAGGAGATAATAAAGATCAGAGCAGAAATAAATGACATAGAGATTAAAAAAAAAAATACAAAAGATCAATGAAACCAAGAGCTGGTTCTTTGAAAGGATAAAGAAGATTGATGAACCTCTAGTCAGGCTCACCAAGAAGCAAAGAGAGAGAACCTGAATAAACAAAATCAGAAATGAAAGAGGAGAAATAATAACAGACCCCACAGAGATACAAAGGATTGTTAAAAAAATACTATGAACAACTCTATTCCAACAAACTAGACAACCTGGAGGAAATGGACATATTCCTAGAAAAATACAACCTTCCAAAACTCAATCAGGAAGATTCTAAAAATCTTAATAGGCCAATAACTATGGAAGAAATTGAAGCAGTCATCAAAAAGCTTCCAGCAAACAAAAGCCCAGGGCCAGACAGCTTCACAGGGGAGTTTTATCAAACATTCAAGGAAGAACTAAGACCTATCCTCCTAAGGCTATTCCAAAAAATTCAAGAGGAAGGAACACTTCCAAACTCATTCTATGAAGCCAGAATCACCCTAATACCAAAACGAGATAAAGACAACACAATGAAAGAGAATTACAGGCCAATATCCCTCATGAACATAGATGCCAAAATCCTCAACAAAATTCTAGCAAATTGGATCCTGCACTACATCAGAAAGATCATGCACCATGACCAAGTAGGATTTATCCCAGGGATGCAAGGATGGTACAATATCTGCAAATCAATAAATGTGATACATCACATAAAAAAATTGAGAGATAAAAATCACATAGTCTAATCAATTGATGCAGAAAAAGCATTTGACAAAATCCAACACCCTTTCTTGATAAAAACTCTCAACAAGGTGGGAATAGAAGGATCATACCTCAACATAATAAAAACTATATATGATAAACCCACAGCTAACATCATACTCAATGGGCAAAAACTAAAACCATTTCCCCTAAGAACAGGAACAAGACAGGGATGGCCTCTCTCACCACTCCTGTTCGACATAGTACTGGAAGTATTAGCCATTGCAATTAGACAAGAAAAAGAAATAAAAGGCATCCAAATTGGAAAAGAAGAAGTAAAGCTGTCCTTATTTGCAGATGACTTGATACTGTACATAGAAAACCCTAAAGACTACATCAAAAAATTATTAGACTTAATAAATGAATTTGGCAATGTAGCAGGATACAAAATTAATGCCAAGAAATCTATGGCATTTCTATACACCAACAGTGAACTTACAGAAAGAGAGACTAAAAAAGCAATCCCATTTTCCATCGCACCAAAAAAATTAAGATACTTAGGAATAAACCTAACCAAGGAGGTAAAAGACCTATACACGGAAAACTACAGGACACTGAAAAAAGAGATAGAGGAAGATGTAAACAGATGGAAGAACATACCATGTTCATGGATTGGTAGAATCAACATCATTAAAATGTCCATACTACCCAAAGCAATCTATAGATTCAATGCACTCCCCATTAAAATACCAACGGCATATTTCACAGACCTAGAAAGAACTCTCCAAAAATTCATCTGGAATAAAAAAAGACCCCGAATAGCCACAGCAATCCTGAGAAAGAAGAATAAAGTAGGAGGGATCTCAATACCAGATTTCAAGCTGTATTACAAAGCCATTGTCCTCAAAACAGCCTGGTACTGGCACAAGAACAGACATATAGATCAACGGAATAGAATAGAGAATCCAGATATCGACCCAAACCACTATGCGCAATTAATATTTGACAAAGGAGGCATGAACATACAATGGAGTCAAGACAGTCTCTTCAATAAATGGTGTTGGGGAAATTGGACAGATACATGCAAAAAACTGAAACTAGATCACCAACTTACACCATACACAAAAATAAACTCAAAATGGACACAGGACTTAAACATAAGACGGGAAACCATAAAAATACTAGAGGAATCCACAGGCAGAGAAATCTCAGACATATGCCAAAAGAACTTTTTCACTGATACTGCCCCTGGGGCAATGGAAGCCAACGAGAAAATAAACAAATGGGACTACATCAAAATAAAAAGCTTTTGCACAGCAAAAGAAACCATCAACAAAACAACAAGAAAGCCCACTGTATGGGAGAACATATTTGCAAATGTTATCACTGATAAAGGTTTAATCTCCAACATCTACAGGCAGCTTATACAACTTAATAAAAGGAAGATAAATGATCCAATAAAAAAATGGGCAACGGACCTAAATAGAATCTTTTCGAAAGAAGACAGAAGGAAGGCCAAGAGACACATGAAAACATGCTCAAAGTCACTAGTTATCTGAGAGATGCAAATCAAAACGACAATGCAATACCATCTCACACCTGTCAGAATGGCTATCATCAACAAATCAACAAACGACAAGTGTTGGCGAGGATGCGGAGAAAAAGGAACCCTCGTGCACTGCTGGTGGGAATGCAGACTGGTGCAGCCACTGTGGAGAACAGTATGGAGTTTCCTCAAAAAACTGAAAATGGAACTCCCATTTGACCCAGTGATCCCACTTCTAGGAATATATCCCAAGAAACTAGAAACACCAATTAGAAAGGACATATGCACCCCTATGTTCATAGCAGCACAATTTACAATAGCTAAGATTTGGAAACAGCCTAGGTGCCCGTCAGCAGATGACTGGATCAGAAAACTATGGTACATCTACACAATGGAATACTATGCTGCCATAAAAAAGAAGGAATTACTACCATTTGTAGGCACCTGGATGGAATTAGAGAACATTATGCTAAGTGAAATAAGCCAGTCAATGAAAGAAAAATACCATATGATCTCACTCATTTGGGGATAATGAAAAACATTATAAACTGATGAACAAAAAGATAGATACAGAGGCAGTAAAGCATCAAACAGACTGTCTAATTACAGCGGTAAGGTTAGGGAGAGGTAGGGGAAATAAGAGATCAACTGAAGGACTTATATGCATGCATATAAGAGTAACCAACGGATGCAAAACACTGCGGGGTGAGGGCATGTATGGGAATGGGGTGGGGGGGGCAATGGTAAGATATGTACACATATAATACCTTAATAAAAAATGATAATAAAATAAAATAAATAAAATGCTAGATCTCCAAAAAAAATAAAAAATAAAAAACTTAAAAAAAATAAAAATAAAAAAATAAAAAGCTTTTTCACAGCAAAAGAAACCATTAACAAAACAACAAGAGGCATATGAAAACATTCTCAAAGTCACTAATAATCCAAGAGATGCAAATCAAAATGACAATGAGGTACCATCTCACACCTGTCAGAATGGCTATCATCAACAATTCAACAAACAACAAGTGTTGGCGAGGATGCACAGAAAAAGGAACCCTTGTGCACTGCTGGTGGGAACGCAGACTGGTGCGGCCACTGTGGAGAACAGTATGGAGCAGTGGTCGGCAAACTCATTAGTCAACAGAGCGGCAAACAGCGGCTTGTGAGCCGCAGTTTGCCGACCACTGGTATGGAGTTTCCTCAAAAAACTAAAAATGGAACTCCCATTTGACCCAGTAATCCCACTTCTAGGATTATATCCCAAGAAACTAGAAACACCAATTAGAAAGGACATATGCACCCCTATGTTCATAGCAGGACAATTTACAATAGCTAAGATTTGGAAACAGCCTAAGTGCCCATCAGCAGATGAATGGATTAAAAAACTGTGGTACATCTACACAATGGAATATTATGCTGCGGTAAAAAAAGAAGGAGTTCTTACCATTTGCAATAGCATGGATGGAACTAGAGAGCATTATGCTAAGTGAAATAAGCCAGGCAGAGAAAGATAAATATCACATGATCTCACTCATTTATGGAATATAATGAACAACATAAACTGATGAACAAAAATAGATCCAGAGACAGAGAAACATCGATCAGACCATCAAACCTCAGAGGGAAGGTAGGGGAGGGTGGGGGTAAGTGGGAGAGATCAACCAAAGGACTTGTATGCATGCATATAAGCCTAACCAATGGACACAGACAACAGGGGGGTGAGAGCATGAGGGGGGGAATAAGGGGATAATGGGGAATAAGGACACATATGTAACACCGTAATCAATAAAGAAATTAAATAAATAAATTAAATAAATAAATAAATAAAAGAAAATGTTGTTCCCTGTGTTGTAAATAAAATGGCAGCATCTTGGGTATGGGGGTGTTCAGGAAGAGACTGGACAAAAATCATACACCTATGGATGAGGACAGTGGGGGGGAGGTAAGGGCAGAAGGTGGGGTGGGAACCGGGTGGAGGGGAGCTATGGGGGGAAAAAGAAGAAACAATTGTAATAATCTGAATAAAGATTTAAATAAATAAATAAATAAATAAATAAATAAATAAATAAATAAATAATAAAATGGCAGCATCTTCCTTTCCAAGTAAATGAAGGGAAGCATTGAACCACTAAATGTGAAACGGAGTGAAGCAAATCAGGCTCCTTTTTCCATCATTTTGCAGGTATTACATGACGCGGAACCATCTCTGTAAGTATGGTAAGGAGGCGCTCGGATGTTGGAGAGCCAGCAGGACAGCTGTGAGCAGTTAGGATCTGTCCACAGCGCCAGCAGCAGGGACGGTGCCTGTAGCCAAGCCGCAGTCTTCTGGCCAGATGTCTGGTGTGCCGCCTCCCTCCTGGCCTCCTGGAGCTGCCTGCTTCTTGTTCATCCTGCAACCTCTCACTGATACCTGGAGCCCTCAACATCTTTTAAAAAGACTTCTTTCTGCTTAAGATTACTATAATCTTACGTGCTGGCCTGGCCAGTGTGGCTCAGTGGGTTGAGTGTCGTCCCATTAACCAAGAGGTCCCAGGTTCGATTCCTGGTCAGGGTACATCGCCAGGTTGCGGGCTCGATCCTCAGTAGGGGTCCTGTAAGATGTTTCTGTCTATTCCTCTCCTTTCCTCCCTCCCTAAAATCAATAAAAGGCATATTAAAAAAAAAAAAAAAAAAAAAAAGCAGTTCTTCACTGAAGGGCAACCTACCTGATGATACCAGCCAAGCAGGCAAAGTTCTGCTGAAGTTCTAATCCCAGTGGGGAACAGAGAGCTGAGCAGGAGCATGAGGTGCAAAGTTTGGTCACAGCATGGGTGGACCTAGAGGGTATTGTGCTAAGTGAAATAGGCCAGCCAGAGAAAGACAAGTACCATATGACCTCATTTACATGTGGAATCTAATGAACAAAATAAACCAAGAAAGTGGAGACAGACTCATGGGTACAGAGAACAGACTGACAGCGGTCAGAGGGGAGGGGCGTTGGGGGGCGGGGAGAAAAAGATGAAGGGGTTAAGCAGGACAAACTGGTATTTGCAGAATAGCCACAGAGATGTGGAGAGCAGCAAGGGGAATATAGTCCATAATGTGAGATGACTGGGTATGGGGCCAGGGGGGTGCTTGGTTTTCCGGTTACTTTGCTGTACATCTGAAACTGATGCAGAATGGTATTGAATGGAAACTGGAATTGAAAAATAAATTTGCTTAAAAGTTCGGTCTCAGAGAGTTAAGGGAAAATAAAGGTCGGCTGGCAGACAGTTAGCTTGGGGCTCTCCCCAGGCAGCTGACTACTAACCCTTCAACAGCTCAGCTAATCCACTTGCCATCAGCTGGTGAGGACCAGGTCCTCACAGACCCCCTGCTCTGGGTACAGTGCATCTGAGGAAATGGCAGCTACCGGATCTTCCAGGACCAGGCCAGCGGGTGCCAGTCTCCATGAGATCAGACCCAGGAAAAGTAGGAACCGAGAGGCTATAAACATAGGGAACATACGTGGACCTGACTCATCATTGGAAAAAACTCTAGAACTGGCCAAACAATGGAGTCAAAAATAACCAAGGAAAGCTCTTTCTCCACTGACTGCTGCTTCTTTTGAGACAAAAGCAGAAATTGGAAAGATGGGGAACGAGACAAGGTTGAAGCTAAGCATAGGTGAGGTGAGTTACATTGGTAGCTTCTATTTTCTATGTGAAGCAAGAAGCCAGGGCAGCTGCTAAGAATGAGGGAGGGCCCAGACGGTGTGGCTCAGTGGTTGAGCATCAACCTATGAACCAGGAGGTCATGGTTCGATTCCTGGTCAGGGCACATGCCGAGGTTGTGGGCTCCATCCACAGGGGGAGGAGGGGAGCATGTAGGAGGCAGCCGATCAATGATTCTCTCTCATTATTGATGTTTCTATCTCTCCCTCTCCCTTCCTCTCTGAAATCAATAAAAAAATATATATTAAAAATAAAAAGAATGAGGGAGGGAGAAAATGGATAGAGAGTTTAAGAGTAGGTAATAGTTTTGAATGCTCAATAACACAGAAATGTCTGAATAAAAAGAACACTGAATGGTACTTCTGTCCAGATGAACTGAAAATAACTTACTAGTAAATGGATTCTACTTATCTAATAGGCTAATTATGGGCTTTCACTCCAGCAACACTTCACCCAGAAACACTAGCTATAAAAATAATGGTCAGATCTCTCAAAGGCTAAGGACTACCCAAAACTAGTAGATGGCCCAAGGGAAGAGAGAAGTAGTGTGCTGCTCATAGGCTTGTAGGGATGTGGAAACATCGGTTCCGGGCGAGTTCAGGGAGGGAAGTGAAACTAGTAAGGAACTTAGCAAATGGGAAGCCAAGAAGGCAGCCAGAGCTGGGAGGTGTGATAAAGCAGAAGACCAGGTTCAGTAGGGAGGGAGGAAGAGGGACTGGTGGGAGCAATGACGGGACAGAGCTTTGAGGTTAGAAATGGAAGAACTTTGTGGTTAGAAAATTTTAAGATGCGAAGGTGCTGGGGAGAAATGGAGGTAAAGGTCATCAGAATAGGTGTTCAGTGTCCCTGTTATAAGGGTGCTGGACATGACATTCCAAGGATATCGAAATTACCAAGGATGATGGCAAGACTTGAGAAGAAAATACACGTATTACTAAGGTGTCAATTTCCTAAGCGAGTACAGAACAATGACCTGAGAATCAAGGAAATGAGTGTGGAGGAAAGCAGAAGAGCCAGGTTCGCGGTTTAAAAAGGAGGGGTGGCATAACACAATGGAAAAATATATATATATATCCTTAGGTGAGGATTAATAAACAACAGGAAAAAAAGAATCAAATTTGCATTGGTGTCACTTGACATACTACTCATTTCAGATCATTTGCATGGAGACAGAATCCTCCCAGTTGCAAATGGAGATAGTGCTGCAAGCATATTTCATTCTGTCTGTACAACCACAGCAACCTTGTGGTCCCTTGCCAAGGCTCTGGCATAGTCCTTATGCTTTTTCCACCGAGTCTGCACAGATTCTCCTCCAGCTACACATCCTAACTGCCCCATTGCTCCAGAGTTAGGCCTCTACATCCTATCTGCTGAAGCTGGACACCATGAATGGTACCTGAATCTGGAAATCTGGAAGTCCTTACTGACTCCTGTAGCAGGCACAGGGACAGGTGGGCAGACTGACAAATGCCAGTTGAAAATAAGACTTTCACTGTCCTGCTTAAAAACGTTCGGTGATTCCCACACACAAAACAGTGTCCCAACTCCTTTTGAACTATGTAAAGGACTATTTGCATGGAGGCACCTCCAATCATACCAGCTTCATAGCCCACCTTGCAATTGAAACACACCCTTGACATTTCTGAACACTCCTTTTTATCTCAATGCTTTTAAAGATGTTTTTCCTCTATTGAGAATTCCTTCCCCTATTTTGATACTTACCTCATTATTTGTTATTGATATAACTCACTATATTAACACACTCAGCCAAACTTGCCAAGTAGTTGATGCTTTAAGAAAAAAAAAAAGTCTAGCATTTTCTGACTTTCTCACCTTGGTATTTTTTTAATTGTAAGTAGTCAAGTACATCTTTGTGAAGAAATTGTTGGATTACCCAGTGGTTGAGCATTCACCTATGAACCAGGAGATCATGGTTCATTCCCATCAGGGCACATGCCCAGGTTGCAGGCTCAATCCCCAGTAGGGGGCGTGCAGGAGGCAGCCAATCAATGATTCTCTCCCATCATTGATGTTTATATCTCTCTTCCTCTCCCATCCTCTCTGAAATCAATAAAAATATATTTTTTAAAAAACTGAATGGCCGGATCACATATTGTATAATTTCATTTATATGAAATATCTAAATAGATAAATCCATAGAGATAGAATACAGATTGTTGATTAATGGAGGCTAGGGGGCAGGGAGAGTAGAAGGGGGAAAAGCTGCTTAAAGGGGAAGAGCTGCTAATTTAGAGTGATGGTATGTTTGGAATTTATTAAAAGTGATAGTTGTACAACACTAAATGCTGCTAAATTGTTTACTTTAAAATGCTTAATTTTATTTTTCCTTAATTTTTTTCCTAAAAATTTTTAAAGAACTGCTACACTCTTAAGTAAAGGAACATATGACCATATAAAACTTTGTCATAAATGTTCATAGCAGCTTTATTTTAAATAGTCAAATGGAAGCAACCCAGGTGTTCATCAACAGGTGAATGGATTATCAAATTGTGATACATTCATAACTGGGACTACTACTCAAAAATAAAAAGGAATTAACTCTTTATATCTGCAAAAATAGCAACAACTGACTGGTTAGTGAGCATCTTTAAAATCTGTAGGCAGTTTTCCTGGCGGCCAAATCTACTGGGTGGCTTGTTTTGAAAAAACCAGCATAACCTTCTTAAGCAATTCTTTTATTGCATGTAACACACACATGAAATTACTGCATTAGGAAAATTAGTCCTATGTTTACTTTGTTCTTCTGCTAATAGACCAGAAATGATTTTTTTTTTTCTTTATAAGATAAGGACATCATAAATGCTGTTCCCAGGCTGGACCAGTTACTCCCACAACATTCTTCTTCTGAAGCACTCAACTCCCATCTCATCTGGGCTGTTTTTGTCTGGCCTCATTATTTCCTAATTACATCATCCCTTTCACGATTAAGGATTGACATGAGCTTTAGCTTCAGGTCTTGAAGTAAGGTTCATCACTGTATTTAATACCATGTGAAAAACAATGTAAAATGTAAAGCTTTCTCCTCATTCTATTCCAAATCCCAGTGTAAAATATCTGATAGGCCAGGGAGGGAAAGGCAAAGAGGACCCACAGTTCCTGAGTCCATATTATGTCCCAGGCAAAGCTTCTAGATTATAGCTTCCCCAGAATAGAGATAGTGTCTTAGTCATCTCTAGAGCCCTAATACCTACCACCTAGACAGATGATCAACAAACATTTATTTACTGAACCAATCTAAATTCATTCCAGATCTTATCTTTTAATCCTCACAACCACCCTTGGAATTTATAAGTATTTTCTTCATTTGTCAAAGAGATTACATAACTTGTCCAAGGTCACATTAAAGGACCTGAATTATAGACAATGGATGTTAGACTAAAAGCCATCTCTGATGTCATCTAGAAAAATGCAACTTTTAATAGAGGGAACAAAACATCCAGTGAATCTAAGTGACTGTCCCACACAACACGTCACTATACTTAGAAGTGAAAAATCAAGACAAACACATGCATTCAAGCTTAAAACATTCTGGACCATGCACACTCTAATGTATGGGAAGCCATTTGACTTTTTAAAAATTTATCTTTGTTGTTGAAAGTATTACAGTGTCCCCTATTTCCCCCCACAGACGCCCGCCACCCTGAACTCCCCCAACCCCAGGCCTACCACACTATTGTCTGTGTCCATGGGTTACGCATATATGCATATAAGTTATTTGATTAATCTCTTCCCGTCCCCCTGCCCCCTTGCCATTTTACATTTGATAGCATTTTGAGTATCCCTGCAATATATTAGGAAGAAAAATAACTAAGCAATAAAAAATAGTACTGTAGGAGAAACCAAGATGGCAGCATAGGTGAACACCTAAACTGCTGCCTCGCACAACAATTTGAAAACTACAGCTAAAAGACAGAACGGACATCATCCAAAACCACAGGAAAGCTGGCTGAGTGGAAATTCTGCCACTAGAAGGAAAGAGAGGGGCACACGGAGATTCAGAGGAGCTGCAAAAGGCTAAGGTACGGAGACACGCACACAGAGAAGACAGGCAGCTGAGTGCCTGGCTAGCTCTCTCTAGCAGGAGGGAGACGGAAGCTCCCACCTGCACTGAACCCCAGTTCCAACTGCACTGAACCCCAGTTCCAGGCGAGACCCTGAGGTCCCAGACTCATACAGGGGGAGTGTGGACTGTCGAGAAAAGAGAGGAGCGCATGGAAATTCAGGGGAGCCATGAAAGGCAGAGGTCTGGAGATGCGTGAGCAAGTGCGCGTAGAGAGAACTGACTGCTGAGTGTGCCGCTGGCTTTCTCTAGCGGGAGGAAGACAGAAGTTCCCGACTGCGCTGAACTCCAGTTCTGGGTGAGAATCGGGGAATCCAGATTCATTGGGGGAGAAACTGGACTGTCTGGCAGCGGGCGAAACTCGAGGGCGGCTTTCTCTCAGAGGTGCTTTCAGCAATTACCAAGGGACACTGAGACCCAGGGGCCTCATAGGGCAGGGCTGATGGGAAGCCAAGGCTGTCTGCTCAGCCCTGAGACTCCGCCCCATCCAAGCTGAGCACAGAGGCTTTTGCAATTTTGCAAGTCTTGTCTCATAAGAGTGTCTCCAGCACAGAAGTTCTCCCAGCATAGACACAGCTGATCCTCACAGCCAATTGGCCTGGAGGTCAATTCCTCCCAGTGATACAAACAACAATCAAGACTTAACTACAAGAAAGCTGTACACACAGTCCACAAATGGGTGCACCAAGAGTGTCCACCTCAGGTACCTGGGGAGGCTGAGCCACTGGGCCATATAGGACACCTAGCACATAAAGCTACTCTACCAACTCAGGGAAGCAGCGAAAATGTGGAGACAAAGAAATAGATCACAAACGAAAGAAATGGAGGAAGGCAAACGACTGGATATAGAGTTCAAAACCATGGTTATAAGGTTTTTCAAGAATTTTCTAGAAAAGGCAGATAAATTTAGTGAGACCCTCAAGGATATGAAAAAGGACCAACTAGAAATTAAACATACACTGACTGAAATAAAAAATATTATACAGAGACCTAACAGCAGACTAGAGGACCACAAGAATCAAGTCAAAGATTTGAAATATGAAGAAGCAAAAAACACTCAACCGGAAAAGCAAAAAGAAAAAAGAATCCAAAAATTTGAAGATAGTGTAAGGAGCCTCTGGGACAACTTCAAGCATACCAACATCAGCATTATGGGGGTGCCAGAAGAAGAGAGAGAGCAAGATACTGAAAACCTATTTGAAGAAATAATGACTGAAAACTTCCCCTACCTGGTGAAAGAAATAGATTTACAAGTCCAGGAAGCACACAGAACCCCAAAAAAAAGGAATCTAAAGAGGACCACACCAAGACACATCATAATTAAAATGCCAAGAGCAAAAGACAAAGAAAGAATATTAAAAGCAGCAAGAGAAAAAGTTAATTACCTACAAGGGAGCACCCATACGATTGTCAGCTGATTTCTCAACAGAAACTATGCAGGCCAGACGGGAGTGGCAAGAAATATTCAAAGTGATGAATAGCAAGAACCTACAACCAAGATTCCTCTACCCAGCAAAGCTATCATTCAGAATTGAAGGTCAGATAAAGAGCTTCACAGATAAGAAAAAGCTAAAAGAGTTCATCAACACCAAACCAGTATTATATGAAATGCTGAAAGGTACTCTTTAAGAAGAGGAAGAAGGAGAAAAAGGTAAAGATAAAAATTATGAACAACAAATACATATCTATCAACAAGTGAATCTAAAAATCAAGTGAATAAAAAATCTGATGAACAGAATAAACTGGTGAATATAATAGAATCAGGGGCATAGAAAGGGAGTGGACTGACAATTCTCAGGGGGAAAGGGGGGTGGGGGGTGCAGGAAGAGACCGGACAAAAATCATACACCTATGGATGAGGACAGTAAGGGCAGAGGGTGGGGTGGGAACCGGGTGGAGGGGAGCTATGGGGGGAAAAAAGAGGAACAATTGTAATAATCTGAACAATAAAGATTTATTAAATTTAAAAAAAAATAGTACTGTAAGGCTGACTCTGTACTTTTACAGACTTGTGAACCAAGCACTGTGGGGGGCACAAATGACAGAACAAATAATTCCATACTAAAGAGCAAGCGTACTGAGGATTTTGCCTGGCCAGTGTTGCTCTGTGGTTGGGTGTTGCCCCGTGAACCAGGAGGTCATGGTTCAGTTCCAGGTCAGGCACAATACCTGAGTTGTGGGCTCAATCCCCAGTAGGGGGCATGGAGGAGGCAGCTGATCAATGATTCTCTCTTATCGTTGATGTTTCTATCTCTCTCTCTTCCTTCCTCTCTGAAATCAATAAAAACATATTTTCAAAAAGAGAGAGACAGAATTTTGTTAAAGAAACAAGAGCAGGCACAAAGGACAGAGTCATAAAAGGTCCTGATGTGGAAAGAGAATCACAAGGAACTCTGGAGAGTGGTTGTTTAGAGTACTGGGAGGATATTGTAGGATGTAATATAAAATATATGGGTTGTGCCCGGGCAGCGTGGCTCAATGGTTGAGCATCTACCTATGAACCAGGAGGTCATGGTTCGATTTCTGGTCAGGACACATGCCTGGATTACGGACTGGATCCCCAGTGGGTGCAGGAGGCAACCAATCAATGATTCTCTCTCATCATTAATGTCTCTCTCTCTCTCTCTCTCTCTCTCTCTCTCTCTCTCTCTCTCCTTTCATCTCTAAAATTAATAAAAATATTTTTAAAATGCAGATATGAAGGGTTCTGCCCACATCCTTTGCTAAAGGGATGAAGATGATTCTCTGATTCTCTGAAACACTTTGTGCCAACTACCCAGAGGAAGACATGCATTAGGTGACCCATGGCATCAGAATACATCTTCTATCAGATAACTTCCTTTAACTTTTGGGGGTTCCTTCCCAACCTGCTTATTTCCTTCTCTGTCTTTGACTATTCAGGAGGGGAAAATAAATCCCAAAATTGAATCTTGATCCAAACTCACAACCTATTATCTCACATCTCATAATCTCAACAGTATAAAAGCATTATATTGCCCTGGCCAGGTGGCTCGGTTGGTTGGAGCATCATCCCCTACACAAAAAAAAAAGGGTGTGGGTTCAATTCCCGATCAGGGCATATACCCAGGCTGCGGGTTCCATCCCTGGTACAACTGGTCGATGTTTCTCACATCAATGTTTCTTTCTTTCTATCTTCCTCTCTCTCTAAAAATCAATAAAGCCCTGGCCAGTTTGCTCAGTGGTTAGAGTGTCAATCCTTGGACTGAAGGGGCATGGGTTCGATTCCAGTTAAAGGCACATACCTGTGTTGCCAGTTCGATCCCTGGCCCCAGTAGGGGTATGTGCAGGAGGCAACCAATGGATGTGTCTCACATCGATGTTTCTCTCTCTGTCTCTCCCTGTCCCTTCTACTCTATCAATGGAAAAAATATCCTCACTCATCAAGTGAGAATTTTTTAAAAATCAATAAAAATATATCCTTCAGTGAAGATTTAAAAAAAAAAATAAAGCTCTATATTCCCCTAATAGTGTGATAAGGATGAAACTACCTTCTTCCCATGATAGAGAGAGAGTCGGTGCATAAGGACTTGTTTTAAAACAACACAGACGGAACAGTGTACACAGAGCATATAGGTCAACAAGATGGGTGGATAGTTTAGAACACTAAAACATAATTAAAACAACTTGGGCAATTGTTTTTAAACTGAGTTTCGAGAAATGATTTCTCACTAAAGATAGTCATATGCCTTTAACAGCACTGCTATGATCAGCAATTATTTTTTGAATAAGTAATATAAATTACAATGTTGCCTAATATTTGAGAGGATCCTGTCCCAAATACACCCACCACGTCGCTTTCCTAAGAGCCTGGAAGTCCCATGAGCCTGTGTACCTAAGGAGGGCATGAGCGCATGACATCATGATTTCACTTATCAAGGGATAACATGAGTCACCTCTGAAATTGCTTCATCTCCTGGAAGCCAAAGGACCTGTGAACTTCAAAAAGAGGGACTCAGTTCAGCCTACAGAGTTCACAAATGCATGTGCTATTCCATTCTCCTGAAGCAAGAAAAGGCTCTCATCTTCTGCTGGGTGTACCAAGCCTGCTTCTTCGTTGAGGAGCTTGTGTTATCTCGTAAGAGCAGAACCCTTCTTGCTGGTACAGCATAGGCTTCCAGGATTCTATTTCCTGACATTGTTTCTTTCCTCCTGCACGCAGGCCCACCCGAGGTTCAAACACTTCACCTGCTTCTTCAGTAGATGCCGGGAGACTCTGCTTCCCTCTCCCTTTGCTTTCTGAGCCGGAGGCATATCTGGTTTTCTAACACATTCTCTAGATTGGGCCTGTGGAGTGTCACTAGTGACAAATAGACAGGGTGGAGCAAAAGTAATTTTACAGGTGTGAGTATACCAAAACCAGAGGTTAGCCCGGCCCCGGTGGCTCAGTGGCTGAGCATTGACCTATGAACCAGGAGGTCACGGTTTGATTCCCGGTCAGGGCACATGGCTGGGTTGTAGGAGGGAATGTGCAGGAGGCAGCTGAGCAATGATTCTCTCTCATCATTGATGTTTCTATCTCTCTCTCCCTCTCCTTTCCTCTCTGACATCAATAAAAACATATTTTTTAAAAAAACGGAGTTTAGCCGAAACTGGTTTGGCTCAGTAGATAGAGCGTCGGCCTGCGGACTGAAGGGTCCCGGGTTCGATTCCGGTCAAGGGCATGTACCTTGGTTGCGGGCACATCCCCAGTGGGAGGTGTGCAGGAGGCAGCTGATCGATGTTTCTCTCTCATCGATGTTTCTAGCTCTCTATCCCTCTCCCTTCCTCTCTGTAAAATATCAATAAAATACATTTTAAAAAAAAAACGGAGTTTATTCTTGTATTATTATTAATTATTGTATTATTTTCCATACAAACAAGTGTAAACCTACATTTGCCCCACCCTGTAAATGTAATGACTTCTGGGTTTGCCGAAAACATCCATCATCCAAACATATCTTGTCCATCCTTATTTCTCTACTTGGATAAACCTGCCTAAAATTCATCCTCTTATCAGCCTAACGCATCACAGACCTGATTTCTATTTATTATTGTCCTGGCTGGCCCCCTCTTAGTGTGCCTCACCCTACCTTTCCTGGGGGTCTGCAGACCTTCTGAACATAACCCCTAGTGACATGTACTTTACAACTTCCCTACTTACTACACCTGTGTCATTTTGAAACTCACCTTCTAGGGCCTGATCTCTTCTGTGCTACACTCCCAAGTCTTCCCCTCTCTCAAATCTGTCCACGCTCGAACCCTCCCTCTTCTATAGCTCCTTCGATCTTTGAGGACTGGCTCTCCAGTGGTTTTTACTACCCAGAGCTTTCAGAAAGCACATCTCAGCACTTTCTCACACCCTGGTTCCTTCTGGGGAAGTCAGTGCAATCTACCCTCTATAATCTTGCCTCTCCCCTGTTTTTAGAAATCTTTGGCCAGATCCCTGTTCAACTGTCTCACCTTTCAGAGTAAGCGAGGCTGATTTAAACAGAGAAAGATGTTTATTGGCAGGATGTCTAGCTGCCTACCTCCTCAGGAAGACTAGTGAACTGTATTCAGCATGGGCAGAGAAAAGGGAGGCTCCACCACCCAAACCACAGCCAAAATCATGCCACAAAACCAGTCCCATGAGGACACACCTCGTGTTAGGGTCACTGCCAAGTCCGTCCACATTACTAGCACTGACACTGGCCCAGCCACTGCCCTTGTTGCCAGTGTGTACACTGACACTACACAGCCAGAAAGGTGTCCCCAATGTCCCTGACCCTTTGTATCAATCAATAAACCCAAAATCCAGGGTGGGGGATGGGAGAGATGGAGTGGAGGTGGAAGAAGGCACCGAGAGGATACATGGTGCTAGAAAAATAAAATGAAATAGACTCAAAATCTGAAACATGGGGTTCTGATTGCTGAGCCTAGAAACCAAAGCCTTCACTCAGGGAGATCAGAAACTAGGCTTCATGTCTATTCAGATTCTACAATGGAAGAGAAGCTCTACCACCCAAGAATTATATACTACAGATTTTCTAAATACAGGAAAGGGATTTAGATACTAAGCAAACAAAGACATGCCCTCTGCATCCTGACTGTAGTCCCCTGCTGTACGGGATACTTAAATGACCACAGACCTATGTGTCGTCCTCTACGTGGGCTCTGGGAGTGGAGGATGTCTCCTTCATCTTCCTTCACCGAGCACTGCAGCTCCCACATTGTGGCCTGAGGGGCTCCAGGTGCCTCAGATATTTAAAATGTTTAAGGTAAGCACAGCGGCATCTGTCTGATAGCACTACCACCTCGAGATGGTTCACAGTTTCACTAGATCACACTGCAATCACACTACATTCCTTTCAATGACACTCATTTCTTTGCAAAGCTGGACTTTCAACAGTTGCTGCAATAAAAAGCAAGTACCTCATGAAACAATGTGGAACAGGAAATGAGAGTGGTAGTGTCCGGACATTCCAAAGTGGGTGAAGGTGGACAGTGCCCAAGAGGCACACACGTTTGTTAGTAAGTGTATTTATTCAAGAACTAGAGGCCTGGTGCATGACATTCGTGCACTTGGGGGTGGGGTCCCCTCAGCCTGGCCTGAGCCCTCTTGCAGTCTGGGACCCTTCAGAGTAAGCTTAGGCAGGGAGCGGGCCTAAGTCAGCAGTCGGACATCCTCCAACGGCTCCTTAGCACTGCCGCGGAGGTGGGAGAGGCTCCCGCCACCGCCGCTGCGCTCGCCAGCCATGAGCCCTGCTTCTGGCTGAGCGGCGCTTCCCCTGTGGGAGTGCCCTGACCACCAGGGAGCAGCTCCTGCATTGAGAATCTGCCCCCTGGTGGTCAGTGCACATCATAGCAACCGGTCATTCCGCCATTCGGTTGATTTGCATATTAGGGTTTTATTATATAGGATAAAACTAAAACCTGGCTGGCGTGGCTCAGTGTTGACCTACAAACCAGGAGGTCATGGTTCAATTCCAGGTCAGGGACATGCCCTGGTTGCAGGCTCCATCCCCAGTGTGGGGAGTGTAAGAGGCAGCCAATCAATGATTTTCTCTCATTGATGTTTCTATCTCTCTCTCCCTTTCCCTTCCTCTCTGAAATCAATAAAAACATCTTTTTTTAAAAAAAGAATAAAACAATATATTGCTTTCTCTTTATATACACTTTTTTTCCCTCTCAAATAGCTACTTGATTATGAAAATATAAATACTTCTATTAGGGTGTTTGAACCTAATAACTTAATAAATGGAATTGCTAGTTATTTCTTTTGACTCTGGGGGGTGTTGTAGGGTAAAAAAAATTATGAAGGCACTAATGGCACCATGAACAAAAGAGAATTTAGGAAATTCTGAAATAGCACAATGTCTATTGATTACAAAAATTAATGAATCTTGAGGGTGGGGGGAGGTCAATGGGGGAAAAAAAGAGACATATGTACTACTATTTTTAATACTTCAAACAATTTAAAAAATGTAAAAAATAAATAAAATAAAATAAAAGTAAAAAAAAATATTCACTAAGAGACATAAAAAAAATAAAATAAATAAATAAATAAATAAATAAATAAATAAATAAATGAATGAATCTTCCATTCTTCACAGTTATACAGTGTTCTTGAGAAACCAGCACTGTCGTCTCTCAAAGATGGATAACTTATGAGGAAAGCTAAGGATTAATAGGAAGGCCACAGCCTCTCACTCATATGGTAGGTGATGACATCAGAGAGCCCCAAGGAACAAGGACAGAGCCAAGGAACCTCCCAGGCTTCTAGAAAAAAAGACTCATGCACCCATTACCTAGCAGGATTGTTTAGTATCCTGCTGGAGACATAAGGATGCCCAAGTATACGGTAGAGAGAAAGAGGCTGGGTTTTGAGGATGGGCTGACCTTCCATCCCAACCTATCCTACTTCAATGTGAGCTGTTACAGGAGTGAAAGACAAAGTTCTCTCTTCTTAAGCCATGGTAATAACACCATCTCTGTTAAAGGGGCTTAGACCATATCCTTAGGATAAGGCTTTGGACACAGGCTTTGACTAAGAGATTCCACAGCTCAAGCTTAGCAAAACACTCATTTGTTGTGGATATTTACCATCCCTTCTGTGTGTTGGGAGAGTAAAAAGGCTGAGAAATATTGCATTATCTATAACACCTTCCAGAAGAAAAGATTTACCTCCCTTTTTCCCATAACAGAAGCAAAGATCAGTTCTGAGTCCCATCAAAATACAATGAAAATGTAAGAAGTTACAATGTTATGGAGAAAACTTGAATCTACTGAGATCAGTTTTGTCTTTTTTATAATACCCAAGGCAAAATATTTAATTATGTTATGGGTTGAATTGTGTCCCTCAAAATTCGTATGTTGAATCCCTAACCCCCAGTGCCTCAGAGTGTGACCACATGTGGAGATAACGTCTATAAAGAGGTGACTGCTTTAAAATTCAGCATTAGGGAGGGCCCTAATCCCATCTGACTGGTGTCCTTAGAACAGCGGTTCTCAACCTGTGGGTCTCGACCCCTTTGGGGGTCGAACGACCCTTTCACAGGGGTCACCTAAGACCATCAGAAAACACATATTTCCGATGGTCTTAGGAACGGAGACACCGTTCCTCTATCCGTCTCCAGGCGGGTCCTCCCACATACAGATACGTCCACATACGAGTACCTGGTGTGATGACATCATTGTGCCAACCCCATCACATACACCCCGTACAAATACAGGTGTATGTGACAGGGTTGGTGCCATAATGTACTTATGCGGACTAGTCACACATGTGTAGAGAGCAGCTACTGTGTAGAAAGCAGCTGCTGTGTTGAAAGCAGCTACTCTGTTAAAAGCAGCTACTGTGTTGAAAGCAGCAGTATTGGAGGTAAAATGACACTTCATGAATTATAATTACTGGGTAAATGTAAAATCATGTACTATAAAATCATCAACTACTGCAAAAAAAAAAATCTGTACCATGGGAACTTAATCTGGATGCTGATCGGTCTTTTTATATTCAGCTGTGGTTGATGTGAATACTGCCCCCTTGTGATAGTAACAGGTATGTAAAAAACAACACAGAACGATAAATCATAGGAAACTTTAATGAACTGTATTGACTGAACTATGCCATGTGTCATCTTTTGTATTACTAAAGCTATTGTTATATATTATTTTCATTAGCAAACCATCCCATGACAATGGATCGTGTAGAGAAGAACGTTAAGAAAAGAAAATATAGTGAGAATTTTTTACAGTATGGTTTTACCTCAATAATTACAGCAGGAATTGAGAAACCGCAATGTGTTATTTGTTGTGAAGTTCTATCAACCAAATCTATGAAGCCGAACAAACTAAAACGCCATTTTGATAGCAAGCATCCAAGCTTTGCCGGCAAGGATACCAACTATTTTAGAAGCAAAGCTGATGGACTCAAGAAAGCCAGACTTGACACTGGTGGCAAGTACCACAAACAAAACGTAGCAGTCGTTGAAGCTTCATATTTGGTGGCACTCAGAATCGCCAGAGCTATGAAACCTCACACCATTGCTGAGGATTTACTGTTGACAGCAGCCAAAGACATTGTTCGAGTTATGATCGGAGACGAATTTGTTACGAAATTGAGTGCAATTTCCTTATCTAACGACACTGTCCGCAGAAGAATAGATGACATGTCTACTGACATTCTTGATCAGGTAATCCAGGAAATTAAATCTGCTCTACTTCCAATATTTAGTATCCAGCTTGATGAATCTACAGACGTTGCAAACTGTTCATAGTTACTGGTTTACGTGAGGTATATTAGTAATGGCGACTTTAAAGATGAGTTTCTTTTTTGCAAACCTCTTGAAACGACAACTACTGCACGTGATGTATTTGACACAGTTGGTTCATTTCTGAAAGAGCATAAGATCTCTTGGGAAAAGGTTTGTGGTGTTTGCACAGATGGTGCTCCAGCTAAGCTAGGATGTCAATCTGGATTTCAATGTTTGGTACTGAATGAGTCACCAAAAATCATCGGAACTCACTGTATGATTCATTGGCAAATATTAGTAACGAAGATGCTACCACAAGAGTTACAAGAAGTAATGAAAAGCGTCACAAGTTCTGTCAATTTTGTAAAGGCGAGCACTTTAAACAGTCGACTGTTTTTGCAACGAGTTGGATGCGCTGAAAAATGCTCTGCTATTTCACACTGAAGTGAGATGGTTGTCGAGAGGAAAAGTTTTAAAACATGTTTTTGAGCTTCGTGATGAACTCAAAATGTTTTTTAATCAGAAAGCAAGACCACAGTTAGAAGCACTTTTCAGTGATAAAAGTGAACTGCAGAAAATAGCTTACTTGGTTGACATCTTTGCCATCTTGAATGAGTTAAATTTATCACTGCAAGGACCAAATGCAACATGCCTCGATTTGTCTGAAAAGATCCGATCATTGCAAATGAAACTTCAGCTTTGGCAAAAAAAAAAAAATTGGATGAAAATAAAATTTACATGTTGCCTACCTTATCTGCTTTCTTTGAGGAACATGACATTGAACCAGACAAAAGGATTATGATGATAATTTCTGTGAAAGAACACTTGCACATGCTTGCAGACGAAATTTCATCATACTTTACAATTCTACCTGACACCCCATTTGCACTTGCCAGAAGCCCATTCACAGTCAAAGTTGTAGATGTTCCTGAGACAGCACAAGAGGAGTTCATTGAACTTATTAACAGCACTGCAGTGAGAACTGATTTCTCTACAATGCCAGTTACAAAATTCTGGACCAAGTGTTTGCAGTCATTTCCTGTTCTGTCTGAGACTGTGTTGCGCCTTCTTCTTCCATTTCCAACAACATATCTTTGTGAAACAGGGTTTTCCAGCTTGTTGGTTATCAAGTCTAAATACAGAAGTAGACTTGTTGTGGAAGATGATCTTCATTGTGCTCTTGCAAAGACTGCCCCGAGAATTTCTGATCTGGTGAGAAAGAAGCAATCTCAACCTTCGCAGTGACGTTGGCTTTTTACGCATATTGTCGCAAAATGTAGCAATGTAGTTTACTGTTGTTATATTAAGACTATTAACCATGCTATACCATGCTTCAAGACAAAATTTCATTTATTTGTAATTGGAAATAAATATTTCACAATATATAATTACATATTGTTTTTGTGATTAATCACTATGCTTTAATTATGTTCAATTTGTAACAATGAAAATACATCCTGCATATCAGATATTTACATCACGATTCATAACAGTAGCAAAATTACAGTTAGGAAGTAGCGACGAAAATAATTTTATGGTTGGGGGTCACCACAACATGAGGAACTGTATTTAAAGGGTCGTGGCATTAGGAAGGTTGAGAACCACTGCCTTAGAAGAAGAGGAAACTTGCACACATAATGAGACACCAGTGAGGTGCACTCACAGAGAAAATTCCATATGAAGAGGCAGGAAGCCGACAGCCATCTGCAAGCCAAGGAGAGACGTCTTGGAGGAAACCAAACCTTCACCTGGGTCTTGGACTTCCAACCTCCAGAGCTGTGAGAAAGGATTTCTGCGATTTAAGCCACGCGGTCTGTGGTACATTGTCACGGCAGCCTTAGCAATTTAGTACAGTCATTTACTTTCCAAATCAAGGAAGAACCCAGCATCTATTTCCACTGGATGATGAACTCAGTAAATGAATAAGTGGCAGTGATGGTGCAACAATGCCGGGAAACATCAAGACTATTTTCCTCTACAACAAGCCGTTCATTAAATAAGTACATTTTCATTCAGCGTGACTGAGGGAGAAGAGTGGTGGCATGACCTCTCTTAAATATGTGCAGGAATCGGAAAGGACAGAAAAGTCCCCATGAACTATTCAAACTTTTGCTAAATAGAAAATGACATTGATCTGGATGCATCTATAGAGAAATCAAGAAATCTGAAATGATGAAGCAGCAGAATTCTGAACCACAGGCTGAGCAGCTGCATGAATTTCCAAATCTGGAGAGTTTCTTAAATGAACCATTAAAATTTTATCAAAAGCAGGACACAGGAGGTCAGAAAAAATGAGGTTACACAACTCTTAAAATATATACACATTTCATAATTGATTTTTAATAATTATACAGTTAATATACAAAAGTCCATTTCCTTCCTATAAGTCAACAATAAACAAGTATATTTGAAATTTAAAACATAATACCATTTATATTAGCACCTCCCCAAAATGAAACACTTAGGTATAAATCTAACAAAATAAGTATATGATCTATATGAGGAAAACTACAAAACTGATCAACAAAATCAAAAAACTAAATGAAGAGATATTCCATGTTCCATAAATAGAAAGACTCAATATTTTCAAGTGATAAGTTCTTCCAAACTTGATCTTTAGATTCAATTCAATACATGTATCAATCAAAATCCCAGCAAGTTATTGTATGGGTATCGACAAACTGATTCTAAAGTTTACACAAAAAAAGACCCAGAATAGTCAATACAATGTTAAAGGAGAATCAAGTTGGCACTACCCAACTTCAAGGTTTACTATAAAGCCACAGTGTGCTCTTGGTGAAAGAGCACACAAATAGGTTAGTGGAACTCCTAGAAACAATAGCCCATAAATATAGTCAACTGATCTTTGACAAATAAGCAAAGGAAATACAATAGACAGTCTCTTCAACAATGGTTCTAGAATAGAACAAAATAATGAATCTAAACACAAACCTTACACTCTTCACAAAAATTAAAAATGGATAATAAACATAAAACGCAAAACTTTACACTCCTGGGGTATAACATAACAGAGTATATTCCCAAAAGTTTTATGCTCCCACAATATAAGAGAAGAAAATCTAAATGACCTTATGGATGGGGATGACCTTTTAGACATAACACTAAAGACACAATTTATGAAAGAAATAATTGATTAGCTGGAATTTATTAAAATTAAAAATTTCCGCTGCTCTGAGAAAGACAATATCAAGAGAATTAAAATGACAAGTTATAGTATGGAAGAAAATATTTGCAAAAGACATATCTGATAAAGGACTGATATGCAAAATATACAAAGAATTTTTTAAACGCAACCATAAGAAAACAAACAACTGGATTAAAAAATGGGCCAAAGACCTTAGCAAACACTTCACCAAAATCTATATATACAGATGGCAAATAAGGCATGCAAAGATGCTCCACATCATATGCCAGGGAAAGGCAAATTAAAACAAGGATATTCCACCACATACCTATTAGAATGGCTTAATTCCAGAACACTGACAACACCAAAAGCTGAGAGGATGTGGAGCAACAGGAACTCTTATTCACTACTGGTGGGAATGCAAAATGGTAGAGCCACTTTGGAAGATAGTTTGGTGATTTTTTACAAAAACTAAACATACTCTTCCCGTATGTCCCAGCAATCACAATGTTTGGTATTTATCCAAAGGAGTTGGAAACCTATGTCCACAAACAACCTTCATACTAATGTTTACAGTATCTTGATTCATAATTGCCAAAATTTATTATCAACCAAGATGTCTGTCAGTAGGTGAATGAATAAATAAGGTCTGATACATCCAGACAATGGGATATTATTCAGTGCTAAAAAGAAATGAGCAATCAACCCATGAAAAGACACAGAGGAAACTTCAATATACTGTATATTACTAAGTGAAAGAAGCCAGTCTGAAAAAGCTGAATATATGATTCCAACTATATGACATTCTTGAAAAGGCAAAAATGGAGACATTAAAAAGATCAGTGGCTGCCAAGGGAGATGAATAGGCAGAGCACCGAGGATTGTGAGGGCAGTGAAAATACCCGGTATCCTATATAATAAAAGGTCAATATGCAAATCGAATGAACAGCAGAACGACCGGTCACTATGACACGCACTAACCACCAGGGGGCAGACACTCAATGTAGGAGCTGCCCCCTGGTGGTCAGTGCACTCCATAGGGGGAGTGCTGCTCAGCCAGAAGCTGGACTCAAGGCTGGTGAGCATAGCGGCGGTGGCGAGAGCCTCTCCTGCCTCCACAGCAGTTGGACATCTCCCAAGGGCTCCCAGACTGTGAGAGGGCACAGGCCAGGCTAAGGGACCCCTGCCCCCCCGAGTGCACAAATTTCGTGCACTGGGCCTCTAGTCTTATCTAATAAAAGAGTAATATGCAAATTAACAATCACTCCACTACAGACACAAGCCATGCCCACAAGCCAATCAAGAGCAAGTATGCAAATTAAACCAACCAAGATGGCTGTGGCCACGGAGAAAGCAGGAGGGAGGCTTGGGTTTCCCCGGCGATGGAGGAAGCCAAGCTTTCCGCCTGCCCTGGCCTTCCTTGGCCTCCACTCCAGGCTACAAAGTTTCAATTATAGAAGGTAAATAAATCCCAACAAAAATGGCAGCAGCCACGGAGCTGGAGAGAGCAGGAGGCTTGAGTTGCCCCCGGTGATGGAGAAAGCCAAGCTCCCGCAGCTCTGGCCTGCCTTGGCCTCCGCTGAAGGCTACAAAGTTTCAATTATAGAAGATACATAAATCCCAACAAAAATGGTGGCAGCCACAGAGCGAGCAGAAGGCTTGGCTCTGCTCCAGGCTACAAAGTTTCAATTGTAGAAGATAAATAAATCCCAGATACCATGGCCTCCACTTGGGTCACCAGGGGGCATGGCCAGCCTGCAAACCACCACAGGCCCCTCGCCCAGGCCGCCCCACGCCCCAAGGGAACCCCTACCCTGATCCGGGACACCCTTCAGGGCAAACCAGCTGGCCCCCACCCATGCCCAGGCCTCTATCCTATCTAATAAAAGAGTAATATGCAGATTGACCATCACTCCAACACACAAGATGGCTGCCCCCATGTGGTCAAAGATCCTGGCCCCATATGGACACAAGATGGCCACCACAAGATGGCCAGCAGGGGAGGGCAGTTGGGAGGGACCAGGTCTGCAAGGGAGGGCAGTTGTGGGTGATCAGGCCAGCAGGGGAGGGCAGTTGGGAGGGACCAGGTCTGCAAGGGAGGGCAGTTGGGGGCAATCAAGCCTGCAGGGAAGGGCAGTTAGGGCAAGCAGGCTGGCAGGGGAGCAGTTAGGCATCAATCAGGCAGGGGAGTGGTTAGGGAGTGATCAGGCTGGCAGGCAGAAGCGGTTAGGGGCAATCAGGAAGGCAGGCAGGCGAGCAGTTGGGAGCCAGCAGTCCTGGATTGTGAGAGGGATGTCCCACTGCCCGTTTAGGCCCGATCCTACCGGGATTGGGCCTAAACTGGCAGTGGGACATCCCTCGAGGGGTCCCAGATTGGAGAGGGTGAAGGCTGGGCTGAGGGACACCCTCCCCCCCGCGCGAATTTCATGCACCGGGCCTCTAGTCTATAATAATAAAAGTGTAATATGCTAATTAGACTGAACAGCCAAACAACCTTCCAGACATCATTCTGGACGTCCTTCCTGATGAAGCCATGGCAGCAGAGGCCAAGGCAGAGGCAGTTAGGGGTGATCAGGCAGGCAGGCGAGCAGTTAGGGGCAATCGGGCAGGCAGGCAGAGAGGTTAGGGGCATTCAGGCAGGCAGGCGAGTGGTTAGGGGCTATCAGGAAAGCAGGCGAGTGGTTAGGGATGATCAGGCAGGCAGGCAGAGTGGTTAGGGACAATCAAGCCAGCAGGTGAGTGTAAGGTTTAATCAGAGATGTAAGACTTAACCCTACCGAAACCAATAAGTTGACCAAGACAAGCAGGTTAAAGTGAAAAATCGCGTTTATTGAAAGCTCTCGGGTGAGGTCCCGCGGTCTGAGAGCACAGGCCGGGGGAGTCACACTTATTCACCGGTGGGCTTCACCAGTGGGCTTAGAGAAAATGAATTCAAATTCTAAGCAAGGTTACAAGCAGAACTTCCCTTTTTATTAAAGAGCCAGCCCTATGTGCACTTAGTGGTTATCTCGCTGCTGGCCTTGAAAACAACACAGTTCTATCCAATTAAAAAATGCACCTGGCATGGCATTGAAATTATGGGCATATCTAGTCTCTGGCCTACAAGGTCAGAGACAGCTTAAGTTTATTTTCCTCATTATTCAAGCAGGCTAAAGCAGGCTAGAAAGCAAAGTTTGTAAAGTTCCTGCTTTCCCAGCCCCAGACCTTACAGTGAGCAGGTAGGGCATCAGGCAGGTGAGTTGTTAGGGGCTATCAGGCAGGCAGACAAAGGGGTTAGGGGCAATCAGGCAGGCACATAGGTGAGAGTTAGGAGCCAGCAGTCCTGGATTGCGAGAGGGTGCAGGCTGGGCTGAGGGACCCCCTCCCGAATTTTGTGCACCGGGCCTCTAGTATTATTATAATGATGGAATATGCAATTATAACTTTGTTCAACGTATAGAATATACAGCACCAGGAGTGAATCGTGTCCTGGTTGGTGTGCTCAGTTGGTTGAGCGTTATCCCATGCACCGAAAGGTCTCACGTTCGATTCCCATCCAGGACACATGCCCAGGTTGCAGGCTCAGTCCTGGGTCAGGGTGCATACAGGAGGCAACCAATTGATGTTTCTCTCTCACATCAATGTTTCTTTTTCTCTCCTCCCCCCTTTCCTCTTTCTCTAAAAATCAATACAAACATTAAAAAACAAAAACTGAATCTTAAGTTAAAAAACGTTGATTGTGAGTAATTATGATGTGTCAATATGATATGTGGATGCAGGTTCATCCTTGGTAATAAATAAACACATCAATAATAAAATTTTGGGTGTGGGCTAGAAGGGGTCAATGGGGGGAAAGGGGGACATCTATAATACTTTCAACAATAAAGATAAATTTTTTAAAATAAATAAATAAACTTTTAAATGTAGCATTGTGGTGAGTGATTTTGATAATGGGGGAAGCTATGCTTATGTGGGGGTGGTGGGTATATGGGAAATCTCTATACCTTCCTCTCAAATTTAGTTATAAACCTAAAACTGTCCTCCAAAAAAATGACTTTAAATAGGAAGGAAGGAAGGAAGGAAGGAAGAAAGGAAGGAAGGAAGGAAGGAAGGAAGGAAAGTACATATTAAGGGGCTCATAAATGAAGCAAGATATTTCCTTAAAATCATACCATAATCAGATTATGGTATGATTTTAAGGAAATATCTCTTTGCTCAAAATTATCTCTAATACTGGCTTTCAACTAACTTGAAATTCCCACCACTAGAGATTCATTTTTTTGTTTAAAAATTAGGCCCTAACCAGTTTGGCTCAGTGGATAGAACGTCTGCCTGCGGACTGAAGGGTCCCGGGTTCGATTCCGATCAAGGGCATGTACCGTGGTTGCGGGCACATCCCCAGTAGGGGGCATGCAGGAGGCAGCTGATTGATGTTTCTCTCTCATCGATGTTTCTAACTCTCTATCCCTCTCCCTTCCTCTCTGTGAAAAATCAATAAAATATATATTTTTTAAAAAATTAGGAGAAGAAAAGGAAAAAGAAAAATTGGGAGAAAGCAACCACTGAACTTGAAATCCTCCTCTGCACTAACATATGACAGTGTGTCCCCAAGGCTCCAGACTAGGTTAACTGAGAGGAGGGCAGGGCCTGGGAAGAAAGGACAGACAAACACAGACTAAGACCCATTTTGGGCCAGTTTCCCAGGGTGGGTGGCTGGGAGAGAGACAATGGAATGGCACAAACTCATCCACAGCAATTCAGTGCCTAGGTATGACATGTTTAAACACGGCCTTTGTGTGGGGGTTTTTCCAGCAACTCAAGGGTGGCACACATTTCTTCATTTGGAGAAACCAAGCTCCTAAAAGATTAGATAGAGACAAAGCTGGCAGCAGCAGGCAACCTCTTCAAAACAGTCTCTCTCCCAGACCGATGCCCTGTTCCAGGGAGAGACTGGGCTGCTCCCCTAATGATAACGTGCTGATTGTGTCTGTTGGACTCAGGCTACCCCAGATCAGCAGACCATAATTACAGCTAAAATCCATGTCTCTGATACAGCTGAGAGAATGTCTGCCTCCCCGAACGGAACGCCCAGGAAAGGCTGCGCTGGAGGTTAAGCCAGGCAGCCTGGCTCTGGGAAAGCGATCCGCTGTCTCGGTGTCACACTGGATACTGTGTCTGAGCAGCGGGATTTCCTACGGCTTGGGTTTCCGATGGTTTACTTTGATTTCTTGGGCCGATAAAGAAGTCCCCTCATCTTTAAATGGTATTTTTAGTGGCCACGCCATTGTAAAACCATCAGCACTTTCTTTTGTGTCGGGGTGGGACACGAGCTGCCTTTTTATAGTTACACAACTTGACTCCGTCTTCTTTTAGGGAGTACACACACACACACACACAATTCTCTCCCTGTCTCTCATGCTTTGGGATAATAATGAAGTCTGTCCTTAAGGGTCCTTCCTTTCCCCGGTCGACTTTGAATTGATGTTTAATTTCATGCGACTCAGAGATGGAAAGCAATTGGTTTGCTGGGTCACTGGTGGTTGTCAGGAATGTCCTTACACTTGGTCGGAATCTTTTATACAATTTCTGCCCTCTTCTCTGTCTGGGCCTTTCTATGGACACTCTTGTCTGCTTTTTTAATCATCAAGCAGATTGCAAACTGAATTTGACTAAAATGTCAAGAAATAAATCAAGGAGAGATACGTATGCTGAGAGCAGAGTTGGGGATAAGGAGAGGAACACCTGAACCACACCGGTTCGTTTCTCCCCCCACCCCCCACCCCCCACCCCCTCCCGCCGCCCAGACTTGCCTTAAACGGAGCCCAGTTCGCAAGCTCTCTAATGAGCGGTGGCCAAGTGGCTGCCTCGCCTTTGAGGCCTGCCAGTACCTTTGCCCCCTTCGTTCCCTCTCCTTAATTAGGAGCTTTAAAGGGAGGTTGCCCACGGTTTCTGACAAACAGCATTAGCTTCATCAGAATGAAATGCCTGATCCTGGGCCTCTTTCCCGGAGAACTGACTGATTCCATGGGGGCTGCATTCGGTCTGTGGCTTCTACATTAGTCTGCATTTGTAGGATGCAGGGGGGATGCCTCCATGAGGACTGGGGGGGAGGGGGGGCTGGAAATCTCCATTCCCCAAGGCCTCATTTCCTAGGATTGATTTTATGTACCACAGTGATAAGGCAGGGGTATAGACTAGATCCGTTTTCCCGGAGTTTCACGGTTTGACTGAGATCCATAGTGAAAAATGCACACAGGCACAAAGACAACAACATTTTCACAAGACAATATTTATCCCTAGTACTTACTAATCCCTTCTACTGTCCATTCTATTTTATTTTGTTTTTTAACTACAAGTCTCCACCTACTGAATAGATTTCGCACACTGAGGAGAGATGGACCCACGGTTTGAAAAACACTCGCTAGGACGCGCTTTCATTTTTTCCCAGCCCTGTAATTCAATATAGAGTGGTTCTGAATTGAGGCGAGGCCTGGTGCGTTCGGGGTATGGAATAAAGGAATTCGATCAGCTCTGGTCTGCTGTGTTTTGAAATCTCTCCGTGTGTTCATTCTCTGAACCCCAGAGGACTCTATTGTCTTTGCTCAAAGAGCAACACTGGGCGGGCGGTCTCCTGCTTCTCTTTGATCCCCGCAGCCCGCTCAGCCCTTCCCCCAAGCCCTCCCTGAGACCCTGGCTGAGGCTGTTCAGACGCTGGGGGTTTGCTGGGCAGGGAGCCTGTGAGCTCTCACTGTGCCCTGGGCTGTTCCCTGACTCCAACCTGCTGCACCCCCCCACCTCCACACACACACACACACACACACACACACACACACACACACACACCCTGACTCCAACCTGCTGCACCCCCCCACCTCCACACACACACACACACACACACACACACACACACACACACACACACACACCCTCGCTGAGTTCTCATTTCCCAGCCACCAGGTTAATGCGGCTGTTGTTCTTCTCTTATTGTTCTTCTCTTATTGTTCTCTTTTTTCACACAGGCTTTATCAGTTTGTTCCTGGGACAATTTTTAGTTTGTTGACAAAAGTGAGTGAGCACTGTATTTTAGGAATAAGTGTTCATTCATCAGCCAGGGATCTAATCTGGGAAGATAGTATTCACTCTTAAATTAAGTACTTCTAGAGGTACTTTATAAATAAGACTTTTAAAAACAGATAAAAAGACAATGCAATGCATCTTAAACCACAAACCACATTTTTTTTTAAAGACATATGTCATCAAATCAATGATACAACATTTTAGGTTCAAATTTTAATTGTGGTCAGAATAGTCAACAACAACAACAAAAAGGTAAGAAAAAGAATAGTCAACATTTACTGAGCACCTCTTAAGATACAAAGCCGAATATGTAAAACACATTTCCTGACCTCAAGGCTCCTAAACCTTCAGAAGGGAGGTAAGAAATGCATGTAAATCTTATAAAATAGATTTTAGTGATTTGGACACAGGACATTAGAAAACCAAATCAAATCCCTTTTCAGAACTCACAAGTGTGAAAAGAGAGAAATCATTCATTCCTGTTCTGTCTTTTTGAGATATGAAATTGCAGATTTCTCCATTCACTATTTTAATTGAATGCATGTTGGATGGAAGGAAGGGAGGAAGGGAGGAAGGGAGGGAGGAAGGAAGGATTCCTGTGAGCCTACTTTGTGCCATGTGCTATAAGGGTGATGGAGTGGCCTTCCTGTTGATCTTTCTTTGGTTTCTTCATGTGCTTCCCAAATGAACTGGCTGCCTAAGAATTGGATAATATTTGATAAGGAAACACAGCCCTGCACTAGGTAGGATAGAGACTAGCATGCAAGAAGCGTGTAAATAAGGCCATTGGGACTCATGTCTTTCCTTCCCCTCTGTCTAGAGCAGTGATATCCAATAGAAATACAAAGTGAACCATATATGTAATTATAAATATTACTAGAGGCCCAGTGCACAAAATTCGTGCAGGGGGGGGGGTGTCCCTCAGCCCAGCCTGCACCCTCTTCAATCTGGGACCCCTCAAGGGATGTCCAACTGCCTGTTTAGGCCCAATACCAGTAGGATCGGGCCTAAATGGGCAGTCAGACATCCCTCTCACAATCCAGGACTGCTGGCTCCCAACTGCTCGCCTGCCTGCCTTCCTGATTGCCCTAACCGCTTCTGCCTGCCAGCCTGATCACCCCCTAACCACTCCCCTGCCAGCCTGATTGATGCCTAATTGCTCCCCTGCCAGCCTGTTTGCCCCTAACTGCCCTCCCCTGCAGGCCTGGGTCCCCCCCAACTGCCCTTCCCTGCAGGCCCAGTTGCCTCCAACTTCCCTCCTCAGCCTGGTCACCCCTAACTGCCCTCCCCTGCAGGCTTGATCGCCCACAACTGCCCTCCCTTGCAGGCCTGGTCCCTCCCAACGGCCCTCCCCTGCTGGCCATCTTATGGTGGCCATCTTGTGTCCACATGGAGCAGTCACCTTTGACCACATGGGGGCAGCCATCTTGTGTGTTGGAGTGATGATCAATTTGCATATTATTCTTTTATTAGATAGGATTAGATAGAATAGAGGCCTGGGCATAGGTGGGGGCCAGCTGGTTTGCCCTAAAGGATGTCCCAGATCAGGGTGGGGGTTCTCTTTGGGTGTGGAGCAACCTGGGCGAGAGGCCTGTGGTGGTTTGCAGGCTGGCCATGCCCCCCAGCAACCCAAGTGGAGGCCCTGGTATCTGGGATTTATTTATCTTCTATAATTGAAACTTTGTAGCCTTAAGCGGAGGCCAAGGAAGGCCAGGGCAGGCGGAAAGCTTCCTGGCCAAGCCTCCTACTAGCTCCATGGCCACAGCCATTTTTGTTGGGATTTATTTATCTTCTATAATTGAAACTTGGTAGCCTTAAGCGGAGGCCAAGGAAGGCCAGGGCAGGCGGAAAGCTTGGCTTCCTCCATTGCCAGGGAAACCTAAACTTCCTGCTATCTCCGTGGCTGCAGCCATCTTGGCTGGGTTAATTTGCATACTTGCTCCTGATTGGCCAGTGGGCATGGCTTGTGGGTGTAGCGGAGGTCTAGTTAATTTGCATATTACTCTTTTATTAGGTAGGATAGTAGCAGCATAGTAGCAGCATTTTTTAAAATAAAGAACAGATAAAACTTATTTGAACAATACTAGTATATTTGGACCCAATAGGTCCAAAATATTATCATGATGTAATCAATATAAAAAATATTAAGATATTTCACTTTTTTTCTTTTGGACTATTGTTTTCAAACTCTGGCATATATTATTCACACATAGCACATCTCAGTGTGTGACTAGTCATATTTAAGAATTCAATGACCACAAGTCGCTAGTGGCTACTGTATTGGACAACACAGATCTAGATAAGCAGACTTGGACAAAAGCCTAGATAATTAATGCATTTCTCTAACATTTAAATGAAGGGACTCTTAATTCATTGGAGGGAAAAGTCTCAAGATTCTTTTTCTGGGCACATTATTGGATAAATGAGCGTTTCCAACTCTCAGGGTTCACTTCTTTCTCTTCGTCCAGCTGCTCAGACCTGGGGAAATGAGATAGAACTGGGGTGCAGTCTCCCCTACTTCAGTGCCCCAGAACCAGCATCTGCTCCAAGGAAAACAAAGATGACCCCTGCAGTCCTTACATTAGTGTCACACCTTACAGTTGACAAATGCTTTCACGTGCAATATCTCACTGAGCCAGTTTAATCAGACGGTGCATAGACAGTGGAAGTATTCTTATCCTCGTTTTATAAATGAATGACCGGGGGCTCAGGGAGAGTAAATGATTTGCCCAAAGTATCCAAGGGCTTAAAAGTTAATATAGTATGTGTCCCACTAAATCATTTGTTCCTGTTCTGTCTGGTGAAAGGAAGTAAAGAATATATTTTCAGAAGACTGGATTTATTTTCTTCTTTGGCAACACTCCAAGTCTCCCTCCCACTTAAAAAAAAAAAAAAAAAGGCAAAACTGGTGATCATTTTACAAAAGTAATATACAAACAACTACTTGATCATTGAGCTTTTAACTGGGTTTTTGTATTTTTTAAAAAGTGGATATTATCTAGATTAGCAATTTAGAACATCTACTATTGCTAGCATGTTAATGTGTTACAAAGACAATGCTTTTGCCTGGTCCCTGAAATGCGTTGCAGTCATTTTTGTCTGGGAAAACAAACAAAAGTGGATCAGCAGCATGTTTGTTATATAAGATGCTGGCCCAGTCCCAGCCCCTAGGACGTTGGCTTACTTACCAACAATACCTCCCTTTCAGGCAAAGCCAGCTGTTTATGAGAAGATCACCGTTGTCTGGAAAAGAACTGCTCTAGTCAGCAGGATGTAACTTTACTACTGCCGTGTGGGGAATTACAGCATTTCTATCCCCTTTGGATGTATCCCTCTTCTGACACCATGTGAAAAAGACTGGGACAGACTTGAAAGACAGAGCTCACTCCTTGAGAATCATAATTCTGTCTTTTGAAAAAATGTTCCCTAGAATAAAGACATGTAAAGACATGTAATAGGTTTATAACCCTCAACTTTAGAAAGCAATGGACTCAGAGCCTAGTCACATTGCTCTGTTTTGACTGCACATGTTTTGTTTTGTGTTCTACCCAACTGTGTCCCTATTTTTATCCCTTGCATTCTACTCTGGAGCCATTTTGCTTCCTGGTTAGACCACCAATTGTAGCCATCCAGTATTTTTTTAAAATATATATGTGTGTGTGTGTGTGTGTGTGTATGATTTCATATATATATGATTTCAGAGGGGAAGGGAGAGAGAGATAGAAACATCAATAATGAGAGAGAATCATCAATTGGCTGCCTTCTGCACACCCCCCACTGGGGATGGAGCCTGCAACCCAGGCACGTGCCCTGACCTAGAATCAAATTGTGACCTTCTGGTTCATAGGTCGACACTGACCCACTGAGCCACAATGGGTGGGCAGCCATTCAGCATTAGATTTTTTGTTGTTGTTGTTCTTTTTGATTTTAGACCTATTTTCTTAGTTCTTGGTTACACCTTCTCTCAACCTTTGGCAAATCATAATGAAATAAGTTTAGGTAGTTGTGGAGAGCAAGAGTCATCATAGATACTGGGATGGTCTAGGACAGTGGTCGGCAAACTCATTAGTCAACAGAGCCAAATATCAACAGTACGACTGAAATTTCTTTTGAGAGCCAAATTTTTTAAACTTAAACTTCTTCTAACGCCACTTCTTCAAAATAGACTCGCCCAGGACATGGTATTTTGTGGAAGAGCCACACTCAAGGGGCCAAAGAGCCGCATGTGGCTCGTGAGCCACAGTTTGCCGACCACGGTTCTAGGAGCATCTTTAAACATCATTTGGATAGCCTTCAAAATGTGGACAAAACGGTAAGATCAGCTTGGAGTCAGTGCATCTAGCTCATCTCATTCACAGTTTTCTTACAGCTGACACAGATGTACAGAATGGTGACTCACTGACTAAAGTGCTGAGTAGTGAATTCTATGCCCTACTTATAGGCCACATACTCTGACTGCCTTAGCAGCAGGCAAATGCTGGAAACACAAGAGGAAGAAGACACTATGGCCCACTGAACCACTGTCATTGTCTAGTTTATCACTAAGTGCTAACTCTATAGGAAGTGGGGAGTACAAAACAATATAAACTTGCAGAAAAATATTAAGCAGCATTTTTCAAGTGGAGGTAAAAGGCACAAATAAAGGAATTTATCACCCATTCCTGCCTCCCCAGTAATTCCCTCAACAAATCCTACTCTGAACCTAGAAACCACTCAGTAGGGCAAATTACTTGACCTGTTGGGCTGACTCAAGTAGTTTATTAGCTAGCTTTCTTTAGACATTATTTAAAATAAATGTTTAGCCTCATAATGTAGTAGCAATTCAGAAAAGTAGGTGTGGTTCATTAGCAGTTTAGGATTAATGTTACTAAACACAGTCTGATTCAAAGGAACAGATATTGGAGCAAACACACATTTATTCCCTCATCTGCACAGATTTGTGCACATGAGAGAACAGACATTTATGGCAGATTATATTTTTTTTATCGTGTAAATTCTACAATACAGTAAAAGTACCTCAAAGAATCCACATGCTGCTAAGATATTTCACTGGTAAGATTCTATCCCCTTCTCTGTATCCTACATTTAAGATTTGAGTGATTTCTCTTTCTAGGCTACCCCATAACTTCTTTGTAGGTTAAAAGATGTGTTAGCATTGGCCCAACTAGTGTGGCTCAGTGGTTGAGCACTGACCTATATGAACCAGGAGGTCAAAGTTCAATTCCCAGTCAAGGCACATGTCCAGGTTGTGAGCTCTATCCCTGGTTGGGGGTGTGCAGGGGGCAATCAATTATTCTTTCTCATCATTGATGTTTCTCTCTCTCTTTTCCTTTCCTTTCCTCTCTGAAATCAATTTAAAAAATACATTTTTTTAAAAAGTTGCACTAACATTAAAAACATCACATTACACGGCTGGAGAACTGGCCTACCAGGCCCAAGTGTTCTGCCTTTCTCAATCCCCATGTTCCCAACAGTTTGTATTCTGCCTTTTCAAGAGGCATGTTAAACGGTAACTTGAAGGTAGCTTACTTGGATTTAAACACAAGAGTAGCTGCAAACAGTGGTTTGGTTTGGTTTGTAAGAAACGTAGAAAGTAGCAAGAAAAATGGTCCAGTTGTCCATGCAGTCCTTGTGCTGGCTTGGTTTCAGGTCTTGTGTCTGAAAGTGTGTACAACACATTCCTAGGAGGTCTCACCCAGCACTTCTTTTATTGTTTTACTAGCTCATTTCTTGGAATGTTATACACACACACACACACACACACACACACACACGCACACACAAAGAAAGTTCTTGGTTCAGTAAAATTGCATAATGTGACTATGTTGGGACAGGTGCCATAATAGTAATATTCTTACCGGTAAACACTGCTGGGGCTGGTGAGAAGACACCGACTCACTCTCGTTACAGCTCTTTCATGCCAAAATATACAAGGAAAGATGTAGCTCCCTGAGGGAGAAAGAGAGAGCTGTTGCTTCATTTTAAATGAACAGGGTTTAAAGTTGCAAACTAGAGTCAAGTCAGAACACAAATATTTTCCAAGGAATAGTAAAATAATAGTAAAAGAGCTGACGGGGGCATACGTCTTTCATTATCATCATCATACAAGTTAGTCATGCCTATTTCATATAAAAATAGGAAACAGAGAAGCACAGAAATCATTAAGATCCCCCCACAATTCCACCTTCTAAACATGTAAACTGTGTGTGTAGAGACATATATATATAAGATTCTGATACAAACGTAGAGAAATGTTTCTTAGCCAAATAATATCACAAATTACATATTTTTGCATAAATTGCCTGTTTTGTTTAACAACAGATCATGACAATTTCACCAGGCCAGATATCTCACTGGTATGCCACATCATTGTTAATGGGTGGATAGCATTCTTTAATGTAGTTATACTATAACTTATTTAACAAATACCTTATGGTTGATTAAGTTCTTCCCAACATTTATAGTTATAAACAATTCTACAATAAACATTTTTCTACATACATTTTTGTGTATGTTTCTGATTAAATTTTAGGGTAAATTATCAGAATTGTGAATAATAGGTGAAAAGTAATGATTTCTTTTATTTATTTAAGTTTATAAGTAAATAAAATTCAAACTTAACATGTAGAAAAATACTGCCAATTCATATGTCACCAATGTGCTTTACCTTAATTATTAGTAAAGTTGTGTGCTTTCTTTATGCTTATTGACCACTTGTATCTTCTATTTTTTAACTGCCTTTGCCCTTTTGCTTTTTGATTTGTCTCTTCCTAACTATATTATAAGACCACTCTTGTTATAGAGGTTATTAGAACTTCATCTAAAATATTGCAAACCTATACACATAACTCATGGACAGAGACAATAGGGTGGTGGTGGGCTGGGGTGGGGTTGGGGGCAGGCTAGAAAAGGTCACTGGGAGAAAAAAGGGGACATATGTGATACCTTCAACAATAAATATTTAAAAATAATAAAAATAAATAAAATAAAATATTGTAAACATTTTCCCAAGGTAACCCAGATTTCAGATGTCTCTTGGTTTCAGGGAGGGGTGGCATGGTGTACACATGGTTGTCTTTGTGTTTTCCCATGTGAATTCCCCATGTCTTTGATGCCCTTAAAAAAAATCTTCTCGAGCAAAACACCTCAGTGACCGTAACTGGAGTTTTCATAGGAAATACAGATAACAGGTTTTTCAAAACACACCCTCACAGAAAAATCCCTATTGGGCATGCCAGTTCTTATTCATTATCAGCTATATCTGGGGCTGAAATAGGGAGTGGTTTGAAAACAATCCAGTTCTTCAACTTGCATTCTCAAACTTGTCTTGATGTTCAACCAAACAAAGGACCCTCAAGTTACCAAAAATTGCCCTCCTTAGAAGATAGTTTAGTGATCATCTTAACTGATTTTGAACATGCCCTTGGGATATCATACCCAACTCAAGCACTTCATCAGAGTATTTCTTCTGATCTTTTTATGTTAAATCTCTGGAGAGCATTAATTTTCTTCACCTAATTTCTACCCATTTCTTGTCAATTTTATTTTGAGTATCTTTTTTTTCTTGGCTGCTACTGTAATGAGTAATTTTGCCCTACAATATTATTTAACTAATATTCTTTTTTAAAAAATATATTTTTATTGATTTCGGATAGGAAGGTGGAGGAAAGGCAAATAGAAGCATCAATGATGAGAGAGAATCATTGATCGGCTGCCTCCAGCACACCTCCCACTGGTGATCAAGCCCGCAACCCAGACATGTGCCCCTGACCATAATTGAACCTGGGACCCTTCAGTCCACAGGCAGACACTCTATCCACTGAGCCAAACCGGCCAGGGCAACCAACTATTCTTTATGTATAGGAAAACTATCGATTTGGAGATTTTTAAAAAGAAAACCATGATTAATACATTCTACTTAGCTGTGAATGAATAAATACGTGTGTGTGTGTGTGTGTGTGTGTGTGTGTGTGTGTATAATGAACCACCTTACTAATTTCTCATTGTTTCTAATAACATTTTTTACTTTTGTTTTTCTGAATATATTATCATCATCTGCAAATAATGAAAATTATGTCTCCTTTCAAATACTTATGCCTTTTATTACTTTCTCATGTCTAATTACATTGGTCAATATTTCTAAATGAGGAGTACTAGTGGTGGTGATGAGGTCCTTTGTCTTTCAGCACAAAAAGTTCTAAAGCTTCCATTAAAAATTATGCTAGGGGGGGTAGGGGACACCTGTAATAGTGTCAACAATAAAAAATGATTAAAAATGATGCTGGCTTTGGTATACTATATATATATATACACACACGTATATAAATTTAATGTCAAAGAAGTTTGCATCTCTTCCTATTATACTGATGGTTTGAGTCTCTAATTGGTATATATTTTTTAAATATTTATTATTTTCTTCTTAGGAAAAACAGAAGTTAGAGAAACACACTACACTTTACAGCCCACATTAATTTATAGTTGGTCCTAACCCTAACTGGCACAGCTGTCAGCAGTATTGGCTGTTTAACCAAAACCAAGGTGTTCACTCCTGATAGAATGTTACATGGACAACACAAGAGGACTGAGGGTTTTCCCTGAGAGAAGCCTGAGTCAGAAGCTGCTGAGACAGCCATCTTCCTAAGCAGCCCCTCCTTTTCCATTTGGGAGGATTTGCCTGATGTAGCTAGTCAGCACTTAGAACAAGTGCTTCCTCTCCCTATAAAACCACCACCCTTTCCCAAAGCACTTGAGCTCCCTAAGCACTCACAGCCCCTGACCCAAAATATTAACTAAGATCCTCATCATTGCAGCACTCACCCCTAGTAAATTTGGAAGCAGGGCCCGTAAACACCACCAGCTTACATCTATGTGCTTATAACCACAACTGGATATGGGGAGACAGGCCTTTTAGTCACCTTAGCTAGATCTTAAGATTAATTAAAAACGATATAAAGTGCTTTTAGGTCCTTAGAGATATTCATGATGTAAATAAGTGGTTTATGATCAAGAATGATAAATACATAGGTAAAAAATAGCTCTAGCTAGATAACCTTATGGCTCGGAGACGGGCAGAAAGGGCATTCTTCCCTAGTGCATTCTTAGTCATTTTATTCATGCCTATCTTTAAAGATTTACTTATCTAAGGGAGGGAGAGAGAGAGAGAAACATCGATTTGTTGTTCCACATCTGGATGATACTCTAGCCAGCTGAGCTGTTGGGAGGCCAGGGCCTCATGCCTATTTTTATCTGGAATCCACAGACTGAAGGCTACACGCTGAGGCTGAAGCTTTCTTTCTTTCTTTCTTTTTTCATGATTCAAAGTTTTTAATTCAGTAAAATGTGACAGTTTTAGTTTTCTTATTTTATCTTTTATATTTAAACTAGAGGCCCGGTGCATGGATTCATGCACTGTGGTGGGGAGCGGGGGGGCCTCATCCTGGCCTGCACCCTCTTGCAGTCCAGGAGCCCTGGGGGGATTGGCCTAAGCTGGCAGTCAGACATCCCTCTCTCACAGTCCAAGGCTCTCGCAGTCCAGGGATCTCACAGTCAGGACTCCTCGCTCCTTACTGCCTGCCTGCAGTGGAGGTGGGAGAGGCTCCCGCCACTGTCACTGTGCTCGCCAGCCATGAGCCCGGCTTCTGGCGGAGCAACGCTCCCCTGTGGGAGCACACTGAGCACCAGGGAGCACTCCTGCATTGAGCGTCTGCCCCCTGGTGGTCAGTGCACATCATTGTGACCGGTCATTCCGCCATTCGGTCAATTTGCATATTAGGGTTTTGTTATATAGGATTATTTTCTCTTTCATTATCTCCCACTTCTCATATCCACACAACAGACAAGTCAAATGGTGGACATCATTCATTAATGAACAGCAGAAGCCAAACGTTTAAACTTATCTTAGTACAGCATTACAATTCCTCTCCTCTCCTCCCACATTGAGGCTGATGCTCTCAAATGACCCTAGTTCTAGCATAACTTCCTTCAGTTTAACCAGTAGCTTTTGTAGTATTCTGCACCTAGTTCTATAATTTTAAGCATCAAATTCAAAGAAACCTAGAGAAAGTCATTTCAGATGACTTTCCCCTCCCCAGAAAATTTTTAAAGGGACTTTTGAAACTTTAACCCCAAAGGTAGAAAAGGCAACATCCAAAAAGGTACCAGTCCAAGGGAAAGGGACTCCTCCCACCTCATGACTACGACTGTTATTTAGGTTCCTGGTGCCCAAAATTAAATGGGCTGGAGTTCAGGGATGGCAGGACAAAGATGTAGGAATTAACCTAAATATCTATAGAGGGAGCAGAACAAGCAGCAAATATTTCAAAGGAAAAATATGAGTCCAGCCGCAGTGGCTCAGTGGTTGAGCGTAGATCTATGAACCAGGAGGTCATGGTTCGATTCCCAGTCAGGGCACATGTCCAGGTTGTGGGCTTGATCCCCAGTGTGGGGAATGCAGGAAGCAACCAATCAATGATTCTCTCTCATCATTGATCTTTCTATCTCTCTCCCTTCCTCTCTGAAATCAATAAAAAAAAATAAAAATTAGATAGGAGAAGGAGTTCAAGTCAGAAAATATAAGGGAAAAAAATAAGGGAATCATAAACTTGGAAAGGCCCACGTAAATGGTTCATCCAGTGGTTTCTAACCCTGTTGAGCTTTTGAAAAAAATGCCAGTGCCCAGGTCTTAACTCAAGGGAATCTGATTTAGCTTGTCTGCTATGGCCAACGGGTAGTATTTTTTTAAAGTTCCTCAGATGCTTTTACTATGGACTCAGAATCAAAACAACTGATATAATCCTTCTCCTTCATTTTGCTGATGAAGTTAACATGACAGGTAAAGTCACTTGGGTGGGTTTGTAGGGGACACACTAAGAATAACCAAGATTCCCCAACACTCAGTGTAGTTCTCTTTCTGTTAAGTCATACTTCATTAAAAACAAATTACTTCTGTAAAGTTGAGGAGACAAATCCTGTAAAGGCCAAAGAAACTGTGATTCATTACAGAAGGAATGATCAAGAAAATCAGTAGATCCGGAAGAACCCCCTCACGTAAATGACCACTACGGGTGAGATTCACTAAAGCAACCACAAACTGAGTGTGGGATCACTTCAAAACAGATGCAGTGAGAAGTGATGTAAAGCAAAAAATAAAAATAAAATCCAATTGCCAGGCAAAGGCAGGATCTGTACAGGAAATAACTTGGCTGGATAAACAGAACTAAGAACTAGTCAAGACAAGCTAAGGCAAGATTACATAAACATGAGATTTATTTCTAAATCCGACAAAGCTGGACTATATGGCAACTCTATTTATTTGTAATTGCCTATGTGTACATAAATTTTATGTTGGTAATAAGCATGTATTTACAGCTTTCTGTAAGTGTTATCCCTGAGAAAGAGAAATAAAAGGAGACTCCCAGGTTCGCAGGAATTGAAAATATAAATTACATTGGTGCTAAAGGTCAAATTTTTCTTGGATTTAATCTTGCAAACTTAGAATGTTTAAAAAGTTAAGTGGGGAATGACAATGAGGAAGGTCAATGGAGAAGGTCAATTAATATTATTGGCAGAGGAGCACGGGAACAGGAAGAATTTGTTGTTTTGTTTTTCCACAATAGTTCCAATCTCTTCATCCTCCCTCCAGATGGTCTTTAAAATTCAAGACTCAAAGAAATAGTCTTATCCAGGATAAAAACAGCTTGCTGTATTATCTGACTTTTTCATGTAGTCATCATTTTAAACTATTTCTCAACTTCTTTAAACATATAATCTTTCAGTCCATACTCATCCTCTCCCAGTTTATGAGCCTGAGCAAATAAGTAACACAACTCTCTGAATAATGTTTCATAGACATTTTTAGAATATTTATCTCTATTTCCAGCTTTTATACACACACATGCACATAAAATTCCATTTTTCATTTCAAGTTGAATTTTGTGCCTAAGGACACATGATAAAAGGCCCCAAATAGTGTTACTATCAGGAAACTCTTTAAAAATGTGGCTATAGTGCAGGAAGAATAACAAGAGCAGAACTGCCATTGGGTTCCTATCATGTGCTCTAAACTGGTGTTAACATTGATATCTAGGTATCACAAATAGAAAAATGAAATGCTAAATACTGTCAAGTAAGGACTACTATTAGCAAACAGGGTACACTCATCACAGACAAGTTGTAACCTTCATTTTCACCAGGTTAGAGTAACTTCTAGTCATTTAAAAGGCTGATTGGTCCATGTTTAGGCAGTGAAGACCCTTTTCATATCTAGCTCCTTCAGGAGTCAAGCCCAAGGATGTGGACAGGAAGAGGAAGTAAATCTTCAACCCATCTCAACTGTTTCCTGTTAGTAGCTTTGGTAGATATTCTGGCAATTTGGATGAAGGACAAGTAATGATTTGAGCCTCAGAAATTACCTGTAGATATTATTCATCCAGGTTCTAATTGTGGAAAACTGTGAGTTGGTTGAAATATTCAAATCACTGTATTATATGTTATTGAACCATGTGTTTCACAAACTCAGATCTCAGAGCTTCAGTCCCATTTTAGATCCAATTTATATGTCAGCCACATAGAAATACTTCACCCAAACGTGACTTCCCATCATCTTAATGGTAAACCCATGAGAAGATACAAGTCCGAAAGACTTTCTAGCTCCCTATATCTACCATCTACTCTCACAAGATAAAGTGGTATCTAATAATGAGTTGCAAGTTCTCTTTGGTTTCCTCTTATGGGACCCTTAGCAATTACTAAACTCGGATTTAATCTTGCAAACTTAGAATGTTTAAAAAGTTAAGAAGGGAATGACAATGAGGAAGGTCAATGGAGAAGGTCAATTAATATTTATTGGCAGAGAAGCGCAGGAACAGGAAGAATTTTTAACAAAGTAATGACACAATCAGAGTTATGCAATGTGTTATAGTCTAATTTTTAAAAAAGATTCTGATTCAGAATTATTCAGAGAAATAGAACCAATAAGAAACAGATAGATAATAGATAGATAGATAATAGATAGATAGATAGATAGATAGATAGATAATAGATAGATAGATAGATAGATAATAGATAGATAGATAGATAGATAGATAGATAGATAGATAGATAGATGATAGATAGATGATAGATAGATGATAGATAGATATAGATAGATAGATAGATAGATAGATAGATAGATATTTTAAATAGTTGGCTTGTACAGTTATGGAGGCTGGCAAGTCCAAAATCAGCTGGGTAGGCCAGTATGCTACAGACTTAGAGAAAAGATAAGGCTGTCTTCAGTTCAAGTCTAAAAGCCACCTGCTGCAGAATTCTCTCTTGTTTAGAGGAGATCAGTCTTTTGTTCTATTCGGACTTTCCACTGATTAGATGAGGCCCACCCATATTACAGAGGGCAATGTGCTTTACTCAAAGTTCACCAATTTAAGTGTGAGTTCATTCAAATAAAATAAATAAATAAATAAATTTTAGTCAATTCTAAAACACCCTGACAGAAACATCCAGAACAATGTCTGACCACATATCTGAGCATCATGATCCAGCCAGGTTAACTCATAAAATTCATCATGAACAGTTTTTTGGTCAACTGGATAGAATCCCATCACTGACAACACATAAGCAGAGGCTGTCCAACTGCCTCAGAGGAAAACTGTAGAGGTGCTGACTGGGAGGCTGGACTGGACGACCTCTGTGCTTATTTGGGATTCTGAGTCTGAACTGTGGCACTGCCTCCTGGGAAGTGCAACACATGCCTTCTTTCTCCCTCTAACCACCGCTGTAGAACAGTATATTCTTGTGGTTTATGTATCTACTATTTAGAAGTCATCTGACTTCTTGGGGCTGTCAGGCAGTCAACTGCCACTTCTTGATGTTATTGCTGTGTCTGCTGCGAGCAGCTAATAATGGATGTGAAAGCCCTTTTGTAATTGTTAATGCCAAGGAGATGTGTAGCTCTGGTCTTCTGTGGGCTAGATAAACCCAGATAACCCAGCTTATTATAACCATGTCTAAAATTAACATAAATAAATAATGAGTAAGAGCCCGAGTAGTTTCTTCATGGTTGAAAAGTACTGAAATGACTTAATGCATGAATCTTGTAACATCTACTTATATGCATAGAAACAAGGGTTTATTCTATTTTCCCATCTGGGTTCTAGAGATGGGAGATGGCTGGATATGGGAGTGTGGCATCGGTGTGGTGTTGTCCTATGTTGCCTAAATTATCTGTAGAACAAGGAGCCAAATATTTAAGTAAATATCACAAATAATAACAATTCTCCAGTCTCAATTATTGCTTCCCTTACTCACACACTGTAGAATTAATACAGTCTTTCTGCCTTGCTGGTTATTAGTAAGTTCCTTTACTTTCAAACTCATGTTCATGAAATAAGTTTAGAAATGCATGCAAGGGAAGACATCTACTGTTTAAAAATGTACCACCATTTATTTTTAGCTACCACTTTTTCCCACCTAAGTATTAAAATACATAATGATTAGGAGCTAAGCATATTCCATCATCTGCCCTCATTCTCTCACTTCACCAGGCCCATCATTAACCTTCCCATTAATTCTATACCTTTCAGATCTTTCTAAATCAACACTTACTCTAAATTACTATTCGAATTAAACCCTAGTTTTACATCTGCATTCTCTCTGTACTAGTCTGGAAAGCCTGTGAGCTTTGCTGTCTCATCTGCATTTCTGCCTCACTCCAGTATCTGGCTCAATGCCTGGACCTCCTCGAATCCAACTGCTGGCAAGCAAAGCGTCTACCCATCAGCTCTCTCACGTCTGCGTATTAAAAATAGCTAATAGGACTTAGCAAACTAAAGGCCAGCTCCTGCACCCCAGGGCTAGGAAAGTGGAGAAGGGAGGTATAGGAAGGAGAGCATCGATATTCAGAAATAAGTCCCTAAATTTCATATTGATGTTGAATCTGTCCCTGCTATGTCCATCAGGAAACATATCTGCAAGTGATTCTATGCGGAATTGTGCTTTTTTAACTGTTCTTCCTAGGGAGGTACATTTTCTTAACTGTCAGGATGGCTAATGTGGCCCTGTCACTTTTATTTACGGGTCACCCTGTTCAGACTATTATTATAATAATGACCCTATTTTCAAAAATGGTTTCAGTCAAACTGTCTTCTGCGTTAGCATTCTGAAATGACCCCTTTAACACCTTCATTCCTTCACGGAAGAAGCATTATGGGGCCCTGGCTGGTGTTGCTCAGTAGTTAGAGTATCTATCCAGACACGGAAGGGTCTCAGGTTTGACTCCTGGTCTCGGGCACATACCTGGGTTGCAGGTGCAATTCCGGGCCAGGCATGTGCAGGAGGAAACCAATTGATCTCTTTCACTCTCCCTCTCCTTCACTCCCTTCCCTCCACTCTGTCTAAATATCAATGGAAAAAATATCCTCAGGTGAAGATTAAATAAACAAGCAAACAAACAAACGAATGAATGAATGAATGAAAGAATGATTATGGAATACCTTCTATGGTGAGCAGGGCTGCCATGTTCCCCAACTCCATTATTTTCTCTGGAGTAAGTTGTGGGGCAGGGGAAGCATATCCCGGAAGTTGTATATTTACCAAAGGAGATAAAAAAAGTTGTCACCTAGCCCAGGCCCTCTGGGAGTAATCAATGAACACTTTTCAAAATAAGTAGATCATTGTGCATTCATTGTGTTAGTCACTCATACCTGCTGGTTATTCGTTAACGAATAGCCCAGGTCCATGTGTCTTGGCCTCGTCTGGTGGCTTTCTCCATGTCCAGATTCTCTCTCTCCCTGCATGAAAGTGCTCTTAGTAATCAGCGTAAGCCCCAAACAGGCAGAGTTTCGAAACCAACTGTGAACCAGGCAATAAAAATGCTCGCTTCCATATAAAGTCCCTGTCTTTTAAAATGTTAACTCTTATCAACCAGTGGAATAAAGTCCAGCCCTACACACAACGCAGCTGATGACATGACCTTCATAAATGACAGAAAGTCAAGTTTGACTACCATGACCATTCCATCTAGTTTCTTTAACCAAGCAATGACAGAAAAATTGCTTGTCCAGGAAGACCATAAAATCTGACCGTGAGAGGTTTATTTATCATCATTTGTAAAAATGTTCTTTCCGTCAGAAAACTTGTTTCCTAATAGTAACTGACCTTAGTCATAATTCTTTTGCACCTCTGTCAAACATTTCTAAGACTTGACATAACTACTTATGTTAGCTGGATCAAAACACCTTGTGATTCAGGTAGAAAAAAATTCTTCAAGCAAAGGAATTTATATAACAGTGCCTTTTACCATCCATTAAGCAGCTTTTTATGTTGGGCCAACTTGTAATGTGTATTAATGTCAGCTTGTAAGAGGAAAACCGCAGTCAGCATTTTTGCTGGTTTTTCATAAGAAATCCCTATTTCAGATAACCTTCATTCGATAACTAGGCTGTGCTGAGCTGAGCACTGGAAGGAGGTACAAAGATGGACATGACATTCTCTGAGCTCTCTCTATGCATACAATCTGGTGCCTGGGACCCAGGTCTACTCAAAAGGCAAACTCACAAGGGCTATCACCCAGGATTAAAGGGAGAGCTTCAAGAATATGAGAAGATTAACTCCAACTGGGGGATTTGCAAGTGTGTATAGTGACCACGTGGGGATGTCAGAGGAATGGAAAACGAGGAGATTAAGGAATGAAGAGAGACTTGAGAAATTTAAGAGTGGAAGTCTGGTTGCAGAATGTAAATCCTGGGATTTGGAGGCAATATGCTCAAAGTGGTGTTTCCTGAGCGTGGTTTCATGCATTCCTCCTGTTTCATACAGGGTGCAATCTGGAATGTATGAGTTCAGGTCTACAAAAACCTGCCCTAACCTACCTTCTTGCTGATCCTCTTGCCCATTCCGTTCCTGTCTGAGGACTCCATTAATGATGAGAGAGAATCATCGATCGGCTGCCTCCTGCACGCCCCCTATTGGGGATCAAGCCCACAACCTGGGCATATGCCCTGACAGGGAATCAAACCATGACCTCCTGGTTCATAGGTCAACACTCAACCACTGAGCCACGCCAGCTGGGCAGTATGTGCTCTTTTAAGGGTAGGGTCCGAAAGGGGGCATTTCCTAAGTGTAATAATCCAGATGCACAGAAACGATGGAAGGGCTTGGATAAAGCAAAGATAAACCTTTTACTAAAGAAGTTATATCTCTGGGGCTTGGCTACCAAATATAACCTTCCTGGTTAGAAATTTATGACCAGATCACCCTGTGAGGTTCTTTCCATAGAAGCCCCCTTTTCATCCACAACCTTCAACCCAAGACAATCACCTGAGAACTTTTGAAAAATATTGATGACCAGGTCCCGCCCCAAACCAATTATATCAGTTCTCTGGGGTGGGAACCAGCATCAATATTTTTCTTTTCCCTTGATGATTCTAATGTGCTGGGTGGGGTTAAGAACCACTGAATTAGAGCTACAATCAACCTGGATTCGAATTGGTCAATGAAACATTATAATTATTAATGAATTCAAACTATTAAAGATCCTGAAAAGTAACCATCTGGTTATAGAGGAATGAAAGCTAAAGATTTAAAAGATACTTTTACCTTAAGTGTAAGGTCTGTATTGGAAATAAATACACAGTTATTCTCGCCACATTTTGTTTTTGTTTCCTAATAAACCATAACAGTCACTTGACTCTGGGAAAGGGGGTGTGTCTCTGTCTCTGTCTCTGTCTCTCTCCCTCTCTCCAGGAAATGAGTAACTCACGCATTAAGAGACCTTTTACATAAGCTCCTTTCTTATCTGCTGGAATTTGAGTGAGTTCTCTCAGCCTCCCAGTTTGTGTTCCTGAGTTTACACAATAATAAAATACACACAATGACCCTCTTACTCTACTTTTACCAGCTGATTATTTAATACTGATTAGCTTTGAAATGCAAATAGCCCTATCAAATAGCCAGTTACTTGCCTTCACCTGAACTAAGACTGTATTAGAGTGTAAGTTAAAACCATTTTATGAAAAGACAACACAGTCCATCCAAAAGCCTCTAGGAGATCTTCTATTTTTTCAGGATTAATTTTCAGGTTATGAAATTCTTTGTACTGACTAACAGATGGTTTTTTTCCTACATTCCTTAACCTTTTGCTGATCATTAACTGAACTTTCAAAGCAAACATAAAACTTTTAGCATTTGTATTTATATCAAAATATGACAAACACACCCTGGCCAGTTTGGCTCAGTTGGTTGGAGCATCGTACCATATACTAATAATTCACGGGCTCGATTCCCACTCAGGGCACATACCCAGGTGGTTGGTTTAAACCCCTATTGGTGAAGCAACTGATTGATGGTTCTCTCTCTCCCTCTCCCTTCCTCTTGCTTTAATATCAACTTAAAAAAAAAATCCTCAGGTGAGAATTAAAAATATATATACAGGGTATCCCAAAAAATATATACATACACTTTGAATAATTATAAAGGCAGTGTTTATTAAAATACATTTCATTTTCAAAATTGAGCTATCAGCTGTTAAAGTGTGTATACATTTTTGGAGGACACACTGTATATATAACAAATACCAGTATAAGAATTTCTTTCTATAGAGAAACTTTTCTAGCCTATTACAACAGGATCACTGTTTGTCTTAAACAGAGTAACAACTTTAGGGCTGTAAAATACTTTCGAGATTACCTAATTCACCCTCTTCAGTTTACAGATAAGCACTGAGGTCTAGCATGCCTTTACTAGGTCAGTATTTGGGCTGGAGGAAGCAGGGTTGGGTTGCTGAATAGTAAATTCCTGGTGGGGTGAAAACTGAGCTGACATTGGCAAGTAGGTGTCAAACCAGCTGGAGTCCCTGAGCTGAAATTCAAGGCTTGAAAGGAAAAGTCAGAGGCTGAGCAGACCCCACAACAGGATATCAAGCAACAGGAGGAGATGGGGCTGCTGTCAGGCGCCCAGCCCAAGCAAGGCACACCAAGGACTCGGCTGCTGGACACTGCCTGGCCCCTGTAGAGCCAGGTGTTCTGGCCACACTGGACAGTCCCTTGTGACTTTTATACAGAGAAGCCATATTAAAATCTCAGTGTGCCCTAGCTGGTTTAGCTCAGTGGATAGAGCGTTGGTCTGAGGACTGAAGGGTCCCGGTTCGGTTCTGGTCAAGGGCATGTACCTTGGTTGCAGGCTTAATCCCTGGCCCTGGTCGAGGCACGTGTGGGAGGCAACCAATCATTGTGTCTCTCTCACATTGATGTTTTTCTCTCCTTGTCTCCTCCCCCTCCCTTCCACTCTCTAAAAATCAGTGGGGAAAAAATACTTGGGTGAGGATTAACTAACAAACAAACAAAAAAGAAAGGAAGAAAAATTAAAATCTCAGCATGTTACCTACCGGTTCAAGAGTTCATGTGCCCAATGCTTCAAAAGGCCAATACTCAAGATGTCAGAGTTCGGAGTAAGGAAAGGTTTATTGATTAAAAAGGCACCAGGCTGAGAAGATAGTAGCCTTGGCGGTTCCTCGAATCCATCTTAAGAGAGCCTAGAATTCGGGCTTCTTTTATGTAAAGAGAAGGGAGAAAGGGCGGGGCAAGCAGTGATTGACTATCACAGGCATCTGGGTGCCAATAGGAATCCAGGGAAGAGCACATTTCTAAATCTCTTCATTCTTGGTCAGCCCTTGACCCCTGCTGATTGAGTCTGGTCTTGAAGCTCCTGCAAACCTTTTATAAACAATCATTATTTTGTACAGATTTCCCCACCTTCACTGGAGAGGCACCCCTAGCAAGAGCCTGTTCTTACAAAAAACTCAAGCCTCAAGCAGAATTCCTGTAATGGTTAGCATATCTATAGCAGGAGCTATTTGCCTGAAGTCCATGCAAAAAAATATAGAATTAAGATCCAGTCAGAGAGACTGGACATTTCACCTTGTTACACTTAGGATAGTTTAGAAATGACACAGACCTGGGGGAGAAATGGAATGCCTGCCACAAGCTATGGAGGCACCATCCTGTTCCCATTCTCCTTAAAAAACATCTGCTATTACAGATATCTGGCTGGTGGTTGTTAGGGATTGGGGGTGCAGACCAAAAAGGGGTTCTATGGAAAGTAACTTCACAGGGTGATCTGAACACAAATTTCTAACTGATTAGGTCATGGTGAGTAGTCAGGTCCCAGGCATATTTTTCAGAGTAAAAAAGGGAGAATCATACCACGTTCACAGAGCTGACGGAGGCAAAAAAGAAACAGCCGTCTGGAACCATTAGCCTGGTGCAGATGAAAAGCCTGAGCGTTTCAGAATGAACCTTGAACAGCTGTAGACTGAGACTTTTGTACAGTTTCTATATTTAGCCCCATACCAGGAAGTTCCCAGCCAGGCATGTATCGGTATGGTACAACTAGGAAGAGGCAGGTATGAGAGTTTCGAAAGGATCAGCAGGTGATTCAGAGCCAGAACAATCAAGAGAACAAGTCAGAGCTGTTTATCTTTCAGCTACAGGATTTTTCTGTTTGTTTGTTTTTGAGAGAGAGAGAGAGATGGGGGAGAATAGGTGGGGGGGGGCACTCAATTTGCTGTTCCACTTATTCATGCATTTTGCTTCTTGTATGTGCCCTGACTGGAGATCAACCCAAAACCTTGGAATATGGGAGTGGGGGGGAATGACACACTTTCATGACCTTTTCTCCTTTCTTTCCTTATGATGCAAACTGGCCTCATCCAGCACCCTGATTCACCTGCCTGCTTCTCCCTTGCACGATCACTCAGGACAATAAGGTTCTGACCGCCATCAGATAATCTTAGGAACAAAGCCTGGGGTCTGTTGACCACAGAGACAGCGTCCAGGTCAAACTAGAGATAAAATCTAGACCTCAGTTGTGTTTTAGCTCCATACCGAGAAAAGTGGTGAAACCAGACAAAAAAAATGTCATGGCTAACATCAGGACCTGATGCGATGAGCCACCCCGTAAGGGCCAGCTACAGGTCTGTCTAACACCCTGCTGAGAAAGTGTTGAGAGTTAACACCTTTGTCACCGTAATAAATGTCCAAACCTGTAGCAAATTTTTATGAGCGTATATTTGTGCCAAACTGATGACCATTGCCAGGAAGCAAGATCTCAAATGCTTTGGAAAGTGACAGCTGCAATTTATCTTGTGCATTTGGAATTAAGAACATGCCCTAACCGGTTTGGCTCAGTGGATAGAACGTCGGCCTGCAGACTGAAGGGTCCCAGGTTCAATTCCATCAAGGACATGCAACTTGGTTTCGGGCACATCCCCAGTGAGGGGTGTGCAGGAGGCAGCTGATCGATGTTTCTAACTCTTTATCCCTCTCCCTTCCTCTCTGTAAAAAAAAATCAATAAAATATGTTAAAAAAAGAGAGAACGTAAGGAAGATTACATGAAGGTGAGAGAAAGCAAGGTGGGACCTAACTACAGAATAGTTAACAAGAGTATGTCTCCCCTTGAGGATGGTTGTTTCCAAAAGGTCTGAAAAAGAGAATTGCTCTCGCCTTTCAAAGGTGTATTAATCAGCCGTGGGCAAACTACGGCCCGCGGGCCGAATCCGGCCCATTCGGCTGTTCTATGCGGCCCGCGGAGCCGAAAGAGCGGAGGGTTCTCTTGCTCTCCCCTCCGCTCCTTTACTTTGAATTTATATTAGTTCACAAAACACTCCATCCATGCTTTTGTTCCGGCCCTCCGGTCCAATTTAAGAACCCATTGTGGCCCTCGAGTCAAAAAGTTTGCCCACCCCTGAGTCCTAGATGCACAAGAACAATGGACAGGGCTTGCTTAAGGCAAAGATAAACCTTTTACCAAAAAAGTTATATGCCTGGGGTGTGACTACCCACCATGACCTGCCCAGTTAGGGAGTTATGATCAGCTTACCCTGTGAGATTTCGTTCTGTAGAACCCCTTTCTTACCCAAACCTTTGTGGTCATATGTAGTCTAAAATATCTTGGTTCTCAAGTATATCAGGAACTCCTATGTATTTACATTTAAGTAAGCCAAGCCGAGGGTAAAACTATGGGCAAAGGCAACCACAAATTTGCATTTCCCCAGATCTCCTTTTATCCTGTGGGAATTCCCAATTTTCTCATATTCCTCCAGAGTTGTTCCAGGAGGGACTAGAGGCTATTTTCCACGAGCAACTTGGTCTATTCTTGAAACCATTTTTTTCCCTCTCCTACTCCAGCTCACTGCGGTTATTAAATATGACTCTAGTCACTTCCAATCTGCTGAGCAGCAACTGTGACACCAGTGTGTGCAGAAGTTGCTGCCACTGCTGTGGAACACTCAGAGGTGTGTCATCTTGGGGCCAATGTCTAATGTAGAAGGCCACACTTCCTTTGTCAGATCTATGAATAGCCAGATGGCCTCAGTTCAAATTCCAACTTTGCCACCCACTGGGTACATTAATATTGACATACATCCGAGTATTCATTAGATGGGAATTTTAATAGCCCTCACCTCATAGAATTGTGGTAATGACTAAATAGCAATATAATGCACATAAAACACTTAGTTAACGTTTATTGAGTGCTTAGTTCACTGTCTTAATCCATTCAGGCTGCTGTAACAGAATATATAGACTGGGTGGCTTATAAATAACACAATTTATTTCTCATAGTTCTTGAGGCTAGAAAATCCAAGTTCAAGGTACTGGCAGAGCCCCTTGTGTGTGGTGCGAGCCCCCTTCCTGATGCATGGAAGACAACCTTTTCACTGTGTCTTCAAATGATAGGAGGGGTGTGGGAGCTCTTTGGGGTCTCATTTGTAAGTGCATTAGTCCCATGCATGAGGGCTCCACCCTCATGATCTAATCTCTTCCCAGAGGGCCCACCTTCTAATACCATCACATTGGATGTTAGGATTTCAACATAGAAATTCTGAGAGGACACAAGCATTCAGTCGATAGCCGGAGCTAAGCAATGAAATAATATTGCTATTATTGGCAAGAAGCATGGTGAATATGTCACTCTTCATATTCCATGCAATAAGTAGCTCTGCCCATTTTTAAAAACATTTTTATTTATTACAGAGAGGAAGGGAGAGGGAGAGAGAGAAACATCAATAATGAGAGAGCCACAACCCGGGCATGTATGTGCCCTTGACTAGAATCGAACCCGGGATCCTTCACTCCGCAGGCCAATGCTTTACCCACTGAGTCAAACCAGCTAGGGCTCTAATGTGAATTTCTTTTAAAAAAGCATTAAGGGCCCTAGCCAGTTTGGCTCAGTGGATAGAGCATCAGCCTGTGGACCAAAGGGTCCCGAGTTTGATTCCAGTCAGGGGCACATACCTTGGTTGCAGGCTCTTCCCCAGCATGGGCCCCGGTCAGGGCCCGTGCAGGAAGCAACCAATGGATGTGTGTCTCTCACATCGATGTTTCTCTCTGTCTCTCCCTCTCTCTTCCACTCTCTAAAAATCAATGGAACACTATCCTCAGGTGAGAATTAACAAACAAATAAATAAATAAATAAACAAACAAACAAAAAAGAAAAAGCAGCAGCAGCAGCAGCATTTAGGTAGCTCCAATGTAGCATTTGAATTTTTGTGTAATTTCAACAGAAATGAAGTACAATCTGGCTTGACCAAGCAGAAATGCACTGAGTGTATAACTGGACTCTGTTAACATGATAGCAATTCCCCACACTGTGTCCTGTAGATGTGTTAGGCCATATATTTTTTGAGTTTTTTTATTTCATTGTTATACATTTCCTACTTGCTTGATTAAAGAAAGAAATGGGCTTTGGGTGAGTAATCCCAACATATCCCATATGGCTCTGAACAAATGGCTGCTGGCTTCCTGACATTCCTTTTGTGCAGATGTTCCTTCACACACAAAAATTGCTTAATGGACAGGAGAAGAATCAAATGGACAAACATTGGCAACTCAAACAGAAACTCAGATGACGGCTCAAAGTGGATAATGAGGTTTGGTCTGCAGAACAGCCGAAAGCCATCTGCTTAAAGACATGCCTGCAGATTCCAGGGGCCAACTTCTTAGAACACTACTAAGACTCCAACAACTCTCAAAAAGGATGAGAGTCAAGTAAAGGTAGTAAGAAGGAAGGGTCTCAATTCAAGTCAAAAAACAAATAAACCAAAGTAGGTTGTAATCTTCAACAGAATAAGGAAATACACATTTAGCTCCTGATAGCCTAGGTCTAATCCTTTTTCACTCTTTTTATTTTCCCCTTCGGACCCCAAAGGGCTGCTGAGAATTTTTAAGTAACAATGCTGGGCCCAGAAGCCTAAAATACCAGGAAGAGTAATGTATTTTCTCCATAAGCTATCCGTAGTCTGGTACGGAGTATAAAGTAGGGTTGAATGTAACCATTGCAGGAGGGATCAGTGAAACCAGGTGGTTTCCAAAGATGGATATTAATTGGGCCCATTTAACAGCCGTCCTGACGTTAAGATTGGTTGATTAGAGTGTAGATGACCTAAGTGACACAGAATGGATGACCTACAAGGGAACCCAAAGATAGGGGTTTGACTTGGGCTAACGCTGAGGTATAGATTTGAGTGCATGTTTTTATTTAGAAGGTGATCCCAGGCAGCTCAAGTAGAGAAATGGGGAAGTGAGACAACCATGGAGGAAAGCCAATAGAAGGTATGTTGATGAGCAGATTGATTCTATGGGCAATGGGTCAATCCCAGTGGGAGATCCTAAAAGATTACATAGAGTAAGTCTTGGTGTTGTCCCATGTGAAGCGCGAGGAGCTGGGGTGTTTATCTATTGATGGCTAAAGGCTGTTCCTGGGGATATTAACTCCCCAGCATTTCTCCTCTTTAGGGGTCCAGCACACTCCTTCAGTTGGAGAAAGTCTCAGGCAGCCAGCCAGTCCTTGGTTCTTACCCATAGAAAACACAGGAACAGTAAATGCTGAGTTGAACATGGACCCTGCACCTACAGCATCTGCTACATGGTTCTTAAGTTTTTTTTGTTATCAACCATATGGAGAATTTGATTAAAGTTATGGAACCTCTCACCAGAAAAAAAAAAAGATTACATATATATAAGTGATTTTGCCTTTGATTTACTAGGATTTAAAAGTTCTACCTGAGGTGTCAAAGAATCCCTGTCTTTGGGGATCTATACTGATCTATAGAAAAAGTTTACCGTGTCTTAACTTGCTCGAAAGTGAATACAGGGAGTAGGGGAGAAAATATTGTGAGATCTGAATGATAGAGTCCACAGTTATATTGAAATACCATGTTCTTAATGGAGGAATGGATGACATTGTTATCAGAACTCAGAGATATGAAGGAGGGAGGTGTTCTTGTAGCAGATGGTATAACTAAAACATGATTATAAAAGTGCTATGCCAGAGATAGACCTAGAGACTGAAGGATAGTGTTGCCAGAAATTAAATGTTTGTGTCCTTCCCAATATTTACATGTTGAAATCCTAACCACCAATGTGAATGTATTGGAGGTGGGGCCTTTGGGATATGATTAGGTCATGGGGGTTGAACCCTCATGAACAGAATTAGTGCCTTTATAAAAGAGACCCCAGCCCTGGCCAGTGTGGCTTGGCTGGGCATTGTCCAGTGTGCTGAAAGGTTGCCAGTTCAATTCTCAGTCAGGACACATGCCTGGGTTGTAGGCTCAATCCCCAGTAGTGGGTATGCAGGAGGCAGCCAATCTTATTTCACTTTCACATTGATGTTTCTCTCTGTCCCTCCCTCTCCCTTCCTCTCTCTTTAAAATTTAATTAAAAATATTTTTAAAAGACCCCAGAGTACACCTGAAACTAATATTGAATGTCAACTGTAATTGAAAAAATAAAAAATAGTAATAAAAAAAATAAGAGACCCAAGAGAGCCTCTTTCTTAGCTGTTTCCACCATGTGAGGACACAGTGAGAAGGAGGCCATCTGTGAACTGGAAAGCAGGCCCTCACCAGATACGGAATCTGCCACTGCCTTGATCTCGGACTTCCCAGTCTCCAGAATGGTTTGTTACGTAAGCCCCCAGTCTATGCTATTTTTGTTATGGCATCTCAAACAAACTAGGAAGTATCTTCCCAAATTGGGTGAATTGTGAACCTTGATTTGATTCCAGTAAGGCCATCGAAGATTCCTATAGGAATCACAATAGCCTGTTTTATTTTACATTTTGAAACATATTGTCTTATTTACTTCTAGTGTATCTTAGTAATTGTTTAAAATTACTCATTATTGCCCGGCCGCAGTGGCTCAGTGGTTGGGCAGCAACCTATCAACCAGGAGGTCACGGTTCGATTCCCAGTCAGGGCACATGCCTGGGCTGCAAGCTTGAGGTAGGAGGCAGCGGATCAATGATTCTCTCTCATCATTGATGTTTCTATCTCTCTCTCCATCTCCACTCCTCTCTGAAATCAATAAAAATATATTAAAAATAAATGAAATTACTCATTATCATAAAATTATTATAAAATCAATATATGTATATTCTAAAGAATGTATGCAATACAGAAAAGTATAAAAATGAAAGTGAAAAAATAATCACATTCTTTCATTAATATGTAACACAGTAGCGAACCTCACTTAAGACATTTTTCAGACTTGTATGCATGCATATAAGCATAATCAATGGACACAAACAATAGGGGGGTGAGGGCATGTGCTGGGGGGTGGAGTGGCCGGGGAGAGGTCAATGTGGGGGAAAGGAGACATAGGTAATACTTTAAACAATAAAGAATTTAAATTTTTAAAAAAGATGTTTTTCAGTTAAAGGAAGAAGAGTGAAAGATAAACTTTATAAATGTGATAATAATATAAATCTTATTTCTAAATACAATTTAATATACACTATAAGAAACAAGTGAAACAAAAGAAATTATGGAAATTAAAAATCAGGACATAGTTCTTCACTACAGTAGACAATCGTTTCTAAAAGATTCCTCTTAGGTTAACAATTTATGAAAAATACAATGAGATTGGAGTCATGTTTATTTTTTAAATAAAATCTTTACAGCTTAGCAGATAGTAATTAACATCCTGCTGAGAAAAAATGTAGGACCTCAGTCAGCACTCCTGCAGTTCCTCTCAATGTTGTTTTTTACATTATTTTTATTATAGTTTACACACTGTATAATTTTTTCACATTTATTTTTCCAGTCAATAGCAAAATTTCTGTAGTAACTTAATATCATTTCTTTAACAGTCATTACTTTTTTTCACCACAATTTCTGTTTCCGAATTCTTTGCTTTAATCTCTTTATTGGTTGTATACTCTGAACAAGTAGTTCTTTTAATGGCTCTTGCATTGCCTAATGTTTTCAATTTATGAAAATATCTACTTGTTCCTTTTTTTCTTGAACAATATCTTGTTTGAATAATTATTCTTGGGTTACACTGTATATTAGTTTTGGTCCCCACAGTATTTCCCCTTTTGAGGATTGTTTTAATTATCTATTGCTGTGTAACAAATCCCTAGAGATTTTTGCCACTTACAACAAACCTTTGTTATCGTTCGGTTTCTGCGGGTCCGGAATCTGAGAGCGGCTTGGCTGTGAGGGTCTACTTAGTTATCTCACGATAACCTGTTCAAGTTATGGGCGAGGGCTGAAGTCATCTCCAGGGCTGACAGAGCCTACATCTGCTCCCAAGATGGCTCACTCACGTGGTTGCTGGTGAGAGGCTGTTTCTCCCTGGCTGGTGGCAGAAGACTTCAGTACCTCATCTCCTTGGGCCTTCCTTGCATAGCAGCTGGCTTACCTCAGAATGAATGGTCCAAGAGCGTGGGATTGCAACCAGCACAGAAGCTGCAGTACCTTTTGTTTCTTGCAAAAAAACTTGGTTTCTATTTGGTCCAAAGGCATGGGAGAGGGCTCCAGGGTGGTTGAAAGTCTGCCTAGTGGTTTCAGGGAGATGCTCAGGCAGAATCCAGAATCAGGGGGATACAGAGGGGTCCCTCATAGGCCTCTGGGTACATGCCTGGGTTGTAGGCTTGATCCCCAGCTGGGGGCATGCAGGAGGCAGCCGATCAATGATTCTCTCTCATCATTGATTTTTCTATCTCTCTCTCCCTCTCTCTTCCTCTCTGAAATCAATAAAAATATATATTTTTTGCAAAAAAAAGAAAGAAAAGAAAAATTCACATTAGATATGTTTAAATGTTCTTTCTTCAATTTTCTTAAATTTCTACAAAGGGTCCACTGCCACCCCACTCCCACTCCCCCTCAGCACCTCTTGCCACATGGAAGTTTGTCTGACTCACTGACACAACAGAAATTAATATCCCGTCAGTGACACTATGTTCCCTCCTTCCTTAGCAATAGCATCTCCAGAGAAATAGAAAAACAAAAGCTCATGAAATCAGCCACAGTTTATTTTTATATGCAAAAAGGTTTACATAAAAGTGAAATTAGAATGCTCAGAAGTGACAAGAATGCTTTTTGTTGTTGTTGTTAATCCTCACCCAAGGATATTTTTCCCCATTGATTTTTAGAGAGAGTAGAAGGGAGGGGGAAAAAGAGAGAGAGAGAAACATTGATGATAGAGGAACACATCGATTAGTTGTCTTCGGCACGCATCCCGGCAGGGGCCAGGGAGAACCTGCAACCTACATAGGTGCCCTTGACCAGGAATCAAACCCGTGAACCCACGACCCTTCAGTCCATGGGCCTACACTCCAACCACTGAGCCAAACCAGCCCGGGTAAGAATGCCTTTTAATAAAGGGCAATTTCTTAAATCTTCCCAGTGCTTTTGAATCAGGAATGCTTAGTTGACTTAAACCTATACATGTAGGAACAGGTAAGATCACCTTGATAACATGTCTATCCACACAATAGAAAGTTTCTCCTCTACCAGAGATTTACACGTTTCCTAGTCCTTTAAAGCTTGAACTGTGAATTGGGATAATATGTTCTCACTATTAGTAATCTAAAATTAGAAATATCCAATATCCCCATGAATGGCTGAACTAGCTAAGGAGTCACCTTATGGTCCAAGGAAAGCCTTTTTGTGCCCGTGACACCCCTCCCCGCCCCCCTCCCCCCGCCCCCCGACACACACATATTTCACCTTCCTTCTCTTCTTTACTACTGAAGAGAAGTAGTAAATGCATGGCTGATAAAGGTTCTGCTCCCCAGTTGCAATGTATGTTTTGGGGTGGGGGTGGAGGGTGTTTCTTCACAGTGCCAAGCAATTCTCTGACAATAGCTGGGTGTCCCATAATTCAACTCAATTCTGACACTATCTACCCAGAGATTATATCAGATTCCACAGGTTATGGGCTTAGTCCTGCAAGACACCCCCCAACACCCACCAAACCACTTCAGAGGCCAGTAGAAAGACCAGATTATCTATCACCGCTGCCCTTGCTTCTGACAAACTGGCTATAGATTGGGAGGCTCCAATGACCCTTTTCCTGGGTTTAAATTTGTTAGAGCAGACTGGGACGCCAGTGGCAAGTCCAGGTTGTTATATGTATTTCTGTTACTTCTGCCCCACTCGCTATGAATCAGAGGTTCCTTGAGTTCAATTAATTTGAGTGGCTCACAGAACTCAGGAAACCTATTTACTCACTAGATTATGGGCTTACTGCAAAGAATATGAAAGGGTACGAATCAATCATCAGAGGAAGAGATACACAGAGCAAGGTCCCAAATAAAAGAGCTCTGTCCTCATGGAGTTTGGGGCCCAGCACCATGGCACGTGGAAGAGTTCCGGCTCACCAGCCTGGGGGCTCTCTGAGTCCCCTTCTTTTGGACTTTTGTGGAGGCCTCATTACATAGGCATGATTGGTTAAACCACTGGTCATTGGTGATTTATTTAACTTCCGGCCCCACTCCCTTCTCTGGAAATCAGGGGGTGGGACTGGAAGGCCCACCCTTCTATTCGGTTAGTTCTTAACCAGCCCCCATCTTTAGTGGATTTCCAAAAGTCACCTCATTATCATAAGCCCAGTGGTGGTGAAAAAGAAGCTTGTTATAAATAATAAGACACCCATTTTATATTTATGGCTCTAAAGCTTTTCTGACACTTAAAACAAGAGACCAGATATTATAACAAAAGATGTTCCCATTGTTCTTATCACTGAAAAAATTCAAAGAGTCTTGAGAGCTATGAGCCAGGAACCATGAACGCAGACCAAATACATACATAAGAAATAAATGTTGGTCATCTGAATTAACCAAATATGTATACACTAGAGGCCTGGTGCACGAAATTCGTGCACGGGGGGTGTGTCCCTCAGCCCAGCCTGCACCCTCTCCAATCTGGGACCCCTCGAGGGATGTACATTTCTCTCACAATCCAGGACTGCTGGCTCCCAACTGCTCACCTGCCTGCCTTCCTGATTGCCCCTAACCACTCCCCTGCCAGCCTGATTGATGCCTAACTGCTCCCCTGCCAGCCTGTTTGCCCCTAACTGCCCTCCCCTGTGGGCCTGGTCCCCCCCAAGTGCCCTCCCCTGCAGGCCATCTTGTGGCAGCCATCTTGTGTCCACATGGGGGCAGTCATCTTTGACCACATGGGGGCAGCCATCTTGTGTGTTGGAGTGATGATCAATTTGCACACTATTCTTTTATTATATAGGATTAGATAGGATAGAGGCCTGGTACATGGGTGGGGGCCGGCTGGTTTGCCCTGAAGGGTGTCCCAGATCAGGGTGGGGGTTCCCTTGGGGCGTGGGATGGCCTGGGTGAGGGGCCTGTGGTGGTTTTCAGGCCAGCCGCACACCCCAGCAACCCAACTGGAGGCCCTGGTATCTGGGATTTATTTATCTTCTATAATTGAAACTTTGTAGCCTTGAGCGGAGGCCGAGGTAGGCCAGGGCAGGTGGAAAGCTTGGCTTCCTTCATCGCCTGGGGCAACTCAAGCCTCCTGCTCTCTCCATGGCCACAGCCATCTTGGTTGGGTTAATTTGCATGCTTGCTCCTGATTGGCTGGTGGACGTGGCTTGTGGGTGTGGCGGAGGTATGGTCAATTTGCATATTACTCTTTTATTAGATAGGATATACATTTCTCATAAATTACAGTATCACAGCTGATAATTTCCCAAACCCATTCATAAGGTCACCAAAGCCGCCTGGGATCTGTGGTCTCAGGCTCTCCATCCTTGCTGATTCACCACTCCTGCCACTCACTCTTTCAGCTCTAACCAGGGTCCTTCACTCCTACTTTCCATCGAGTCCCCATCCACGTCTCTCCATTCGAGATCCCTCTTCCTTGCCCAAAAGATCTGCCAATTTTCCCTCTCACTTCTTTAAAAACAAAGACAGTCCCATTTCCCTAAAGCTTCAAACAATACTAGTTTCACTTCGTAATGTATGCAACTTGCCCTTAAACTTTCTAGGCTCCATTGTTCCCGGGAAGAGAATCAGGTTTGGCAAAGATGTCTTGGCTCCCAATTGGATGTCTGAGCGAGAAAAGTTGCTGTAAAGCAAATCCCCAAAGAGGCCTTCTCATGAGTGACATTTCACCCTGCCCTACCAGGAAGACAAGAGTCTAAATGGGTGTTTATGGATGTCCTTGGAAAATTAGCCACATTTACAGCATGGTTACAATGAGATTTACAACCAATATAAAAAGCAAACTAGTTCCTCAAAGGAGCGTAATCTAGGTTCGGAAATCTGGATCTTCAGCCAGGTCGTCTCTCTTTCTGGCATCTCCACGTGGATGTCCCTCAGGTGCCAGAAACCTAACATTTACACTCCACTAAACCTGCTTGTCCTCTATTCCCTACTTAGTTAATAGCACCCTTATCCACTGATTGCCCAAACCTAGAAACCTGAGAAGGCTTTGATTGTTTTCTGTTCCTCTTTGTCTACATCCAACTGGTCTCAAATCCTGCTAGTTCTTCCTCCGAAATATCGCCCAAACCTCTCTCACCGCCACAACTTGAGTTCAGAACCCATCAGCTTTTACTATAACTGTGACAATAATTTCTTCAATGATCTCCTTCCTTTTGTTTTGTCCTTCTCTCATCAGATCCATCCTTGTTACTGCCTCTACAGGCTTTTTCCCCCTAAAACACAGATGGGATTGTTATTAAACAACAACAACAACACACACACACCTTGGTTGCCCTATTCTGTTAAATCAAAAGGCCTGACTTCGAAGAAGAAGGACTCTTGCCCAGTGTGTGTTATACTTGACCAACCAGTTGGCACATCTGAGGCTTTTGCTGGCAGCAACTCTCTAGGAGTCTCAGCTGTGAAGCATCCAATAAGGCCAGGAAATAGGTAAGTCAAATGCATAGTCTTCTCTCAGGCTTCCTCAGATGCCCTAGAAAAATCCCTCCTGACTATTCAAGTTAATGTGAAGGTGCCTGGAAACCATATATAAAGAGAGAAGCCCATTTTTTCAAGTTGGAACTCCTGTTATAGAAATAACCACTGGCTTTCCTGTCTAGTCTCACATTTCTAAAGACCAGACATAAATTTTGTAGTAAGTTGCAGAAGCTCCCCTTAACTACAGTTTTTCTGAGCTCTATTCCTTTCACTATTTTCCTAATTTGTCTCTTTTCATCTTACTAGAGTTTTAAGCGTTGGGGTTTTAATTAAATTATTAAGGCATTTTATATATTTTCCAATTCAAACATGTAAGAATAATCATGTAAAATGCCAACCATCTTCTTTCTGATTATAATTCCAAGTTGAAGCTCAGGATTTGGGTTCACATGCTAAAAGAACACCTTTCCTAAAATCTGAATTAGCTCAGTCAACAAATACGTTTTGAGCCCATATCCAGCATCACACACTACACTAGATGCTGTGGCTACCATAGTAAGGAAAAACATATATGTTCCCTGCCTCCATGGAGCCTACAATTGGGTGAGTGGGATAGGCATTAGTCAAACAATCAAATAACACATACAGATATAAAATTGCAGCTGTGGCAAGTGGCCTGAGGGGGGTGCCTGGTACTTTGAGAAACTGTAATTCTGGGATTTGATCTAATCAGAGTTCTCTTAGGAAGGGACATTCAATCTGAAATGGGAAGGATGGCTAGGAGATACTCACTTGAGAAGGTCAAGTATTCCAGGCAGAGGAGACAGCATCTGTAAAGTGGCTGTAGCTACAAAAGGGGTTAGGGAGTATGAAATGAGCTTGGGGAGGTGCATAAGAGCTAAATTCTTCGTAGTTAAGAAGTACTATCCTTATGGTGAACACAACTGAAGCCCCTGAAGAGCATATCTACATGAGGAGGGAATATATGCCACCCATTATGGTTTAATCCAAAGAAAGGAGGACTTACTTATTCTGAATTCCATCTCTGATTCCTGAAATGCCTTGTTAACACCTTAACGCCTCTATGACTGTAGTTTCCTAACCCATTTACCTCAATGCACGTCATCTTGAGTTTTGTGGAGATATTTTAAGGAACAGTGAGTCATAATTGCTGAGTCCTTTCAACTCCTTGGATGAAAGATGTGCGGTCTGTAAATGTAAAGCGTTGTTATTACCTATCGGACAGAAAGCTGTCTCCAGCCAAAAAGAAACCAGCAAGATGTAAAGTATATGGAGGCTCCACCCACTTCTGTAATATTTAAGCTTGTAACCTGGGTGTAAGTTAAATGGGTTTAATGCTGGGTATGCACAGTATCTTTGATCTAAAACGCCCAGAGCACGATGCAAACATTGTCATCTATTCTCAAGCACCCTCTGTGCACATCACAAACACCAGCCATTATAATTCTTCCTTCTGAGGACTATGATAGAGTTCAGAGTTTAATTTTCTTTCTAAAGGTTACCACCAAAGTTAGCGTAAAATCCCAGAAAGAGGATACACTCTCGGGGTTGATTCTCCAGTCCTATTTCTTTCCATTCAAACAAGAAAACAAAAACCTCAAAGCCAAATACAAGCTATGGAACTGTGGAGATGAAGGAAGAGCTTAAATTTTATAAGCAACAAACTTGTATTGCTAGGTAAATATCTGTCTCTTTCTCATCTTTAGTACAGGGCAAATTTGGTATTTTGTAGGTTGTTTTGATTTAAGAAGAAAAGTACAGCAAAGATACCAGAGATGAAGATTCCCTAAGGATAGGAACTTTTGGCAAAAGAGGTGAAATAGAGACAGAGATGAGAGGGAAATTTTTAAGTTCACTTCTTTCCTTCCCTTTCAAAGGTAACCCTTAATATTGCTGGTATCACTACAACAACTTATACTAGGGTGGAGAGAGGGAGGGAGACAAACAATGCTCAGAGCCAACGTATCCAGAGCCTGTAAAAATGTTTTCACTTCTTTTAAAATCCAAAGAAATAATATGATCCAGCGTGGATTAAATGTGTCTTTACACTAACACTAGTAAAAGGCAATTTTAAATATTTTTTGAGATGACAGAGATCCACAAATGCAAAAGTACCTAGGGCCCCTGAAGTCAGAACGCTGCTCTGAAAAGGCCTTAGTGTAGATATTGGCAGGAGAACTTGTTGAGAAAATCCTTGACAAATTGGTTATTCTACCTAGATATTATGGAATCTCACAAAAGCAACTAAATATAATATTTTCCAAGTGATTAACAAACTGAGTGGAGCAAGCTAAGTGAAAAAACCTGGAGGGGAGGCGGGCAAGAAAGGGAGACGTGGTTTGATTTCTCCAGACCAGTGGTCGGCAAACTCGTTAGTCAACAGAGCCAAATATCAACAGTACAACGATTGAAATTCCTTTTGAGAGCCAAATTTTTTAAAACTAAACTTCTTCTAACGCCACTTCTTCAAAATAGACTCGCCCAGGCCCTGGTATTTTGTGGAAGAGCCACACGTTCAAGGGGCCAAAGAGCCGCATGTGGCTCGCGAGCCACAGTTTGCCGACCACGGCTCTAGACAGCGCATCTACAGAGCACGGGAGTACGCTTTTACATAAGAGGGCTGTTGAAGAGAGGAGAGCGATGAACCTCATTTGAGAATTTACAAGGACAAGCCCTCCCTCATGCTGGTTTCTGATCCAAATTTACATTAACTGTGTAATCTGAGAAACTTAATGTCAAGAATTACTTTCAAGCCGAAACCGGTTTGGCTCAGTGGATAGAGCGTCGGCCTGCGGACTGAAGGGTCCCAGGTTCGATTCCGGTCAAGGGCACGTACCTTGGTTGCAGGCACATCCCCAGTAGGAGGTGTGCAGGAGGCAGCTGATCGATGTTTCTCTCTTATCGATGTTTCTAGCTCTCTATCCCTCTCCCTTCCTCTCTGTAAAAAATCAATAAAATATATATTAAAAAAAAGAATTACTTTCAAGTTTTTCTGAATTGGTAGAGACCCCTAGGACCCTAGCAGAAGGACATACGCATTCTCCCTCAAGAAAAGCACTTAAACCCCTTATGTAATTTACACAGACACAGTTCCACAAATATGAGCTTATGAGAAAAAATAAAACACAAGAGAAAGGAAGCCTAAAATAAGCAAGAATCTGCATTAAAAAAATAAAATCAGATACAAAGATTTCAAATTATGTAATTACTGCACACATAATATATATCAAGTGTGTTTATTATATTTACAGAAATATAAGAGATCATTGGGATTATAAGAAGAAAAGAACCAAGCAGATGTAAAAAAAAAATAATTAAATATCTACACATAGATATGGATATGCCACATGCCTATCCATTGCTTCCAAAACTTTCCTCCCAACCTCATTATTTTATTATTGTTGTTGTTATTTGTGTTATGAACACAAACATAAGACCTATCCTCAGAAAAATTTTAACTATGCTGTATAGTATTGTTAACTATAGGCACTATGTTGTACAGTAGATCTTTAGGATTTATTCACTTCGTATAACTTTGACTCCCCTATTCCTCCCCCCGTAACTCCCACCACTGTCCTTGTCAATTACCATTCCACACACTGCTTCTTTAACTTTGATTATTTATTTTATTTTTTATATATTCTTATTAATTTCAGAGAGGAAGGGGGAGGGAGAGAGAGAGAGATAGAAACATTAATGATGAGAGAGAACTGAGCCAGGCCCAGCCAGGGTAACTTTGATTATTTTAGATTTTTCATATATGTAAGAGGTAACATGTAATATTACCTTCTCTGTCTGGCTTATTTCACTTAACATAGTGAAATGGTTATATACATTAAATATGTACAGCTCTTTGTATGCCAATCATACCTCAATAAAGTGTTTTTTAAATAAAAAATGTATAAAGGAAAAAAATAATTGTAATTAAAAACCACTTGGAGCTGGGCCAGCATGGCTCAGTGGTTGAGCATTGACCTATGAACCAAGGAGGTCATGGTTTGATTCCCAGTCAGGGTACATGTCAGGGTTTCGGGCTCTATCCCCAGTGTGGGGTGTGCAGAAGGCAGCCAATCAATGATTCTCTCTCATCATTGACTATAGGCCCGGTGCACGAAATTCATGCATAGGTAGGATCCCTAGGCCTGGCCCCGCTGATCGGGGCCTTCTGGCTGCCTGCCGTGGAGCCTTCCTTCATTCCACGCTGCTCCCCTGGTGGTCAGTGCACGTCATAGCGAGTGATCGAACTACTGTTCTCCTGGTCGAACTCCCGAGGGGACACTTTGCATATTAGCCTTTTATATATATAGAAGATGTTTCTATCTCTCTCTCTCTCTCATTTCCTTTCTGAAATCAATAAAAATATGTTTTTTTAAAAAACACAAAACCATTTGGAGAACTAAGTAGTAGATAACACAACTGAAGAGCAAAGTTATTAACTGACAGATAAAACTAAAAAATATGACCAGAATATCAAATACAGGTACATGAAAAATATGAGAATAAGATGTGAAGGACAAAATGAGAAGGTATAACATACATCTAATTAGCATCTCAGAGGTGTTAATAAAATATGGGAAAAGCAACATTGAACAAGAATTTGAATACTATGATTTTTTTCCAGAATTGAGGGATGACAGGGATTCTTTCAGGCTCAGGAAATCCTTGGCTAGAAAAATAAAAATATATTTCAACCTAGACACATTGTATTGAAATTGAACAACAAATCAGAGAGATCTTTTAAAAATAGCCAGATAGAAGGATTATTAGACTGCCTTCTTTGGGGCAGCAAATGAAGCCATTATAGACTGGAATAGTATTTTGAAAGCATTGATAGAAAAGACCATTAAGCCCCAAATGCTATACCAAGAACTCTACCTTTTAAGAATGAGGGGCAAGTTAAAAATAGATACTTTTTTATACACTGAAATCAAGTTTACTTTAAAGAGATACTTAGTAAGGGAATTTGTGAAGAACACACTTCTGGAAGGAGGCAAATCATCCCAGAAGTAGTTTGAGATGCAAGAGAAAATGGTGAACAAAGATATGTAGACAAACCTAATTAAACATTGGTATATATTTTTAAAATGTATAACTTATAAGATGATCAGAACAAAAACACTGAATTACAATAAAAATTAGGAGAGGGATTTCATAGGAGTTAAACCGGTCTAGGATCCTTGTATTAATCAAGAGCAAAGTAAAGATGTTAGTTTTCTTCATATTTCTAAACTTTTATATGCATGGGGACATTGTATCCTCATTGAGGGCAGATTTTAAAAATAAAGGTGGGGACTTAAACACATGCCTCTACTCCTCCCCAAAACCACATTAAAATGACAGTAAATGAATTTTTAAAGGCCTTCTGATACAAGGACAATGATAACAGGACAGGAGATAACAATACCAAATTTTTGGAAACTGGAAAGCAGATGGATGAAAGTTTACTGACTGTACTTAAGAAAGCTGAGTTCTAAGCCCTGAGCGGTCCAAATGAACCTTCAAAGATTTTCAGGATTTGGTGGCATCAGGCCCATTTGAGAGGGGAATGATGGTGGGGCTAAAAACAGGGCGATTGGTTCAAAGTTAGTTTAAAAAGAAGTTAAACACTGAGATCCCACATTTATCCCTCTGCAAGATGGCGTAAGACTGGAGCTAAACCAAGGTCTTTGGACAGGAGATATCAAGCAGGCTTAGGGTGGGAATACTATTATATATATAAGGATTTATCTACTACAGTTCTTTTCCAACCCTTCTTCTAGAAAGCTGGCTACCTAGGTTTAAGCCCGAATGTTGGACTTTTATAAAAGTAATTTTATTTGGCATCTCCCCAAACTGACCCAACCTGAGACCATGATTGAAAGTATCACCTCCACAATTCAGAACTTTCAACATGCTTCCAATATGTTTCTTATTTTCTGTTCTATTTTAATCTTTAAGCAGAAAAATCATGAATTAGCAGACATTGGAGGAAAGCAACTGGTATGAAGTGACAAAGATCAAAACAAAGAAGAAAGCAACTAGAAGGAACATTATTCTTGGATAAGAGCATTTTATTTATGTATATATATATTTTATTTCAAAGAAGAAGAAAGATAGAAACATCAATGATGAGAGGGAATTATTGATCGGCTACTTCCTGCATACCCCCCATTGGGGATCTAACACACAACCCAGGCATGTGCCCTTGACAGGAATAGAACCCCGGGATGCTTCAGTCTGCAGGCTGATGCTCTATCCACTGAGCCAAACCAGCTAGGGCAGATAAGAGCATTTTATTTTTTTTAATTTTTTTAAAAATATATTTTATTGATTTTTTACAGAGAGGAAAGGAGGGATAGAGAGCTAGAAACATCAATGAGAGAGAAACATCGACCAGCTGCCTCCTGCACACCTCCCACTGGGGATGTGCCCGCAACCAAGGTACATGCCCTTGACCAGAATCGAACCTGGGACCCTTCAGTCCGCAGGCCGACGCTCTATCCACTGAGCCAAACCGGTTTCGGCCAGATAAGAGCATTTTAAAAGGCCATCAATAAAATCCTCAGTTTTGGTCTATATAAACATCACTTTTGCGTATTCATTTTGGAATCTACATTATTAAAGAACTGAAAAAATTCTGGGTCACTGGCTAAGGGTTGATTTATAAATATACCTGCCATAAACTAAAAATGTATGTATTTACAAGTTCATTTGCTTAGGCGTAAAAAGAGGACTTGGATGGTATTAACCCATAAAACCAATGTTCTTGGTAATATAAGTAGAACACACTTGTGAGAAACCTTCATTTCTTGTGAAGAACAGCACTATCATTTTCTAGAAAATATGAAAATCATCAGTGTCAGGTATGAAAGTTTCTCGCTTCTCATACCTTCATATTCCAGGCTGAGAAGAGGTGAAAAATCCTTTAATTCTTAAGTGCAAGCCAACTTCTGAATGTAATCAGAACCTGGATCACCTGTGGGTGTGTTGAAAAATCCGTTACTGCTGAGAAATCTTTAGAAGGACAGAGTTATTTACGTCTCTGTAATTATCACCTTCCGATGGCCAGGAATCAGCTTTCTGTTGGTTTAGCGGCTATACAACGTGCAGTGCTTGGTGTTTTACTAAGACAGGGTAATTCATTTAATGAGTGCTATTTCTTTTGTTTTGTTTTTGATGTTAATCCTCACCAGAGGACATTTTTTTCCATTGATTTTTAGAGTGGAAGGGAAGGAGGGAGGGGGGGAGAAAGAGAAAAACATAAATGTGAGAGCGGTTGCCTGCCGTAAGTGCCCTGACTGGGGCCAGGGATGGAACGTGCAACCTAGGTACATGCCCTAGCCCTGGAATTGAACCCAAGACCCTTCCATGCTCGGACCAACAATCTAACCATTGAGCTTCACTGGCCAGGGCTCTGTGTGCTATTTCTTAGCTTGGTTTGAGGATACCAAACCATCAATAATGTATCTTCCAGAATTAATGAAATTATTTCATTACAATTTCCAAGAGACATCATTTCTAAGCTGATAACAGCTTACAAAGGCTTTTTAAGGTAGCACTGAAGAAGTTTCAGATAACTGCATAATTTTAGCTACTGCTTACATGAACTAATGTAGTCACAAACCAAAGATGTGTTCATTAATCTGAAGTATAAGACAGTAATTTTGCAAAATACACATTTTCAGTACATTCTAAAAAGATAAATTAAGATGTAATAATTTGTGAGTTATTGCATGGATATTTTTTCGATATACTAATACAGGGGTTGGCAAAAGTAGGTTTACAGTTTGAATGGTATGTGAAACAGATTATTATTTTTTCTTATTATTTTTTCAAAAATATATGTATTTTATTGATTTCAGAGAGGAAAGGAGAGGGAGAGAGAGAGAGAGAGAAACATCGAGGATGAGAGAGAATCATTGATCAGTTGCCTCCTGCATGCTTCACACAGGATGGAGCCGGCAACCTGGGCACATGCCCTGACCAGGAATCAAACCGTGACCTCCTGGTTCATAGGCTGATACTCAACCACTGAGCCACACCAGCCCAGCAAACAGTTTATTCTTGTATTATTTTATTCATTATTGTATTTTCCATAAGAACAGTATAAACCTACTTTTGCCCACCCTCTATATGAATTGAATATATTCAATTCAACAAATACTAGGGAACCTACTATAATGGGCTGTGCTTCCAAGAATGACAAAGATAAATAATGTGCCTTTTTGGCCTCCTGGAAATATTCAGAGTAAGAGAAGTGATTGAAAGCTATGAGAATGCTTACCACAAAAGGAGCCCAAAGATAGGACTGTGTGTGTGTGTTTTAAAGTACCAGAGCAAAAGGATTAAGATGAGAATCCTAGGTGATCTGTAAATATTTCCTCTAATAAATGGTTGAGATGATCCCTGAAAGATGTTTAAGGAGGAGACACTCAGAATAGTAACTTTATAGCAAATGTGTGCTTCTTTGAAGTAAATTAATACTAGAAAAGTTTCCATAAAACAGTCTGAAATAGATATGAGCAACTTTAATACTTAATCTCTAATTTCATAAAGCATAATGTCATAAAATTTCAAGTTACATATATTTTATACCTTCGATTATATCCAGTAGAATTCCTATTTCCTCAACTAACAGCAAGTCCCTAATGGTTACCCTGGACTCTCTCGCCTTACATCAGCCAGGATTCCACTGGAGAGACGTTAAATCAGGATCTCTAGAGTGGGGCTCAGGCATTGCTATTTTTGTGGACGTCCTCAAGATAATTTTAATGTGCAGTCAGGGTTGCAAACCACCAGGCTAAATTGCAGTTAGGCAATTTTGGTCTTCCTGATAGCTGACTTCTCTTTTCTGGTTCAATAAATAAGAATGTTCCAATATTATTTTTATTAGCTTCCACTTTACGAAGTATTTACTATTGTGCCAGGCACGGTGCCAAGCATTCTTTTCTTTTCATTATCTCATCTAACTTTCCTAGCTGCCACTGTGGTAGGAGCTAACTTTCTAAGTAACTTGCCCAGTGACTGCCCCGTTTCGGAGCCCAGGAAATTACCCACGCGCAACGTTGCTTCTCTCCTGATGTGGAACTGCTGGGAACACCAATGTCCCAGCAGCTATAGACAAACGTTATCTGAAAATAGCAACTGAGAACAGGTGGCAACGTGAGATAGGAACACGTAGGGAGCACGCCGGGAGCTAGAAGCGACAGTGCAGGGTTGACCTGGCAACTCAACAGGCCCAGTTCCCGGGCCCTCCGACCCTCCGGCCCCAAGCCTTTGAACCACCCTTCCTTAGCCCCACTCCTCAAGCTCACTAGTCTCTGTTGGCCCATTTCAGGGCTGGAACAACCTTGAAATACCAGGCGGGGAAAGCCAGTCTGGGTACTTCTCCAATCCGTAGCTGCAAAAGCCTTCCCGAGCCTTCTCTATCAACCCACCCAACTCCCGGAGCCGGGAACAAATGCTGGGGCTGCCCAGTTCGCTTCCCAGAGCCTCAGGCGAGAGCTCCCGCCCCACAGCGAAGCACCAGAGGTGGGACGCGTGGCCGGAGGCGCCCAACCCGCTCCTGCCCGAGGGGGCGGGGAAGGGTGAAGGCAGGAGCGGCGCTTTAGATCCCCGGGCGGGCGGGCGAGTGTGGCGCGCGGTCGCCTCTGCAGCAAGGGCGTGACCACCGTGCAGCTGTCTGGGGAGAGGGGCCGGCCCCACCCTGGTGCACAAATCCCGATTATCCCGATTTCACCGAAGGTACGGAGGCGGGTGCCGCGGCTCAGGCTGGGGCGCGTGGCTGCCAGCGCCCCTTTACGCCCAGCGCTGCAGACCCGGGAGTTCCCGGTTGGAGCAGATCGGGTGCAGCCCGAGCGCCGCACGCAGCACCCGGTTGCCATGGCAACCCCACGCGCCCGGCGGAGCTCGCCGGCGCCGCGGGACTCGGCCGCGGCCGGAAGTGACGCGTTTCACCTGCGGAGCGAGGGCGGGGTGGCGCGGAGGTGCAGAGGTGCCGCAGCTGGCAGCCAGTCGGGAGCGCGCGAGGCGCCGGGAGACCCGCAGCCCCGGCCGCAGCCCCTACCCCTGCAGTCGCCGCGCACGGCCCGGCCGCCACCATGGCGCTTCTGCGGTGCTTCCTGCTCCTGTGCGGAGTCGCTGGTGAGTGGAGGCGGTGCGGTGCCTACTGTCCCCATTGCCCGGCCAGCCCCGGGGCGCTCGTGCCTGCGGCCACCCGGGAACAATGAGGCGTGGGGGAGGGGGAGGGCGCGATTTGGGGGCGCTGCGGCACGGGTGGCCGTGCGAGTGGAACCGCACCGGGTGATTTTGCCGGGCTGGGTGCGCGAGCGGAGAAGGTGGAGGGGCTCCGGAGGGAGCCATGCGGGGGCGTGGGGTGTCTGGCGAGGGGGCGGCGTTGGCGGAGTGGGGATCCGAGCCCCAGGATGAGGGGCACGGTGGAGGGGCTCCCGGGGCGCGCCGCGGGTGGGTGGGCGCGGCGCGCTGGGTCTGCGCCCGGCATTGCTCCCGCTCCGTTCTTTGTGGCCGGTGCGGGCTCTGCTTTATTTGCTCGTGCCCTTCCCTCGTTGGCGGCCGTGTCGTGTCCGTCCAGGATTACCCGATTTCAAAAGCCCAGGGCGGCGAGTGTTCAGGTGTGGAAGCGTCCAACCGGGGAGACCGAATTACAAACGCCATGATTAAATGGACACTGAGCCCGAGATCGTCCAAGGTGGTTCTTCTAGGAAAGAGGCGCTGAATGCACGGGACCCAGCGTCCTCGGGCTGGTCCCCGAGGCGAGCCCGGCGCGCGCTGTGCACTGGGCGGTCACTCCTCGGAGTAGACGGTGGGAAATCAAAAGTAGGTTCCTGCAAAAATGCAGTCTTGCTCTCCGCAGTCTCGGGGCAAAGTGCATAGGGAAATTCATAACCTCATGATCAACCTCATTTTGAAGATAAGATGGGATGATGACTAGTACAGGCAGTTCCTAAAGGATTTGCCAAGTATATTTTTCAGCTGTGCCTTTCTTGGGACGGAAAAGAGAAGAGGGCATTTTAAAAATTGTGTACCATTAGGAAACATCATTAATTGGTCCTGGAAAGCGCGGATCTATTTCCTTGTCGGGGTTTTAACCAACTGATGTTGTCAAAATAAGCATTTGTCTCATTTTGTAACCAAATGATTCATTTTTTTTAAAAAAAAATTATGGGTGGGACCCTAGGAGACACACGTTGTGTAGCCTCTGGAAGGATAATTTTTGTAAGTGCTCAAAAGCAGGATCAGGTGGCCTTTTCTGTTGGGATGGCTCTCTACTTCCTGTTGAAATGTTAATTCCATTGTTGGATGCCACAGCTGTGAGCATTACTCATGGGATCCACCTTCTATTAACAAGTCTAATCTTCGTTGTGAGTCTATAGCACTACCCCCACCTTTTTGATACATATCATTTAGCCTTGGCTGAAATTTCCAAAGTAGAGCTTTTCTGGAAAAGATGAAGGGTCAGTAACCAGTTTCCATGGTCCATTCCCATTTTTGTTTTGTCAAGGGCTAAACTGAAGTTGAAGCTGAGCACACGGTGTTTGTGTTCTCTGTGGGGGAAAAGATATTTTAGGCTGCATCTAAACCAGAAAAGTAGAAGAACAAACCATGCGGGAGAATATTTTTTTCAGGGGTATTTGGATAATTGGATTTTTCTGGATGCCTCACTTTGATAGGCACAATCACAAACAAGGGTATTTTGACACACAGGCCATTCTGCTCATCAAGTGTACAGTAGGGTACTGCGAACATCTAGCTAAACTGGACAACTATTTTTTTTTTTTTTTTAATCCTCACCGGAGGATATTTTTCCATTAATTTTTTTTAGAGAGTGTGTAAGAGAGGGAAAGACAGAGGAACATCTGTGTGAGAGAAACACATCGATTGGTTGCCGGGCGGGGGAGGAGTCTGCAACCACAGTATGTGCCCTTGACTGGAATTGAACTCAGGACCCTTCATTCCGGGGGGCAGATGCTCTATCCACTGAACCAAACCAACGAGGGCCAGACAACTATTTTTAATTTTAATTTTCCAGCATAGGAGACAACTCAAAAACTATGTAACTGATGTATGGTTTTGGGTATTTCTTCAGCTACTTCTTGCCACTTCAGGAATTTATTAAGAACTCGGGTTGAGTGGTAGCATAATCCTGCAGTTGGCAAAACAAGGTGGGGACTGAATATGTTTTAAAAATTGCAGTGCGGTGAGTGGTAGAGCTTCCTCTGGAGCTCGCTGTCGCTGCATGGGTTGTAAGGAGTTTGGTGCCATACTCTGGTTGCTGGTAGAACTCCTTTGGATGCATTTTAATTGCCACACTAGCAACAAGTCATACCACAGCACTGGTAGTGGCACTAGTAGTAAAGCAGTAGCAATGGTAATAAAATTAAAGCCTCGATGGAGCAGTTACTAAATACCAGGCTTCACATGTCTATCTAGCAACCTTAGGGGGTATGTAGTATGATGATTCCTGTTGTACAGGTGTGGAAACAGGCACGGAGTGGTTCTGTAACTTGCCAAGATCACACATTTCCTTCTTCATTCTTGCTCTCGTAACTATGCTATTCCGCCTCTAAAAGCAGCTACTTCGCTCTTTTAAACATTTTTTATTGATTGATTTGAGAGAGGGAGAGAAACGTTGATTTGTTGTTCCACTTAGTTATGCATTCATTGGTTGATTCTTGTATGTGCCCTGGCTGGAAATCGAATCCACAACCCTGTATTGGTACAACGCTCTAACTAACTGCGCTTCCGGCCAGGGCATACTTTCTTCTTTGATTACTCTAATCCACATCCTAATTTATATTACTGGTTATTAGTCATTTATTAAGAACGTGCTATTGTCTTGGCTGTGTGCCAAGTATGGAGGTTTTTATTATTAGCCCTTTAAGTCCTTTATCTTTGTTGAAAACGTGAGGATCCAGGGCTTAGTCTGTGTTGCAGACTAATGTGGCTCAGGTCCCGGCAGAGCAGCAGCACCTGGGCGTCTTGTTAAAGCTTGGGTGCTGCTGTGTTCCACCCTGTCAGCGTGAGGGGAACTAAAAATGTACCGGTCGATGATTCTGGTCTCCCAATCACCCGTTAGCCACTTGATGAAGCAGGCCTCTGTCTTCCTCACTCACTTTATGTGTCAAGAATGGGGATCCTACTATCTCAGAGTTATTGAGGAGCCAAGTGAAACATTTCTTTTTTGTTTTCCTGGTGTCTTTTCTTTTACATAAAAAAAATAAATAAATAAAGGATTATTAGATGTGAACTTTATCCCTCCATAGACCTCTCAACATTTACATTCCTGCCATTGTACTGCCTCTTCTTCAAGGGGAGCCACCCTATATTGGCTCCTTCACCTATGTGTTATGGTATCTCCATCAATGACCCATTTATCTCACTGCACCAGGTCAGAGGGCAGGGGCGTTACCTGTGTTGTTTATTGTTAAAGTCCCAGGGTTAGCCTGTGGCTCGTGGCAGATAGCCAGTGTTCAGCAAATGTTGCGTGACTACGTTTTTAACCTCTTTTTGCCAGTAGGCTCATGTATATGATGTAGCTCTCGTCAGTGGCATTTCTCTTTCTCTCCCTTCTCATCCAATGGTCCTTGTAGTGATCCTTTCACTAGCCCTGACCCATTCAGTTATTCTGCTAAAGAAGTTAAGCATCTGCTTTCTCTCTGCTCTCATTGTTCTGTTCCACTTCCCCACCCCACCCCCAGCCCCACCCCAGCTTCAATTGCCAAAGGTAACAATAATGGGTGCCAGATCCATTTATTTTTTTGGGGAGCTCCTTGACACCTATTGTGGTCCTTTCCCACCCTGCTAACCTGATTTACACTGCCTTCTACAATAGGTCCCTTCAATGTCAGCCCTCCCATGATTTGGCTCATAGTCGTCTTCTCAGTCTCCATCTTAAACCTGGGTGACCTTACCTATTCATTACTGTAACCTCTGAAATAGTTTGCTACTGACTTAAAAAGATTGCCAGCTCAGTTCACCTCTCTTTTGAACTCTGGGCCTCTATTTCCAACTGCCTAACATTCAACTTCTACCTGAATGCACTGCAGAACCTGAGACTCATCTGTTAACTGATGAAATGATCCAGTGACATGTTTCTGGCCTACTATGATGCACTGTCTTGCGCTAGGTGCTCTTACGTTAGTGTAGGCCTGCAAGGTGAAGAAGGTTTGATAGGACCTTCCCAGAAGATGGTACTGCTTTTGAAAGACATAGATCTGAAATGGTACGATGTGTCTTGGGAGTTGAGAAATTCAGTTCATATAAAGCAGTGGTGGGCAAACCGTGGCTCACGAGCCACATGCGGTTCTTTGGCCCCTTGAGTGTGGCTCTCCCACAAAATACCACGTGCGGGCGCGCACGTACAGTGCGATTGAGACTTCATGGCCCATGCGCAGAAGTCGGTTTTCGGCCTGGGCGAGTCTATTTTGAAGAAGTGGTTCTAACGCCAAGCCACGCTCAAGGGGCCAAAGAGCCGCATGTGGCTCTCGAGCCGCGGTTTGCCGACCACTGATATAAAGCATCTAGCCAGCACTCCTCAAACTTTTGATGTGCACTTGAGTCATTCTTATAAGGGATTCTACATTTTAACAAGCTCCCCGTGATGTCACTGCTGACCACACTTTGGGTGGACAAAAATCTAAAGGCTTTTCCAAGAGCTTATTAGGAGATGAGAAATGCTAGGCATCTGTCAAGATAAAGTGCACCCCCTCACCCCTGATCTCCTACAGCGGCATCAGGAAGCCCGTGGAGGCATTAAAGAAGTGAGGGTATACACTGACATCCTTCTCTTGAATGATGCAGAACTCTGCAGCAGTCCCAAAGCAGGCAGACCTGATAGAGCCAACGCAGGACTCCATCTGAGATGGCCCAGACAGAAGCAGTCTCTGTGGAAACAGCAGCGTGGTGCCGGGCTTCCTCTTTGATCTGGAAAGTGGTTTTGAGGGAATTGCGGTGGAACTGGTTGAATGAGTGGCTAGAAGAGGTTGGAGAGAAGCAGTAAGATTTTTGGCTTGAGGGAATGGTGATGTCCCCACCTATAAAAGAAAAGAGGAACAAGTTTTAGGGAGGTGACAGTGAGCTGAAGTTTGAACTGGTTGTATTTGAGGTGCCTGAGGGGATGAAGGGGAAAAAGATCCAATAAGGAGATTTAAACCAAGGTCTGGATCTTAGGAGAGAGGCGAGGATTAGTGATAGAGACTTGGAATCACCGCTGATAGGTGGCATCAGGGTGAGGGTAATCAGGAAAGGCAGGAAGGACTGACTAGAGGAGAAGGTGAAATGGGACACTGGGGAACACCAACAGCTGGCAAGTAGACACAGGGTGAACCATGAGGAGTGACAGGGAATGTAGGAGAACTAGAGGGTGCGGGGGTCTCAGACACGGTCACAGAAATAAGGCCAGTGGGTCTTACCATTAGGAGATTATTAAGAACATTCCAGGAAATTAATGGGTTCCACAGGGAGGACAGTTTCTGTAAGGGGTGAGAGTAAAGCCAGATTGTAGTAGGTGTACTGGTAGGAGTGGCCTCAGGTGAGTGGAATGAGAAATTTGTGCACTTGCAGTTGTGTTGATAGTGTACGGCCGTGACTCATGGCCGTGATTTCATGCGTCAGTAGCAGACCCAGGGGAGAAGGTAGAAGCCAGCCCATAAGGACTCCTTAACTTTCCGCCACCCAGACCCAGAACCTGGTTCTCCTTTCTTTCCCTCTGTGGGCCCAGTTTCCTCCTTGTACCCTCAGTGTTGGGGTTCCTCAGTTTATGGCTTCAGCTACCATGTGAGTCTCCACAGCCTCCAGCCTGTTTCTAGTCTGTTCCCAAGCTCTGCCCATCATTTCGAACCACCCACTGTTGACATCTTAGCTCAGACTCCCCACAGGCACCTCCGGTCGAACCTGTCTACATACCACTGCGGCCTCTCACATTCCATGGCATTTTCCGCCATCAAGATGGCCAGGCAGAAATCTGGGTATCTTACTTGACTCTTCCTCTTCTTTTACTTGCTTACATACAGTCAGTTTCCAAGTCACGTGGATCTCCCCAGCCACTGTTCCAGATTATATCAGTATCTCTTAAGATGGTTGTTGAAATAGCTTCGTCCTTGGCGTGCTACTACGTGAGCTTACCCCGTGCTCCGGGCACTTCCCGCTGCCCGGCATGTGCAGCACCTACAAGGTGTGCCTTTATCGCGATGGTGTTCCTTCGCCAGGCTGTACATTTTATGAGGTCAGGGATTGTCTGTTTATTCTCCCTGGCATTCCCAGTGTATGGCACAGTGCATGTTAATTGAATAAACGGGGAAAGGTGTACTAGACAGGAGTTCGTGTTTGTTGACTTGAGAAAAAGACCTAGAAGGGAGGGAGCATTTGAAGATCAAGAATAGGTACGTCGTGGAGGAGGTGAGCAGGGCTGGGCCCAGTATCCTGCACAGGCCAGCGAGGTGCGCCAGCTTTGCCACGAGCCACACCTTCGGTGGTGGACAGAATTTACACCTCCCCAGTCTCATTTGTATCTTGTTCGTAGCCTGTTACACCCCCCTTCTAGTGTCTGCCTTTCCTCATCCACACAAATCATTACCAGGTATAATTAAATCAAGTTGAGAATAGAGACTACAGATTCTTTTTTTAATCCTCACCTGAAGATATGTTTTCATTGATTTGAGAGAGAGAGAGAGAGAAACATTGATGTTGCCTCCCATACATGCCCCAACCGGGGATTGAACCAGCAGCCTGGTAGGTATGTGCTCTGACTGGGAGTCGAACCTTTTCGTGTACGGGACACTCCAAACCAGCTGAGCCACCCAACCAGGGTGAAACTGTGAATTTTTCATTTGGTTCGATTGGTAGCCAGCAAGTTATGTATGTGAACTTTATAGTTACTAATGCCCGGCCAATGTGGCTCAGTGGTTGACCATTGGCCTATAAACCAGGAGGTCATGGTTTAATTCCTGCCTGAGTTGTGGGCTCAATCCCCAGTGTGGGGTGTGCCGGAGGCAACTGATCAATGATTTCTCTCATTGATGTTTCTCTCTGCCTCTCCTTTTCTCTCTGAAATCAGTAAATATATTTTTAAAAAACAACTTATGTTTAAAAATAAAAGTTATTAAAGTAATCCAGAAAATAATTAAAATTTACCTAACTAAAATAATCTTATGCCTTTATTTTTCTGTCTTTCACCTGTCTGGTATTGTTTAAGAAAACAAGTCTAATATTCTAGAATAATCGTTAGGTTGGTATTGGAATTACATTGATTCCTGTTAATGAGTGTGGTGCCAAGTGGAAGTAAAAAGCAGTAAAGTTTTCTAGGACTGGCTCCCTCCCTCATTGTCTGCGTGGTCTCTTCCGTGGTCCTGAGATTGCAGTGGAGGAGTGTGAGGGGATGGAGAAGGCCACCTGGGCATGGCGAAGCCATCTGCACCGGAAGCCAGCAGCGTTCAGGATCTACTTTGCTGTTCTCTTGGGGCTCTGTTAGTGTTATTTCTTTGTAATTTATACAATTTGTTGAATCCATCCCTATCTCCACGTAAAAGAAAGTGGGAGGGAAGTTGAAAATGTCTCTACATTCAGTGGCAAACTTGTGACTTAAAGAGACATTTTATCTCTCTTATGCTTTCCCATCTCATTGACTTTCTTGCCTCACCCCTGGCTTCTAATAAAGAGTTAGCCAGCTAGAGTGTAAGCCTTAAAGGCCTTAACTTGACTCAGCAGTATTTGCGATTTATTTTCACTGTTAGGACGCGCTTAGAACAAAAGACTGAGGGAAGGAGATAATAACAGTCTATATTTAGGGTAGGTGTGAGATCAATGGCCTGGTTTAGGTTGCCCTTTGATAGTTGCTGAGAAAAAGGATTACAGGTCAAATTAACCAGTGTGTTTACATACTGAGACAGTGCAAATTTCTTTGGAAACTGTTAAATCGCTTTTATTCTTTTGAAGATTTTTTCTCCCATTGATTTTGAGAGAGAGTGGAAGGAAGGGGGAGAGACAGAGAGAAACATCAGTGTGAGACAGACACATTGATTGGTTGCCTTCTGCTCGCACCCCAACCAGGGCCAGGATCGAACAACCAAGGTACGAGCCCTTGACCTGAATCAAACCCCGGACCCTTCAGTCTGAGGGGCAGTACTCTGTCCACTGAGCTAAAACGGCTAGAGCCTTTTGAAGATATTTGTTTCCATTTATTTTTAAAATATTTTTATTGATTTCAGAGAGGAAGGGATAGGGGGAGGGAGAGGGAGAGAAAAACATCAGTGATGAGAGACAATCATTGATTGGCTACCTCCTGCACACCTCCCACTGGGGGTCTTGCCCCGCATGTGCCTGGACTGGGAATGGAACCATGGGACCTTCTAGTTCATAGGTGGATACTCAACCCCTGAACCACACCAGCCAGGCCCCATGTACTTCTAAGAGATAAAAATGTGTATAGATTTTGAGTAGAAACAACATAACTAATGGTGGTTACTTTTCACCTTCCCATAGGGTAGACGAGAGATTTTTAACCGTGTGCTGCAAGAATCTTGAAAACATGCAGTATACCTGACTCTAGCTCTAGTCAGGGACACACACAATCTCTTTTCCCTTAGATTGTCAAAAATAAATAAATAAATAAAAAACACAAAAAACCGACAACACAACACTATGAATGAATGAATCAAAATTATACCTTTTCTTTTTGTCAGATTGGCAAAAAAATATATTTTTGGGTGTGCTGCAGAATGATAGCAGTTAGTTTGTGTGCCATGAGATGAGAAAGGTTGGAAATCACTGGGGTCGATGGATGTTCTTTGTGAGTTTTAGAGGTCCCTTCAGAGGAAGGATGCTTTGGCTGCACAGGTGAACTGCTCTCAAGGAACATTCAGATACACTGAACCCAATGTGCTGAGCCGTGTCTTTGTTAAGTTGTTACAGTGACTCTACCTGACCCCCCTCAGTCTCCGATTCCCCAGTGAAGAGAGCTTTGAACTCCTGAATGCCAGAGGATTCCCCTGGGTGTTTTCTCCAATAGACCAGACAAAAACTCTCTAGTGCTTTGTTTTGGGGCACTTCTACAGTAAGAATTGAGAAGCCTTTTTAACCTACTTGGTTGTACAATGTGAAACCTGATTCTTACAGTAACTCTGGGCTAGAAAAGTGACTCTACTTTAGTTTTTAAGACAATGTCACACGTATGTCCTTTGAATCCACTCTCCTGACAACCTTGGGGTAGGAAGAACACTTCATATTACTTTTTTTTATTAAAAAACTAGAGGCCCGGTGCACGAAATTCGTGCATGGGGGGGGGGTGGTTGGTCCCTCAGCCCAGCCTGCACCCTCTCCAATCTGGGACCCCTCGAGGGATGTCCGACTGCCTGTTTAGGCCCAATCCCAGTCGGACATCCCTCTCACAATCCAGGACTGCTGGCTCCCAACTGCTCTCCTGCCTGCCTTCCTGATTTCCCTAACCACTTCTGCCTGCCAGCCTGATGGATGCCTAACTGCTCCCCTGCCAGCCCGATTGTCCCTAACTGCCCTCCCCTGCCAGCCTGGTCACCCCTAACTGCCCTCCCCTGCCAGCCTGGTCACCCCTAACTGCCCTCCCTTGCCAGTCTGGTCCCCCCCAACTGCCCTCCCCTGCTGACCCAGTGACCCCTAACTGCCCTCCCCTGCCAGCCTCATCGCCCCTAACTGCTGGTATGCTCCCCCCAAACTGCCCTCCCCTGCAGGCCTGGGTCCCCCCAAACTGCCCTCCCCTGCAGGTTTGGTCCCCCCTAACTGCCCTCCCCTGCAGGCCTGGTCACCCCGAACTTGCTAACTGCCCTCCCCTGCCAGCCTCATCGCCCCTAACTGCTCTCCCCTGCTGGTCTGCCCCCCCTCCCCCAATTACCCTCCCTGCAGGCCTGGTGCTCCCCCAACTACTCTCCCCTGCAGGCCTGGGTTCCCCCCTACTGCCCTTCCCTGCAGGCTTAATCGTCTCCAGCTGCCCTCCCTTGCAGGCCTGGTCCCTCCCAACTGCCCTCCCCTGCTGGCCATCTTGTGGTGGCCATCTTGTGTCCACATGGGGGCAGCCATCTTGTGTGTTGGAGTGATGGTCAATTTGCATATTATTCTTTTATTAGATAGGACTTTTCTTCTGGTCTTCCTTAAGCACATCTGCAGATGTTATGTGAGCAGTGGGATTCAGATGGAATCAGAGCTCTCGTGCTCCTCCTCAGCCCCAACAAGTTATACCTGGTAGGAATATTGAGGCCAGAGTTGTGAAACATTCTATTTGTTTAACCCAAATAAGCTAGTTAGAGAAAAAGACAAGTATCACATGATCTCCCTCATATGTGGAATCTAATAAAATAAACTGATGAACAGAATAGATCTAGAGACACAGAAGCATGGAACAGGCTGTAGAATCTCAGAAGATGGGGGTGGGTGGGAAGAGATCAACCATTGGTTAGATGCATAACCAATGGATACAGACAATTGTGTGGGGAAGGCTTGGGTAAGGGTGGACTAAAATGAGTCAATGGGAGGAAATGGGGGGGACACATGTATACTTTCAATAATAAAGATGGAAGGGAAGGAGGGAGGGGAATATATTTTGTTTAACCCAAAATACAAAAAATAAGTTCATATGTGATCTAATTAAACATTAATGAGGTAAACTCTTTTTAGAGATCTGGTCAATATTTGACCTTCATCTCTAATTGACCTTCATCTCAAGTGCTCAGTAGCCATATGTGGCTAGCACCTACTCTATTCACTGGTCAGCATGGGTCTAGAACTTGGAGCTTTAACTCCAGTTACATTCCACCATATCTAGTCTTAGAACATCTATTAACTAACAAAAGCATGGGTGTGGTGTGCCATCAAAATAGCTTTGTCAGATGGAACCTGCCTTTGGAATTGCTTTCGTGAGATTTTAACTAGAAAATAATTATTTGTATTACAGGGTATTCCTGTTGGCAACTAGTTAAATAAAATCCCTTGTTTTTTATTTAGTTTCTTATAACATTAGAGCATTTGTTACTTACACACAAAATTATATCAGCTGTCCATTTTCAGTAGTTATATGCATTTATATTTTAGGTATAAGGCATAAAAAAAACAAATGTATTCACAAAAGTCACATTTTTAGCTTGCCTATGGGGGAATAAATGCATTTATGGAGAGAATAAGAATAGAATGGCCCCTGGTGATGTTACTAGGGAAATTGGAATTCATTTTGGGATATTAGAAAGGAATTAATGCCAAGATTGAGGCAATCAAGTTAGACATGATTATAACAGGGGTGATTTTCTTATTGTAACTAACCCTTTCTTTATTAACTTCGGGATTTTCCATAGAGATAACATTATTTACTCATTTTGGTATTATGTCTATTTCTTTGCTTTTTTATTTTCTGTGATCTCATCTTTATAAGACACTTCACCCGAGTTTTTCTTTTTTTGCACCAAGTACTCAGTTATTCCTGTCTCATGCTAATTAAAGGAAGAGAGCCTGAGGTTTTTATGAGCAAGGAAGCAAAGGCAGATTGCTTAAAATGGAGCGATACAGATTATTCTATGAAGGTGGTGAAAATATTCACCATGGCAACGGATCTGCTTTACCCGTAATGCAAAATACCCTATTTGCATTTGTTAGAGAATTCTGAAACTAGTATCTCTATATTAGAGAACACGGGGAAGGTAATATGCTACACAGTTGAAAAAGGGCTGAGGCTTAATTTTGATCAGAATTAAAATCTGAATGCTAAAAAAAAAAAGAAAAAAGAAATAACAAAAAATTTTGAATGATTTCCTGAGATGAGTGTGTGTGGGTGAGGGGAATGGGAAGGGGTGGATCCCAATCCAGGACAACAGATACTTAAAATCTGTCTGCATGTCTACCTTCTGAACTCCCCTTGTCTGGCTTTCAGTTATAATTTACTAGAGGCCCGGTGCATGAATTCGTGCACAGGTGGGGCTCCGGGGTGGCCTGCGAAGATCAGGGCCCCAGCTCACACCCCAACCTCCCAGCCCCACCTGGCACTGCCCCCTCACCTGCTCCACCATCCTGCCTGCGGGGTGATCGATTGGGGCACCGCCCCCCCCTCACTCCTTCCCCCCCCCACATCCTTCCCCCCCCCTCCCCCCCCCCCCGCCGCCCGCCTGGCTCCCTCAGCATCTGGGAGCCGGGTGGCGGCTCCGCCCCCTGCTGCCGCTGCTGGTCTCAGGGCAATTGGGCCCCTGCTCGCACCCACCTTGGCCTGGCACCGCCCGCTCACCTGCTCCACCATCCCACTGGTTCCGCTCTCATCGGGGCCCATCGCTCCACTGCCACCTGCTGCCAGTGCCTGCCATGTTCCATGCCACCCCCTGGTGGTCAGCACACGTCATAGCAAGCCGTCGAACTCCTGGTTGAACAACTGCCCCAGGGGACAATTTACATATTAGGCTTTTATTATATAGGATAGGATATTTTCCCTGGTCCTGATTTATAAATTATATGTTAAATGTTTCTTATAGAACACCTCAATCTCTGTGGGTGAAGTTTGCAGCTAAATAAATAATGTGTACCTATGGGCGAGGAGTTGAAGTAGGTGCTCTGAGAGATATGAGGAAGACATCATTGTGATACTCTCAGCAAGCTTGCACCTGGAGGAAGGAGACAGCAGAACGGGCTGGCGGTCAGATGGTTGCTGGTGAAAATGGGTCCTTGCGTGTCATGAGAAATTATTTTTTATTTATTATTTTTTTTAAAGGAATCCACTTTTTTATTTTTATTGACTTTTTACAGAGAGGAAGGGAGCGGGATAGAGTTAGAAACATCAATGAGAGAGAAACATCGATCAGCTGCCTCCTGCACACCCCCCACTGGGGATGTGCCCGCAACCAAGGTACATGCCCTTGACCAGAATTGAACCTGGGACCTTCAGTCCGCAGGCCGATGCTCTTATCCACCGAGCCAAACTGGTTTCGGCGTGTCATGAGAAATTAATGTCAAAGGGCACGTGCCTGGGGAAGTTTAAACACAGTGGTAAGATTTACTGGAGTGAAGGGAAGTAACACACCCTCAGGGATGGAGAGGGCAGACGGGCTCTTGCAGCACAGCCCTGAGAATCCCAAGAATCATCCATGTATTTTCTTGGTTTTCCGAATGAGTGAGCTCTCTTTCAACTTATCCAATCTACTTCCTGAGGTTTTCCCAGGCTTGTGCTGGGCCCTCCCCTTAACCAATCCCTTTCGTAGACCTTCAGGGTGCCATGCCCTCATCCAGTCCGATCCTTTTCAAAGGCCAGACTTCACCCCTGTTTGTTGCCATTTTGGCTGCTACTTTTGGTACCTACTGCACATGCCTCACGGTAGAAGGACCACCCCCTGTGCTCTTGGCCTCTACTGCACATGTGCCCAGCCAAGGAATTTCCCCCCTCCCTCACCAGTAGTCCAGGTTCCAGGCCAGCTGTTCTCCGGGGAGATTTCTTTTCTGTCCCCTTCTCAGACTAGGTCCCGAGGGTGGAGGATGGGGTGGTCTCCTGGGGAGCCTGTGAGTGCTGCAACTTCCTAGTGAAGTGGGCTTAATGTATACAGTTCAGCTCCCTAGTTCATTAGGCTTAATGTCTGACTCCCTTTGCTCCCCTCCTTTATTATAACTAGCTAACCGCGCTAACAAGATCAGATGTGCTGGCAGTGTAAAGATGTGTGGTGTTCTGATCCTTCTCTCCTCCAGACCATTTCCCCCTCCACCTTGTGTACCAGCCCTTCAGCCTTGAGTCTCCTGCTTATATCAGACTTCTGGTTGCTTCTCCGCATTGACCAAGAAATGTCTTGCCACTGTGGGGGAGCAGGGAACGTTCCTCTGTCCTCAAAGGTTTTTTTCGGCTGGTCTAACAATTACATCAAGAGAAAACCAAATTTAATACATATGTGTGCATGAGAACCCCACATACGTGAGTCTCGGGGACAGAGAGTTAAAGTGATGTATAGATGGCAGTCTGAGTTAAGGATGACATAAGGTGCCTTGTGGCTTCACACGGTCATTGCAGGATGACAAGAAGAGCAGATACTCAGTAATGAGTAGTTTGCTGTCCTATAGCTTAGTATGGACAAGGCCCTTAATTCAGATTCTTCTATTCCTCTTGAGTCCAAAAGGTCTTGGTTTCCTTAGCTCAAGATAATTTGCATACTACAGAGGCACATCTTGGGGTTACTTGTTTTGAACCCCTATATCTCATACTCCCATCCCCTCCCCCAACTCCATCACAGCATTATATTGGCATTTTCAGATTTTCACTTTTTTACAATTCATTTTTCTAACACCCTTACACTACAGTTCCTTGACCTGTAAAATACAGCGATTTTCTATCCATTTCGCTTAGGCAACTCTCTCCTTATACGTCATCTTCCTCTGAAATCTTGAACTTTGTTGTCACTGTCTCCCAGCTAGCTTGAGCTTTTGCCGTTTTTTGCTTCAGTGAGATCTCTGGGCCCTTACCCCTTTCCACCAGCTCTGGTCTCTGGTTGCTTTAAAACCAGAGTTTCTTCACCAATCCCAGGGTCCCATGGCCAAACGGCAGCTCCCATCCCTGATATGGGCCGGTTTCTCTGCTCCTGCCCAAGGACGGGTGCACAGCTGGAGAGAGAGAGCTAAGGCACAGCTGCGTACACTGGGGAGACTAGTTTTATTGTAATTTAAAGTGCATGTATGAAGCACCAGGACAGTATGTTTTTAACAAATAAAAATAACTTACTCTTTCAGCTCTTTTAAAACTTATTTTTAATAAACCTTTTAGTTGAAGTATGACATTCATACATAGGAAAGTAGGCAGTCTCTAGAGCATTCTTTATACGTGTACAGGTGACAGCATTATCCCAGAGTGACACATCTATGTAGTTATCACCCAGATCGAGAAATAGAAATAACCCGCATTTCAGAAGTCCCCTCATACTCCCTCAAGTTACTTCCTTCACTCTTCAACAGCCTAGAGTAGTGCAAATGCCTTATAGAAGTGGGATTGTACAGTATATTTTTTTGTGTGACGTTCACTTACTATCAAGCTTGTAAGATTATTCACGTTGTGCTTTGGTTTATTCATTTTCATGGCTATGTGGGATTCTATTGTTCGATCATACCACAATCGATTTACACATTCTACTGTTGATTGACATTTTTTCCCTCAGTTTTTTGCTATTGTGAAGATGCTGCTATGACATTCGCAGGCATGGGTTTTAGTGCACATGTGCACACATTTACCTATGAATTGAGTTTCTGGGGTCCTGTAGGTTATATGTTTAGCTGTGATTGATACTGCCAGTTTTCCAAAGTTAATCATGACACTTCCACCAATAGGCTATGACAGTTCCAGTTGCTCCACATCCTCAAAAATATTAGTATTTTATGTCCGTCCCTCTGTTCTTATTTATTTATTTATTTATTTTATTATCTAATTTAATTTGTTGATTTTTTTATTTTTATTTATTTATTTTTTTTTTAGATTTTCATTAGGTTTTATTTATTTATTTTTTTTTAAATAAATCTTTATTCAGATTATTACAATTATTTCTCCTTTTTCCCCCCATAGCTCCCCTCCACCCCTTTCCCACCCCACCTTCTGCCCTTACCTCCCCCTCACTGTCCTCATCCATAGGTGTATGATTTTTGTCCATTCTCTTCATGAACCCCCCCATACCCCTTTCCCCCTGAGAATTATCAGCCCACTCCCTTTCTATGCCCCTGATTCTATTATATTCACCAGATTATTCTGCTCCTCAGGTTTTTAATTCACTTGATTTTTAGGTTGGCTTGTTGATAGATATGTATTTGTTGTTCATAATTTTTTCTCTTTACTTTTTTCTTCTTCCTCTTCTTTAAGAATACCTTTCAGCATTTCATATAGTACTGGTTTGGTGGTGATGAACTCCTTCAGCTTTTTCTTATCTGTGAAGCTCTTTATCTGCCCTTCCATTCTGAATGATAGCTTTGCTGGGTAGAGTAATCTTGGTTGTAGGTTCTTGCTATTCATCACATTGAAAATTTCTTGCCACTCCCGTCTGGCCTGCATAGTTTCTGTTGAGAAGTCAGCTGACAATCGTATGGGTGCTCCCTTGTAGGTAATTAACTGTTTTTCTCTTGCTGCTTTTAATATTCTCTCTTTGTCTTTTGCTCTTGGCATTTTAATTATGATGTGTCTTGGTGTGGTCCTCTTTGGATTCCTTTTGTTTGGGGTTCTGTGGGCTTCCTGGACTTGTAAGTCTATTTCTTTCACCAGGTGGGGGAAGTTTTCGGTCATTATTTCTTCAAATAGGTTTTCAGTATCTTGCTCTCTCTCTTCTTCTGGCACCCCCATAATTCTGATGTTGGTACGCTTGAAGTTGTCCCAGAGTCTTCTTACATTATCTTCAACTTTTTGGATTTTTTTTTTTGCTTTTTCGGTTGAGTGTTTTTTGCTTCTTTGTATTTCAATTCTTTGACTTGATTCTTGTGTTCCTCTATTCTGTTTCTGGGTCTCTGTATAATATTTTTTATTTCAGTCAGTGTATGTTTAATTTCTAGTTGGTCCTTTTTCATATCTTCGAGGGTCTCGTTATATTTATCGGCCTTTTCTAGGATATTCTTAAAAAGTCTTATAACCGTGGTTTTGAATTCTATATCCAGTCGTTTGTTTTCCTCCATTTCTTTCGTTTGTGATCTGATTCTTTGACCCCGCATTTTCACTGAATCCCTGAGTTGGTAAGGTAGATATTTGTGCTAGGTTTCCAATATGGCCCAGTGGGTCTGCTTCCCCAGTTAACCTGAGGTGGACACTCTTGGTGCACCCCTTTGTGGACTGTGTGTACAGCCTTGTTGTAATTAAGTCTTTATTGTTGTTGGTATCACTGGGAAGAATTGACCTCCGGGCCAGTTGGCTGTAAGGATCAGCTGTGTCTATGCTGGGAGAAGCCCGGTGCTGGAGACAGCCTTATAGGATTAGACTTGCCAAATTGCAATAGCCTCTGTGCTCAGCTTGGATGGGGTGGAGTCTCAGTCTTGGCTTCCTGTCAGCCCCGCCCCTGCGCGCATGTGCGCTTTCAGTCCTCCGCCTTCCCCAGCTCGAGTCTCCGCCTGAGAGTCCAGACTCCCCCCACAAGAGCGTGGGTCCCCAGGGGCTCGCCTGGAACTGGGGTTCACTGCAGTCAGAACTGGGGCTCGGTGCAGTCAGAATCCTCTGACTCCCCTCCACTAGGGAAAGCCTGTGGCAACCCCCGCAGCCTTTGTGCGCACCGGCGCGGCGCGTGTGCGCACTTTCAGTCCTCCGCCTTCCCCGGCTCCTGAGTCTCCGCCCGAGAGTCCAGACTCCCCCTACAAGAGCGTGGGTCCCCAGGGGCTCGCCTGGAACCGGGGTTCACTGCAGTCAGAACTGGGGCTCAGTCAGGATCCTCTGACTCCCTTTCACTAGGGAAAGCCTATGGCTACCTCCGCAGCCTTTGTGCGCACTGGCCCGTGTGCGCCTTCAGACTTCTGCCTTTCCCAGCTCGCGGTCCGAGGCTTCCTTCCCCCTTCCGCCAGAGGAAGTCAGCCAAGCTCTCAGCCGCCCTTCCTCTCTGCGCGCACAAAGCCCCTTTGCCGTACCTCCAATTCTCTGTGAGCTTTTCTCCTTCCTTCTAGTTGTAGAATTTTCACTCAGCCTGCTTTCCTGTGGTTCTGGATGGTGTCCGTTCTGTCTTTTAGTTGTAGTTTTGAAATTGTTGTGCGAGGCAGCAGTTTAGGTGTTTACCTATGCCGCCATCTTGGTTTCTCCTCTAATTTGTTGATTTTTGAGAGAGGAAGGGAGGGAGGAGGAGAAAGAGAGAGAGAAAGAAACATCTGTTTTCTTGTTCCACTTACGCATTAATTGGTTGCTTCTTGTATGTGCCCTCACCACAGCTCAAACCCACAACCTTGGTGTACCAGGATGACACTAACCAAATGAGCTACCCGGCCAGGACCCCTCCATTCTAATTTAAAGGTGTCTAACCTCCCATTTTCTAAGTATCTTCCTTTTCTGGGATCTTGATCCTTAAGTCTCTGTTCCACTATATGTGTTCTGCTGTCATTTTATTGCTCTCTCCTTTGACTTATAAACATGCTCTACATTTCTCATTTCAGAACAAACTTTCTTTGATCATCACACCTCACTGTATTCTCCCGTCCTCGAGAGCCTCGAATGTTCCGCAGAACAGTAGTCAGTCACTTCTGTTTTCACTCATAAACCTCAGCCTCTGTAGTCAGATACATCCCTTTGCAACACCCCACAAAGCCTTCAGTAAATCGGCTCAGGCCTAGGTCACCAATGATGTTCTGAATGCCAAACCTAGTGGATACATTTCAGTGTCATTTATTCCCTAACAGATTCAGAGTTCTTCCTCTGTGGACTAAGTGTGAGGGATAAAAAATTGTAAGTTACCTTCCCAATACTACGGGAGTTTATTTCCTAGTAGAAGTGACAGGGTTATAAGAGGTCAGTGAACTGTCATACTAGACACTGTTTATTGAAAAGATCATACCAGGTCATGCTGAAACTGTTCTAATGCTTTACATGCATTATTTTATTTAACCCCTACAATGAAGTAGGCATTATTACTATTAACTCCCATTTTATTTTTTTTAAATATTTTTATTGATTTTAGGGAGAGGGAGAGAGAGACGGAAACATCAGTGATGAGAGAGAGAGACATTGATCGGCTGCCTCCTGCACACCCCCACTGGGGATCGAGCCTGCAGCCCTGGCATGTACCCTGACCGGGAATGGAACCAGGGACCTTTGGTCATGGGTCGATGCTGAACCACTGAGCAACACCAGCTGGGCCTGATCTGACTTTAGAGCCCACACTATTAATGGGCAGGACTGCTTCCCTAATTCAGTATGTTACTGGCTCAGAAATGTCAGCACTGGTGCGGTGAACTCGGAACTGCTGCTCCTGCCTTTTTGAGTTGTGGTTGGGGGAGGAGGTGGTGGATGTCAGGGGAAGGCTTCTTGTTGGTTGATTGATGGATGGTCTAAAATCAGGACGTATTTAGACCTGCAACAGATAATTGAGTTCAACACCCTTAATTTATGTCTGAGCCCTAGAGAAGCAACATGTCCAAAATGATCAAGCTTTGACAGTGGATTCCTAGTCTAGTATTTATTTCTCTGTTTAAAAAAAGGTTCACCCAAACTCCTGAAATGTTCTCTCTCTAGAAATGTGTCAAGGAGAAGAATAGTATAAATTCCAGGCCCTCACCCACCATGGTGATTGGAATGGGTCTGATAACACCCTGTGTTTATAGTGATTTTAAAAATGAATCCTCTGTGTCCAGGGGTGTTTACTGGTGGACCGCTACTTACCGGGTGAGTGGGGCTTGGAGCCAGGCTGCCTGCATTTGTATCTTGTTCCCCTTTCAGTGTCTCCGTTCCTTCATTTTACAGCGGGGATAGCAGTAGTACCTCCCTCAGAGCTGTTATGAGAATTGGAAGAATTAATATGTTTGAAGTATTTTGAAAAGTGACTGGCCTCAGTCATTGTTGGTTACTATTTATTGTCAAAGAAGATGATTTCCATTTCCTTTTAGATATTTCCTGGATGCCTGCTTTTCCATTTCTCCTTGTGGGTGGAGAGCTGGGAATTTATATTTTTTTAAAAACTGCATAGAAAAGCAAATAAGTATACTTAGTAATGTTAACGTAAAAAAACCAATGAAACCTGTAAAGAATTTTTGTGAGTTTATTTGAGCCAAACTGTTGACATATGCCAGGAAGCAGAACCTCAACAAATTGAGATAATGCTCCGGAGAATGGCAGGTTACATCTGTATTAATCAAAGGAAAGGAACGTAGGTGAGTTACAGGAAATCCACTGGTGATAGATGTGGGAGGTGGGAGGTGGGATAAAGCAAGGCGGGGGGTGGGGCGATGAAAAGTAAAATGATGGACACATACTTAGGTGGGTGCAGGAACAATGAACATGATAATGAAGGAATTTGTGGTATCTGTCCTGGCGCCCAGCATATTAGGTTGTGCCCCAAGGGGTCCAGAAAAAGGGAAGTTACAAGTTACCCAGACATTTCAAAGGATATGTTATCATAGATGCAAAAAGACAGATAGGCTCGGTTAAGGTAAAGGTTGACCTTGTCAGTGAAGATACCGGCCTAGGATGTAACCACCCACCGTAACTGCGTTTAGTTAAAGTTTAATTTCAGACCGTCCTTTGTGGTGACTTTAGGTCTCTGAGTTTGTAAGACCGCCATGCAGGCCTCCCCTGAGCTTGTCAGGTCAGCATGTGGCCCCTTTCATCCACAGTGTCATTTCTCGTTTTCAACGTATCTAACTATTCTTAGTTCTATATACATATTAACGTACTGTACTGAGTAGCACACGTGGGAGTTAAACAACCAGTACTCCTACTGGATAGCGAAGAGCATAATTTCTAGCTTCCTTAAGTGTTTCTTTAATCCCCCAGCAACGTTAAAAGCCTAGCTGGAGTAGGGAACTAGAACTGACTTTTGTAAAGCGTTTTTCTTTTTGCTTTCTAGAAACACTATTTAGGTGACTTTTTAAATATCGCTAATCCCAAGGCTGCTTCCTGGCGAGAAGCAAGGCACAGGTGGGAATTAACATCTGGTGAAGAGGGAAGGGAAGGGATCCAGATCACACGGTGGTTGTGCTGGCGAGGCCAGAGCGGCAGCAGGTGCTAGACTGGCACGTGGTGTTAGACCGTGGAGGTCAGACCAGACCTGGCTTCAGCAGCCTCGGTACTTGAGTTCTGGCTAAGAAAGAATTCAGAGCCAAGACCCAAACTATAAGAGACATTTTATTTAGAAAATCACAGAGATCAAAGAAGTGAGCGGTAGGAGAAATGTGCTCAGGAAACAGGTGTCCGTGGAGGTTAGGAATAAGGAAGGTAAAGGTAATTAATGCCCCTGGGAGGGGAAAGGGAAGGAGAGAGGAAGGTACAGGTAATGCCCCAGAGAGGCAGATGAGGGGAAGGGAAGGGCAAGGGTGTGCTCCTGGGAGGGAGAGCACAGGGTCCTCTGGCCTAAGGGCTTTTAAGGATGGAAATATTAGGGGAGGCCCCAGAGGAGGATCCCAATAGATTATCTATGAGCTTTTTAGGTGTGTCTATTGAGGGTCATGGTCTCTGATGATTGGTCGGCTGGTCAGCACCAGGCAAGGGTCTTCAGTCAATGCAGCTGGTCTTAAGGCAGCCAAGCCATCATTTGTCTGATTTTGCTGCTTTTCTGAGCCTGGAGCTGAAATACAACCGAGGCCTCTCTCTCTCTTTTTTTTTTTTTTTTTTTTTAAATATATTTTATTGCTTTTTTACAGAGAGGAAGGGAGAGGGAGAGAGAGTTAGAAACATCGATGAGAGAGAAACATCGATCAGCTGCCTCCTGCACACCCCCTACTGGGGATGTGCCCGCAACCAAGTTACGTGCCCTTGACCGGAATCGAACCTGGGACCTTTCAGTCCACAGGCCGACGCTCTATCCACTGAGCCAAACTGGTTTTGGCCGAGGCCTCTCTCTTATCTTTAGAGAGGAAAAGGTCAGGGGGACTAAACTGCATGACTGTCCATAGGAAAAATCAGAGGTTACAAACCACATGACCAGTGATATGATAGGGAAGGATAGGTTACCCTGAGGGCGAGGTTCTTGTCTTCCAGTTTTGCCCCTTGCAACTAGGCGTGTGGTGAGTTTCTGTCACTGGCCCATCATCTTTGCTCTGCTCATGTCTGACTGCCTATAACACCCTGACTGGGAATCGAACCCACAACCTTTGGTGTATGGGATGATGCTCCAACCGACTGAGCAACCCAGCTAGGGCTTAACTAGTGTTCCTATGTAAGGTTTCTAACTTTTATGATCTGAACTCAACAATCTAATGGAATGAATGTGTCTTGTCTGTTTAAAATATTAAGCCATTATGACATTCTTTGACATTTCTCAAAAAATCTCAGTGTCAAATAAATTCTTCATCACAGCTGATATTTAAGGTCGTCATAATATACCCCCTCCCAAGAAACTAAAGAAATATACAGGACTTTAGGAATTAAACTTGAATTTTTATTTTCATTTCTAATTTTTCTCTTTTTGTTACTATCTTTGGAATGACTCCAGAAATTCTGAGAAACCACTTATCAGTGGTAATAGTTTTCTGCTTGATGTTGTTCCAGAGATAGCTCAGAGATAGCTTTTCTTTATCCATAGTTGTGATTTTAGAATAGATACAACTAAAAGTTTTTCTTAATGTTGTATTTCCCTCATAATTGTATATAATTGTACATAAAGTTGCATATAAAGCTGAACTCATACTAGCTTTTTATTTATTTTTAGTTAATGCTTACCTGAGGATATTTTTTCCATTGGTTTTTAGATAGAATGGTACAGAGGGGCAAAGACAGAGACATCGATATGAGAGAAAGTGCCCTTGACCAGAATTGAACCCAAGACCCTTCAGTTCACGGGCCACTGCTCTATCCACTGATCCAAACTAGCTAGGGCTGATCGTGTTCGTGTGTTTTTTTTTAACCCAGATTTGCTAACATTTATTGTAATATGGATAGTAAAGTAATAAGCAATGGATTGCTCCCATCAGCACGGGACAGGCTTGCTCAGCTCCCTCTGAGCTCTGTCTGCTGTCTGGGCTTCATTACTCCACGCCTTTGCTTCCCTGGATACGGATCTTCCCATGGCCTTCCTGCTTTCCCCACAAGGTCTGGTGGTCCACTCTACCATCATCACTCCTTCTCCTTCCCTCTGCTCAGAGCTCCGCCCTCCACTCTCAGTTTTATAATAAGCTTTGTGTAACCACAGGCCCAAAGGGCTTACTAAATAAGGCTTGGGGATATACCCTCCAAAGAAAATCTGTTCAGTGAGTGAACCTATTTGCTTACTAGTAAGGGCAGGGCATGCAAACAACTACCTATGAGAGAGTGTTGTGTACCAGAGGAAGTGGTTTACTCTGCCTGCCTCTGGGGGTGGGGAGAGCCTTTGAGAGGAGGCGAAAGGTGGCGGTCCTTTGATAAGTGGCTCCAGGTGCTGTCAGTGGGAGAAAGTGGGCATTTCAGGTGGGAAAGCATCCACAAATACATGTCCTCCGCAGTGGGGACTTCCCGCTTCTCCCAGTGCTTTCTCTCATTAACTGTTTTCTAAGGTACTCTATTACAAAAACTAAGTTGTATTTTATTCTAATTTGAATTTAAAAAAATTTGTATGGCTGATGTTATTTAACTTTTCAATTTTATTTTAATAAAATAAAAACCCTAAAAGCACAGAGTAATCAGGAAGTTTTATTGGTTGTTGTTTTTAGTAGACTTTCGTTCTCATAGTTTTACCCTGTATTTTGGCGCTGTGTCTTGATTCGTTTTGAAATGGAAGTTTCATTCTGGGCTGTACTCAGATTGTTTTTGTCTTACTCAACACTTAAAGTATTACTACCAAGATAAATACAGGCAACAAATTGTAGTGGCTATGGAAAGGAGATCTTCAAGTAGCAGGATTCATCCTCACCTGCAGATTAATGCTCTTTCAGCGTTCCTAAAATTGATCAAATTTATAACCTAGTCACCAATTCTTTTCTACTAATGTACAAGGAACTACAACGGGACATAGAGGTTGTAATTTCTCCCAACCCTAATGGAACTAATGATTTAATGGTAAATCAGTATTCTAAAGAATCAGTTGAAAGCACTAGGAAGTATGGGCAGAACATAAGCTCATCTAGAAGATGTGACAAAACCATGGAGCCTACTTTAGTCAACTTCACAATAAGTTTACCAGGGAAAAACCTCCAGGATACCATATGCTGAGGCCAGAAGGGTGATACAGATAGCAGAAAGTAAAGTACTGTGAGCACTTGTAGAGAAACAGAGAAAAAATCATTCTAGGCTAAGAGGTAGAGAGCTACCTTGGTGAATGAGGTAGGAATGGAACAGGGTTTATTAGAAGCTAGAGACCCAGTGCACGGGATGGGGGGACTCGAGGGCCGGCCTCAGCCTGGCCTGCACCCTCTCACAATCCAGGACCCCTTGGGGGATGTAGCAGTGTGGCCAGGGAGGAGCCTGAGCCAGCGCCACACTGCTCGCACTCATCCCGGAGAAGCTCCCGCCACTCCAGCAGTGCTCACCAGCTCACCAGCCATGAGCCCTGAGCCCAGCTTCTGGCTTAGCAGCACTGCCCCTATGGGATGTGGGAGCGCACTGACCACCAGGGGGCAGCTCCTGCGTTGAGCGTCTACCCCTTGGTGGTCAGTGCACACCATAGCAACCGGCCGACTGGTCGTTCCGGTTGTACAGTCGTAATGGTCACTTAGGCTTTTATATAGATAGATGATAGGAAGTGTTTGAGCATTGAATCTTAATTCCGGAGAGACCCTTGAGATCACACACATAAATATCAAATCACATAGTTTTAAATAGAAATGTTAGATATGAAATGCAGATTGGAGTAGTATGGACTTCTTGGAGGCAATATTAAGCAGTCTATTTGGGCTGAATTAGTGGATTTGGATGGTGTATCATCATCAATCTTTGCCCAAACTCTGTAGAGACTTAAAAACAAAAATATGTCTTTGTTCCTCATCCTATGGGTTGCCAGTTTAGGCTAGGCTCGGAGGGGAAGCTCACGGCGGCTGCCGACAGCTGGTCTGGACTGCGGCCCAGTATTCTAGGGGGCCTGCATGGTGGGCAGCTGCCGCTATTGGTCAGACACCTCAGTTCTCTTCTATGTGATTTGTTCATTCGGTGGCAGGTGGCAGGGGTTTGAGCGGGCGAGAGTGGGAGCAGCAGGGTCTTTTGAGGCCTCACCTCAGAATAGCCGCACTCGAGCCGTTTTCCACTGGCCGGTATTAGGCCAGCCTCCGACTTAAGGGAGCAGAGAGTCTGTGTTCAGTTTTAATCTGCTGTTTAAGGAGTGCACTTAAATGTGATAAAACGCTTAGGATGGTTCCTGAATATAAATGGTCTTAAATGTAATCTGGCTTTTCTTTCATTCTCAACCTTTTAGCTTCAGCTTTGTTAGCATCTTATTACAAGTGATAGCCAATGTGCGAATGGAAAGGACCATGGGATGGCTAAGTCCTCATTTTTGGTTTGTTCTCATTATGGAGAATTAGGATTTGGATTTACTCTAATTTTTCTCACATGTGTTTATTTTTATGGCGGGAGCAAGGGAAGAGAAGGGGAGGAAGCCAGGACCCATGGACCATGCATGATTTTAGTGCCTCGGGCCTCTCCCGGGTCATAATCCAGCCAGGGAAGTTAGTGTGGGTGGTGGAGAGGCCTAGATGGGAGAGCTGCTGAAATCTGCTGTTCAGTTGAAACTTTGGTTCTGCATACATTAGATGTTTAAATTTATATGTGAGAAAATGTCATAAGGGAAACACAGATTGACAAACCAGTGCTGTGCAATCTTTTACAGTGTAAATAATAAAAAAATTAAGTTTTGTGTGGTAGTTCATTTACAGACTAAATCTGCATTTATACTGAATTGTTAGGTTGTTCAAACTGATCTTTCATAAGACATGAGTAGTGAACAGACCTATTTTTGTGTGTGAAATTGATATGAACAAAATCGCTCTTTTTTAAAAAAGAAAGATGTGAATTGATTGAACTTGGTATTTTTACTCTTATATAGATTAAGAAGTGGTGCCATTTTGCTCAGAGGTTATTTCTACCTTTTATGCATGTAAAAGATTGTTGTAAACCATTAGCAGCAAGAAAGATACTTTATCTTTATTTTTATTGAATTTATTGGGGTGACATTGGCTAATAAAATTACAGATTTCAGGGATACAAGTCTGTAATACATCAGCTGTATATTGTATTGTGTTCACAACCCCAACTCAAGAAGAAGGATACTTTTTTTTTGTACTTGCAATGTGTCAGTAGGGTTAAGCCATCTCTTTTTGACAAACTCAATCAGCAGAATCTCTTGGACATTTGGGGCTCAGGGCATCTTATTTTGGTGGCTTCTTTTCCAGTTTCATTGAGATACAATTAACATAGAGCACTGAATAAGTTTAAGATGTACAGCATGATTTGACTCACACGTAGTGTGAAATAATTACTACAGTAAATTTAGTCAAGATCCATCGGCTCATAGAGATACACACAAAAAAAAGAAAGCAAAAGAAACAATGTTTTTTTCCTTGTGATGAGAACTCTTGGGATCTACCCACTTAGCTTAGAAATATTTTCAAGCATTCAATAAAAGTTATGGAATCAAAACTAAAAAAAAAAAAAACACAACACCTTAGAATTAAAGAAGAAAAAAGGTGTCAGAATTCATCAGCGTGCGTCCCAGCGATAAGGAATGCCCATTGTGTTGGTGGCACCAGGGCAGCATGGCTGATGTGGCCTTGAATTGGTATGACACAACTGGCCTTTCAGAGATTGCAGCTAAGTTCAGTTTTAAACATCTGCTTGGATATAAACACCCTCTATACAGTTAGGAAGTTCACCAAGCTCTTAAAGGAAATTATATTGAGTAAGACCTTATATTGTCATTCTCATTTTACAAAGGCACAAACAGAAAACCGGGCACCGCTGAGTTTGAACTCCCTTACTCTGGTCCCAAATCACATCTTGTTTCCACCGCGTCCTGTGTCCCCTCTGAACGGCTGGGTGGGCCGAGGGTTCAGATGCTTAGTCCGCGTGTGTGTTTCCTTCTCCAGATGTCACCAGAAGTTTGAGTATCACCAGTCCTGACCACATGATTGAAAAGGCCAAAGGGGAAACTGCCTATTTGCCCTGCAAATTTACGGAAGGTCCGGAAGACCAGGGACCGCTGGACATCGAGTGGCTGCTGTCCCCAGCCGATAATCAGAAGGTGGATCAAGTGGTAAGTGTGCTGAGTGCTCACTCGCTCAGCAGCTGTCTGTGGAACTTGTCTTCGGTGCCCATCACTGCGCTGACCACATAGGGTAGGGGGCACGGGAACCTCTGAAAATCTGGATTGGAAAGTGTGGATGAGTCAGGAAGTAGTGGAGCAGGCATAATAGCGTGGCAGAAATGTGCATAGTGTGTGTTAAGGGTCGGCAAGCAAGTTAGACTTTGTGAAAAGTTGATAGGATTGAGTTTCTAACTTTAACACGAGAGTTCTGATACCGGTATAAGGGTCATCAAGTGTAGCAGGGTATAATACAGTTACATATTATTACAGAATCTGTTCTCCATATTTCTTTATTTTTAAATCCTCACTGGAGGATATTTTTCCATTGGTTTTCAGAGAGTGTGTGTGTGGCGGTGGGGGGAAGAGAGAGAGAGAAAAAGAAAGAGAAAGAAACATTCATGTGAGAGATACATCGATTAATACCTCCCACAGGTGCCCTGACCCAGGCCAGGGATCGAGCCCACAACTGAGGTATGTGCCCTTGATTGGGAATCGAACCTGAGACCCTTTTAGTCTGTGAGCCAATGCTCCAACCACGGAGCCAAACTGGCCAGGGCTGTTCTCCATATTTCTCCAAGGTAAATATCCTATATAATGAATTTCTTTAAAAGCAAAGCAAAATCTTCCTAGCAAAACAGCAATTTATAAAATATTTAACATTAAACTTAAAAAATTAAATATCAAAATATTGTTATAATCTCATCTCTAAATAAATATATATGTATATCAATCAAGCTTTACCTTTTAATGGTACCAAAATGTTTCACTTAATTTAGAATATTGCATATTAGCTTCATCTGACACATATAATAAAAAATAAAGTCAATGTTAATAATTTATATATTAGATCAGGGAGAGGGAAATAAATCCACATATTGGAGGAATATGGTAATACATTTAACCCTTGAACAACACAAGTTTGAACTGTGCAGTTCCATTATACATAGATTATTTTAATAAATGCTCTAAATGTATTTTCTCTATGAATTAATATTTTCTTTTCTCTAGTTTACTTTTTTTTAAAAAAAAAAATACAGTATTGAATGCATATAACATATAAAATATGTCCTGATTGACTATTTATGTTCTTGGGAAGGCTTTCAGTCAGTGAAAGACTATTAGCGGTTAACTTTTTGGGCAGTCAAAAGTTATATATGTAGCCTCTGGCTGGGTGGCTCATTTGTTTGGAGCATTGTCCCGTACACCAAAAGGTTGCAGGGTCAATGCCCGGTTGGGACGCGTAAAGGGAGGCAACCGATTGATGTTTCTCTCTCCCCCTTCCTCTCTCTCTAAAATAAATAAAAACATATCCTCAAGTGAGGATTAAAAAAAGTTACATGCAAATTTTCTACTTGGGGTGGGGTGAGTGCTGGTATTCCTAAACCCTGCATTGTTTGAGGGTCAACTATGTACATATTTAGAAGAGAAATTTTATTTTTACTTATGATCCATGTAAAAGAAGGGCTGGGTTATTCAGCCAGTTAATGGCTGAATCAGGGCAGTAAGGTAATTACTATTTCTAGCAAATCCAGGCAGTTTGCCGTGATGTATTTGTGAAGGAAATAATTAAGGTACTTTCCCAAGTTGAGAATGACTAGGGCCACTCCCTCCAAGGACACACCTCTGCCCTGGTTCTGCTACTGGAAATTCCTTCTGTCTCCCTCAGCAAAGTAAATTGAAATGGACTCATTCTGTCTGCTCAGCCCAGATGCCCTGTGCCCTCCCACCCCTTTTCCATGGAGGGCCAGCACCGTTGAACACAGGCTTCTTTCTACCTGAGGTCCTGCGTACCCTCACGGCCCTGGCAGCACAGTGCCCATCTCCCTTTCAAGCCCAGGACTCCGCCCTCGTGGTTAGGATGAATGGATGGGGGGAGTGCGGGTCTTACTTAAGTGCTTTTGGCCTAAGACGTGTAAGTGAAGCCATAACAAAGTGCTTCTAGAGACCAAGAAGCCTGGTGTGTGTCCGTAGTCGTGTGTGTCTGTTCCTGGGAGGGGTGGGAGGCACAGCCTTGCTTCCTGCAGGACTTGTGAGATAGCAGGAAACCAGGGTTTAAGCATCCACTTGTGGGTTACGAAAACTAGCCTTGGAGTGTAACGCAGTCCAATCAGGCCCAAAGAAAGCTAGAAGGGTTAGGGGAGATTGGTGCAGAAGAGGATGCTTACATAGAATTCAGCTACATTATATGTTAGCTGTGCCCTTTAATTTATTTATACTAGCAGGCAGAAATTGGGCTGGAGAAATTTCCATCGTACTCCTTGTGTGACCTCTTTAGGCAGTAGACAGTATGCCATGGACTGTGTACTTACTCTGTGCTCTGTGGAATTTCATATACTTTAATTATATGTATTTAAGCCTTAACACAGCACTCTAAAATGAAAATTACTGTTGTACACACGAGGAGGAGAAAGCGGAGGCCCGGAGATTGGAATGAACACTCCCAGGGCCACATGGCTGGCAACATTGCCGCTGGGGTTTGAAGCCAGGTCTTTGGCTTGTCCCCCTTTGCACCTTAGTATCCTTTGCACCATCCTGTACTGCCTCCCATGTTCCAGAAGCCTCTGTTTCCTCAAGTGTAACATGGGAACAAATATACCTACCTCTCAAGATTGTAATGAGAGTTTTCTGAAATACTGTATGCATAGTGTTGCAAGCCTAGCAGTCATACGGAAATGTTAATAAAATACTGTGCCAGCTCAAAGGGATCTGGTGTGCATCTTAGCTGTGTGACTTTGTTAAAGCTGATCTGGGAGGGTCACAGCTTTCCTGCAGCGAAAGGATAAATGTGGGTAAGACCACCATCCTGCAGGATTGTGAAGAGAAACCAACATTGCCTGGTAAATGTTAGTTAATTCCCCATTTCTTAACTGCCGTTCATAACCTTGTCTCTGTGGGAAGACTACGATAGTTTACAAAGTCGCTACCAGTGGGGACACATCTTATTTGTCAGCCCCTCTTCAAAAGATTACTAAGACTACTAAAGTGTGTGAGTAGCAAAATGTGGGATTGAAAGTACTGTACATTGAACTTTCTGGGGAGTCCATGGTTAAATACAAAGGAACATACGAGGACAGCCTCGTTGGAGGGGTTAGTAATGCTGTTGACACGTGGGTGTGGCGAGAAGATGGAGCAAATAAAGTAATGGCCGTGTGTACAGAGTAAGTCGGCTGTGCACCTTCAGCTGTCTACTGTGATTGAGTGCTTCCTCGAAGCAGACACTGAATATATAAATAAGAGATCTTTAGTGAGTTAGCATGGGGGTCAACATGGTAGGAAGGTGATAATACAGAAAGGAACCCACGTCTCTGCCCTCAAGACAGCCCTACAGAGGACATTTCTTTTGATTGTACTCTTTTGACATAATTTAACATATCAGATAAAAAATTATTTGCAGAATATAGACCATAGTCATGTTTCTGGTTATTATTTGAGTTTGGCACCACCGCTCTTTGGCCCTTGGGTCTCAGATGACCTGAATGAAGGATTTCTGGCACATGTGAAAAAGTATAAAGTGTGTTGAATTAATTTTAGTTACAGTTAGAGGTGACTATTATAATTCTCTTCCAAGAGAAATTATTTTCCCACTGAATTTAGCCTTCAGGTATTTCCATTAAACTCAGAAAATTCAGTGGAATTAGGAAAGGGCCTTTGCTCTTCTGATAGAAGAGTGAAAGATCCTGTTACCCTGGGCACACATCTTAAGAGGTTTATTTTATGACTTTATTTTAGAGTCTAGAACCCTCAATTATTAAACACTAGAGGCCCAGTGCACGAAAGTTGATGAACTGGGGCGGGGTCCCCTCAGCCCGGCCTGCCCCCTCTCACAGTCCGGGAGCCCTCAGGGGATGTCCTAGTAAAGGCTTAGGCCCGCTCCCCGTGGAGGAGGCGACCAGGCCAATCCGGGGAAGGCGCCCCCCCACCACCCCGCTGCTGCTGCTGCTGCTGCTGCTGCTGCTGCTGCCACCCCGGGCCTCTGCAAAAGGGGCCGCGGCGCTGGACTGGCCCGCGGTGCTGGCCCGCCTCTCCTGCGCACGCTGCCCACCCGTGCCACCGGCTCCAAGCCCTCACAGCCACTGAGGCTTTGTCTGGAAGATATCCTAATTAGCATATTACCCCTTTATTAGTATAGATTAATCCTCCAACTTAGTATTAAGACAAAAATGTCTTTTTTGTTTTTTTGTTAGATTTCACAGGTAACTGATCATAAGCCCTTTTTTGGGAATGGTGATAGTGTGTGCTTGATTTTATACACTTGATTGGCATACCTACTGCAGCCTCGGAGGAAGCTGAGAAATATTATAGAAATTCACAATTCTGTGTTCTTGTCCAGTTTCACTGACACATAGCCCTAATACAGGACTATGTTAATCATGCTTGGTCTTCGTTTCCACATTTAAAATGAGAGTGTGTGACCACACTCGGGATCCTATTGGTCGCTCTCCGTTTTTTTAATCTGTACTTTGAATCGCTGTGGTTTCCTCGTATGTGTGTTCTCACTGTTTTTTGAGGCCCTGCAGTGGCCTGGTGTATCTAGAGCTCCTTTAATGTCACAGCTTTTGCTTTGTTGTTGTGTTCCTGTCTTATTTTGGTTTTCTTTTAGATTATTTTATATTCTGGAGACAAAATTTACGATGACTACTATCCAGATCTAAAAGGACGAGTGCATTTTACAAGTAGTGACCTCAAAGCTGGGGATGCGTCAATAAATGTAACCAATTTACAGCTGTCAGATATTGGCACATATCAGTGCAAAGTGAAAAAAGCCCCTGGCGTTGGAAATAAGAAGATTCAGCTGAAAGTTCTTGGTAAGTTATTTTTATTAATGTTACTTGTTCACAGGGTGAGTTGTCACAGTAGGAGAGTAGCATTTATGTGAGACAAAGCTTAGTTTTTTGGAGTAATAATTTGAAACATTTGAAGTAATTCTATCCTCAAATAACAGTAGCCTTCTTTTTTAGATAGAAAAATAAGTGACTAGTTTCTTGGTGAAATTCATAAAGGGGTTTGAAAGTGAGTGAAGAGGTTCTGTGATACAGGAAAAGAACCCCTCGCCAGGAGTTAGGGGATCCAGGTTTGTTTTGGTTTTGGTGTTGTCCTCAGATTTGTCCTGAGAATTGAAGAGCATCTTTATTCCCTGGGTTCTAGCCGACCTCTGTGAAACATTACGAGTTGTAATTGTCATTAAACCTCTTTTGATCTCATTCAGTTCAAAATTGTTATGTGTACTGTAAATTTTCTCAAACTACATTACCCAGCAAATCAGTGAGGTTTCTATGATGATGAATTGGAGTATTTAGAATGGAGGAGATGGAGGATGGTAGAAGGAATATTGAGTTGGGATTAGACCCTTAGACATCAGAGCCTTTTAACTCCTTGAGCCTCTCAGTTTTTCCATCCTCAAAAGGAGGGGATTAGCCACATGGTCACTTGGATGTCTTGTTGCTCTCTCTCCGATAGTTAAGAAGGAGATAAGTAAACTTTTTGCAAGCTGTTCAAGACTGCCAAGTTTACCATCCCTCTCTAGATTATGTGATCATGCATCAGCACTTTTAACCCTTCACATGAGAAACGAAATTCCCTTTGTTTTAGAGAACTAGTAAGGGGTTAAGTGTCTTGGGTTCCAGTCTCATTTTGAACATCACTCTTTTCAGAGCAGGAACAAGAACGCAGGTTTCCGTGCACTCGGTGGCCATGTAGGGGCTGTCTGCTGGCAGCGTCATTGAGTGGGCACACGGGGGTGGTAAAGGCACTTAGTTCTAAATGGCACCCATTCGAAATATTTCCTATGGTACGAAAGCAAGTGAACCTGAATGAGGAACCAGGAAAAAGGACGCTGGTAGCGTTGGAAATTGTAGCTTTCTGTGTCTACATTCAGCAAACACGGAGTTACCTTTTTTATAAATGTGAAAGCAGGTAAAAGTTGAGGAAATCTGAACTCATGTCTCACACCCAGGCATACCCGAGATTATAACCCTGACTGTATATCTTCTCTTAGCCCTACTCTCCAAAAAACATTGAGTTAAGATGTATATGGAATTTTAACTGGTTCGTGGTGTCCCAAGCAGAGTATACCAGTTAATCAGACTGTTGGAATTTTTTTGTTGTGAAGTCCCTGTTTGATGGGGCAGGTACACTGGGAGGGATGTGATCGGCATGTATTCCCAGAAGAGGTGTGGACAAGCTCGTGTGTGTGTGTGTGTGTGTGTGTGTGTGTGGCGGGGGGGAGAGGGGGAGAGGTTGAGGTTGATAGAGAGGTTGAGATTGATTCTGTAGGACCAGGTCATGGGTTGAATTTGTAGGTTTCCATGGAAAGATTCTCTACAGGACAGGCTGCACATAACCCAGACGGAGCCCAGCTTGGACAATAGCACGGTCAAGCACACTGAGGACAGCAGCCATGGCTGTGGGGAAGGGGGAATGACACTTTTCCATTAAAAGTCTCATCCTGGAAATTGAATTCCTCGGAATGGATCAGCGAGAGGCACTGACTCAGCAACCTCTCTCCTTAGCTCTGTGAGGAGTCACCAGGGCCAAGTTAGACCCTGAATGCAAACTAGGGAGGGAGCCCGGGTTCAATGCAGGGTGAGCGGAGGAAGCAGGAAGTGAGTGCTGATGACTGGTGCTCTGATCCCGTGAGTGTGTCTGAGTCAGAGGACAGCTCCTTGTGGGGCTCCCTTCCGTGTTGTCAGATGAGTCACGCTGTGGGAGAAACCACTAGAATTTTCTTTGAAAGTGAGAGTTGGACAGATGCTCGTCTGTTAGCTTTTCCTGAAGTCCTGCTGAGACGATCTGTGGAGGAAAGACAAAGAGAAGTGCTCTCGAGGGACCAGACCCGGTAGAAACCCAGTGGGGTTCTGGCTTGGTTCCCTGTGAGAGGCCCTGTGTAAACATGGACACGTTTGTGGGAAACCTGGAGATGCCCTGTGCTGTTTGCAGAGTAACCAGGGCTGCCTCGTGGAGCTCCGTGCGCTGCGTGGACCTGAGCCGGATGACTGTCGGCTGCCTGGGGGTGAGGGGCGCCGTGCTGTGTGGGCAGGGCCCACCCTGCTCTGTCAGATGCACCAGCTGTGCGTGTGGATGCAGCTCAGTCGTGGAGCTGAAAGGGGAGTGGATGGAGGACCCACAGCATGAACCAGAACTGTGGCCACACCAGAGCCTTTCCCCACAACTCCAGAAGGGCCTGTCACTGAGACCTTTGGAGTCAACAGGCTGGGTTGTGAAGAGCAGAACATTCACAGTGAACAGTTTCCTGGGCATTTGGTGGCTCAGTCAACTCTGGGATGTGGAAGCCATTAGTAGAGGGCAGGACTTCTTTTCATTTTTTATTCTGAAATAACTTTAGTTTTATAGAAAGTTTCAAAAATACTGAGGCGTTCCTAAGAGCAAACCCATCGTCTATTTTCTCCTGATATTAAACATTTCACAAAATCATGGTACAATTATCAAAACCAAGAAATGTATGTTGGGACAATACCATTAACTATACTACAGACCTAATTTGAATCTCACAGTTTTCTACTAAAGTCCCTTTGTGCTAGGATCAAGTCTAAGATGCACATGCGTGTATGTCTCCTGAGCTTCCTTCGGTCGTGCAAGGGTATGTGATGTCATGTCTCATTGACAGTCATGATCACTAGGTTTACGTTTTATCTGATGGGTTTCTCTACTGAAAGCTTACGATTTTTCCTTCTGTAATTAAAAAAAATCTTGGGGAGCCACTTTCAGAATATACAAATATCTCGTTTCTTCTCAAATTTTGGCCAATGATTTTTAGCAACTTTGCGTGCATTTTGCCTGAAATTGGTGTTTTGAACCAAGCAAAATGAGCATTTTTGGATGGATGACATGGTAATGAAAGTATACAGGGTGGGGCAAACATAGGTTTACAGTTGTTCATATGGAAAATAATGCGATAATTAATAAGTTATATAAGAATAAACTCTGTTCCACATACTCAGAACTGTAACCCTTTTGCCACACCCTGTATATCCTGTTCCTTACGGGGATTTAGTGTGTGTTTCCTATAGACTGAGGTAGGCCACTAGCATGGAGGGATAATGATGCAAAACATATATGGAGCACAGCAATAGTAAGTTGGTGGGACACATGTACCCTTAGCATGGAGGGATGATGCAAAACATATATGGAGCACAGCAATAGTAAGTTGGTGGGACACATGTACCCTTAGCATGGAGGGATAATGATGCAGAACATATATGGAGCACAGCAATACTAAGTTGGTGGGACACTGGCCACCTACAAATGGATGGTGATCATGTACCCTTACCTGAGAAGAAGTAGCTCTGCCAATGATCGTGGTTGCAAATATCCTGAAGAAAATGGCCAGGTACCCTGGAATCCCAGACCAAAGAAACATTAGGGGATAAAACTTCATCTGTGTCCCTGTGTGCTTTTCTTTCTTTCGATCCAGCCAGCTGCCATGGGCAAAGAGTTAATCTTCCCTGTGGTGTCATGACTGGGGACAGAAAGTAGGTGGGCCACTCCTAGGCGACACTCAAAAACCATTGTTGGTAAAATCTTGTTCTATTGTGGATGGAGGATGTTGAGATCTCAAACCCACTGGGGCCTGGGATGTCCTGAGCAGCCACTTTAAATCACTGTTCATTATTGGGTATGTTTGGTACATGGGAAAGGGCCATCGTAAGTAAGAAAGATGAAGGTTGGGGTTAGTATGCTGTATTACCAGTAGATATCTGGTGTACAAAGCATTGCTTTCATGTCCCACTGCGAGTTTATGTAATAAAGGATTTATTGGTAGTTTAAAGAAATGAGGAACAAAGCTCATCTTGTTTAAGACTCACAGGATGAAATAATTTGCAAAACCTCTTTCAATGTCCAATTCATGCAGTCTCCAGGGCAACTGATCAATCTGAAAAGGAGACAGATTTGCTTAGGAAATCAGCAATGCCATCAAATGCATCTATTGATCCTTAGAAAACAGTACAAGTAGTAACAGATGAAGGAGAGAAATACCATCAAATTATCAAGAAGTGATAGATCTTGTTGGCCAAATTTGAGAAACGGTTTCAGTTGGAGTTAACGATATTCATACCATAGATGATCCAGCAATGACTGAGAAAAGGAAAACATACCAGCATTTACAGGAGTGTTCAAGCTGTGTTGTTCATCATTGTGTACCACTGTAAAACCCATTCATGTTTATTCATAGCAGTGGAGGAGTGAAAGCCGGCTCAGACTAAGAAAAAAAGAAAAAAGCAGTCCTGCCATCTATCAGGCTGGGAGGACAGGTCCAGACAGCCAGCTGCAGAGCCTAGAGGGGACGTTGTTCCTCCCAAGGCCGTGGAGCTGCAGTGAACGATAGGCTACCACTGCCTCCCCAGTTGTCGCCCCAGCCCCTGCACCCATCTTTTACTGAGCAGGGCACGCAGTTGCTAAAGGGCCCTTGTCACCAGTCTAATTCCTGGTTCTAACCGGCCTCAGGAAAGGCATTGGAGCCCTAAACAGTTTGGCTCAGTGGATAGAGCGTTGGCCTGCAGACTGAAGGGTCCCAGGTTCGATTCCGGTCAAGGGCATGTACCTTGGTTGCAGGCACATCCCCAGTAGGGGGTGTGCAGGAGGCAGCTGATCAATGTTTCTCTCTCATCTGATGTTTCTAACTCTCTATCCTTCCCCCTTCCTCTCTGTAAAAAATCAATAAAATATATTTTCAAAAAAGAAAAGGCATTGGATTCAGAACCGATCTCTCTTCTTTGAGACTCCCCTAGAATCCTTCAGAATCCCTCCTCTCTTGTCCAGTGACCTCCCACAGCTTCTACCAGTGCCTTCCTCACTGGCCAGTCAGTCTGATTTTGACAGATGACACCCTGCTCCTGGTGATCTTAGGGAGTTAGGCTTTAACAGGAGCCCAAAAGCTGGAATCCACGTTCACCGACAGAGGAATGGATCACTACGTTTGTTATAGTCAGTGGAATACAACTCAGCAGTGAAAAGGAATGGATTTTTAAAACATGGATCGATGTCAGAAGCCTTACAGTGAATAAAGAAGCAGGACTAAAGCATGTGTACTGTATTATTCCATTAACATGACCCTAGAAGCAGCAGAACTGACCTGTACTGATGAAGTCCGACCAGTGGCGTCTGGGGCCAGGGTTAGAGTGAGATGACTGAACCCAGCACAAGGGAACTGGCTTGGGAGCGGATTGGGGTGGCGCTCAACAGGGTGTGTGCATGTGTGTGTGGGGGGTGGCGCGTGTGGGGGAGGGTATGTGTGTGTGTTTGTGTGCACACACATTCGTTGAACATGATCAATTCACACTATTAAAATGTGTTACTTTTATTGTGTATTATGCTTTAGTGAAGTTCACCAAGAGAATATGAAACACCAGGGTGTTAATTCGGTGTTGGGGTGAATTTCGGGAAATGGGGTTAGCAGCTTCTCTAACAGTTACCCAGGGAGACCTGGAATATAGCCTCAGATTTACCTTTTTATCTATAACAGTGCTCCCTGGGTGGTTTGGGGTTAATGTAATGTACCAAGTGAATTGACCCTGTCGCCAGCATTTTTTATTATAATCCCCTGAGTGGCACCAGAAGGATGTGACGTGACACGTACTCCCATGCCCGGCATGGGGTAGAGGAGGAGCTTAGGAGTGGAGGAGGGCGCCTCCTTGAGTCTGAAGAGGTGCAGCCCACGGGGTGCTTGCTTTTTCCAGGTGTGCCCCGTGGAATAAGGGACACAGCCGGGCCTCATGCGGCCAGACCTCCCTGGCACGGCTGCTCCCTGAGCCGTCTTGCCTGTTTTGTGTTGCATAACAGATTGTAGTTACTCAGTTGTGTCACCTCTGAACCAGAACCTTGTGATCATAGTCAGTGGTTGTGCAGCGTGCTCTGTGTTTAAGAATCATTGTAAACAGAAAGTCTGTTTTTCTGAATAAAGTTACAATTTATTTTCTCTTCCCAGTTAAGCCTTCGGGTACAAGATGTTATGTGGATGGATCAGAAGAAATTGGGAATGACTTTAAACTGAAATGTGAACCAAAGGAAGGTTCACTTCCATTACAATATGAATGGCAGAAATTGTCCAACTCACAGAAACTGCCCTCGGCACTGATAACAGGTACCGCTGACTAGACAGTTTGTACCATGTGCCATAGATGTGGACTTAACTCGTGTGTGTGTGTGTGTGTGTGTGTGTGTGTGTGTGTGTGTGTTTTATATCCCCAGACACCCTCCCTTTTCTATACAGAACAATCAGGATTCCATGGGACTTATTCAGTGTTTTATGAAGACAACTTACTGTCATGTAGTATAAATAGATATATTTCTATAACAGTTTCACTGTTTGAGATATTTTAGTTGGTTTCTTTGGTATGTTTTTTAATTGATGATAATATTATCAGAAAACATTCATGATCTTAGATGAATAAGTTACAAGGAGTTGGATCTTGAAAGTTTCATGAGCCTACATTAGTGTTGGAGATACTGCAGTTTACCCATGGTGTGTCTGTTACAAAACAAATCAGAAGCACCTCGGTGGCACTAACTGGAAAGTTACAAACTGGTCAAATCCAATTGCTCGCTTTGTTATAACTGACCTGTTATTCAAACTGGTCTCCACCTTCCAAGAAGGATTTCTCTGAGCCTCTCTTTCTTTTTTCCAATTAAGAAGTAAACTGTATGGCCCCTTATGACTTTCTTTTGTCTGTTTCTTCCGTCTGGGGGGCGGGGTGGATGGAATGGGTTTTGCAAATCTTATGGCACAAATGAACCAGAGGCGCAGTGGTTTGCCTTCTGGAGACCTGCACGTGCCTTGTCTGCCTGGCGTTGGTTCCGCACCCAGCTTCAGCCTCTCGCTTTTGCCTGGACTGTCAAGCCTAGCAGAGTTTGTCTTTACTGCAATCTCAGCAATCCTGTAAAACTGGGTTTCCCTCTGCCACATCTCTTTTCATAGAAATGACTTCCTCTGTTATCACTGTAAAAAATGCCACCACCGAGTACTCTGGGACGTACAAGTGCACAGTCAGCAACAGAGTGGGCTCTGACCAGTGCCTGCTGCGCCTGGATGTCGTTCCTCGTAAGTACCTTCTGTCGGGGGTGATAACGTTTGCTCCCCTTGTCTTTATACAGCAACCCCCCTCCCCCCATTCAGTCAGCAAGGGTGTATTGAGGGCATGTGGATGCAAACTGTGAGCAGAGCACTCTGTGGCTTGGTTAGTAGCTTTCCTGAGTCACTGAAAGAAAAAAAAACTACATTTTATTAGAAAAACCTTCATTATTGTAGCAACATGAAGAACATGAGAGTTGTCAAGTCAACTCATATACCATATTTAGCCATTGTAAGGATAAGCTATTTGGAACATTCTTATATGCCAACTCAGAAAGCTGGGAACATTAAAATCTTTTAATCTGGTTTGATCACATTTATGCATAATATATATTATACAGCCCAGCCGACGTGGTTCAATGGTTGAGCATTGACCTATGAACCAGGAGGTCACAGTTCGATTCCTGGTCAGGGCACGTGCCCGGGTTATGGGCTTGATTCCCAGTGTGGGGTGTGCCAGAGGCAGTCGATCAATGATTCTCTTTCATCATTGATGTTTCTATCTCTCCCTCTCCCTTCCTCTCTGAAATCAATAAATATATATACATACTAGAGGCCTGGTGCACGAAAATTCGTGCACTCGGAGGGGTCCCTCAGCCCGGCCTGCACCCTCTCACAGTCTGGGACCCCTTGGGGGATGTCCACCTGCTGGCTTAGTCCGCCTGTTAGTCAGACATCCTTAGCGCTGCTGCGGAGGCAGGAGAGGCTCCCGCTACCGCCACTGTGCTGGCCAGCCATGAGCCGGCTTCTGGCTGAGCAGCGCTCCCCCTGTGGAAGCGCACTGACCACCAGGGGGCAGCTCCTGTGTTGAGCGTCTGCCCCCTGGTGGTCAGTGAGCGTCATAGCAACCGGTCGTTCGGCCTTTAGGGTCAATTTGTATATTACCCTTTTATTATATAGGATATATATAAAACTAATACATAAAATAAAATAGATTATACAGTTCAAAAGAAAGTTCTTTTAGTGAATTTTCCCCTTGGACCAAAAAGCTAATTAGTTTCTTATAGTTATTGTATACAATGAGATCAATCTGTCATTGTGTATCCTTACCTTCAATATGACTAGATAGAATGGTGTTGTTATTTACCATTATTTCCTTATGAACATCTTATTCTAGCATCAAACAGAGCTGGAACAATTGCAGGAGCTATTATAGGAACTCTGCTTGCTCTCATGCTCATCTGCGTGATCATCTTTTGCTGCCATAAAAAGCGCAGAGAGGAAAAATATGAAAAGGAAGTTCATCATGATATCAGGTAATTCAGTGACACCAGAGTTGATTGATGTGTAGTGTACTAAATTTATTATGTCTAAAGCATTACTTCTCTTACCCATCCAAAACATTTGCCCCTGTGAGAACTGGATAAAAGCTAAAGCTCTTCCCTTCAACACATTTGAAAGCTCTTACTTTCCCTGGCAAGTGTGTAGATTCAATCAACCTCCATTAGGCTGTGCCCCAGTCCCTTTCCAGTTCTGGATCCTATTTTAAGAACCACTACAAATTAGTTTATCTCAAAACTGTTCACCCTCTCTAAATCAAGTACAGGTATGGCATATTCCCCAAAAAAAGGAAGAAAAAAGACCTAATTACATCAAGTGACAGAACTATTGGTAATATGATTTTTAACAAAATATTCTAAACCAGGAGATCTTAACTAGAATTGTATGTTTGATTATTGAACTTTAAGAAATAATAACATGTGACTAAATGACACCCAGGAAACTGACATTTGGTAGGTATGAGGTAGGGTCTGGGCACTTGCATTTTTAAAATGCACCAGATGTAACTCAGTCCTTGGTGTGAAAATTCTTCTGCCTGAATCCCTGTTTTTTTTGCAGACTGGAGTCTGCTGTTTTCAGCTAAGGTCTTAGATCAGTAACTTTAATAGCAAAAAGGATTTTTTTTTTTTTTTTTGGTAGAAATATATCTGTAGGTGTTAGAGCTTTAGTAACTACTAGAGGCCCAGTGCACGAATCCATGCATGGGTGGGGTCCGGCTGGCCCGCTCCGATTGGAGCGATTGGGCCAGGCCAGCCAGGGAGAGGGGACATGGGCGGTTGGCCAGCCAGCCCTGCCCCCGATTGGGGTGAGGGGGAGTGCGATCAGGAATGGGGATGGCTGGGGGGAGGGGCCACAGGTGGTTGGCTGGCCGGCCCCACCCCCTGGTCGAACACCCAGTAGAACTGGTCAAGGGGACAATTTGCATATTAGCCTTTTATTACATAGGATAAAGTGTTAACATGATTGTAATGAGATTATCTTGATTAGTTGTACTGGAATATGAACTTATTTGAGGTTTGTTCCTTGTAAGACATTATAAAAACATAAATTTTTGTAAACACTGCCTTTTACTATATGAGAAGATCTATATTCTGAAAATAGTAACTAAGAAACAAATACATAGTTTGTGACATTATACTGTATTAGAGACCCCGTGCACGAATTCGTGCATTGTTGGGGTCCCTCAGCCTGGCCAGCTATTGGGGGCCAATTGGGGCCGGCCAAGAGAAGGGACCACGGTAGGTTGGCTGGCCGCAGGAGGTTGGCTGTGGGAGCACACTGACCACCAGGGGCCAGCTCCTGTGTTGAGTGTCTGCCCCCTGGTGGTCAGTGCGTCGTCATAGCGACCAGTCGAAACGATCACTTAGGCTTTTATATATACAGATTGTGCCTGCTTTTTTGTATGTCACACACACTTTTATATACTTAGTGCTTAAATAGCCCCACCCATGAGTCATAGGCTACACAATTGTAGGTTTCTAGAAACTCATTCATTCTTATATTGGGATCTTTGCTTTCCAGGGAAGACGTGCCTCCCCCCAAGAGCCGGACGTCCACGGCCAGAAGCTACATCGGCAGCAATCACTCATCTCTGGGGTCCATGTCTCCTTCCAACATGGAGGGCTATTCCAAGACTCAGTATAACCAAGTACCAAGCGAAGATTTTGAACGCGCTCCTCAGAGTCCGACTCTCCCACCCGCCAAGGTAGCTGCCCCTAATCTCAGTAGGATGGGAGCGGTGCCGGTGATGATTCCAGCCCAGAGCAAGGACGGGTCTATAGTATAGGGCCTCCAAACCTCTCACCTCCGTGCTCCACACTTCTCTTCTTCTTTTGAAATAGGAAAACCCACTTTGTTCTAAATTTTGCTACCAGCCTCAACAGATCAAAAAGTAAACCAAAAACTGTAAGAAACATACTTTAAAAAGTTGTGTTTGTTTATATCGGAATAGTAAAGGCATTAAAGTTACTAAAGACAAATTTGCCATCTGAAAAAGATTTCTTAAAGAAGTTGATTTTGTAAGTTTCTAACTACCAGTACTTAGTAATATGTAGCACTTTGGATATGAAATCATAGGAGAAGATATTGGTGAACTTACATGTACACCAAGCTGATACGTGAATCATCTTAAAAAGTAGTATTTTTTCATTCCTGCCATTATTTTTAGGATGCCTTTCTCAATTAATTTATGACCCAAAATTGGCAAAGATGCATTCATGGCAAAAATTATAGTCCTTTATGTTTGTTCTTTGAAAACTCTAAATGTGTTTGGAATAGCTCTAGTAACATAAAAACACTCTACAGGGTTCTAGAAATTACTAGTTCTACTTTCAGGTCATGCATAAGCCTTGTCTATGGAATGATTGCTTAAGTATTTGATTGATAGACTGTTATAGGCAACAGAGGCATAGTAAGCTCTTTTATGTGCTAAAGTAAAGGAGCACCTATGGATTTATTTAGCAAGTTTGCTCTCACTACATAGAGCGATGACACTAGGTACAGTAGTGAGGGTGGATTTCAGCGATGAGCAATCTGGGGTGATCTCCAGAACGGTGACCCGCCAGAGCAAGGATGGAGAATCCTGCAGTTCCCAACCACATGGCTCTCTGCGTTAGGTGATATTTTTCTAATAAGAAAAAATTATGACATTTATTATTTGACAGATACAGATTGAAATTCCCTAATTATTGGTTCCAAATTTTAAAAAGTTTTCCCCCAGTTCAGCGTTTTGGTGTTGTCGTTTTTGGATGGTGTTGCATGTTATATGTTCTGGAAACATGTAATCCTAAGTCTACCTTGCTGAATGCAGTTCTTGGAGGATGTTTCTTCACAGGCTCAGAATGACGGAGCGCATTGTAAGCTAGTCAGTGTCCTCCACGGTTCTGTCTTCCAGACTGGGGAGGATGCACAGTTGCTATTCCACTGCCAACGTGTCTGTGCAGTTGCAGAAAATCCAGTTGAGTTTTGAAAAGTTTGAGTCCTAGTTTTGTGAAAGTGATTTATTCTTTAAAAAAAAAAGAAAGAAAGGAAAGGGAGTAAACTGAATACTCCCAACTGCCAAATGTGTTAAAATACTGTGTTAGTAGAAGAAAGTAAATTTATTGTATTTCCCTTAAGATTGTGAGGGAGTGTGGATATAGTAGAAAGAGCCAGCAGTTTCTTTATAGTAAGTAAGGTCTGCAATAAATTATTTCACTAGCTCTAAAACCTGTTCCCTCGCTTTTGTAGGGAGTTGGTTTCTGTTCATCTCTTTGGGTGCTGTGGTGGTTCATGCTGCATTAGAAATTAATGTTGGCATGACTTTCTGATTAGTAAGAGTATCGTGTACACTTTTTAATGGTAAATTTAAGCGGAATGTCTGTGTAATGGATTAGTGTATAGTTTTACATATTCGGAAGACTTTTTTAAATAGGGTTTTAACCTTACACAATATTGCTTTTATACTTGTGTTAACAGTTTCATTTGTGCCTTTTGGGTAATTTAATTTTTATTATGAATTTCTGGTGCCTATGAGCTGGCTATCACCTGAAAGGTGCTTAGAGGTGAAGGTACTGTTCTAAAAACTCATCACTGTGACACCTTTCTATCCTCAGACTTCAGTCTTGCCTCCTCTTTTCTGTTCTTTTTGGATGCAAATTAACAGACTAAAATGTCAGCATCCCCAACACTCTTTGGCTGTGTTTCTGATTTTATAATAGTAACTATTTTTGAACTCCAGATGTCTGGTCTGTTTTATATGAATACATTTATATACAATATTACTAAGAAATACCAGCACAAACTCTAAGAAACAACTATGGGTCTTTACTAGTTTTCATGCACTGAAGATTATGCTATCAACCTAAGTAGAAATTACTACAAAAAAATGGATGCATGTAAGGCTTTCCTTGCCTTAGACTTTGTAGTTGGTCAAGGATTTAGCTACAAATAAGTCAGAATCTCTTCCAGAAGCACCTGCACCCTAAGAAACGAGCTCACAAAAAATCAGTTGTGTATCCTGTACTGACCTATTGGGCGTGATGGAATTTAGAGGACAGAATTCAGTTTTAGACTGTCCTCAGCTACTCTCATTGTAAATTTCAGTTAACCTAAAAATCAAATAGTTCTGATTGACCCATGAAGGGATTTTCACTGATAATTTCATTTAAACCAGAGATCATATATTCTGGAATTATTGGTAATCATCAAGCAATTCAACAAAACTTGCTGTTTGAGCCTTTCCATTGGAGCTTACGTAAGTCAAGGACAGCACTGCATCTTCGAGGCAAAAGCAATCGATTCCACTTTACACCTAAGAGGCTCAGCACCATTTTGTTGAGTTACACAGGATAACCTGAGAAGTAATGGCACCTTAGAGGATGTAGTTCTGTGCTTTAACGTGTAATTTACGGGTGTTCTTTTATTCTAATATTCCCCTGTTAGAAGGCCAAAAAAAAGGAAATCTGCCATGGAGTTGTTACAATGGAAATACAGCCAGAGTGTGTCGTAGGGGGAGGTTAATTCAAGAAACACAGTTAGATTATTGGTATGAATTAATATCTGATTTTTATTAAAAAGATAATTTCCAAGATTGAGTTTCATAAATAAGGAGCAAGTAAAGGGGCAAATAAACATTTTTATTAAATATAAAAAGAACTCGTTGCATGAAGTTATACATCAAACTCTATAATGGATGGCTTTTTAAAATAACCATTCTCTGTCTTTCTGTGTGCGTGCAGCATGTAAATTTGAAGTTATGTAAATGTTTCAAGTTTTTCCTAATCTCTTCACCTCCACAGTGTTTAGGGCTTTCAGACCCCTTATTCCAGTGTGAACAGAAAAGGTCCAGATTATGTGCTTAATGCTTTGATGTGTCATGCAAGGAGTAGTTTGTAGAAAATGTTGACACCATTTTAACTTCTTAGTGGCTTGTGACATTATATTATATATATATATATGTACATAAATCTTTGTAATATTCTGTGTTTAGTAGTATAAATGTTCTGGGCAAGTTTTAATATTTCAAATGCCTTTGGATAGTCTTGCAATAAAGGCAACATGTTCTGCAGTTGAATTTTTTTTACTTGTTTGCCTATTTTGACACTAAAATATGGTCCATAACTGAGCACAGATTCTACTTATTCATGTTATGGAAGCAGGGAAGAATAATAAATTTGTGAATTGCAGTTCTGCTTATCTTACGGATAGTAACACCAGCAAATATGTTATCTTATGGGTAACACCAGCAAATACGTTATCTTAAGGATAGTAACACCAGCAAATATTTTCTGTATCTGGCTTCTTACTGTTAATCAAGTTTTACAAAGTACGCTGATTTGTAATTTGAGTGTGGAAAGTACCTGTTGGGATTGGTTTTGGTCATGAACACTAAAAGCTCCAATCAAGGAAGAACTTTGCATTTTTGTACTAATGTATTTAATGACACAAGTGTCAAGCGAACCACAATTCACTGATTCATTTATTCTCATCCCTTACTGTGAACATTTGTTATAAATAAACTTGTACTACTGAGAAGAAATATTTTGACACTTCACATATGCAAATAGAGAATTGATAGTGTCAGTTTCAAAGATGATTTTTGTATTTAAAGTTTCTGGCTTAAATATCCAATGGTGCAGATTTTGAACTTTGTAAGAACAAATTTGGTTAAAAAAGCAAGAACTTGCTCTAGCGTTGTGACCTTGTGTACTTTTCAAATAAAATTAAGAAAGTAGTTTTCTGCCTTATGGTGTGGCTTCATTGTGCTTAAAAAAAAAAAAAAAAAAGTCTACTTTATAAAGCTTCAATATGATTTTTCTTCATGCTTTCCGAGTCAAGGTTTCTTTCCCCACACCACTTACATCCTTTATTAAAACAGAATAAAGATCAGGACAAGCACACATCAATGGAAACATGAAACATACATGTATGTTTCCCCACCCAAAGTTCTGTGATCACAGTGTTTTACAGTATAAACTCAAAGCACTTCTCAGCTGCTTTAAAAACGTGCATGCATGTATGTATTAAACACATCTGGTTCTGGTTTAAAGCTATTTTCATTGACCCTAAACATTGATTTCAGAAAACAAAACAAAACAAAAAACAGCATGGGGTTAGTAATAGGTCTGTAAGGCTTTGAGGAATATTGTTTACCCTCTAGTTTCTCAATCTCGGCACCTGTAACACTTTGGGCTGGGTAACTCTTTGTTGTGGGGGAGCGGCCTGTGCATTGTAGGCTGTTTAGTATCATCCCTGGTCTCTGCCTACGGGGTGCCAGCAGCACTCCTCCCTCCCCAGATGTGACAACCAAAAACTGTCTCCCAGTGTGTTTCCAAATGTCCACTGGGGCGGGGGGACAACACCCCCCCACCCAGGTTGAGAACAACTGGTTTATACTAACATGAAGTTTTCTGCTGGGAAGTTTAAAGGAGAAGAGCGTAGGAGTCAGACGTGTTTGAACATCACTCATTACCAAATACTTTACTGGGCTTCTGTTTCCTCGTGCTTTAGAATGGGGACACACATTCCTACGTCCCAGGGGATGTTGGAAGCTTTTAAAGAACTAGAACTGATTCAATGAAAAAGGCTTTGCACTTGTCCCTGGTAGCTGGGATGCTGATCGTGATCCACAGATTTTCAAGGACCCAAGATTACAATAAAATATGCTAAGTGACACTACTGAGTATAATTTAATGCCTTTCATTTAGACCATATTTTAATCTTGCAGCTCTAAAGGCCACATCATGTTTCTAGGTTAATTAAATACCAAATGGCAAAACTGATGACACAAAATTGAATATAAGTCAATTGTTATTAAATAAAAGTGGTTTAAAGTCTAAGGCATAAACAAATGTAAGTTCTAAATGCAATGAAGGCAACAGTGAGAGATTAGGAAGGCAGTCCCAACTCAGCTCCATTTTTCTTTGCTGGTATTTCTGAAGTATAAATCAAATGTGATTTGTTATTTAAATGACTTTTCTAACTTTGATAACTTTGGGGGGAAAATTATCCTAAAGTAACTACAGAAAAAGAAGAATTCCTGGAGTTAATGAAAGAACCAAGAAATAAATTTTGGTCTAGTGAACCAAGAACTAGCTCCTTGATGAGTTTGCATCTTGTTTCACTGCTGAGCTGTGAAAATTCTAACTCGGATGGAGAACGAGAGGGTGGGAGAAGGTGCAGGAAATCACAGAAGTAAAACCTGATGTCAGTCCCCAGCAAAGTACTAGAAGCCAGCGTGGTCTTGTCTTGCCCTGAGTCACTGACCCCGGTCCTAGTGGATTGGTTCTTAAAATGTAACTATGACCATATTAAAATCCAGGCCATCATAATCTCGTGGTCCATTCCATTTCTCCCTGGTTTATTTTCTCCACACCTTTAGCTGCACCTCTACACACCTGCTGGGGGCCTGGGGTTTCATACCTTTGTGAACATGCAGTTTCTTCAGCCAGAGAACAGCCCCTCCTTGTCTACTTGCCCAGTGCATATTGCCCTAGACGTGTAAATCCAAACACTTGTCCTTTGAGTCATTTTTCCTGATCTGCACCCCTGCCCCTCACTCACATGCTAATTTAGAGGGGTGTCTGGGCCCTCAGTATTGCCAGTGCATGTCTTTTACGGCACAAAACCTTTTGTGTTCTAATTATTTAACATGTTTACTAGATCCCCTTTGTGGTTCTAAACCTCATTTGTTCCCCCAATATCCCCAGTTCCTAACTCTGGCATATTGCTCAGTACATACTGAATGAATTTTTAGGAAAGAAATGGCACTAGGGCCAAGTATGCGTTCAGTAAGGTCACGTCCTATGTTCTGCAAGACAACTTGTCCGGTTTCTTCCCAAAACAGAGAAAGTGAGTGGGCGCGCCAAAACCGGTTTGGCTCAGTAGATAGAGCGTTGGCCTGCGGACTTAAAGGTTCCAGGTTTGATTCCGGTCAAGGGCACGTAACTTGGTTGCGGGCACATCCCCAGTAGGAGGTGTGCAGGAGGCAGCTGATCGATGTTTCTAACTCTCTATCCCTCTTCTTTCCTCTCTGTAAAAAATCAATAAAATATATTTAAAAAAAAAAAAAAAAAGTGAGTGGGCGCATGTGGTGAGAAAGTCTGCACATGACTTGAAAAGTTAATTTGCATAAATACAGGACGGGGTGACCTGGCTCCATAGGAGTCAACTTAAAAGTCACCATCTCCTACTTATAAAAACCTGTAGAAGTAAAAGAAATGTCTAAAACCCGCAGATTCCGAGTAGGTCTGGAGTGAAGTCAGTGACTGTTTCTCTCTTAGGTTTCAGACTTTCACAACTAGCCCTCCACTACCATACTTACACTGGTGTATACATACAGGTTTTTTAAAAATATGTTTTTATTGATTTTAGAGACGAAGGAAAGGGAGAGAGAAACATCGATGAGGACTGGCTGCCTCCTGCACACCCTCTACTGGGGATCGAGCCCACCATCTGGGCCTGGGCCCTGGCTGGGAATTGAACCGGTGACCTCCTCTGATTCATGGGTCGATGCTCAACCAATGAGCTACACCAGCTGGGCTACATGTTTTTTCTCATTTAACAAATCCTCTTAGATTATTCTGTATCTATGCTATCTATTTTCTGTCATCTATACATCTATCTAACTCTTACTTGTTTTCAAAACTAATATTTACATCAAAGTGATACTCTGTAATTTATTTAAACAGTCTCCAATTGATGCCCATTTAAATTGATCCCATCGTTTTAGATATAATGAGTAAAATTACAAGAGGTGTGTTCCTGTATACATCACGATGTATATGTGTATATGTATCTTTACATTTCTAGAAAGGGAAGTGCTGACTGTAGAGTATTCTGATAGCTTTTATTAGAATAGCTTTGTACACGTTGTAGCAGCCTATGCTGCAATGGATGAGTGCTTATCTCACCCCCAGTCCTCACCAATACTCTTATCCAACTTTTTGGTCTCTGGGAAGAAAATTATTTCATGGTTTAAAATTCTCTTGTTATTTGTCCAGTTGACCATCTTACGTTTAAAAACTATTTGAGAACTGTGTTCGTGTGCTTTGCCCATTTTTCTTTTATATTACTACTAGAGGCCCGATGCACGAAATTTGTACAAGAGTAAGCCTTCCTTTCCCCGGCTGCCGGCACCAGCTTCCCTCTGGCACCCGGGACCCGGGCTTCCCTCGCAGCCCAGCTTCGTCCGGAAGGTCGTCCGGAAGGATGTCCGGTCTAATTAGCATATTATGCTTTTATTATTATAGATTCTGCTAATTTGGAGCTCTTAAATATAATAAAATTAGCCTTTTGTGATATAAAATAAAAGGTTTGGTTTTGGGGGGCCAGGTTATCCTTTTTCTTTGACTGTTTATGGTCTTTTCCTGCTGACCATGCAATCCTAATCCCCCCCTAAACTGTTCCTGAAGGGGACCTGAGGATCGCCTGTCTCTTCCTGTGCTGTCTCCTCCTACGCAGATGTGATTTCTCAAAGGCAGAGGAGCATCTTTACATCTCAATGTTGGATGCAATAGATTCTCAGTAATCTTTGCTGATAATTGCAGCCGTTCTGGCTGTGTTCCAGTCCAGCCATCACCACAAGTGTTTCCATCACAGTGTGTTTCTTTATCTTTGTTTTCCTCAAGTTTCTGGAGTTTTTGCCCAAAGCAGTTTTATGGAATCAGCACAAACTAAAGTAATGAAGACAGTTATCTTGCACTTGAAAACAAGATGTGTCTAGGTCATGTGTTAGGTCAGCTGTCACCCACTATTCCAAGTTGAATGTTGGCTGCCGGCAGTGTGCTGTTTGAATGTTGCTAAGTAGGACATTTCCCCTCTCATGTAGGCCCAGAACTGTCAACAGTGAGAACATTTCCAGGGAACAGTAGAATGACCTTGCAGTTCTGAGAGGAGAAAGTATGATAACAGCACATGCCAGTAATTTGCAACCTGTTGGGAAATATAGTCCTCCAACATCAACCTCCACCAGTCTTTTCATCTAGTGACAAGGAGGGGACATTTTATTCGCTCATAGAAGCAACACAAAGTGAAATAATTCTGTGAAAGGAAACATAATCTCTGCCCTTCCAACTAAAATATACTATCTGCGCCTGGCTGGCGTGGCTCAGTGGTTGCGTGTAGACCTGTGAACCAGGAGATCACAGTTCGATTCCTGGTCGGGGCACGTGCCTGGGTTGTGGACTCAATCCCCAGTGTGGGGCGTGCAAGAGGCAGCCAGTCATCATCATTGATGTTTCTGTCTCACCCTCTCCCTTCCTCTCTGAAATCAATAAAAATATAAATAAAAGATACTAGTGCTATGTCCAGGACAAGGTAAAGATGCACTCACTATACACTAGCCCAGTAGGGCTTTATGAGTATGTTTATGTGGGCTTGATTAAACTTTTTGTAATGATATTATGGGCAGAAGATTTGTGATATTGTTAAGTGAAAATGTACAAAGCAGTTCAAATTTTGTAAAAACAAAACCAACAAAATGTCCATAGGCTATGTGATCTAGTTCAATATCATTTTATGAAAACCAAGATCCAGAAAGGTTTTGATTTCCCAAGGCCACCGTTAGAAACAGAATCTGGGTCTCCTGGTTCCTGGCCCAGTATTTTTCTAGGAACCTTGAGTCCTTGGCAGTCCCGGCCCCGAGTGAACTATATGAAAGGAAAGAAGGGGAGGGTTAGAGTGTGCAGCTCTCACCTCTCACTCCGTCCCAGCAACACCAGCCTGGGAGAAGGCCCGTGAAAGCAGAGCAGACTCGCCTCACCAGTGCCCTCTGCTCCTGCAAAGGGCTCATCAGTACCCAGGGCACACTGAGCATCGCTAGCTGCACTCTTCTTAGGGTGCCCGTGGTGGCCCCAGTGGGGTGTATGATGGACAAGAGTCTGCTTTGTTTGGTGCCAAGCCTATTTATGCAAGAAACTGCAAAGAAAACACAGTTTACATCAAGATGGGTATACTATGGATGGATGTTATGAGGAAAGCAGACACTCCTAGCAATAGACCCATATTCTAAGGAAAATTCTTAATCCCACATCAAAAATTTGGTGACTGAATGTATATTGATCTATGTTAAACGCTTAAAAATGTTTAAGGGATATATAATCTTTAATGATTTTCCATTTAAATTTGTTTGATTGGCACTCCTAATTATGTCAGGGAAGAGGAGTTTTACTGTAAATTTGCATACCAAATCCCTATTCAAGATCCTGTGTGTGTGTGTGTGTGTGTGTGTGTGTGTGTGTGTGTTCCTCTTCACATTTCTCAGTATCAAGCATCACAACTGGTATTTTTTAAAAAATACATTTTATTGATTTCAGAGAGGAAGGGAGAGGGAGAGATAGAAACATCAATGATGAGAGAGAATCATTGACTGGCTGCCTCCTGCACGCCCCACACTGGGGATTGAGTCTACAACCCAGGCATGTGCCCTGACCAGGAATCGAACCATGACCTGGTTCATAGGTCGACACTCAACCACTGAGCTACATTGGCCGGACACAACTGTCATTTTTTAAAAATTATTTACCAAAGGATCTTATTAGCTATCAATATCAGATTTTATTTTTTTAATATATTTTATTGATTTTTTACAGAGAGGAAGGGAGAGGGATAGAGAGTTGGAAACATCGATCAGCTGCCCCCTGCACCCCTCCCACCGGGGATGTGCCCGCAACCAAGGTACATGCCCTTGACTGGAATCGAACCCGGGACCCTTCAGTCTGCAGGTCGACGCTCTATCCACTGAGCCAAACTGGCCAGGGCAATATCAGATTTTAAATGTGGTCAGTCTTATCATTGGGCAATATTAGGAAACATTAAATAGTGAGGTTTTACTTAGTAATAACTCAGATGACAAAAGTGAGTTTTACATTTTTCATGTTAGTCCCTTTAGACAAAGTTCAAAATTTTTAAATATACTTTCATTTTTAATTAGTAAATTTTATTTCATTTCTTTAGAAAAAACATTTGATGAATGATCTATAAGATACAAAAACAGTTTTTCTTCCATTGAATTTAGTGAAACAAATAGTCAATCATGCTGGCTGTTTTCTGTTGAACTTTACAGCTTTACATAACAATTTGATTCTAAAAAATATATCATCTATAATTTTCTGTGTATGATTTTTAAAGTTGGCAGTTGTGTTTGTCTTTATTTCTGAACTTGAAAATTATCCTTCTCCCATCCCATCCTCAACAAAGGTAGTTATATCTAGATATATGACTGAAGGCCTTCCAAAAGAGATCTGTAGCTTAATATCTAATGATAAAGATGGGTTAAATCAAGGCACATATGTATGAATACCATGAAACTATTAAAACCTGTGTTTAAAACAAATCAGTGACATAATAAAATGTTCCACATTTTCCAATTGCATAACCATAAAATGAATATATTTCATGTCATAATATAGCAGTATGGGAGAATATAAATTAAAAGTTCCCTCTTTTAAATATTCCCCATCCACTAAAATATTAACAGTGGTTATCTTTGCTAGAGGGATTACGGGTGATTTTAATGATCTTTCCTCTGCTTTTAGCTATTTGTTTCCTAAATTGACATTTGTTTTAATAACAAAAATAATTCTAATAAATATCTTGTGTATAATAATTATGGCATACTTAAAGTTCTTCATTACCTATGATAATTTCTACATGTAGATCCATAGGAAAAGCAGTGATTTAAATTAACCGCTAATGCTTTTCATGGAGAAGGGAAATTATTTTCAAATATAACTTGTAGCTGGAAGTTGAAAGATTATCTGATGCCCTCTTGTGGCCAAAATTTTTTCAAAGGTGATTTGTTTCTTTTCATTGAAATCCTGTCTAAACCAAGAAAAGAACAAAATATCTATTCTATTGCTTTTCAAATGACAAATAATGCTCACTCACTATTATTAACACTTTAAGGGTAACCACTATTAAGGGGTTAGTCTATCTCTCTTACTCCTAAAAGCACGCTTCCTGGGTTTGAAGACGTTTAGATCACCCGGGGCAACTTGCATACTCTGAGACTCAGTTTCAGTGATAACCCTGTTAAGTTCTATTATTAGCCTCATTTTTTGCACCTATTTTCACCACTCACACAGTATGGTGGACAGCTTTGCACATCAGTAGTCACAGATAATTCTTGTATTGGCCTTACTCTTACGTAGTATAAATTATGTTTATTATGGCAAACAATACATCAATTGCACATTGATTTATAAATTTTCAGAAGTATTTCCAATTATCTTCTAGATATATACTAGTAGAATTTGAATTTTTTGACATTGTCAAATTGCCTTCCACAATGAATGCCAAACCACAATCTTTTCAATGTTTGTCACTGTGTTAGGTGAAAAATGGTTATTTCATGGTGTTAGCTTTTATTTCCTTTGTCATTAGTGTGCCATTAGCACATCTTCTGTTTTTAGCCATTTGTATTTCTTTATATTTGGCTCTGCTAAATAATTTAATCATATGTAGGAGTTTTTTGTATAAAGAACGTTAGTTCATTTTCTTTTAAACATTTTGTGGAAAATTTTTCCCTCTTTGGAGTTTGTCTTTTAATATGCAGCTTGTCTTTTTCTTCAATTCCAAATCAGAACAGTATATAAATATATATTGTGAAATATTTATGTATTTTAGTTTTCTATTATGTTTTGAAACCTTATTTGCTATTTTTTCATATCACTTCATATTATTTTTTAAATAATTTCTTAGTGATTTCTTCTTTAGTACTTCAACTGTCCTTTTGTTCTTTTATTTTTCTCTTTGATGGATGCCATGTTCTGTGGAAGCTTGTTTAGACCGTTAATGGCCTTTTAGGCTTCCTTCATGTGAATAGTTTACTTTTTCAATAATAAGAATTATATGTCATGGGGGGCGGATGGGCATCAGGATTTTAGAGATGCTTAGGTGGGGCATGGCCAAAAAAACTGTTGGGAACCACTGCTTTAAATGTATTTTAGAACAAGGTGGGAGGTGGATATCAAATCACAAATCTTCTACAGGTAGTTCCTCTAATATACAAATTCAAAATTAGCATTTTCCCTAAAGCACTCTGCCATTTTGCTGTCAGCAGGAATGAATAAGAAATTTAGGTGATTTTATAGTGACCTAATGTGGAAAGAAATGTCCAATTACCAGGGGGATGCCAAAATTACTTCCTTGTCAGTATGGCTAGTATACTTCTGGATTTTCCCAACAAGCTTATAACTACAACTAGAGGCCCAGTGCCTGAAATCCATGCACAAGTGGGGTCCCTAGGGCTGGCCTGCGATCAGGGCTGATCAGGGCCAGGTTAATCAGGGCCAGGCCAGAGAGGAGGCGACAGTCACCGGGCCAGGCGCAGAAGGAATAGACGCTGGACACTGATGCCACCACCGTCGGTGCTCCGCCACTGCGCGGTTCCCTGCCTCCCCCCTCCTCCTTCTCTCGCTGTAGCACTGCCCCTGGGCGGGCCAGTGGTGAGCCGGTCAGGGCCTGCCAGCCAGGGGGAGGGACGGGGCACAGGAGGGAGCCGGCCCTCGGCCCCCCTGGCACTGGGGCCGCATTCACCACCACCCACCCCAGTTCCCCATCCCAGCCAGGGGTCAGGGGAGGTTGGCCATGGGAGTGCACTGACCACCAGGGAACAGCTCCTGTGTTGAGCCTCTGCCCCCTGGTGTTCAGTGCATATCATAGCAACCAGTCGTTCTGGTCACTTAGGCATATATATATATAGAGAGAGAGAGCTAACTGGTTTGGCTCAGTGGATAGAGTGTCGGCATGCGGACTCAAGAGTCCCAGGTTTGATTCCGGTCAAGGGCATGTACCTTGGTTGCGGGCACATCCCCAGTGGGGAAGGTGCAGGAGGCAGCTAATCAATGTTTCTCTCTCATCGATGTTTCTTACTCTCTATCCCTCTCCCTTCCTCTCTGTAAAATATATTTAAAAAAATAAAATATATATCTATATGTGTGTGTGTGTGTGTATATATGTATATCTATCTATCTATCTATCTATCTATCTATCTATCTATCTATCTATGTGTGTGTGTGTATATATACACACACACACACACACACACTAGTAGCCTGGTGCACAAAATTTGTGCATGGGGGGGAGGGGGATATCCCTCAGCCCAGTGTGCACCCTCTCCAATCTCGGACATCCCTCTCACAATCCAGGACCGCTGGACCCCCGGCCGGGTGGCCTTTTGACTGGGTGGTGCTGCAGGCCTGCACGCGCCCCCACCAGTGGTCACTCCCAGGCCAGACGGCGTGGCATGCCTGCTTGCGACCCCCAGCTGGGCAGTCTCCGTGCTGGGGGTGCTGCGGGCCTGTGTGCACCTCCACTGGTGTCTGCTTCTGCCAGGGGCCACTCGCAGGCCGTGCCTGACCGGTCGTGACTGTTACGGTGTCCAGGCTAATTAGCATATCCCGCTATTATATAGGATGTGAGCAAATTAACAGGACAAATGCTAACTCCCTGATAAAAATACCTAAAACCTGTCACCTTTACAATTGCCACAAACCTCCCTTTGTCACACAAAACTCTTATCCATAATAGCAAGTTTTTAAAAATTTCAGACTTAAGTAAAACTACTCTCCCTTGTGATGCCAGTTACCCCTAGAAAAATAAACTTAAGTTTGAATAGGTATTCACTATATACAGGGGTAGGCAAAAGTAGGTTTATAGTTGTACAATAATAATATAATAAATTTTTTGTGTACCCACAATTGTAAACCTATTTTTGCCAATCCCTGTTTTTCGAAGGAAAAAGTATAAAGTTTGGAAGTATGTTAAAGGTTGTTTGTATATGGTTTATCAAAGAATACAATAACATTAAAACTAGACAAGTATCTAAGGTTTAAAAATAAGTTTTATGTTGAGATCGCACTTCAATTTCCATACTTTCAAATCTGAGTTATGATTATGACTTAATGTTTGTGCACTTCTCTGATATTATGTCAACAAAATTTATCAGAAAAAAATGACAACAGAAATTTAGAATAGCCAAGGCTATCCAATGATTTATTAGCAAGTTATGACTTTTTCTGATGTTAAATAATTTAAAGATGTGGAAAACGGGAAAAAGTATTGATCTTAATTCTTTAAAATGTATCCTGGGGGAGAAAAATCCAAATTCTTATTTCTCCTTTTCTCTTTTTGTAGTTCAAGTACACTTACAAGACTGATGGCATTACAGTGGTGTAAATATGAAGGACTGCTGAAGAATCTGAAGTACTGTTCTATTTGGCTTTATTTTGGACCTCTAGTAAAGACTAACGTGTTGCAAAAAAGCAAATGGGCACAGAAATTAAGTGGCTGAAAGGACATTCCTGCTTTATGCACTGGCATTACAAACATAAGTCAAATGTCTTATCAAAATTAGTACGGGCCAGCTCTGACCAATGTCACTCAGTTGGAGCATTGTCCCGTGCACCAAAATGTGGTGGGTTCTATTCCCTGTCAGGATGCATATACAGGTTGCAGGTTCGATCCTGGGTCAGGGTACAGGAGGCAACTGATGAATATTCCTTTTCCCACCCCCATCTTCTCCTCTCCGCGCCCCCCCAGTACAGGCCAAATCTTTGGGTCGGAAAGTCCTATGTATAGTGACTTGAATAATTTGAAAGATGTTTTATTGTTTATATTTTCAATGAGCTACTACTAACGGATTTTATTCTTTTATATGCATATTTTGTCACTGTAGACTTTGGGAAAAGTATGGTTTTTAAAAGTTGATTTTTTAAAGGAAAATTAAAAATTTTAGTTTTTTTCTTTGCTAAATATTTAAACAGTGAAGTGAAACATGACCTTTACTCTTTCTCCCTTCTTTTTTATGCACAGAACAGAAGCACACATTGTCATGCCTCAAACTACTTTTTATTTGCAACTACATGATTTCACACAATTCTTCTAAACAATGACATAAAATATATTTCCCTGCGTATAAATAACTTACATACTCTCCATAAAGTAAATGCTCAAAGGTGCTATTATAACAGATCGCCCACTCCTACAGTGTTCTCGTATGCAACAGAGTTGATGCACAATATATAAATACTCAAATCCAATATTAAAAACTCAGGCACTTGACTAACTTTAATAAAATTTCTCAAACTATACCAACATATCTAAAGTGCATATATTTTTTAGAAAGATTATTCTCAATAACTTCTTCTATAAAAATAAGTTTGATGGTTTAACCCATCTAACTTTACTACTATGAGTATGAACTTTTAATATGCAGTCAGGCTTATTCTACCTTCTCTCAACACCAATAGAATCAAAAGCAGCTAGTGAGGTGCTAACATGTGAGGATTAATCCAGTGATTCCGGTCACAATGCATTCCAGGAGGAGGCACCCATGTTACTGGAATTGGGCGATATGGTTTATTATTCTTCCTTCCCTGATGTGGATAACCAAATGGAACAGGCGGAGGGTAGTGACACTGATGGCCATTCCCTCGGTACATCCCTGGCTTTTTTCTGGGCAAAGGGTGCCACATTGGAAGAGGTGGGAATATCAATTCTGAAATCTGCAGGAAAGAAAAAACACTAAGTTAATTCAAAGGAAAAATTAGTCATGTGTTATATAAAACTAATTGAGTTTCCAGATTCTTCATTAAAGAAAAACAAAATCACTCACCCACAACCCTAAGAATGATATTCCTATGGTCAAGTCTAAATACAGGGTGGGCCAAAAGAAGGTTTACAGTTGTGAGTATGCAACCGAATTTATTCTTGTATTACTTATTAATTATTGCATTATTTCCAGTATGAACACCTGTAAACCTATTTTGGCCCAACCCTGTATGTTAAAAACCTTATATATGATAAGTGATTAATAAGTGTTTTCTGAATAAATGAGAATTAATTAATAAACACAGCACTCTGAGGCAACCAGAAAAAATCAAAACACAGAATGAATGGAAGGTTGTAAGGAGGTATCTTTATTATTTGGGGCAGGCAAAGACTTCTTCCAGGGGACACAAAAAACACAAGAAAAAATTTTGATAAATTTGACTTCCTTAAAATTTAAAACCTCCCTATATTTTCTTCTAAAAACAGAGACATTTATTTAGCTTTTATGTTTAGGTCTATAATCCATCTCAAATTAATTTTTTAATGTATGATGTCAGGTAGCAGTTAGGTTCTTTTTTTAAGAAAATATATATATTATCCAATTGTTTCAGTATTAAGTTCTTAAATACTTTTCCTATTGAATTGCTTTGGCACTTTTATTTTAAAAAGACTGTACATCTGTTGGTCTATTTCTGTACTCTCTAATTCTGTTATATGAATATATTTGTGTATCTTTAAAACATTACCACGCTTTATTGATAAATACAATGGCTTTATGTGAAGCCTCCAAGTTGATTCTCTTGTAAGTTTTAGTATCTATTTGTCTTTTGGAATTCAAAATGATATTGAGTTGAATCTATAGATCGATTTGGGGAGAAATGACATAATCTTCACTTCTTAATTAGTGGAGAGTTATCACTGAAGGTACCTTTCAAAAATACAGACTCCTCAGAAACAAAGACCCCAAGCTAAGAATTATTGTCCTTACTTTAATAAATCCCTTTTTAAAGTTCTTGGCAATGCCAGGTTCAAGATGAAAAAGTAGATAGGGCCCTGGGCAGGTAGCTCAGTTGGTTAGAGCATCATATCCCAATACACCAAGGCTGAGGGTTCAACCCCATCAGGGCACATAAGGGAAGGCTCAGTTGTTTGGAGGGGCGTACTGATGCACCATGGTTGCAGGTTGAACCCCCGGTCAGGGCACATACAAGACTCAACCAATGAATGCATAAGAGTAAGTGGAACAACAAATTGATGTCTGTCTCTCGTCTCTCTTTCTCCCCCTTCTTCTCTCTCTCAAATCAATGAATAAAAAATTGATTAAAAAAAAAAGTAGATAGGAAGGAAAGATTAAAATTGGCCACTTGCACCAGCTGACTACAATGGTGTACAAACAGGCTTCTCTGTTCATGAAATTTTTTGTTAGTGGATACAATGTCAAAGAGAAATGTTTTACTTAAAATGCAAGAGACTTTCATATCCTGATTTAATTTTATCCTAACAGTCTCTCAACATGGAGGAAATAAATACGATTTTAAAATAAAATTTGAAAGTCAACTTACTTGTAAAATATTAGAAGCAATCAGTTCAATTTGAGACTTACATTTTTGCTTGGTTGAGTAACAACAAACAAAATTCTGATATAAAATTGCTACATATTTGAATGAACCTCAAGTAATTTAACAACAGTAATTTACAGCATACAATATACTAGAGGCCCGGTGCACGATATTTGTGCACGGGGTTGTGTGTCCCTCAGCCCAGCCTGCACCCTCTCCAATCTGGGACCCCTCGAGGGACATCCCTCTCACAATCCAGGACTTCTGGCTCCCAACTGCTCGCCTGCTTGCCTTCCTGATTGCCCCTAACCGCTTCTGCCTGCCAGCCTGATCACCCCCTAACCACTCCCCTGCCAGCCTGATTGATGCCTAACTGCTCCCCTGCCAGCCTATTTGCCCCTAACTGCCCTCCCCTGCTGGCCTGGTCACCCCTAACTGCCCTCCCCTGCTGGCTTGATTGCCCACAATTGCCCTCCCTTGCAGGCCTGGTTCCTCCCAACTGCCCTCCCCTGCTGGCCATCTTGTGGCGGCCATCTTGTGTCCACATGGGGACAGCCATCTTGTGTGTTGGAGTGATGGTCAATCTGCATATTACTCTTTTATTAGATAGGATAGAGGCCTGATGCAGGGGTGGGGGCCAGCTGGTTTGCCCTGAAGGGTGTCCCAGATCAGGGTGGGGGTTCCCTTGGGGCATGAGGTGGCCTGGGCAAGGGGCCTGTGGTGGTATGCAGGCCGGCCACGCCCCTTGGTGACCCAAGCGGAGGCCCTGGTATCTGGGATTTATTTATCTTCTACAATTGAAACTTTGTAGCCTTGAGTGGAGGCCTGGGCCCGCCAGGGTGTGCAGAAAGCTTGGCTTCCTCCATCGCCGGGGAAACCCAAGGCTCTTGCTCACTCCGTGGCCACAGCCATCTTGGTTGGGTTTATTTGCATAGTAGCTTCTGATTGGCTGGTGGGCATGGCTTGTGAGTGTAGCAGAGTGATGATTAATTTGCATGTTACTCTTTTATTAGATAGGATATCATGCAGAGAAAAAAATGCCCAACATATTTAAGGCAAAGGTCTTAGAAATGATCCCTGAAATACAGCTATTACATTTACTTATCTATATAGGAAATCTTTCAGAAAAAATACAAAACTGGTAATGAGTATCTCCATGGGAGGGCACAGGACTAGTGGTTGAAGAAAGACTTGTCACTATTATACTCTTATACTGTTCGTTGTTTTTAAAAGCAGGTGCACATGTTAACTCATAATACACATGTATACGTATGTCCCTAAAATGTAATAATCTTCAGAACTATTCTTCCTCTCAAACCTAGGAAGGATAATTCAACTGAAAAATAAAATACAAAATAAAAAATTAAGTTATACTGAAAGAATGTTCATTATATAAATGTATGCTGAATTTAAAGGTTTAGTTTTTCAAACTCAAAAACTCTGATTTCTTACTCTTTAAGGTCTAAATTTTCATTTCAGTCCAAATCTGACTCTACTGCGAACGTGGTATATTTCATTAAGTCTAATTAAGACCAAATTAATAAAAATATGTATATTTAAAAGCATACAATTGCCCTAGCCGGTTTGGCTCAGTGGATTGAGTATTGGTCTGTGGACTGAAGGGTTCTGAGTTCAATTCTGGTCAAGGGCACATGCCTGGGTTATGGGCTTGATCCCGGTAGGGGCATGCAGGAGGCAGCCAATCAATGATTCCCTCTCATCATTGATGTTTCTATCTCTCCCTTCATTTCTGAAATCAATAAAAATATATTAAAAAATAATAATAAAATAAAGGCATATAGTTTAGTCCTTGAACAATAGGGGTTAGGTGCACCGACCACTCAAAAATCGATTTATTAACTTCTGACTTCCCCAAAAGCTTAACTACATCAGTTGCCCTTGGTATCTGCAGTGGATTGGTTCCTGGACCCCAAGAGATACCAAAATCTGCAGATGCTCAAGTCCTCTATCTAAAATAGTGCAGATTAATGCATAGTGAGCCCTCCACATCCTCTTAACTCTCAATCTCGGATTGAAAACAGTATGGGCATTTATTGAAAAAAATCTACATGTTGCCCTAGCCGGTTTGGCTCAGTGGATAAAGCCTGTGGACTCAAGGGTCCCAGGTTCAATTCTGGTCAAGGGTATGTACCTCAGTTATGGGCACATACCCAATAGGGAGTGTGCAGGAGGCAGCTGACTTATGTTTCTCTCTCATTGATGCTTCTAACTCTCTATCCCTCTCCCTTCCTCTCTGTAAAAAATCAATAAAAATATATTAAAAAAAAAAAAAGAAAAAAATCTCCATGTTGTTCAAGGGTCAACTGTGCTCAAAATTAGAAAATGTTCATGTACATAATAAGGCTCAACTCAAATGATTTTTTTTTACTTAAAAAAATTTTTTTTTCTGTTGAGAAGTACTGTTGTTATAATTTTTATAAATATATTAAATGTTCTTTGGCATGTAGGGTATAAATAGTAAATAGTTAAACATGTTATAAGTGCATGCATGGTAGCTATGTAACTCTTCAACTTAAAGTGAAGGAGATATTGTTTTGGCTTGAATGAAAAATTAACTGAAATATAATTTAAATTATGGAAAAGTAGAGAACAAGAAAGTTAAACCCAAAGATACAAGTTGGCAGTGTTAAAGACTACAAAAAATGAGTGGTTATTTTTTAATATAAGAATTTTTAAAATAACAGAATGTTTTATCACCACGTTCTTTTTTCTCTTCTTTGCCATACTCTTTGAAGCATGTTTATCTGACTTATTGAATAGTAAAGCAGACCTTTGATAAAATGACTCAGGATGCCTATTTATATCTCAGAGGAGCTACTTCATGTGGAAAGGCAAGAACTCCGCATCTCAAATCAGAGAAACCAGAGCAACATGGATTGATTTGGCAGGCCCTGCTCAGGGACCTTCAATATGCTATTTCATGATTACCTGGTACATGGGGCTTGGAGTTGCAGTCACCGAACTGGATTTCACCTCTACCTCCTTACTTGTTTCTTCATCTGAAGAAGAGGATCCTGAATGATAATCAGAGGTAACCTTATCAAGGGCCCTGGTAACTTTCTTAGAGATCTCATCCTTGTTCTCATCCTCATTTTCAAAGCTGGCAACAATAAATGCATTGTTTTTTTCTCCATACCTAAGAATTAAAAAAATAAAAATCTTACAAAAGCTTGAAGTCATAACAACAAAGCAAGAAATATCCATAAAAACAATTAAACTAGTCTGGACATGTCAGTGGTCCAATGCAAAAAAGGAACCCTCTAAGAACTTGATCCTAAATATATAGTATCCTAAGCCAGATCCCTGCCAACAGGCAGGCCACAATTCTGTTCCTGGTCTATTCTCTTACCCAATTTTCTTTTCTATTGCCTCCTAATGAAAATAGTTAAGAGAAATTCATTGTTTTGATTACATTTTGTATGTACCATTAAAGTGGCAATACAGTAAAATCTTCCAATGTATTTTTAACTGACCCCTGGTAATGTGGTTCCCAATTATTCAAGTCAGAAATCAACTAGACATTTCCTATGAGATTTAATTATACCATGATTAATAAAAAAAGAGGCCTGTGTTTCTTATATCCACACTGACAAAAATAAGAACTGAGGCAACTGTTGAAGTTAAAAAAAGAACAAAAAACAACACACCTATTGTTGAGGAAATAAAGGGTTTTTGCTTGAATTCTACTACTTACCTCATACAGATTCCTATGATAATTGCTCACCACTCATTTTCATGTTTGTTTTTTTTTAAAAAAAGTAAAACAAGTCTTTTTATCCTTCCAAAGCATTATTTAAAAAAAAAATTCCTTTATTGATTGGTCTTAGAGAGAGGGGAAGGGAGAAATAATGATTTCTTGTTCCAGCTGAAACAGGAATTTTTAGGGGTGAAAAGACAGGTTTTAGGAAATTTTAGAAATCAAGGGGACCATGGAAGCAGCACAGGGCTGCAGAGCAGCAGAAGGTATATTTCCATAGAATAGGGGAGCTGAAAAGGTGCAACAGGTACATTTCTCTAGAATGAGGGAGCTGTGAACAGCAAAAGGTCTATATTTACAAAGTAAAGAGAAGGAAGCCCTTCATCCAGAAGAAGAAAGCCCAAAGGGAATAGGAAAACAATAAGGAAGGGGGGGGTGGAGAACCTTACATGTCCCATGTGAGGTTCAACCTTTGAGCCCAGGTGTTACTATAGTAACCAGTCCAAGGGAATTTCATGCACCGGGCCTCTAGTCCCATCAAATAAAGAGGAAATATGCTAATTGATCATCATGCCCTCACAAAGACGGTGCCCACAGCCAATAAGGAAGGAATATGCTAATTGACTGCCACGCCCTCAAAGATGGCGGCGCCCACAGCCACAAGATGGTGATGCCCAGTCCCCTCAGCCCCATAGGGGTGGCAGGTGCACAGCATGGCCGGGCCCATCCCGCGCGCCTGCCTCTGGAGTCCCACAGTCCCCTCAGCCCCTCCAGGGCTGGCCTGAGGCACAGGCAAGCCTTGGATGTCGGCTGCCCAGCCACCCAGGGAGGGCCTGAGGTGCAGGCAAGCCTCAGATGGCGGCTGCCCGGCTGTCCGAGGCTCAGGTAACCAGGGCCGGCCGAGGCTTGTGCTGCCAGCAGTGGCAGTAGCAGAGGTGTGATGGGGCATCGCCTTCCCCTGATTGCCGGGTCGCCTCCTGCCCCTGACGGCTCCCAGACTGTGAGAGGGGGCAGGCTGGGCTGAATGACCCCCCTCCAGTGCATGAGTTTTCATGCACTGGGCCTCTAGTCTATAATAAGGTAAAAGGCCTTTGAAAGTCTGTATAGAAATTAGGTAGTCTTATAGGTGAGTTCTGTGTCTTTATATAGTTGTTCTATCTTCTATTCACACAGACTGAGTTGAGCCATAAATACTACCTAACTATGGTGGATAACTCCTTCTATTCTTTTTCAGTTTACCTCATAAAAGGAGCTGCGCTACAGGATGGCAGAAAAAGCATTGGACACGTTCTGGTTCTGGCTCTGCCATTAACTAGCTCTGTGGCTACAGGCAAGTCATTTAGTCTCTCTAGGCCTCAGTTTCCTATCTGCTGGGTCAGGAAACTGGAGCTGGTTGGATATTGGTTAATCTTGGGCTGGTGATTCTTAGTATAAATATGCCTGAACAGCTGGGCCAAGTTCCTCATAATACAGAATTCATCTATTATAATTTCACAGGTTTATTTAGCATAGGGTTTTAGCAATGGAAATTTACCCTTCTGCCCTCTCCAGCATTTAAAGATTAAGTAAATCTTGATATAATCAAAGGTTAATTCATACGTTAATGTCAATATTAACAATGGACTTAGGCCTACCTTCAGTTTTGCCCATTGATGGAGTCAAAATTCAAGCAAAACAGAAAGGCAGGAAATTGGAGAAAAATCTGTCTTTGTAGAAGCAGAAACCTAAATCAAGGGCAGACATCTAATGACTGAAGGATCAGCTGTATTAACTCAGATTTCTTTGACATGAAATTTCAATTAGGTTCTGCAACTTTCCCTTTGTAGTATATACTTTCAGTATGAGTGGTCGCTTCAGTAATATTAGAATGTGTAGTTAATTCCTTAGAATTAGTAGTGAACAATTTTTAAACCTTCCGTTTTTCAATGACACACTACTAAAACAATAAGGCCAATTTAGTTAATATGAAACAAATCAATAGTATCCAATGCTCTTTATCAGGAAAAGAAAGGATCATAGAAATTATCATTTTTTTGCTTCTACCTCTATCTCATCACCAAGTTATTTATTTAAATAATTCTTTATTGTTGAAAGTATTACATATGTCCCTTCCCCCCCATTGACCCCGTCAGCCCCCCACCTCCGGCCTTCAGCACCCTATTGTCTTTGTCCCTGGGTTATGCATATATGCATTCAAGGTCTTTGGTTGCTTACCACCCCACCCCCCCACCTTCCCTCTGAGATTCTGCACTCTGTTATTTTTTTAAAGGTATAGAAATATACTGAGTAGATAATAAAGCTGCCAGATTCTCCTTATTGGAAAGAACTGTTATGTATTCTGTATCCTCTCAAATATTTCACTAAGTAATAACCTTTTTAAGTATATAACACTTGGCACCCTTCCAATACTTTATCCTGATGGAGTAATTCAGACTATGAAGAATGTTCTCTTTCAGTGCATTTCAATTTTTTCATAACCTTAGCTAGTCTCTAGTTATTATTAAGTTATTAATAATTTTTAATGAATCATATTTATTCAATTATATAACTAACTGCTAGATCACATGTGTTTTAATTTTCAGAATATTTCTTTCCAGTTTTGGTCCAAAAGCACTAAGAGTAGAAACAAACAAAAACAGAGACCAACCAAAAGTTATCCAGTCTTATTTGGGATTAGCTCCTTTCCTAATTTGAAGAGGGGAAAGACAAGGGCACCACCAATGAAAGAAGACAATAATTGACCTTCAGGATTCTAGGTCTCTAAATTTTACTTCTTGATCTATAATAAACATTCTTCTCTATTAACTTACAGTATAACTTCTACTCAATCACTAACCATCTTTCATTTTGGGAGTTCTATTATCATTGAATCACCACATTCTGAAGGTGAAGTGAAGAAAAAAAAATCATATCACAGCCAACATTTGGCAAAATTTTAATCATATATAAATTAGAAGGCTACTGAATGTAAAGATTTTCTTATATTAACCAGATGAAAGCATAGTAATTTTTCATTATCTGGCCAAGTAATGAAGTACCCACTTAAGCAGAATGTCCACATAACTAAAGCTTTTATCTTCAGGTGCCAAGATTTAGTTTAAACATTTCAAATAATTATGTCCAAAATGTTTATATAATTACAGGACTTCTTAAACATCTTTGGACATAGAAACTTTCCCCTAATGATTTAAGATCACTGTATTAAACATTCATTTAATACATTTGTACTAACTCTTCAGCTTTTTCGCTTCCGCCTGTTAAACTATATGACCTTTTTTATTTTTTGTAGCTTCAACAGTATGAATAACCTTCCAAATGATGCTTATAATTTATTAGTTAAAAACTACACAACTACTTAAAGAACTGTGGTAAAATAAGAGTCAATCAGGATCTAAATGTGGGCCTAATAAAAATGCAAGCAACTCAATATAGTAACTTTGTGACAGTTATTTCTTGTATACTGAGCTCTTTTGTAAGGGTCCAGTGGCCAGTCTTTAAAGTCTGACCCTGGCCTCACTTGAGTCCTTATTTAGTCCCAGAATCTAAATTGTTTGACCTTCTTGGATCAAAATTTGAGATGTCTTGCTCTTCCTTTTCCTAACTGAGAAGAATGGAGTGTCAGAGAATCTACTACCTATGCCTGGTTTCCCAAAACAGTAGCTTATAAACAGGCAGCTCCAGGTCAGTCCAGACAATTCAGTGAAAGAAAAACCATGTATTTTTTTTTTGGTACAACATGTCTTTATCTCCACTTTCACTGTTGGAGATCAGGTCAAAGGTATCCTATCCTATATTAATAAAAGGCTAATATGCAGATTGTTCCCTCGACTGGGAGTTTGACCAGGGGGCAGGGCCAGTCAGACAACCGCGCATGGCCCCTCCCCGGGCAAGGCCCGGCCTGATCAGGGCAGACGGGCTTGGACCCCACCTGTGCACGAATTCGTGCCTGAGCTTCTAGTTATTAATATGTATCTTTGAAATTTATTAGGATTGCATCATAAAGCATCTCTACTACAGTCAACAGGTGAACTGTACCTCAAAATTAAAGAGAAATACCCTAAAGGAACAACTGTAGGAAATTATTCGCAGAGGGTTCCAAGCATCTGTTCATCCTGTTCCTCCTGCCTGGAAATGTCCTTCCCACCTTGTCATCTAGTCAACTGCAACTCATCCTTCCCCAATCAGCTCAAGTATCACCTACTCACTAGTCTTTTCAGCATTCAGCAGAGCAGTAATTTTCTCCATTTGTGCCATCAACTGACTGCATTTTGTACATATTTGTATTTTAGCACAAACCATACTGTTGTAAGCTGCTTATTCTTTCTTCTAATTTATTACACTTTTAACTACCTGAAAGACAAATGCCACTTTCATTTTCAAAAAACCACCACTAAGAATGCCTGGCTCACAATGAATGTTTTTAGAATGAACAAAGTACAATTAAATTTCAGACCTAACACTCACCTTTTACAATTCTGCTCATTAGGGTACAAAAAATAATTTCCATTATGAAAACAAAACCATGAAAATATCACTTAAAAATCAAAAAGGGAGGCAAGAGTAGAAACAAACAAAAACAGAGACCAACCAAAAGTTATCCAGTATTATTTGGGATTAGCTCCTTTCCTAATTTGAAGAGGGGAAAGACAAGGGCACCACCAATGAAAGAAGACAATAATTGACTTTCAGGATTCTAGGTCTCTAAATTTTACTTCTTGATCTATAATAAACTTCTTGGCAAAGCTTTAGAAAAACCCTGTCCAATCAGTTTATGAGTTTCTTTAGCTACAAAACAATAATGTAACCAGTCCTTCACTATCACCTCCAGATTTACAAAATCCACATCTGAAAAGCCAAGCAACTGACTTCTGGCCATAAAAATACACAAGCAGGCAGTATCTGAAAGAATTTCATAATGTCAATTCCAGCATGGTAATCAGTTCAGCCACCAAATTAAAAAACTCACCGACAGCACACCTCACATGGGTCCACCCACAGAGTGAGTTCCTTTGGCAAGCCCAGGTCACTGTACAAAATGCAGCTATTCTCACAGGCTTTCAAGACGTCAGGATCAACTCTCTGAAACTTATTGACACGAATGCACCTACAACGAAGTGGAATAATGTTATAGCTTTACTCAAATCATAATCATAAGCCTTGTTATATCTTTTAGTATTTGCCAACATGAATTAAAAAAAAAAAAAACACAAAAAAAAACCCTGGCGGAGAACTCCATAGTGTGTGTATCCTACACAGATAGTAAATATGAACTAAAGATTAAGAGGGAGCATAAACAAGACTACCCAGCCTGGTAAAAAGAAAAGGGCATCTGTGTGAGCCCAGGGAAATCATTAGAACTGGCTCTACTTCATTTTAACTAGAAACCACTAATCTAAAATGTACATTAAATGAGTAAGGAGTATTAAAGTTGCATGAAATTATTTAGAGCTTTGAAGGTAAAAGTTTTAATAGGCCCAGTTTACATATTAGCAAAACCTCTCACAACAAAAGATCTCAACCAATATTTCAAATAATATTTAGAAATCCTTATGACAAATTTTGATCTGTCATGATCTTACTTATACATCCCAGTTAATAAAATAAGTGTTAAAAATTATGTCCTTTGCCTTACCTGTAACTTTTCTATATAAATAGAATCAGTCAAGGACAATGAACCATTCATATCACATACTTAATATTAAAATATAACACTAAAGTGTTATTGGCTTATTTCATTTAACTGCTATTATGCAAGGGTTTTCTTTATTTTTAATAGCTGTCAAAATAAGTGAAAGGATTTCTAAAATAATAGAGTCTCTGTTCCATTATTTTTTAACCTAACAAATATATCTACTGAACAGAATGTTCAAAGATGGCTCCTACTACAAATGCAAAAATACATGTTAAAATAAACATTCTGCTTACAGAAAAAAGGTAGCTACAATGAAAGTATTTATTGCCAACAACTAAGAAATCAATTAAGATAACCCAGGTTTTAGTATTAGTGCTAGTAACTTATTTATTGGGTGAATTTAGATTAAGTCCTTTCACCTCCTCCTCAGACCCAAAGCTCTAAATATGGAAAATACAACACCTGGCTGGTGTTGCTCAGTAGATAGAGTGCTGGCCTGGGCACCAAAGGGTCACAGTTCAATTCCTGGTCAATTCCCCATATCTGGATTGCAGGCTCAATCACCACCCCAGGATTCATGTGGGAGGCAGTCAATCACTGTGTCTCACATTGATGTTTCTCTCTCTCCTCTGTCACTCTCTCCCTCTTTTCCTCCCTCCTTTCCACTCTCTCTGAAAAACAATGGAAAAAATATCCTCGGGTGAGGACTAACCAAAAATAAATAAATACGGAAAATACAATGTAAATGACAAATAGTAATTATACCACAAATGCAATGACATCAATAGAATAATGTGCCATTTAAAGTTTTTAAAAGAAATTATTAGTTGATTTGTATTTCCCTTTAAACAGTGAAAAAATTCTCAGTTGATAACAGCTAATATGCATATCTAAATAACAATACAGTGTAGACCCTAGAACAAAAAGGGTTGGAATTGCTCATGTCCACTTATATGCAAATTTTTTTCAGTAAGTACCTGTACACTATTTTCGATCTGTGGTTGGGAGTCTGTGGATAAGCGGGCCAACCGTATGCTATGATCTATGCCATTTTACATAAGGAACTTAAGCAACTGCAGATTTTGGTATCTGAGCAGGGTCCTGGAACCCCTCCCCCAGGGACACTGAGGGGCAACTTAAAATTTTGGGGAAGTAAAAAAGTATACACAGATTTTTTGACTTTGCATAGGTCAACACTCCTAACCCCACCTGTTATTCAAGGGTCAACTGTAATTAACTCTTTCTGAAGGTTTACTATGCAACAGACAATTTCCTAAATCCTTTGCACGTATTAACTCTTAATTTTCATAATTTCCCTGAGTTAGATACTATTTTCCCCATTTTAAGAAAGGAGGCAAAGAGAATTTGAGTAACTTGCCCAACATCACAGCTAAAAAAATGGTTAATCCAGACCACCAGACTCCAAAGTTCATTTTTATTAAATAGCACCCTATTCTGTCTGTACCTATCTTAACATCATTAACAATTTAGCAAATTTAAAGTGAAAAAAAAATATTTTACAGCATATAAGATGCTCTTTGTTCCTTTCTGCAAGATGGTCTGTTATACATTCTAATGTTTAGGTTTATTCAAAAGTCCCATGTGCTCTAGCATCAAAGGGAGTTAAGGGTAAGGAGAGATCTTAGATAATTATGTGTTTTTGTTATGTACAAGTAGAGTGATATAGGTTCTAAGCTTAAAAAAACATATATGTAAATATAGCTTAGAGATTCTGCTTCAACAAAATTTACATATCTTACATATTTTTTGCTGTTTTTCACTCTCTATATATGTGACTACATATCCATTAACCACTCTTCAAATACAGGATTTCTTTTTAAAGTTGCATAAAAATAGTCTATCAATTACTCATTGTTACCAATTTCGTTTTCAATTATAAAGTTTAAGAAACACCCATATTCATACATATTTGTATACATTTCTGATTATGTTTCTAGAATACATTTATAGGAGACACTGTTCAAGAGTATGAATATTTTTCCAGATCTTGATAATGCCAAATTGTCCTCCAAAAGCATCTTATACTTGTATATATTACAGAGAAACAATTTTAATTTATAAGCACTTTAGAAGAAAAAGAACATGTCCAACCTACTCGGTGGATCGAAGAGTATACAAACTCTGGTTTAATCCTATAATCTATTCATTTTTATAATAGTAACGACCCACCATTAAGTCTAATAGTTTTCTACTTCAAAGATGGCTTAAAAATGACTTAGTAATGACACTTCTGATAACATGCCAATTTAATCCTGTTTGGCTAACTTTTTTCCCTCAAATTTTTAGAAGTAATGGAAATGAAATTATATACTGTCTGACCTTTAAGCATTTACTTGACAGTGTCTCCTTTTTCAGTAATAGTATGGTGGCTTGGCACTTCCATATGCCTTCATCCAATGTCAATTACACCAGTGTAAGCCTCAACAGCTCTAACACACAAAAGCTGTTCACTCTATCAATAATGAAGATGTGCAAAAAACAACTAAGAGAATCAAGTAACAAGATAAAAAATAACTTGAGTCTACTTTATATAGAACATCCACATTTGTACTTTAACTTAACACATTTTCCAATTTACTAGGAAACCTTTGGGTAAAATTGAAAGAGAAAATATATCGATCACTTTGATTCTTTTCTTTTCGATAGAACACAGTCTCATCTGGCTTTTAGCAAATGAGAAATAAACAAATCATATTTTCACTTCCCTTGTTGATTCTTTCAATAGTCTTGTACTTACAAGAACTCAATTTTTACATCAAAGAAGTGCTGATTTGTGGAAGAAACTTTGGGGGCAGCAATATGCATAAGTAAAAGAATTTCTGAAATCATGATAGCCAAAACTGTTCCACTTTTCTTTTTTGTGGCCACATCCACAAATGGGGCAAGTTTTGGCAGACGAGTTTAGCAGGACATTCTCAACCTAGGTTCCTGAGCGGTCACATCAATACTACGGAGTGAGCATGCTAGGACATGTTCTGTAGGAGTCTGCTCTTCTTTACTTTAAGCTGTAAATGTAACGTCAAACCCAAGTACAAAGGACAGCTTCAAGTGAAAATTACCTTCTCCCTCAGAGCCAAGGTAGTGGTCACACTGTGGTATACAGAGAGCCCATAAGGATTTAGGGTCAGTTAGACCTGAGTTCAAGTCTCAGAGCTAATATTTAACAGTTATGGATCTTAGGTAAGTTACCTTCATCTATAAAATAGTTACACTGGCTTCTACAATGAAGAATTATGTGTAGTGCCCTAACCGGTTTGGCTCAGTGGATGGAGTGTCGGCCTGCGGACTCAAGGGTCCCATGTTCAATTCTGGTCAAGGGCATGTACCTTGGTTGCAGGCACATACCCAGTGGGGAGTGTGTAGGAGGCAGCTGATCGATGTTTCTCTCTCATTGACATTTCTAACTCTCTGTCCCCCTCCCTGTCCTTCGCCCAGTAAAAGATCAATAAAATATATTTGAAAAAAAAATTATGTGTAGTATAAGTGCAATTCTTCCTGTATCAAGAACGAATTAGGTGTCTAATAAGCTTAGTTCCCATTTGCTATAAAATTTATTTTTTGAAAAAACATGTAACATATAATTTACTTTTAGATTCAAGGAGACTCATTTCCCTCAACTCCTACCATGCACCTTTATGGAGGACAGTTTTGGTGGTCCCCAGAATTGTGAAAACCCCCAAGTACCTGTGATATAGAGGACACACTCAATCAGGAGCAAACTATAACTACAAGAAGACTAACTCTTGGTAGACTAACTTTTGGGAGCTCCCAAGTCTAGGCAGGGGGAGTCCAACCAAATACATATATTTTCAAATAAGTAAAGAAAAAAATACCAAGACACCTCAGAGTTCTGTATTTTGCAGATAAACTATGAAAGGCATGTACTGGACACCCTGCAGTCCTTTGGCTTTGCACTCATTTCAGGAGCTGATCAGCTTCTTCACTTAGTCCAGTCTAATCCTTTACCTGTAGGCCTGTCCTTTTGATGGCTTTTCAGGATACCAGTGATTTTTATATTTTTCTTGAAGTATCAGAGTCAATTTCTCAGCAAACCTCTCAACTGCTTCTTTTTTCAACTTATCATGTTTTCGAACTAGCCTCGTGAAAAAGAAGACAACGGCAGCAATTTCGTTCTTCATCTTTCCTGCAAAGATAAAATAGTTTTTCTCAAAACAAAACATAAACACTGGAAAATAAAGCTCTGCAAAATATCCCTCCTTGCAGCTCCCCTTCCTCCTTCCAATTTTATCTTATTTCATTGGCTCATATCTGGAGTAGAGAACAATCACTACTTTATGCCATAAAGACCTTATAAAATACTGTTTAAAATCTTATCATTACTTAGTTCTTTGAAAAAACTCAGTAAAGAGAACACACCAAATTATTCCTATTGGTTAAAATAAAATCAGAGATATCAAAGAGAGGGACTATAATAATACAACTATATAGTTTTTACTCAATGTGTCAATATTTAGTTGCAATAAGTTTAAAAGTCTGTGAAATAATTTGAATTTTGAAACACACTACTTTAAAATTCGGTATTGTAGAGCCATTATAGAAAACAGTTTGGCATTCCTAAAAGGTTACACATAGGGTTACCATATGACCCAGCAATTCTACTCCTAGCTACATACCCAAGAGAAATGAAAACGTATGTCCACAAAAACTCGTATACAAATGCCCGTAGCAGCATTCATAACAGCCAAAAAATGGAAATAACCCAAACATCCATCAACTGATGAATGTTATTTGGCAATAAAAAGAATGATGTACTGATATACATTACAACACAGGTGAACCTTGAATACATTATGCTAAGATAAAGAAGCAAGTCAAAAAGAACAAAATTGTATAATTCCATTTATATCAAACTAGAGGCCCGGTGCACAAAACTCATGCATGGGGGGGGGGGGAGGGGAGGCGGCCAAGGGGTCCCATAGCCCAGCCTGCACCCTCTCCAATGTGGGACCCCTTGGGGGATGTCCAACTGTCAGTTTAGGCCCCATCCCACAGAGATCAGGCCTAAACGGGCAGACGGACATCCCTCTCACAATCCAGGACTGCTGGCTCCCAACCGCACTCCTAGCTGCCTTCCTGCCTGGTCGCCCCCAACTGCCCTCACCTGCGGGCCTGGGTCCCTCCAACTGCCCTCCCCTGCCAGCCATCTTGTGGCGGCCATCTTGTGTCCACATGGGGGCAGGATCTTTGACCACATGGGGGTGGCCATCTTTGACCACATGGGGGCAGCCATCTTGTGTGTTGGGGTGATGGTCAATTTGCATATTACTCTTTTATTAGATAGGAGGAGGATGTCCAGAACAGGCAAATCTATATAGAAAGAAGGTAGATTAGTGGCTTAGGGGCATGAGGGACTGAGGGAGAGGAGTGATGTCAATGAGTACAGGGTTTCTTTTTGAGGTTATGAGAATACTAGAGGCCCAGTGCACAAAATTCGTGCATGTGGGGGGCGGAGGGGTCCCCTCAGCCCAGCCTGCACCTTCTTCAATCCGGGAACCCTTGGGAGATGTCCGACTGCCAGTTTAGGCCCAATCCCGGCAGTTGGACATCCCTCTCACAATCCTGGACCGCTGTCTCCTAATCGCTCACCTACCTGGTCACTCCTAACTGCCCCTCCCCCCCGCCAGCCTGGTCACCCCTTACCGCCCCCCCCCCCCCCGGCCTGGTCACCCCCAACTGCCCCCCTCTGCTGGCCTGGTCACCCCTAACTGCATCCCCCTGCCGGCCTGGTCGCCCCACACAGTCTGCTGTTCAATCATTTGGTTGTCCCTCACTAACCCCCCTGCCAGCCTGGTCGTAGGCAGCCATCTTGTGAGGGTGCGAGGATCAATTTGCATATCACCTCTTTAATATATAGGATCCTAAAATCGACTGTGGTAATGGCTGTACAACTTTGAATATACTAAACCAACAAACTGTACATTTTAAATATAAGAATTGTATGTGAATTATATTTCCATAAAGCTGCTATACTAAAGAAAAAAATTCAGTATGGAGTGTCTGTAAGCATTCTTTTAGGAATCTAAATGATATGCAAAACAAAAAAAAAGAGTGGGTCTATCAGAACATATTTAAGAGAATGAAAACTCTGGATCATCTATAGAAAATCAAACTAAAATAATCAGAAATTTAGCTGCATTTAGGAAGTGCCTCAAGGAGGAGTCTTTAAATGGCAGATCTGATTTATCATTGATTAATCCATAAAGGCAAAAACAACCTTGTCCTGGGGTTGTTTCAATGTATATTCTGTCTTTATGCGATGAGCTCATTCATTTGGCTGCTGTAAGTAACCTGGAGTTATTCAGATGCTGCATTTACTAAGTAGCCAGTTATTAAAGACTTACAGCCTCTGCTATGTTTCATATAAAACCCGACTAACCTGATAGTTTGTGTTCTCACACATTCAAAAAGTAAAGGTGATTCTGTTAGCTTCCTTTTTTCTTTTCTTAAACCTGCTCTTAAAAGTCCCTCTTCATAATATGAGTCCTTTACTTCTTGTGCACATCCAAACAAGGGATGTCACTGTGAAATAAATGCTATATAGTTATCTGAGAGGTGTGCTGGCGCCTTAGCCACCCTGATCCTGGATGGGAAGACACCCAAGCCCTGGAACCCTAGAATGCCAAATCCACTCTCTGTGGCCAGCCACCAGGCCCCAGGTGCAGGCACACACATCCACCCAGCCCTCCACCACTGCTGGGCAGCCTCCTCCTGAAACATATAAATGGGAGCCATTTCCACTTTATAAAACTCTATTTATACACAACCCATGTTATGATGGAAGGGAAAACCCAGTGCAGTTTAATATATGGTTTGGGATAAAAGTTGCTGATGGAACCACCTTAGCCTCTGGTCCCAACAAACAAAACAAGGAACCACACTCGGGAAATGTACAGAATTGGTAACTTAGATCATTCTCCTCATTCATTAAATTGGCCAACTGGGTTCTACATATCTGAGCTTGGGATTTTTGTTTTCCCCTTTTATTTTTGCTCGGTTCCATATCAAAAATAAAAGGAAGGAAATAACCACTTAGTGGTTGCTGTTGGTGGTAACACAGGATGAGTCATATGGAATTACTTTTTTTCGGGTTCAGTTTGAAGGAGCGATGCCTGGAAGAGCTGAAACATGAACCCCCCCACCAGTCAGTATTCCTGGGGAGTACCAGGAGGTGAACGAGGGAGGGTCACCCCGTCAGGGAGCGAGAAGCCAGCAGCCGGCAGGGCCCCTCCACCCCGGGCACCTGGAGGAGGTGGCGTGGCTGCAATGCCTCCTCCCACACTCGAACGCAAAGCTCCATTTTCAATACCGCCCGGTGATGTCACCCCGGGACGTCGTCACCGCGGCGGCCGCTCCGCAAGTTGCACTTTGTTCCACGGGGTCCTCGGCTCGCAGGGGCGGCGCGGCACCCGAGGGAAGCCCCGCCCTGCCCTCCCCTCCCGGAGTTGATAACTTCGTACTTTTCCCTCCCTTGTAACGAAAGGCTAATCGCGTCCGTTTCTGGAAACAGTATCTTTCCTGCTGGACGTTCCCAAGGTGGAGGAAGCGGCCGCGGCGGGGGGGCAGGGGGGAGGCGCCCGGAGACTCCGGGAGCTGAGGCGGCGGCACGGGACGCCCCCCTCAGGCCGGGAGGAGGGGGCTGGCTAACCCCTCGGAACCCGCAGCTGAGCCCCCCCGCCCCGCCCGAGTCCCCTGGGTGTGAGGTGCCGAGGCATCCAACACCTCCTCCTGCTCCTCAGGGACCGGCCTGCTGGCGCGTCCAACTTCTGCAATAGGGCTTCCCCCGAGTTCAGGGGGCAGGGCCCCATCCCCCAAAGAGCCTGGCAGGGGGCGCCCCCAGGCCTGTCCGCCCCCATGCCGGGTCCGGTCTCTGAGGGGCCTGGTTCGAGGGCCGGGCTCCCCTCAGGCGCGACCCTTGGGACAGCAAGGGTCTCGGGCTCCAGAACACTGGCGGGCGCGGGAGGGGGCGGCAGAGGGTGGGAAGGGGCAGGGCGGCCGCTCGCCCCGAGGAGGAAGGCGCCGCGCGGTGGAAACGTGGCAGCAGCGGGGAGGCGGCGTCTCCTCCGTCCCGATCCCGATCCCGCCGAGGGCCCCCGGAAACCTCGCCGGCCGCCCCCGCGGCCCCCAACCCTTGCTTCGCGCCGAGGAGCCGATGCAACCTGGCTCGATCCCGCACTCCTCCCGGCTCCCCGGCGCGCCTCCCCAACGAGGCATCGACGTGGCCGCGGGGGCGCCCGGGCCCCCTCACCCTGAAGCCCTCAGCCCCAATATGCCCGCCTCCCCCGGCCCGGTCTCCTCACCGCCGCCGCCGCTCTGGGGCCGTAGATTCGGCGGCCCCGACCAACTCCGGGCGGGGAACCACGGGCTCCGCCTCAGGGGGCCGCTTCTCGGCGGCCAGAAGCGCAGCAAGCCTGGTCCGGCTCGCGCGGCTCCCGTGTCGTCGGGCGGGCTGACGGGCGCGAGCGGCGAGCGCAGCCTGAGGTAGCGCCGGGGGCTCGCGGGCCGGAAGAGGGGAGGGGCGATGACCCGGGAAAGGGTTGGCGCCGAGCGGGACGGGCTCGCGCGCCTGGGGGGCGGGGTCTGTGGGCGGGGCTTCGCAGAGACCACGCCCCCGAAGCCCGGGCTCGACCGCCCCGCGCGGACCTGGTCCGACGGCGAGGACCGCCCCGCGCCCCTGGTGAGACCTGTTCTCGGGGCCGAGCTCTTCCCCGCCGCCTTCCTATTTGCTGTGGACCCTACAGGGGTCGTGGGGCCTCGCCCCTGGGCTGCCTGGCCATCGGCTTCCCTCTTTGCTCTCTTCTGGCCCCCCTGCGCCCTGACATCTTCTGTGTTGGGAGTGCGAGTTCTGCATCCAGCTCTGCAGGGCTCCATGTCTCTAGACCCAGGGCTTGCTGGGGGGCGGAGGGGCCACGGGGGCCTGACGGAAGGGAGATGCAGTGATGGGCTCTGGTCCTCGACCTTCTCGCCATCGCAGTAACTGCAGGCTCGTCGTGCTGTATTTTAGGTCGGTTGGGCCCTTCCCTGGCTGGACAGGTGGCCCCCTCGGAGCAGGGACCACCTCTTGCTGACTGGTGTGTCCCTCCCCACCTGGCACTGAGCCCAGTGTCTTGCATGAAGGAGGGGCTCCTGGGATGTTGACTGGAAGAACGAATCCTTGAGAGACCAGCTTTTGGCTAACAAGATGTTCCCACTCAAGGACTTCCCAGATACGAAGCTTAATCTCTGAGCAAACACAAATGTGGAAAAGGTGCAGTAACTTTCTGAAGGAAAGGAGGAACCATCTCTTCAACCTTGTATATTGAATTGGCAGCATGGTATTCGTTTTGTGAAAGAACTTTAGTACATCAAACAGGCCCCCTCCAAATACAAGATATTTCTACTTTCTAAAAATTATTATTAAAAGAAAGCCAGTTTTCACTCTTTCTGACTAAAACATGTAAATTACTCAAGACCTGATTAAGTTATACATTGACCAGACTCCTCACGACCCAGGAGGCCTCAGCATGTTTTTCAACCCAGTTTTTAGGAATATTTAAATTTTTTATTACTAATATTAGTGATTATAGCCTATTAGCAATTCAAAACAATATTTTTTAAAGCAAACGTAAATAGGCAATCCCAAGACCAGTACAATAAACTTTATTTTTTTAAAAGGTATACTCTAGCCCTAGCCGGTTTGGCTCAGTGGATAGAGCGTCAGCTTGCAGACTGAAGGGTCCCAGGTTCCATTCCCGCCAAGGGCACATGCCTGGGTTGTGGGCTCGATCCCCAGTAGGGGGCGTGCATGAGGCAGCCGATCAATGGTTCTCTCTCATCATTGATGTTTCTATCTCTCTATCCCTCTCCCTTCCTCTCTGAAATCAATAAAGAAATATATATATATACATATACATATATGTGTGTGTGTGTGTGTATTTTAAAAGTATACTCTACTACCTAGGGATACTGGACTGGTCAATTTAAAGAGAGTACTGATATTTATACCCTGGAATATACTAGGAGCTGTGAGGGTGCTTTCATTCTAAACTCATAACAATCTGATTGAAGTTATTTTACTGATGAAGCCTTTTATCGCTCCAATGTCATAAAATACCTAGGAAGCCACAAATATTACTCAAAATTTGTTCTGAAATTCCTATAGCTCAAGATTGCTATTTTGTGTAAAGTTTAGAAATCTGTGACCCACGTGGTCCAGACTTAGATCAATACCATGTCCCCCCCCAAAAAAAAAACACAAAAAAAACAAAAACACCACACAGGCAAGTACCTGAAATCTAATTACAAATAACTTTTTAAAGTTCTCATATCCTGAACACTGTGAAGCAGATAAATAACAACACATCTTAAACACTTCTCTTTTTTCTCCTCCACTGTTCTCACACAAGGTCACTGCTTGTGTGCTTACAAAATGTGGCCAGTTCTCTAGCCCTGGCTGTGTGCTTCAGATCTTTTCCCCCAGCTCTCTTCTTCTGAGTCGGAATCACAAAAGCCCCAAAGAATTGTTTTATCAAGGCCGGACCCTCCTCTTTAGGAAGCTGGAAGAGAGAAGCAGATTTGATACAAATAATTACATAATAATATGTACTTTTCCTTTCGCAGCTGATTCCTTCTAAATGTTCACCAAGATCCTGTGTTAATAGGTCTAGTTTGCTTTTAGCATAAGTGATTTATTTCTAAAATGAGCCACCTTAAATAGGGCAGGGGCTTTACAATCACACACATCTTGTGGTTGTATCCCAAAGTCATGATTCACACACAATCTCCAAAACTAAGAATAGCTTTCAATAACTCTTTATAATCTGTTATTCCTTTAAGTTTAGAGAAGTTCAATATTAAAAACAATAATCTCAGGTACCATCTTCTTAATCCACATGTCAAGTTGGAATCTGGACAGAGTTCTGTTATGTAACATCAGGGAAAAGCGTGCAGCCTTTGGGGACCGTGGGATCTGAAACCTTTTCATTCTAAACACATTACACTATATTTCTTCAAAGTTTTCCAGGACTTAACCAATTGTCTAAGTGAGAATAAATCGAATCTATTTTCTTTGTTTCAATTTCTTAAATACCCATAAACTGGCAGTGGTTAAAAAAAAAAAAAAAACAAGCATAAAGAAAATTTGAAATCTTCATTATTTTCTCCATTACATCATGCAATGAAATGACTTCCAAAAGTCAAAACACAAACTCTCTTGATGAATGAGGCAATGGAAATTGGACACACTAACTTCCTATTCTGAGTTGTATTAACCGGTGAAACTCCTTCCTGCCCCAAATGTGCCCCAAACATGTCCCATCCTTTTCTGAAAATGTGTTGATCCAGCTTTTCAGATTTTTTCTTGGTAGTTGGTTAGGATTTGATCATTTGTGTGAACTAGATTGGGAAAATGTATAGATGGGCTGAACACTCAAGTAGAGCTTCATATTAAAAACGGTTATAAAATGTCCCTGCTGATTAGGAGAGGTACCATTGTTGTAGAGTTCCTTCGATAATACTCTCTTGTACTCCAAACCAGCAGAGAAACTGAATTCTATTAGCAAGTAGTGTACTAATTCCTACCCTTATTCCATGTAACAAAATTGGGAATAGAATTGTATTCAATTAGCAAAAGTTTCACAAATATTATAACAGAAAGAACTGTTTTGAAGTATAATGGTTAGGGCTTTCCAGAGAAACAAAACCAATAGGATGCATATATGGAGAGAGAGATTTATTTTAAGGAATTGGCTCATGAAATTATGGGACCTGGCAAGTCCGAAATCTATAGGGCAGGCTTGCAGGCTGACAAGCTGAAAACCCAGTCAAGAGTTGAAGTTGCAGTCTTGAGTCCAAAATCCATAGGCAGGATTTTGCTTACTATCTTAATGAAGTAATATTCATTCTACCCCAGAAAACCTCAGTTTTTGCTTTTAAGGCCTTCGACAGATTGAAGCCTACCCTCATTATTGAGGGTAATCTCCTTTATATAAAGCCTATCCTATCTAATAAAAGAGTAATATGCAAATTGACTATCACTCCAACACACAAGATGGTTGCTCCCATGTGGTCAAAGATCCTGCCCCCATGTGGTCAAAGATGGCCATCACAAGATGGCCACTCCCATGTGATCAAAGATGGCTGCCCCCATGTGGTCAAAGATGGCCACCACAAGATGGCCAGCAGGGAAGGGAAGTTGGGAGGGACCAGGCCTGCAGAGGAGGACAGTTGGGGATGACCAGGCTGGCAGAGGAGGGCAGTTGTGGGTGACCAGGCCTGCAAGGGAGGGCAGTTAGGGGTGACCAGGCCTCCAGGGGAGGGCAGTTGGGAGGGACCAGGACTGAAAGGGAGGGCAGTTGGGGGGGACAAGGCCTACAGGGGAGAGTAGTTAGGGGTGATCAGGCCGGCAGAGGAGGGCAGTTGGGAGGGACCAGGACTGCAAGGGAGGGCAGTTGAGGGGGACCAGGCCTGCAGGGGAGAGTAGTTAGGGGTGACCAGGCCTGCAGGGGAGCACAGTTAGGGGCGACCAGGCCTGAAGGGGAGGGCAGTTGGGGATGACCAGGCCTGCAGGGGAGGGCAGTTGAGGGTGACCAGGCCTGCAGGGGAGCACAGTTAGGGGCGACCAGGCCTGAAGGGGAGGGCAGTTGGGGGTGACCAGGCTTGCAGGGGAGGGCAGTTAGGGTCAATTGGGCCAGCATGGGAGCAGTTAGGCATCGATCAGGCTGGCAGGGGAGTGGTTATGGGGTGATCAGGCTGGCAGGCAGGCAAGCGGTTGGGAGCCAGCAGTCCTGGATTGTGAGAGGGCAGTCAGACATTCCTTGAGGGGTCCCAGATTGGAGATGGTGCAGGCTGGGCTGAGTATCACCCCCCCCCCATGCACGAATTTCATGCACCGGGCCTCTAGTTGATTATAAATGTCAATCACATCTACAAAATACCCATTACTGCAACATCTAGTCTAGTGTTTGACCAAACAACTGGGCACCATGCTCTAGCCCAAGTTGACACATAAAATTAACCATTACAGCAACATTCATGCAATCGTATTTCCTCAGAGGCACAAAATAAGTAGGTTTAAATATATAAACCCCCTAGTGAACAACATATAGCATGCTTTCATTAAGAAAACAAGTCCCCTTGTTTTTACTTTTCTTCAGGTGTGTGGTGGTGGGAAGGGTGGTGATGGGGAGATAGGACTATATATCAGTTTCCAGGGACCCTCTTCTGCATAACCATGTCAAATATTTGTGCTACAGCATTGGGAACAGTGCATCTATTAGGATCAAACAATGATCAAATATTGCTCACAATCTTTGGAAGGTAGAGATGTGAACGACCTGCATATTGTAAGTTGTATTATTAATTAAGTGCCACAAAAAGATATAAAGACAAGAGTGTTGTCCTATATAATTAAAGCCTAATATGCAAATCGACCAAACGGCAGAACGAACAGTGGAATGACCAGTGCTATGACGTGCACTGACCACCAGGGGGCAGACTTTCACACAAAGGAGCTGCCCCCAGCCTGCGGGCCCCAGGCTGGCCAAGGTGGGTGCCAGCGGGGATCCCCAGATCGCCCCACCAGTTGCCCCACAGATTGGCCCTGATCACCAGCCAGGCCTGGGGATCCTACCCGTGCATGAATTTTGTGCACCAGGCCTCTAGTAGTTATATAAAAAACTTTCTTTCAGCTGAAAGGAAGTTTCCTAAAGTTGTGAGCACAGCATTGCAAACCTTCCTTAGTACTTTTTCAATACAAGCAGGTAGAGGGGGAGAGGACATAAGCATAAGGAAATTGCTTCGAAGGCAGAGTCACTCCTTTTTATGTGGACAATGTCAGTTGCACCACAGAGATGGCTAGAATTAATCAAATTCACACAGCAAGTCCTGACACTGGATGGCCTAATTAGGGTGATTATGGATAAGGTTTAAAAAATCTGCTTTGTCAGCAGATGATCCAAACAAGTGTTGCCGTAAAGAGCATGTTCCCACCCCACACCTGGCCCAAGAGAAACTCAAAACATGGAGCTAAAGTTACCACATTAATAATTATTTGTGATATGGTTGGCAAAAATAGTTTGTCATTGTGTTTACAGGAGTACTCACTTTAAGCAGATGATTGCAGCAGGTCAAGTTTTTCTCCACCTTGTAGGAAGGTTTCAACAACTCTTACTTTTTTGTGTGATACAAAAAGCATATATATAGAGAGATTTATGACAGAGAGGTGGGTTTTTTTCTTAGTAGTTTTTTTTTTTTTACTAGCCTAAAACAGTCACAAGTACTTCTTTCTTTTCAGACGGAAAGTTGGTAAGAATAATAAACTAGCTATGGCTCATATCAGTAGCAACAAATGAAACACAATGGGGCAGTATGTGTGGAAGGAAACAGAGTAGAACAAAGTTCTTGTGTTCGTATTTTTCTGTTTTGTTTTGCCTTTGTTTTACATTGCAGACATATAAATACTGAATTTTCATAGTGTCGAGGAACCAAAGTGAATTGGAAGATGTTCAGCATAAATGTTTATATATATATATATATATATATATATATATATATATATATATATTTCTAGGATGTTAAAATATCTCAGAGCAACTACTTTTGGAAGAATATAATTCGTTAGTCTTTTGATATGGGTGCATAACTTATGCAAATTTCAATGGGCTTTTTCAACTATATGATCTGTGTTTAATTCGGAAGACCTTACATTAGTGATAACTCTTTATTTTGGATTTCGGTGATAGCATGGATTTCATTCGATTTTGTTATTTTTAAGACAGGTAACTCATTAAGTTCATAAATAAATATTTTAAAAATATTTGGTTAATGGGATCCTTCATATATTTGTATTTACAAATCAGAAAAAAAAAAAATCTACGAGAGACTTTCAAAAAAGGAGTAAGCCACAAAGCACTGGTCTTCTCTCTTCACACTCATTTCCTCAGTGTTCAAACTAATCATCTTCTGGCTTTGAACACTTATGTGAGCGGACTTCCTAATTAATAGTTCCAGCTCCAGATAATTCTCCGAACCCCAGACTTGTGCATCTAACAGCTTAATACACAACTTCACTTAGATGTCTGATAGGCATTTCATTCATCACATGTCCCAAGATGAACCCTTGTTCGCCCCCGCCTCTCAACATGCCCTACATGTACTAGTACTCCTCCTTAATTGTTTGTTATCTCATCTTAGTACAACTCTTCTACCCTTGGCTCAGGCCAATGATTTTGGAATCAACAAACTCCTTCCTCTCTTTGCCAACACCCAACAGGCCATCGATGAACAAATCTTTTTGACTCAGCTTTTGATTTTCCACTGTTTCTGGCCCACTCAAATGGCCATGTGATGTTTTGCAAGGCCACACAGTAGTTGCCAACTCATTTACCTTCTTCCAATCCATCCTCCTCACTTCTTGTCATGGTATCCTATTACACTCTCCTCTCATTTCAATCGGGTGTCATAATTTACATTAGTTTTCTATTGCTCCATAAAAAATGACCACAAATTGTCACAAATTAAGCAAATTTATTATTAATACAAATTTATTATCCCACAGTTCTGTAGGTCAGAAGTTAGGTTGGCTTGGCTGTTTTCTCAGGTTTTTGGCAAAATCCTATGCCTGATTTTTGTAGGACTGAGATCCCTGTTTCCTTGCTGGCTGTCAACGAGGGGCTGTCCTTAGCTCCAGAGCCCTCTCCCTGGGATTTGCTCATGGGACCTTACATTTCAGAGTCAGCAAGAGCGCATGGTATTCTTCTCACACTTGGAATCTCTGATTTTCCCTTCTGCTGAATCTGAAGTGAACTGAATTTGAGAAAAGGGAGACATCACGTGTAGACATTAAGACATTTGTTGAAAAACTAAAACTATAGTAAGAGCATAATATGAATATGAAAAGTAAAATGTATTAATCCACTAAATAGATTTACATTGGCATTGTAGGTTATTGAGCTGAAATATAGAACTGACAATTTTGTCTTAAGGAAAGGAAGATTATGACATGTAGGATCATGCAGAATTCAGTGGTAAATGGTTTAGGATAGTTTTATAGTTTGTTGCTTTTATAATCTTAGGTTATAAAAGAAAAGAGTTGAACTGAAAATGTCATGCTCTTACCCAATTTCATTGCCCCACTGCTTTCCACGCTCTTTTCTTTTTGTTGGCCAGCACACGACTTCATTTTAAGCCAAGTATTTGAAAGTGTCAAATGAACGTACTGCGGCAGCCAGGTGGCAGCTGCCTTTGTTTTTACTTGAGTGTGAGTTATCTTCACAGATGTCAACTTGTATTCTTTTTTAATGAAATAATTTCCACGAATTCCAAATACACTGAAATATTGCCAGAATTACCTTGAAAAACTTAGTGTACATTAATAAATGCAGATGCCAGCAGCAGTTCAAGTATATCAAATATCCATTCTCAAAGAGCTTAGGGGATCAACATGATAGTATTAACAATTTTAGCTTTTTTAAAATATTCACAGTTGGTATTGTTTTTATTTTATACAGTTCTCTACAGATTATCATTTTACATATTTCTCCACCTTACTGCCATCTATGACACACTATAAATTAAAGACATTTGTTTGTGTTGCCCAGCCACCCTGGTACTATAGACTAGACACATTGGTTATGCTAACAACAAAGGGAAGATGAGATTTATTGTACACTATTTTAAAAATGTCTGAATTTGGGTAAAAATAACTAACATATTTCCAGATTCAGAGTGGACTATTTGAAGTTAACAAAATTCACACATCTCTCCAAGAGTAAAGGGTCTGTGGGTTAAGGTTGGGGCCTGAGTTAATAAATCTATGAAATATAAAGTTTAAGGGTTCAGAGGGAAACTTAAGAGAATACAATGTGAATTAACAGCCTTAGGAAAGTTCAACAATGGGAAGAACCATGAAAAGAACTATTAAAAAAAAAAAAAAACAGATAAGGAAAGAATGCAGAATTACAGAGTTGCCTATTGGTATTGGAGGCTCAGCTAAAAAGGGATTAGGACAAACTGGTCAAGGCAACATTTAAGGGACACAAACCAAGTTGGCAATTCAGGTGGTCATTAAGTAGTATAACTTCTACTTAAAACTAAAGGGAATAGATTTGGGTCAGAGCCTGTGTCTATAGGTATGAAGGGTTTGAAGAAGGGAGCTTAAATTCTGCCTTGAACAACGGTCAAGATGGCTGCAAGTTTTAAATCTAATTTTTTAGACCTAGGCTAAGGTGTTTGTATACTATGAGACTACACCTGGAATTTTTCTTTAACTCTATGAAGCTTATATTTCGAAATGTCCTCACACACACGAGTAAAGATTAGTGGGTCTTTTGGACTGATGGTATGTTCTGCAATAAAGTGAACAGAAGAGGAAGAAAATGTCAAAAGTTCATGAACCCAAGAGTATTATCTTCAGAGGAGAGATTCTATCTCTCTTAAACTCGACATAAGAGTGGAGCCCTATAAGGAGGATCTGCCATACCTGCCTGGGGCAGAATAAGGTAGGGGTACCACATTCTGTCATAGCTAAATTTATGATACGGTATTTGTCTTTCTCTCTCTGACTTATTTCACTCAGCATAATACCCTCTATGTCCTTCATGTTGTTGTAAATGGCAAGATTTCATTCTTTTTTTTTTTTTTATCACTAAGTCATATTTCATGGTATATAGGTACCACTTCTTTATCCATTCATCTATTGATGGACATTTAGGTTGCTTCCATATCTTGGCTATTGTAAATAATGCTGCAATGAACATTTGGATGCATATGCCTTTTTGATTTAGTGTTTTTGGTTTCTTCAGATAAATACCCAGAAGTAGATTGCTGGTTCCTTTGTGATCTCTTGTTATAGCCTTTTTTAAAAAAATTATTTATTGTCTAAAGTTTTACATATGTCTCCTTTTTCCCCCACTTGACCTCCTCCCCCCAGGCCATTTCCACCCCCAGCAAGCCCCCACCACCTCAGTGTCTATATCCATTGGTTATGCTAATATACATGCAAAGTCTATTTTGTCTGGTATAAGTATTGCTACCCCAGCTTTTTTTTTTTTCTTTTCATTTTTATGCAATATCTTTTCCATGTGTCTTTGGAGCTGAAGTGACTCTCTTGTAGACAGCATATGTGAAGGTCTTGTTTTGTTATCCACTCAGCCATAATATGTCTTTTAATTGGAGCATTAATCCATTTGCTTTTTAAACTTACTGTTGACAGATATATATTTATTGTCATTTTATTATTCATATTTTTTTATCTTTTTTTGTTCTTCTTCTTAAGGAATACCCTTTAACATTTATTGTAATACTGGTTTGTTGATGAATTCCTTCAGCTTTTTCTTGTCTGGGAAACACTATCTGTCCTTCAATTCCAAATGATAGCTCTGCTGGGTAGAGTAATCTTGGTTATAGGTCCTTGCTTTTCATCTCTTTGAATATTTCGTGTCAATCCCTTCTGGCCTGCAAAGATTCTGTTTCCTATCTTCATTTTTATGTTTCCTATCTCTTTGTTGAAGTTCTCACTGAGTTCATCTGTTCTTCCCCAAAGTTCACTGAGCATCCTTATAACCAGTGTTTTGAATTCTGCATCTGGTAAATTGTTTGACTCCATTTTATTTTGTTCTTTTTCTGGAGTTTTGCTCTGTCCTTTCATTTGGGACATGTTGGAGTTTTTTGTTGTTGTTGTTATAGTTTTTGTCACTAGGATGGGGTAAACAGTGTGAGCCAGGTTGATGGAAGACTTAGATATGGGGCACACCTGCTGGCTCTTTGTGGGGAGGGCTCAGCAAAGGAACAATGGCCTTTGCCATCACTCTGGGAGAAAGCTGCCCTTCAAGTCTCACGCCAAAGCCAAACAATTCTGCTCCTTCCCGTATATTCCTGGCACCTTCTGACCTGCTGCCCCAGCACTGGATCTCAGAGTGAGTGAGTTCAAGTAAGTCTGTGCATGGGCCCTTTAAGAGGAAGGTCTGAGACTCCAGCAGAACTTCTTCTCACTCAGTCACAATCCTCACTGATTTTTATAGCCAGAAATTATGGAGACTTCTCTTCCTGGCACTGGAACCCTGGGCTGAGGGCCTAGTGGGGGGTCTGGGGACCCCCTCACTCCTCAGGGGGCCCGTCACAGCTGATATATCCCTCCTGAATTTTATCTACCACATGTAGGTGTGGGACTAGCTCATTCTACATCTTTGCCCCTCCTTGTATATGAAGCTTCTTCTGTATCTCCTTAGTTATAGGACTTCTGTTCAGCTAGACTTCAGGAAGTTCTGAGTGATGGTTATTCTGTAGTTTAATTGTAGTTTTGATGTGGTTGTGGGAGGATGCAAGTAGCATATTTACCTATGCTACCATCTTGATCAGAGCTTCTAGGATTTTCATACATGCTTTTTATCTGGTTGAGAAAGTTCCTGTCTAGTTGTATTTTCTGAGGTAATATGAAAACTACAAAAGTAATTGCTTGGCACAAATTGAATAATTAAAATATTATATCAATTATGTTCTTCAATCTTGATGTATTATCTTTTCAATAAAATGTTCAGTAATACCTGAGTCCCTTCCTGTTTTGGACAGAAAGAAACCACAATGGCTAAGGTAAAAAGGGGGTTATTTGATCATGGAACTGAAAGTTGTGCTCAGGGACTTGTGATGCCATCAGGGCCCAGTTTCTATCTCCCAGGATCGCTGATCTATAGCTTCTGGCACCATTCTTAGACATCATCTCTTCTTGTTATGGTAAAAATAGCCAGCAGCTCCAGATCTTATGACTTCTCACATGAAAGGACACCAGAAAAGAGTGTCTCTCTCCTGGAAGTCTCAGCAAAAGTTTTGTGGTGCCCTGCCAATGTGGCTCAGTGGTTGAGCATCAACATATGAACCAGGAGGTCACAGTTTGATTTCTGGTCAGGGCACTTGCCCGGGTTGCAGGCTCAATCTCTGTAGGGGTCGTGCAGAAGGCAGCCTGTCGATGATCTTCCTCTCTCATCGATGTTTCTATTTCTCTATCCACCTCCCTTCCTCTCTCTCTAAAAATCATTTAAAAAATATAAAACAAAACAAAACAAAAACACAAAAAACTGCTCTCTGGCAATCTAATTCTAATCTCTACAACATTCTCAGCCTCTTTTCAGAACTCAATATGTTCCTGTATCAATGTAGACTTGGCTTTTCCTTGACACCATTACTTCTCAGGCAGCTTTTTTTTAGAAGATGCCCACCATTCTTTCTTCATCTGTATCTCTGGGCCAGGAGATGATATTCACTTAGACCTTCATTGTCACTTCCAAACCTTGACTTTCCAGTCATATCAAAAAATCTCTTTCTTTGAGTTGTATGATACCCAACTCTAACACCCACAACTCTGCCTTAACTAACCTGGTCACTTTCACTATCACTGAGGATGATGACAAGTAGTTCCTCAACAAGAAGAATGTGAAATGAAAATGATTCCCCATGTCTTCCAGTCTCTCAGTACCTCTTTCTGGAAACAACTATAATCACCATTTTTTTTTTTATTTCTTCCAGAGATATCTTATGCAAATATAATCATGGGCATATAATTTATTCATATACACAAATGGTAGAATATTCTATACATTATTCTGAATCCTTTCTTTTTTTTCTTTTTGCTTAACAAAATACTTAGAATAATTTTTCTTATCAGTACATACAAATCTTCCTATTTTTAAAATATGTTTTTTATTGATTTCAGAAAGAGGAAGGGAGATGGACAGAGAGATAGGAACATCAATGATGAGAGAGAATCATTGATCGCCTACCTCCTGCATGTCCCCTACTGGGATTGAGCCCACAACCCAGGCATGTGCCCTGACTGAGAATCAAACAGGCCACCTCCTGGTGCATTGGATGATGTTCAACCAATTGAGCCACACTGACGAGGCTCAAATTTTTCCTTTAAAAAAAAGTCTCTGCCATTGTAAATAAGGCTGCCTAAAATAACATTTTACCTATGTCATCCTTTATATTTGCAAGTTATTTGTGGCATCAGTTCTTAGAAGTGAGATTGCTGGGTCAAAAGATATTTACTTTTTTTACATTGTAGTAGATATTGACGAAATTGCTCTTGGTAGGCTGTGTGCTCATTTACACCCATCCGCAATGTTTGAGTCAGTTTCCAATTATCTTTGCCAACACCATATTTTATTCATTTCTTTCACCTTTGCCAATTTGATATTTAAAAAATGTTTCATAAAAGTTTTAATTTGTGATTTTCCTACTTTGAGTGAGGATGCTCATCTTTTCAAATGTTTAACACTGTATTCCCTTTTCTGTGAATTGTTAGCCATCTCCTTTGCCTGTTGTGATATTGTGATTTATAATAAGAATGTATACTTTGGTCTTGGTTCCTGTTTTTGGCACTGAGCTCCCAAAAACCTTTGGAATTTCCTAAGCGATAAGAGCAAAATATGTGTTTTTATTATGTTAATGGTGACGTTTGGCACTTAAGATTGGAGGCTGGTTGCCTGGAGAACCAAACACTTTGCGTTTCACCCCCTCCAGGCCTCCAGGGAGGGCCCAGGAAAAGGACTAGAGATTGAATCAATCAGCACTTACCAATGATTTAATCAATTATGCCTATGGAAGCCTCCACTAAAAACCCAAAAGGACAAGGTTTGAAGAGTTTCTGGGTTGCTGAACCAGAACTCTTCCAGGTGCCACAGTGCTGGACCGCAAACTCCACAAAGACAGAAAAAGCTCCTTTGCCCTATGTATCTCTTCATCTGGATGCTAATTGTATCCTTTAATATCCTTTGTAATAAACCCATAATCTAGTGAGTGAACAGGTTTTCCAAGTTCTGTGAGCTGCTGTAACAAATTAATTGAACCCAAGAAGGAGGTTGTGGGAACCTGATGTATAGCTTTTTGGTCAGAAGCATGAATAAAAGCTAAGCTTGTGATTGGCATTTGAAGTTGAGGGCTGTTTTGTGGGACTGAGCCCTTAACCTGTGGAATTTGATGCCCTATCTGGATAGATAATGTCAGAATTAGTTGAACTATGGAACACACAGCAGATGTCAGGGAACTGCTTGGTGGTATGGTGTGCCACATGTTAGAATTCACTTATTTCCTCATTTTATTGCAGGTCTTTATATAATAAGGAAAATAGACCTCTACTGAAATGTGAGGTGCAATATATTTTTTCCTAGTTTGTTGAATCACCATTTGGTTTTGGTGTTTCTTGTGTAGAACCATTTTATTTAGATATTGTTTCATTGATCAGTCTTTCCATTTTGCTATCTCTATTTTATATTACACCTATACTTCCCCTATTTTGAGATGATTTAAACAACTTCTGTACTCCATGGTGACTATCCTATATAATAAAAGCCTAATATGCTAAGTGTCCGACCATTGGTTCGACTGTTTGACCAGTTGCTATGATGCACACTGACCACCACGGGGCAAATGCTTCAACCAGTAGGTTAGCTTGCTGCTGAGGTCTGGCCAATTGGGACTGGGCAAGATGGACCGGACAGAGCCTTGGAGCCCTCCCTCCCCTCCCTGGCCCCAATGGTGCACCAGTGGGTTCCCTTGGTCTGGCCTGCGCCCTCTCACAATCCGGGACCCCTTGGGGGATGTCAGAGAGCTGGTTTTGTCCCAATCCCCGCAGGTCAGGCCAGGGGACCCCAACAGTGCATGAATCCATGCACCGGGCCTCTAGTAGTTAATAATACTGTATTGCATATTTGAAAGTTACTAAGAGAGTAGACCTTAAAAGTTTGAATCACAAGAAAAAAAATTGGACATTAACTGGGCTTGTGGTGATCATTTTGCAACATATATAAATATTGAATTATTATGTTTTATACCATAAATTAGAGTAATGTTATATGTGTTAGGGTTTGACTGGTGACAGGGACTGTGAAAGAATTCACAACTATAAGAAGAGATACAGAGAGGAAGATTACTGTCCTTTCCACAAAAGGAAAGGGCTAAGTACTGCTAATCAATACAGGGCAAGAAACAAAAAGCAGATTTCCTTTTTAAAGAGTCTTAACTGCTGTTTCTAGGGAGGAGGAGGGGAAGGGAGAAGGATTGGGTGCTGAAGTTGAGTTGTTTGTTTTTCAGGAGACAGTCCTTAGGATGTCCTAGGGAGGTGTCTTATCAGTATTTTCGCAAGCCTGTAAAACATGCTTAGAGCAAAAGTTATGAAGAGTTTAAAAGAGGCTTGTTTGAAAGGGTGGTAAGGAAGGGAACTTTATACTAACTAGAGACTCCTTGGTGTGAATTATCCCTGAGTTCTGAAAATAGCAGGGAGGAGGTGGATGTAAGAATGTAGCCTTGAGAATAGTTTATCTTGTCCCTCAGTTTGAACAGAGAGGCTGTTTGAACCATAGGAGCTAACTGAAAGGGCGGGGAGAGACCGACTCCATGTTCCCTTTGTTCCATGTCCTCCACCTCATGGAGTTAGATTCCCACCCTAGAACCTCTCCAAGAGCCCAACCCACACTTTTAAATTAGCCAATAGAAATGCAAGAGGAAAGTAAGCCACGCCCTGCCCCCATGTGCAACCTGACCCCGACCAATCAGCGGAGGCCACACTACCTCACCCCTCTTACCTCTCCCAGACCCCCTATAAATCAGCGCATTTGGGGCCTGGGGCTCTCTCTCTGCCTCCTGCCGCTGTGTCGGTGAGTGTGGTGGACGGGGAGCTCAACTAGCTCAAATAAAGGCTCTTTGCTTTTGCATCGGACTCGGCTCCCTGGTGGTCTTTGCGGATCACGAAATCTGGGCATAACACTAACAATCTTGGGGTTTAATTGCCAGGTGGCTTTCTCATAAATTGTGGAAGGCCACAGCAAAGAAAAAGAAAGGCCTTTTTCCTGTCCTTACAATATGTCAATTATATCTCAATTAAAAGAAAAAGAAATTCACATGAGTTTTGGTAGAAAAGAAATACTTAAAATATATTTCATTTTTTTAAAACTTGATTAAGGAGCTTCTCAAAATTCCACTGAATTTTGTCAGTAAATGTCAACTAAGAAAAAATTTCTTTCATCTATTACTTCAATTTTTATGTGTTTAGTTATAGACACAAATCTTTGGTCCATATAGAATTCTAGTCTTTCTAACTCTTGCCACTATGGGGGAATCACTTCAGTGTAAAGGACCTTCTCACCTTTCTACCCACTACCATCTTTGATCTCCCTTACTCAGATAGCCACCTCCCTTCAGATCTCTCTTTAACATATCTCAGAACTTCTCATCACCTATGAGACCCTTCTCTTTTTCCAAAAATTTAAAACTCTCACATTTCACTTCCTCATTATGATCTCTTGTCCTTCTAGGATCCTTGCTCCCTTAATTTGATTGCAAGTTTATAATAGTTTTATCAAGATCTCTGGCCCTTAATATCTCCCTTTTTTCTTATATTGTCTGCCCCTCCTAGGTAGGACCACATAATGATTTTCATGAGCCCTAAACATTTTTTTGTCTCCATTGGCTTCTTGCTCAATAAAAAATTAAGTTATATTTTACAATTGCACTTATATAAAGATAAATATATTTATATATATATTTAACCTTTTCTTTGCCTTAAAGTTTATTTTTCTTCTGTTTCTAAAAGAAAATTAAAACATTTTTTGTGGGCTCTAAAGCTCTGTGGCTTAAACATCATTCAGCCCTGCTCCTAGGCACTGATTTACTGCTTTGACCACTTTCTCAATGGTCAAAGCAGTAAATCAACATCATCCTCTGCTCTTTGGCCCCTTGTTTTTCTGTGTCTTTGTATTGCCAAACCTCAAACCTATATTAATCTTCTGAGCCCTACTAGAGAAAAATTATAAAGAAGATTGGTGCCATCACAATTTAAGGGGTTCATGACATGAATTGGGCCCTCAATATGTTTAACTATTTTTATACATGTTCCTGATCACTTATCTGTTCATTCCTCATGTTTGCTATTCCAAATCATTTAGCATTCTATTGAACTAAGAGAAAATAAAGCATGCACTCTTTTAACTCTCCATTCTTCCATATTCTGATTAGCCTTGGTTGGGTAACAAAACATTCCAAGATTCAGTGGCTTAAAAACAAAAATTATTCTTTTAAGATTTTGTGGATTGACAGGCACAGCTGGGCAGTTCTCATTTTGGGTCTGTCGTGTGACTGCAGCTTAACCTACAGTCAGTTTGACTTATAGACAATTGAAGAGTTGACTGAGTTGGATACTCAAGATGCCATTCCCACATGGCTGGCAGTTGCTGTTAGCTGTAAGCTAGGAGCTGGGGTGGGGCTGTCAACCAGAGTACCTATATGGGGCCAGCCTCTCTATGTGCCTCCATGGTGGCTGAGTCTGAAAGGGAGAGGCCCAAGAGCAAGCATTCCAAATCTGGGTCATAAGCCATGGAAGTCCCAGTATGTCAATTCTACTGCATTCTATTGGTCAAGAAAATCACTAAGAAAAACCTACATTCAAGGATAAGAGAAAGACTCCATCTTTTGATGGAGGAGTGGTGCAATTACATTACTGAAGAGCATATGGATGGAAAATACAATCTGCCATATGTAAAATTGGTTGCTTTTATACCCATTTTTACTTTCTTCATTCCCATCTCTGAGGAAATGGTATCTATCTGTTCACAGTTGATTTTTAATGTAACAGCTAGCTTGTGCTTAGCCTTTCAGATACCTCATTTTATCAAATATCTCTCTTCTTATGTGTTCAGTCTTTTTCCTCTGCTGGCTATTTTCTTATGAATATCCTCAAGTCTCCCCTTTAAGAATAAAAAAATTATCTTTGTCTCATATTCCGCTCTAAACAATTGCCTTATATTTCTCTATGTACAAACATGATTTTTGAAAATCCGGTCTGTCATTGATTTTATCTTTCTGACTTCCCATTCACTACTCAATCTACTGCATACTAGATATGGACTGCCATCCCTTACACCATATTACTGAAGACTTCATAATTCCCTAATCCAACAGGTATTAAAATCTTTATCTCAACCTTTTGGTAATATTTAAAGATGTTGTTTACTACCTTGTACTTGAGACGATGTATAGACTTTTATGAATCCACTACTGATTTTCTATATGACTTCTTGGCTTTATAGTAGATAGTGAAGTCTTAGAGAATGAAAGGAAAGAATCAGATAGTATGTTAGTTCCCTATGGCTCTGTAATACCACACCCTTGGTGATTTAAAACAATAGGGATTATTTATTCTTTCTCAGTTACAGTGGCCAGAAGTCCAAAATCAGTAACACTGGAATGAAATCAAGGTATCTGCGGGGCTGTGCTCCCTTCAGAGGTTCTAAGGGAGAATAAATTATCTTTCTCTTTCAGCTTCTGATTGCTACTGGCATTCCTTACCTTGGGATCACTTCAGTTTTCCAGTTCAGAATCTGCAAATCTGTTTAGTCTTCACGTTGCCTTCTTCTTGATATGTATGTCAAACCTTCCCCCTAACACCTTTTTTTTAAAAGACATATGTCATAGCATTTAGGGCCCACACAGATAATCCAGGGCAATCTCCTCATCTCAAAATCCTTAATTTAATCACATCAAATCCTTTCCCAAATAGGGTAACATTTACAGGTCCCAGGGATTAGGGCATGGGTGTATCTTGGGGTCTCATTTCTTAGCTTAGCATAAATGAAGAAGAAAACTAACCTCATAATTCAAAATGTTATGGAAGGTCATGGATAACTGGCTGAGATGAGTATAGCTAATATAAGCTAAAACATGAATTTCAAACAAACAATGGAAATTATTATTATTATTATTACTATATTATTATTATTAGAGAGGTCAATTTGTTATTTCACTTACTTATGCATTCATTGATTGATTCTTGTACATGCCCTGACTGGAGATTGAACATAAAATCTTGACATATTGGGATGATGCTCTAACCAACTGAACTAAGCTGGCCTGGACAGCAATGGAAATTATTGAGGTAGTTTTTTGTTTTTTTGTTTTCAACTTTTTAAAGGTTGGAAAACCCAGTTCAGAAGAATAAAAATGGCAGCTCTTACAGACTGAGGACTAGTAGAAGGAAGAAGCTGTCATGGAATGGGCTGCAAGGGAAGGAATCAGGAAAAAGCTAAATTTCAGGGAAGACAAGAAAGTTGAAGTGGCTTTAGATGAGTACCTACCTTGATATAGCAGTTATAGTGAAGTCTTGTTAGTAAGCACTATAAATCAATCTGAAACATAACTTGTTTAAACTAACAGTGACTGTACAAATCATTTATCATGGTTTCCAAATCACTATCTTAGAATAGATACGGTATAGTTAATGCATCATTAATTAATTAAAAGACTACTAAAATTCCAGATACTAGTGATTGACTATGCCCTTATTCAGGAACTTTAATTAAATAGAATCAATTGAATTAATGATCTAATGAAGGAAATAATCTTAAGACAGACTTGCAGTTTGGTTTCCCCTAGCTGGAGAAAAATTGTTCCAGGAGACTCATTTGACCACTGACCAATTAAGATAAGCACACTTGCTTGTGTAACCAAGTAGTCATTCAGATATGCAGCTCCATAAATCTAACTTATATAACTTTTTCTTCTTTAGTTCTCATCTAAAATAATAAAAATTTAAAAAGCAATCAATTGTTAATAACAGTAAAATCATATTTCGTATTACGTATCATGAATTTGCTTTGAAATGTGGGGAAAAGATTTTTAGTGTTGACCATGATAGACTGAAGTTCAAAAAGAGAAAAAGCCAAAAATGTACCATAATTGCTCCTGAAGTAGAGTCTATTATTGATTTCTTCCCCATCATCTCATCAAACAGAAAGTGAAGAGAGGAAAATACAAGTTCAGAGGGACTAGCTGCTCAGGTATTGGACAGGAGCTTTGAGTGAAAATTTCTGCCTCATTAAAAACATTTAAAAGAAGCAGCTTGTCTTCATGTAGGAATCATTATTCTCAGTTTGAGTTCATCCTCTGAGTTTTCACCCCTTCAGCAGGGCACATTCCGGGCAATTTCTAAGAAGTGCTTCTTTAATGGGAGGGATTTATGTTAAGTTGGTTCAGGAGAGGTAGACAATTGTGGAGCCTTTTTAATGGACTACAAAAGACTGTCAAGTAATTAAATAGATTTCTTTTCCCTTAGACTGTTCCATGGTTTTAAAAACACTCCACTGAGCATGTAAAATCAATTTCCATTACTGGCCTTGACCTTTGCAGTTTTATAAACATGTTTTTTTCCTGGGTTTGGAATGTGGCTCAAAGGCAATAGTAGAAGACTAGATGAGATAAGTCATTTGTAATAAAAGTTACTGCTTTTACAGTAAAAGTCTTCTTTTCACACAGGCATTCATTCAACTGTGTATGTTATAAATATCATTATATAAACAGCTGCTTCTTTATACTACATATGTATATATGTATTTTTATTGAAGGCAGGCTTTTTAATTTTTATTGCTCTATAATGAAAAAGAAAACACTTGGTTTTCTCTGCTAAAGGTATTTTTCCCTTTTCCATTCCAAGAAAGTAGCCACGCCATTATGTTTCTTTGCCCCAGGGACTTTAGGTTGCTTGAATGCAAAGCAGATATCACCAGAGGACAGCGTCATTCCTTTTTGTAGGTTCTATTTTGGAACACTAGCCCATTGTGGGGATTATGCCACATCACCCAGAGTGGAGGAGAAGAAAGATGAGGGCTGGCTTTGCAGCCGCTGAGGTCCCAGAGCCGCCCGTGACCAGCTATGGTGAACCTCATCGTGTTCTTCGACACCTCCCTGGACAGCAAGCCCTTGGGCCGCATCTCCTTCGAGCTGTTTGCAGACAAAGTTCCAATGACAGCAGAAAACTTCCGTGCTCTGAGCACTGGGTAGAAAGGATTTGGTTATAAAGGTTCCTGCTTTCACAGAATTATTCCAGGATTTATGTGCCAGGGTGGTGACCTCACACGCCATAATGGTACAGGTGGTAAGTCTATCTATGGGAAGAAATTTGAGGATGAGAACTTCATCCTGAAACATACAGGTCCTGGCATCTTGTCCATGGCAAATGCTGGACCTAACACAAACTGGTTCCCAGTTTTTCATCTGCGCTGCCAAGACTGAGTGGTTAGATGGCAAGCATGCGGTCTTCGGCCAGGTGAAAGACGCATGGATATTGTGACAGCCATGGAGCGCTTTGGGTCCAGGAATGGCAAGACCAGCAAGAAGATCACCATTGCTGACTGTGCACAACTCTAATAAACCTGACTGGTGTTTTTATATTAATCACCAGACCATTCCTTCTGTAGCTCAGGAGAGCACCCCTTCACTCCGATTTGCTTGGAATCCTATATAATATAATAAAAGGCTAATATGCAAATTGTCCCCTTGACCAGGAGTTCAACTGGGAGTTCAACCAGGGAGAGGGGCCCACTGGCCAACTGCCCTCGGGCCCCCCCCCCCCCCAGCTGGTTTGGTCCCAATTGGGGCGGGTCGGCCAGACCCCACCTGTGCACGAATTTGTGCACCTGGCCTCTAGTGTTCTATAATTCTTGTGCTCTTGCCACGGTTCATTGGGTTTCATAATTTCCTTACCCCTTCCCAGTCTAGCTGGATTGCAGAGGTAAGTTTATGATTATAAAATAAAAACTAAACAGTTGTCTGTCAAAAAAAAAAAAGGAAGGAAGGAAGGAAGGAAGGAAGGAAGGAAGGAAGGAAGGAAGGAAGGAAGGAAGGAAGGAGAAAGAAAGAAAGAAAGAAAGAAAGAAAGAAAGAAAGAAAGAAAGAAAGAAAGAAAGAAAGAAAGAGAAAGAAAGAAAGAAAGATGAGGGCTTTTGGAGGGTGGAGGTGGAAATAAAACTGTCTACTGGCAATCAATTCCTTCAGATGAGCAGAAGGTGGGGAGTTTGGGTGGTTTCCAAAGAAAGAAGTGCTTGTTACCTTTCAGTTGAGTAGATTCCTACAGGACGTTGAGGAGCCATGGTCTCAGGAATTGAAACGACAGAGACCCTTGTTCAAGTTTAGCTGTGAGTACAGTTTCCCTCAGGGACCAGATCATGGCCTGGACAATGAACAAGGCAGTAGGCATGGTGGAGACCACAGCCTTCCTTTCAATATTTTAGAATGCAGAATACATCCCCATGCTCAACCTTTGTATCACCTGGAAATGAGAGTGGAGGAGGGCAGTCCAGAAATGACTGAAATAGAATTTCCTGCCAGGCATTTTTTCTGCTCTAAGAGCTCAATTTGTTTAAAACAAAAGAAAGAAATGTGATATTTCTTATACCCAGAGTTATGGTGAAATTTTCATTCTTGATTTTTTGGTTTCAGTCATTCCATTTTGGGATATGATTTTTCTTTAGTCTTCATACTTACACCACACCCCATCACATGCATCCTTTTTTGCTCCCCATCTTTCTAGTATAGTTATTTTATAATTTAGGTTAGAGAAAAATTGTTACTATGATGGCATACCCTATTGTTCCATGTATAAGACACAGTTTTTTTCTAAAATCTTTAGACTAAAAATCAAGGGGTGTCTTATACACGGAAATCGGAAATCAGCCGAGGAGGGAGCCTTGCGGGGTGTGTAGCTGCCCATACCTTGTCAAACAGGCTTCCTCCAATCATGAGCCTTATTGTTACTGACGTCAGCTGATGCTGTAATTGGAGGTGGAGGTGGAGAGTGTGCAGATACAACAGAGACCAGAGCGTTCGGAGCCCATTAAGGTGTCAAAAAATAAAAAGATAAATACTGGTAAGCGATTGTCTGACTCTGCAAAATTCAAACTGAAGGCAATCAGCTATGTAAAAGAGCATGGAGATAGAGCTGCAGAGAGACAATTTGGACCTTCTCCCACTGAGTGTATGATCAGACAGTGGAGAAAACAGGAAAAAAACTTTTTAAGATGCCAAAAAAGAAGACGGCCTTAAGAGGAAAACTAGCAAAATGTTTAAAATATTGATTTCTTAATTTTGGGTTGGAAAAGTGGGGGGTGTCTTATACATGGGGGCATCTTATACATGGAAAAATACGGTGTATACTATTCATAGCTATGCCTTGTAGAATGCAGTGATTTATACAATAAGATTATTCCTCTCATTCTCAAATGTGTTTTTCTTGGATTAAATAATTGTCCTAAAATTTTTTTTGATTAGTTTTCTACATATTCCTAATTGAAACTTTTTGCCATTTGCATAGATCTCTTATTGCTGTGTCCAGTCACATAAGGCATTCTGGCGTTTCCTGAAGCACGCTAAACTGCCCTACTCCAGAAAGGCTATCCTCAGGGTCCCCACACGGCTGTGACCATAGACTTGCCCTTAACCAGAGTTCTGCGGTTCTCTCCACCTTGTCTCCCCTGTGGAGTTCCTGTCTCCAAGGTCTTGTCTTCCACTTTCTTGGTTTGATCACTGTGAAGCACAATTTCTAAGTGGCTATCTGAGAGGCTGCAGGTGATGTAAAAATGTTGCTACCCTGAAAGTGTGAAAATGTCCTTATTCTTCCCTCATACTTATTTGATAGATTGGCTGAATATAGACATATATGTTGAGAAATACTTTCTTCATAATCTTTAAGGTATTGCTTTTCTATTCCCAGTGTGCTGTTGAAAAATCCAAAGCTATTCAGATTATCTTTTCAGGTGACCATCTCCCCACCCCTCTCCTGCATCCTTACTCTCAAGCTTGCCTTCGTCCCAGTGTTTTAAGATTTCACAATGATGTGACTTTGGTGTGGTTCATTCTCAAACATTACCTGGGACATGATTTCACACTGGATATTAGGTCATTTTTGTTCTGGGAAATTACTTTAAATGTTTTTAAAATAATTTTCTTCCCTCATTTTCTCTGTTGTGTTTCTTGGGGAGTTCTTATATTGAATGTTGAACTTGTGAACTTGTCCTCTAATTTTCTGATTTTTTTCTCCTCTTTTCCATTTTTTGAATCCTTTTTTTTTCTCTACTTTCTGAGAAATTTCTCCAGTTTTATCTTCTAACACTTCTATTGACATTTTCATTTATGCCATTGCATTTTTAACAGTTCTATGGATTGATTGGTTTTTTTTTTTTACAACAGGCTATACTTGTTTCATAGAAACAATATCTTCTCATACCTCCATAAATATACCAATGATAATATATTTTCTTCTTTCTGTATTGTCTCTGGTTATTCTAGTTTGCTTAAACTGTAACTCAGTTCTTTATTTTTTGTATTAAACGGTATCTAAGATATCTGGTGATCCTCTGTGTTTGCACATATTTAGGAATGTGGCATGCTTAGAGTGTGAGAATGGATATTGTTGACTTGGCTATACGTAGGGAGATCTGTCTAGGTCAGTGTTAATATAACTGTATGCAATGATGGGCATGTTATATATTGACACTATCCAATACCATAACCACTAGCACATGTGTCTGTTGATAATTTGAAATGTGGCTAGTGCTACTGAGGAACTGATGCTTCAATTTTAGTTAATTTAATTAATCCAAAATTTAATGTAAATCACTACAGGTAGCTAGTTGCTACTGAAACATAGGGTTTGGGGTGCAGATTCTTCTTGTGGGTCCTTGTCCAATGAAGTTAAATAATAAATTCGTGGACTAAAGGCTTCTTTAATAAAAATGTAGAAGTTTATTGTAAGTGTATACAAACTCTCTGGGGAAGGGTCCCCAAATGGGAAAAACCTACTCTCTCTCTCTCTAATGGGAAAAAATCTAAATCCAAAAGTTTTTCTTTGTCTCTTTGTCTCCGGGTTTATAAAGGCTGTAGCTCTTTGTCTGAACATGACCCTTTCTAATTGGACCCTTCCTTAATTTAGGATCCCCATGCTTTCCTCATTGGTCACTCTGCTACATAGTATCAATTTCAAAGCTCAAAGCTCATGTGGTGCCCTCATCTTTCTCTCCCCCTTATCTTGCAACATTCCTCTATCCTCTGTGAAAACATGTTTCCCTCTTCCCGGTATCCTGTGACTTTTCTTTATCCTCTGTTAAAATATTCTGGTGTCTTAGAGCTATTTTTGCCTTTCACATATGCATTCCTCTCCCATGGACCCTCCTTATCTCCTGATACTGCCTGTCCTATCTCTAAAATTCCTTTCACTACTATATTGAACAATGCAAGTCCAGGCTTTCTTTTTGAAGTGTGTGTGTGTGTGTGTGTGTGTGTGTGTGTGTGTGTGTGTGTGAATTTGGTTGAATTCATTAGAGAAATAGCTTTGAGCTGCTTTCTGGCCAAATTGCTAGCATTCTGAGAACCAGGTAGAGGAAGAGGAGAAGGGGGCAGGGATAAGTTTTATTTTCAATGTGCCAACACCCACCTAATCTTAATTTTCTGTCCTGTATTGCCACCCCTCAGCTCTCCTAGAGCCCTCTGTTTTAGCTTTTTCAAAAAATAAACTTCTAGGCTTTTGCTGGGAGTAGAGAGGAGATCTGAGGCTCTAACTGCTTCTTGGTTTCTATTCTACCTTCAGTCCACTTCCTGAGCTGCCTAGTACATCCAGCTCTCAAGACTTGTGTAATCAAATGCTTCTCAGCTTCTCTGCCACCTTGGGACCCATCACTCTGGGTTCTGGCACATCAGTTACCTTTCATTAATCTTCCCAATTTTCAAATGTTCAGGCTGTCTTGTCTTTCCTCTTTTTTTGTCATTATTTGATGTCCTGGGGGCAAAAATTCTTTACCATGTTTTTATGGGGTTTCAGAAAAGTATAAAAACAAATGACTATTTTTCAGTCACTCAGTAACCTTTACTTCACAGTTAGTTTATTTCATATGTGTGTTGTCTTAGTTTGTTCAGGCTGATATAACAAAAATATTTTAGACTGAATGGTTTAACAGCCAACATTTATTTCTCACAGTTCTGGAGGCTAGGAAGTTCAGTAACAAGGTGCTGGCAGATTTAGTGTTTGATGAGGACACTAATCCTGTTCATGAGGACTCCACTCTAATGACCTAATTACCTTCCAAAGGCTGTACCTCCTAATACCATCATGTTTGGGGTTAGGATTTTAAAATATGAATTTTGGGGAGACCCAAACATTCAGTCCATACCATGGGTTTTACATTTATAATCTTTCCAATCTAATTACTTACTACACTGCTTTTTTTAAACATTCATTTTACAGAGAGGAAGGGAGAGGGATAGAGTTAGGAATATTGATCAGCTGCCTTCTGCATGCCCCCTACTGGGGATCTAGCCCGCAACCAAGGTACATGTCCTTGACCAGAATCGAACCTGGGACCATTCAGTCCTCAGGCCGAGGCTCTATCCCTTGAGCCAAACTGGTTAGGGCTACTACACTACTTTTTAAGTTGATTTTTAAAAGAATTATTTACAGTGTCACCCAACTGTTATTATTTAGAATTCATACCTTTAGCAATAATTTCAAATCTATATAAAATATTTTTGTCTTTTTTTTTAGCTGACTTCTACAAGCTTTTGAACTTGCACTTATTGAGACTGAATCTGGATAGTTGAATAGGCCTTTCATAACAGGAGAGATGACGTACAGGTTCAAATATAAGGTGAGCCTTTTTAGCTCTTAAGAAAAAGTTGGAGAACAATTATACCTTTTATTTAGATATATGCAATTAGCTTTTCAAAATAATTGAATAGACCTCCTATAAGAGAGACTTTATAAAGATTCAAATATAGGGCAATTATTTTTATTTCTATGGCATAACTTTTGGAGAAAATATCATTTATATTCAAGTTCAGATGGTATTTAGGCAAATCTGTACAAAATATAAAGCATGGGTGTAACTTAAATACATAATCAGTGCTATTGTGTTTTCCCTCCTTTTCTCAAACTATGAAAGTTGGATTTTCCTGGGGGTGCAAATTCAAATTACTATGAATTACAGAAAATCAGGTGCTATTTACTGTTCATCCATGTTTAGATAGAATTGGGCATAAGCCCAATATGTATTTAAAGGAATCTATGACAAGGGAGATCAACACAGTCATGGGTTGAGTAAGCCATTTAACTTAGTTATAAAGTCATACATTTTAAACTTGTATTACAGTTTGGGCTTTTTATGGAGTTGGATGGTTTATTTCTGCTCCTCATTTCCTAACAGTAGGTAGCTGACTTTTCTTGCAAAATAAAGACGGCTCCTCAGGTGAGCCTAGACAGTCTTTTGGATGCTAAAATGAGTCTCTTCTCAGTGGATTGGTTTTCTGTTTTTATTAAATCCACAGTTTGATTTGTGTGTAAATCTTAGCGGCTGGGAAATCCCATTTGTGTCTATTTTTCTGTTCAAGTTCTGGTTGAAGTTATTGCTCCACCCACATTGTTCTTCCTTTTCCCTGAACTCCTACCCCACGTGGAATTTGCACCGCATGATTTAGAATCTAATTCTATAGTGTTGTTTTGCTGCTGCTTGCCTCAGACAGTTTTTAATTCCCCTCCACCTCCACTGCCCTCCTCATCTAACTAAATTGTGATGGTTCAGAAGACAAAAGTCATGTTTGGTATGTTTATTTTTTTGTTTTTTGTTTTTTTTTTAATTCTCACCCGAGGATATTTTTTCCATTGATTTTTAGAGAGAGTTGGTGGGGGAGGGGGAGAGGGAGGAGGGAGAGAGAGAAACATCGATGTGAGAAAGACACATCAATTGGTTGCCTCCACATGCACCCCTACCCAGGGGCCAGGAATGGAGCCTGCAACTGAGGTACATGTCCTTGACCGGGAATCAAACCAAAGATCCTTTGGTCCACGGGGAGTGATGCTCTAAGCACTGAGCAAAACCAACCAGGGCTGGTATGTCTTTGTAACCTGCACATGCCCACTCTTGTAGAGACACTCAGGTTAGCTTTCTCATTGAGATAGAATTGAGACATATGCTGCCATTATCTTGTACACCCTCTGTCCCAAGTGCCATGTAGACACTTTACATAATATTTCTCATCCTTACATAGATACTGCAAAAGTACTGATATTTTTACCTCATTTCTCAGTGGAATCAGACACTCAGAGAAGGCAAGTAACTTACAAATAACTATTAAGCGTCTGAACCCAACTTAAACCTGGATTTAGACCCATGCTCTTCCTGCTACCCCAATTCAACTCACCTTATTCTCGGAACTCACATAGAGTCCAAATGAACATATTAGAGCATCATTACTTAGCTTTCATCTAGGTTTGTCATTGGACTACTAACCTAGGTGGAATTCAAGTTCTGTCCTGCTGACTTCCAATGTTAGCTCTGCACTTTTGAGAAGCAGGCGACCAACTTTCTGAGCAGACATATTTGTCTCTTTGGGGCCACTGGAGCCTGGCGAGAGCCCTGGAGTGTCAAGATATCATCAATGAACAGCCTGGTTCTGAAACCCAGTACTTCCCCCTAGTCTAATGCTGGCAGGGCTGTTGCAGTGACGTGGGGCCTGGAACTTGTTTCTTCCTTTTCTTCTCTGCATTTCATCGCTCCCACATTTTTAAAGCAAAACTTCCTCTATGACATAATAATGGGTAAGCACTCTGAGTTTCCAAGTGACAAGTGAGTGCCAGGACTATTTTCTTTGCCTTGGGAAGCTATAAATTCCCAGGTCTACTCAGATTCCAGTGACTTTCAGAGACACTGAGCCGCCGCTCTCCTTAAGAAAGGCCACCAATGGGAGTGTTTTCTGGTGACGCAATGCTGATATTTTAGTACCATCCTGGAGAAGGGAAAAGGGGGGTTTCTCCGGAGCCAGATGAACTCATAATTAGTTCTCACCCAGGCTGCTTAAGCAATTATGGTGAAACCAAATCACATTACTTTTTTTTCTCCTGCTCTTGATAAAAGCCTCAGCCCTGCTCCTTCTGCCCCGTAGGGCCCTTGGCTGGCCATTATTTCTAATACCACAGATGCTATTGCTCGCTCCTGTTTCCAGGCTACCACTGTCACTGTGTAAAATAAGAAGTGTGGGGGAAATAATGTACACCTCTCGGTCTCACTACTTCAGAGGCACCTAGCAACCCTGTCTCCAGGCAGGCAGCATGCATCTCCTGGTAGTTTATTGCCCACTCACAGCAGAGGCGGTGTGCTCTCTGCAAATAGTCTTCATCTTTGCCGGTGCCAGCTTGGCGATGGGGTGCCGGTGTCATTTGGTGTCCCCAGGGACGTTTGGTTCTTGTTCTGGGAAGACTAGGGCAAAGCAACGACGATTTCCCCAAAGCTGTTTGTGGCATCAGAAATTAGGTTAAGAGGTTCCACACTCGAGGTGGTGTAGCCTAAAATCAAAAGCAATGGTTCTCAACCTTTGTTTTGTCCAGTCTTTGACACATTTCTGACCCAAATCTTCCAGATTGTTCATGACATTCTTTTCTAAAGGATGTTTCCCAGGTATGTCTATGTGACGAGCAGCCCTTCTGGCCATTTTGTCCATCTACACCCCTGCCCAACCACCTGCCTGTCAGCCAGTCCCACAGTTTTCAGCATATCCGCTCTGTGCCTCCGAAATACCAATTGGGCTGCAGAGAGCCCTGTGCCGGCTCACCAACCAGCCACATGGACATTTCATTTTAGACTCATATACCACAGGGCATTAATATATGCATGTGGAGACTTGTAATTTGCTTTCTCTACGTTAGTGAGTTGTTAAACATTCTTTGTTTCTTTACTACTTATATTTTTTATCACATTTTGATCCTCCCCAAGAGTAAAAGCCTTGGAGAATGAAAGTCACATATCTCGTGGAGGGAAAGCAAGCTTTTCCTGGGATGAGTGATCAAAAACTGGAAGGACTCTGAGTCCTAGGTACGTAAAGCTTGCGTTGGGAAACTGTGAGTGATGCTAGGCAGAAGGTAATCCCAAGATATCAGGAAGGAACTAGGTTTTAACCTCCAAGAGTCATTCTCTCATTCATTCACCGAACAATTATTGAATTCCTAATGAAATACCTTACTGACAAGCTCATAGTCTGGGGATATTTTAGTAAAAACAAGAATTCGGAACAATGTCAGATGTGTTGTAATACAAATACTTACAAAGTGCTTTGGGAGCTTGAATGGGGATGGCAAGGCTCTCTAGGGAGATGGGAAGTGATATGTATATTATTTAATTTGTAATAAGAGCTATGCTTAACAACTGACTCACGACATTTCTAAAAATCTAGCACTTGGCTCTCATGAGCTGGCGTGCACCGGCTGCAGCACAACATGGGATGAAGGTGAAAGTGCGAAGTGTAGCTGTGTCCTATAGCCATGCTAAGGAATTGGACTCTCTCCATGAAGCAGGATAATTTGAAATATTACCTAATGGTTTTGTTTCTCTTGTTTTATACATATTTTTAAACTTCTACCACTATAGAAGGTGCCTAACTTTTGCTTTTCCATGTCTCAGTTTCTTTTGCTTTGGTGGCCAGAAACCAAATATTTCCAAAGAGGCAGGCTTGGCATTATCTACTTTCATAGGACCACCTGGATAACAGTCAAGGTGAAGATCAGAGGTAAGCATTGTAAACTAAGACCCGAGAGCCTGTTCTTGAATATTCTGAATAAGATTCCTCTAAATTTCAGAAGATCCTTGGTGGATGGAAGGAGCCCAATAAAAAGACTGAAATTGGGCTTTTCATTGACTAAATAGAAGAGGACTCAGTATAATTTAACTATTTTAGAGAAGTTATGAGAAGTGATGTATTCTGCACTCTATTGTTGCAGAATAAAACTGATATCCGCTACAACTGTGGGTCATATACAATTTTTAACCAGAAATATAACCTGGTTGTATCTAAATTTTAGAAGGCTAACTATCAACTATGTAGAGGAGGAACTGGAAGGGGGAGACCTGGTTGAAAAATGTGACCAGTTAGGTGAGATCATCTGCCATGATAAGGAGAATAATCAGGATGGTCTCTGGTAATAAAGAGGAGAGGACAGGCTCCACAATATTTCAGAGGCTAAATTACAAAGGACATGAATACAAGTTTGAAGATTTAAATATAAGCCGTTATGTCTTAGAGGCATATGCAACCCCATATCCATGTTGGTTACCTCATACCAGGCACAGTGCTCATTCTAGCAGGTGCTTAACAAATACATGCTGAATGAATAAAAGAGTGAATAAATGTATGTAAGTTTCATGTACAAGCAAATATGTGCATTTTCACTACATTAAAAATTAGTCTTGACAGGAGAAACCAAGATGGCAGCATAGGTAAGCACCTAAACTGCTGCCTGGCACAATTTCAAAACTACAACTAAAAGACAGAACGGACACCATCTAGAACCACAGGAAAGCTGGCTGAGTGAAAATTCTACAACTAGAAGGAAAGATAAAAGCTCACAGAGAATTGGAGGTACGGCAAAGGGTCTTTGTGAGCGCAGAGAGGAAGGGCGGCTGAGAGCCTGGCTGACTTTCTCTGGCGGAAGGGGGAAGGAAGCCCCCGACCGCACTGAACCCCAGTTCTGACTGCACTGAACCCCAGTTCCAGGCGAGCCCCTGGGGACCCACGCTCTTACGGGGGGAGTCTGGACTCTCGGGCGGAGACTCCGGAGCCGGGGAAGGCGGAGGACTGAAAGTGCGCATGTGCCAGTGCGCACAAAGGCTGCGGAGGTTGCCACAGGCTTTCCCTAGTGGAAGGGAGTCGGAGATTCCTGACTCCACTGGGCCCCAGTTCTGACTGCACTGAACCCCGGTTCCAGGCGAGCCCCTGGGGACCCACGCTCTTGTGGGGGGAGTCTGGACTCTCGGGCAGAGACTCAGGAGCCAGGGAAGGTGGAGGTCTGAAGGCGCGCACGTGCGCGCAAGGGTAAGGCTGACAGGAAGCCAAGACTGAGACTCCACCCCATCCAAGCTGAGCACAGAGGCTATTGCAATTTGGCAAGTCTAATCCTATAAGGCTGTCTCCAGCACCGAACTTCTCCCAGCATAGACACAGCTGATCCTTACAGCCAACTGGCCTGGAGGTCAATTCTTCCCAGTGATACCAACAACAATCAAGACTTAATTACAACAAGGCTGTACACACAGTCCACAAAGGGGTGCACCAAGAGTGTCCACCTCAGGTTAACTGGGGAGGCAGACCCACTGGGCCATATTGGAAACCTAGCACACAAATCTACCTTACCAACTCAGGGAAGCAGTGAAAATGCGGCGTCCAAGAATCAGATCACAAACGAAAGAAATGGAGGAAAACAAACGACTGGATATAGAATTCAAAACCACGGTTATAAGGCTTTTTAAGAATATCTTAGAAAAGGCTGATAAATATAACGAGACCCTCGAAGATATGAAAAAGGACCAACTAGAAATTAAACATACACTGACTGAAATAAAAAATATTATACAGAGACCCAAAAACAGACAAGAGGAACACAAAAATCAAGTCAAAGAATTGAAACACAAAGAAGCAAAAAACACTCAACCGAAAAAGCAAAAAGCAAAAAAAAAAAAAAAAAAATCCAAAAAGTTGAAGATAGTGTAAGAAGACTCTGGGACAACTTCAAGCGTACCAACATCAGAATTATGGGGGTGCCAGAAGAAGAGAGAGAGCAAGATACTGAAAACCTATTTGAAGAAATAATGACTGAAAACTTCCCCCACCTGGTGAAAGAAATAGACTTACAAGTCCAGGAAGCGCACAGAACCCCAAACAAAAGGAATCCAAAGAGGACCACACCAAGACACATTATAATTAAAATGCCAAGAGCAAAAGACAAAGAGAGAATATTAAAAGCAGCAAGAGAAAAATAGTTAATTACCTACAAGGGAGCACCCATACGACTGTCAGCTGATTTCTCAACAGAAACTATGCAGGCCAGACGGGAGTGGCAAGAAATTTTCAATGTGATGAATAGCAAGAACCTACAACCAAGATTACTCTACCCAGCAAAGCTATCATTCAGAATTGAAGGGAAGATAAAGAGCTCCACAGATAAGAAAAAGCTAAAGGAGTTCATCACCACCAAACCAGTATTATATGAAATGCTGAAAGGTATTCTTAAAGAAGAGGAAGAAGAAAAAAGTAAAGAGAAAAATTATGAACAACAAATACATATCTATCAACAAGTGAACCTAAAAATCAAGTGAATTAAAAACCCGAGGAACAGAATAATCTGGTGAATATAATAGAATCAGGGGCATAGAAAGGGAGTGGACTGATAATTCTCAGAGGGAAAAGGGTATGGGGGGGTTCATGAAGTGACTGGACAAAAATCATACACCTATGGATGAGGACAGTGAGGGGGAGGTAAGGGCAGAAGGTGGGGTGGGAACTGGGTGGAGGGGAGCTATGGGGGGAAAAAGGAGAAATAATTGTAATCTGAATAAAGATTTAATAAAAAAAATAAAAAATAAATTAGTCTTGTCAAGAGAGTGACAAGAAAAGCCACAGGCTGGGAGAAAAATCTTTGCAAAAGACACATCTGATAAAGGATTGTTATTCAAAATATACTCTTAAAACTGAACAATAAGAAAACAAACATCATGACTGAAAAAAAAAATTGCAAAAGGCCTTGTAGACACCTCACCAAAGAAGATATACAAATAGCAAATAAGCATAAGAAAAGATCCTCTATTTTATATGTTATTAGGAAAATGTAAATTTAAACAAGGAAATACCACTACCTATCTATGAGAATGGCCCAAATCCATAAAACTGACAACATCAAATGCTGGCAAGGATGTGGAGCAACAAGAACTCTCATTCATTACTGGTCAGAATGCAAAAGGGTAAGACACTTTGGAAGACAGTTTGGCATCCTATATAATAAAGAGGTAATATGTAGGCAGTCAATAACTAATTGACCCTCATGCCCTCACAATATGGCTGCCTACCACCAGGCTGGCAAAGGGGGTTAGTGAGGGACGACCAAATGACTGAACAAGCAGGCTGCATGGGGTGACCAGGCCAGCAGGGGGGGGGCAGTTGGGGGCAACCAGGCTGGCAGGGGGGGCAGTTAGGGGCGATCAGGTCAGCAGGCAGGTGAGCGTTTAGGAGCCAGTAGTCCTGGATTGTGAGAGGATGTCCGACTGCCGGTTTAGGCCCGATCCTGGGGATCAGGCCTAAACCGGCAGTCGGACATCCCCCGAGGGGTCCTGGATTGGAGAGGGTGCTGGCTGGGCTGAGGGCCCTCCCTCTCGTGCACAAATTTCATGCACCGGGCCTCTAGTTCTCTTATAAAACTAAATAATAATCTTACTATATGATCCAGCAATCAAATTCCTTAATTCCTTAGAATTTATTTACCCAAAGGAGCTGAAAACTCTGTCCACACAAAATTCTGCACATGAATGTTTGTAGCAGCATTATTCATAATTGCCAACAAATGGAAGCAACCAAAATGTCCTTTAGTAGGTGAATGGAAAAACAAACTATGGTTCATCCAGACAATGGAATATTTTTCAGCACTAAAATAAAATGAGCTATCAAGCCATAAAAAGACATGGAGGGACCTTAAATGCACATTACTAAGTGGAAAAAGTCAATCTGAGAAGGCTAAACACTGTGTGATTCCAACTACATCACATTCTGGAAAAGAGAAAACTATAGAGACAACAAAATTAGTGGTTGCTGGGGAGAGGGGGTCCGGGGAGGTCATCCCCTGTCCCAGTTCATATATTGAAGGATAAATAGGTGAAACACAGAAGCTTTTTGGCCATTGAATCTAATCTATTCTGTATGATACTGTAATGGTGGATATGTGTCATTATACATTTATCAAAACCCATAGACTATATGACCCCAAGGCTGAACCCTATTGTCACTGTGTACTTTGGATGACAATGATGTATCAATGTAAGTTCACCAACTGTAACAAATGTACCATTCTGGTGAGGGATGTTGATAGTGGGGGAGGTTGCATGTATATGCCAGGACAGAGGGTAATGGGAAATCTTAGGACCTTCCACTCAGTTTTGCTATGAACCTAAAACTGCTCTAAAAAATAAAGTCTATTTAAAGGAGGGGGGTGGAGATGAATCTGGGAGCCAACATGAGGATTTATGACTCAGTACCTGAGTGGTGGTTATGGAAACCAGAGCATTTCCGCATTGCCTGAACATGGTATTCTAACCAGTAGACTGTACTTGTATAAAGGTCAATGAGCCTGTTAATGAAGAAGATGCTAGTGTGGCAGGAGGCAATTCAAGTACACAGGATTATTATGAGGTATATATCAAAGAACAGAGGATGAGAATTTGAACCAACTTAACCCAGTTTGCCATTCCATGAATGTCAGATCCTTTGGGACTTCATCAGAACACTCCAGCACTTAGAGGGGGTGACAACTCTGTGTTTCCAACCTACCATCTTTCTATCAGGCAGTTGTAGCAAAAGCACATTGCAGACCATAATGTTCTAAGCAGACAAATATTTGTTAGCAGCCAGGCACAAAACAATCATCCTGCTGTGTATACTTGGAATATTTTCAGTCTCAAAACTTGACACAATATCCAGCCCTTTATGAAAGGCTCTCTCCAAGATGAAGACAGGCGTGTGCTGATAGAGGGAGCATCGGGCCTTTTAGTCAGACCAGATCACAAGATTGTCCACTGATGGGGAGAGGTACAGGGTCTTAGGAGCTGTCCCTCTGGTATGAATTACTGGCCTGAAACATGATAAATAATGAACTTCTGGTATTGATTTTGCCAAGAATACTTTTGAATGCCACCTGGCCAATTCTTAGGGTGTTAACTGTATTAAGCCACTTCATATGCTTATTGATTCCTAGGGTGTAGATTAGAGTGAAATTGTAGGCACCAAGTTCCCAGTGTTTACATTCTGTGGTGTTGTAAAATATATTACAACAAACAATAAAACCAAAAGAAACATCCAGAAAAATATTTTAAGAAAGCTTCAACATCAGAATGAAACTGTACCTCTCCTTTGTGTTGTATTAGTAACTATGAGATCTAATTGTATGTTTCCAGTTATTGTCTGGAGAGAGTGAGAGTATATGGGGCTTTATAACATTTACACAAGAACAATTGAAAGCAATTACTTCCTTGATTGATGCAGCATCATGGATCCTTTCTGAGATTCCCCAGGAGCAAAACCTCGATATAAGGCTTTATTGATGGATTTATTTATTTATTTTTGTAACAAGAAGAGCCATGAGTACTATGGATGAGCAGAAAAATATCCCAGAGACAGGTTGTCATAGAAACTGTGCCAGGAGAGCAGCTACGCACAGGATAGAACGCACCATCCAAAGAAGAGAGGAAGGCAATCATCGTGAAGCTACTCTTTTCATTAGTTCGGGGGAGCAAAGCTCTCACGAATCTCCTCATGGAAATTGTCGTCACTGATAGTAGGAGTAGGTGGGATACAGGGAGGCTGTGGGGCTGGTGATAGTCCTATTGTCTCCCCACAGGACTTTTTTAGGAGATTAAAACAGATAAAATATATAAAACACCTACTATATCTAGTCCCTGAAAAAGATTAATAACAATAATTTTTACGGTCTCATATACCCCTCACTACAGCCCTCTAAGGAAGACACAGTCATTCAAATTTTTCAGATGAGAAATTAAGGTGCAGAGAAATTGAATTGTTTAAGGTCACATGGTAAGGAATTTCTGACTCTAGTGTCCTTGCCCTTAACTTCTCTGCTGGGCTGAACGAGTAGGCAATCAATAACTAATAATAATTACAAAAATGATTCTTTGGTGGTGAAATGGTAGTAGGAGTTTCAATTGCTATGAAATACATATGGCATAACGCCATAACATTTGTTGATTTTGTTTTTACTTTAGGTTTATTTTTCCTAATCTAAACAGAAGTGTCATCCTATAGGATGACAAACAAATACTTTGTTCCCTTCTCCCCTCCTTACTCCTCAATGCAGAACTCCAGGTTGTTCAACAAATCGATGTTCTCCTACAGAGCTCTAAGAAGCAGGAATCTCTCTCTCTCTCTCTCTCTCTCTCTCTCTCTCTCTCTCTCTCTCTCTCTCTTTCTCTCTCTCTCCCTGTTTTCTGAAGGAGAAGCTTATGGCTGGAGCTTCCTTACCATACCTTTCCTTAAGTTTTAAGATCTTACATTATGGTCTGAATTCTGTCCCCTCCCCCAAATTCCTATGTTGAAGTCTATTAAAGAGAAATTATTCATGACACTTGTTAAACAACAGTAAGGCAGACTTTATTCAGGGGGACTATCACAATAGATAATAAGGACCACTATGATGGGATTTTGTATTAGGGGAGAGAGATTGCCTCAACCCCAAATACAAGGAAATATGGGAATTTGTAGCCAAGAAGTAGGAGGGGGGAGTCAGTAGATGGAAAATTAGTAAGAGGAAACATCATGGGAAAGGGAGGATTCTGCCCAAATGGAGTTAGCAGGATTCTTGCTAGAAATAGGCTTTACTAGGAAGAGCATGAGAGCCCAAGGTCAGGGCTAGTCAAAAGAGAGCTCAGAAGAGCTGGACCAACGGTTGGTCAAAGAAAGAATCTTTGTCAAGTCTAAGCTCCCAATGCCTAAAAATGTGATTGTATTGGAGACAGGGCCTTTAAAGAGGTGATTAAGGTAAAATGAGGTCCTATGGTTGGACTCATTCATTTTGACTGGTGTCCTTCCTTATAAGAAAGCAGGTTAAGACACAGAGGGATGACCATATCAGTACACCGGAGGAAGACAGTCATCTACAAGCCAAGGAGAGAGGCCTTTAGAAGATACCACCCCTGACAACACCTCAATCTTAAACCTCTAGTCTTGAGAACTGGGAGGAAATAAATTCCTGTTGTTTAAGCCCTCTAGTCAGTGCTACTTTGTTATGGCAGCTCTAGCAAACAAATATACCTTACAGTGTTCTGAGCCTCAAAAGTTTACTCAAACCCCTGTCACCATTTCCTCCTGGCATCTCCACTCGGCAGTCTGTGGCTGTGGCTGTTTCACTGGAGTTAAGCAGCAGTGTGGAATGTGAACCCACATGTGTCCCCCTTGGAAAAGGCTCTGGGGAGGCTAAGTCCAGGAAAATGAATCAAGGTACGTGCTTTCCTTTGTGTTCTTGTGCCTGCCTCCCACACATCCAGGCTTTCCCAGAGACGAGCGTCTTCCTCCGAGCTAACACAACACTTTGTTCATATCTAGATGCAAGTTGTTACAGGATTGCACAGCCATTAATTTTTTATATGTCTGTTTACCACTCCTACCCCACCCCCTGTTAATTTTTGGATACTGAGATTATGCCTATGAATTATTCATTCCGTACTTCCAGCCCCTACTACAATTCCTGGTTCAAAGAAGGCATTAATTGATGCTTAAACTTCTTGAGTGGATATATATATATTTTTAAATCTTTTCTTCTTTCTTTACCTCTGATGGAGGAGGGCGGTTTGTAATATAGACTTATTATATAAGTGAAAGAAATTGTAAGCACATTGAACATGATGCTATGGCAATAGCCAATATTATAAGAAAAGGGTTTGTTTTTGTTTTAAATGCTCCAATCAGAAGATTCTGAAACTCCAAGGCTCTTCTTATGAGGGAGAATGTAAGTATAACCAAGTTTGAGTTGTGTAGGAGAAATGGTCATCATGAGTTCAAGGAATCTTACTGTCTTCTCCACATCCAAGATGGAGCCAGCACCCCGGGAAGGGGATTAGGCATCATTGGGGAAGGAAGGAGGGAAAGGAGCCTGAGAGAAAAGGGATTCCTGGCAACTCACTGGAAAATGAGTATTTCACCTCTGGACATTCTCTGGATTCCTTGTGGGTCTGGACTAGTTACTAGAAGAACTGTTTCTCTTTGGTAATGAACTATACCTCATTCTCCTCGGACTTTTGGGCAGAAGAGAGAGGGATATATCTTCATTGTTATGAACTGTATCCAGCTGGTCATGTTGGAACATGGAAACACTGTACCTCTCACTCACTCCTCAGTCCAGACAAATGGGAGGTGCCTGGTCTATCATGGGTTCTGGTTGGAAGCAAAATTCAGTCTCTTCCAGAGAACCAATCCAAGGAAGGTCAACTGATCCTGAAAGTTTTAGTAAAAAGCTGAGTCATGAGCACTTGTTATTTTTAGACAACAATAGATGATGGACAAAGCAGGACGTGTAACTAACAACACAAACTTTTGTACCACTTGGAACGGAGTCCTGGAGTTTACCGTTGGTGAGACAATTGCCAACACCCCACAGATTTGTGCCGGGAACACCAAAGAAGCAGAATCAGTCATTTGTGAAGAAGTAGAACAGTCCTTCGTTAGACTTTGTATATTAACTAAAAATGAGCACAAGTGAAGGTCAAATCTCTCCTCCAGGTTCCTAATTATAATTCAGACAGAAAGTTGGGAAAGAGAATAGAGAAAAAGAAAAAAAAAAAAAGAAAAAAAAAGCTGCCTGGAGTTTGGGAACACTACACAGAGATGGAAGATATTTCTGTCTTTGATGTCAAACATAGACAGGGTAACTGTTTTTTTCTCCTAAAGGCATTTAATGTGGTGAGATTGAATTCTTCTTTCTGATGCCTAGGAAAATCCACCGTTTGATCTCATCTGGGTCTTTTCAAGGCTGTTTGTTTGTGGGCTGGGAAGTTAATTCCACAAAAAGCACTGGAATCTATACTACGCCAGCTCTGAGTGATTCACAGCAGTCACAATGCAGGTCAGATGGTACATTTCTTGTATTAAAAAATAAATAAATAAAAGGGTTACTTGAAAGTGTGTATCTAGAAAACACAAGACATTTGTACTATTTATGATCCAATGAAAACTAAATAGAATTGGGACATGATTAAGTTATAGTTTGAAAAAACAAAAACAATTTTTTCTGAACACCCAAAGAAATTCTTTTTTGCTAATTTAAACGGTTTTGAAAATTGGCACAAAGGACCAAAAAGGGCCTTTCATGTGATGTGTAAGGAAGATCTGTTGAAGAAAATTAGCACCTAGAAATAGGATTGATAATGTCACGTATACTCACTTTGATCTAAATTTAACATCTTCCCACATTTCCAACGTTCCCTGTGTCCTTCTAGTTACTATAGTGATCATTCCTTGCAACTCAACATTTAACCCCTAGGTAACAGACAACAATCGTGGATACCAGGGTGGGCATAGGTAAAAATTCTATTTATTAAATATTATCTGTTTGAAAAGCTCCCCACCCCCAGCGTATTTTAGGCTTGCTACAGTGAATGAGGAGATTGAAATGCCTTCAAATACAAGTTATACAAGGAGAATCAATAAGCATGTTTAGGCCCTAATTTGGAGTGTAAGAACCTTGACATGATGTCACAGCATTGCTAGGGAAACAAAAAATGAGGATTCTAAAATAAGTACTTTCAGCTGGATTTGACCCAGAAAATCACTCTTGATGTTTAATGAAGCTGTGGACAAAAAATACCCTCAGTAGTTGGAGCATCTGTTCTGTCCAATGGCTCATAGTCAATGTTTATTCTTTTTCTAAAATGGACAGATCCATAATTGGGAGTTGTTGTTTTTTTTCTCTCTCTCTCATGAAAGCTTGCATTCAAAACTTCCAGATACATGCAGAAGAACCCCCTGACCACTGAAAGGACAAGCAGTAAGTATAGCACTTCATTATATTGTTCTTTAGGCTTTTTAAAAAACATATTTTTCTGGAGGCCTATTCCAGCTCTCCAACAAAAACAGTGTCCAAAGACTCATACCTGAGTTCCACAGAGATAGTCCACTATTTACATTTCTAGGTATTGGCCCTGTAGGGCCGTCGTCCTGTGTTCGAAATAGTCATGAGTCCGTTGACATGCAGGGTTGTGAAATAGCCACACACTTTTAAGCCGAGCTTTTTCATTATCACACAGCAAGCAAAGTAAACATAAACACACAAAAAATGTCATAAAACAGACCAAAAATACACCAGAAAAGTGGGGAGTGACAAAAGGAGAGAGGGAATATGAAGAGATCCTAGTGTTAGAGTATGTTAAGGAACTTCAAAGTCATACTAATAGTTACACGTACTAAGCTCTTCCTATGTGACCTGTCATGACAACTATATTAAGGTTGTCATTATTAATCTTCCCACTTTACAGACTGATAGCATTAAAGTAACTTGCTCAGGGGATCCCAATTAAGCTAGTATAGCGGTGGGACTTGTATATATTTTAAAACAGCCACCACCACAACATGCCCAAGAAGTCAAGAGGATCGATTTATAATGGGTAGTTGGTCTCACAAGTGCCAAAATACAATCTAGGACATCCATGGGGCTTGCACTGTGGTCCAATGAATTCACAACGTCAAGTGGCCAGAACAGGTACCCAAAGCTCCCCTGGAAAGGAGACAACCAGTAATGGGGATGTAGACTTGATTTTCATAAACCCTTTTTGTTCTATGTAGGTGGATTTTCATGTGCCCTTTGTGTATATCCATATCCTCAAATTGGAAAGCAGAGTAGGTAGAAATTCTTGAAAACACCTTATATGCAAGAATATGATAATATTAGACTTTATGTTTTTCTCTTTTACAAGGTAGTCCTATGAACCAGAGAAGGATGGCAGATTTATTACTGCTCCTGGGAACTCAGCCTGGGTGTCAGGCAGTGATAGTCATATTTCATTACAGTCCAGGACAATTTTAGCAGTTCATTCTGCAAGTCCCAGCATATATTATTGATTATTGTTCCATATGAATCAATCACAGATGAAATGAAAGACAGAGTGGGCTCTTGTAAAATGAATTGCATAAAATTTAATGGTCGGATCCAAACGCCTAAGTTCTCAGTAGAAAAGAACAGTAACTGCAATGCACCGCAAGAGGGCACGCTGGTACTTTTAAATATCAATGACGCTGCCGGCACAGCGACCACAATTCAAGACAGGATGTGGACGTCAGCTCCAAGCCAGTTGCTTTCCTGCAATCATTAAATATCAAATCCGGAGGGTTTTCTTAGTAGCTTTTGTGGGATTTGAAAAGAGTAATGAGGGTTTTTTCAGGCACATTGCTTCTTATTTTCATAGAAAGGAATGAATTTTTTTTCTAAAAATTCATTTTTCTGGGTTAATATTCTATTAGATATATACTTTGTCCATCACCAATTATTATGCTGATTTGGGGAAAATTAAAAGAAAAACTTTTCTTACCAGCAATAATGCAAGTTACAAATTGGTGAAATTGGGGTTCATTTTAGCAGCTGGAGAAAAGTTTAAGTGGAGAGAATTATGACAAATTAATAGATTCAAATAATCTCCGTACTTCATCTCCTCACACATGTAATGAGGTTATTTATTATATATTGAAGCATGGCCTTTTTTTTTTTTTTTTTTTACAAAGCTATCTATGATTTTTAGACTGTAGCATGAGATTGAAAAAAGAATGTTGTGCCTTAAAGCTACAGATTAAAAATAAAGAAAAATAGGTAAACAACAAAATCCACTCAGCATATGTGGTTTGGGGTGATACTTCTAAGGTCAGAGGAAAATTTATAAATAATTTCACTGGAAATGTTCCCTTAGTCCGCGGATTGGCAAACTTTTTCTGTGATGGGCCAGACAGAAAATACTTCTGGCTTTGCAGACCATATGGTCTCTATCTACTTCTGGCTACTCGATTTGACACTGTGGCGTGAAAGCAGCCATAGACAAGCTGCAAATGAATGGGCCTGCTTGTGTTCCAATAAAATGTTGTTTACAAAACCTGATGTCAGGCTAGGTTTGGCCTCAGCACTGTAGTTGGCTGAATCCTGCTTCAGTCTAGCTGTGGACCCCTTCACAGAAAAGGGGTGAGTGAGAAGGAGAAATAACTGTTGGAGACCTGGACATAGGGGCACACAAGAAATCTCTGACTGGAGAGCATAGGATATAAAAAGCTTCACCTCAGGTCTCAAGAGATGCTCAATAGAGTCCTTAGCAAGGAGCCAAGAGAAAAACTGTCGAGAAAAAGTGTATTTTAGAAAATTGATTGAAACATCTAAAATAAGTAAAACTCAGAGGGTGCAGAAAATAAAAAACTGTCTAAGAGATGGGGTGTTTGCCCTGAGCATCTATAGCCCTGGCATTCTTAAACACCAAGAAGAAAAATTTTGAACCCTGCAGGAAACTGGAGAGTTTTGCAACAGAACAATTGTGGGTGATAGATTAGCCCCAAGGATGCACCCTAATTGTCTGAACATAAAGAAGCAGCCCATCTCAAGTCCCAACTCAAGGAACACTTTATGTATTTGGAAAATATATGTTACGGTTCCTAGAAAGATCAGATGCAATCCCTAAGAGTGATTGATGCACATACTTTGATCTGTGAAATGAGCAAATCGATTCCCATGACATCAATTAATTAATTGCTGGGGGAAAAGCTAAGAGGAGTTTACACTACCGTGGTTTCCAAGGCTCCAGAAAATTATCAAGGAGATTTAAAAAGAGTTCCTCAGGTCTCATTCCAGACCTATTGGGTTGGATTTTCTCAAGCCTGTGGCCCAAGCATTTTGACAACACGGCCCAGTGGGTGTTGTGAGCATCAGACCATGGTCTGGCGTTTTGGAACCACTAGGCCAAAGAACGAACTCTGGGTTTGAAGTTTGGCCGTGCTGGGTTCAAATTCAGGCCTTACATAAGTCCTTGAGCTGGTGATGTAACATTCCCAAACTTCAGCTACAGTGCCGATTACACGGAGGCAAGGTTCGCCCCTGCAGGAAGGACTGGACATCCGATGTGACTCTGTCAGACTTGGAGTATGTCTGTTTTGGGCTCCATGAAAAATACGATTAAAGAAGACAAGTTAGGTGATACAAACAAACTTTATTTAACTCTTCATTAAGTGGACAGGCTCCTTTCAGAGAACTGCAAAATGGAGCTGAAATCAGGAAGCTTTTATGCAATGAAGGATAAAGAATAAGGAAGAGACAAACAGAAAATACCTGATTGGCTGGGGCCACATAGTCACCCTTGTTTGAGGTGAAAAGGCCCAGAGTTGGCTTGGCGTTTGGGGACTGATTGACAGGATATCCTTTGCTTCTGTTCACAGGAACATTTAAAGGACCTGAAAATGGTCTAAGTTTTGGTTTGCTGACATGCACTTGGGGCAGGATTGGCTCCCTCTGGGGCCTAGAGAGTTCTTTTCAACAGCTCTTTTACATTCTCTCCCCTTTCTTCATGGGACAATATAGCTGGATTTGCTCCATTTACCAGTACATAGAATTTTACTAAAAGGGAGAACATTTTTGTTTGTTTGTTAATCCTCACCCGAGGATATTTTTCCATTGACTTTTAGAGAGAGTGGAAGGGAGGGGCGGGAGACACAGAGAGAGAAACATCGATGTAAGAGAAACACATCAATTGGTTGCCTCACACACCCACCCTGGAGAATTGAGCTTGCAACCGAACCAAAGCACGTGCCCTTGACTGGAATCAAACTCAGAACCCTTCAGTCCACAGGCCGATGCTCTGTCCACTGAGCCAAACCTGCCAGGGCTTGAGAACATTTTTAAGAAGATATGTAAGTTCAGTTTTGCTCCCCAGAAGGTTTTCTTCTCAAATTTCCTGAGAACCCTGGGTTCAGCTCATGTCATCTCTACTCCTGCACAGCAGCAGGGGAGGAAGGACCAAGGGGGTGCCCCATCATGTTCTCGCCTGGGCTGGCTTTCTTTGCTGCTTGGCTTAAGGCAACGTCAGGCTCTTGCTGCTGGTATCTTGGCTTTCCCTTCCAAATTCCTAAGGATGTTGAGCTTTGTTCTTACATGCAGGTATAGGAGGGTTTTGCTTCTCTGTTAGAAGTTCAGGTGGCAGTAAATTGGGCCACACCTGCTGCTCCTTTATTTTTTATTTCTTTCCCCCTTTCTCCTGTTTATCTGAACAAAGAAAACAGCCCTTCCTCAGAGTCCGGAGTGTGGAAAATCATGAGGCAGCCTACCAATTGTTACTTGGCAAGCAGGACCTGGTGCAAAGGAGGGAGCTGGCAACTCCCTTCCTCTGGCCAGGAACGCCATCCTTACTTGTAAGCTGTTGTTCATGGGCTCTTTGGGAAGAGGGGTTGTGCCTCCTTCCTGAACACAGGAGGCTGAAACAAACGCATTAAGGAGGAAAGTAATTCCCCAGTGTGTGTTTTTAAAGTTCCCCTGCCTGGTCGGGAAGGATTTGTAGAACAGAGTGGAGTTTGGCAATCATTTTGTTATCTTGCTGTAATTTACTAGTTCATGGTGGCTTCTCCAGTGTGTGTGTCTGGCAAGTCAGGAAGGCAGATCGACATTTCAGGAGTGTGTGGACTCAACATTTGAGTCAAGTTCTTCTCAAGTAAGCCTGGGGGTTTTATTGTATTCTAATTTAGAGTTGGGCATTAGCCCAATTAGGAAGGAAGAATCCTACATCAGCGGTTTACCGCTTCATTTCACTATGGATTCTACTTAGCAACTTCCATCAGAATAAAGGAGGCAGCTGTAATCTTTCAAGGAACCAAGATATGGCAATTGGACGGCATTTGAATATTAGAGAGTGGTTGTTAGGGTGCTGTAAATTGAATGACACCTCTAAGGTCCATAAGTAAATCTAAAGTTTAACTTGCTCTCTTAAATCTATGAACATCTCTCAGAATCTCTGGAAAAACAAATATTTCAAAATGTTTGTTCAAAAACAAAACATGACTACATTTTTTTTTTTAAAAATCTTCTTCAAGCCAAATAACCAAGGCAGGGCACATTTGTTCGAATTAGTAAATGGGCTACCAAAGTGAGCACCGCATTGTTAAAATTAATCAAAAGTAAAATAGTTAAATAAAGCTAAAATACTCACAGGACAAAAAAAGAAAAGAAAAGAAAAAAAAAAAGAGTGGCCTGTCACTCATATTATTTTCTTTTCAGGTTCGCAGCCTCAAATGCAAAAAGAATCTCCTCTCGAAAGTCAACTATGAATGCTTTTTATTTTTCCAAAATAATATTTCAAGGGATTACTTGGGGGTCTGGAGAATAGCATTACTTCTAGTGGTTGAAAATGATCACTTTGTACGTTTCCAGGAACTTCCGATATTTGTGGCGGAGAAAATTAGTTCAAGCCAGGAGATGGGCTTTCAACGCTGTGGTACTTACAGTGCTCTTTGCAAATGGGTTGTGACACACTGTGACATCTTTTAGTAGTGGTGCTTCTTCCCGCAGTAAAAACTTTGAATATGATTTAAAAATAGGTAGGAAGTGATTTAGAAGCAAATAGCTAATATAGCTAGAATATCACTTTATAACACTAGAGACCTTAGCATCATCTTTGGTTTTGTTCTTTCCGCCCCTAATCTGTGACCACCTTCTCAGTCCCCTCCTCTCTATTTTCTCTGACACTGTTTGCACAATTCCTCACTGTCTCAACCCCTAAACTACTGCAACAGCCTTCTAAAAGTTTTCCTGCATTATGCCCCTCGTTTTTGGAATCCATCCTCTTGAAACATAGACCAGCTTATGCAATCCTCCTGCTGAAAACCTTTGTTTGCCAAGCTTTGATGATTCCGGGGAGGACCAGGGTCTCTGGAGTTCTCTTTGCTTGGACGTGTGACCTTCATAACAGTCAGGATCCAGCCCTACAGAGAAGCGAGTTTCAGGGTTGGTAGGTTGTCAGACCTCAATCAGGTAATGTGGATTCTCCCAGTAACTGTAAGTCTGTGGGAAAACTGCATTGCTGAGGAGGACATTGAGACAGAAGTCCAGCTCTATGCACTGGGCAGAGGGGGAAGGTGGGAGAAGGCTAGAGGCCTAGTGGACATTGAGTGCCCAGGCACACTGGACCATGGCTAATAACAGCAGGATTAACCCAGAGCCCACTCTCCGATGGGTATGGGGTAACCAAACTACCTCTTTTTCTGTTCGTAAACTCTCCGAGGCGGAATAGACCAATTTTAGATCTTGGTGACACCAGCAGAGCAAGACTAAGAAGAGCAAGACTCTCTACAGCCAGGGTTCCCAGCCTGAGCTCATCCTGGATTTTTCGGGAAGGTTCCAGGGATCCATTGCAAATGGTCTGAATCACATTATCCAGGTCTGACCCCCAGAAATATGTATGTTAAGTTTTCCACGGAATTTTTCTATACCCAGTTCAGCACAGTTGTGGGGAAACAATGAATTAGAGCAGTGGTTCTCAACCTTTCTGATGCTGCGACCCTTTAATACAGTTCCTCATGTTGTGGTGACCCCCAACCATAAAATTATTTTCGTTGCTACTTCCTAACTGTAATTTTGCTACTGTTAATGAATCGTAATGTAAATATCTGTGTTTTCCGATGGTCTTAGGCTCTACAGCAGCAGTTCTCAACCTGTGGGTTGCGACAGGTTGAGAACCACTAGCTGGGTCACCTAAGACCATCGGAAAACACAGATATTTACATTACGATTCATAACAGTAGCAAAATTACAGTTATGAAGTAGCAACGAAAATAATTTTATGGTTGGGGGTCACCACAACATGAGGAACTATATTAAAGGGTCACGGCATTAGAAAGGTTGAGAACCACTGAATTAGAGGCAAGAAAAATATCTGTATTCCTCACTGTGGCATTCAAGGCTGTCAACAACCAAGCTCCCTTCAGCAGTCATTCACTTTGTTGGATTTTTTCTCCTCTCCCTCCTCCATAGTATCCTATCTAATAAAAGAGTAATATGCACATTGACCGTACCTCCGCTATACCCACAAGCCATGCCCACCAGCCAATCAGGAGTGAGTATGCAAATTAACCCAACCAAGATGGCTGCGGCCATAGAGTGAACAGGAGGCTTGGGTTTCCCTGGCAATGGAGGAAGCCAAGCTTCCTGCACGCACACCCTGGCTGGCCCTGGACTCCACTCAAGGCTACAAAGTTTCAATTATAGAAGATAAATAAATCCCAACAAAAATGGCTGTGGCCACGGAGTGAGCAGGAGGCTTGGGTTTCCCCAGCAATGGAGGAAGCCAAGCTTCCTGCACACCCTGGCCGGCCCAGGCCTCCGCCCAAGGCTACAAAGTTTCAATTATAGAAGATAAATAAATCCCAGATACCAGGGCCTCTGCTTGGGTTGCCGGGGGGGCGTGGCCGGCCTGCAAACCACCACAGGCCCCTCAACCAGGCCATCCCACGCCCCAAGGGAACCCCCACTCTGATCCAGGACACCCTTCAGGGTAAACCAGCTGGCCCCCACCCATGCAGCAGGCCTCTATCTGATCTAATTAAAGAGTAATATGCAAATTGACTGTCACTCCAGCACACAAGATGGCTGCCCCCTTGTGGTCAAAGATGGCTGCCCCCATGTGGACACAAGATGGCTGCCACAAGATGGCTGCCACAAGATGGCTGCCACAAGATGGCCAGCAGGGGAGGGAAGTTGGGAGGGATTAGGCCAGCAGGGGAGGGCAGTTGTGAGTGATCAGGCCTGCAGGGGAGGGCAGTTAGGGGTGACCGGGCCTGCAGGGGAGGGCAGTTAGGGGCAACCAGACTGGCAGGGGAGGGCAGTTAGGGGTGACCAGGATAGCAAGGGAGGGCAGTTAGGGGCAATCGGGCTGGCTGGGGAGCAGTTAGGCGTCGATCAGGCTGGCAGGGGAGTGGTTAGGGGGTGATCAGGCTGGCAGGCAGAAGCAGTTAGGGGCAATCAGGCAGAGGCAGGCAAGCGGTTGGGAGCCAGCAGTCCTGGATTATGAGAGGGATGTCAGCCCGCCCGTTTAGGCCCACCAGGATCGGGCCTAAACGGGCGGTCAGACATCTCTCAAGGGGTCCCAGATTGAAGATGATGCAGGCTGGGCTGAGGGACACCCCACCCCATGCACAAATTTTGTGCACCAGGCCTCTAGTCCTATATAATAAAGAGGGAATATGCAAATTGACCTTAACTCCGAGACAAAGATGTGCCCATAGCCAATATGGAGGGAATATGCAAATTGACATGACAAGGTGAGAGGTGGAAGGCGGCTCCAGCCAGAGCGAAGGCGGTGCTAACAGCCAGGGGAAGGAAGGCCTATTCTTGCATGAATCTTCGTGCATTGGGCCTCTAGTATAATATATATATGATCCCAGCTCTCATAAAATTTGCATTCTGGTGGGGAAGATGGGGCAAAACAAGTTAAATATATTTCCAAAATGATAAGTGCTTTTTGTAGGAAAGGAGTCAGACAATAAGGAAATATACAAATCAGCTGATTCAAATAGTGCCATGAAGCAAATAAAAGTAATGATGTGTCCAAGAGGGTCTGCTTGCTGGTGGTGGAGCAGGATTGGGGTTTTCAGAGATGGCTTCTGTGTTGAGAAGTGGTTATGAGGAAAGAGCCAGGCATGCCAAGAGCTGTCTGGAAATCTTTCCAAGAAGAGGAAATCTCTGGTGGCACAACCTGGAGATATAAATGAGCTTGAGTGTTTGAGAAACAGAAGGAGACACAATGTGGCCAGAGTCCAGTAACAGAGTGGCCAAGGGGTAGGGGATTTGGGTAGAGATAGAAAGCACAGATTATAGTGAGGCCTTGGAGTTTTCATTTCAGGCCAAGTGCAATGGGAAGCCATCCAAGTGTTTGAAGCAGGGACTGGTAGGATCTCATCTTCTGATCTACAGTTCTGATAAACTTTTAAACTAGCAGAATTAGGTGAATTCTAAAATACATTAAAAGAAGAGAGTAGAGTGAGGAAATTCAGAGATTCAAATGTGATTCTCAGGTTTTGGACTTAGCTAATTGAGAGGCAGGAGAAAGTTTTGTATTGGAGTTGGTGTATTATTTTAGACATGCTGAATCTGAGGCTCCATGGAGCATCCACATGGAAATGTTGAGTAAGAAATTGAATATATGTGTCTGAAGCTTTGGGAGAAGTCTCAGTCAGAGGTCTGGATTAGAGACCCATCGCCATGAAACATAAGAGTGGAAGCCCTGGCCCTGTAGCTCAGTTGGTTGGAGCATTGTCCAGATATGTCAAGGTTGCAGGTTCAAATCCTGGTTAGGGCATGTACAAGAAGCAACCAATGAATGCATGAATGTGTGGAACAACAAATCAATGTTCCTTTCTCTTTCTCTCTCTCTAAAAATAAATAAATAAAAATTAAGAAAAAAACAAATGGTTAAAAAAAAGAATTTTAAAGACCCATAAGAGTGGCTGAAATTACCCAGAGAATGTGCTGCAGGAATAGGCTGAGAATGGGCCCCTGGGAAAGAGAATATTTGAAGAGTGGGTGGAGGTAACAGCATCAACAAAGGAAATGTGGAAAGAAATCAAAGGAATTATTTTTACAGTAAAGGGAAACATGTTCATTAGATTTGATAGTATGGAGTCATCAGCGACCTTGGGGAGGCAACTGAAGCAGAAAGTGAACACTGACTGCTGTTTGAGAAACTTGGCAGAGAGTGGAAGGAGGCAAATCGCAAGGTTAATGGAATATTTTTTAGGGTGGGAAGAAAAGAAGAGATTGAATATTTAAGAGAAAAGAGAACATTGGAAGGGTAGTGAGAGCTTAGAAGAAAGAACAGAAGGGTTTGGACAAGTTATTTGCAAATGGAAAGAACACCTCATTCTTCTAGCATGAAATGAGGTAGTAAAAGTGTGGATGCCCCCATGTTTGCATGCAAGGTGATAAGATTTAAAACTGAGGGGATTTAGTTATCTTATTTAATTTAGTTAGTAAGAAGTTTTGGGTCCAAGCTATATATAATGTTTTAATTTTTTTATGGAGGTGAATTTAACATAAGATAAAATTAACTATTTTATAGTGAACAAGTCAGTGGCATTTAATACTTTCATGACGTTGGACAACCACCACCTGTATTTAGTCCTGAGATATTTCATCACCCCAAAAGGAAACCCCACATCCACTAGGCAGCTACTCTCCACTCTCCCCTTCCCCCCATCCTCTAGCAAATATTAATCTACTTTCTGTCTCTATGGATTAACCTATTATAGGTGTTTCCTATAAATGGAATTGTATAATATGTGATCTTTTGTGTCTGGCTTCTTTGCCTTAACATAGGTTCATCTAGGTTGTAGCATGTATCAGTACTCCATTCCATTTATGGCCAAATAAGATTCATATATATATACACCATGATTTGTTTATCTATTCATCCATAGGGCACTTGGGTTATTTCCCATTTTTAAAAGTTGTGATAAGCACAGAATTTATTATTGTTTACCTGAACACAAAAGGGCCTTTCAAAGTGAAAGGCAACACACCTTTATTGAGCTCAATAAAACTAGCTATTCAGAAAGCATTGGCTCAGGAAGTAGCCCCAACAATGTTCTGATTAGGAAATAAAGGGAAGAGGTATTTATGAGACGGAGAATTATATCGGTAGAAGGAAAGCATTTCTATTGGTGCAGAGAACATACTATAGTGATATTAATTCTAAGCAATGCTTTTAATTTTCAGTCCAGCAGTCATCAGCTAGTGGTCATAATAACTGCTTTGTTATCTTTGCAAATAGTGCTTTGGGTACAAGGTTGCCCTAGGTTCAGTCCAAAGATTATTTTGCCCTGTTTTAACATCCCAAGATTTGAGACGTAAGATGTGTAAGGCGGTTCCTCTGGCATGGCAGCTCCAATTCCACTGTAAAGTGGCTCCATGTGTATTATTGTTTACACTGCCTTAGCCATTTTTAAGAGTATAGTACAGCAGTGTTAGCTACATGCATATTGTTGTACAACACACCTCTAGAACTTCATCTTGTAAAATTAAAACTCTACCCATTGAGCAACTACTCATTTCCCCCCCTAGTGACCACATTCTGTTTTCTGTTCCAGTGAGTTTGACTACTTTAAATATCTCATAGACGTAGAATCAGGCAGTATTTGTCTTTTTGTTACTGGCTTACTTCACTTAGGATGGTGGCCTTGGGTTCACCATTGTTGTATATGACAGGATTTTCCTTCCTTTTTTTATTTTTTATTTTTTTAAATATATTTTATTGATTTTTTACAGAGAGGAAGGGAGAGGGATAGAGAGTTAGAAACATCGATGAGAGAGAAACATCGATCAGCCGCCTCCTGCACACCCCCCACTGGGGATGTGCCCGCAACCAAGGTACATGCCCTTGACCGGAATCGAACCTGGGACCCTTCAAACCGCAGGCCGACGCTCTATCCACTGAGCCAAACCGGTTTCGGCTCCTTCCTTTTTTCAAGGCTGAATAATAGTCATTTATAGATATGACATTATATGCAGGGTGTCCTAAAAAGGTATACACACACTTTGAATAATTATAAAGGCAGTGTTTATTAAAATACATTTCATTTTCCTTTAACAACTACCAGCTGTTAAAGTGTGTATGTATTTTCTTTATCCATCCATTCACCAGGAGACATTTAGGCTCCTTCCACCTCTTGGCTATTGTGAAAAGTGCTGTAATGAACCTGGATTATTAGGAAAACAATCAGAAAAGAGAAAAGTCAGGCAGAAACCCACAGCTGGATCAAAATATTTGGCAGGAAAACAAATGATTCCAAGCCCAGGGTTTGTTTAGTAGCAAAAGAATCTTAGCCAGCAGGCAACTATGGAGTACAGCAACTCTTTCTTGCTCAGCAGGCTCTGTGCTAGGAGTCTGAGTTCATTTTGAGACATATCAGAAGGGAGGCAGTGGTTGAGTAACCTCTTTTCTCTGACTGTGGAATAGGGTCAGGCCAGAACTTGCACTGGGAGATAATCATCAGAGACCTCGGCTGCAGGGAGGTGCAGGGCTGGGAAGCCAGGTGGGGGTCCAGCATTAGCTCTCAAAGCCTCATCCTTTTCCTCTTTAGTCACTTTATTCTCTTCTACCTCCCTCCTTTATTCTCCTTCCTTATCCATTTTTTTGTCCTCCTCTTCCTTCTTCTCCTCTTTCATCTTCCCCTATCCCATCTCCACCCATCCTCTCTCGCCCTCTCTCCCTCTGTGGGAATTGTTCCGCTTTAATCCTGAAGGACACTGCATGGGAAACAGGTGGGGAGTAGCTAGGACTGTCTGTGCTACACCGCTGTTGGCTGTGCACTCTCAGTTCCCTACAGCTTCACATCCCTTCCCCAGCACAGATCAACTGAGCTGAGGGGCTGCAACCAGGCAGAGTTTTCGGAAGCACTGCTGCTCCTGGCTAAGGATTCTGTGTTCATGTCACCTTCTCCCAAGAAAAGGCCTAGAGTACCTCAAAGGTTGGGACCCATGCTGTCACCACCGGCTGAGCAAGTGGGAGCTGCCCCCCCCGCCCCAGCTTACCCCTCCCTTTTCTTCCCCACTCCAGAGCTAAAGAGACAAGACTGGTTGCACAGCCCCAGGCACCTATAAAAAGGACAAGAAGGAAGGTAGAAGCTCAGCCCAATTGCTGGGGTTGGCTTCCAACTCCCAAAAGTTACACCACTCCCTTAATTGCCTTGTTGACACTGAAGACTTCTTATCAGAGTGGAGATCAGAGTCTTAAATTATTTACTCCTTTCCTCTGTCCACGCCAATCTACCTGGCAGTCTTGCTTTAGTGAGCCTGCACGAGCTAGCTCATGGCTAACATGGACTAGTGGTAATAGATTCATGACTAGCATGGCTTCATTGACCAGCCTCCCCCTCCCCAGTCAGGGAAAGAGGGCAGGAGCACCATCTTCGCTGTATGTTAGCCAAGTGAGTGACAAAGTCTTCCTAGGTATTAATATCAGATGTTCTCCAATCTATGGGCCACTAGGGCAGTGACATGTAAACTGGCATTTATTCATGCTTTAAAAAATATGTTTTTTATTGATTATTTTAGAGAGGAAGGCAGAGGGAGAGAGAGATAGAAACATCAATGATGAGAGAGGAATATCGATCAGTCGCCTCCTGCACACCCTCTACTGGGGATTGAGCCCGCAACCCTGGTATGTGCCCTGACCCGGAATCCAAGTGGTGACCTCTTGGTTCATGGGTCGATGCTCAACCACTGAGCCACACTGGCCAGGCTGTTCATGTTTTCATGCTTTCTTTTATTATTGTTTTTGTTGTATGGTTAAAGTTCTCTTACAGAAATACCCATCTGCCTCTGCTTTGAGCAGGCAAAGGGGAAGAACAAGGTTTCAGTTCATGCCTAGACCTGCAGAGAGGACGCGTGCAGCACAGAAGTTCAGTTAAGCGGTTGGCAGTAAGAGGAGCCCAGGAGAGAAGTAAGAGTTCAATGGGAGAGGTCTGGCCAGAGACCTTCCTGACCACGGAGCATTGTTTCCTGCGCACGCCCATTTCTGAATGTTGCTTAGAGGATTTTTGTTGGATTTGGCTTCGAGTTGTGGAAATATTTACTTATTACACAACAGATGGGTAGGGGTAGGACTGGGGGAGAGGTGAGAGGCCTCTTTGGTTTGGCCATCAGGTCTGTATGTCTTAGGAATTCCAAGAGGGAGCTCTGGACAGTTTTGTATAGTAATCATTTATCAGGGATAGTTCCATTTGGTGAGTTTGGCTGCATTAGGTGGACTAACTTGGGACCCTTAGCACCAGCCACGCATTACGTCTATGAAGATAAGGTTTCAGGTCCTGTACAACTGAACTGGATGTGAACTCTGGAAGCACAAATCATCGGAAACTTCTGTATGTGAAACGTCTGTGTTGTGCTTTGTCCTCTAGCGGCTCATATTAAGTGATCATCCTGCCAAAAGCCAAATATTCTTTTGAATCAGCCTAGGGTAATCCCTCTTGGCCAGCTCTGGAGGAGGGGTGAGCTTCCCATCACACACACAAACCCAGAGAAACCCAGGTAGGATGAACAATGAGATCTTCATTCCCAAGCAGTTTGAGTTCCTACTCTTTTCTAGACTCAAGGCCCCGTTACACTGGAGGCTGTGCTAGATATAGGACAGCACTGACAATAAGCCTGTTGTAACCATTTGCTCTCTAATGCCTGGGAAGTTGACTGGCCCATGATAAATGAGGATGGCCTTTAGAGTCTTTCAGGGAATTGATAATGATGTTTACATCCCAGGAAAGGCCCAGAATGGGTTATCTCCAAGCACTTCTTAAAAAGTGATCATTGGTCCTAGCCATTTGGGCTCAGTGGTTAGAGCATTAGTCGGCCCATGGACTGAAGGGTCGCAGGTTCTATTCCAGTCAAGAGCATGTACCTCAATTGCAGGCTTGATCCCCGGTCCCAGTCGGGGCACATGTGGGAGGCAACCAATCAATTTGTCTCTTTCTCATTGATGTTTCTCTCTTTCTGTCTCTCTCCCTCCCTTCCACTCTCTCTAAAAAATCAATGGGCCCAGCCTGCATAGCTCAGTGGTTGAGCGTTACCTATGAACCAGGAAGTCATGGTTCGATTCCTGGTCAGGGCACATGCCCCAGTTGTGGGCTCGATCCCCAGTAGGGGCTATGCAGGAGGCAGCTGATCAATGATTCTCTCTCACTGATGTTTCTCTCTCTCTCTTCCTCTCCCTTCCTCTCTGAAATCAATAAAAAATATATTTAAAAGTCAATAAATAATCAATGGAAAAATATTCTCTGGTGAGGATTAACAAAAACAAAACAAAAGTGGTCACTGAACTAGATAAAATCTCCAAGAGAATTCTGGACAGTGACTGTACTAGAGCTGGGTAGTCAAATGCCACACCAATCTCCAACACGAGGGAAGCACCTGTCCCTCGAAGCAGGGTTTGGAGAACTCACACCTGGAGAAAACTTTCTCAGTGCTCTCCACCCTATCTCGCTTTCCTTTTTGTATATGTCTGTTTTCTCTCAACTCTGAGATTGCCAAAGGGGTGCTTGGGATTGCACAGACTGTTCTTTACAACAAAAGTGGATACCCAGATTTCCTAGGGCACAGTGGTTAAGAGGGCTATTATCAAAGATGTTTATCTTAATAATAGCAGGTTCTCATTAGGGTAACAGCTCAGTTTCACATCTAAATTTTGAACTACATAAACATTTCTCCTGGGTATTGGAAAGGCATGCCTGCGTTAGTTTTTTAGGCCTGCCAAAACAAAATACCAGACATAAGGCAACAGAAATTTATTCTCTCACAGTTCTGGAGGCTGGAAGTGTGAAATCACGGTGTCAGCAGGGTTGGGAGGGAGAAATCTCTTCCAGGTTCCTCCCTTCTATCTTCTGGCATTGCTGGCAATCAGCTTTCGTGGCTTGCAAACTCTACATCACTTAAATTTCTGCCTCCATCTTCACATGGTGTCTTCCCCTACATGTGTTTGTATTTCTAACCAGCACTCAGATGGTGCCAATGCTGCCGATTCAGGCCTCTGCTTTGATAAATATATATTTTTTAAAATATATTTTTATTGATTTCAGAGAGGAAGGGAGATGGACAGGGAGATAGAAACATCAATGATGAGAGAGAATCAAAATAAATGAAGCCCCCTACTGGGGATTGAGCCTGCAACCCGGACATGTGGCCTTGACCTGAATCCAACCAGGGTCCCTTTGGTCCGCAGGCCAACACTCTATCCATTGAGCCAAACTGGCTAGGGCCAAACCTCTGCTTTGAATCCAAAGGTTTGTCAGTCCCCACGCTCCCTTTGCATATGCTTTTGACATGCTGTTCTTGCTTTACCTTAATACTCTTTCCTCCTCTCTTCACCTGAACCCTTTGTTCAGATCTCAATTCACTCTCCACTGCACAGGGAATTCTTCTCCAATCTCCCCATTAAGCTAAATCTCTTCAAACCCACTAGGAAGTCTCAAGGAACCACGTGTCTCTTCTTAGCACTTAGCACTTAGCACAGTCAAATTCCGTGCTTTCTCTGGACATTTTTTAATCAAATATTTATCTCCCCCATGAGACTATATACTCATGAGGAAAAGGGAGGCCCAGAGAATTTAAATGACTCATCCATCTACACTAATAAAAGAGAAAGATGCAAATTGACCATCACTTCGTGGTGCCCACCAGCCAATCAGGAGTGAGTATGCAAATCAACCCAACAAAGATGGTGGGTTAATTTGCATATTCAGGCACCGAGTGGCTGGGGGCAGGGTGGCCACTTGTGTGCGCGCTGACACCAAGCGGCCTGGGTCCAGGAACGGGCGTCCTCAGGACCCAGGCCGCTCTGAGCCTGTAGGCCTGCACATAGGCCTGGAGCGCCTGGGATCCTGGAATGCCCCCGGCCACTCCGGGCCTACACACACAGGCGCTGAGCAGCCGGAGACGGAGCAGGAACATGTGCTGCGTGTTCTTACCCCGCGGCTGCTTACATGCGCAGGTGCTGAGCGTCCAGGGGTGGGGCCGAAACATCCCCGGGACCCAGGTGCTCTGAGCTGGCGCACATACAAGCAGCCGGGGGCGGGGCGGGAACATTCCCCGCAGCAAGTGAGCAGACAGCAGACTGCGGGGGAGCAGACAGCAGGGCCCTGCTTGCCCCTGGCCCCAGTGGCGAAGGGCAAGCAGGCCCCCACAGATAGCAGACACCAGGGCCTGTGGTGGCATCAAGCAGGCAGGTCCACAGAGAGCAGGGAACCATGGGGAGCAGGCCTAAGCCGTCAGTAGGACATCCCCTGAGGGCTCCCAGATTGGAGCGGCTGCAGGTCGGGCTGAGGGACCCACCCCCCCATGCATGAATTTCATGCACCGGGCCCCTAGTGATTACATAACCAGGTATCAAATTGGGATTAGAAAATCAGCCATTGTTTGTATTGTGACTGCATCAATTCATGCTTTTATGAACATATACTTTTCCACCGCTACCTCATGTCACGTTGTGTGCCAGGTACTGATAATCAAGAGCTGAATAAAGACAGAGATGGTTATGGCCTCATGGAGCTTACTCAAAGCAGTCTGGTGAGACTGAGTGAAAGATGGTACCCTTTGATGGAGTATGGAATTAATAAGCTGACAATCAAATTGAACTTTCCTTGGCATAGTCCTACTTACTGAACTAATGTTAAAACCAATAGTTTCCTCTAGGCCAGTGGTCGGCAAACTCATTCGTCAACAGAGCCAAATATCAACAGGACAACGATTGAAATTTCTTTTGAGAGCCACGTTTTTAAAGCTTAAACTTCTTCTAATGCCACTTCTTCAAAATAGACTCGCCCAGGCCGTGGTATTTTGTGGAAGAGCCACACTCAAGGGGCCAAAGAGCCACATGTGGCTCGCGAGCCGCGGTGTGCCGACCACTGCTCTAGGCTATTCTGATATCCAGAAAATTCTGAGGGGGACTATTTGTTCCTCTTCCCTGCTTTTATTAAAGAAGTTAGAGATGAACTTCACAGGCTTGGTTTCTGTTGCTTTGCTGCAAGTTTTGCCCTTGCTCTCACAGAAACCTGAAAGTTGGCTAGTCAATCTCTATTCTTCATGCTAAGGTGGATAGCCCTTACTGTAAAAGGTTTATTAATTTGATTTTGTTGTCAGGAATTACATTTACTTTGCTTATTTTGGTTTAATCTCTTTGTTCAAGTAGAACTAATTGCTAATATGAGACAAATAGAAAGATAGATAAATTGGTATATGAATATAGACAATTTTGGTATGCTGGAAGTAGTATTTAAAAGAAGGTTCCAGTGAAATACGAGGCCAAGATACAGTTACACTTTCAGTATAAATATGCAGGCAGCAACATCAGATGGAAATGTATCAGGGTAAGCCATATGGAATTGCCTATATTCAACTCTTTTTGACCTACAAAAATGGCAATGTCCTATAAATTTAACCAAATATAGTCTACTAGAGGCCTGGTGCATGAAATTCGTGCATGGGGGTGTGTGTCCCTCAGCCCAGTCTGCACCTTCTCCAATCTGGGACCCCTCGAGGAATGTCTGACTGCCCATTTAGGCCCAATCCTGGTAGGATAGGGCCTAACCGGGCAGTCGGACATCCCTCTCACAATCCAGGACTGGTGGCTCCCAACTGCTCACCTGCCTGCCTTCCTGATTGCCCCTAACCACTTCTGCCTGCCAGCCTGATCACCCCCTAACAACTCCCCTGCCAGCCTGATTGATGCCTAACTGCTCCCCTGCCAGCCTGGTCACCCCTAACTGCCCTCCCCTGCAGGCCTGAGTCCCCCCCAACTGCCCTTCCCGCAGGCCTGGTCACCCCCAACTTCCCTCCTCTGCTGGCCTGGTCACCTCTAACTGCCCTCCCCTGCAGGCCTGGTCCCTCCCAATTGCCCTCCCCTGCTGGCCTGATCACCCACAACTGCCCTACCCTGCTGGCCTGATCCCTCCCAACTGCCCTCCCTTGCTGGCCATCTTGTGGTGGCCATCTTGTGGCGGCCATCTTGTGTCCACATGGGGGCATCCATCTTGAGTATTTATCCTAGGTCATATTTATAATTCTTGTCAAGTTGTAGTATGCAGCCCTTTCCATTTCATTCCCTGTCCTTCTGCATCAGTAAGTTGTTAGTGAGGAAGAGGTTCTTTCCACTGGAAAGCCGGGGTGAGCGAGTGAGGGAAGTGATGCTCAGAATAAGGCTGCAGACATTGGAGGCTCCGGGGTACTTGGTTAGAGAAAGCTGGTGGTTTTCTCCTGTTCCCAATGGGAATACCAACAAACTCGAATATGCCAGTGAGAACTACCCAGAAGATACACAAGATAAGCCTCTGAGGGCTCCTGAAATACACCTAGTGGGATCTTTGAGCTATATCATCACCCTGGTGCCTTCTCTGCCTCACTCATCTGGTCCCCTGGGTGAACCCTGCAGTTTTGGACCCATGCTATCATACAGTTATTAGTATCTTTGCTGTCCCAGTTCCCTCCTCTTCATCTTGACAGCCGGAATTCTACCCCAATTCTGCCTGCTCCATGAAGCCCTTCCTGAGTCCACCGCCAGCCAGGCTCAGTATTGTTTGGAACTTTCATAACATCCGGCAGCAGGCAGAGTAGAAAGAGCAATGGCTTGGAGACCAGACCAGGTTCCAATTCTACACACACCAATAGTGTCTGAGTATCTATGCTCACAATGAGTATTTGTCAAATAGTCACTTGACAAATGATGGAATGAGTGCATTGTCTTGGGCAAGAAAGTTTACTGAACCTCCGTTTATTTCTTCTCTCTCTCTCACTTCTAGAAAGGCTACTTAAATGTTTATTAAATTACATTCAATATTATTTTGTATTAGTTTTGGGTGTGCAGCATAGTGGTTAGATAAACCTCCATTTCTTTATCTGTGTAGTAGTAATAGGGCCATTATAAGGAGCTTTTCTTCCCCTCTAAGAGTGGTTTTGGAATGCCTGTATCAAAATCCCCTGGTATTCTGGTTTAAATGCTGGGTCCTGCCTTCCCATCTGAGTAAAAATTACTGGAGGCCTAAGAATCTATGTTTAATATGCACCCCAGGTGATTATTATGCTCAAAGAAGTTGGAAAACCACTGACTTAGTGGTTATCTGTTCAATTAAAGTGACATGATGGCAGTTACATATGTAAAACCATGGTATTCATAGAGATGGGAAACTCTTTTTGTTGGAGGGAGATGGAAGAGATCTCTTGGTTGGAAAAGTGTTAGGTGGTGGGAAGATCTTGAAATACTCCAGGTACAATCAGGTTGTCTGCAGATGGAAATATGTTGGGCAGAGTGACAGTGGCACATTTGAATATCACTTGGTATTCTCCCCCTTCATAGTCAATAATTGTGCACTAAATACCTGCTCACTAGGATCAGCCAAGCACTGGGGAACAGGGGTGACTTTTGCCACATCTGTTTATCCGATGTGGCCGTTACTATTGTTCATACTAGTACTTGGCAGTGCTGGTTCCAGGACCAGGAACCAGAAGCCCTAGGTGGTAACTGAGTTTAGTTTACAAGATGCTCAACCGACTTCTTACAAAATGTTGAACTCTGCATTGCAACTTCTTTTTTCAACTGCGGTCCATTGGTTCTGTTTTCCATAGTAATAACTTCTGAATTTTACAAACGAGATATGTGAAGGAGAATAAGATTCTTTTTACAAAATTTCTTTGGTAGATATCTTTGCTGTGAATCAAAGCAGGGGCTACATGTTTTGTTACAGGATTTTGGACGGACAATCTTCTAAAGATATAAAATCACCAGCTGTGACAACTTTATTTCTGCTCAAATCAGCGTTTGGCTTCCGATAAAACTTCTAGTCATCAAAGAACAGACTCACTGTGTTTCTGATTAATTGTCAGAACCCTCTTGTTAGAAAAGCTGCCTTTTATTTCTGACTATATCACTGAGCCACACTGTGATCTTAAGTATGTTAAAGAGTTTTGGGGTATCTTGGTTACGCATTCTGTAAAATGGAGATAAAAATATATAGCCTACATCTTTCAGAAGCACCACGAGGATTAATGAGATAATGTTGGCAAGCATATCAAAGTCACCCAGTTTTTTCGTATTTAGACTTCAGATTCATTTTCTAACACTAATAAAAAAGCAGCTACTCAGGATTAAGATTACAGTGAGCTGTAATAGTCATTTCCCAAAAAGAACAAACGGATGACAAGGGGGATTATTAAGCTTCTATATATAAATTTTGCCTTTTACTTGAATTACGTGTTTTGTCCTTACTTTGGAAGAGAATTTTTTTTATGGTGCTAGGAATCTAGATGCAGATGCCAGGCCGTCTGTTTAATTCAAAAACCACTGATATGGGGGTGGTGAACACACAATACAATACACAGATGATGCATTATAGAACTGTAACAACAACAGCCACCAAAATGGACTTAAAACCTTCCATGGTCAGTAACAATTTGCTTTACTGAGTAAAGAGAGTGATCGCCCTCAGCAAGTAACAAGCCCAGAGTCCAGCTCCCGGCGGAGTGCTGTTACCTTATCTCTGGGACGATTCAGTCCCTGCTGGAGGAAACTCAGGAACCAAAATTCATGGACTAAGGGTAGGAAGCGAGCGATCCATCATCGCCAGCCCATCCATCAAGCTGCTGCCCCACATCGTGCAGGGAGTTGGCCTGCCATGAATTTCCTCAGTGGCTGTTTTTCATACATTGAGCCTGGTGATCAGACAGGGTCACCCTGAAAGCCCATATGGAGGGTGAGGCATCACGCAGCTGCCTGTGTCTCCTAGATTGATGGCTACCCCAGCATCTGGAGGTTTTAAATATATGGAAATCAGCTTAGAGAAAGTTAAGAAAGCAGCTCTCTGGTTACCTAAGTGGACAAAAAACACAGGAATAGGGTCGGGGTGAGAGGGAAAAGAGGGGCTGGAGGGAGGAAAAAAGAAGACCAGAGAAGGCAGGAAATAAAACATGGGAAAAAGAAATATATATAAGCAAGGTGGGGGAAGGAGATACTAGAATTAAAGTAAAAGTGAGGATAAAAGGAAGGGAAAGTGAGTACAGGTGGAGATAAACCAGAAGGATACTTATTTTTACATTCACTGAAATGCTAGGTTTGGAGGCAAACCCTCCCCAAAGTTTCCAGTGTCAAATGTCCATGTGTCTATCTACTTTCCCTTTTAGATGGGGTGTGGTGGCGTATATTTAGGAGGTTCTTGGTCCATTCCATATGTCGGTAGATTAAAGTTAGCTGTTCCACAGGGAGAGTTGCTTCCCAAATATATCCTATGGTGCTCCTTTTCCCCAACTCAATCTCATTTCCTGGCTCGGTGGAGAGTAGAGAAAGAAGGCTTAAAATGAAGCGTTTTAGTGAAATTTTTTTTTTTTTTTTAGTCTTCAGATGTGAGCATTGTAAGCAGACCATGAAAAAACATGGAGACAATGTAAATGCATATTATTAAGTGTAAGAAGCCAATCTGAAAAGGCTTACATACTGTATGATTCCAATTATATGACATTCTGGAAAAGGCAAACTTGTGGAGACAATAAAAAGATCAGTGGTTGCCAGGAACGGGGGAGAGGTGGGAGGTGATTAGTCAGCACAAAGGATTTTAGGGCAGTGAAGATAGTCTGTGTGATGTTATAATGATGGAGACATGTCACTATACATTTACACAAACCTGTAGCATGTATAACACCAAGAGTGAACCATAATGTAAACTGAGGACTTTGGGTAATTCTGATGTGTCAATTAGGTACATGCTTGGTGAAAATGTACCATTCTGTTAAGTGATGTTGATAATGGAGTAGCTTATGCATGGATGGGGACAAGGGTTATATGAGAAATCTATGTGTCTTCCTCTCAATTTTCTTGTAAACCTAAAACCACTCTTAAAATATCTTTAAAAATGGATGATGAAACCCAATAAAAATAGAAAATTCGCAAAAAGAAATTGTACGCAGAGAGGATTCAGTTGTTTTGGAAGCCTATTCAATGTGGAGATTCCCTCCAGTTGGGAATACACTTGATAATGTAGCACGTATAATTATAAGCACAACATTTTCCTTCCTTTTTTGATGGGAATCCCACAGAATAGAATTTATTGTACTTGCTGTGTTTGTAAGGCAAAACCAAGAGCAGTAATACAAACAGCAAGTACAGCTTAGTGTGGAGTTGCCTTTTTTGTGGATCTTAACTGGCAATAACAGAAAATCAAATTTCAATTAAGCATGTGAAAAAAAATTCTTTTTGTTCCCTTTAGAAAAAAACTAGTACAAAGCTGTCATCATCTGAGGAGATTATTAAAGAGTATGCAGTATACCTGGCTCCTCGCCCTGACCATTAATCTCCTTATTGAGCAATATTTCCTATATCTCCATTTCCTCCCCCGCCTCACTCCCTCTTCCCAACCTCACAACCAGTCTTCACCACCTTCTGCTGAATCTGCTTCTTAAATGCATCACAGTTTCATCCATTTCTCTCTGTCTCCACTGTCTAGGTCTGACACTACCTCTTATCTAGTCTGACACTCCACGACCACTTTCTCCTGGATTAATTCACAGTCTCCAGTGCAGCTGGAATGACATTTCTGAGACATGATTCTCTTTGTATCAGTTCCACAAGCTTTAAGTCTTTAAGTGGCTTCATCCCCCGAGCCCCCCTTTGTGGGGAGGGGAGAATCAACATTCCTAGAAAACACTGGTAATAAATTTAGCTCTGATAGATCTGGTCTGCCCTTATTTCCCCAGCCAGATCTTTGGCATTTCCAGCTTATTCACCATCTCTCCCCTTGTCCTTCCCATCACTCTCTCTACTATTGACATTGAAGCCATTTCTTACAGTCCCTACCAGGGGTCCTCAAACTACGGCCCGCGGGCCACATGTGGCCCGCTGAGGACATTTATCTGGCCCGCCGGGTGCCACTGCCTGTCCTGCTTAGCAGCCGACTCGTTCCAGGCCCGCAGTGCGCTTAGGAATTTGTTCATAGTGTGTTTTTTTTAACTATAGTCCGGCCCTCCAACGGTCTGAGGGACAGTGAACTGGCCCCCTGTTTAAAAAGTTTGAGGACCTCTGTGACCTGCTCTTGCTCTCTCCCCTCAATGCCTTTACTCAACACTCTCCAAATCCCTTCCTTCTTGTCCTTTTGGATCTGATGCCCTCATTCAACCCTCAAGAAAAATCCCTCCTCTTCTACTAGTTTAGGTTGGGTGTCTACTATATGTCCCATAACCCTCAACTTTCCCTTTAATAAACCATCCTCTTTTATGATTGTTTGTGGACTTGTTTGTACTTTGTAAATGAATAAATTTCTTAACAATTTCAAAGAAGCAAACCCTCATGGACCCCATTACAGAGGAATGGACAATTTACTTCGTTTGTAAAAAATAGGGCAAGTAAGTGATGAAATGGTCTAATACGTGGTGTCCCTTCTTAGTGTAAGCAGTTTGCTTTTACTATACAAATATTATTGATAACCGTTCTACATTGCACTCTAAACTAGCTAAAACTATGGGACAATTTCTATTTGATGATGTGCTCAGAATTTAACATTCTTTTCCAAAGTGAGAATCCACAGTAGGAGGAGCTGGGTGGTGTAATTGAACATTTATGATTCTTACATAGAGGGTTAAGCATGCCTGGGATTACACGCAGAAATCACTGGCTATACTGATAACAACCTTAGTTTTGCCACATGACTATATACATAGTTATATTCTTAAATTGAAACCAAATAGTTAACTGTGGGAGGAGTTGAATGTTTTCAGAAGATAGAATATGTCATGAAGCAAAAAGTGTAATTGTGGATTGTAGATAGCAATTCCCAAAAGGCTCAGAATCACTGATCTATTTCTTCTCTTCTAAGCATTCCTATATTCAGGTTTCTGACATGTCCACACATACCCTTCATTTTTATAAATGTTGATCATGATTCTCTTTCCTTTGAAAACACCATGTATTTTCCTTGGTTATTTCTAGAGGAATAGTTTTCAGTTTTCAATGATAGAAAACAGCTTTAAGTTTAATCCTGAAAAATTGCTTTTGTAGGTAGGCATTTCGATGTCATTCTTTGGGAACTATTGAACACAACTCATAAATTTCTGTCTTCTTTATCTGTTCACATTGAGAGATAAAGCAGTGTTATGTCACAAGAGATGCTGTATTTTATCCCAACTGAACATAGTGTATTGTCGAAAAACATAAAAAATGTATCAAAAGGAGAAATGAAAAATAGATAGATAGATGGGAAAATGGATGAGTGAAAGGAGGGGAGGATGGGAAGAGGGATGGATTGATGACAAAATAGATGAAAGAATGGGTAGGTGGTTGAGCTGTCATATAGATGGTAAGATGGTTGGATGGATGGATGGATGGGTGGATGGATGGATGGATGGAAGGAAAGAAAGAAGGAAGAATGAATGAGTAACAAAAGGAGAATGTCTTAGTGTTTTCATTATGACTATGATTGACTTTCCATGTTACATTCCATCCTCCTAATGAATATAAAATCGTTGCTAAAATGTCTTCATTCAGCAGAAATATATAAACAAGGAAGGGAAATAATTTAATTTAAGCTTATATTTATTTAACTTTGACTTAGTGGTTACCAGTTTTGGGCGGCAGTCACAAAAAGCCAGACAAATTCCCACAATGCCAGGCCACTGGCAAGGCAGTTTCCTGCCATAGCAGGCAATTGCAGTTTTCTTTTTAGAAAAGTCCCAAAATATTTCTTAACAAGTATTTAAGGTCAAATAGAGGAACATTCTCTTGCTCATGAACATGCATTCTACACACATTCTTTTTGTACACTTCCTGTTTTGTGGCTGCCATAAAGTTCACTTCTCTCCCTGATGTCAGGAACTTCCTTATTCTGTTGGTCCAGCTGATGAAATCTTGTGGTTGCTCATACCCAGGCCCCTGCATGCCTGCTGCCTTCCCGTAGGTCACTATTGAAGAATTTTAAAGGATCCTATAAAGAAGTGTCAATACTTTATTGAGCCACAACTCAGCTCTAAGCTCTAGGTCCTAACTAGACAGAAATGACTAAGACAAGTCAGACACTGGAGAAAAGTTAATCCCACCATCCCTTAAAAAGGATGAAGCACCTATAGGAAGATTTTGGCTGAAGAATAAAAGCTCTCCTTATAACTAGATGATCTGCCTCATGCTGTTCTCCTATTTTTAGTCCTCAAATTATATTTTTCTTTCATCAAAGAAAATATCCATATGATTATATGGTTACACTAGAGGCCCGGCACACAAAATTCATGCATGGGAGGTGTTTGTGTCCCTTAGCCCAGCCTGCATGATCTCCACTGGGATCGGGCCTAAACAGGTAGTCTGACATCCCTCTCACAATCCAGACTACTGGCTCCCAACCATTCGCCAGCCTGCCTGACTGACTGATTGCCCCTAACCGCTTCTGCCTGCCAGCCTGATCACCCCTTAACAACTCCCCTGCCAGCCTGATTGACGCCCAACAGTTCCCCTGCCAGCCCGATTGCCCCTAACTGCCCTCCCCTGCCAGCCTGGTCACCCCCTACTGCCCTCCCTTGCCAGCCTGGTCGCCCCTAACTGTCCTCCCCTGCCAGCCCAATTGCCCCTAACTACCCTCCCCTGACAGCCTGGTCACCCCTAACTGCCCTCCCCTGAAGGCCTGGTTGCCCCCAACTGCCCTCCCCTGCTGGCCCGGTCACCCCTAACTGCCCTCCCTTGCCAGCCTGGTTGCCCCTAACTGTCCTCTCCTGCCAGCCTAGTCATCCCCAACTGTCCTCCCCTGCAGGCCTGGTTGCCCCCAACTGCCCTCCCCTGCAGGCCTGGTCACCCCCAACTGCCCTCCCTTGCCAGCCTGGTTGCCCCTAACTGTCCTCCCCTGCCAGCCCAATTGCCCCTAACTACCCTCCCCTGCCAGCCTGGTCACCCCTAACTGCCCTCCCCTGCAGGCCTGGTTGCCCCCAACTGCCCTCCCCTGCTGGCCCGGTCACCCCTAACTGCCCTCCCTTGCCAGCCTGGTTGCCCCTAACTGTCCTCTCCTGCCAGCCTAGTCATCCCCAACTGTCCTCCCCTGCAGGCCTGATCACCCCCAACTGCCCTCCCCTGCTGGCCTGGTCCCTCCCAACTGCCCTCCCCTGCAGGCCTGGTCACCCTCAACTGCCCTCCCCTGCTGGCCTGATCACCCACAACTGCCCTCCCCTGCAGGCTATCTTGTGGCGGCCATCTTGTGTGTTGGAGTGATGGTCAATTTGCATATTACCTCTTTATTATATAGGATGATAGTCCATTTTTGGTCCCTTAATCACATATTTCATAGTAGGAAACAGCTCTCTATTTCCTCTAAATATTTATTTCCTATGTGACTTCCACTCTGAATTTTTTATTTTAATTGATGAAATCCATCCTCATTCCTGCAGCCACAGGGTCTAACTACCTGTACATTCAGTTTCACCAAAACAAGCACTCCTCTTCCTCAGCCATTTATTTCTCACTCAGTTTCCAAAGGGCTCAGACATTTCCTTTAGGAATAATTTTAAAAAAAACATAAATTACCTAATTAAACACCGTATACTTCCAAATCTGCTTTCCAAATATATTTTGAGTTTTAGGGATGGGGGTGGGGGCGGGGGTTTGAGAAAGAGAAGTCAAACTCAAAATTATTCCCAGTTATCTTGATTTTGCATAGTTTTCTTTTGGTGAAATTCTAGAATTAGGCCACTTTGTAAATATGGGATGAAGGTCACTCTCAAAGGCCAGTAAACTGAGCCTTGTTTTTACTTTTGACTTGATTACTATATTATACCTATAATAATAGTCTATTTCAATTGTTTCAAAAATTAAACATTTCTTAAAATCACAATTCATTTTGTTACTAAGTGAATATGAATAGTATATGAATATGAATAGTGCTGGAAGCCCAGGCAATTCCATTAATATATATATATATATATTAATTTATATATATTTGAATTTATTTCAGAGAAGAAGGGAGAGGGAAAAAGAGATAGAAACATCAATGATAAGAGAGAATCACTGATTGGCTGTCTCTTGCACACCCCACAGTTGGGATGGAGCCCACAACCCGGGTATGTGGCCTGACCAAGAATCAAACTGTAATCTCCTGGTTCATAGGTTGATGCTCTACCACTGAGCCACACTGGCTGGGCTAATTTCAATTTTTGATTCATTAAGATTTTTTCTGATGTATATTATGAGATTTGAGTTCTATTTAAACACCACCCCTCCAGATTACCCAGTTGATACAATAGCATGTATTTAAAAAGCTGCCTTTTCCCTGTTGATCTGAATTGCCATTCTTAATCCTTTCATGCATTTTGTCTATTTTTAGAGGTTGCATTCTATGATTTGCTCTGTTATCCATGGGCCAGAAAACACTGCTGTAATAAATTTCATCATCTAGAGGGGACAATCCTCCTGTGTTGCTCTTCACTGTTACAGTTTCCCTGGCTGTTTTTGCCTATTTACTATCTTAAAATAAACTTCAGTTTTATCTATTCTAGTTTTTAAAAAAGTCATTACCACTGCCAGTGTGGTTCTGTGGTTGAGGGTCAACCTATGAACCAGGAGGTCACCATTCCATTCCTGGTCAGGGCACATGCCCGGGTTGAGGGCTTGATCCTCATTAGGGGGCATCCAGGAGGCAGCTGATCAATGATTCTCTCTCATCATTAATGTTTCTCCCTCTCTCTCCCTCTCCCTTCCTCTCTGAAATCAATAAAAAATTATTTTTAAAGAGTCATTATTTATTGTATTAAAAGGGTAAAAAAATCTTATGGTTGACAGTAATATGATGTAGAGTGTGTGTGTGTGTGTGTGTGTGTGTGTGTGTGTTTAATATGAAAAGTATGGCTTTCCTTTTGATCAAGTCTTCTTTTGTGTCATTCTGAGGGTTTTTAAATTTTCTACCTCCAGTTTTTGTTCATTTCTTATTAAGATAATTCCTAGGTATACTATAATTTGTGTTGCTATTGTAAATGGGACCATCCCTTAAAGGCTGCTGACATGTAAGGACAAATACAAATTAAAAGCAAGAGGCATATTCTCCCTGTTGAAAATTAGGGAAGAGATTTCCCTCCCTGTGTTGTTTTTTTTTCCTCTGAGAATTTTCTTTTAAAACATGTAATTGGAAGTACTTTCTCTCCTCTTTGAAGTGTACATAAATTGATTAGCTAAGCCTTTGGTCACCTTTTCAACCCAGGAATGCCTTCCTCAAGAATTCAGGAGCCATCTCCTTTCCATGTCAACATCCAAGAAAGACAGCACAGACTTCCAATCTTCAGCAGGAGGTAGGAGCCTAACTTTAGCTAACTTGGCTCCAGTTTGTAAAACTATCTGCTCTCCCAAAGATATGAGAAATCTGTATAGATTCCAATTGTATACATTCAAAGAAATAACACAGCTGGGCACCTCATTTCCAGGTCAACGTCAGATGAACTGTGCCAAGTAAGTCTTCTGACTTTAGGGCTCGTGTTTGTTTCTCTTGAGAACCTGTATGTAAAGGATTGTATCTGCCTGGCTATGTGGGTGGAAGATGAGATTTCTCTGTCTTTGCAGTCTCTTATCAGATGGCCTGTGGGGTACATCACATCCTTGTTTAATGATTATTCAACAATGATAGTATTTTCTTTCTTTGCTACATTTGTGGAGAGGATTTCTGGATTGGGAGAAGATTTTGATCTTAATTATATTTCCCAAACACTCAGCTGGGAGATGTGTCCACTTTCCTTCTCCTTCTTCATGTTTGGGCATGTTGGCAGAAGCTGCAGCTACCATCTTGGCTGACCTTGTGGGTGACCTTGGGGAGGGAAAGCACCCTAGGATGGCTAAGATGTTGAGGAGGAAGTTAGGAGGAACCTTGCTTGGTTCCTGATGACTCTGGAGCCACTACACAGCCCTGAATTGCCTATCTTTAGAGTTCTTTTATGTGAAAAATAAATTTTTTTGTTTCAGCCACTGTTATTTTGTTGTTGTTTTCTGTTAAATGAGGCTGAAACTTTTATTCTAACTAATACACTGCCAGAAAGAGTAACTTCAGATGAAATATAGTCAAATCAGCTTTCCTGTTTAATTATCCTCTAACAGTTAGCTGTTGTTTTGCTCACATCCATGTAAGTCAACTGATGTAGGTATCCAGACATACATTTTGTAACCAGTTTATTTTTGGCCTTTTACCACAAAGCCATTTGTTCAAATTTAAATGCTCTCTGGGTGTTTTCCTGGCTTAAAAACAGAAAAAGACCAAGATGAACTTTTGAGATACATGTCTTCATCTTTTTCAAGCCAAAATATTAAATGTTGGTCACATTTTGAGCATCAGCCCCTCCATGCATGCCTATGTTGGAATGCATCTAAAATGTTCTTAAGGGAAATCTTGATCCTCTCATCAGATCACTTCTATGCAGAAGGCGCTAGATCTTCCATTTCCACCCGGGATGGAAACTCCCATCCGCTTATGTTCAAAAATATTAATTCCGTGCTGGCTTTGCTGATGATTAAAACCTATCATCTGTCCTACAGCAGCACCTGTCACTTGTCAGGGAGTAGATTACACCATTAAATTCACAGCCGCTCAGTAAGAAGCAAAAGCCTGCTGAGAAGCATAACATTTATGGAGGGCAGCTTGAAGAGTGTGCAGGCCTGCCTTTCCTCTGATGATCCGAAATCCATCCGTAACTTCAACTAATGGGGCAGGGCTGCTTATCTACATTCTGCTGTTTTGGTCCCTTGGACAATTAGGTTTGGTCCCCCAACTCAAGGATGTTTCATGATTATGACTTCTGTCTCCATTCAAAGATACAAATAACAGCAGTGAGGACCTCTAAAAACCACAGGAAGGCTATTGTTGGGTCAGTTATTCATTACATGGCATGGTGTTTTCTTTATGAGGTCATAGGCAGTGACTGTCTGTCTGGTTTCATTTACAAAACTTCGCCAAAACCGGTTTGGCTCAGTGGATAGAGCGTCAGCCTGCGGACTGAAAGGTCCCAGGTTCGATTCCGGTCAAGGGCATGTACCTTGGTTGCGGGCACATCCCCAGTGGGAGGTGTGCAAGAGGCAGCTGATCGATGTTTCTCTCTCATCGATGTTTCTAACTCTCTATCCCTCTTCCTTCCTCTCTGTAAAAAATCAATAAAAAATATATTTAAAAAAAATTTAAAAAAAAAAAACAAACAAACAAAAAAAAAAAAACAAAACTTTATGTCCATTGACTCAGTGACTGATTAATTTTTATCGAGCAATCGGTTTGTTTTCACAGACATTGCATTTTTGTGTGGTATATAATTTACTAAGTCAATGCCATCTTTTCCTGAAGCAAGGGACATCAAAATAAATTATTAGCTTAACATAGCTTCCCTTTCATACTTTCACATGTCCTTTTTCATGATCACTATTCCAGTGACTTCTCTCCCTGGCTCCTATCTTTGGCCTTGCCTCTTTGGGATAAGGGTAAGGAAGGCTACTTGGTTCATCCTGTTTTACTTAGCAGGACCAAAAAAGAAAATCATTTTTTTTTTCTTTATAGACTGGAGAAGTTTTGTTGCACTTTTAGGAAAAGAGTTTCAAACTGACAGCCATTTAGAATGATTATTTTAAGAAAAAATAGATTTTGACTTTATTTTTCAGGTTAATAATTTATTTTTAAAACTTGTTTATAATCCTTATTTCTTAAAAAAAAAAAGTAACAATATATCTATACAGCTCTAAACTTAAAAGGAACAAATGGGTATATAGTGAAAAGTGTCTTCCAACCCATGTCCCAGCCCCCACGTTCCTTTCCTTGGAAGTTGCCAAGGTTGTTTCTTTTGTACCCATATTTTTTCATGTATTTTTTAAAATATATTTTATTGTTTTTTTACAGAGAGGAAGAGAGAGGGATAGAGAGTTAGAAACATCGATGAGAGAGAGACATCAATCAGCTGCCTCCTGCACGCCCCCGACCGGGGATGTGCCCGCAACCCAGGTACATACCCTTGACCGGAATCGAACCCGGGACCCTTCAGTCCGCAGGCCAACGCTCTATCCACTGAGCCACACCGGTCAGGGTGCATGTATTTTTGTATAAACAAACAAATAGACATTCTTTTTCCTGGTTTTTGATGGTAATATGCTGAGCACACGGACTGCCTTTTCCTTTGTGAGTAGCAGGAGGTATTAGAGTTTTCTCCATATCAGGACATAAAGCACTTGTGAATTCTTTGCTCTGGTTGCCAAGTATTCTATAACTATAATTTACTTAACCAGTTTTATATTAACACAAAATATTTTATTGAATACACATGTTACCCAGCTCAAGGGGTTCACCAGTTAGGGTGCTCTATTCACCAACGAGACGTGCTTGTGGAAAGATAGCTTTATTTGGTTGCAGCAAGTCAAGGAGACAGGATTCATAAGCAGAGCTCCGTCTCCCCTAAAAGAGGCTTAGTCATTGCTTCTATACACGAGTTCTTCTTTGCAGTTGGCTACTTGCATCCTGTTGGGTTCCTGTCAAGCTCCTGTTTATAACTGGTCTGCAAAATGTTGTGCTACACTTTTAATACTTAGCAAGAATAACATTTAGTACTAACATTTAGCACTGCCCAGACCTGGAGATCTTTGTCCTATCTAACACACAGAGCCCATTTGTGCATTTGAGTGTATCTGGAAGAGGAAGTCCCAGAAGCATAACGTTGGCTCCCGTTGTGCGTATATTTTAAGTTTTGATGGGCACTGTCAACTTACCGGTCATAGAAGTAGTAGTCATTTACATTCCCTCAGCTATTTGTGTATGCTTCTTAAATGAGGCCCTCAAAGCATCCAATGAGTTTATGTCATTTGAGTGCTGTACAGAATTAATCAATGTCGTCACCTTCAAGAACTAACATTAAAGAAGATACCTGTTTTCCCAAGCACAGACATATTTTTTAATTGATTCTTTTACGTTTTGAAAGTTATTTGCCCACATTTCTAGCCTTAGAAAGGTCAGGAAGACTGTGTTGTAAGACCAGCAGAGACAGCTAGGTAGTTAACAAATGACAGTCCTCTCTTGCCTCAGGGCCCATGGTGCCACGGATGTCTCCTGCCCCTGGATTTACAGAGGCCTGTGGTTACTGATTAGTCCATCCGTGACACCACACAGGAGCGGAGGGTGGGGAGAGGTGAGCAAGAAGTCTGGTGTCTAAAAGTGGAAGCTTAAACATAGTCTTGCTCAGGAAAACTTTCCAAACTACAAATTACTCTTGACTTAAAAAAAAAAAAAAGTCCCCAGGAAGGATTCTGATGGGAAAGAATAAAAAGGTGATTTACAAATAGCGTTGTAAGCGCTGGCTAGCCAGAGCTGTGTAGAAACGTCTAGTCTCACAGGGGTGGGCCCAGCAACATAGCTCCCCACTTCCAAATGGCTCTTCTGCTGCTCATTCGATCTGTGAAACAGAAGGATAAACACGTTTTTCTCTCTGTCAAACAGTGTCTCAGAGAGCTCCAGTGCTTTGCCCAGGATCCCACAGAGATGTGGCGAGACTGAGCAGGAAGGTGAGAAGGTGGTGCTACCCGCCTCCATCGCAGGCCTCAGGATGCCCTCCTCACCCTCAGCAGCCGGAACGCTGCCTCACACTCAGGGCCCTTCCTCCAAAAGCTGCTCCCATGCTACTATTCCGGCTTGTTCTCAGATTAATCCTACACTCCAGTGGTATATTGACAACTGGGAAATATCATTTCCTCCATTTCTAATAAGCTAGCGGTTGTGAATGCCACCAGGATCACCTGTATAGATTGTTAAAACTCAGGTTGCTGCCTGTCCAGGGTGGCTCAGTGGTGGAGCATCGAATCTATGAACCAGGAGGTCATGGTTCGATCTGGTCAGGGCACATATGCGGTTGTGGCCTCCATCTCCAGTGTGGGGCATGCAGGAGGCAGCCAATCAGTGATTCTGTCTCATCATTAATGTTTCTATCTCTCTCTCATTTCCTCTCTGAAATCAATGAAGATATACACTAAGTGCCCAGATTATTATGATCTCTGAACGTATAATAATCTGGCCACTCAGTGTATATCCTATATAATAAAAGGCTAATATGCAAATTGTCCCCTCAACCAGGATTTCAACCAGCAGGCAGGCTGGCCAACCGCCCATGTCCCCTTCCCCTGGCCAGGCTGGCCGGACCCCACCCATGCATGAATTCATGCACCGGGCTTCTAATACACACACACACACACACACACACACACACACACACACACACTGAGTGGCCAGATTATTATGCATTCAGAGATCATAATAATCTGGCCACTCAGTGTATATTTAAAAAACAAAGACTCAGGTTGCTGGGCCCCAGCCCCCAAATTTGGTTCAGTAGGTCTGAGATTGTGTACTTCTAACGAACTCCCACGTGGTGCTGATGTTGCAGTTTAGGCACCAGATTCTGAGACCCATGGTAATTGTGTGAGTTTAGGAACAGAATTATTCCTCAGTCACTTTTGTCCAATTAGCCCTGATCTGTTTCCCCAGGACGATGTTCGACAGACTCCAGAAACAGCTGGGACTGTGCCAGCATGTCAGGGGACTGGGAGTGATGAGAAGACCAACCTCCTCGGCTGTTTGGAAATTTTTGCTCCCTCGAGCTTGTGAGGGAATTCAAAGAAATCCTTTCACCACATTTCTCACCTCACAAAGGAAGGACAGTAGCACTTGAAGGTCAACCACTATTTGGACTTCAATACTCAGCTGTGATAGTGCCTGGGATGGCATAATGCCTGTGTGGTGGCAATGCCTAGATTTCAACACAGTGGGATCACAGAAATTGATCTGTGGGAGCCAGCACAAAATGAACCTAGGGGAGGAGTCCCCTCTCTCAGCCTGGGGACGTGAGACAGATTTTACAGAGGGGGTGCGCTTGAGGAGTGTCCAGAAGCAGAAGGTGGGCTCCATCAGGCTCCTCGGAATAGCACCCAATTTAAAACTTAAGAATTACTTATTTCTAGAATTTTCCATTTAATATTTTCAGGTCTCATTGGGCCACTGGTCATTGAAACTGCAGGCAGGGGTGGCTCCTGTGTGTCAGTCATCGAGGAGGAATCTCCACAGCTCCTTCCAGAGCTGGCATATCAAGATGCTAGGAGTTAGGAGATAGACTAAAAATGTTTGGGAGCACACGTGGTTCTATTTCCTATTTTTTCTTTCAGGCATTCGGTGTATCTCATTTTAAGACATAACTGTTTTGACTATGTGGTTTTATTTCTCACGGTGAGCAGACTACCCTAATATTTTTACTAAGGAGCATAATTTCTGTCCTCACCATCCCCATATGCTGGTTTCTTTTTTTTTCCCCCTCCACTTTCTCTTTCTTTTAATAAAATCCTTGTCTGTGGCAGAACCCTCTGTGCAAGAATTAGTTTTCTCAGCAAAATGAAAGGTGAATCATCTTGGAAGCTCAGAGACCCTTGTACATGTCTGAATTGCTGAATTTCTAATAAGAGTCCCTTGTCTTCTGATGCACATTTTGCTGATGGTCACGAGTAATGCAAACAGCTTCCCTAACTCTCTCTCTAGAGATGAAGGGAATCTGTTTCTAAAGATACCATGTAACCTTTAAGAGTTTTAGGAGTTGCCCTAACCGGTTTGGCTCAGTGGATAGAGCGTCAGCCTGGGGACTGAAAGATCCCAGGTTCGATTCCAGTCAAGGGCATGTACCTTGGTTGCAGGTACATCCTCAGTAGGGGGTGTGCAGGAGGCAGCTGATTGATGTTTCTCTCTCATTGATGTTTCTAACTCTCTATCCCTCTCCCTTCCTCTCTGTAAAAAAAAAATTAATAAAATATATTTTTAAAAAAGTTTTAAGAGTATAATAATTTTATAAAAATTTTAATCTGACCTTTCTTTTTTTTTTAAACAAGACATAAAATTTAATCCTTCCAATTCTTTAGAGTCTGAGAGCCTGTTCCAAAGGAAGAAGGTTCCCAAAGACCCAGGGTTCCCACAAGGGGCAGGTTTGACTTTTTTTTTTAAATAAATCTTTATTCAGATTATTACAATCGTTTCTCCTTTTTCCCCCCATAGCTCCCCTCCACCCGGTTCCCACCCCACCTTCTGCCCTTACCTCCCCCCACTGTCCTCATCCATAGGTGTATGATTTTTGTCCAGTCTCTTCCTGAACCCCCCCATACCCCTTACCCCCTGAGAATTATCAGTCCACTCCCCTTCTATGCCCCTGATTCTATTATATTCACCAGATTATTCTGTTCCTCAGGTTTTTAATTCACTTGATTTTTAGGTTCACTTGTTGATAGATATGTATTTGTTGTTCATAATTTTTATCTTTACTTTTTTCTTCTTCCTCTTCTTTAAGAATACCTTTCAGCATTTCATATAATACTGGTTTGGTGGTGATGAACTCCTTTAGCTTTTTCTTATCTGTGAAGCTCTTTATCTGACCTTCAATTCTGAATGATAGCTTTGCTGGGTAGAGTAATCTTGGTTGTAGGTTCTTGCTATTCATCACTTTGAAAATTTCTTGCCACTCCCATCTGGCCTGCATAGTTTCTGTTGAGAAATCAGCTGACATTCGTATGGGTGCTCCCTTGTAGGTAATTAACTGTTTTTCTCTTGCTGCTTTTAAGATTCTCTCTTTGTCTTTTGCTCTTGGCATTTTAATTATGATGTGTCTTGGTGTGGTCATCTTTGGATTCCTTTTGTTTGGGGTTCTGTGCGCTTCCTGGACTTGTAAGTCTATTTCTTTCACCAGGTGGGGGAAGTTTTCGGTCATTATTTCTTCAAATAGGTTTTCAGTATCTTGCTCTCTCTCTTCTTCTGGCAACCCCATAATTCTGATGTTGGTACGCTTGAAGTTGTCCCAGAGTCTTCTTACACTATCTTCAACTTTTTGGATTTTTTTTTCTTTTTGCTTTTTTGGTTGAGTGTTTTTTGCTTCTTTGTATTTCAATTCTTTGACTTGATTCTTGTGTTCCTCTAGTCTGTTGTTGGGTCTCTGTATAATATTTTTTTTATTTCAGTCAGTGTATGTTTAATTTCTAGTTGGTCCTTTTCATATCGAGGGTCTTATTATATTTATCGGCCTTTTCTAGGATATTCTTGAAAAGCCTTATAACCGTGGTTTTGAATTCTATATCCAGTCGTTTGTTTTCCTCCATTTCTTTCATTTGTGATATGTTTCTTTGTCGCCGCATTTTCACTGCTTCCCTGAATTGGTAGGGTAGCTTTGTGTGCTAGATTTCCTATTTGGCCCAGTGGGTCGGCCTCCCCACTTAACCTGAGGTGGATACTCTTGGTGCACCCCTTTGTGGACTGTGTGTACAGCCTTGTTGTAGTTAAGTCTTGATTGTTGTTGGTATCACTGGGAGGAATTGACCTCCAGGCCAGTTGGCTGTGAGGATCAGCTGTGTCTATGCTGGGAGAAGTTCGGTGCTGGAGACAGCCTTATAGGATTAGACTTGCCAAATTGCAAAAGCCTCTGTGCTCAGCTTGGATGGGGTGGAGTCTCAGGGTGGAGCAGACAGTCTTGGCTTCCCGTCAGCCTTGCCCTTGCGCACCTCCAGACCTCTGCCTTCCTGGCTCCCGAGTCTCCGCCCGAGAGTCCAGATTCCCCCCGCAAGAGCGTGGGTCCCCAGGAGCTCACCAGGAACTGGGGTTCAGTGCAGTCAGAGCTGGGGCTCAGTGCAGTCAGGAGCTTCTGACTCCCTTCCACTAGGGAAGGCCTGTGGCAACCTCCGCAGTCTTTGTGCACACTGGCGCACGTGCCTCCAGACCTCTGCCTTCCCCAGCTCTCGAGCCTCCACCCGAGAGTCCAGATTCACCCCCGGAAGAGCATGGGTCCCCAGGGACTCGCCTGGAACTAGGGTTCAATGCAGTCAGAACTGGGGTTCAGTGCAGTCAGGAGCTTCCGACTCCCTTCTGCTAGGGAAAGCCTGTGGCAACATCCACAGTCTTTGTGCACACTGGCGCGCGCGCCTCCAAACCCCTGCCCACCGGGGCTCCCCCGGGTCTCGGAGTCTCCGGGTGCCTTTCTCTCTACCTGACAGTCCAGACTCCCCCTGTATGAGCCTGGGTCCATGGAGTTTTGCCCAGAACTGGGGTTCAGTGAAGTCAGGGGCTTCCTTACCCCTACCGCCAGAGAAAGTCATCCAGGCTCTCAGCCGCCCTTCCTCTCTGTGCACACAAAGCCCCTTTGCTGTACCTCCAATTCTCTGTGAGCTTTTCTCTTTCCTTCTAGTTGTAGAATTTCCACTCAGCCAGCCTTCCTGTGGTTCTGGATGGTGTCCGTTCTGTCTTTTAGTTGTAGTTTTGAAATTGTTGTGCGAGGCAGCAGTTTAGGTGCTTACCTATGCTGCCATCTTGGTTTCTCTCCAGGTTTGACCTTGAACACTCCTCTCTATTTACAGAATCTGGACAACAGAACTCACAATGCTCTGTCGGGCTAAGAAGGTCAGCAACTTCTCAGAGCCCCAAATTCTCTATCTATCAAATTATAAAACAATACCCATCTCACAAGCACAATGATATTGCTTAATGGGGGATGGGGTGGGTCGGTAGGGAATACCCCATGCATAGATTCTTTTTTTGTTTTTAGTGTGTCACACACTTGCGTGTTTAATAAGGGTCTTTTGGTAATTACTTGTGTCACTATTGAAGGAAGCAGGGATGCCAGTGAGTTTTGTGTTTCCCTATTTGGTACAAAAGTGCTGTGGCATTCATGTCTCAAATTCTGCTGCAGCTTTGGGGGTGGGAGTGGGTTGAAATAATTAGAGAGAAATAGGTTTGATGGGAGGCCAACACTCAGCCTCCCTGGGGAACTACGATTCACCTCCCCATCCCCTTTGGGTCTTTACACTATTGGGGCAATGACAGGTTTCTGTCTATTTTATGGCATCACTCTGTCTCCTGCTTCCCCATCACCTCCCCCTGAAAAACTTGTACTCCATGAGCAAAAGATGCTGATGCCATCGGCAGTTTCAGGAAAGCTGAGAAGGTTGAAACATTTGATTTTGATTGTCTCCCTGGTAATGTTTTGTCCAGGGATGTAAAAGCAAAATGCTAAGAGTTACTAAAACAGGGTTGACTTGGTAACTGTTACAAACTGCTAGGGCATGTGGAACCTGCTTCTTCCAGATATTGCTTCCATTGCTAAACGAACTAAAAACAAAAATAACGATGAAATATGATGACACTTCGTAAGAAATGTTTCACTGTTTGTTCCTTTAGAGTAAGGTAGAGTCATTCTTTAAACAACAACAACAGCAAAAATCCCTGCTCAGCAGAATTCGCTTTTGTTTTCCTCCATGTAATTTACTGCCTGGTTATGGTTTAGTGACACAATATAGACGCTAGTTCACTGCCCCCATAAAACTTGCGGGCTGAGGAACAGCTACAGTCCTGCTCTGCGTAAAGAAATGAAATCCTGAAGTTTAATCTTGGTGGAAATGGAGCTGTGAAATTATAAGGCAAATCGAGTTTAGCAACATTTTTGCTGAGATGGGGTTGCTGGACAGTCAAGCACTGGGAACCTCCCTCCCAGGGGCCTACCTCATCCAGGACATTCAACTTCTCTCACTGGGCTTAATTTCTGAACATTTGTTTGTGTTGATTGCTAGTATCAAGTGATTCAGTATTATAAGAGTTACCATTGAGTTGAATTAGTGCTGCAATAGCTTTTCCCCAGAGCAAACACTGTTGGATACCAGAGGGGTTAAGTGTACAGTGGTCTGGATGTGGTTTTTTATTTTGTTGATATTGAAGGGATACAGAGGGTGATGGGGTGTAGAGTCATTGGATTATGGGAGGTGTCTGTTTACGTGCCTATTACAAAATGGGAGTTTTTACGACCTAAGGATGGGTTTATGGATAGGCATTTGAATGATGGCTGAAGAAACAGCATCTTTTATTAGTTGTCTCCTGCTTTTTAAACGAAAAGATCATCCATGATCTGGCCCATTTAGTTAATAGTACATGACTATTTGAATGTATAATTTCTCCATTCACCTAGCTACTCTTTAGCCTGAGAGCTGGTCAAAGGCCAATAGGTTGATGTTTAAAAACCCAAACAAATGGGAAAAATCCTAAGAGGTGACAAGAGCAGCACATTTTGTTAGTAGAATTATTAAATGTTGGAGCTAGTGGCTAGGGGCCCAGACCCTGTTAGCCAGAATGCCTGGTCTCAAATCCCACCACTTTCACCAACCACGTAAGGTAGTCAAATCGATCTTGGTGTGCCTCCGTTTCCCATCTGTAACGTAATGGTACCCACCTCCCAGGTTTGCTAAGAGGACTAACTCGTTTAATACATGTAAATCATTAGAACAGCTGGTGGTACATGGTGATTGTTGTACAACTTTTGGTTATTATTTCTTATCACTTATTGCATGTTCCTCTAGAACTCTTTTTTTTTTTTTTATACCATTTACTGCTACCCAGAAAAGAACCTAACCTGTAGTTTCAAATATGCTACATTGTGCTGGTAAACACAGAATCCAAAAGTGTGTGTGTACGTGAGTGTGGGCACACACATGTGTTTCTAGTGTGGTAGTCGACACCTCACATGTAGCAAGGTGCTTCTTAACCACGGAGACACGTTCTGAAAAATGTGCACCAGGCAATCTTGCCATGAGCGAACATTACAGAGTGCGCGCACCCAGACCTAGATGGGACAGCCGACAACACGCCTAGACTGTATGGCTTAGGCGGCTGCTCCTAGGCTCCAAGCCCCGACAAAACAGCACGAGATAAAATCAAGCACAAGGGAAAATGATACAATCCAGAGACGAGGTGGACACGACATGTACGAGGAGGCTGCCAGAATAACACAGCACAGTACTGTTTTAAAGAGAACGTTCTCACAAGTAGAAAGAGTACACTCGAGTACACTGAAATAATGATAAAAGTATCCTATAGTAGCCCGGCTGGTATGGCTCAGTGGTTGAGCATTGACCTGGGAGGTCACAGTTCAATTCTTGGTCAGGGCACATGCCTGGGTTGTGGGCTTGATCCCCAGTGTGGGACATGCAGGAGGTAGCCTATCAGTGATTCTCTCTCATCACTGATGTTTCTATCTCTCCCTCTCTCTTTCTCTCTGAAATCAATAAAAATGTCTTTTAAAAAAGTATAGTATAGTAAACGCATAAACAAATCACATAGTTCTTTGTTATCATTATCAAGTATTATATCCTATACATAATTGTGTGTGCTCTACTTATGGGACTGGCAGGGCAGGTTTGTTCACACTAGCATCACCATAAACAGGTGAGTAATGTGTTGCATTATGACATTACAACAGCTACGATATCCCTAGGTGGTAGGAATTTTTAGCTCCATTAGAATCTCATGGGACCACCGTGGTCTATGTGTTGCTCATTTTCTAAAAATATATTTTATTGATTTTTTTTTTTACAGAAAGGAAGGGAGAGGGATAGAGAATTAGAAACATCAATGAGAGAGAAACATCGATCAGCTTCCTCCTACACACTCCCCACTGGGTATGTGCCTGCAACCAAGGTACATGCCCTTGACCGGAATCGAACCTGGGAACCTTGAGTCTGAAGGCCAACACTCTATCCACTGAGCCAAACTGGTTAGGGCTATGTGTTGTTCATTGACCAAACTTCCTTATGAGGCACATGACTATAAGGGCACAGTAGGGTACTTCAAAGAGATGCCTCTCTCTCTTTCCATTGAGGAAGGCCATCGGGACTGTTGCAGGGGCCTCCTGAGTGATCTCCCCTTAGCCATCACTCTCCCCATCCTGCCCCTCTACAGCGACCCACAGGTTGAGAACTGCTAGCAGGGTCGCCTAAGACCATCGGAAAACACAGATATTTACATTACGATTCATTAACAGTAGCAAAATTACAGTTATGAAGTAGCAACGAAAATAATTTTAGGGTTGGGGGTCACCACAACATGAAGAACTGTATTAAAGGGTCGCGGCATTAGAAAGGTTGAGAACCACTGCCTTAGGGCCTTTTTCAGGTTTTGGCTGAGACTGACCCTAAATCAAGCTTGCCAAAATAGAGCTAGAAGCAAAGTGTTATGGGAGCACAGAAATTTGGAGAAATCTTTTCAGAAGATTGGACAATTACAGTGGGTCTTAGAAGGTAATGAGAAATTTCGAGAGAGAGGGAGAGAGAGAGAGAGAGAGAGAGAGAGAGAGAGAGAGAGAGAGAGAGAGAGAAGAGAGAGAAGTGAGTCCAGGTATTTCAGAAATAGCCAGAGAACATATATGGAGGCAGGAAGAAGGGGCCATACAGGATGTGTTTAGGGAATTGGCTGGAGGGTACATGTCATAGAAAAGTGTAGTAAAATATAAAGTTAGTAAAAGTAATTGGGTCCAGCGATACAGAGCTTTCAATACCCTCCTGATGGGTTTGAAGGTTTGAACCCCACCTTAGGCAATGTACCATTCATCACACATTTTTAAGTAGGAGTGTGACATGGAGCAACCAGTCTTTGCAAGCGAACTTGGAGGTAGCCTGGTGTGTGAATGAGTCTGGGAGAGTTGGGACGTAGGAAGAGTATACTAGTCAGCTTGGCTGCCATAACAAATACCATACACTGGTGATTTAAACAGATATTTATTTCTCACAGTTCTGGAGGCTGAGACGTCCAAGGTCAAGGTACAAGCCAATGTGGTGAGGGTTGTCTTTCTGGCTTGCATAGGTCTGCCTTTTTGCTTTGTACTCACAAGGAGGGTGTGTGTGTGTGTGTGTGTGTGTGTGTGTGTGTGTGTGTGTCTGTATGAAGTAGGAGGATTTGAAGAAGGGAGAAGGGAAGAAGGGAGAGAAGAAAGAGAGCACTTGTGTTCTGGCATCTCTTCTTATAAGAACACTAATCCTATCATGGTCACTCATGACCTCATCTAAACATAATTACTTCTCAAAGGCCCATCACACTGGGGGTTAGGGCTTCAATATAAGAATTTGGGGGGAACACATAACAGAGAGGAATTAGAGGGCTCCCTAATAACCAAGACATTAACTAGCAGGGTTAGAATTAGGATTGGCAGAGTTACCCACATCTCACAGAGAGTTCCTAGAGATGTTTTGGGGGATAGATAAGACCTTAGATGGCTGATTAAATGTGAGAAGGAACAGAACTAAGGGTTAAGGTTAAGGATTAAAACTGTCAGTGTAATGATTAAACACACAGTTATAAGAGTTAAACTACTGAGTTCACCCTTTAGCTGGGATATAGGGGTAGGTTCTTTAATTCTCTGTACCTGCCCCTGGCTGGTTTGGCTCAGTGGATAGAGCGTCAGCCTGTGGATTAAAGGGTCTCAGGTTTGATTCCAGCCTAGGGCACATGCCTGGGTTGTGGGCTTGATCCCCAGTGTGGGTTGTGCAGGAGGCAGCCAGTCAATGATTCTCTTTCATCATTGATGTTTCTATCTCTCCCTTCCTCTCTGAAAGCAATAATAATAATAATAATAATAATAATAATAACAACAATAAAATAAACTGTGAAAAAGATTTTCTAAAAAAAAAAAAAAATTCTCCATACCTTAGTTTCCTCATCTGTAGAATGGGGATAATAACTGTAGCTACCTCACAGAGCAGTTGTGAAAAAGTTAAATGTGATAATGCACCAAGAACAATGCTTGCCCTTCAGCAAGACTCTACAAATTCTAGATAGTATTCTATTACCTATAACAATGTATAATATATTCATTAACTTTAGAATTGCTTCTTTCAATTTGGTAACATTTGAAACCCTAAGCATCTGGATTTGAGTTGAGAACCATTATGTGATTTTTTTCCCCCTAGGTAAAAACCTTTTCATTTATTTTTTATTTCAAGCACTGTTATCACTGAATAGTCTTAGTTGAAATTTGCTGTTTATTTTTTAGCTTTCAGTGAATAAGAATAAGAATAACAGATGAATTTTTATTAAATTCTACCTTGTTTGTCCCACCTAATGGCTCTTGGACTAGATTGTTCCAGAAGGAAAGGGGAAGGGGCAACACAACCATCCTTCATTTTCCTAGGGCCCTGAGCTGGTGCTATTTCTAACATCTCTTGGAAGGAGATTTTACAGGAGTTAACGGATGAAGGACAACACAGCACACCCAGACGCGCGGCCAAGCTGCAGGCTGCACTCAGACAAGAACTCTTGCTTGGCCCCAGTCTCTACTTGTCTTTTTGTCCGTCAGCACAACAGGAAACCAGGCCGTGGGTCATTGGAGAGTCCTCCTTTTACTTCTAATGAGCATCAGGTTAGAGGTAATGACTGGGGAGAGGATTACTTAACCAACAGTTTCAGATCTTGCTCTAAAGTTTCTTTTATCTGAGTAGGTTTCCATTTCAAATTCACTTAGGTATGAGATTGGAATTTGGTTTCTCGATGAGCTTCTTTGCAGGTCCAGCTACATTAGCCTTCTCCTCATTATTCTAGGGTGTGGTACAACATATGTCATTTCTACAAAAGAGAGTAATATAATATAATATAATATAATAAATATAACATAACATAACATAATATAATATAATATAATATAATATAATATAATATAATAAATAAACTAGAGGCCCAGTGCACGAATTTGTGTACAGGTGGAGTCCCTAGGTCTAGCCAGCAATGAGGGCTGATCAGGGCCGGGCCAATCGGGGCCTGCTGGCAGTGGGGAGGGGTGGGTGCGGGAGGTTGGCTGCCTGAGGAGGGAGCTGGCCCTCAGCCCCTCTAGGAAAGGGGCCATGTTCACCACCACCCATCCCTGGTTCCCCATCCCAGCCTACGGCCCAAAGGCCCTGGCAGGGTTGGCAGAGGAAGCGACGGTCGCTGGGCCGGGTGCAGAAGGAACAGATGTCAGACGCCAATGCTGCCAGATGCTGCCACCACCGTCCAGCCACGGGAGGTTGGCTGTGGGTGCACACTGACCACCAGGGGGCAGTTCCTGCACTGAGGGTCTGCCCCCTGGTGGTCAGTGCGCGTCATAGTGACTGGCCGACTGGTTGTGCCGGTCGTTTGGATGCTTAGGCTTTTATATACAGAGATGGGATGTTTGGGGCTCTTACACACAGTTGCCATTCTCTTCTGTTGACAGAGGTAATCCCACCCACACAGTTGAGTTCCTCAAACATATGCCTATAATAAAAATAGGACTTAACACCTCTGCCTTGAAGAACCAGTCAGGATCAGCAGGGTATATATATGTTTTCCCTTTTTTTCTAGCTAATAGCAATGGACATTATAAGCTTTGACATTTCCTAGGAATGAATTTTGCTGAAATTGGCTTTTGTAGAGGGCTGCCTGGGAAGGCACATGGGCATTTCTTTAAATTGTTGTCAGCTGAGCCCCAGGTGGCTGGCAGAGCCGTGTCTGGGTTACGCCCTCCCCAAGAAGGTGGAAGGTGTTATCAGTACTGACTTTTTACCTTTGTCCAGGTGCCGGGGAGCGGGCTTTGATATGTAAATCCAGGCAAGCACCAGGAATGCTAGGGCCTGCTCAAGAATGCAAATAAGCTCCTTTGATCCTAAGTTTTGGTGATACTTCCTGGTATTTGGGGGTATAAAATAAATATGCTGCGTGGGCTCCGGGGTCCCTGCCTCTCCATCAGAGAGGATGGAGTCCCACCTGGCTCCCAGCTTTGTTTCTATCTTTCTATCTGGACTCTTTCTTTCTTTTATTTCTTAATCCCCAGCTCCTCCACTCAGGAACCGGACCTGTTCCTTTTCCGTACTGGACGCAGAAAAGAGAGAACACCTCTACAGCTTTTTCCTATAAGAAAGGGCTCTCTTCAAATGAAAACAAAATGGAATCAAATCAAATCAAAGCTCTGAGATTCTCAACGGGACCTTTAGCACCACTTATCTAGTGGTTCCCTATGATACTTGTATAGCTCACATGCAGGTCCCCTTTGTTCTCGGAGAGGAGACCAGGCTGTGTCAATCTGGGACAGAAATTCCATCCATACGTGGATGAAAAGCAGTGCAGCCTGGGAGGAAGTAGATGTCTATTGGCCCATTGGCTTGTACTTTTTCACACAGGTAACGTGGCTTTGCAGGTCATTAGCTCAACTCCCCCTGCATGTTCTCCTCTGTTCAGTGGGGGATGCTCCCCCAATCTCTCGGCAGGGCAGCAGCATTGTGCAGGGTTCCGCATTTTCCTGGTGCTTTTGGGAGAAACAGTGTGGCAGCAACAGGAGAGAAACTTAGCAGGGGGCACAGATGCTGCCTTGTCTAGTCCCAGTTATTTACCCAGTAGTCATTGCAGGGTGGGGGGCCTCTCAAGCTCTTTCACCTCCCAGGACTGTGCAAATTTGTTTCAGGAATGTGTGCTTTGGGCATGTGGCGCTTGAGATTGAGTGGTATCTTCCTGTGATCAGAAATAACTCTCTGGAGACTTATTTGTGGGGTGGAGGTGGGAGAGAGCAAGGAGAACCAGAGAGGTACAAACCAAACACGCAATATTCTAACAACCTTCCATAATTTATCTAAAATTATTGGGTTTCGAATCTAATAGGGGTTCCGCATACTTTTTGTATAAAGCTCAGTCTTCAAATAATTTAAGACCTACGTCAGATTAAGAGAAAAAAAGGATAATTAGGTGACTGTCTTTGTCACACAATGGATTATTTTTAAAATATAATGGACAGGTGTTCTTTGTCCTCTTAGAACGTAGGGAAAAACTCAGAATAGTGTAAGAGCCTCCTGACGGCATGTCCTTCTCTGGAGATCATGAAGAGCTGAGCTGAGGGGCTTGGGGAGTGCAGCCTCGAGGCAGCTGTCTGGATAAGGCATCGCCAGATCCATGGCGTCCAGATGCACCCAGTTCATGGAGTATTAAAAGAAAATGAAAAGCCGAGATCAACTGTGCTGGTTAATTTTATGTGTCAGCTGGGCTAGGCTCTGGTGCTCCGTGGTTTGGTCAAACACCAGTCTAGGTGTTGCTGTGAAAGTATTTTTTTTTAGATGTAATTAACATTTCAATCAGTAAATTTTAATAAAACATATTACCGGCCATAACATGGGTGGGCCTCACCCAATCAGTTGAAGGCCTTAAGAGAAAAGACAAAGGCTCCCTGACGAGGAGGGGATTCTGCCTCCAGACTGCTTTTGGAATCAAGACTACAACATCAACTCCCGCCAGGATTTCCAGCCTGCAGCCTGCTCTGCACATGTGAGACTTGCCAGTCCCCACAATTGCGTGAGCCAATTTCCTAAAATAACAAACCAACCAATCTCTCTCTCTCTCTCTCTCTCTCTCTCCCCCCCCTCCCCCACACACACCCTATTGGTTTTGTTTCTTGGTTTCTCTGGAGAACCATGAGGCACCAACATAAATCATAACATTGTTCTAATTTTTACCAACTAAGGCCTCAAAACTGAACAAAAAAGGAAAGCTATCACCTACTGTAAAGGAGAATATATATATTCTGTGGGCGCACTGACCAAATAAATATAAATTATATATTTATCCAATATATAATCTTTATTGTTGAAAGCATTACATATGTCCCCCTTTTTCTACCATCGAGGGTCAGTTATATTGATTAAATAAATTATGTCCTGCTAAATAGCTTACCACACTGCCCTTCCATTTTCCATTTCCCATGCACAGTTGGAAATGTCTGACCAGTCTTGAGGAGTTGTGCTGTAGTTGACCCAACTTCTGATTATTGTTCCTAAGAGAACAGTCCCCCCCTCTTCCCCCCACCAAAAAAAAATATTGTCTCTTGCTATAAGAATGTGGGAGAGCAAAAAAGGACTATAAGCCTTGAATTGTCCTTGTTTTCCTTTCTGCAATCAGTACATAAAGAATTGCATCTCTGTTTATGAGCCAGGCTGATTCTTTTTTCTTTTGTCACCGATGATCATAGAAACAGCTTGCTGTAAAAGCACCTCACAGTTTCTTCTTAAATGAAACCACACTTCCTTTATGTCCTTTGCTCAGCTCAGCTGTTCATGCAGGGGCTGGGGAGATTTTTCCATCGCAGGTTTCTTAGAATTCATTATCCTTGTAGAGTGTTAGAGCTGGAATTCCCCTAAAGATCATCAAGTTCTATTCCACTTGTTACAAATGATAAAAGTGAGGCTGAGAGAGGTGAAACAGTGCTCAGTCGTGAAGGGGAGAGTTAGAACTCAACTTCCCAAATGTCAGTTTAGCAATCGCCTTGCTCATCATAACTTCCTCTTCTGCCCTCATCACTTGCAGTTCAGTTGCCACTTTCCCCTAGAAGAGCCCTTTTCATTTTACATCGCCCTTTCCTAGCTTTGAAGATTCATACCCAAACTCTGTGTAGCTATGCCTTTGCTTTCTTCCATATTCTATATATTGACTAGCCTCTCTTAACCTCCTTTTATCTAGGTTAGACACTTCCCCACATCGCTCTGCTAATCTGTAAGGGCTTGACCTTCAAAACAGTCTTAGTCCACTCGTGCCTGCGGAGCCTGAGAGGATGGATAAAAATACTTGCTTGAAATTATTGCCTATGTTAAAGGTACAGAATTCATTTTTCCCCATACAGTATTTTTTTTGAAGAGTCTTTGAATTTTTAATTTAATTAATTTTTTTTTTTTTAGAAAGAGAGAGAGAAGAAAGAGGGAGAAAGAGATAGAAACATCAATGAGCGAGAAACATCATCACATCATCCATCGGCTGCCTCCTGCACGCCCCCTACTGGAGATCGAGCCCGCAACCCAGGAATCACACCTGTGACCTCTTGGTGCATGGGTCGACGCTCAACCACTAGGACCCGTACAGTAGCGTTACATACTTCTCATTTTTCTGACACTTGACATTTCATCTTTTGGGTAAAAGGTGTGGCCAGTTTTCTTCTGGAGCCACAAATTTATCCAAGTTTCAGATTCTCATCTGTTTTCAGTTGTGCTCTCAGTTGAGTTTTCTCCAGTTGCTAAAATGGTCCTTCTCTGTATCTACTCACAGAAACAAAATCCAAACGCAAATTGAGAGCATCTCAACCAACAGTGAGTCATGGACCTCAGCTTCCACCTCTTCTCAACAGTCCAGCAACCCTTCCTGTTGTAGCCAAGACAACTCTCATTTCTCAGGAAGCAGCTCTTCACCGCTTCCCTTGTGCCTCTCACCCCGTCATCTTTTTCTTCTCACGCATACAAAATAGAAGCAGCCAGACAGGGACCTTCTCATGCTACTCTACAATGACTCTCCCTCAAGTATATTCATCTGCAGTTTTTTTAAAAATTTACTTTATTGTTTAAAGTGTTACAAATAGTAGTACATATGTCTCCTTTTTTCCATCTGCAATTTAACCTACCCTCAGATAGAGTCAAAGCCTGAGGTGATCCTAACCCCCTTGACAGATGCTATTCTGTGTGCTATTCTGTTCCATCTCTTCAGTACTTTACTCCTTTTATTATTGCTACATCTCCATCTTCAACCTTTCTACTAGATCAGTCCTCTCAGCATTTATTCACTTTCAAGTACTTCCCAATTTAGAAAAAAAAGAACAGTAACAACCTTCGACACATCCTGTCTTCAACTTCACTTTATGACCAAACTTCTTAGAGATCATGCCCCAAATCCACTATCTTACTTCCCCATCCACACTTTGCATCCACACTTTGAATCCATTGTGAACAGTTTTTGCTCCCAAAGGTCCATTAAAACTGTTCTCATTTAATTCCTGGTTGCTAAATCCAATGGACATTTTTCAATCCTTATTTATTTGATCTCTTGGCAGAATCCTTTTCAGTTGACCAACGGTCTTGAAGGCTTTTAACTCTGACCCAAAGCCTACAGGGCTTGTTAGAGTTCCTGGCACAAAACAAGTCTCAATATGATGAAATAATTAAAATGGAAAATAGGGAGGAGCCAAATGGTGAAGGCTTTTACCTCTGAGCGGTGAGGATTTTTACTCTCTAGGCAATAGTAATCTAGAAAAGTCTTTGCGAAGGGAGTAGCATTGCCACATCGTTGGGGAAGTAAACTCTGGGGCAATGAATGGTTTGGAGCAGTGGTATGGATGTGCGTTTTACATCACCAGGGAATTTGTGAGATGAAGATTCTTGGGTCCCACCCCTGACTATTAATTCTGAAACTCTGGAGGTGTGGCCCACTGATGTATGGTCCATAAAAGTCAAAATCAGAGAACCACTGGTTTGGAGGAGAAATGGAGACAGAACAAATGAAAGTTAGCAAAAGCCTGCAATGGTCGTGAAGGTGGGTGAATGGCATATGTGGAGACAATGTGTAGTTTTCAGTCACTGGATGAAGGCCTTAGGCATTTTATTGAGTAGCTACTGACTTTTGTTTAGAGGCAGTCCTGAGGTTGCCTCAGAATTCTCTCATTCTCGCAGCAGGTCCTTATTGGGCTGGGAGTCATTTAATACGAATGGGGAGAACACAGGCCAAGCCCAGAACCAAAGTTATGACCATCACTGTTTCTATTAGACCAGTGGTCGGCAAACTGTGGCTTGCAAGCCACATGCGGCTCTTTGGCCCCTTAAAGGTGGCTCTTCCACAAAATACCATGTGTGGGTACGCACGTACAGTGCGATTGAAACTTCGTGGCCCATGCGTAGAAGTTGGTTTTCGTCTCTCAAAAGAAATTTCAATCATTGTATTGTTGATATTTGGCTCTGTTGACTAATGAATTTGCCGACCACTGTATTAGACCACCTCTTCCAAGATCCTGGTAGATACACACTGTGAGCCCTTTTAGTAATTAGTGGTGGACAGTGGGAAGCTCTCCAAAGTCACCCCACCTGTGAACAATGAACACTTTTAACAGGAAAACTGACATTTGCATAACCAATAGGTTTACTCTTTCCAGGACCTTCCCTTCAGTTTCAGCGGGCCCAACAGGCAGTCCATGTGGTCCTGAGGGACAGTTTAGGTGTATGGTGGCTCTCAACAGTTCACTTTTAGAAACCAATTTTCTAAGATCTCAAAGTAGGAGGGCATTGGACATGGACATGGTCCAGTGGATGAAGTTAGGTGTGACGGAGTTTCAGTTGCAAGCTAGAGAAAACAACTAGTTGACTTAGGCTAAAAGGGAATTTATTTAATAGACAGAGCACCAAGGAGGCTTGGAACCTGGCAGGAACAAATGTGAATCAACTAGTTACTAGTAGGTTCATGGCCAGACTTACACAGAGCAATGGCTACTCAATACCAGGAGCCCGCACTGGACATAGGATACCAAGTGTTGCCTCTATTGATAGTCAGACACAGCTGCTCTTAACATGTCCTTTCCTACCCAGTTTCTTTGTGTCAATAGTCAAGGGAGGAGTACAGGGTACACCCCAAATTAAAGAGAGGTAGCGGTTGTAGTTTTTTGCTTCCAGAGGTGACAGTGGTCTGTGCCACTTGGGATGGGCCTCTGATGCAGAGAACCAAAAGCAAACAAGAAAACCCTACTGATATAATTGCAAGTCATGTGGAGTTTTCAAGATAAAGGGATCTAAGACATTATCTAGTTCAGATCCCCAAAGTCAAACCTTTGAAAAGCTCTTTATGAAGAGAGTGCAAATATATAAATTATAATAGGGGCCCAGTGCATGAATTCATGCACCTTCAAAGGAACTGGTGGGCTGCCAGGCTGCGGTAGGCACAGGGGCGGGTCCTCGGCACCCCTGCCTGGCCCCTCCCACCGCGGCTCCCTGTCTGCTGGCAGCCCCTGCTCCCCCTGCTGCTGCTCCCACGTGCTGATGGCTCAGAGCTATTGGGGCCGGCACCAGCAGTGGGTGCGAGCGGGGCCAGTGCCATCAGCGCGTGCGAGTGGCAGCTGCTGCCCTGATCGCCCCTCAGGAATAGGGGGAGGTTGAGAAGCCCTCAGGGGCAATTGGGGCTGGCGCCGGCAGCAGGTGCAAGTGCCAGGCGGGACCAAGGCATGCGGGAGCAAAGAATTTTCAGTAACCACCAGAGGCTCGCCCCGATGACAGCAACCGGCGTCCCGCCTTGGTCTGGCGCTCCTGCTCGCTTGCTCCACCATCCCACTGTGGCTGATGCCTCCATGTTCTGTGCTCTGCCGCCTGCTGCCGATGCCCACCATGTTCTGTACGTGCCCCCTGGTGGTCGGTGCACGTCATAGCAACCGATTGTTAGACTGTTCCGCTGTTCGGTCTATTTGCATAGTAGGGTTTTTTATATATAGACTAGAGGCCCGGTGCACGAAATTTGTGCATGGGGGTGGGTCCCCTCAGCCCAGCCTGCACCCTCTCCAATCTTGGACCCCTCAGGGGATGTCCGGCTGCCAGTTTAAGCCTGATCCTAGGATCTGGCCTAAACCGGCAGTCGGACATCCCTCTCACAATCCAGGACCACTGGCTCCTAACTGCTCACCTGCCTGCCTGCCTGATTGCCCCTGTCCCCCCTGCCAGCCTAGTTGCCCCCAACTGCCCCCCCCTCGCCAGCCTGGTCGCCCCTAACTGCCCCCCCACTGGCCTGGTCACCCCTTACTGCCTCCCCCCCCACCGCTGGCCTGGTTGCCCCAACTGTCCCCCTGCTGGCCTGGTTGCCCCTCACTGCCCCCCCCTCCGCCAGCCTGGTCACCCCATGCAGCCTGCTGCTCGGTTGTTTGGTCACCCCTCACTGACCCCCCCTGCTGGCCTGGTCGCCCCATGCAGCCTGTTTGGTTGTCTGTTCAGTTGTGACGGTCACTTAGGCTTTTATATAGATAGATAAAAGGGTGTCTGCCTGCAGCTCCTCCACCCTCACCCCAAACACACTCACAACTTTCAGTCTCTAAGATACCTGCAAAGGATTCAAGGCCTTACAATGACACTGAAAAGTGAGGGAGAGCAAATAATTTTAGAAATAGTTTGAGAATTCTCAAGAAGGCTTGGAAGCTGGGCAAGAACAAAGGCAAGAAAGTAGTTGGCAGGCTTATATTTTACCAATTGTTTGGTTGGTCTAGCTGAGTCAATTCAGGCTTAGAAAAGTGACAAATTTCACTTGAAAGTACTTAAAACTAAATAGAACAACTTCTTTTGTGGTTCCTTGTCTCCATTGTCTCTTCTGGAAAACAAAGCCGTGTGACTCAGACTGTTAAGCTTGTGAAGAGACTTCATCGACAGTGAAGATTCTCTCAGCACCTCATTAAGTGTTTCGGTTCTCAAACATCCCTTATTTTGTATTCTGCCTCTGATCTTTTGTACAATCTCTTTGTTTCCTAGTTTTAAATTTCAGTACTACAAAATTATTTACTTTAAAAGTTATTCCTGGAAAAACGATGATTTAATATTCAGATTCATAATGCTAATCATAAGGGACCTTCAATATTTGTTACATTTACAAATTCCTTTAAAAACCAATTAAATTCATAACAGCTTCATTCCTTTTAGCCCCAAAGTAGAAACAACTCAAATGTCCAGTAACAAATTATAATATATTCAGACAATAATTACTATTCAGCTAAAAAGGGGAATGCACTTCTGATTCTTGCATTAATATGAATTTAATACATCCTATTGAGTGAAAAAGCCAGATGCAAATAAGCACATACTGTATGATAGCATTTATGTAAAGTTCTAGAGCAGGCAGATGCAAATTACAGTGACAGAGATAAGAACAGTGGGTGGAAGGGATTGGGGAGTAAGGAGATGGAAAGGGATTGTCCTTTATAGCAAGGACCATCAGGTGACAGTTATGCAGTTGTAATGCATTTGTTAAAACTCAAGTACGCTTAAAATCTGTGTACTTATTGTTATGTAAAGCACAATCCAATTAAAAAAGTTACATAGACATCCACTAAGTGACAAGAATTTATTACCCGTGTTTGGACTCTTGGGACAGAGAGAATGTTCATTTAAGTCTCAAAAAGAGATTCTCATAAGAAATTAAGATAAGAAACTTAAGTGTAGAATTCTTAAGCCTGCAAAACACCTCCCTCCCCACATAGGCCAACCATTAAAAAAAAAATGTTCTCATAAAAATATTCACTGAAACAGATAACAAAATATTGGTTTTATTGTTTAAAATAAAAAATGGTAGACAAGCGTAAGTAGTTACAGTTCCAAAGTAGAGCAATAGAAAAATGTAAATTATTGCAGTTTTAAAAGAAAAGTGTAACAGCCAAGTATTGTCTAAACTTTTTTGAAACCAAGTTGGTTCTCATCATTGCAGTTGAATTTTCTTTTTCCAAATGTCTTAGCACAATTTTGTGAAATAAATGTCTAACACCACAGAGATTAAGTTCAATGACCATAGTGTAAGCTACTCAGACTTAAAGCAAGGTTAACACACACACCATATTGTCAAAGTAGGAATGGCTTTAAAACAGAAGTTGTTACTGAACATTTCCTAAACGGCCTCTTTTCACGGTAGTCGAATGGAAATAAGCATTCTACATGTTTGAAAGAAATAAGAAACATGTATTTACTAAAATTCCCTTTGCCTTGTGTGTAGGTGAGGGAAGTTCAACTAACACTTTCTGGGGGGTAAGAGGGTGGACAATACTCATTGCCATGATTTTGTTTCACTCCAGTATGGCTAACTGCAGTCATAATCTGGACTCTCATAAACGAAAAAGAATAGAAAAAGTATGTTACAAACTAGATGCTAAAAGAAATCTTAATGCTAGAGACTTGCTGTGACGTGGTTCACAGCAACATGACCAAATTGCTTAATACACTGGACCACTTTATAGCAAGGACAATTAGGAAAGGACAAAGGGAATGAAAATACTGAGACGCAAGACAAAACCTTGTTATTCCACACACAGTATTATATCCCTTGTCCAAGACACCTGTACTTGTGCCAGAGCCCGATTACCTCTGTATTCAGGTAAGTCAGCCCGCTCTCATCCCATCCCCAAAAGACTTAACTTGGCAAGAATAACCTGCTGAGTTCTGTCTCTTACTGCTTTTTGCCACAAATTTTATCAAATAACTATTCCCACCAACCTAACGTGAAAAATGCAATTAAACACTGAAATGAAATCAATTATCTTTGTTTTTCAGCCACATCTGAATATATTTAAGGAAATTTTTAAGAGTACTAAACTTCTTATTAAGTACTTGAAAATACTCAAATATCTTACCTTAGCATAATCCATACCATCTGTCAGTAAACTTACCGGCACAAATCAGAAAAATAACACTACAAAAACTTTACACTATACCCTTTAAAAATTTTCATGTCATGTAACCTAATTTTATGGTCACTAACCTAAACCTCCTATTAAGCTACACAAATTATTTATCCTTTAAAAGTTCCTAATTAACTTTAGAGCACATACATTTTGTATTTTACAATAATGCAAGAAAATTTAAAAAATCAAAATAAAACCCAAAATGGCAAACATACACAAATATATCCAAAAACAGACTTAAATGTAAACTCCAAAGTAAAAGATACATAAACAAAACAAGCAAGCACTTTAAACCATCTTCAGTGGTAAAGAATATAGTAAAATGAATGTCAAGATGCCAACAAAATAGAATATATTGACTGTATCTCTGAAACTACTTTCCAACATGAACTTATTTTAAAAATAATCCTCAAATATATATAAAAATGGGCACTTTGTGGTGAGTTGAGCATATAATTTGAAAAAATAAGAGCATTTCTTTGCTCCAACATTATACATAAGAAACTAAAAAATATTATTCTGCTGACTGCATCATCTATTACTGGGGTCTTAAGTGCGTGACTTTTTTTAAAAAAAATAAGACGAATTAGTATATTATATATACTAAGACCAAAGGATGACAAAAGGCTGAACAGATTTGAAAATTTTAATCAAGAGAACAATCTTGGATAGTCACAATCACTTTGACTTCAGACTGGTTTTTTAAAAACTCAATTAAACTTGTCTAATAATTGCCAGAGGCCCGGTGCACATTTCGTACACTGGGGGTGGCCTGCGCCCTCTCACAGTCAGACATCCCTGAGGGTCTGCCGTGGAGGGGAGAGAGGCTCCCGCCACCGATGCTGCTCACCAGCGAGAGCCCCGGCTGCTGGCTGAGTGGCTCTTCCCCTCCCGGTGGGAATGCACTGACCACCAGGAGGCAGCTTCTGCATTGAGTGTCTGGCCCCTGGTGGTTAGTGCGCGTCAGTGACCACTTGTTCTGCTGTTCACTCGATTTGCATACTAGCCTTTTATTATATAGGATAACATAAAAAAATCAGTCTTAATTCATTCCCCTTAACCATATAAGCTCTGAAATTAATAACAGATAACTTGCCTCTCTTTTGCCATTTTTGAAACTGAAAGTATAGGTAAGATTTTCTCCTAAACTCCCTCAGAAAGTACCACCAACTGTACAGAATAGCCAAGTATGGTAACCAATATTTGTGGTATTTCATAGTCTCTCAAGGTTAGTATCCCTTAGCCTTATTTTAAAATATACAGGAATTTCATATTCAACCAAGAAAACTAACATTAGAATATAAAATAAGTTTATCTAATATTTGGAAAAACTGCTGTGCAAAATAACATTTTTTACTAGAATATTTTTTCCATATAAAGTACTAGTGTGAGTACCAGCACCACAGACGTTTTTAAAGAGCACCTTTCCCTTGAAGACCTTAAGTAGAAATATCTAAGTGGAATAAATCAGAGTCCCTAACTAAGACCTTGGCACATGCATAATCCCATCTAATTGTCCTAACTCATTAGTAAACCTGCACATTTGCCAGAAATTCTTTAAGAAGCAAGCACATACTTTCTTTGGATAGCACTGTTGTGTTCAGGGCTGCACCATATGGCTCCCATTCCGGAAATATGCGACTACCATCAAATGCAACACATCCCAGACTTTCATGGCTGTCCCAAAGTGATCTAAATAGAAACACAAATATGTGCAAGCACACTGGCTGGTAACAACCATAATGAATTCTGCCAAAAGAGAGTCAAGTCTAATTTGAAAATGTGACCAAAACAACTCAGCACTGAGATACCTACTGGCATCATCCGGAAAAGGTTTTATTTAATTTGTAAATTTATGGATTTTGATATTGCACATATTCAATTTAAAGCTTATCAAACTCTAAGGCAACATGTCCCTACTCCTGGATTTTAAATTCATTTCGGATAACTCAAAGAATTGAGAGAAACTGAAAGCATCTTTCAAAACCTCCCTCCAAAAAAGCAGTTATGTCATACTTCAAAGAAAAAAAAACAAAAATGAATGAGATTGTCAAACAATACTCTTGGGCAAATTTAACACAGTCTAGCATCATAAAAAGTTGTTTCTACTAGTTTGAGGTGTTCCTTTGCTTTAGTCAAATAGCGTTTCTGTTCGACTAAAATCTGACCCAAGTCAGGGCAGGCTGCCAAATTTAAGGCAGAAGTCATTTATATCTTTGTATGCATGGCGCTACCAAATTATGGGCTTTCCTGAAGATTCTTTCAAGCAAAGGATCTTACCTTATAAACACATTCTAAACACCAGGTGAAAACGAACTTAGAGCCCATTTTAATTCTACGTTGGCTGAGGCATTTACTATAATAAATTAAAAACTTATCTAGCTGTTTGAGACAAGCCATTAGGTTCAGAGCTCTTTGGAAATGTAGGCAACATATAAAATCCTTTTAAAAATGAACTTCTTAGCCCTGGCCGGGTATCTCAGTGGTTAGAGCATCATCCCAATATGCCAAGGTTGTGGGTTTGATCCCCAAGAATCAACCAATGAATGCATAAATAAGTGGAAAAACAAACTGATGTTTGTTTCTCTGAAATGAAAAAAAAAATGGGCTTCTTTTTTTTGAATTAGAGTTTTGTTTTTCTGGGTCAAGCAATCTTCTCTTTTCCTTTAGATTCCAAAGTTTAGAAAAATGCCCTAGAATGCTTTCTTTGGGCACTAATTTCAGTGATACAGAATTTGGACAGTTCAAGGATTCTTGAACTTTGATCCCAAGTGGCACACAAAATAATTTTAATTTTTTTCAAAGATAGGGCAATAATTTAATAGTACATTCAATATTAAGATAATCTATTTGACTTACAAGTGAGGCTTGACTTACTCTGTCCAAATTCTAATACATCAAAGTCAGTAGAATGAAAATAATAATGAAACAGAAGAGGCTCTAACTTCTATGTGGACTTATTGACATACAAAAGCTAGATTAGCATTTTCTTCCTGAACAAACTCAGAACTGCTTTTGTTAGAAAAAATTATATATTTTATTTTCTTGAATATTTGCTTTAAAAAGGTATTAATTCCTCTTTATAAGAGTTATTGGAAGTCAAACAATTCAACTAGATTTCTACTCTAAAATACATTTATCTTTGGAAAACAAGGTAACAGTTGTAAAAGCAGTGTATTAAGAGAATAAAATGCAGTAAGATCTGAAACATGGGTAAGATATTCACACATGAAAGTGTAAATATAATACACAGAGCCATTCAAATACACATTTATAAAGAGAATGGAAAGGTACCTAAAATAGCATTTTTATATATAAAATTTTCATATTAAAATATTGTTCATAATAAATAAGAGGTGATATTATGAATTTAACTTCCCTCTTAAAATTTTTCTTTAGTAGTTCAGTCTAATCTAAGGTGTTTGTTAACCTTCTATTGTTTTGAGAGGTGAATTACATTAAACTATGTTTCATAAAATCACACTGTAACAGTATATTTAAATAGTCACATGTGGTATAAGTTAGGGAGGGCCACTTAGTAATTATGGGGGAAAAAATTCCCCAAATAAACCGAAATGATTAACCCTAGAAGACTAGAGTGTGACGATCCGCTTTATCTAACAAAGATGTTCAATACTGCCTTTAAGTTCTGCAAACTTAATGACCACATTGCAAGCCTGCCAGACCAGGAAGTGGTAGGGCATAGGAAGTGAGTGTAAGTTTAGTTTCGTTGCTTATGTCAGGTGGGACTTCATTCCCGTTCGCCCCACTTGCAGACATGGTAACTTGGAATAGTTCTTGAGAAGCTGTTCGATGGCGACGTGGCGGACATGGAGTTCTGAGGCCAGAGAATCTTTTTCTTGCACTTGGCGTGTTAACTCTTCAAAAACTTCTGTAAGGATTTAAAAAGAAGTTCCATTTTAGTACACAGAAAGCTAATCCTATGATTTATACTTCAAGTACTTTAACACGCATTGGGTGAATGTTTGCAATCAAAGTGATTTGATACCACCCTGGCCGGGTGGCTCAGTTGATTGGAACATCATTCTGTACACCAAGGGTTGTGGGTTCAAGTCCCAGTCAGGGCACATATCTAGGTGTTCAATCCCTGTTGGGGCGCATATGGGAGGCAATTGATCGATGTTTCTCTCTCTCTTCCCCTCTTCCTTTCTCTCTAAAAATCAACAGACATACCCTTGGGCGAGGATAAAGGAAGGGAAAAAAAGTGAATTGACAGGATGGAAACAGTTTGATCATTCTAGGGTGTTGCATACTTTGCATAGTCAGCTGGAATAGGGTATTCCTCCTCTCCATCAAGTGAAACCTAAGCGTCATAGCAATGACTATATAGATGCGTAACAGGAATGGTAGTCACCATTATCTGAGACACTTTTCTCAATTTGAAAGAGAAACAGGTTCAGTCAGTACCTAACATGACTTAAGGGAAATAAGTGCACATTAATGCCTAGGTCTGGAAACCCCTCTAAGAGGCTTTGGGATCAGACTGCCTGGGATATTTAATCCTTGTTCCTACTCTCAAAAGTCTCAGGCAACTAACTTGTAAGCTATGTTTTCATTTTCCCTTATGTATCAACTCGATGAGAGTAGGACCTTCATAGGGTTACTGTGAGGATTCAATAGGTCATACTTGGAAAGCACTTACCACAGAATAAGTATTTGACAAATGTAAGTTGCTATTACTATTATTATTTTATTATTTTACTAGAGGCCCAATGCAGAAAAATTCATGCCAAGAGTAGGCCTTCCTTCCCCCGGCTGCCGGCACCAGCTTCACGCTGGCATCTGGGCCCCGGGCTGGCTTCCCTCCGGCTCCGGCTTCATCAGGAAGGACGCCCAGAATGATGTCTGGTCTAATTAGCATATTACCCTTTTATTATTATAGATTATTCTGAGAGGATGTGCGGTCAAGAAGTACCACTTAGCTTTGGGGTTATAAAGACAGGAGTTAGAATCTGATACTGAATGAATGCATGATTTCTGTAAGCAACTCAACTGTCTCTGAAATGTAGTTTACTCACCAAAATGGGAATAAATTGCAAAAACAAGAAAAGAGACAATTGGGGACTCTGAACACTAACTATTAAACCATTTGTGTTAGCATCGTATTTCATGATGTTAAAGAATCACTAGCTGCGCTAGCTGGTTTGGCTCAGTGGATAGGTCATCGGCCCGCAGACTGAACGGTCCCAGGCTCAATTCTGGTCCAGGGCATGCACCTCAATTGCAGGCTTGATCCCCTGGGCTGCTGTGGGAGGCAACCAAATGACATGTCTCTCTCACATCGATGTTTCTGTCTTCCCCCATCCCTTCCACTCTCTCTAAAAATCAATAGAAAAATATCCTCGGGTGAGGAGTAACAACAACAACAACAAATATATATATTTGAAAAAAAAAATAATCCATGCTGGGGGTGGGATAAGGGGAATGGGTGAAAGTAGAGAGGAAGGAAAATTTAGCTATGCTTTTTGTAATAGTTGAAGCTGATGAAGATGGGTCAAGGGGTTCACTAGGCTATTCTTAATATTTTTGTGTTTGCAATTGTTCAAAGCCAGGGCTAATACCTTAAAGACCTGTTACGGAGTTCACTTGCATAGTAAAGTATTAGTAAGAAGGTAGAGATTAAAGTTGTAGTCTCCATTTTCACTTCCACTCTAACAGGTTCTAATCCATTTTCAAATTTAATTGCAGATGAAGCTAATGTACCCTGTTGTAGGGGATTTTCTGTATCAAAATTTTCACAGGCAAAAAAACACTGACATTGATTCTTTACCCTGTATTCGCTGTTGGAGCTTTGCATTCAGTTGCTTTACCTCACCAGAAGTCATCGAATTCACTGAAACATGAAAATATATTCATCATTATTACAACAATTTGGGAAATTAAGCTGCCTACATCACTAACACAATATCCTATTTTTTAAAAATTTGTAGTTTAAAAAAAAATAAAAATTTGTACTTATCTGCCAACATAATGTTCAGCAGTATCCTAGGATTCATTCATTAACCCCTGCAGTGAGGAGTTTTTGAATCCTAACCTCAACCCACAGGAAGAAACACCTTTTATATCATTCCCAGTACATCCCCCCTGCAACAAAAGTTTCACTGAAAAGCACTTAGGTCCACTGGATTCTGATATATCCCATTTTGTTTCAATTTTCACAAAGTGCCAGTCACTAACCATCAAGTCAATTTTGCTAAAACACTACATAGTTCATGATCCCCAGTTAGAAACTTTGGAAACAGTCTGAAAGATGAAGTTATCTATCTAGTTATGTAATCTTAGATATGTAGAGTCAAGAAGTTTTATAAAAATATACTCATGGTCCCTTCTTGCTCTAAAATAATTTGATTTTAAGTCAACTAAAATTATCTCAGCTTCTGTGAGTTTCTGTAGATGCAGGCTGAATGAGTCACTTTTCCCCTTTAAACTAACACATTACCTTTGGCCTTCAGTAAAATGTCATATTTTTGCTTTTGAAATGCCACTCCCAGTCCATTAGTCTTTACAGGGATTAGCAATGTGACAATGTGTGTGAGCCAATTGTTGAGGCTTTATTTCTAAACTATAGGAAGCCTGAACTTTCTAATTCAGTTTGTTGACTCCATTTATTTAATCATTTAAATGGCAAAACAAATCATGGTACTGCAGAGTTCCAATGCATAGGACATACCAAGGAGTATTCCAGAGAGCTGATGGAGAGTTTTAACTCACCTCATTTTTTTATGGGGTGAACTTATTATCATTTAAATACTTTACCAAATCTATGAGTCTACAGCAACATTCCTGAAACATCCCATGTGTAAATATGTAAAAAAACCACCCAATGAAACGCCAACCCCCACCTTTCTCCCACTTTACTTACATTCCTCCCTGCTGTAATGTGGATGCTGGGTCTGGACACCAGCCTCTGGGTTAGAGATGGTCTCTTCTTTCTTCTGTGCCTGGCTGTGACCAGAAGGCCACAATACACTATTGTGGCACAAAGTGGCACCTGACCCTTGTAACACAGCAAGCCCAAAGTCTGGGTTTTCCCTCTGCTGCAGTATTCTTTGTGTACAGTCTGAGAGGCCACCCGTACTTCCATCTAGCCATTTTGCAGAATACTTTGGTACTTGGGAGTCAAACTGGGGGAGTAGCTTTTTATCTGGCTTATGCCTGAAATTAAACAAGTGATGCTGGGGAGGTTTAGAACATTCCGAATCCGAATCCACATCCTTATTTTGTGCGTACTGTACAATCCAGTTTATCTTCTTACTCAAAATGGCTTTAACGTCTTCATAATAAGTATTTTTTGAAAGCTTAGATCGAGGACAATCCTGGTTTGCAATCAAATGGTATTTTTCAAAGCAGTCTTTATGGCCCCTTAATGATGTGGTGTGCAAGAGATTAGATTTTGGTATTCCTATAAAAAAAACAAGATGAGAAAATTTCATTTTCTAAATTGCATTACAAATTTTAGTAAAATACTGAGTCACTGATAGTTTATAAATGAGGAAAAATTCCAGAGACGATTGGTATTAATAACATGAAATATGGTCTAATAATTCTGCTTCAATTTAACTATATATTTAGTAATGTTAAATTCCTATGAATAGCAAAGCCTTTTTAAAAACTTGAAAGATTCAATTTTAACGTTAGTCTAGAGCAGTGATCGGCAAACTGCGGCTCTCGAGCCACATGCGACTCGCGAGCTGCGGTTTGCTGCTCTGTTGACCAATGAGTTTGCCAACTACTGGTCTAGAGGTATGTTATTGTATACAATATAAAAAAAAATAATAAGGAACCAGCAATTTACATTTACACTCTTGGCCTTTACATTACAGGTAGCTCTATTCTGCTACTTGATTCTAATCCTTACAACTCAGGATACACAGCGGGTAGATAGAGAGAACTTGAAACCGCCTACTTTTCTATCTTCAGAAAATTTCTTAAAGAGCTTCCTCAAGCTCTATAAACTCTGTTAGGTGTTGTTGCCAAAAGATGACTGGCCAGTCCCCTGCCCAAACAGTAAATGGTCTCATTCTCATTCCATTGCCACAACTCTAATCCATGTAGCAATGATTTAGTTGGATCTAAACAGTAAATGACAAAAGTCTCCTTCAAGTCAATATAAGAAGAAATTCTTTAGCATATAAAAAGGGTTCTAGGTTCTAAATTAGGCTACACAAAGTAATTTTGCTGTTAAATTTTAAAAATTTATCTAGAAACTTCAGAAATAGTATTAAAAATTATATAAAACAATAAATTTCCCAATGTACCCCAGAGCTTTAACAACAGGTCAATGTAACAGGTGTGTACTAAAAAAAAAAGAAAAAAAAGAAAAAGAAAATAAAAAATAATATGGGCTTTTAAAAGTTAAGGCTTTTTTTTTTATTCCAGATTATTTCTTAGTAAATCATGTAATATAACTTTCTTTCTCCATAAATAATTTTTTTTCTCCATAAATAATTTTTCTTTTAACTTTTGCTTAAATCCCTAAGTGAATGCTAGGAACCCAGCTAACTACATAATAATGTGCACATAAGTAATCTGTTGAGATGAACAGCAAATCAGAGAACCAACTTATTCAATTTACTGTGAAAATATATACTAGTATATGTGACTAATAGTTCAGATTCTTTCAGAAATTCAGGAGAAAAAGCCCCTAAAAAAGACATGGGAAAAAAAGTGTCATGGCAAGAGTTCTGATACAGTGTCCACTTCCACTTAGATGTCCTGTGATCTTCTCAAACTCACCCTGCTTAATAAACTCTTCCTTCCTTCTCACTGCCCAATCCCCAAACCCGGATCCTCTTCCTGAGCCTGGTATCACCAGCCACTGAAGGAAGAAACCTGGCATCCTCCTTGGCAGCTCCTCACCTCTTCCCCTACCTTCTGAGATGGTGTGCTGCCCATCTTAATAGACTTTGCCCCATAAAATCCAGCAATACAACAATTCAAATCCTGCTTCACTCCATTACCACTCCCAGTACACTGTCTGGATCATCTCCTGTCTAGTTCTCATTGCCTCTAAGAAACCCTTTCTGACCAATACATCAGTTTAATACTAGATTCTCCAATTGCCTCTTCACCTGCCTTTAGTTCCTGTAATACGTTCTGTGAGAAAGGGTCACTATCTATTTTACATGCATCCTCAATATCACAGTGCCTGGCACACAGTGAGTACTCCAGAAAAAGTAGTTAAATGAATAAAGGAAAATTAAAATCATATAAAAAAACAAACAACCTAAAACTTATTGCCCATTATCATTCAAGGTCTACTGCAATGATATTTTTTGCCCATCCTAGCCAGGGAACCAGGAGGGCAGTGCTGCCAGGCTGCTCAGAGGTTAACAGAGACATCTTCCAGTGAACTTGCTCCTACGTTTAGTCTAATGGGCCATTAGTCTGAAGAACCGATGAGTTGCACTGATACAGAGATGCCATTCCTGTGGCATCATTCAACCTGCCAAGCAAAATCAGGAACTTCTACTCAATTACGTACTTCCAACAGAAATTTATATATACCGAGTATTTTAAAAGGTTGCTTTATGTAAACTGCAGCTTGTTCATCCAGATCTGTACCTCTTCTTTTAACTCACTAAAAATTTAAAACTTGACTGAGTTTTGAAGTTCATTTTGAAAATATCTGCTATATAAACATAGTTTAAAACATCCCATGCAGTAGCAAAGGACACAAAAAGTTAAAAAAATATAATGCATTGACTACTTCAGATACTTGAACAAATTACTTTTTAATCTAGAAAATGGAAGTAGCCCACTTAATTTGTATCCAATATACATGCCATTTTATAAACTCTTGAAGTGATTTTGTGTTTTTTTCCACCTCATCAGTTTGAATTAATATAAGAGAAAAAACAATTGCTTTTTTCAGAGATTCTAGAAGTTCCTAACTGACTCTACAATTTCAATTGCATTTACAAATATAAACAGCTCTGAGCACTAGTTTCCTCAGCAGCTTTTGATAGGGAACGAATCTAAACACAATGGACTGAGTTGATTGATACTTTTGAGGAGCTGAGTTATAAGGAACTTCTAAACCAGTTCAACAAAAACGGCACTACAACTTGCTTACTAATAAAAATTTTGAAGGCCAATGTAATAGACATCCTAACTATTATAACTTCTTTAAAAAACACTTCAATGATGTCCATGTGACTTTGTTTTTCTCATAAGGTCATTATTTTTAGAGAACCAAGACCTTAATTAGCAATCATAATTGCTAATTTTTAAAAAGTACTAGTTTTAGATAGAGGCTTTTAGAAATTTACATAGGCAGTGTATTTCCATATGAACAGTGGCATTTTAGAAAAGTTAATCTGTCTCTATTCAATAGTCCTCCCTCCCTCCCTCCCACCTTCCCTCCCTCCCTCCCTCCCTCCCTCCCTCCCTTCCTTCCTTCCTTCATTCCTTCCTTCCGATTTTGTTATTCTACTCTCACATCCTTTGAGAACCCTCCCACTAACCCATCTGGCATGCTATCACCATTTCTATTCTTTAAGTTCCCCTTGAAGATGAATTCACTTTAAGAAAACTTGGTTAAACCCACAGAAGAGCAAAAGCCACTCAAATGTTTTCCTACTACTGTTATCCTTTTAAAAGGACATTTCCATGCTTATATTTAATCTATCATAGTGACATAATAAGATAATACTCCAAATGGCACTACAAAATAGCCCCCAGAACACTTACGTTCTATCACACGTCCCATTATCCTCGTCTTTTCCACCTAGCATCTTGGAGACCCTTACTTATGATTTGGTTGCAATGAGCAAAGCTAAGCAATCTTTTCTTTTTTAAAAAAATATTTTTATTTTTATTATTTCAGAGAGGAAGGTAGAGGGAGAGATGTAGAAACATCAATGATGAGAGAGAATCATTGATCGGCTGCCTCCTGCATGCCCCCTACTGGGGATCAAGCCCACAACCCAGGCATGTGTCCTTGACCAGAATCGAACCCAGGACTCTTCAGTCCGCAGGCCGACGCTCCATCCACTGAGCCAAACCAGCCGGGGCTAAGCATGCAATCCTTCCTTGATGGTTCCCCAGCTGATCTGTTACACAGCACCGTCTCCCAGCTGACCACACTCATACTCCATGGCTCTGCAGTTCACACTCTTGAATGGTATCATCTGACTCTCAGACTTCACTTTGAACTTGATCACTACATTCATTTCCCAGTCAAAGGCATGGCTTAACGTAATGTGGTATTCCACAGGTAGACCAAATAGAATACAACCAGCAGTTGGAGGTAAAGCTGTAATACATGGTAGCAAGCACTTCAACTGCAACTTCAGACTTAAAACAGAATTAGAAAATTGGCAGTATTGGTTTTCCAAATGGTGGTTTTTGTGTTCTTCCTTAATATTTAAATGAGACAAGAAAATTTAGTTACGATTTAAGTTCTAGGTTGTTAACATGCTGTGAAGAAATTTTAGACATATTGCCTTCAAACATGACCAACAATTTGTGTGGTGCTGCTTCAAAATCTTTTTTTTTATGAAGGCTCACATTCTGCCCAGCTTAAAGAATTTTCCAAAAGTAAGGTGTTTTTCTTTTTACGATGACCCTATTTTGGTTGCTGAGAGAACAAGCACCTGCGTGCTGATGTGCTACCCATATCAAGAATCCAGAGCTTCTTTAAGTAAGTGCTAATTGCAAAAATGGGGAGATAGCCCTAGCTGGTTTGGCTCAGTGGATAGAGCGTCGGCCTGCGGACTGAAGGGTCCCGGGTTTGGTTCCTGGTCAAGGGCACATGCTCAGGTTGCAGGCTCGGTCCCCAGTGTGGGGTGTGTGCGAGGCAGCCGATCCATGATTCTCTCTCATCAGTGATGTTTCTCTCCCACTCCCTTCCTCTTAAATCAATTAAAAAGTATATTAAAAATTTTTAAAAATGTGGAGGTAAGTGCATTTTGTTGTACTGAGATGTTACGTATTTGTTTTTGGGATAAGATTCCCATCCTATATAATAAAACCCTAATATGCAAATTGACCTAATAGCAGAATGACTGGTCGCTATGACGCACACTGACCACCACGGGGCAGACGCTCAAAGCAAGAGGGAAGCAACTGGTGGCAGTGATGAGGGTGGTGGGGGCACCCTGCCAGGCCGCCAGCCAAGGCAGGTGCCAGCGGGCCCCCCGGCCTCCCAATCACTCTGCCTGCTGGTCGTCCTACAGATGGCCCTGATCGCTGGCCAGGCCTAGGGACCCTACCATATATATTGGGAATAGTCTCTTAGATTTAAAAATTAAAACCTGGCAAGGCTACTCTAACACTGAAAAAACTGGATGATGCAGCGATGACATGCATGGACTCTGGCTTGCACATTTTGTGGTCAGCCCTGATTCTGACACTTATAACTGTGTGACAAAGCCAATTACTTAACTTCTCTCTGCTTCAGTTTTTCCACCCATAAGATGGGGAAAATGGTACTACTGTCTCAGAAGGATCATGTTATGTACTACTTTTCATAATCAGGGCAGAAAAATGTAGCTGCCCATACAACAGCAAGATGCCTTTCACCTGTATGAAAAGTATGGTCACTGGTGCATGCAGCGTCCCAGATTGTGAGAGGGATGTCCGACTGCCAGTTTAGGCCTGACATCACCCGAGGGGTCCCGGATTGTGAGAGGGTGTAGGCCGGGCTGAGGGCACCCCCCAACCGTGCATGAATTTTGTGCATCAGGCCTCTAGTTTCTGATAAAAGGAATAGAGAGCCCCGCTGGTGTGCTCAGTGGTTGAGTGTTGACCCATGAACTAGGTCACGGTTTGATTCCAGGTCAGGGCACATGCCCGGGTTGTGGGCTTGATAATAGGGGTGAGCAGGAGGCAGCACATCAATGATTCTCTCTCATTATTGATGTTTCTATCTCTCTCTCCCTCGCCTGTTCTCTCTCTGAAATGAATTAAAAAAAACATTAAAAAAAGGAATAGAGGAAAAGCTGTGTAAGTAGAGGTGGCACACCCACACAGCCTGAAGTCTGGATCCATATTGAAGTTTTGTTTAGACTATGAGTGTTTTAAAAGAAAAAAAATAGATCCACATCCAATTTTCAGTTTCTTGGTTTCTCTTAAAAACAAACAAACAAAAACCAAAAAACCAAGGAAGATCTGGCAGCAATTGGTTAGTAATGAGCAGTAGCTACTGGCTGAAATAGGGCAAGTGCTCTTCAATTCAAAACAGTTATCATGTCCCTCAGATGAGTCTGCAGGTACCTGTGACCTAGCACAGTGGTCGGCAAACCGTGGCTCGTGAGCCGCGGTTTGCAGCTCTGTTGACTAATGAGTTTGCCGACCACTGGACTAGACTAAATGTTACTGTGTAGTTGGAAGCTGTGAGGATTAGGCAATTGTGGCATATAGTGTGCAAAGAGGTAAAGGGTAGTATATGACAGTGGTCGGCAAACTCATTAGTCAACAGAGCGGCAAACCGCGGCTCGCGAGCCGCAATTTGCCGACCACTAACCTAGCAAGCTCTGCAGCCATGTTGGTTGGTGATACATGTACTATTCTAAGGCTGTGCAGTGACATGGGTCTGGGTGGCTTCCGTGTAATACTGCTAGTTCCAATGATGCTTTGACACCCAATTCACTCAGGCAATTCTGCATTTGATGAGCAAGCAGCAGCAACCAAGTCATGATTCAAGAAGCATTATTCATTATATCTATTTCCAATCCCAGCCACGCAGTGGGAAGATGCTCAGATTGTCTATCCTGCCATGGGACTAAAGGTAGATTAGACCAAAGGTGAGAAGGCAAGGATGAATAGTCAGAGCACTGACTTCCTTTCTAAACCCACAACAGGTTGCCTTATGTGCCATAGTGGATACTGTGATAAAGAGTGCCTCACTTCTCCCCTCCCCCCGAGGCCTTTAGCTAACTCAGGAGTCACTGAAGAGTCAGCTATGTACAAGTGTCCAACATACTGTTTAAAAGTAATAGGTAATGGCTTATTTTTGCATTGCTAACAGATGGAATTACTGGCAACTATAGCAAGCCAATATACAGATGGGCTTAGCAACTTGTTTTTCCATATTTTGAGAATCACTGCCCTAAAGAAAGATATACCAACAGGTGGTCTTTAGACAGCAGATTTCAGCTTAGAGATGTTTAATTACTTTTTAAAGATTTAGTGTGTGCTAAGAGAAGGATTAAGCAGTTTAATTCAGTAAGTGCAAATTTCAGTGAGGCAGGAATGCAGAGATATAATCCTACATAATAAAAGCCTAATATGGAAATTGTCCCCTCGGGTAGTCGTTTGACCAGGAGTTCCACCGGGAATATGACTGCTCACTATGACATGCGCTGACCACCAGGGGGCGGCGTGGAACATGGCGGGTGTCGGCAACACACTGTGACCTCTCACTGGCTACCTGGGGGCCGGGGTGATGGGGATGGAGGTGCAGTGAGAATGCAGGGTGTCTGCCGAGCTTGCTCTTACCCCCCCTGCTACCCTCCCCCAGGATGCCAGGGCTCGCGTGCTGGGGAACCCCCGTGCTCAGGTGCCAGGTGCCCGTAAGGAGCCTGCCCCGCACTTGCCACGGCATCTTCTGGGTGAGCTGGGCTGCAGCCGCCGGGACCGCAGGAGCCGGTTGGGCTCCCTGTGGGTTCGCGCAGGAGCCGATCTGTGAGGCCGGCCGGGAGAGAGTGCGCTGCCTGCCCGGCTTCCGTGTGGCACCGCTGGGCGGCCCAGAGGCCCACGCTGCTCCCGGCCATGCTAGCTGCATCTCTGCGTGGGGACTCGGGCACTGTGACTCAGGTGGAAGGGGGCGCATGGGGGCCCGGGGGCTGCCCAGGGCCCAGAGGTCAGCTGAGACCTGCCTTTCCATGCCAGATGCTTGCGCTTCGATTGATGGCCTAGGGACTGCACCTGTGCATGATTTTCGTGCACCAGGCCTCTAGCGTTAAAAGATAAACTTAACCTCAAATAACCAAGGAAGCCAGGGTAGGTCTGAGTTCTTGTGCTGATAGGAGATGCAAAAATTGCAAATGACTTGTCAAAAAGAAAAACGTCTCTCAGTGAATTTTACTTTTTCATTAGAACAGTTGGGAAGCTGGGGAAACACACCTACATAACAACTGTTTATTATAATAGGGTATGAAAATAACAACCCATACTCAATTCTACCCCCTAATGTAGCTACCCGTTTTTTAACCAGCAGTGTCCGACAGAACTTTCTGTGATAATGGACGTGTTCTATATCTGTGCTATCCAATACGCTGAAATGCAGCCAGTATGACCGAGGAACTAAACTTTTAATTTACTTAAGTTTGAATAATCACATTATGGCTAGGCTCCCAAATTGGATAGAACAGTTTGTCCACAGGTAATTTATTATGCAAAAGGGTAATTGTAATGAGAACATGATGGAAGCTATCCACGTTCTTCCATGTTCTTACTGAAAGTCTAGTATGAAATTCTTAGTGCATAGCAGCATAGAATATATAGAGCTAAATCTGTTCTTCTAATACTTAAAAGATATCAAATTAGACCACTACTTCAACTGACACAAGTAATCCTCTACTTGTTCAAATTTCCCCCCTAATTAGCTCTAATTGAATGTACTGACATTTATTCTAAAATTTTGTGTATGAAGATGTCATAACAGGCTCCTAAAAAGCTACTGAAATGAACTATAATACGACTGAGTTGTCAGTTTTAAATATCCACTTATATGTGGCATATGGAGACACTAATTTGCAGGAAAAAAACTTTCCTAAAGATAAAAAAGGTTAAAAGACACTGAAAATAAAATGCCTTCATAGTAACACCAGATGAATGGGGGAACAAAGTAAATTCAGGTTAGAAAGCAAGAAATGTGATAGTCACATGAACTCTTTGTCTTTCATCTCCTGGAATGCTGTCTGCCCAAAGTTGTGCATGATTTACTTTCTTACAAATAAAAAAAAACAAAATGAAAAACTGTCCTGCAGCTATTTAAAAACCTGTTTTGCATCTCAACTTCTTTGCATATATCTGAATCATTGTTCTTGAAATTCTAGTTGACTATACCTTAAATAAATGCTTTATAGCAGCATCTAATAGAGATATATTATCTAGTGAATTTGAAGGCATTTATAATTCAATCACTGCTATAGGTAATGATAAAAATTAAGGCTGATGGGAAACAATCACTACAACCCAACAAACATTGGCTAAGAAAAACTAAAGCTAAAAAAGCAATAATAATTGATGAATCATACTGCAAAATGCTAAAATATAAATATTTTGACCATGTGTTATAATTGCATCATAGCAATTTAGAGTAAAAAGAACTTTGATCTAAACAAAGAAGTTAAAAAACTGGCACACTAAAATTTTTCATTATAAAACAAATAAGGTGTTTTTTTTGAATGCTGATTACATGGTGTTAGTTCAGTAGTAATGGAAGACCTAACAAATGACAGGACTGCAACTCAGGACACACCTTTGACTCAAAAGTTTTCCTCTGGGAATTTAAGCTACAATGAAATGGAAAAGAGATGTACATATAAGAATATTTTAGTGCAAGTAAACTGGGAGCAAGCTAAACATTCATCAAAGGAACTCTGGTTAATTAAATTATGGTACAATGGGATGCAATTTTAAAAAAATCAATATGACAGAATTTTATCTACAAACATCAAAAAGGTGTTCCTAACCTTAATGAAAAGGCTGGTTATGAAATAATATCTGTAACCGAATTTCTTAAACCCGACTTATCAAACATGGGAGTGTGTATGCACATATACACACACTCTACTGCAGAAAATAGTTTAGGAGAACCAAAAATATTAAAAGATTATTGGTGGCAAAAAAAAAAGGAAGATGGCTGCCAACCGGAAGACAGACTGCAAGATTACTGTGTGAGTGAGAAAACAAAGGGAGAGTGTGTGGTGGCACGGGGAGTGTTTGTTGGTGAGTTGAGGGACAGCTATACTCCAGGAGACTGTGGGGGACTGCTGGACTGGGCTCCTCTGCCCAGGCAGCCCCCACTGCTGCTGGGTTCCCTCCCAGAGTGACCAGATCGGACGCGGAGACCGCACCATATTGAAGGGGAAAGTGGATTTTGTCGGGAACCTGAAAAGCCTGGGAAATCTACAACTACGGCACCCACCGAACACTTGCAAACCTGAGAACACTGGTCCCCAACTGGCGCAAACACACGGATTCAGAGGAACTCTACATTCCACCACGGAAAGGTCAGATTTCGCCTGAGATAAGGTGAGGTCTGTGGTCCCGGCAGGAGAGAGAAACGCGCACGTGGGATCTGGAGGACCGGGGGAAGTCTGCACCTAAAAAAATCCGTGGCTCTTGGGGCTGGCGTGATCCGTGAATGTGGAAGGGGGTCCTCAGAGCTGCTAACAGAAGGGAACTCTAAAAAGCAACTCATTTTGATCTGACGTGCAGGGACAGCCTAAGAATTTTAAAAGTGTGCGGGCTGCTTAGACACAAGGGGTAAAAAAGACTGCACAGACTTGCGCGCAGCCCCGGAGTTCGCACACTTATGCTGGCTCTTTTTGTTTGTTTGTTTTTTTCTTTTTCCTTTAAATCCTTGCTTCTAATTACTAAGCCCAATACATAGGATCACCCAAATGGGGACACCCTAAGAGACTGCAGGGGAAAGTTGTTTTCCTTGAACCTGGGGATCAGAGTGGGGAATAACCATCAGAGAACCAGCTCTGGGGCAACTCACTCCCACAAACCAGTACTGAATGCCACAGGGAAAGCAGGATCTAAGCACTGGCTAGAGAGGACCTCTATTATTATTTTTTTTTAATATATATATTTTATTGATTATTGATTATATATTTGCTTGATTATTGATTATATTGATTTTTTTTGCTTGTTTGTGAGATTGTTTTGCTTATTCTTTTTTTGTTTGTTTTTTGCTTCTGTTTTCCCTCGCCTCGCTTGATATTAGTTGTTGTTTGTAGTTTGTATTCATCTCCAGGTACTTGTTGCTGGCATTTGTTGGGATTAGTGGCTGTTCTATTGGAGTTTTCTCCCCATATATATAGTGTGTTCCTCTCTTCTTTCTTATTCTCTTTCTTTTCTCTCTTACTTTTTTTTTCCTTTCCCCAATTTCATTTTTGCACTCCTTTCTTTCTTTTTCCTCTTCTTCTTTCTCTCCTATCCTCTAATTTGCCCTCCTCTGGTGGTCACCTTTATTTGGGGTTATTTATATCGTGAATACATTGCTGTTCAGTGCCATGTGCATTGTACCTGGTTGTGTTGTATTTTGTGCCTTTAAATCAATGCAGAAGAGAGAGAACTACATAACCAGACACCCAGAGAAGAGAGACCATGGGGAGACAAAGAAACAGCCCACATATGAAAGAAAAGCAGGCAGTCACCAGAAAAGGAAGTAAACGAAATGGAGGCAAGCAACCTGCCACAGAAGGAATTCAGAGAAATAGTCATAAGGTGGCTGAAAACAATGGAAGACAATTTCGACAATATGAGTAAGAACCAACAGGAAATGAAGAAGAACCAAGAAGAAATGAAAAATGACATCGCTGCTGTAAAGAACTCAATAGAAAGCATCAACAGTAGACTAGAAGAAGCAGAGGACCGCATCAGTGAGCTAGAAGACAAGGTAGGAAAAAATACCCAAGTAGAGCAGCTTCTAGGAAAAAAAAAGCAGGAGGAGAGCCTAAGGGAACTTTGGGACAACAAGAAACAAAACAACATCCGCATAATAGGGGTTCCAGAAGGAGAGGAAACTGAGCAAGAAATAGAAAACCTGTTTGAAGAAATAATGACAGAAAACTTCCCTGATATAGGGAAGAAAAAACCCACACAAATCTAAGAAGCTTACAGAGTCCCAAGCAAAATGAACCCCAAAAGACTGACGCCAAGGCACATTATAATTAAATTGGCAAACACCAACAACAAAGTAAGAATCTTAAAAGCGGCTAGAGAGAGACAGAAAGTTACCTACAAAGGAACCCCCATCAGACTGGCGACTGATTTCTCAACAGAAACTCATCAGGCCAGAAGGGAATGGAATGAAATATTCAAAGTGATGCAAAGGAAGGGTCTCAATCCAAGAATACTGTACCCAGCAAGGCTATCAATCAAAATTGAAGGTGAAATCAGGAGCTTCATAGACAAAAAAGGACTAAGGGAATTTATTACCACCATACCAGCAATGAAAGAAATGCTAAAGGGTCTGTTGTAAAAAAAAAGAAATAGGAAGCGAAGAAGGAACACAGGGGTAAACAATAAAAATGGTGACAAATAAGTACCTATCAATAATAACTTTAAATGTAAACTGATTAAATGCCCCAATCAAAAGACATAGGGTAACGGATTGGATAGGAAAACAAGACCCATATATCTGCTGTCTACAAGAAACCCACCTCAGAAAAAAAAAAAAAGATGCACACAGAGTGGAAAAAGGTTTTCCAGGCGAATGGAAATGAAAAAAAAAGCTGGGGTAGCAATACTTATATCTGACAAATTAGATCTCAAAGTGAAGGACATAATAAGAGATAAGGAAGGCCACTTCATAATACTAAAGGGAGCAATCCAACAAGAAGAAATAACTCTGGTAAACAAATACACACCCAATACAGGAACACTCAAATACATAAAAAACTCCTGGAGGATATCAAGGGAGAGATTGACAGCAATACAATCATGGTAGGAAACTTTAATATCCCACTATCACCATTGGACAAATCCTCTAAACAAAAAATCAGCAAAGAAACATCAATCCTAAATGACTCACTAGACCAGATGGAATTAATTGACATCCTCAGAACATTTCACCCCAAAGCCACAGAATATACATTCTTCTCAAGTACACATGGGTCATTTTCAAAGATAGACCATATGTTGGGTCATAGGCAAAGTCTCTTCAAATTCAAGAAGATACAAATCATATCAAGCATCTTCTCAGATCACAGTGGCATAAAACTGGAAATCAACTACAATAAAAACAATCCAAAAATATCAAACACATGGAGACTAAATAGCATGCTATTAAACAATGACTGGGTTACCAGAGAGATCAAAGAAGAAATAAAAAACATCATGGCAACAAACGACAATGAAAACACAACAATCCAAAATCTATGGGACACAGCGAAAGCAGTCTTGAGAGGGAAGTTCATAGCTCTACAAGCCTACTTCAAAATAGAAGAAACAATGGTAATAAATTACCTAACCCTACAACTCAAAGAGTTAGAAAGAGAGGCACAAGAAAAGCCCAGTGTAAGCATAAGGAAGGAAATAATAAAGATAAGAGCAGAGATAAACGACATAGAGACCAAAGAAACAATACAAAAGATCAACAAAACCAAGAGCTGGTTCTTTGAAAGGATAAACAAGATTGATGAACCTCTAGCCAGGCTCACCAAGAAGCAAAGAGAGAGGACCCAAATAAACAAAATCAGAAATGAAAGAGGTGAAATAACAACAGATCCCGCCGAAATACAAAGGATTGTTAAAAAATAGTATGAACAACTCTATTCCAACAAATGGACAACCTGGAGGAAATGGAAATATTCCTAGAAAAATATAACCTTCCAAAACTCAATCAGAAAGATTCTAAACATCTCAATAGGCCAATAACTAAGGATGAAATGGAAGCAGTCATCAAAACGCTTCCAGCAAACAAAAGCCTGGGGCCAGATGGCTTCACAGGGAGTTTTACCAAATATTTAAGGAAGAACTAAAACCTATCCTCCTCAGACTATTCCAGAAAATTCAAGAGGAAGGAACACTTCCAAGCTCATTCTATGAAGCCAGCATCACCCTAATACCAAAACCAGATAGACAACACAATGAAAGAGAATTACACGCCAATATCCCTCATGAACATAGATGCCAAAATCCTCAACAAAATTCTAGCAAATCGGATCCAGCAGTACATCAGAAAGATCATACACCATGACCAAGTAGGATTTATCCCAGGGATGCAAGGATGGTACAATATCTGCAAATCAATAAACGTGATACATCACATAAACAAATTGAGAGATAAAAATCACAGTCATATCAATTGATGCAGAAAAAGCATTTGTCAAAATCCAACACCCTTTCTTGATAAAAACTCTCAACAAGGTGGGAATAGAAGGATCATACCTCAACATAATAAAAGCCATATATCAGGGGTCCTCAAACATTTTAAACAGGGGGCCAGTTCACTGTCCCTCAGACCGTTGGAGGGCCGGAATATAGTTTAAAAAAAAAAAAACTATGAACAAATTCCTATGTGCACTGCGGGCCCGGGACGAATCGGCTGCTAAGCAAGACAGGCAGCGGCACTCGGCGGGCTGGATAAATATCCTCGGTGGGCCACATGTGGCCCGTGGGCTGTAGTTTGAGGACGCCTGCCATATATGATAAACCCACAGCTAACACCATACTCAATAGGCAAAACTAAAACGATTTCCCGTAAGAACAGGAACAAGACAGGGATGCCTACTCTCACCACACCTTTTCAACGTAGTACTAGAAGTATTAGCCATTGCAATTAGACAAGAAGAAGAAATAAAAGACATCCAAATTGGAAAAGAAGAAGTAAAGCTGTCCTTATTTGCAGATGACATGATATTGTACATAAAAAACCTGAAAGACTCCATCAAAAAACTAACAGACTTAATAAATGAATTCGGCAATGTAGCAAGATACAAAATTTTTTTTTTTCTTTTTTTTTTTTCAAATTTTTATTAAGGTATTATATGTGTACATATCTTACCATTGCCCCCCACCCCCACCCCACTCCCATACATGCCCTCACCCCCCAATGTTTTGCATCCGTTGGTTACTCTTATATACATGCATATAAGTCCTTCAGTTGATCTCTTATTTCCCCCACCTCTCCCTAACCTTACCACTGTAATTTGACAGTCTGTTTGATGCTTTACTGCCTCTGTAACTATCTTTTTGTTCATCAGTTTATAATGTTTTTCATTATCCCCAAATGAGTGGGATCATGTGGTATTTTTCTTTCATTGACTGGCTTATTTCACTTAGCATAATGTTCTCTAATTCCATCCAAGTGCCTACAAATGGTAGTAATTCCTTCTTTTTTACGGCAGCATAGTATTCCATTGTGTAGATGTACCATAGTTTTCTGATCCAGTCATCTGCTGATGGGCACCTAGGCTGTTTCCAAATCTTAGCTATTGTAAATTGTGCTGCTATGAACATAGGGGTGCATATATCCTTTCTGATTGGTGTTTCTGGTTTCTTAGGATATATTCCTAGGAGTGGGATTACTGGGTCAAATGGGAGTTCCATTTTCAGTTTTTTGAGGAAACTCCATACTGTTCTCCACAGTGGCTGCACCAGTCTGCATTCCCACCAGCAGTGCACGAGGGTTCCTTTTTCTCCGCATCCTCGCCAACACTTGTCGTTTGTTGATTTGTTGATGATAGCCATTCTGACAGGTGTGAGATGGTATCGCATTGTTGTTTTGATTTGCATCTCTCGGATAATTAGTGACTTTGAGCATGTTTTCATGTGTCTCTTGGCCTTCCTTCTGTCTTCTTTCGAAAAGCTTCTATTTAGGTCCGTTGCCCATTTTTTTATTGGATCATTTATCTTCCTTTTATTAAGTTGTATAAGCTGCCTGTAGATGTTGGAAATTAAACCTTTATCAGTGATACCATTTGCAAATATGTTCTCCCATACAGTGGGGTTTCTTGTTGTTTTGTTGATGGTTTCTTTTGCTGTGCAAAAGCTTTTTATTTTGATGTAGTCCCATTTGTTTATTTTCTGTTTGGCTTCCATTGCCCTAGGGGCAGTATCACTGAAAAAGTTCTTTTGGCAAATGTCTGAGATTTTGCTGCCTGTGCATTCCTCTAGTATTTTTATGGTTTCCCGTCTTATATTTAAGTCCTGTACCCATTTTGAGTTTATTTTTGTGTATGGTGTAAGTTGGTGATCTAGTTTCATTTTTTTGCATGTATCTGTCCAATTTTCCCAACACCATTTATTAAAGAGACTGTCTTGACTCCATTGTATGCTCATGCCTCCTTTGTCAAATATTAAGTGCGCATATTGGTTTGGGTCGATATCTGGATTCTCTATTCTGTTCCATTGATCTATATGTCTGTTCTTGTGCCAGTACCAGGCTGTTTTGATGACAGTGGCTTTGTAATACAGCTTGAAATCTGGTATTGAGATCCCTCCTACTTTATTCTTCTTTCTCAGGATTGCTGTGGCTATTCGGGGTCTTTTTTTATTCCAGATGAATTTTTGGAGAGTTCTTTCTAGGTCTGTGAAATACGCCGTTGGTATTTTAATGGGGAGTGCATTGAATCTATAGATTGCTTTGGGTAGTATGGACATTTTAATGATGTTGATTCTACCAATCCATGAACATGGTATGTTCTTCCATCTGTTTACATCTTCCTCTATCTCTTTTTTCAGTGTCCTGTAGTTTTCCGCATATAGGTCTTTTACCTCCTTGGTTAGGTTTATTCCTAAGTATCTTAATTTTTTTGGTGCGATGGAAAATGGGATTGCTTTTTTAGTCTCTCTTTCTGTAAGTTCATTGTTGGTGTATAGAAATGCCATAGATTTCTTGGTGTTAATTTTGTATCCTGCTACATTGCCGAATTCATTTATTAAGTCTGTTAGTTTTTTGATGGAGTCTTTCGGGTTTTTTATGTACAATATCATGTCATCTGCAAATAAGGACAGCTTTACTTCTTCTTTTCCAATTTGGATGCCTTTTATTTCTTCTTCTTGTCTAATTGCAGTGGCTAATACTTCCAGTACTATGTCAAACAGGAGTGGTGAGAGTGGGCATCCCTGTCTTGTTCCTGTTCTTAGGGGAAATGGTTTTAGTTTTTGCCCATTGAGTATGATGTTAGCTGTGGGTTTATCATATATAGCTTTTATGATGTTGAGGTATGATCCTTCCATTCCCACCTTGTTGAGAGTTTTTAATCAAGAAAGGGTGTTGGATTTTGTCAAATGCTTTTTCTGCATCAATTGATATGACTATGTGATTTTTATCTCTCAATTTGTTTATGTGATGTATCACATTTATTGATTTGCGGATATTGAACCATCCTTGCATTCCTGGGATAAACCCTACTTGGTCATGGTGTATGATCTTTCTGATGTACTGCTGGATCCTATTTGCTAGAATTTTGTTGAGGATTTTGGCATCTACATTCATGAGGGATATTGGCCTGTAATTCTCTTTCATTGTGTTATCTTTATCTGGTTTTGGTATTAGGGTGATGCTGGCTTCATAGAAGGAGCTTGGAAGTGTTCCTTCCTCTTGAATTTTTTGGAATAGTCTGAGGAGGATAGGTTTTAGTTCTTCCTTGAATGTTTGGTAGAACTCTCCTGTGAAGCCATCTGGCCCCGGGCTTTTGTTTGCCGGAAGCTCTTTGATGACTGCTTCAATTTCTTCCATAGTTACTGGCATGTTGAGCTGTTTAGATTCTTCCTGATTGAGTTTTGGAAGGTTATATTTTTCTAGGAATATGTCCATTTCCTCCAGGTTGTCCAGTTTGTTGGAATAGAGTTGTTCGTAGTATTTTTTAACAATCCTTTGTATTTCGGCGGGATCTGTTGTTATTTCACCTCTTTCATTTCTGATCTTGTTTATTTGGGTCCTCTCCTTTTGCTTCTTGGTGAGCCTGGCTAGAGGTTCATCAATCTTGTTTATCCTTTCAAAGAACCAGCTCTTGGTTTTGTTGATCTTTTGTATTGTTTCTTTGGTCTCTATGTCGTTTATCTGTGCTCTGATCTTTATTATTTCCTTCCTTCTGCTTACACTGGGCTTTTCTTGTTGCTCTTTTTCTAACTCTTTGAGTTGTTGGGTTAGGTAATTTATTACCCCTGTTTCTTGTTTTTTGCAGTAGGCTTGTAGAGCTATGAACTTCCCTCTCAAGACTGCTTTCGCTGTGTCCCATAGATTTTGGATTGTAGTGTTTTCATTGTCATTTGTTGTCATGATGTTTTTTATTTCTTCTTTGATCTCTCTGGTAACCCAGTCATGGTTTAATAGCATGCTGTTTAGTCTCCATGTGTTTGATTTCTTTGGGTTGTTTTTATTGTAGTTGATTTCCAGTTTTATGCCACTGTGGTCTGAGAAGATGCTTGATATGATTTCTATCTTCTTGAATTTGAAGAGACTTTGCCTATGTCCCAACATATGGTCTATCTTTGAAAATGACCCATGTGCGCTTGAGAAGAATGTATATTCTGTGGCTTTGGGGTGAAATGTTCTGAAGATGTCAATTAATTCCATCTGGTCTAGTGAGTCATTTAGGATTGATGTTTCTTTGCTGATGTTTTGTTTAGAGGATTTGTCCAATGGTGATAGTGGGGTATTAAAGTCTCCTACTATGATTGTATTGCTGTCAATGTCTCCCTTGATATCCTCCAGGAGTTTTTTTATGTATTTGGGTGCTCCTGTATTGGGTGCATATATGTTTACCAGAGTTATTTCTTCTTGTTGGATTGCTCCCTTTAGTATTATGAAATGGCCTTCCTTATCTGTTGTTATGTCCTTCAGTTTGAGATCTAATTTGTCAGAAATAAGTATTGCTACCCCAGCTTTTTTTTCAGTTCCATTTGCCTGGAAAACCTTTTTCCATCCCTTCACCCTCAGTCTGTGTGCGTCTTTTTTTCTGAGGTGGGTTTCTTGTAGACAGCAGATATATGGGTCGTGTTTTCTTATCCAATCTGTTACCCTATGTCTTTTGATTGGGGCATTTAATCCATTTACATTTAAAGTTATTATTGATAGGTACTTATTTGTCGCCATTCCTATTCTTTACCCCTGTGTTACTTCTTCGCTTCCTGTTTCTTTCTTTCTTTCTTTCTTTTTTTTTTTTTTTTTTTTACAGTAGACCCTTTAGCATTTCTTGCATTGCTGGTTTGGTGGTAATAAATTCCCTTAGTCCTTTTTTGTCTGTGAAGCTCCTGATTTCACCTTCAATTTTGATTGAGAGCCTTGCTGGGTACAGTATTCTTGGATTCAGCCCCTTCCTTTGCATGACTTTGTATATTTCATTCCATTCCCTTCTGGCCTGATGAGTTTCTGTTGAGAAATCAGTTGCTAGTCTGATGGGGGTTCCTTTGTATGTAACTTTCTGTCTCTCTCTTGCTGCTTTTAAGATTCTTACTTTGTCGTTGGTGTTTGCCAATTTAATTATAATGTGCCTTGGCGTCGGTCTTTTGGGGTTCATTTTGCTTGGGACTCTGTGAGCTTCTTGGATTTGTGTGGGTTTTTTCTTCCCTATATCTGGGAAATTTTCTGTCATTATTTCTTCAAAGAGGTTTTCTATTCCTTGCTCAGCTTCCTTTCCTTCTGGAACCCCTATTATGCGGATGTTGTTTTGTTTCGTGTTGTCCCAAAGTTCCCTTAGACTCTCCTCCTGCCTTTTAATTTTTTTTTCTAGAAGTTGCTTTTCTTGGGTATTTTTTTCCATCTTGTCTTCTAGCTCACTGATGCGGTCCTCTGCTTCTTCTAGTCTACTGTTGATGCTTTCTATTGAGTTCTTTACAGCAGCGATGTCATTTTTCATTTCTTCTTGGTTCTTCTTCATTTCCTCTTGGTTCTTGCTCATATTGTCGAATTTGTCTTCCATTCTTTTCAGCCACCTTATGACCATTTCTCTGAATTCTTTTTCTGGAAGGTTGCTTGCCTCCATTTCGTTTACTTCCTTTTCTGGTGATGCCTGCTTTTCTTTCATATGCGGGCTGCTTCTTTGTCTCCCCATGGGCTCTCTTCTCTGGGTGTCTGGTTATGTAGTTCTCTCTCTCCTGGGTTGATTTAAAGGCACAAAATACAGCACTACCAGGTACAACTCACAAGGCACTGAACAGGAATGTATTCACGATATTAATAACCTCCAATAAAGGTGACCACCAGAGAAAGGCAAATTAGGTGATAGGAGAGAAAGAAGAAGAGGAAAAAAGAAAGAAAGAAAGAAAAAAAGAAAAAAGGAGTGTGAGAATGAAATTGGGAAAAGGGAAAGTAAAGAGAAAAAAAAAAAGTAAGAGACAAGAAATTGACTAAGAGAGAAAGGGGAACAGACTATATATATTGGGGATAAAACTCCAATAGAACAATCACTAATCCCAGCAAATGCCAGCAACAAGTGCCTGGGGATTAGTACAAACTACAACACCAACTAATATGGAGTGAGGCAAGGTTAAGCTGAAGCACAAAACAAACAAAAGAATAAACAAAAGAAGAATAAGCAAAACAATCTCACAAAAAAAGCATAAAAATTGGATATAATCTACATTCAAGCAAACAACAACAAAAGGACAGAGATAAGGACAAGTTTATGGATAACTCAGACAGCGAAGGGAGAGGTGTATGTGGACTTGGAGCAGGGGATTGGAGATTAGATATGTAAGTAGGGTGAAATTTTAACAAGGGGTAAACAGAAAGAATAGGGAAAATCTAAAGCAGTAAAAGGGTAAGACAAACAGGACACTGAAAAGGGGGAGGTTAGGAAGAGAGTGATGGCCTAAAGGTAGAGTTGAGATAGAGTAAAACGATGCTAAAGGAAAGATAAAAAATAGAATGTAGAACCCTAATCCCAAAATAAAATGAAGAGAAAATAAAATGACACTTTAAAAAAAAAAAAAAAAAAGATAAAATAGCAGTAGTAATAATACGGATTGAAAATAAAAATGTAATCATTAAAAAGGCAAAATCAAGTGATGAAAAAAGAAAAAAAAGTTTCTTGATTAAAAGATGCAAAAAATGAAAATTAAAAAAAAAAAAAAATAAAAAAAATAAAAGGTAAAAATAAAATGTGGAGTAGTGAAGGTCATTCACTTCCTCTGTTTTTCTGTTTGGCACGCCTGTTTCTCAGTCCAGACAGTATTGCAGTTCCCTGCGATCCACTGCTCTTCGGTGTTGTAAGCCAGTCCTGATTTTAAGCAGGCGGTGTGTCTTAATTTCTCGTATTCCTTTATTTTTGATTACACAAGAGTCAATTTGTGATTCAGCCCCTGGGTGGCAGTGTTTCTGGATTGACTTCCAGGTCTATCTATGGCCTCTCTAGGGAGTGTTAGAGCCTTCTTTCCCTGTGGCACTCGGGCCTGTGGGAGTGGTCTGCCTCAGAGCTGACTCTCTGATGGTCACTCCCCGCTCCGATCCCCAGGTTCCAGAAAAACAACCTTCCCCTGCAGTCTCCCAGGGTGTCCCCAACTGGGTGATCCTATGTATTGGGCTTAGTAATCAGAAGCAAGGATTTGAAGAGGAAAAAGCCCAAGTGTGCGAACTCCGGGACTGCGAGTAAGCCCAGGCACCCAGGGAGCGCACGGGCTGCGCGTAAGTCTGGACTGCCTGAAATTCTTAGGGTGTCCCTGCACTTCAGATCAAAATGGGTTGCTTTTTAGAGTGCCCTTCTCTTAGCAGCTCTGAGGACCCCTTTCCACAGTCACAGATCACGCCAGCCCCTACAGCCACGGATTTTTCTAGGCACAGACTTCCCTGGTCCTCCAGCTCCCGCAAAACGCGCGTTCCTCTCTCCCGCCGGGACCAGAGACCTCACCTTATCCCAGGCGAAATCTGACCTTTCCGTGGTGGAGTGTAGAGCTTCTCTGAACCCGTGTGCTTGCGCCAGTTGGGGAGCGTTGTTCTGGGGCTCGCAGCTGTTCCTGGGGTGCCGCAGTTGTGGATTCTCAGGCTTCAGATAAGCTCCACTTTCCGGATCAAGATGGCGCAGACTCCGCGTCCCAGCCCGCAGCTCCGGGAGGGGACCCAGCCGCAGTTCTTGCTGCCAGGTCAGGGGAACCCCGTTCAGCAGTCCCCCACCTCCTTCTGGAATTCAGCTGTCTCCCAACCAGCCAACAAACACTCCTTGCGCGACCCTCAGCTGTTCTTTCTTTCTGCTCCGGGACAAGGCTCGGAACACGTCTGTCTATTCCGCCGCCATTATTCTCCTTTCTCAAGATACAAAATTAACGCCAAGAAATCTATGGCATTTCTATATACCAATAGTGAACTTACAGAAAGAGAGACTAAAAAAGCAATCCCATTTACCATCGCACCAAAAGTTAAGATACCTAGGAATAAACTTAACTAAGGAGGTAAAAGACCTATATGCGGAAAACTACAGGACACTGAAAAAAGATAGAGGAAGACGTAAACAGATGGAAGAACACACCGTGTTCATGGATTGGTAGAATCAACATCATTAAAATAGCAACGGCAGACCTAGAAAGAACTCTCCAAAAATGCATCTGGAATAAAAAAAGACCCCGAATAGCCACAGCAATCCTGAGAAAGAAGAACAAAGTAGGTGGGATCTCAATACCAGATTTCAAGCTGTATTACAAAGCCACTGTTCTCAAAACAGCCTGGTACTGGCACAAGAACAGACATATAGACCAATGGAATAGAATAGAGAATCCAGATATCGACCCAAACCACTATGCTCAATTAATATTTGACAAAGGATGCATGAACATACAATGGAGTCAAGACAGTCTCTTCAATAAATGGTGTTGGGAAAATTGGACAGATACATGCAAAAAAATGAAACTAGACCACCAACTTAAACCATACACAAAAATAAACTCAAAATGGATTCAGTACTTAAACGTAAGACGGGAAACCATAAAAATACTAAAGAAATCCACAGGTAGAGCAATCTCAGACATATGCTGAAGCAATTTCTTCAACGATACCGCTCCTAGGGCAATGGCAACTAAAGAGAAAATAAACAAATGGGACTACATCAAAGTAAAAAGCTTTTGTACAGCAAAAGAAACCATCAACAAAACAACAAGAAAGTCATTAATTATCAGAGATGCAAATCAAAACAACAATGCAGTACCATCTCACACCTGTCAGAATGGCAATCATCAACAAATCAACAAACGACAAGTGCTGGTGAGGATGCGGGAAAAAAAGGAACCCTCATGCACTGCTGGTGGGAATGCAGACTGGTGCAGTTACTGTGGAGAACAGTATGGAGTTTCCTCAAAACACTAAGAATGGAACTCCCATTTGACCCAGTAATCCCACTTCTAGGAATATATCCCAAGAAACTAGAAACACCAATCAGAAAGGATATATGCACCCCTATGTTCATAGCAGCACAATTCACCATAACTAAGATTTGGAAACAGCCCAAATGCCCATCAGCAGGTGAGTGGATAGAAAACTATGATATATCTACACAATGGAATACTACACTGCGGTAAAAAAGAAGGAATTCTTACCATTTGCAGCAGCATGGATGGACCTGGAGAGCATTATGTTAAGTGAAATATGCCAGGCAATGAAAGAAAAATACCACATGATCTCACTCATTTATGGAAAATAAAGAACATTATAACCTGATGAATAAAAAGATAGATACCGAGGCAGTAAAGCACCGAACAGACTGTCAAATTACAGTATGAAAGCAGGGAAGTGTTGGGGAGGGGGGGGAAAGAGATCAACTAAAGGACTTGTATGCATGTTTATAAGCACAGCAAGTGGACACAAGACACTGGGGGGGGGGTGGTGGGATGAGGGCATGCAACAGGGGTAGGGGAGGCTGGGGGAAGGTCAATGGGGGAAAAAAAGGAGTTATATGTATTAATATATGTAATACTTTAAACAATAAAAAAATATAAAAAAAGATTATTGGTGAATATGTGGGATTATGATTCTTAAAATTGTTTTTGCTTCTTATATTTTAATTTTCCGTAACAAGCAAACTGTTTTATTTTTCAGTGAAAAATGCTTAAAAATTCCCACAAAGAAATACATTTTGGGTTGGGAAAGAACAGTGTTATTTAGTCCAAGACAATTTAGTCTTTATGTACCGCACTGTATATTCCAATGAACTAAGTGACACAAAAAAGTAAAATGGTAAAAGACACATATACTTACCTAAAATTCTGAACTTCTTTTAAGGTTGTGAGAAATTATTTTAGGCTAAAAATGTATCTAGCAAAGAAAAGTATTTAACCTTCAAGTGAAAGCAGTCTTCCTCCCAAGTAAAATCATAACCACATTATAGTTTTATCTGGCAATCCTTGTTAGCGATCCAAAGACCCAAAGAGAGTGAGGGAAAAAAGACTAAACACGAATCACCAATCACATTGTCCATAAAAAACAAAGAAACTGGGGTGAAGGGATGTGCCGAGCAGCTACTATGAACGAAATTATGGCAGCTGGAACAGAAAAACCTACTGAAACCTCTTATCAAAATCCTAAAGATTTGGTGTGCCAAATTGGATTAGAATAATTTATTTTTTAAAAAAATATTTTTATTGATTTCAGAGAGGAAGGAAGAGGGAGAGAGAGATAGAAACATCCATGATGAGAGAGAATTATTGATCGGCTGCTTCCTGCAAGTCCCCCACTGGGGATCGAGCCCACAACCCGGGCATGTGCCCTTGACCGGAATCGAACCTGGGACCCCTCAGTTCACAGGCCAATGCTCTATCCACTGAGCCAAACTGGCCAGGGTGGGTTAGAATAATTTAAATCCATTCTACCTAGAACTTTGCTGATAACTTTGATAATTCTACAGTGGTAGCCACTTTGATTTCAATCACTCAGTATTACCTTATTTGAAATTCACACTTAATGTTAATTTCCTATATAATATGAAGATTAAATTTAAGGTGCTGTAGAAGTACCTTTCAACCTCTCAAGTCCTATGCGAATATAATGATATCTTTATATTACATCTATATATACAAATCCCTAAGTGACATCGCAACCGTCACAACCAAACGGACGACCAAACAGGCTGTGTGGGGCGACCAGGCCAGCAGGTGGGTTAGTGAGGGACAACCAAACAACCGAGCAAAGGCTGCATGGGGCAACCAGGCCAACAGGGGGACAGTTGGGGATGACCAAACCACTGAGCAGCAGGCTGCATGGGGAGACCAGGCAGGCAGGGGGGTGAGTGAGGGACAACCAAATGACTGAACAGCAGGCTGTGTGGGACAACCAGGCAGGCAGGGGGGACAGTTGGGGATGACCAAACCACTGAGCAGCAGGCTGCATGGGGCGACCAGGCAGGCAGGGGGGTTAGTGAGGGATGACCAAACGACTGAACAGAGGGCTGTGTGGGGCAACCAAACGACCGAACAGCAGGCTGTGTGGGGCGAGCAGGCCGGCTGGGGGGACAATTGGGGATGACCAGGCCAGGGGGGGGGGGACAGTAAGGGGCAACCAGGTCAGTAGAGAGTGGGGCAGTTAGGGGCAACCAGGTCGGCAGGGGGGGCAGTTGGGGGTTACCAGGCCAGCAAGGGGGGAGCAGTTAGGGGCTATCAGGCAGGCAGGCAGGCGAGCAGTTAGGAGCCAGAGGTCCTGGATTGTGAGAGGGATGTCCGACTGCAGGTTTAGGCCCGATCCTAGGATCGGGCCTAAACCTGCAGTCGGACATCCACCAAGGGGTCCTGGATTGGAGAGGGCGCAGGCTGGGCTGAGGGGAACCCCCCCCCCACACACACACACACATTTCGTGCACTGGGCCTCTAGTTTAAAAATAAACACTGAAAGATTTTCTTAAGTTTTATTAGAATGTCAACAGAGGGACACTTTCTAAATATGTTCTAAATATTTCTAAAATGTTCTATTAATGTTAGTAAAGTTTAATGCTCATTATCTTCTAAACTCACATTAGGCTTTATATTTTAAAATGCTTGTTTAGTTAATAACATTGCATTATTTGCCTTTATGGGAAAAGAAGAGAAAGAAGCTAATACCAGATGGAGTTATCAATACCAGGGGTGGGCAAACTTTTTGACTCGAGGGCCACAATGAGTTCTTAAACTGGACCGGAGGGCCTGAACAAAAGCCCTCCGGATGGAGTGTTTGTGTGAACTAATATAAATTCAAAGTAAAGGAGCGGAGGGGAGAGCAAGAGAACCCTCCGCTCTTTCGGCTCCGCAGGCCGGATAGAACAGCCGAACGGGCCGGATCCGGCCCGCGGGCCGTAGTTTGCCCACGGCTGATCTATACTGTATATGGTTTCCCTATCAAAAAACGGTGGCCCCCTTTATTTAAGTGGAAAGATGCTATCAAGGATTTAATACTGAGATTCAAATTGCTCCTGGACTATGACCATATGAACAGCATTTCAGTCAGATATAGATAATCAAGAATGAGAGTAAACATAAGCATTGGGTTCACCAGTGCCTTAACCAAGAGAAAACCTATAGATTTTTCATTTGGGAAAGATTACTAAGGATCTGAATTTGGGCAGGCTTCTATAAAAGTTCAATAAATTAGGGGAGAATCAAAACTGAGATGGACTATAAAGTCTGAGCTGGACTAGTAAGACTTGGGAATGCACACTAATCAACTAGCAAGATCAACTGGAAACTTTGCTTAGGAATTGACCCAATCTTATTTTTTAAGATTTTTTTTAAAATTGATTTTCAGGAAGAGGGGAAGAGAGGGAGGGGGGGAAGGGAGAGGGAAAAGAGAGAGGAACATAGATGTGAGAGGGGAACACTGATCAGCTGCTTCCTGCATGCACCCCCACCAGGGATCAAGCTTGAAACCTTGGCATATGCCCTGACCGGAACCCAACCAGCAACCCTTCCTTGCACGGGATGAAGCCCAACCAACTGAGCCACACTGGCCAGTGCTAACCCAATCTTATATTTTTTAAACTTTTTGTTTATCTCTATAGAAAAGGAAGAAAGCAAATTATTAGAGAAAGGTAGAAACACTAATTATTTGCCCAGCATTTTGGCACAAAATGAAAACAGAGAGCATGAAGTAACAGATTGGAGCTCTGAATCTTTTCCGTCTCTGGTCTCATTTCTGCCTCTGTGAGATTACAGTTGAGTTTTATTACTGGCTCCTGACCACCCTGGGCTATACCTTCCTCCCAGCCTCAACAGCTTAGGGATGATAATCATTTGGTCATTAAACAACTTTAGAAATTTTAGCACAATGAATTATGATGCATTTTAGTGTATTTAATCATATACACATAAAAAACTTTATGGCGTCTTAAGGCCAAGGACAGGCTACAAATATAAGAAGTTTATGCATCTGTCTCCTAATCCTAGACATGTACAAGTTATTTTATTTTAATGGTGAATTATAGGTAACAAAAAAAGGAATCTTGTGAACATTTAAGTCTTCAAAGTATAATTTTTAGGTCCTCTATATATCACCCATGTCTTTTAAGTATTTAAAATGTAGATATACCCATTTCCTTTTAATTACCACAAAGCCACAGAAAAAAGGCAACCTAGAGCCATACTCAGAATATGGAATCTCTCATGCAAGATTAGGCTGTCTTTTGTGATTTCTCTTTCGTCTTCATTTTATAAATATATGCAGGCATACAGCTTTTAAACCAGAGGCCATTTGATTAGACCAGTTTTGATTTGACGTAAGCAATAATCCAAAAGGTGTAAAACATTTTTGTTTACTACAAGTATGTGGACTCTAAACTAGCTTAATTCTGGATGCAAAACCTAACCTTGGGCCAAATATATGGTGACAGAAGATGGTCTCTCTTTGGGTGGTGAGAGCACAATGCAGTATACAGATCATTCGTCATAGAAATGCACACTTAAAATCCATACAATCTTATTAACCAATGTTACCCCAATAAATTACAAAAAACAAGAAAAAACAAAAGTAGTCTAAAAATTCCTTAAGGGAATTTTTAATTAGCCTCTTAGCTGAAAAAACAAACAAAAAACCAAATAGAATGTTTTTGAGTGAATTTAGTAATTAGTATGCTAAGAAACCAGGCAATAGCAACATTATCATATTATGAAATACTTATACCAAACTAATAAAGTTAAATATCATATTTTTTAAAATCCCTTTTACATTCTAACATTTATTAGCTGGCACTGTGCTGAGAACACAGTAGAGGAAAAGAAACTGCAAAAACATTTAAAAATGTTTACTGACATAGACAAAGAATATACCTTATTTTTAGGTATGGAATTATCTTATTACCACTTTTTTTGTTAGTTTCTAAAAACCTGTACACTGATATAAAAACAAAAATGTTGTGGGATTCAGTTTTACTTCAACTAGTTCCTCACTTTTTTCCCCCTAATATTCCTAAGATTTCAAAAATAATCTTAGGATACTAAAATGATTATAATGTTCCAGCTCATCACTGTGGTTGATATGAAAACGTATTATATTTGCAAGAACTGAGAATCGACTTCAGATAAAGTGAGAAGAAAATTTAATTTTAAATTAATTTTCTCACAAAGGTTTAACTGGCATTAAGAACATAAAACCGGGAGAAACCAAGATGGCGGCATAGGTAAACACCTAAACTGCTGCCTCGCACAACAATTTCAAAACTACAACTAAAAGACAGAACGGACACCATCCAGAACCACAGGAAAGCAGGCTGAGTGAAAATTCTACAACTAGAAGGAAGGAGAAAAGCTCACAGAGAATTGGAGGTACGGCAAAGGGGCTTTGTGCGCGCAGAGAGGAAGGGCGGCTGAGAGCCTGGCTGACTTTCTCTGGCAGAAGGGGGAAGGAAGCCTCCGACCGCACTGAATCCCAGTTAGGTCTGAAGGCGTGCGCGGGCCAGTGCGCACAAAGGCTGCGGAAGTTGCCACAGGCTTTCCCTAGTGGAAGGGAGTCAGAGGATTCTGACTGCAGTGAACCCCAGTTCCAGGCGAGCCCCTGGGGACCCACGCTCTTGTGGGGGGAGTCTGGACTCTCAGGCGGAGACTCGAGCTGGGGAAGGCGGAGGACTGAAAGCGCACATGCGCGCAAGGGCAAGGCTGACAGGAAGCCAAGACTGAGACTCCACCCCATCCAAGCTGAGCACAGAGGCTATTGCAATTTGGCAAGTCTAATCCTATAAGGCTGTCTCCAGCACCGAACTTCTCCCAGCATAGACACAGCTGATCCTTACAGCCAACTGGCCCGGAGGTCAATTCTTCCCAGTGATACCAACAACAATCAAGACTTAATTACAACAAGGCTGTACACACAGTCCACAAAGGGGTGCACCAAGAGTGTCCACCTCAGGTTAACTGGGGAAGCAGACCCACTGGGCCATATTGGAAACCTAGCACAAATATCTACCTTACCAACTCAGGGAATCAATGAAAATGCGGGGTCAAAGAATCAGATCACAAACGAAAGAAATGGAGGAAAACAAACGACTGGATATAGAATTCAAAACCACGGTTATAAGACTTTTTAAGAATATCCTAGAAAAGGCTGATAAATATAACGAGACCCTCGAAGATATGAAAAAGGACCAACTAGAAATTAAACATACACTGACTGAAATAAAAAATATTATACAGAGACCCAGAAACAGAATAGAGGAACACAAGAATCAAGTCAAAGAATTGAAATACAAAGAAGCAAAAAACACTCAACCGAAAAAGCAAAAAGCAAAAAAAAAAAAAATCCAAAAAGTTGAAGATAATGTAAGAAGACTCTGGGACAACTTCAAGCGTACCAACATCAGAATTATGGGGGTGCCAGAAGAAGAGAGAGAGCAAGATACTGAAAACCTATTTGAAGAAATAATGACCGAAAACTTCCCCCACCTGGTGAAAGAAATAGACTTACAAGTCCAGGAAGCCCACAGAACCCCAAACAAAAGGAATCCAAAGAGGACCACACCAAGACACATCATAATTAAAATGCCAAGAGCAAAAGACAAAGAGAGAATATTAAAAGCAGCAAGAGAAAAACAGTTAATTACCTACAAGGGAGCGCCCATACGACTGTCAGCTGACTTCTCAACAGAAACTATGCAGGCCAGACGGGAGTGGCAAGAAATTTTCAATGTGATGAATAGCAAGAACCTACAACCAAGATTACTCTACCCAGCAAAGCTATCATTCAGAATTGAAGGGCAGATAAAGAGCTTCACAGATAAGAAAAAGCTGAAGGAGTTCATCACCACCAAACCAGTATTATATGAAATGCTGAAAGGTATTCTTAAAGAAGAGGAAGAAGAAAAAAGTAAAGAGAAAAATTATGAACAACAAATACATATCTATCAAAAAGCGAACCTAAAAATCAAGTGAATTAAAAACCTGAGGAACAGAATAATCTGGAGAATATAATAGAATCAGGGGCATAGAAAGGGAGTGGACTGATAATTCTCAGGGGGAAAGGGGTATGGGGGGTTCATGAAGAGAATGGACAAAAATCATACACCTATGGATGAGGACAGTGGGGGGGGAGGTAAGGGCAGAAGGTGGGGTGGGAAATGGGTGGAGGGGAGCTATGGGGGGAAAAAGGAGAAATAATTGTAATAATCTGAATAAAGATTTATTTAAAAAAAAAAAAAAAAGAACATAAAACCTTGAGTGTAGATAGAATATAAAAATACTCCTAACTCAAATTGAGATAGTTGTTTATTATAAGGATGGTACCTGAGAAATATTTGTATATTCTTTATATAATGATTGAGTTAAAATACATATTAAAAAAAAGGCTAGAAAAGCAATTGTGAAAGTTTAGATTTCTGCAGAAAAATTCTATCACAGCATGAATACCATTAATGATTTTGCAGGAAGCACTAGTTAGAAAAAGTTAGGATTCAGCAAAACACGTTTCTAATATTAGCCCTATCAGTTGAAATAACTATTGACAGCAGATCAATGAAATTAAGGTCACATACACTAGACCTAGATGATCAGGCTTCAAAGTCCAGGACGGTCAATTACTGCTCTGTGACTTCAAAGTGTATTTCTTGGGTCTCAAAGGTTAGGTTCCATCACCTCTAAAATGGATAAAAGGAGCTATCCCAGAGCTATTTTGAGCTAAGATAATCCACGTAAGGTGCTTATTTAGTACAGTGCCTGGCACAGAATTGCTCACAGTAAATGCCTGGGACTTAACAACAGCTTGCCATCACCATTGGTGCAACCTTCAACAGTCTGGCTGTTTCCTTCAGTGTCAAATATAGGTTTGAGCTAGATCATTTCTAATGCTTTTGCCCATCTAAAATGAAAATCTACAAGTAAAATAATATATAGGGCCAACTCTATTCCCAAAGAACATACATTTATAATCTTTCATGCTAGCACGATAAAGGGCACAGTAATTTAAATGATACAGAAGAATCATATTTGATAAGTCATCCCTTTGAAATCAGTTATATTTGCTACACTTATTAAAGCCAAAGTTATATGTGTGAAACCTACAGGAAATCCATGAGCTTGTCAATTATCATGTTCAGCAACTAGAATTCTTCCAGAGAGTATCATAGCAAAACTGTCATAACCAATTTGTTCTTAAATAAAAGATGACTGTCACATAAACAACTCTACATGTTTTTAGCAGTCTACTTATGGTTATAATTTTGACTTTTACTATAGAATATCTACATATATTAATTTGGTGCCTACAACAATTTCTGAAAAGTCCAAATAGGAATCTCAAGGTATATCATCCTAATGTGTATTTTTTTTCTTTCTCTTTCTTTTTCCTTATTATAGGAACATTTCATATTTCCTACTTAATTAATAGAAAAAGATAATGAAAAGTATCAAAAAGAATGAAATACTGCTTTGAAACCACCCAAAATCTACAGGTCTAAAAAAAATTTCTCTGCTGATGTTACAATTCAAAAGACTTAAGGTAAACTTTTTTATTATCAAAATGTTAAGATTCTTTTTAGCCTGACTCAAGTATTTTTTAAAATCACAGTTTTATCATGATAACATCAAGATTAAAGAAACATCTCCCACATGTTTCTTAGGAGCAAATTATTGCCATCTATAGACACATTAACTGTGCACTAATCCAAATAAATAGTCTCAATAACAGAGATTTTTAAAAAAGTATTTGGAGAACTCTTAGAAATACTATTAAGACATTTTAAAAGCCTTTTTAATTTAAAGAAATTATTAAATGTGTGAGTGACCACTAAAAGTTAAAACATTTTTTTTTCCCTAGATAGTAAGATAGCACTGGGGAAACCAGCATGGAATACAATTACATTTGTCCATCAAAATAAATGTTTGGTTGCCTTAGTTCTCAATTAAATCAAAACAAACACCACACACACACACACACACACACACACACACACACACGCACACACGCACACACGCGCCCACACACAAATGCCTGTTAAAATCTCACAATTCCATAAGCTCTCAAAGCAGAAGACACATTTACCAGTTAATACTCCTCATTTTTATAGTAGCAAAAACGGGGTTAGCACTGTGGGGGCTTTAAAGAAGATTTTTATAAATTCTTGGCTCTGCCAACTTTAGCTTTGTTTCCACAAACTCTTATCTTGAACAGATCTCCACACTTCATACTTGACACAATTTGCAACCATTTAAGAAATTGCTGTTTTACCTCATAACTAGTACCCACAAAGCAGTTGTATAAAGTTCATGCCATAAAATGAACCTCTGCTCCGTACGTACCCTCAATATTCAGCTCAAAACAAACGTGGCAGAAGGAGAGGGTTTCTCTGTCTGTTCCCAGTTTACAAACACTGCAAATGTTGTCATCATTCAAATCAATGTTTACAAACTGCTCCTCTTCGTTCATAGTGCCCCTATTAAGAAACGGAAAAGGAAAGTTACGCAATGTCAAGGGCTTGTCCTTAGGGCACTCCTGGAAACTTCTAGGAAGGGAAGGATGCTGTGCAGTTTGTCTAATGCCATAGTCCCATCCGACAAGCATCGGCATTCCCGGCGCTTCAATACCATACTTCCACTGTGCAACGACACAAACCTGGTAACACTGGAAGCCTCGCCTAGCTGACACTATGCCTTATTCTGGTCCCGTATTTCATTGGGTCGAGGGGGGTGGGGGGCATCTGAAGGAAAGCGGTTTGCGGGAATTCCAGTCCGCCCCTCCATCTCCCGAACACGCACAGAAAGAACTTAGCCGCGCAGCCCTTTCCGCTGCCGGGGGCTGGAAACCTACTTAACGCCGTTAAACGCAGGAAAAGCGACCTGTTTCGGACGCTGCTTGCTAACTTCATTGTGGGAATCTTAGATGCCTTTTCGCTAACTCGGCGTAGCAGGGCTTCCTGTCGGAGATCGGCGGCAGGAAAATGCACGTGCAAACGCAAACACCGGGGGTGGGGCGTCCCCCCTCGGCCAAAGCACCCGCAGCGTCCAAAAGCGGGCAGCGGCTCCCCCGCGCGGGTCGGGTACTGCGGGCGGCGGGGTGACCCAGTCGCGCCGGGAGGAGCCGTGAGTTCCCCTCGCCCTGGGTTCCCGCCCATCCAGAGAAGGCGCCCGAGGACCAAGGCCACCGGACTCAGCGCCCAGGGGAGTCAGTCGGGCCCCCCGCCGTCTCCGGCGTTGGGGAGGCGGGTCCACCCCGCGGGGTACCGCGGTCCCCAGTCTATCTTTCCGTCCGTCCGTCTGGGCGCCCCGAGCGGAGCAGCGCGAGAGGCCGCGGACACCGAGCGCGAAGTCGGCGGGATCGTGGGATCGCGACCCAGGCGGGTCGGGGACCGGGGCGCGGGGTCTTTACCGTCCAACTCCGCGCGCCGCCGCCGCCGATCCGCGCGGCTCGGGCTCCTGCACTATTGTTTCCGGCCGCGGCGAAGGCGGCCCGCGCACCCGTCCCGCCCTCTCCCGCACGTGCCACCCTCGGGAGGCTCCGGGGGTGGTGGAGCGCGGGGTCGAAGGTGCGCGCTCGCCCTGTGGTTGCGGGCCCCGCGTCTCCCCTCCTGCCCCGATGCCGCGTCCTCTGCTCGGATGCTGTCGGGATCCCGCGTCGCTTCGCCCAGGTTTCTCACGGTTCTCCGGAGCGCGGCGCCTCGTGCGCCCCCGCCTCCCGCGAGGAGGTGGTGGAGTCCATCGCCACCTCCCCCTTCGTAGTGGAAACTCCTGGCCCGGGGCGGGGGGCCGCGGGGGGCCGGGGCAGTACCGTGCCGAGTGGGTGCGAGAAAGGGACCCAGATGCGTGGGGAAGACTCTGTGTGAACTCAGCAGATCGAAGTGAAAGAGTGTCATTGAACTGTGGTGCCAGTGGAAGTATTTAACGAGGGAAAAGTTCCAGTTTCAAGTTTCGTAATGGAAGGGTACTGTTAAAAAAGCAGAATCTTACACTTTACAGCTTTTTTTGAAAGGGGCGCCCCTCTCTTACAATATGGCACATTCCTAGCCCGCCCAAGGGGATTCTCCCCGAGCCCCACCTCTTATTTTAGGTCCCGCTCCTTTTAAAAAGTGTGGTAAGTGAAACCTTGTTCTGCTGACGTTGCTTGACGTTTTAAGTCATTATTTTTTCTTTTTAGGGTTTAGTTCCTGCAACTGCTTGCGCTTACATTTTCCACTGTGATCCTCACGGCAGCCTAGAGAGGGGAAACCGGACCAGTTCTCTCATTTTGCAGCCTAGAGGTGGTAACCCAGATTATCAGTTGGCTTGAACCCAAGGCTGCTGGTGTCAAATCACTGCATTTTCCAGAGCATCATGTGCACCTGAACTGGTTACATTCACAAATAGAAAATGGGCTGAGTTGTCAAGCTACATGGAACTAATTGGAGGAATGGATTCCATACATTTTGGGAATTTATAGACCAAATTGTCACTTGATATAAATCATCAATGTGTGTTCTTGCTGCTTAAAGTGTAGCAGATGTACCAGCAGCATCCACATCACCTTGCATCTTGTTAGAAATGTAGATTATCCAGTCTCATCTGAGGCTGAATCAGAACCTGTATTTTAACAAGACCTCCCCCACCAATGTTTGAGAAGCACTCATTGAAATAGAAAAGTCCATGTGTTTTCCATTTGAATTTCTCATTCTAGGTAAATAAGACTAAGATGTCTTGGTTCTTGGATTCTACCCATCTTTTCAATACTAGTAAAGGTGTTTTCTAAAATCCCTAAAAATTTCCTTATAGCAAAACAAGTTCTTTTCAATTCTCAGAGTTATCTTTTTTTCCTGTGGCATTTAACCCTGCTAACTATCCTTAAAACTCTGTTCCCTTGTTTTTATTTTAAAGGCAACATATTGAGGTATAATTTATAGAAATAAAATTTTCCCAATTTAAAAGTACACTGGTTGTGTTTTGAGAAATATACTGTGTTATCTCTGCTCAAAAAAAGATATAGACCATTTCCACAACCCCCAAATTCCCCATGTCTCCTAGGAGGATAATCCTCAACCTCTGATCTAATGTATATTACTAAAGGCAAGTTTTACCTGTTCTAGAACTTCATAAACATGGAATTAAACTGGATGTGTTTTTTTTTTTTTTTGTGATTGGTTACTCTCATTCAGCATGTTTTTGAGATTCACAGTGATGTTTTGTAGCAGTAGTTCCTTTTCATTGCTGAATAATATTCCACAATTTGTTTATCCATTCATATATTGATGAACATTTGAGTGGTTTCTAGTTGGGGGATTATCCAAAAGCTGTTGTGAATATTCATGTAAAAGTATTTTTGTGTACTTACATTTTCTTTCTTGTAGGTAAATACCTAGGAGTGGAATTGCTCAGTCATACTTTTAAAAGAAATTCTCAACCGCTGTCCCAAGTGGTTTGCAGTTAGAGCTGTTATGTCTTCTTGATGTACAAGTTCTTTTTATCGCTGGTAATATTTTTTCTCCTGAAATCTACTTTCTCTGATACGAATATAGCCACTCCTGCTTTCTTATGATGTTTCCATATGTATCTTTTCCCCTCTTTTTACTTTTACCTGCTCTGGCTTCATATGAACAGTGTTTGTTTGTTGTTGTTGTTTTTTTGTAGGCAACATCGTTGTCTTGCTTTTTTGATTTATTCTGTCAATTTGCATCTTTTAATTGGTGTTTAATTAACTTACATTTAATGTAATTATTGATATAGCTGGGATTGAGTCTACCATCTTCCAAGTTATTTTCTATTTGTCTTATATGTTCTTTGTTCCTTTTTCCTCTTTTCATGCCTTCTTTAGATTAGTTGATTTTTTTTTAATCTTTATTGTTGACATTATTACAGATGTCCCCTCTTTTTTCCACCCAGTTCCCACCCTGCCCAGGCCTTCGCTACCCTATTGTCTGTGTCCATAGGTAATTTATATATTCATATATAAGATCTTTGCTTAATCTCTTCCTGCCCCCCCCTTCCCTCTGAGAATCATCAGTCTGTTCCATTTCCATGCCTCTGATTCTATTTTATTCACCAGTTTATTTTGATTTTTAGATTCAATTGTTGACAGGTATGTATTTGTTGCCATTTTGTTGTTCATATTTTTTATCTTTTTCTTTTTCTTCTTCTTCCTCTTCTTAAAGAATACCCTTCAGCATTTCATATAATACTGGTTGTGTGATGGTGAACGCCTTCAGCTTTTTCTTGTCGGTGAAGCTCTTTATCTGACCTTCAATTCTAAATGATAGCTTTGCTGGGTAGAGTATTCTTAGTTGTAGGTTCTTGCTGTTCATCACTTTGACTATTTCTTGCCACTCCCTTATGGCCTGCATAGTTTCTGTTGAGAAATCAGCTGCCAGTCATATGGGCATTCCCTTGTAGGGACCTAACTGTTTTTTTCTTGCTGCTTTCAAGATTGTCTTTGTCTTTAGCCCCTGGCATTTTAATTATGATGTGTCTTGGTGTGGTCATCTTTGGGTTCCTCTTATTTGAGACTCTCTATGCTTCCTGGACTTGTAAGTCTATTTCTTTCACCAGATAGGGCAAGTTTTCTGTCATTATTTCTTCAAATAGGTTTTCAATATCTTGCTTTCTCTCTCTTCTTCTGACATCCCCATAATGCAAATATTGGTACGCTTGAAGTTGTTCCAGAGACTTCTTATACTATTTTCATATTTTTGGATTCTTATTTCTTTTTGCTCTTCTGGTTGGGTGTTTTTGCTTCCTCATATTTCAAATCGTTGATTTGATCTCAGAATCCTCTAGTCCAGTGGTCGGCAAACTGCAGCTCGCGAGCCACATGCGGCTCTTTGGCCCCTTGAGTGTGGCTCTTCCACAAATACCATGGCCTGGGCGAGTCTATTTTGAAGAAGTGGCGTTAGAAGAAGTTTAAGTTTAGAAAATTTGGCTCTCAAAAGAAATTTCAGTCTTTGTACTGTTGATATTTGGCTCTGTTGACTAATGAGTTTGCCAACCACTGCTCTAGTCTACTGTTGAATCCCTGTATGCTATTCTCTATTTCAGTCAGTGTATGCTTAATTTCTGACTAGTCCTTTTCCATGTATTTGGCATTCTCACTAACATTCTTGAAAGGCTCACTAAATCTCTTGAAGGTTTCTAGAAGATTTTTGAGTAACCTTATAACTGTGGTTTTGAACTCTAAATCCAGTAGTTTGCTTTCTTCCATTTTTTTCATTTGTGACATGTTTCTTTGTCTCCGCATTTTGTCTGCTTCCCTGTGTTTGTTTCTATGTATTGGGTGGAGCTGCTATGTCTCTTTGAGTTGATAGAGTGGCCTTGTATAGTAGGTGTGCTATAGGGCCCAGAGGCTCAGCCTCCCCAGTCACCTGAGGTGGACACTCTAGGTGCACCCCTTTGTGGGCTGTGAGCACAGTCTTGTAGTTGAGACTTGATTGCTGTTTGTGTCACTGGGAGGAATTGACCTCCAGGCCAATTGGCTGTGAGGACTAGCTGGGACTACAGTGGGGCTTTGATGCTCACTGAGTCTGCCCCCTTGAGTGTGTCTCTTATGGATGTGAAGAGTTGTAAGCTGGTACGGTCTCACATTGACCACTGGGTACATTGGCTCTTGGGTCTCCAGGGAGGTGCAAAGTCAGCCACTGCCTGGGGCCATCCAGCAGGAGCTACAGAGAGATTTGCAGATTCCTCCTCTTTGTATCAGGTTTGGAAGTGCCCAGATGAGGCCCAGTTATGAAGCAAGGCAGGCTGGTGCTGGTGCTAGGTCTTGGGCCTTTTATTGATAGGTTTGGGGCTCCCTGACCAAGCTTCAGCTGGTTTGACAGATTTTACCCTGATCAAGGAAAGGCCATTCATATGCAAAAGCTGCTGCCCTTAGCTTGGGTGGGGTTGTAAGCTGGATGAGGCGAGGTCTCAGGGAATCACCAGGGTGGAGCAAACAGAAATGGCTGCCAGTCAGCCCTGCGATGGGCAGGTCCCAATATAGGAACAGTGACCCCTGTGAGTACCTCCCTTCCGGTACAGTGGTCTCAAACTCATTAGTCAACAGCGGCAAACCGCGGCTTGCGAGCCGCATGTGGCTCGCGAGCCGCGGTTTGTGGAACACTGGTCTGGGAGAAAGCCGCCCCCAAGTTCCTGCCTGGATGACAGACAATCCAGTTCCTCCTCACATGTATCTGTGTATCCCAGAGCCTCGCCCTCGTGCCAGAGCTCAGAGGAAGCAGGATCTTGTAAGTTCAGTTGTGGTGCTGGCTTTTTAAGAGGAGCAGCTGGGTCTCCAGCAGCCTCTGTGTCACTGGGCCCCAATCCACACTGGTTTTTACAGCCCGTAGTTCTTACTGCCCGTAGGGACTTCTTTTCCCAGCTCTGGAACCCTGGCTGGGGGTCTGGTGTGGGGCTGGGACCCCTTGCTCCCCTGGGCAGCCTCTGCAGAGATGATCTCCATCCCGATTAAAAAGGCGGCCCACGTGGGTGCCGGCCCAGCCTGTTCTGTGCCTCTGCCCCTCCTACCAGTCTCAGTGTGCTTTCTTTACTTCTCTAGTTAGGGCTTCCATTCAGCCAGCTTTCAGATGGCTCTGGATGATGGTGGTTCTGTATTTTAGTTGTAATTTTGATGTAGTTGTGGGAGGCAGCGAGTACAGGCGTTTGCCTATGCCACCGTCTTGGTTCCCTTTTTTAGTTGAGTTTTTTTTGTTTAATATGTTTTCTCCTCATTTTAATATTCTGTATTAGCTACATTTTACATATGTATGTATGTTTTGATGGATATATTTATGTATTTGGGGGCTGCAAAACTTTAGGGTTTTTGAAATAATACTATGCTATTCTGAAATAATATTTATGCCATATTATGTAAAATATAAGAAGGTTACAATAATACAGGAGTGGGCAAAAGTATATTAATAATAAATAATATAATGACTAATAAATAAATAATAATATAGGAATAAACTCTGTTTCCTGTACTGAGAAATGTAAACTTAATTTTGCCCACGCCTGTATATTTCTCCACTCTGATTATTGTCATATATTTACTTCACACGTGTCATAGACTCCAAATATATTGTTATTTTTTTTCTTAGTCATTATATCAATCTGTATCTCCAGATTCCATCTGGGATCATTTTCCTTCACCTGAAGAACTTCCTTTATGATTTTTTGTAGTGCTGCTCTGTTGATAACAATTTCTTTCCGGTAGTGTTTGTCAAAAGTGTCTATCATTTTGTAGATATAGGATTCTAGAATGATAAATTATTTTTCCTTTCCGGTTTTTCAAGATGTTGTTCTTTGGGATTGCATTATTTCTGATAAGAAATCAGCAACACAGTTAACCCTTGAACAATGCAGAGGTTAGAGGAACTGACTCCCTGCACAGTTGAAAATCTACTTGTAATCTTTGCCTTGGCTGGGTGGATTAGTTGGTTGGAACATCATCCCATATACCAAAACGTTGGGAGTTCAATTCCTGGTGAAGACGCACACCTAGGTTGCAAGTTCAATCCTGGTCAGGACATACACAGGAGGCAACGGACCAATGTTTCTTTCTCATGTCAATGTTTCTCTCTATCTTTCTTGCTCCCCCTTCCTCTCTCTCTAAAATCAATAAAAACAAAAGAAAAATAAAATAAAATAACATCAGTAAAAACATATCCTCCGGTGAGGATTAAAAAAAAAAGAAAAAAGAAAAAAAATCCACTTATAACTTTTGACTCTCCAAAAATTTAATTGTACTAATTCTTGGGATACTAACCCTTGGAATCCACAGAGGATTGGTTCCAGGGACCCCGTTCTTATGCTTGTTCAGTGAAAATTTTGTTTCAGAGAATGTATTATTAACAAAAATATTCCATTTAGTTCTCTTAGATAGTTCCCATTTATTTCCTTAATGTCTTCAAGTTTTTTCTTGAAACATTTGATATATTTATAATAGCCATTTAAAAATTCATATCTGTTAATTTATCATCTCTGTCATTGCTGCCTGTTTTTATTTTTTTGTTATTTAATTTTGTTAATTTATTTATTTAAAAAAATACATTTGTATACTAGGTGTACGGTTAATAATGTGGATTTTGTAATCAAAGAAAACACGATAATTTCAAGAGAAACATCAAAAGTGCTTTATTTAAAGTAATGTCCATCGCTAGCTACACATTTCCCCCATCTTTCAGGTAATTTGTGGATACCATCCCAATAGAACTTTTCTTGTGTTTTTGTTTTGTTTTGTTTTGTTTTTTTACAGGGAGGAAGGGAGAGGGATAGAGAGTTAGAAACATTGATGAGAGAGAAACATCGATCAGCTGCCTCCTGCACACTCCCCACTGGGTATGTGCCTGCAACCAAGGTACATGCCCTTGACCAGAATCGAACCTGGGACCCTTGAGTCTGCAGGCTGATGCTCTATCCACTGAGCCAAACCGGTTAGGGCAGAACTTCTCTTGTTTTGAGGCAAACCATTCAGAGACCCAATTTTCCACTTCTTCGTATGTTTTGCAGTGCTGCTCAGAAAGTGTGTCTGCCTTCTGGTGGTCAATGCGCATCATACCTACGGGCCAGTCGGATTGTCGGATGGTGGGACAGTTGCTTAGCCTTTTATATATATAGGTTATTTGCAAAGAACTTTCTCCATCTGAAGTCAGAGAAATGCACCAAAAGGGGAAGTCAAGGTGGTTGGAAGCATGAGAAGGCTTTGAGCCACCATTGCTCTAGGAGCAAAGATAGACCCTGGCTGACAGCAAGGAAATGGGGACTTCAGTCCTTACACCGCCAGGAACTGCATTCAGGGCACGAACTAAATGGGCTTGGAAGTTCATTCCAATATCCTGTCAGCCCCTTGTGAGATTCTAAACCAGGGGTGGGCAAACTTTTTGACTCAAGGTCCACAATGGGTTCTTAAACTGGACCGGAGGGCCAGAACAAAAGCATGGATGGAGTGTTCGTGTGAACTAATATAAATTCAAAGTAAAGGAGCGGAGGGGAGAGCAAGAGAACCCTCCGCTCTTTCGGCTCTGCGGGCCGGATAGAACAGCTGAACGGGCCGGATCCGGCCCGCGGGCCGTAGTTTGCCCATGGCTGTTCTAAACAGAAGATTCAACTGAACCACTCTGTACCTGGACTTCTTACCTATAGAACTGTGAGATAGTAAATGGGTATTGTTTTAAGCCATTAAATTTGAGTTGATTTGTTATGGCAGCATTGTAAAACTAAGATAATGAACGGTTTTTAAAATATTCTTGGGCTTCGTTTTAGGAGGCTGTTAATTCTAGTAGCTGATCAGCTTGATTCTTTTGAGGTTCCTTTGTAAACTTTGTGAGGGTGTAGATTATCTTTTGCTATAAGGATTTTCTAGGCCTCTTCTTAAGAAGTGGCCTCGGCTTTCTACTGTATGTCACAGATCTTCAATAAAGTTTCTACCAGTATACTCTAGTTGGATAAAACTCAAATGACTCACCTGGCTGATATGGCTCAGTGATTGAGCGTCGGGCTATGAACCAAGAGGTCACGATTTGATTCCCCTTCAGGACATATGCCCGGTTGCAGGTTCGGTCCCCAGTAGGGGGCGTGCAGGAGGCAGCCATCAATAATTCTTTCTTCTCATTGATGTTTCTCTCTCTCTCTCTCTGAAATGAATAAAAATATATTGAAAAAAAACACACACACAAACGCTCCCCAAACTCAAATGACTCCTTTCCTTGTGAATTCCAGCAATTAGTTGTTCAGATTCTACTTCACCAGTAATTCGTTTTTTTCCTGGTAGTTAATTTTTGCCTACCCTCTCGGAGCTTCATCCTACATATCCACTTCTTAGTATTCAGGAAAAGACTTAAGGAGTATTCTGAAATTCTATGTATAGTTCTTTCTTTCTAGCACTTGTTACAAATTCCAGATATCCCATAATCCTCCAGTTCAGTCTTTGTCTTCTCAGCCCAGCTTTGTTTGGATCTTCCTCTGTGGACCATGGTCTGAAAGTACCTCCAGCCATAAAATCAGGACAATTGTAGGGCTCACCTCATTTGTTTCTTTTCTATTTGGGATCACATTTTTGCTCTGCCTGTGTCCCAGTGTCTGAAAATAGATATTTCATATATTTTGCCCTATTTTCTAATTTTTAAACACATATTCTGGTACTCCTTACTCCATGCTGGCTCGAATTCCTTGCTACTTTTGTCAGTGGAGTCTTCATTCATTAAACAAGAGCTTCATTGCAGGTTTCTCTGCTTCCAATCTAGTTTTTTCAGTCCATCATTCAAAGTCTATTCTTAAATAAATAGAGATGAAATCCCTTCCTCAAAAACTTGTCATGGCTTCTCGCTTTTCTCATAACAGTAACACATAAATGTATTTAGCATTTAGATAGGTACAGTGGGCTTTCCAGTTTACTGTGTCATTGAATAAAACTTATTTGCATAGTCAAGGATTTTATATTTAACTAACTGCAATCCTTTTTAATATAAGTCATTCAGTAAAATGGGCAAAAATGTGTTATAAACTGTTAAATGATATGCAAAGATTAGGAACAAAATTGGTTGTTGACTTAAAATACACATTACCTTGACTTTTAGGCTTAAATCAGCTAGGAATCCTTACAGATGCAAGTAACAGAAAACCTGATAACTGTCTCTGAGTCAAATAAGGTGTTATTGGTTTCACAGAACAGGTCAGAGGAGACAACTTTCTACAGTGGTTCGCTGACTTATTGCCACTGGCTCATTGTTGTCAAGACTACCTACCCTAGCCTGGCCGGTGTGGCTTAGTGGTTGAGCACTGACCTATGAACCAGGAGGTCACGGTTAGATTCCTGGGCAGGGCACATGCCCGGGTTTCAGGCTCCATCTCCAGTGTGGGGCGTGCACAAGGCAGCCAATTGATGATTCTCATCATTGATGTTTTTATCTCTCTCCCCCTCTCCCTCCCTCTCTGAAATCAATAAAAATATATTAAAAAAATAAAAAAAGACTACCTACCCTCTCTGCAGCTATTCTGGCTTTCCTCTCAAAGTGCAGAATGGCTGCTCTACAATTAGGCAATAGGTTTTCTTCCAGGCAAGAATATAGAGATGGAAGAGAGAGGGAGAAGTGGGAGAGAAAGCTGTCTCTCTCCCTTTTTTTGATATTTTTTTATTGATTTCAGAGAGGAAGGGAGAGGTAGAGAGAGAGAGAGAGAAACACCAACGATGATAGAGAATCATTGATCGGCTGCCTCCTGCATGCCCCACATTGGGGATTAAGCCTGCAACCCGGCATGTGCCTTGACTGGAATCGAACCTGGGACCCTTCAGTCCGCAGGCCGATGCTCTATCCACTGAGCCAAAGCAGCTAGCGTGGAAGCTGTCTCTTTGATCTTTCCAAGGAAGGAACGCTTTCCTGAGGGACCCTAGCAGATTTCTGCTTATATCTGATCACCAAAATTTATATGGCAACAATGGATTCTAGGAAAGTGAGCACGTAGTTTTTTAAGCCTCTGTGACAAGAAGGCAAGGAAGAGATTGGGTTAGTTAGCTAGCAATGACTGCCAGAGAGTTTACATAATTTTCTTTTCTGAAAATCACATTCATATCTGCTATGGTGAAAATAACCTTTACTCATTCCAATGAATGTCAGCTACAAAAATTTCTCTAATCTTACTTTTCTGAATCTTTGCAACTCCTGTTTATGCCACTGCTATTTTTGGTCATTTTTCTGGCAGGGTCCCATTTTAAAGTAAAGGTTTACTCTGCTTAGTGTATCTATCTATTCATCCCTCCCCCTGCTAACTTTACTTCTCTTCCTGTGTTATCTCAGTCTTTGCTGTTAGAGATGGGCTTCATCCATTTAGCCTGGAAGGTTAGCACATACAGCCCCGGGCATAGAGCCTCCTAGTACTATGACCTTAAAGGTACCAGAAATTCAAGATGTGTGCATAGCCAGTTGCATTCTTCCACTTCTTCATACCCTCCGTCATGTGGCCTTATAGTTCACTGCAGTGGGCAGCATCTATTTCCCCACCCCAATGAAATATTAATGAACATGACTCAAGCTGACCTTCAATGTGTTTGTGTGGTTTAGCGTGGCTTCTTGCGCCTCTGTCATATACCACGAGTACTTTACCCAGAAAGTTGCTGGTCTGAGGGGGATGAGAGACAGGTGGAGCAGACCTGGGCCCAGTCTGCAGCCTAAGGCTGGGTAGGCCCACTAGACCTATAGACCCATGATAGATATTTGCTGTCAGCACTGAGTTGTGGGTGGTTTTGTTATGCATCCTGTAGTGATACCTGCTAATACAGCTGGATTCTAAATGGCCATGTTTAATACATATCCTCACTTCTGAATGAGCTACAATGGCTAGTACTTTGTACCTGTACTAGCTAGGCCTGCATTCCATTTCACCCACCTTCTCCAAATAACTGAAGATGGCTCAGGAGTTGGGTGGGGCTACAGGGATTCAAATGTGATCTCGTGATATGAGAGAAGAGTTTCTCCAAAGGAAAGAGGTGGTTGTTACCAGAAGAAGGGAAGTGATTTGAAAGCATAACCAAGCAAAAACGGTCATAATCCACTCTGGCGCTCTTTTTTTTTTTTTTTTTTTCTATATATTTTATTGATTTTTTTACAGAGAGGAAGGGAGAGGGATAGAGAGCTAGAAACATCGATGAGAGAGAAACATTGATCAGCTGCCTCCTGCACACCCCCCACTGGGGACATGCCCGCAACCAAGGTACATGCCCTTGACCGGAATCGAACCCGGGACCCCTCAGTCCGCAGGCCGACGCTCTACCACTGAGCCAAACCGGTTTCGGCAACTCTGGCGCTCTTTATACTTCAGTATTCATTGCTAAGTTTTACCCTGGTTGTGTGCAGGCACTCTGCCTTACTTTTCTTTCCTTTTTTTTTTTTTAAAAAAAAATATATTTTTATTGATTTCAGAGAGAGTAAGCGAGAGAGTAAGGGTAAGGGAGAGAGAGAGATAGAAACATCAATGATGAGAGAGAATCATTGATTGGCTGCCTCTTGCATGCCCCCACTGGAGATGGAGCCTGCAACCCAGGCATTTGCCCTTGACCAGATTGAACCTGGGACCCTTCAGTCCGCAGGCGGACGCTCTATCCACTGAGCCAAATCAGTCAGAGCTGCCTTAATTCATCTTGTATTTATTTTAACATATCAGACCTTACAAATTGTGCTCATGTCAGTTAAGGTTAGAATTCACCACAAGTAATATAAAACCCGCAAATAACAGTGACCCTGAAAAGTGGGACTTATTTTTTTCCTCTTGCATTCAAATCTAGAGGTGGGCCGTCTAGGGTGGGTGTGGTGGCTCAGATCCACAGAGTCCTCAGGCACACAAGCTGCTTCTAGCTTCTGCTTTGTCATCCCCAGGATGTGGGTCTTATCTTTATGTGCAAGAAATAGGCCTTTTCTTTTCTTTTTAAAATCTTTATTGTTGCCCTGGCCAGTTTGGCTCAGTGGATAGAGCGTCGGCCTGCAGACTCAAGGGTCCCGGGTTCGATTCTGGTCAGGGCCATGTACCTTGGTTGCGGGCATATCCCTAGTGCGGGGTGTGCAGGAGGCAGCTGATTGATGTTTCTCTCTCATCGATGTTCCTAGCTCTCTGTCCCTCTCCCTTCCTCTCTGTAAAAAATCAATAAAATATATTTAAAAAAAAATCTTTATTGTTGAAAGTATTACTTAGGTACTCCTTTCCCCCCCATTCTCCCATTTACCTCTTCCAGCCAGCTCCGCCCCTCCACCCCAGGCCCTGACCACCCCATTGTCTGTGTCCAAAGGTTATGCATATATGCATACAAGTTCTTGGTTGATCTCTTCCCACCCCCACCCCTTCCCTAGGACCACATTCTGAACAGCAGGGTGGGGGAGGGTGAGAAGACTGGGTGAAGAATATAGACCAGCTGCTTTTTAAGAATACTTCTCGGGAGCTGCCACGTAACACTGCCAGTTACCCCCGCTGTCGTGGGGGCAAGGGCCTCGCAGAAAGGGAAACTTGGAGTCGGGTCTTGATTCCAGCAGCCAGGTGTCCAGCTGAAAGTCAGCTTCTCAAAGTGGGAGTGTGGATATTGGGACAGGCGCAAGCAATCTCTGCACCGTGGTCAATAAATCCTTGCAGGAATGTGTGAGTAAATCGCATATTAAAACTTAAAATTAGTGAATGAACACTGAAGACTAAATTTCCAGTCTGAGATTTAATGCTGGCTTTAAAGAACATATTTAAGGTTAAAATACCCATTAAAACGGTTTCGCATTTGTAGTATGCAAGAAAGCAAACATTAACTATTGGTTTTAGAATTCTTTTTAAATTGAACAGTGTAGCAGGCTTACTTCAGTTTTGTGGGTCCATTTTCTAAAAGTAATCCCTACATGAGTCTAAACAGTCTTGTGCTGCTCTGTTGAAATCCTTCACTCTAAAGAAAATGTCTTTGTTAAAATTATGGCTCCTTTTAAGCTTAGACAAGCATCCCTTTGAAAGTTTGGGATACAATATTTGCACTAAAGGGATTTACCACCTATGGTTTCAGTATAATGCTGACATTATAGGTAAGCTGTCTGCTGATCCATTGTCCTGTTGTAAAAGCAGAACAAACCAAGCCCTTTTCCAGTCTGTGTTTAAATTCACTGTTGGCATTGCTGGGAGGAGATTGGGAGTTAACTACAAAGCTATTGATTTTGTTTTCACTGTGGGCCAAATCCAGTCTTTAGTAATGTGCACAATTCCCACTGTTCAATTCAAGGAGGTAAAAGGAAAGTTTAGGATTGATGTCTGAAGTTAGAAAATAGTTGGTTTCATAATATCTTACCAGCGTTTTCTTTTTGAATGTTATTGTATAAATATTAGATGTATAGGTATGGAATACTCAAACTAGAAATGGAAATCTAGACGTATTTCTGAGTTAGATATTGGTGTACCCATTGAGTTAGAAGTAAAATTTAAAGATTCAGCATTTTAAATTGTAAATTTTCAGAATTTTCTGTAATTCAGAAAGGTTTGTTGATGGGAAATGATAGCATTAAGGGTAAGTGAAAAAAAAAATACAATATTTTTTGAATTTCTATTAAACTTTACTTTTCCACAAAAGTTAAAACTAATTTAAAAAATTAAATACTTTTTTCATTCGTTTATTCAGCATATTTTTATTAAATGCTTATTATATGTGAGACACTGTGCCAGGTATTATACAATAGTGAGCAACACAGAGTCCATACTCTTGAGAAATTTACCACCTAGTACAAGAGACATTAAGTAATTGGTTTTGGAATGGAGCTTTTAATGGCATTGATATATATTTGCATTTTAATCACTGTTGCACTATAAAGATATCTAAATACCACATAGGCAAATAATATTTTTCTGTCCTGTTTTTTCCATTATTTTATTAAATCTTAAATGTTAAGTAGAGTAATGATTTATTAATTTATACTCTGTAGGAAATGAGGGGTTCCATCATAGTCTTTTCCCCCTAAATACTTGGAAAATGACAGTTTCAAAACTTTAAAAAAATTTAGCTATTTTGAAAGGAACTTACATAGACTGAATGTTGATGCCCCCCCACCCCCCAATTCATATGTTGAAATCCTACCCCTCAATGTGGGGCCTTTGGGAGGTGATTATGTCATGAGAGAGGAACCCTCATGAGTGGGCTTAGTGCCCTTGTAAAAGCAACTCTGAGAGCTCCCTTCACTTCTGCCTCATGAGGACACAGCAAAAAGATGACTGTCTTGAACCAGGAAGTGGGTTCTCATGGGACGCTGAATCTGCCAGCATCTTAATCTTGGACTTGTAGCCTCTGGGTCTCTGTGCAATAAATTTGTGGTGCTTATAAGCCACCCAGTCTATGGTATTCTGTAATAGTAATCCAAATGAAGACAAAAGCTTTCTAAAATGTATTTTATTCTTTTTTTTTTTTTTTAGTCCTCACCCAAGGATATTTTCCCATTCATTTTTAGAGAGAGTAGAAGAGAGAGGGAAAGACAGAAATATTGATGTGAAAGAAACACATAGATTGGTTGCCTTCTGCACGAGCCCTGACCAGGATTCGGGCCGGGAGGAACCTGCCCTTGACTGAAATTGAACCTGGGATCCTTTGGTTCGCAGACCAATGTTCTATCCACTGAGCCAAACCGGCTCGGGCTATTTTATTCTTTTTTTTTTTTTGCCATCTTAAAATATATAGAAGATAATTTTTGCATTAGCCAGGGAGTTAAAAGTTTTGTGTTAGACTAAGTTATTGTAAAAATAGACTTCGACCAACCGCTGACTTAATGACCAAGGTTATTTCTCCCTCATGTATTTGTTGAGGGTGCTCCAGGTTGGTAGCAGCTCTCTTCCACATGGTGATTCAGGGACCGGATTCTTCCATCTTGTGACTCTTGCCATGAGGTGCACATTCAAGGCTTATTCACCGCATCTAGATTTCAGCCACTGGAAAGGAGAACAGTGTAGAGGAGGTATGCCCCTCTTAAGGCCTGAAGAAGCAGGTACATATCACATCTACTCATGTATCATTGATGGGCGTTTAGTCACATGGTTACATCAGTCTGCAAGGGAATCTGGGAAATGTAACCTAATTATGTGCTCAGGAATAAGGGTGGATGAAGGGGACTCTTTCCTCCTCCCCACGTGGGAGTCTGTGCTGTGAGATTCTTTCCCTTTCCCCATGTGGGAGTCTGTACTTGTTCTTCAATAAATCTCCATCTTTGCTATACCATCAAAAAAAAAAAAAAAGGGTTGGAGAATATTGGGGGCTGTTACTTGTCTCACTCACAGCCTGCAATTCTGGTGGCTTGCAATTCTAGTTTCTGTGTGTATCCTTCTCACACGCATCCTTTCTCCAAGCAAGACACAGAACACACTCGCCTCTTTTTACCCAGGGGAGACAGCTCAAAAGTAACATCCAGTTGCTGTATCCAGCTCAAATTCCACAATTCGTGGATGATGTTCATTCAGTTCTCTCACTCAGGTCACAATGTGGCTCAGGTGGATCAGGGTGGATCAGATAATTATTACTCTTATTCAGAAAAGAGAAGAATGGGAAACACAGTAGTCACGGAGCCATAACACTGATGGAAACCAGCTGAGTAGGGTCCCAAAGACCTCCGCTCTCCTGTGGGGGAAGTTTCTGGGTTGGACTCTGTTTCTGCTCTCTGGGATGGACTTGTTGTCCATTGTTCTCTGTGGCCCCCTGCTCTGCTCTATGGAAGGACCTTTTTGTCTATTCTTCTTCTTGGCCACGTCTAAAATGGGTTTTGAAAATATATTCTATCAATTTTGTAGCTCTTTGTTGGTTTATAGGTTGTTTTAAGGCTCAAAATATATGACTCTTCAGTTGTTAGCTTCATAGATTTTTTTTTAAACAGGATTTGCTTAATCTTAGTAAGCTCCTAGTGTATTTGCTTCTAATGTGTCTGTACGCACAACCAAAAATTTTCTGGATGTATTTAATACAGTACTTCAGTTTTTGTTTCCTTGCTCTTCTGACGTGTTCTTTCATTTTAATGGCAGCTATTTTGAGGCCATCTGAACAATGAGGCAGGACAAAAGGCAACAGTCTGACCTTCTGCCATTTGGTATTCAGAATGTCAGTTTTTCAGGCTGGGAGGCTTAACCTTAGGCTTTTTCACCTTCAAATCATTGTCACTTTTTCAGGTGGTCTTCTCTGATCATCCTATTTAAATCTTTCACCAAGTCCCACCTTTCCATCTTATTTATTTATTTATTTTAAACAGGGAACAATGGACAGCAGCAGTTCCTCCCGGGCTAACCGGACCCTGTCACCAAGGCCCCCTTTTTAATATATTTTTATTGATTTCAGAGAGAAGGGAGAGGGAGAGAGATAGAAATATCAATGATGAGAGAGAATCATTGATTGGCTGCCTTCTGCACGCCCCCTACTGGGGATCAAGCCCACATCCCCGGGCACGTGCCCTGGACCGGAATCAAACCCAGGACCCTTCAGTCCACAGGCTGATGCTCTATCCACTGAGCAACACCGGCTAGGGCACCAACTGATCTTTAAAAAACAACCCCCCCACTTATTTTCATGTATACATGAAAAATACACATATGATATATATCTTTATTATTTATCGTAAATATTGTTTATTGTCTGTCTTCCTCATCTAGAATGTAAATTCCTATGTTTTGTTCTCTGATGTATCCCAGGGAGGGAGAATACTGCCTGCCACATAGTTGTTGTTCAACAAGTATTCGTTGAATGATTTGAGAGCATGCTGACTTTTCAGGATCTGCTGTAAACATGTTGTTAGTGAGCTGGGCAAGTAACTGCAAGTTATAGTCATTTCTTCCTCTTCCATATAAACAGAATCCTCATTTTGTTCATTTGGTCAAGTAGGGCTGGAAGAATCTATCTCTATTCTCCAGCCACAGAGAACTGTTCTGTGCCAGTTATGCAAAGTCTGTTTTTCTTTGTCTAGTCTAATAATGGACAAGTGACCCAGTCTTGGCCAGTGAGAGGTAAGCAGAGGTGTGGTAGAATGGAGAACCTGTTGGAAATAATTTTTTCTGCTTACTCTGCTTTGGCTATCCTTTATTTTTGTGATGATGTGATGCTGAAGCATTAGCAGCCACCTAGTGATCCTAAAGGTAGACATTGCTAACATACTGAGGTTGGAAGTGTGGAAAGATAGAGGAACTTGGATCAATATGACATAATGACATAATTGAATCACTGTACTTACCTTGGAATCACTTCCTTTTAAAATCAGAAAATAAATGTGTACTGTAATCAATATTTGGCCTACTATTCTGGTACTTGTTGATTGCAGCTGAAAACATTCTGATAGAGTGGCAGTGTCTTTAGTAGCTGCTGAGACTAATTGGCCACCATTCTGCTGCTCATTCAGCCATTTGTCTACGCATTCATTTCCTAAGTTTACTATATATCAGGCTATATGCAAAACTTAGAGTGAAAAGATTAATTACATACAGTTCATGCATATCCTTGAGGATTTGACCATAGGGGTATAAACAAATAATCACAGAGTTATCTATCTAGCACACTGCTATCGCAGAGCAAGTGTTTATCAGCGTTCATGTTCTGTATAACCAGTAGAACTGGTTAGTCTTCCAGGCAGATCAAGATGGACAGAGGGAGTCTGTCTTATCATCTTTGCAATGGGACCACAATGATTCTATTCTCAGTCATATTTTTGAGGGAGGCTTTTTTGTGTTGCCATAGGAAGAGTGGCACTAATGTAGGCAATTTTGGCCATATTAATAATTTCCTCTCTAGTCAGATATGAACTCATTAGTGGAGAGGATTATAGGGTTCATGAATCAGGTAGGATAGTTCACCTCTTTCTCCTCCCTGTCTACTTAGAGGTCCTTAAATACCTGGAAAGATGAAACAGACTCTGGTTAGAATGTGTTGATCAACTGTGGCTTCTTAAGTATGCTGCTACAGGCTATTGGTAAAATTTGCATGTAGGTTTAGGACATAAGTTAGAATTGCAGATTGTTAAGTATTTCAGTTTAATTCATCTGGAAAACTATAGTGTGTGTGTGTGTGTGTGTGTGTGTGTGTGTGTGTGTGTGTGTGTATGTATGTATTTTTCTCTTAAAAAACATAAGCAAAAAAGCTCCACAGCTTTATCATCCAAAACTAGGTATCTAGTCATTATTATATTGAACCATTTTTATCTCTGAAAAGCTGTTCAATATGTGCAAATGGTAATGCTAGCTGCCAAATGAGGGTGTGAGCTTTATTCCTGGAACTCAGTAAGGCAAGTTGATTGTGTCCAGTCTTTTTCATGACTAGAGTTCAAATTACAAATGCACGTATGCTCAGGATGAGTCTTAATCTCCCTTAAAGTGTGTCATATAATATTAGGTTCACTTTTTATGTTAGGCTCATTAAAAGTTTATATTGGAAAAAAAGTTTATATAGCTAACTCAGGAAAAAGGTAGTGACTTAGGGTAGAACACTGATTTCTGACAGGTCTAACAGGTAGATTAATTTATATGCCCATGGAAACTGTTCAGGAGCTATTCTTAGTTTGCTTTATCTCTTTAAAGCTCAAGTCAAGTACCTTTAAGTTTATACTTATTTTTTTTTTTTTACTCTCTGCTTTAAGATATTTTGGGATTTTCATTCTTTGTTCCTGTCTACTCTGGTCACCAACTTCTCTAATGGTATTTGTTCCCTTTGTCCTTTTTGGTTTGTGATATAAAATGGTCAGGTACAGTTTACCAGATATAGAAGAGAGATTGTAATTTTCATTTTTGGTACATGTACACTTATTACTTTAAAAAGAGGTATGGCCCTATCTGGTTTGGCTCAGTGGATAGAGTGTCATCCTGCAGACTGAAGTGGGGGGGGGGGGGCGGTCCCAGGTTCAATTCCGGTCAAGGGCACATGCCCAAGTTTTGGGCTCAACTCCTAGTAGGGGGTGTGCAGGAGGCAGCCAATCAATGATTCTCTCTCATCATTGATCTTTATATCTCTCTCTCCCTTCCTTTCTGAAATAAATAAAAATATATTAAAAAAATGAATGACTTATGTGTATGTTTGTGAGGAAAACATAAAAATAGATGATCGAAAATGTCAGAGGAAGTAAAGCTAGCAGCTATGCCTATACCAAAGCATACTTTGATTCTTTCAAGGAGCTCCAAGTAATTCCTGTATTACTTTCTGTTCATGATATTCCTGCTATTGTACAGGAGCACATGCCATCTCCGCTCTATAGTGTGGCATTGAAGAGTGATGTATCCGTGGGACAGAGATGAGGATGACTCCCAGAGCCGTGGATTTCCCATCAATCACGAAAGACATATTCATTCACTGCCATTCCGTATACGGTGTTCTGCATTGTGTTCTGAGTTACTGCAATGCCCACCAGACTGTCTCTCAACCTTCTGACTCACAGACTTCCTTGGGGCCCACTTAGCATCAGATTCAATGAGAGGAATATAGGGCAAGAAATGCAACTTGCTGGAAGGGCAGCATTGGGCATCCCTCTTCAGTAAGACTTCTTGCATCAGTCCTCACAGCAACGAAGGGGCTAATCCAGCCGTGGGCAAACTATGGCCCGTGGGCCGGATCCGGCTCGTTCGGCTGTTCCATCCAGCCCGCGGAGCCGAAAGAGCGGAGGGTTCTCTTGCTCTCCCCTCCGCTCCTTTACTTTGAATTTATATTAGTTCACACAAACACTCCATCCATGCTTTTGTTCTGGCCCTCCGGTCCAGTTTAAGAACCCATTGTGTCCCTCGAGTCAAAAAGTTTGCCCACCCCTGCTCTGGCTTCCAAGATGACAGTTCAGGTGCAAGGAGATGAGACATGTACATGTGGATCATCATGGCTTGAAAGCCTCATGTCTCAAATAGGAACCAGTATCTCTTATGACAGTGTTTGAGGCAGAAATTCCTGAGTCCCTGCCGAGGGCCTGCCAAGCTTTTAGAGACTCAGGGAGCCTTAAGCTAGCATTTCCCACCAGGTATTTATAACTCATACGTAGTTTCTCTCCTGCCAGATGCGGTTTGTCATTTTTTATCATAAGAAATATTGCTTAGTAACACCACTTCCATTCTGCCTTTTTCAGGTTTCCAGGGAAACGGTGCTTTAAAGTTTGTTCATAAAGGACCAAAGGTTTTGTTAATGTTTTACCCACAGTTATACAGCCTCTTTTATACTATTAAGACGAGGTTGGGCCTGGCCGATGTGGCTCAGTGATTGAGCATTGGTTGACCTATGAACCAGGAGCTTATGGTTTGATTCCCGGTCAGGGCACACACCTGGGTTGTGGGCTTGATCTCCCGTGTGGGGTGTGCAGGAGGCAGCCTGTCAAGGATTCTATGTCATCATTGATGTTTCTGTCTTTCTCTCCCTCTCTGAAATATATATATATGACTAGGTTGGAGACTTAGCAGATCTCGGTCATTGATCAAGTGATACACTTTCACTGGCCCTTTAGAAGAGGGAGTGGGTTGCATTTAGTTTTGAAATGAACAGAAATATTTTCCAACCTTGTTATTTTATCAGTAAAATTCTGTTATATTTTGTCTTTACAACTATAGGTAGAGAGAATTACTCTTAGCACTTGTCCCACAGTACAGATCAAATGTAGTGGAGAACACAGCCCCACTGTTGGGAATTCCCACTGCGATAAAATGTTGTAATGCGCAGTAAACAACCTCCAGCACATTATTTGACTCTCTACTTACATCTAAAAGGGCAGAGACAAGGACAGATCTTTTCAGGCATACAGAAAATACAGGCACCTCCAACAGAATTTCTCCTAGGTTAATATTTTTCCAGTAGAATGCCTGTGCCTTTATATACTCAAATATCATAAAGTATACATATCTCTCAGCTGTGTACATTCAGGACAGATGTATACTTATACATCTAAACAGTAATATTATGAATATTTTTGAGGTATAATTTATATGTGGTGAAATGCTCAATTTTTAAGTGTACAATTCAATAATGAATAAATACGCCCATGTAATTCACACCATTGAGAGATACAAAGCATTTCCATCCCTTTAGAAAATGCCCTTGTGTCCCTTCCTGGTCAATGCCCTTTCTTTCCCTCTACCTCAAGGCAACCGCTATTCTCATTTCTATCATTGGCAATTAGTTTTACCTGTTTTGAACTCTATATCAATGGCATCATAAAGGATGTGCTCTTTTGTGTCTGGCTTATTTTGCTCATCATATTTTTCTAATTCATCTATATTATTGTATGCAGCAATAGTTCATTCACCATCGAGTGACTATACTACAGTTTGCTTATCTGCTCCCTGTCATTGGGCAATTGTGTGGGTGTGAGTGTTAAGCTATTGAATATGGCTGCTCTAAGTATTTCTTCATAAGCTTTCAGTGGACATGTGTTCACTTTTCTTGGGAAAATAACCTAGAGTGGAATTGCTGGGTCACAGAGCAGGTATATGTTTAAAATCTTAAGATCCTACAAGGAGTTTTCCAAAATGTTTGTACCATTTTTTACCCCCAGCAGCAACTTCTGAGAGATCTAATTGCTCCACATTCTTGCTTGTGTTAGTTCTTGTCAACCTCTATTTTTAGCCATTCTAGTGTGTGTAAAGCTTCTGGAAGAAACACCAGACTACCATTATGGCTTTGAGGTAGGTAAATTTTTCTTAAACAGGATATAGGAATCACTTGAGTAATTGGATTAATCAACATTAAAAGCTTCTGGGGGGCTCAGTGAAAAAACTCCAAAAACCTCATACAAAGACAATGGTATAGTGATTACCAGAGGGAAAGAGGGGTGAGGAGTGGTAAGAGAGGATAAAAGGGAGATAGTGATTGAAGGAGACTTGACTTAGGGTGGTGAATGCACAATGCAATATACAGATGATGTATTATGGAATTGTATTCCTGAAACCTATATAATTTTATTAACCAACTAGAGGCCCAGTGCACGAAATTTGTGCATGGGTAGGGTCCCTAGGCCTGGCCGGTGATCAGGGCCGATCTGTGGGAGAGGGAATTACTCTTAGCACTTGCCCCACAAGTACAGTGACTGGCAGGGTGATTGGGGGCCCCCAGCTGGCACCTGCCTTGGCTGGCCTGGGGCCTGCGGGCTGGGGGCAGCTCCTGCATTGAATGTTTGCCCCCTGGTGCTCAGTGCACATCATAGTGACCAGTCGTTCCACCGTCATTCTGCAGTTCAGTCTATTTGCATATTAGGCTTTTATTATATAGGATGTCACCTTAATAAATTCAATAAAAAAGAAAAACAAAAAAGTATTTTGAAAGCTGCTCTTTGAAAGACATAATTAATAATTGAAATAACTAAAATATTTGAACAGACAACAAAGGAAGATACACAAATACACAATCTATATATTATAAAAGGCCAGTGGCCGTAACACTGTAACGACCAAATGACTGGTCACCAGGAGGTGCATTGATGGGTCTCACGGCACGGCAGGAGTCTGGGTCCTGCTGGTGAGGCGGGAGTCATTCTGGGTCCCACCGCGCCGGCGGGACCCAGACTCCCTCACGCTGGCGTGGTGGGTCTGGGTCTTGCGTGATTTTGTGCACTGGGCCTCTAGTAAGTATATGAAAAAATATGCAACACCATTTGTTACCAGCAAAATGAAAAATCAACAAAATGTGCTCAGTGAAACTATTTATTTATTTAAATATTTGTTTCTATTGATTTCAGAGAGAGGAACGGAGATAGAAATATCAGTGATGAGAGAGAACCATCCATCTGCTGCCTCCTAAATGCCCCACACTGGGGATCGAGCCTGCAACCAGGGCTGTGCCCTGACCGGGAATTGAACTGTGATCTCCTGGTTCATAGGTCGATGCTCAACCACTGAGCCATGCCAGCTGGGTCAAACAATTTATTTTGAGTTATTTCAACCACACCATCAGCATCACATGTTGATATTTTGAAACACTCTTGAGTCTTCAGAGAGGAGATGTTTAGTATATTCTGTTAACCAAACGATTGTTGCCTATATTAATTTGTTGGTTATTACAAAGTAATGTTTTAAGCATTTTACATTCTAATATGGTATTTTTTTAAAAATTTTTTTAAATACATTTTATTGATATTTTACAGAGAGGAAGGGAGAGGGATAGAGAGCTAGAAACATCGATGAGAGAGAAACATCGATCAGCTGCCTCCTGCACACCCCCCACTGGGGATGTGCCCGCAACCAAGGTACATGCCCTGACCGGAATCGAACCCGGGACCCTTCAGTCCGCAGGCCGACGCTCTATCCACTGAGCCAAACCGGTTTCGGCGTATTTTTTTTTTATTAACGATGCTTTGCTGAGTTTTAGGGATTTGGCTGCAGTTTTGTTGTTTACATATGCTAAATTATAATTTTCCCCATTTAAAATCTTGATAATTAGGTTCCCAGTTAGTGTTTTTGTACAGATCTATGCAAAAACACATTTCCGAAATTGAGGGAGATGGCTGTATTTATTTATTGATTACTTGAATTCTACATTTAAAGGGGGAAAGGAAAATATGTAAATAATATCTATACTTGTGTTTTTCTTTAGAAGTTAAAACAATTTTTAAAACAATGACCGTTTTATTTATTTATTTTTTAAAATGTATTTTTATTTCAGAGAGGAAGGGAGAGGGAGAGAGAGAGATAGAGATAGAGTTAGAAATATCAGTGATGACAGAGAATCACTGATTGGCCACCTCCTGCATGCCCCATACTGTGGACCAAGCCCATAACCCGGGCATGTGCCCTGGGAATCGAACCATGACCTCCTGCTTCATAGGTCGATGCTCAACCACTGAGCCATGCCAGCCAGGCCAAAACAATGATCATTTTAATATTGGGTTCGACATTTTTCAAAGCTAATAGTACTAAATGACCTAGTAATTTGTTTCCCAGTATTATAGGAATGATACTATTGAGCTTCTCTCACTTACAGACTTCTTCCTTCTCCCTTTTCTGTCTTTCCCCTGATTTCTGTATTTAAATGCCCATAATATGGAATCCAAAATAGATAAGTACATTATCTGTATCTTTCTTACTCTGAACTATAACTAGAACGAAGTTTACCCTCGTATTACCATCATCATCAACAGCCCATTAAAGGATAAAAATACTCTTGCAACTATTCTAGTACTTCTGTCCAAGCCGTCTCCAGAATGAAAGACCTTGTGAATGCTAAATTTCTTTTATTAACAACTCAAGATGATAGATAGGTCAATTTTATGAACTGCCAGGGTCCTGAAAGTACTTAGGTTTCTAACTTGCCGCTAGAGCAGGTTTTTCAACCTTGGCATTGTTGACATTTCTGACAAGATGGTTCTTTGTTTGGGGGACATCTGTGCATTGCAGGATGTTTAGCAGAATCTCTAGCCTCCACCCACTAGGTGCCAGTAGCACCATCCTCAGTTGGGACGATTAAAAATATCTCTAGACACTGCCAATTGTCCCAGGGGAACCAACTTTTCCCTTTGCCACCTGCCCTGTTGGGGCCCACTGCTCTGCAGTGGTCCTCAAACTTTTTAAACAGGGGGCCAAGTTCACTGTCCCTCAGACGGTTGGAGGGCCGGAATATAGTTTAAAAAAAAACTATGAACAAATGCTATGCGCACTGCGGGCCCAGGACGAGTCGGCTGCTAAGCAGGACAGGCAGCGGCACCCGGTGGGCCGGATAAATGTCCTCAGCGGGCCGCATGTGGCCCGCGGGCTGTAGTTTGAGGACCCCTGCGAGTTTATCTTAGCTATCAAGTCAGCTTCAATACCCAAGGCATCTTTTTTGGAGTCCTCTAGATTTTAACTCAACCAAGAATAGACTGGAAATTTTTGGAATGCCCTGTACTGAAGAATATTGGCTAGTGGCCCTTATCACCTTTGTGACTCAGATCCAGCGTTGAATTAGAATCAGAACATGCCTCAGAGGGAAGGTCAAGGCTGCCAGAACAATTACTATTTGTTCCAGCCAAAACCTGGTAACAGATATGTCTCTTAGAGCAGTGGTCGGCAAGCTCATTAGTCAACAGAGCCAAATATCAACAGTACAACAATTGAAATTTCTTTTGAGAGCCAATTTTTTTTAAAATATATTTTATTGCTTTTTTACAGAGAGGAAGGGAGAGGGATAGAGAGCTAGAAACATCGATGAGAGAGAAACATCCATCGATCAGCTGCCTCCTGCACACCTCCCACTGGGGATGTGCCCACAACCAAGGTACATGCTCCTGACCGGAATTGAACCCGGGATCCTTCAGTCCGCAGGTGGACGCTCTATCCACTGAGCCAAACCGGTCAGTGCGAGAGCCAAATTTTTTAAACTTAAACTTCTTCTAACGACACTTCTTCAAAATAGACTCGCCCAGGCCGTGGTATTTTGTGGAAGAGCCACACTCAAGGGGCCAAAGAGCCGCATGTGGCTCGCGAGCCGCTGTTTGCTGACCACTTTCTTAGAGCAATTACTTTGGAAAGCTAACAGTTGTAAATCTTTCTTTCTTTTTTTTTTTTTTTGGTAATATTTTTAAAAATTATTGATTTTTAGAGAGAGAGGAAGGGAAAGGGATATAGAGATAGAAACATTGATGAGAGAGAAACATCAATCAGCTGCCTCCTGCATGCCTCTTACTGGGATCCAGCCAACAAATAGGAAAGGTGCCTTGACCTGGAATCAAACCTGCAACCTCTTGGTTCATGGGTGGAAGCTCAACCATTGAGCCACACCCGCCAGGAGTAAATCCTTTCTTTCTGCTTTGAGTAGATCTTCCACTATCCAGAACTGTCTTCTCACAGATAGACCCTAGAGCCATCTCTTTGAAATGCAAACATTCAGGGAAATAACTCCTGCTCTCCTTCCCAGCCTGGGGAGTGCCTTGCTCTAATGTACACTACTACCTCCTGTCATAGAGGTATAAGAAGTTTGCTTCTCCTCCACATAAGCACTGATTAATAAACCCAGTCTCTGCTCCTTCCTCTCTTTGAAGCATAGGCCATCTTGTTCCAGTAACCTCTATGTTGTAAAAACTGCTGTTTGAAATTTTCTACTAAAATGGTCCTTTGTTCTGTGAATTAAATCTGCTATTCTTGGCTTCTGTAAACACGCTTGCTCGCATAATAGGGAAAACGAGCCCACTTATCTGATCCCGCAAGACCTGTTTACGAAAAGTACTACTCCTATTTTAGAAAGGCCATAAATCATGAAGAGTACAAGCCCCCAGACAGGGTTGTCAATACTGGCTCCAGGCCAGGCCTTGAGATATAGTCTCACTGCTCCATTCCAGCACATAGGGTTTTTTTTTTTTTTTTTTTTTTTAAAAAGCCTGCAAAAGGTCCGGAAGCCCCATTTCATATTTGGAAGACAAAGAGCCAGGGAGAATATAAAGGGAGGGCTTCCTCTATGTTATTTTGCTCAGACTTTGAGAAACAATTCCTCTGAGACAGTTGGCGTACTAAAGACTCCAAAATTTGGCTTACTAAGGCATCCTCTGTTAAGCTCGCTGATTTACAATATAATATCTTGACTCCCTCATTTCCCTTGAAAAGGCCATGCACCTATGGGCAGATCAGAGTTGAGTTCATGATAGAACCTCTTCCTTATTGAAATGGTTATTATTGAATAGAATCTATTCTTACAACTTTTTAAAAAAATATATATTTTATTGATATTATACAGAGAGGAAGGGAGAGGGATAGAGAGCTAGAAACATCGATGAGAGAGAAACATCGATCAGCTGCCTCCTGCACACCTCCCACTGGGGATGTGCCTGCAACCAAGGTACATGCCCTTGACCGGAACCGAACCCGGGACCCTTCAGTCTGCAGGCCGACGCTCTATCCACTGAGCCAAACCGGTTTCAGCTATTCTTACAACTTTAACTGGTACCCAGATTTATCTTTAGCACAACCCATTTCAAAACTTGGTAGCCTATTTAGCTTATGATTCTATGGAATCAGCAGTTTGGACTGGGTTTAACTGAGCAGCTCTGGGCTCATGCACATGTCTGCAGGCAGCTGCTGGTCACCTAGTCAGCTCTGTTTCTGTGGTTTGACTGACAGTCAGCTGAGGCTATGGGGACAACTGGACTACTACGTCCCTGTCACCCAGCATGCCAACCTGGGCTTGTTTGCATGACAGCTCAGCATGGTCCCAGGAAGGACTGCTTTGTGAAGCCTACCTTAGCACCGATCCAGCTATCACTTCTGATGCTTCTATTGGCCAAAGAGAGTCACAAGGTCAGCCCAAAATCAAGGTGTAAAGAAATGCGTCCTACTTCTTTTTCTAAAAAAAATATATTTTTATTGATTTCAGAGAGGAAGGGGGAGGGAGAGAGGATAGAAACATCAATGATGAGAGAGAATCATTGATTAGCTGCCTCCTGCATGCCCCACACGGGATCCAGCCTGCAACCCGGGCATGTGCCCTGACTGGGAATCAAACTGTGACCTCCTTGTTCATAGGTTGAAGCTCAACCACTGAGCCACACCAGCGGGGCAACACCATTGGTATTTTGATAGGGATTATGTTGAATCCATAGATTGTTTTGGGTAGTCTGGACATATAAAAGATGTTAATTCTTCCTATCCATGATCACAGTAGATGCTTCCATTTTTTTGTATCTTCAATTTTCTTCTACAGTGTCTTGAAATTGTAATGTTAATAATACATTTTATTTAACCCATTGTATCTAAAATAGAATTTCCATTAGTCAGTATAAAAACTATTAATAAGATACTTTGCATTCTTTTTTTACTCCAGGTTTTCCAAATCTGTGGTATAGTTTACACTGTCATCACCTCTCAGTTTGGACTAGCCAAATTTCAAGTCCTCAATAGCATGTGTGACTGGTGGCTACCGTATTGGACAGTTGTGTCTAGAACAGCCGTGGGCAAACTACGGTCCGCGGGCCGAATCCGGCCCGTTCGGCTGTTCTATCCGGCCCGCGGAGCCAAAAGAGCAGAGGGTTCTCTTGCTCTCCCCTCCGCTCCTTCACCAGCAGCAGTGTTAACATGGCAACGTTGGGAAACATGGCCGCAGCTCCTTCTTCTGAGTGGGCGGATTTATATCCGCCCATTCAGTAGAAGGAACAACCTCTCAATCTTCCAGAGGCTCCTTGTAATGCCCGCGGACCTGTCCCCTGACATCACCCTGGGAATGCATAGACACGTTATCGTGGTGATGTAGGGAGACACGCCCCTGGAGAGCACAGTATCAGAGCATTAGCTAAAAAGGAGACCAACAACACTGTTCCCACTGAAGTTGATGTTTAAAAGACCAAAAACCTTTCAACCCAGTCTACATTGCCATCTACATCTATGTCCCGGGCATAATTTGGCAGTTGCACTAAAGAAAATGTTTAATTTACTGTTTACACATTTTGTTCTTTTCTATTTGTTTTACTTTTAAATTATTTTATTATATTTAAGTTTAATTTGAAAGGCTTTTGTACCTTTCCTTTGTTAGGCAATTTTATTTTGCCTTTGCCATCTTCAATATAAGGTATGTTATTGTGCTATGATTCCTCCATTTTTTGAAGTTTCCAATTATAATAATTAGTGTTTATATTCTTCTTGTTAAAATGTTTGAAATGAATAAAACTATTGAAATTAAAAAAAAGACCGTACCCTTTTATGTAATGATGTTTACTTTGAATTTATATTAGTTCATACAAACACTCCATCCATGCTTTTGTTCCAGCCCTCCGGTCCAGTTTAAGAACCCATTGTGGCCCTCGAGTCAAAAAGTTTGCCCACCCCTGGTCTAGAACATTGTTTTGCTGAAAGTGAGTCCTTGATAAGGACTAGAAAACTGATTTGTCAGTATAATGAATGGCATTTATGAAGAGTTGCAGAGAAAGGGAACATCATGTACTAACTGCATATTATGTACTGGGCACTGTTAAAAACACTTTGCATAGCATCTTAGGTTTGGTTTCCCCCCAAAGCAGAGCCTGATACAAGCATTTGGGAGAAGGTACTCTATATGAGAGATGATTCCAGGAAGCCAATAACGGGTGCATTAGTAAGCCAGTTATTGCTATGGACAACTGGTACTCAGTTCCACCATGGATCTACATAGAATGGACTTCAGAATTGTCCCTCCAAAAAACAGAAGACTGAGAAGCTTGTCCACTAGCTCATTTCTCATTGGTTCAGGGTTTGCCCCTCTGGGTGTTAACTCCTTCAGGTTTCTGGAGTGTCCTGCATCAGTCTGAAAGATCTTATACCTTTAGAACAAGACAGACACTGGGGTGGAATTTTGCCATAAGCATGAGAATTGTATATTACCAGTTGGCCATTTCTATACAAATATGACAGCAGAGCCCACAAGGGACATATTTTGGGGGATTTTTCTTTTTTTTTTTAAATATATTTTATTGATTTTTTACAGAGAGGAAAGGAGAGGGACAGAGTGTCAGAAACATCGATGAGAGAGAAACATCGATCAGCTGCCTCCTGCACACCTCCCACTGGGGATGTGCCCGCAACCAAGGTACGTGCCCTTGACCGGAATCGAACCCGGGACCCTTCAGTCTGCAGGCTGACGCTCTATCTACTGAGCCAAACCGGTTTCGGCGGATTTTTCTTTTTTTAGGGAACTCTCTAGATACTTTTCCCCTTTATTGCATATTAATATTTCATAAATTTAGACAAATCTACAAAGTAGGTTCTTTTGGAATGGTAGCACCATAAGCTTTACATTGGTCTTAAAAGTATATGATATGCTATTTAAAAAAACATACATTTGCTCTCGTGCTTAATATATTCTTTGACCTTCAGAAAGAAATTTCCAATACATTTTGTAAGCTCACTAATTTCCATCATTCACTGCTGAATTTCTAGTGCAGAGCTCATTTTCAAATCAATTCTTAGTACAACAGATCCTCCCTCAATGGGAGAGACTGGGCACAGACTGGACAGCTCCCATTAGCTGTAATAGTCATAAGTGGCTTTAATGTTCGAGAGCTGGTTTAAAAAATTGTCCATTTGGAAGACTGACTGACTGTGCCTGTTTGTGAGGCAGAACAAATTTTAAAATGATTATGCTTCAGAGATGTGTGTTTCTCAATGATTGCTTCACCAATCCATAAAATGTCTGCTTTATAAAACGAGTGAACTGTGTCTTCACAGACGAGATCATTGGGATCCATTACTAAAAATGTCTTTCTAGAGCCTGGATGCAAGGCCACTGGCATGTGTAACTTGCTAGGAATACTGACAGGAAGTCATCAGCATCAAGAAAGAAAGGCATATTTAAAAACAAAGAAGAGCCTGGCCATCATGGCCCAGAGGTTGAGTGCCGACCTAGGAACCAGGAGGTCATGGCTCCATTCCCCATCAGGGCACATGCCTGGGTTTTGGGCTCGAAGCGGGAGGCAGCAGATCAACGATTCATTCTCATCGTTGATGTTTCTCTCTCTCTCTCAACTCCCCCTTCCTCTCTCTGAAATCAATAAAACATTAGAAAAAACCCCCACACAAGACAAACAAAAGCCTTAAGAGCAAAGTGGCAAATAACCTAACCTAGAAAACAGTTAAAAGGGCGTGGCCCACTGTTAGCTGTGCTTTCCTCTGCAGGGGCCGTGGAATTGGAGGTGCTCAGGGATGAGAGAGGTAAGACCACAGGACCCTTTTCTTTTTCTCTATATGCTTCGTATTTACTTGGATTATTTATTTATTTCAGTTAAAGTTTTGTATTTACTTGAATTTTTAAACACAAAAAACGTGTGCAATTTGTGCTGCTAGCAATAATCTTAAAAGAGAATGCCACTAATAGAGTGACATTCAGTTTTGCCTTGCTATTTTTGCCTCCAATCTAACATTCAAGTCTAATAACAGGCAGGAAATCGTTACTAGGCATTTACCAAAGACAGGAGGGACTCTTCAGAATTTTTGATGTTGTCAGCAGTTCCATTTTGCAGTTAGGGATACATTCTAGCTTCTAGATGTTTTCTTCAAAAATGTAAATTTTACTGTTAAATATGATATTATGCTTGCCAGACTCATTCTGTGCAGTGAAGGACAAGGCACCCTTTGCTAACAGGCACTCATTCGAAGCTTTTTAGGAAGTACAGTGATGAAAAACCTGCCTGCAACAGAGAACGAGTATTTGACAAAAAAAGGGGAAATGAAAATTTTAATATCTCCCTTTGATCTCTTCTTTTTTTAAAAATACCTTTTTTATAAGTATTTATTTTAAAATGTTTATTTTTATTTAAGTCATACATGCTTTCTAAAAATATATATATATTTTTATTGACTTCAGAGAGGAAGGGAGAGGGAGAGAGTCAGAAACATCAATGAGAGAGAATCATTGATAGGCTGCCTCCTGCATGCCCCCTACTGGGGATTGAGCTCGCAGCCCAGGCATGGGCCCTTGATTGGAATCGAACCCAGCCTGTAGACCAACGCTCTATCCACTGAGCCAAAACAGCTAGGGCTTACATGCTTTTTTAGAGTTATGTTTGGGGTCCTGCTTGGCCTGTTTCAGTGGAGTTCCCACTTTCCCCAACGTACAGCTTTAGGAAAGGGGCTGGGTGTCTGCAGCATCTTGACCAGCTGACTTCCCATTCCTGGTCCCAGCTGGTTGAACCAAACAAGGAGCCTGATTCACACTAGACTCAGTCAGGTGATGGTGGTCTCTGGAACTATGGGCTGAGACAAAAGCAGGCATATTGGGACCCTGCGCTTTAATCCACAGGTAGAGGGAATAGAGGGAAGCAAGCAAGGGAAGATGGGCTTAGTACGAGCAGGTACAGAATTGTCTTGTTTTATTGCTTTCAGATTTACATTTCTTGTGAGGCTGGGCCCTATTTCCTGCCTTTGGTTATATGGGGTGGTCCCAAATACTAGATTGTTTAAGACAGATTTGAGTGAGCTTTGATATTTGCAAAATTAGTTTAGAGAATATATAAGAAATTTAATGTGTCTGTAAAGCCATTCCCACATATAGATTTCCTTTAGGTCTGTTTTGTTTCTATGGAAGTGCTATCGTTTTACTCTATGTAAAATCTGTCTTCTTTTAAAAATTGTATTTTCCCATTTTGTTAATTCCAGCTCTGGTTAAAGCCAACTCTTAGTTTTTTAGAGTCCACCCCTGTGGCTGAACAGGAGAAAACACCACCTTGCTGACTGGTCTCGCTCTCAATTCATGGGTACTAACCACCAGGGGGCGCTTAATCCTGCACGGCAACGACACTACATTCCTCTAGTCTGGCACGTGCCCATTGCGTAGAGGCTGCTTTTTTCTGTATTCTCCCCAGTGCCTCCCCACCCCACCCCCCTTCTTCTCATTCTCTGCGGAGACCTTGTTTTCTATTACTGGGATATTAAAAGCCACCAGAGGACACTTCCAGCATGCTCCTGCAGCCACACTCTGTCCACACACTCTGCTTTCATTGCTCCAGGTGACCTGTCCACACTCCCAGCAAAGGCCAGTCCTTCGGACTTGCTCACTAGTTTCCGTCCCCTGTCACATGTTCAAGGACATTACATCAACAAGTTGGTTTCTCTCTCCCTTACAATCAGGTTTTCTCTGCTGCCTGATCAATTTCATGAGCTTATAAAATGCTATTATTTCTCCTGTCTTAGGGAGAACAAAATTTTCCAGAAATTTTATTCCCTCTCAGTTACTGGGTCATTTTTCTGCATCTGCGAGAAGCAAATCTTCTCAGTAGTATATCTACTTGATATCTGCAATTTGTCCCATTTTCTAATCTAGGCATTCATTCTCATGACTCCTACTGAACAGCTCTTGTAAAATTGCCATTGACTTCCACAGTGCTCAGCCTTGGTTATAATCTTTCTTGAGCTGTTTTGCAGGATTTGATAGAGAGGACCACTCTTCCTTTAAATATTTTATTCACTTGACTTTTAGGATATTCTCCTATTGGTTCTGTTCCTATTTGCTGGCACTTCCTTTTCAGGCTCCTTTGCACTGTGGCCTGTGCCTCTAGAACCTTGAGAAATAAATGTCTGCTGTTTGTCTATGGTATTTTGTGATGGCGGTCCAAGCTGACTAAGACAGTCATTTTTTAATAACTTGTAAGTTGCTTCTGCTGTCACTGCCTTATTCATAGCTCCCTGACATATTTTTTCATATCTCACTTCTCCCATACATGCTGGTAGCATTTGTGATTCTCGGCCCAGGGGCTTTCTCAGGATGCAGGCATTTACTTGCCAGCATAGGCTGGAAGTGCCAGGGAGTTAATATTCCCAGGTTCAGCCCTCAACTCTCTCATCCTCCACCCTCAGATGGCATGACACTGAGGTGTGTTCTAAACAGTGTCTCAGGGGTCCCAGAGGGACCGAGCCCCAGATGACCTCCTCATCCATGCACCCTTCTCTGCCTTGTCTTACGTTTCCAATTCATCTACGGATCATCTCATAGGTGAATTATTTATTTCTGCTTCTGGGGGAACCCAGCTAAGCTAAAAATATTTGTAAAGTAATCTCTACTTATATTTCTATTTCTTAAGAATATATTCCTCGCCCCAGCCAGTTTGGTTCAGTGGATAGAGAGTCGGCCTGCGGACTGAAAGGTCCCGGGTTCGATTCCGGTCAAGGTCACATGCCCAGGTTGCGAGCTCAATCCCCAGTGGGGGGGGGGGGGGCATGCAGGAGGCAGCCGAACGATGATTCTCTCATCATTGATGTTTCTATCTCTCTCTCTCCCTCTCCCTTCCTCTCTGAAATCAATAAAAAAATATATTTAAAAAAAGAATATATTCCTCAAAAAATGGATTTTTAAAAACTGACTTTTGAGTACTCAATGTTAAAATCTCTGTATTTGGGGAATTCTACTTTATGAGTCCTGGTTGTAAGAGTTTATCTCCTTCTGTTAAAGCTAGAGACACCAACATATTCACTTCGTTAGCTTCTTTTGAAACTAGGACATAAGCATGGGACCCAATTTGGCTAAGCAGATGGATCTTTCCCAGATAATGTTTGGGATGCAAAGAAGACACAGTAGGGAAGACTCTTCTCTGCTGGTGTTGGCTGCTGTAGCAATATCCGGTTTCTGGAGACCACATTGGTGGCAGTGCCAGCAGCAGTTACTCCCTATCCGTGCCGGCTGGATAGGGAGTGCAAGCCATATTGTTAAGAGCAGTCTATCCAATAGAAAGGTAATGCGAATCACATATGCTACTTATAACTTTCTAGCAGTCTAATTTAAAAGAAGTCAAAAGAAACAGGTAAAATTAATTTTGAGAACATATTTAACTCAAATATTATAGTTTCAGCATGTAATTAAGAAATGTATGAGCTACTTCACAATTATTTCCTTTGTACTTCAAAAGGCTGGTATAGAGCACATCTCATTTTGGACTAGTCTCATTGCAAGTGCTCAAGAAACATATGCAGCTGGCGATTCCCATATTGGACAGTGTAGGCCTGGAGCTCAGGCATGGAAGCCGTGCCTTCACACCGGCCCAGATCTGTGCTGTGCTGTGACTGCTGCACGGGTACTGATTTTGGAGCCTCTGAGCCTATCCAATCTCTGTTGCATATGTAAATAACTCAATGGTCTTTTGATATGCTCATCATCTGACAGTTGGTTTCTATTGTTTGTACTGAAGAACACATTGATATAGAAATTGAAATCATCAGAAGTTTGCACAGGTACAGGCATTCAAAGAAATAAGGGGACTCAGGATTGCTTATCTGACTGTAAGGGATTATGATAGTTTGGATTATTGTTCAACAAATACTTTCTTTTTTCTCCCATCATGGGTGGAGTATTATAACCTGCCTCATTGATGTTAGGCTTGGCCATGTGATTCGCTTTGCCTGATGGGATATTAATGGATGTGATGTGATCAAAGGCCTGGAATTCATTGGTGCAATGGTGGCTTGCCCTCTCGCATTTATCACTGAGAAAAATATGCCGCAGCTAGTCTGTTGGTCTGAGATGGATGAGAAGTATGTGGAACAACTTGAAGACTCAGTGGAGCCCAAGCTAGATTAGCCAATTTGTACCAACCTAAGATTATAGCAGCAAGGATAAGTGATTACATTATGCCATGTTGTTTTGTTATGCAGCATTATTGTGGCAATAGCTAACTGAGACAGAGATAAGGTAGTGAAAACTTTTGCTAGTAAGCACTGCTCTCTGAAAAACTATGGCATGCAGAGGTGACATGACACAGTATATTAAATTATTCACTCTGGAATGTAGTGCTAATTGAAGGAAGGCTTTGGAGGACCAATTCCCTCTGCTAGAGGCAGTACAAAGAGCTATGGAAGACTTGTATTGTATTGTATTTACTATTAAAGTTTCCATATAGCGTAGGAAATAATTTTACTAGTGCCAGTTGTACAATTTCTTACTTAAAACATGGATTGAAAATCAGTGACCTTTTTGGACTCTGTAAAAGGAACGTCCCATTTCTTGCATCCACTAGGTTGAGAGAGCTAAAAGACACACATAAGTATTGGGTCTATGGGTTGCCTACATTTAATGTCATTTGAATTTCCAGCCTTATTATGTGTCTGATGTGAAGCTGGGCACTGATCAGGGAGAAGTAGGACGCTGAAAATGGAGATTTTATGTAGGTCAGCTCCCTACTGGGTTTTGTTGCCAAGTAAAGCAGCTCTCCTTTCTCTGGTGGTGCTCTTTCCCCTTTGCTCAAAGACCCTTAGCCAGTCCTTTAAGAGGCCCATCTAAGGGATTTACCTGGCCAGGGGAGGCCAATTTCTCTTCTGTCCCACTCTTACCTTTCTCTCTATCTGCAGAGCTTTTACTGTTGTCAGATCCCAGCATGCTCTGGGAATCAATTTAAAAGCAAATTTGCAAGATGAAAGTGTTCACATAAAAAATTGCAAAACTTTGTTAATTTATATCAGGATTTTACACGTGTGTACGCGTGTGTGTACATGTGTGTGTGCATACTTGTGTGTGTTTGTGTATGGATTCTGAAGGAATAAGGCCAAAGGGGAACCAGTGATTTTAGATCAGGCTGATTTTAGCATGATGGGGACTCTCACTGAGATCTTGGACTCAATGTGCTTCCTCAAGCTGGGAGTAAGTCTAATTGTTTGCTTGCTCTGTTGACTTGTCTAAGAAACAAAGTCTCATACTGTGTTTAAATCAACAACAACCAGTGGCATCGTTATTTTAAAAACCAGCAGATGTTGGGAAAGAAGAACAAACTAAACAAATTTTTTTCCTCACTCAAAATTATTATAATGTATATTAATTAGAAGAACGCAGGGAGAAAAGGAGGAAAAATAAATTGGCTTTAGACAATGTAAATAAAGAAGATCAGCCATATTCATTTAACAATACTTACTGTTTGTTTTCAATCCGCTGTAATACTCTCAAACAAAATTTAAAAATTGGTAGGACTTTTGGGGGAAAGATTCATTCACTCATTAAATATTTATTGAATATCCAATATGTTCACAATATTCTAGGCACTGGAAATATAGTGGTAAATGAGGCAGATGAAAATTCCCACATGTAACTATATTCTTGTAGAGGATGACAGAGAATAAACAAATAAATTGACATATACAATATATTAGAAGGTGATCTGTGTAAGGAGGAAAATAAATCAGGATAAATTAAAATGACCAGTGTGGAGAAGCATTCAATTTTTATAAAGGGTTGACAGGAGGTGTCACTGAGAATGTAAGGTTTGAGCCATGTCCTGAAGTAGCCTTGTGCATTTCCAGGGTAAGAGTATTCTAGGCAGAAAATACAAGAAGGGCAAAGGTCATGAACATGACTGACTCCATGGAGGATTAGAGTAACCGGAGTGGAATGATCCAAGGTGATTATAGAAGATGAGGTCAGAAGTATAAAGTGGAGCCACTTTGTATTATTTCTTTACCAATAAGATAAAGAACAGCCCTGACCAGTTTGGCTCAGTGGATAGAGCGTCGGCCTGTGGACTGAAGGTCCCGGGTTCGATTCCGGTCAAGGGCATGTACCTTGGTTGCGGGCACATCCCCAGTGGGGGGTGTGCAAGAGGCAGCTGATCGATGTTTCTCTCTCATCGATGTTTCTAACTCTCTGTCCCTCTCCCTTCCTCTCTGTAAAAAATCAATAAAATATATTTAAAAAAAAGATAAAGAACAAAGATTATTTCTGCCTTTGCAACTGGATTGAATTCAGTTCTGGATATCACTTCCCCTTGCTGATGGAGGACTTCAGGTGGAGGACTTCAGGCCATGTCCAGTGGCAGCATTGGTTTCTAATCCTTCACTACTCCCTGTATAGTAAGTTGCATAACTCTCACCTAGCCTAGTCCTGCTGCATTGCACTCCACTCTCATGGGAGAATTCCTTCAGATCAATTGCCTAAATAGGAAGACATTTGAGTCTGGTTAAAAATGGTTCTGCACACATTTGCATCAACTAGGAGTAGATGGCTGCAGCATTATTTCCTCTGGAGTGGCTCTGTAGGACAATGGAAAAAGAAATTCCAATTCTTCCAGTGGACATGAATTCAAACAATTTATCTTTAAAAAATATATATTTCTTATTGACCTCAGACAGGGAGAGAGAGATAGAAACATCAATGATGAAAGAGAATCTTTGATTGGCTGCCTCTGGCACACCCCCTACTGGGGAATCAAGCCCACAACCTGGGCATGTGCCTTGATGAGGAACCGAACTGTAACCTCCTGGTTCATAGTTCGACACTCAGCCACTGAGCCACGCTGGTTGAGCCAAACAATTAATCTTATTGTTCACTTTTTCTGTTTGTAGAAAACCTGAGGTAAGTATGTATACTGATTGATAGGTAATAGCTAATGGTATAATCAGATTATCAGGGACCTAAAAGAAACAGAACTGTAGGACTGATCACATGTTTCAGGAAAAAGGATGGGAGGAGTACATGACAAAACCATTTCTACTCCTAGTGGAGCCAGCCTCTTTTTAAGAGGTTTCCAGAAAGCCAGCAGTGAGTTCTTCTCCGTGGTCTTCTGTCTCGGCAAAGGAGGGTAGGAAATGGAGTCACTGGGCTTGGCACATTGTTACCTGGAGTAAAATTGTATCTTAACAGATTACAAGACAGAAAGGGCAATGTGGATAGTGGGTTCTGTCACAGAGATTCAAGGTGATCCCAAGAATTTCAGTGCAATAGCTATTTTTAGATATGTAATGCGTGCCAGGCTACTACAGCCTAGGGCACAAAGACAAATATGATATTGGGCCAGCTCTCAGGGACATGACTGGTTAGTGGAGGAGGCAAGACTGTAAACAGCTAGCCTCCAATTATATGGTGATAATGAGAGGTTTGCTGAGGCGTGAGCGAGCAAAGACGAACTCAGTCCAACTTGGAGGTTTGGGCTTCTTGGGAAAGATGTCCCCAGAATCTAAGGATAGGTGAGAGTTGAATGACATTTTACACTTGGAGATCACCATAAGGGAAGCTAAGGATGAAGGAAACATCATTGTTTAATAGGAATTGAAAGCAGTTGGAGATTATTATGAGGTAAAATAGAAGGCAGAAGTGAAAAAGTAGAGTCAAGTGACAGAGTGTCTGGTATGTTAACTGAATGACAAAGCTCTGGAAAGCCTTGGAAGTGGTTTAAGCATGGAACTCCAGAGTCAAATTGAATTTTAGATACGTCATTCTGGCTGCTATGTGGAGGAAGCTTCAAAGCAGGGCAAAATCGAGCTCAAGAGAGTTATTAGGAGGCTATTTCAGTAGTCAAGGTAAGAAAGAATGGAAACCTGACTAGGCAATGGTAGTAGAGATGGTGAGAAAGATTACAGAACCGTGTGGGAGGAATAATTAGTGAAGGAAAAGGTGTGGGCAGACAAAGAGAAGTTTAGAATGAAATGTAAGATTTCTGCTTTAAGAGCTTAGGTGGATGATGGTACCATTACCTGAAATTGTAATTGTAAGAGTAGGAGGACAGGTGGGCGTGGGAGTGGAGGCGTGGGAAAAAGATGAGCTCAGTTGGAACATGCTGAGTTTGAATTGTATGTAGAAATACTTAGTAGGCAGTTAGCTATATAATCTGAACCTTGTGATCAGGGTGGAAGAAATATATTCTTAAGTCATTGCATAAAGCTTGTAGGTATATCCATGTGAATAGATGAGGTTGCCTTTGGATAGAGGGCAGGCAGAGGACCACCAAGTTAAGGCAGAAACTCTGCTGACACCAACATTTGAGGAAGAAACACCTTTTAAAGGCAATGAAGTATTAGACTGAGTGGTTACTGAGTTAAGCAAATCAAAACAGGATTACTAGGAGTTTATTATGACTTACTTCCATTCTGAATGATACACAGGTAAAGGACAGGCTGTTGGAGTTTGAAAGATGGTGATTATAGCTAGTTTGGAAAAGGCTTCTGAGGAAGTGATGTTTAAGTTGAGGCCTAATCAGGTGATAAATGAGGGAGGGGAGGTGCTTAGAAACCGAGACTGCAGAGGACAAACAAAGGCCCTGGATCAAGGGAGAACTTGATGCATTTGAGTTGAAATCTCAACATGGTAGGACACAAGAAAGAGAGGAGGGAAGTATGTGACAAGCTAGAAAGGTAGGGAGGATCTAGTTCATGTGACTGAGTAGTTCATATTCATGCCATATTCCAAAAGACATGGGGCCATAGGAAATGACCATTTAAAAATTCTTTTGTCTGTTTAGCTCCCTCCTTTTAAACTGCCCCTTTGTCCACTCTGAGATTTTGGTAGAATTTTCAATTATGTAAGTGGGTTTGCATTCCAGGATAGCTAATAAGAGCACCCCATCATTGGTCAGAATCAGTCATGATGAGGTAAATCTCAACAGAAATCGCTAAGGATAAAGGATGATGATGGAAAAATTACCCCATACTCAGCCCTCCCAAGGCTGGGAGACTGTGTAATCATCACAGGATCATAGCTCAAACTCAAATGGAAGAAATACAGTTTGGAGAAGCCTGAGGAGAATATTGACTACTTGATTGGTTGAATTGCTGTATTTAACCGAAATGACAGAGTGTACCTTGATTTTGTAAGATTCTGTTTTCCACTTCTAAGTATATATGGAACTTCAGAACGAAGTTGATTTTCAGAGACCTAAAGGATGTCACATCTCTGCACATTTGCAGTCTCTGACTGTGCGGAATTCATTCTTGTTACACATTTACAGAAGCATGCTCTGGCTGTCGTGTGGAGGTGGAGGGGTAGAAGGCAGGAAGTGATTAGGGAAGGTCGTTTAGAAGACTGCTGTACTAGTTCCTGAGATAGCACACTGGAGGAAAGGCAGGTCTCAAGTTCAGTTTTGAATATACGAAGTAATGAGCTGCCTATAACATATACAAATGAAGATGTTGCATACGCTGTGGGCATGTGGTTCTGTCTTAAAAAGTAAGCTCTTAGCCGGAAATACAAGTTTGAATTACTGGCAAAGAGGTGCTAGCTGAAGCTGTGAGTGCCGATGAAATCATTCACCATGCAAACCCTGCAGGATGTGTATTACATACTCGGGTAGGTGCCCTACACTCCAATCGCTATGAGAATTGACAGTGAAGTTAAAACAGTGTCTGGAATAATTTTCTGAAGACATTTAATGCATAATTAGCAGGCAAAGATGGAAGAGTTACCATGAGAAGGGAATGAGAAGAACATCCTACAAGTGATTAGATAATAGGAAAAAAACTACCTAGGAGCGTCTACCAGGGGTGGGCAAACTTTTTGACTCGAGGGCCACAATGGGTTCTTAAACTGGACCAGAGGGCCGGAACAAAAGCATGGATGGAGTGTTTGTGTGAACTAATATAAATTCAAAGTAAAGGAGCGGAGGGGAGAGCAAGAGAACCGGATAGAACAGCCGGATCCGGCCCGCGGGCCGTAGTTTGCCCAAGGCTGAACAACAAGATTTTAAGAGGAGCATGGGGCCAAATCTGTTGAACATTATTGAGAGCTCATAGAAGATTGACAATTCTTCTTCAGATTTCTTTTTTTTTAAATATATTTTTATTGATTTCAAAGCGGAAGGGAGAAGGAGAGAGAGAAACATCAATGATGAGAGAGAATCATTGATCAGCTGCCTACTGGGGATCGAGCCTGCAACCCAGGCATGCGTCCTGACTGGGAATCGAGCCTCCGGGTTCATAGGTCGACACTTAACCCCTGAGCCACACTGGCTGGGCAGATTTCTTGATATGGAGGTGATCTGGACATTCGTGAGGTGGTTTTGGTGGAGTAATGAGGGCAGTGAGCAGAGAGTGAGTGGGAGATAAACAAAGAAGATGAGGGTACATCTATCTTCCAGAAATTTTCTTCAGAATGGGAGCAGAGAAATAAGGATGAAATTAGAAGGAAATGAGAGGTTAGGAGACAATAATGTCCAAGAGAAACAAAGTTCCTTTGGAAAAACCCTGCTTAACAAGGCCAGGCACTCTCCTTCTGGCTCTGATTTCTGTTCTCTGGCCAATCTCAAGTAACACAGAAGCACTGGCAGAAGGTATGAGGGGCCGTCTGGGTTATTGAGTTCAGGTTTCATGGAGAATTAAAGAGAAAATCAATAAGAAGCCCAAAGCAAGTGCACTTGTTAGGAGTACATACCTTTCCCAACTGCATACTTCACTCTTTGCTTGCCTCAAAAGGGCAAGGATTTTGAAATAAACTAAATGTCAGCTCATAAGAAAAAAGTCATAACTCTGGGAACCTTAACTAACCCCTGTAGGACAGGGACTGTGTTTTATTAGACTTTATGCTCCAGTTGGAGTGGCGGGACACGGAAAGCTCTCTGTGTTTGTCAGAATGAATAAATCAATGTAGTTTCTATTGGGAAACTTTTTCAAACAGTAATGCTAACCCCTCTCCAATAATTTCACCAGAATTGTTACCCTACAGAGTATTACATGTAAGGAGCCCTCAGACCAGGCCATGATTGTGTCTTTGGAAAACCATAATCAGAATCAATTGTCCTGTCACAGCTGCCTCAATTCTACAGATTCTGGTAGTCTTACTCGTTGCTTACTAGTTTCTCAGGAGTGAGAGAAGGGGCTTTTATTTTTATTTCTTTAAAATGTATTTTTATCTCAGAGAGGAAGGGAGAGGGAGTGAGAGATAGAAACATCAATGATGAGAGAGAATCATTGATCGACTGCCTCCTGTATGCCTCCTAATGGGGACTGAGCTGCAACCCTGACCAGAAATCAAACTGTGACCTCCTGGTTCACAGGTCACTGCTTAACCACTGAGCCATGCCAGCCAGGCTAGAGAGTGGGGGCTTTTAAACTCCCGAGTTATAACATTAAGATACCTGTGGTTCAGCCTATTATTAGATAATAAAGTTGGTAATGTTATTCAGGAGCTATCTCCAAATGTGGTTTCTATGATATGACCAATCAACTATATATTGTCATGTTTTTGAGCCTTTTGAAATACAAGTGCTTGTCCTACAATTTCTCCTCATTACAACATATATTCTGAATTGATAATAAGGGGTTTCCCCTCCAGATTCATACCCTCTCCCCTGAAACACATTAGGGGTGTGTGTGTTTGTGTGTGTGTGTGTGTGTGTGTGTGTGTGTGTGTGTGTGTGTGTACTCCCTTGTAAGTCATGCCTCATCCTAACTTTAGCTTATTGGCAAATTAACCTGTTTTCAGCAGAAGGGGTAAACTCACTCTCAGCCCTCTGCAGATCTGTAGGGGTCTCTCTTGGAGTTACCTTGAGATTCTCTGCCCTATCTCTAGTTGGTCTTCATTGCCACTCTATGGTTACTTCTCAGCCTACCCCCAATAGAATTCCTACCCATGCTCTGCTGGTAGCCTGAACCTGTGGTCAGTATCCTTGACACATCTTTTACGGTAGTAAGAAATTCATGTCCCTGGGGATCTTGATGGGGCAAATATTATCTGGGAACACTTTTTCACTAAAAACATATTTAAAAGTTTTAGGCATTAATGATGCTCCAGGCTTCATGTAAGGTGCTGGCATTGGGTTCTATATAGATCTTGCAGGAGCCAGTAATTTCTGTTTGTTTGTGTTTATCTTTTCATCAGTCCCCCCTCCCTTTTTTTTTTTTACTTGACATTTTTTTTAAATTGAATTTATTGGGATTACATTGGTTAATAAAATTATACAGGTTTCAGGTGTACAATTCTATAATAATCATCTGTATATTGTATTGTGTGTTCACTACCCCAAGTCAAGTCTCCTTCCATCACCCTTCATCCCCTCTTTAGCCTCTTTTACCTCCCCCCGACCTCCTTTCCTCTGTTCGCTCTAATATCCCTAAATGGGCTTGTGTTGATTTATCATAAGCACAGACAATAAGTTAATGGGGAATGAGAAACAGTCATGACTGAGGAGACATCAATAAGACTAGGAAGAAGATCCCAGACATCCCAGCCATAAAGGCCCATGTGGTTGTTATATTTGCTCTGACATTTAGCTTTTGGTTTCCTGGTAATCAAAGCAAGTAGAAAAACCTAATACTTCTTTTAGGAAAGAGGAAGTATCTCAGTTCCCTAGGGAAGGCAAAAGTGTTTGTTTTTAGCACTCATGTCTGAAAAGCATTTTCATTGTGATGCTTTAATAAGGGGCATTGAATGAGACTGCAGACAATGTTTTTTTTACTTTCTCCCTATAGCAAGTGCAGGAATGAATTTCCTGTGATCATCTCTTGTGTTGTTTGCAGATAATAGTGACATAATCTTTTTTCTTTTAATCTTTATTGAGATTGTTACAGATGCCCCTCTTTTTTTCCCCCCATTGCCCTGCTCCACCCAGTTCCTGCCCTGCCCCAGGCCTTCACCACCCTATTGTCTGTGTCCATAGGTAATGCATATATGATCTTTGTTTAATCTCTTCCCGCCCCTCCAATCCCCCTTCCCTCTGAGAATCGTCAGTCTGTTTAATTTCCATGCCTCTGATTCTGTTTTATTCACCAGTTTATTCCGTTCATTAGATTTCTTATTTGTTTATTTTGATTTTTAGATTCAATTGTTGATAGGTATGTATTTGTTGCCACTTTGTTGTTCATATTTTTTATCTTTTTCTTTTTCTTCTTCCTATTCTTAAAGAATACCCTTCAACATTTCATATAATACTGGTTTGGTGATGGTGAACTCCTTCAGCTTTTACTTGTCTGTGAAGCTCTTTATCTGACCTTCAGTTCTAAATGGTAGCTTTGCTGGATAAAGTAATCTTGGTTGTAGGTCCTTGCTATTCATCACTTTGCTATTTCTTGCCATTCGCTTCTGGCCTGCATGGTTTCTGTTGAGAAATCAGCTTCCAGTTGTATGGGCATTCCATTGTAGGTACCCAACTGCTTTTCCCTTGCTGATTTTAACATTCTCTCTTTGTCTTTAGCCCTTGAAGCATTTTAATTATGATGTGCCTTGGTGTGGTCCTTTTGGGTTCCTCTTGTTTGGGACTCTCTGTGCTTCCTGGACTTGTAAATCTTATTTCTTTCACCAGGTAAGGGTAAGTTTTCTGTCATTATTTCTTCAAATATGTTTTTAATATCTTGCTCTCTCTTTTCTTCTGGCACCCCCATAATGCGAACGTTGGTACACTTGAAGTTGTCCCAGAGGTTCCTTACACTATCTTCATATTTTTGGATTTTTATTTCTTTTTGCTTTTCTGGTTGGGTGTTTTTGGCTTCCTCATATTTCAAATCATTGATTTGATTCTCGGAATCCTCTACTCTACTGTTGAATCCCTGTATATTATTCTTTATTTCAGTCAGTGTATGCTTAATTTCTGACTGGTCCTTTTCTACTTTTTTTTGAGGTTTCTAGAAGATTCTTGAGTAACCTTCTAATTGTGGTTTTGAACTCTATATACAGTAGTTTGCTTTCTCCCATTTCTTTCATTTGTGACATGTTTGTCTCCACATTTGGCTGCTTCCCCGTGTTTTTTTTCTATTTATTGGGTAGAGCTGCTATGTCTCCTTGAGTTGGTAGAGTGGCCTTGTGTAGTAGGTGTCCTATAGGGCCCAGTGGCTCAGCCTCCTCAGTCACCTGCACTGGAAGTTCTAGGTGCACCCCTTTGTGGGCTGTGAACACAGTCTTGTTATAGTTGAGACTTGATTACTGTTGGTGTCACTGGCAGGAATTGCCCTCCAGGCCAATTGTCTGTGAGGACCAGATGCGACTACAGTGGGAGAGCTGCTGTATAGGAGACACCCTTAGTGAGCAGGACTTGCTTCAGTGGGGCTTTGGTGCTCACTGAGTCTGCCCCTTGAGTGTGTCTCTTATGGATGTGAAGAGTTGTAATCTGATAAGGTCTGACACTGACCACTGGGTACACTGGCTCTTGGGTCTCCAGGGAGGTGCAAAGTCAGCCACTGCCTGGGGCCGCTCAGCAGGAGCTACAGAGAGATTTGCAGATTCCTCCTCTCTGTATTGGGTTTGGAAGTGCTCAGATGAGGCCCAGTTATGAAGCAAGGCAGGCTGGTGCTTGTGCTGGGTCTTGGGCCTTTTTTTTTTTTTTATTGATTTTTTTTACAGAGAGGAAGGAAGAGTGATAGATAGTCAGAAACATCGATGAGAGAGAAACATCGACCAGCTGCCTCCTGCACACCTCCCACTGGGGATGTGCCCGCAACCAAGTTACATGCCCTTGACCGGAATCGAACCCGGGACCCTTCAGTCCGCAGGCCGACGCTCTATCCACTGAGCCAAACCGGTTTTGGCAAGGGTCTTGGGCCTTTTATTGATAGGTTTTGGGCTCCCTGACCCAGCTGCAGCTTGTTTGAGAGATTTTACCCTGATCAAGGAAAGGCCATTCATATCCAAAAGCTGCTGCAAGCAGCTTGGGTGGGATTGTAAATTGGATGAGGTGGGGTCTTAGGGAATCACTAGGGTGGAGCAAACAGAAATGGCTGCCAGTCAGCTCTGTGACTGGGGAGGTCCCAGCATAGGAACAATGATCCCTGTGAGCACCTCCATCTGGGATAAAGCTGCCCCCGAGTTCCTACCCGGATGCCAGACAATCCAGTTCCTCCTTGTATGTGTCTGTGTTCCCCAGAGCCTTGCCCCGGTGCTGGAGCTCAGAGGAAGTGAGGCCTTGTAAGTTCAGTTCGTGGTGCTGGCCTTTTAAGAGTGACAGCTGGGTCTCCAGTAGCCTCTGTGTCACTGAGCCCCAATCTGCACTGGTTTTTACAGCCCATAGTTCTTACTTCCCATAGAGATTTCTTTTCCTAGCTCTGGGACCCTGAGCTGGGGCTCTGGAGTGGGGCTGGGACCCATTCCTCCTTTGGGTAGCCTCCGCAGAGATGATATCCCTCCTGTTCCATGCCTCCACCTCTCCTAACAGTCTCAGTGTGCTTTATTCTTTACTTGTCTAGTTGTGGGACTTCCATTCAGCCAGCTTTCAGGTGGTTCTGGATGATGGTTGTTCTGTATTTTAGTTGTAATTTTGATGTGGTTGTGGGAGGCGGCGAGTACAGGCGTTTACCTATGCCGCCATCTTCAAATCTCCCAATAGTGACATAATCTTATAAAACATCTTAATGGAGGAAATTCTTTGATGGCCTACCTCCAATAAATGAAAGCTCTCTGGACCAGGTGAGTTTTATCCACCTGCAGGACTGTATCATTCCAAGGACCCTCTAAGAGTTGAATGCATTCAGTTATTCCTTGGGAACAGACATATTCATTGTCAGCATTTTTTTTAGTCATGTGAGCACTCCTTTCTGGCCCAATTCGATTGTTCCTTTTCTGTTTAATTTTTGATGTCTTACTTTCTTTCAGCTACTGTTATTAATTCTCAGCAGCCAGAAGAGGCCCTTTGTCAAGTCAGTTTTGGAATTGCTGAGTTTTTAAAGGTTTAAGATATTTTCCCCCTTAACTGTTGCTCTTTTCAGAACTCTTCATACTCAAATATACTTCGTGATTCTCTAAGAGAGAAAAATTATGTCAGTATTTCTTGACCTTATTGAGCATAGAATTTATTTTTTGAAAAAATAATGTATTTTTATTGATTTCAGAGAGGAAGGGATAGGGAGAGAGACATAGAAACATCAATGATGAGAGAGAATCATTGATCGGATGCCTTCTGCACATCCCCTCCTGGGATTGAGCCCAAAATCTGGGCATGTGCCCCTGACCGGGAATCGAACTGTGACCTCCTGGTTCATAGGTTGACCTCAACTACTGAGCCACACCAGCATAAACTGAAGAAATGTGATGGGTTTTCAGCTACAAACACTTTGATGACTTCCAGAGCTGTTTGGAATTGCTGTCTTCAAGTAAGATTAGAAAAATATTGTCAATCTTTTGCATAATATTTTCTATTATTAGTTCTTAGTTAAAACTGCTGTCAAGATTGGCCAAGGGATGGTTTACATGTCATTGCCTAATCCTTGGGGAAATGACAATGTGACATCTTTGTACCACTTCATTAAAATATTGCCAGTGAAAAAATAGTATCTGGTGGGTAGTGGGTAGCAAACTAACATGGTGAATAATATCTGTTACTTTCAGAGACTATTTGACTTGGCATCACTTGCCTTATTCCTTTTGCTGAAAGTCTCTAAAATTTTTTGAGATGCCATGAATATAAAATGTATAACCTAAGAATTCTCAGCAGGCTGAGTAATTTATTGAAACACTTAAGGCCAGCAGGTGTTTTTGGAATATGTGGCATCAAAAGTCATTTTCTCTTAGCTAAAGCAATCTTTCACATGGAGCTATAAAATGATTTGGAAATTCAGACAGGAAAAATGTTGAAGCAGTCTGTTATTTTTCTCCTTATATCTGTGTTTGAGGTGTTTTTTAAAAAAGTCATTTTAATTCTCATTTTTGTTGACGGACAATCAACCCTTTAATTCTTTGGACTTAATCACCTGTAGACAAATTAAAACATTTATTATATAATTAGTTAATCAGAAAGTCTCTGTTTACTCCCTTTCTGAAATTTGATAGGAATTAAAGGCATGACCGTTCAATTTAGTACTTAATTATATGTTATTTTGTCATTGCTTAACACTGTTTATTGTATTTGTTTTATTTCTTCCTGAATGATAAGCTTTTTGTGTCTGTGGATGTGATGGGTAATTTGGTGTGTCAACTTGCCTGGGCCAAAGGATGCCTAGACATTTGGCCAAACATTATTCTGGGTGAGTCTGTGAGGGTGCTTTTGGATGAGATTAATTTGAATCTGTAGACTGAGTAAAGCCGATTGCTTTCCCTAATGTGGATGGGCCTCATCTAATCAATTGAAGACTTAACTAGAAGAAAAAGGCTGAGTAAGAGGGATCTCCTCCTGCCCAACTGTTCTGAGCTGGGACATTGGTCTCTTTCTGTCTTTAGACACAAACTGAAACATTGGCTCTTCCTGGGTCTCCAGCCTGGGGACTGTAGATCTTGGGACTTCTCAGCCTCCGTAGTCATGCGAGCCAATTCCTTAAATAGATTTCTTTATGTATGCTCTTATTCTACTGGTTCTGTTTCTTTAAAGAACCCTGCCTAATACAATGGGTTCTGATACTCATTTCATATTATCCATAGCACATAGCATACCATGGTTATGTTTGAAACTTAAACTTTTAGAAGCAGAGTGATCCTTAATCAAAATGATCCATGAAACTTAAAAGTCAGTTACTCTAAGACAAAATCCCAACAGTTGAATACTATTTGCTTGAGTGCTGTAAGTGTACTATTGCACCTGTCAGTTTTGACAAAGGTGGAAATAAAGGCAGTGGAAAACGCAGTATTGATCTGGGTTAGGTGCTGTCAAATGAGCTGAATTTCTATATTTGAATGATGAATGGTAATTACAACACATTAACCAGCATAATTTTCATCATAGAAGATTTGATTTAAGTGACAGGTTGAACTCATTTACCTTAGCCAAAAGCCTGTGTAGGTATATCTTCTAAAAATTCATGCTATTGTATGTGGCATAAGAAAGGCCTCCGTATTTATTATTGCTGCCTGTAAGATTTGTAAACCAGTTAAAGCATGTCATTTTTCCTGTAGCAACTGGTCTTTTTGACCCATGTCAGGGCATGCATTTGGAATTGTTTTTCAAAGAGTTGTGATGAATACCTCATGCGATTTCACCTTTGACATAGATTTGTATGAGGACTGAGCAAAATAAAAGTTTTAGTGTGTTTGTTACAAAACAGAGTGAAGCTCTCATTGACCCTCGTTAAGTTGAATTCCGTGACCTTGCTCTCATGGGAGCTGTGTAGTAACTGACTGAGTGGATTGAAGGTAGGAAATGTGCAGAGAAGTGTGAATGTCTCATGATCCTGTCCACTTTAGTGCGTGATGGCCTGGTTCCCTCACATGAAAGACTATTGCAAACGCTGATGTTTATTAAGTGACACCAAGCACTTACAATAGTCTTTGTTATATGAACATTAGAAACATAATTTGTGAAAATGTGAACTGTTGCCCACTTGATACTGAGCGTGATACAGTTGAATACTCCTGAGCTGCACCTTCTAGGGTGAACGTTGATGCTATTTCAGGGGCAGTACGCATGGCCTCCCTGTTACTTTCTGGGAGAGGGATGTCTTATCAACCCTGCTCTCATTCAGTAGCATTTCTATGTCTTCAAATGGGAGGAAAAAAGCCCTCTCCATCACCTCCACACAGAGTGGACCCAGTGGGCACAGGGGGCTCAGAATGGAGACAAGTGGCAGATGGCACTTTGTAGGTACAGTGGAGAGCAGTGAAGACAACCATGTTAACAGCATAACTATAAGAGTGATATTAAATGGAACATTGAACAAGCCCATGAGCAAAGTAAGAATAACGATTCCGCTGGAAGGAAGTGGCCTCTGGCGCGTGCCTGTAAAACCACAACAGTGTGTGGCTTTCAACAGAAAATGTGCAGGCAGGAGACAAGAGAAACTGAACTGAGATCAGAGCCCAACAGTGAGGATTACCTTCAGAGTCATCTCAGGGTTTTCACCAAAGATATATTAAGGAAAATATTGGAAATTAATATCAGAATTTCTCTGTATGCCATTCATGTTTTGTGTTCAATATATAATTGTGATTATATTTATCACTGGAGGTCTGGTGCACAAATGCACTGGTGGGGTCCCTCAGTCTGGCCTGCAGCTCTCTGACATCCCCCGAAGGGTCCAGGATTGCGAAAGGGTGCAGGCCAGGCCAAGGGACCCCACCGGTGCACAATTGGGGCCAGGGAAGGACTGCGGGAGGGCTCCAGGGCGTGTCTGGCCCATCTAGCCCAGTCCCAATTGGCCAGACCGCAGCAGCAAGCTAACCTACCAGTCGGAGCATTTGCCCCTTGGTGGTCAGTGTGCGTCATAGTGACTGGTAAAATGAATGGTCAGACACTTAGCATATTAGGCTTTTCTTACATAGGATTAGTGAAGTATGGGGTACCCCCCTAAAATGTATATACACACTTTGAATAATTATAAAGGCCATGTTTATTAAAGTACATTTCATTTTCAAAATCGAGCTATCAGCTGTTACAGTGTGTATACATTAAAAAACAACAACAAACAGATCTATCATTTATTTATTTTGTTAATCCTTACCCAAGGATATTTTTCCATTCATTTTCAGAGAGAGTGGAAAGGAGGGAGAGAGAGAGAGAGAAACATCAATGTGAGAAAGACACATCAATTGGTTGCCTCCAGCGAGCACGCACCCTGACCAGGGCTGGGAATCGAGCCTGCAGCTGAGGTACATGCCCCTTGACTGGAATAGAACCCAGAACCCTTCAGTCCATGGGCTGATGCTCTATCCACTGAGCCAAATTGGCTAGGTGCTGTATACATTTTTTTTTGGGACACCCTGTAAAATATATGTCATTTTTATTTTACAACACCGATCCATTCTGTCTAAGCTAACCCTTTTATTGGCACAGAGTTCTTGAGTTGAAGTGTGCTTCACAGTATGTTTTAGGTGGCTATGCCTGGGAAGATGCTACCTGAAAACAGATGTCTACATCTGGAACCCCAAGGAGCAGAACCTGGGAAACAGCCTATTGTCCAGATGGGCCTTTGCTGTGCTCATTTCAATCTGGGGTACTAGATCACAGTCATTTCTTGTAGAGATCACCAAGATCTCCATAAGAGGATTTGAGGGAGAAAGTAAATGTGATTAAAAAGTATGCCTTAGCACTTTATTATTATTATTTTTTAATCCTCACTCGTGGATATTTTTCCATTGATTTTTAGAGAAGTAAGACAGAGAGAAATATCAGTGTGAGAGAAACACATTGGTTTTCTTTTGCACATGTCCCAACCAGGGCCCGGGGAGGAGCCTGCAACTGAGGTACATGCCCTTGACTGGAATGAAACCCGGGACTCTTCAGTCTGCAGGCCGACGCTCTATCCACTGAGCCAAACTGGCTAGGGCTGCCTTAGCACTTTATTCAAGTGACTACGCTCAACTACTTGCTAGGTGCCACTAGCCCTTGTTTGGGAGAGTGGGCTGGTGGCGAACGCATACATTTCCTTTTCTCAACCCCTCTTGCCCAACTCCAGAAATAGAAGCAAATCGAGTAACAAATAGTTATCCATCCCCTTTTATGGGCCCAACAATGGGCTAAGTATAAGGTATACAAAATAGAGACCAGTTATGTTCCTGAACCATGAATATTATTCTTTTTTTTTTTTAAATGTTTTCTATTGATTTCAAAGAGGAAGGGAGAGAGAGATAGAAACATCAACGATGAGAGAGAATTACTGATTGGCTTCCTCCTAAAGCCCCCTACTGGGGATCGAGCCTGCAACCCAGGCATGTGCCCTGACTGGGAATTGGACCCCTGACCCCCTGGTTCATAGGTTGTTGCTCAACCACTGAGCCACACTGGCTGGGCTGAATAATTATTATAAACACAAAATTGGTGTCACAATCTAAAACATATCACACTAGCTAGAGATGCAGTAAGAGACTAACAGAAAGACATTTACGTGATCTGGAGCGAAGAGGTTTCATGAAACAAACATGATTTGAGATGTTCCTAGAAAAAGAAGGCTGGGAAAGCGGGGAATGGACAGACGGGAGGCGCAAGCCCATTGCCCTAAGAAACTCATCCCAGATGTGGGCATCCTCCCCGAGCCTCAGCCCAGCTCTTGTAGGCATAGGGGCCCTGTGTTTCTGTTGTAAATGCCATAGTGCCCACATGCAGAACAATTTCAGTGGCTGCATCTTAAAACTCAGTTTCGGATACCAAGATCCTTTTAATTCCACTTCACTGTGCCACGTTGACTGTTTATTCTCCAAGAGGAGAAAGAGTTTAAGAGGGAGAGATGGTTTTTGGTGTCAAGATTTACATGTATAGTTTTCTGTGTTTGCTTTCCTCAGGAGAAGTTATTTCCCCAAATCTCTGTAAAATAAGGTACTGATCATGGCAAATGCAGGTGCTCCCCGTCCTCTGTGCTGTCTTCTGCTTCCTGAGCCCCAGGTGGGCCATGCTTTCTAGGCTCTCTTGCAGGTGGATGTTGCCATGGAGGGTTCTGAGCAATGGCGGTGAGTGGGAACGATGGAACCATTTCCAGACAGGCACATGGAGGACCTCCCCTGTGCAGGTCTCTTTTAGTCCATGACTCTAGGGAACCAAAGGAGGGTGAGGCCCCTGGTGGCAAGGATCCTGGTCCCAAAACTGTGGCATAGGACAGTCTCCCCTCCCCCATTGCTACTCTTGTGGACCGTGACGTGATACGGTGTGAGCTGGAAAGAATCCTGATGAGTTGATTTCCCAAAGCAATATCACTGTTAATTTAAAGCACACGAATGAATTTCTTACAATGGAGCAGTGAATTCTGGTAAACTTTAAAAAATATTTTTATTTGGAAATATTTTTAATGTGAGGCAAGTTGAGAGAACAGTGCAAAGAACGCGTGTATGCTCCTCGCCCTGGTTCACCTACATTTTGTTCCATCTGCTTCTTCCCTTGCTCTTTCTTCTCATATATACATACTCTTCCTATTTTTTTCGCCACAGTCTTCCCCCTAACAATGAGGACACTCTCTCACCCACAATCATAGCAGGTATCAAAAACAAAACAAACAAAAACACAGCCTAGCAAACAAACGAAAAAGTCCAAACTCTCACCTTTATCCAATCCACTGTCTATTCCAGTCTCAGTTGACCCCACACTGTCCTTCATAGCATTATTTTCTGCCTGGTACAGTGTCTAGTTTAGGTGGCGCTCTGATTTTAATTGTCTTTTTTTGTATCCTTTAATCTTTATCTTTGCCTTTAATTTTTGTCTTCTACGACATTTTTATTTTTATTTTTATTTATTTATTTTTTTAAATATATATTTTATTGATATTTTACAGAGAGGAAGGGAGAGGGATAGAGAGCTAGAAACATCGATGAGAGAGAAACATCGATCAGCTGCCTCCTGCACACCTCCCACTGGGGATGTGCCTGCAACCAAGGTACATGCCCTTGACCGGAATCGAACCCGGGACCCTTCAGTCGGCAGGCCGACGCTCTATCCACTGAGCCAAACCGGTTTTGGCAACATTGACATTTTTAAAGAGCACACTCCTTCCTCCCTTTTAAATAGAATATTTCTCATTTTTGGTTTGTCTCATGTTTCCTCCTCATTAGAGTCAGTTATGCATTCTTTTTGGTGATCTTTTTATTGAAGCACAGTTAGCAAAGCATTTTGAACTGCAACTTTGCACAGCACATAGACCAAGAGTTAGAGAGTGAGGCATCATGCTGCCGTTGCTTAGTTGCTGAGTTACAAGGTGGATGCAGTTTCTAAAAACGACCACATAGTTTGTCACAACATACCCCAAACCCCCACACCCATGGAGAGGGGAAATCGTATGTGAAATTAGGAAAGTGGTGGTGGTGGAGGGTAAATCACTGCTTCTCTTTTAGCATTTCAGAACCTGCTGCTACTCAGAGCTTTCAGAATGCCACGGACTTCCTTCTGCCTGGAGGAACGTATGTGATAACCTGCAGACTATCACAGACTAGATACTGGTGCCTAATGGGTGTATTAACCTACCAGGGATGTAAATGTTTCAGGATGATCCGTGACTCAAAGCATGGTTTTCCGAGGATGGCGTTTCTGGGACAGGGCACCTGGACAGGGAGATGCTTTGGAGCAGTGTGATGGTTGATTTTATGGGTCAACTTGGCTAGGCTGTGGTACCCAGTTATTTAATGAAACTCTAGGTGTCTCCATGAAGTCGTTTTGTAGAGTTGGCTAATTAACATCTACAGACAATTGACTTCGGGTAGAGGACATTAATGTGGATGGGCCTTGATAATGTGAATGGGCTTCACCCAGTCGGTTGGAGGCCTTAGGAGCAAAAGCCGAGATTTCCTAGAGAAGAAGAAATTCTGCCTCACAACCGCAGCTCCTGCCTGAATTTCCCTCTGGCTGGCCTCCCCCTAAAAGTTCCAGACTTGCCCGTCTCCTTAATGACATCAGTCAATTTATTGAAATAAATCATACATCTGTCCTATTGGTTCTGTTTCTCTGAGAACCCTGACTGATCAAGCTATGCCTCAGAAGTGGTAGTTGCTAGCACAATGTTTGGACATGAGATAATAATATATATTAAACGGATCAATGAGTAACCAACTGGAAATTCAACCACTAGGAAAGTTAATATTTAGGCTTTGAAGTAAAATATGAAATTATAGTTTTATGATACTATTTCTCCTTACTATTAAAACGCTCAAAAAAGAAATAGGAACATATATATTGATGCTTTTTTTAAATCTTAAAAACTAAAATCTGCTAGTTATTATTAGTTTTTTGGGGACATAAACTTGAAGTAATGTTGCCGTCAAGGGCTCTAATAGTTTCCTATTTATCTGCAAGTAATAATAAGGTTTGCTCTTAATTTCTGAATTGAGTAAACGTTATTCACATATAAAATTTTTTGCTGCCCTCTGGTGGACATAGTTCAGGAAATAAAAATAATAATACTAATATTATATCAAATAGTCTTCTGTTTGAGTGTGTTTTCAAAGTTCCTTTCTCAGTATGGAAAACCAAATGCATTTTTCATATAAGAAAAGAGACACGCATCTCACATTTGTTTATAAATCCCAAGTATAATACATGAAGTACTGAAAATATGGCACCAAAAGTAAATAGAGCCTAAACAAAAAGTTGTGACAGTGATTCCATGAGAAAACATGTTGAAAGTTTTTACTTGGGAATCCACCCCCTTCTCCCCTGCTGTCGCCATGGTTACTGAGGAAGGTTAAGTGGGATCCACTGGATCCCTCTCTGGGGGTGCTTTGTGAGCTGGGATCGTGTGTGTGTGTGTGTGTGTGTGTGTGTGTGTGTGTGTGTGTGTGTGTTGATGGGAGAGGGGCTGGGAGTAGTGAAGTACAGACCTGAGGGCTTTCAGGATTAAGGCCAGGTTGGCGGGAGGTTGGGGAGGTGAGGGTTGGGAGGTGATCAGTAAAAGGAAGTGAGGCAGAGCTCAGCCTGGAGGAGCAGAATTACAGTCCAAGTCTGAGAGAAATAGATCTAGTAATGGGATACACAGTGGGGCTGGAGGATAAGAATGACACCCATGACAGGGGAGGGGTAAAGGACAGTGGTCCTTCAATATACATGATCATAGTTTATACCCCTCTCTCCCCAAAGTAGTTACCCAAAGCAATTAATTATTCCCTTTTATACAGACAAGGAAGCTGGTTCAGAGGTGGGTGAGTTGCTTCAGGTCATTTAATAAGTAAGTAGCCGAGTGAGGCATCCGAATCGAGCCTTTTGAGCATCTGGGCAGTGTGAGCTCTGATCTAAGGACTGAAGGACTTTTTGCAGATTCCTCTTTTGTTGCCCCCCTTTTTGTTTATGGGAATGTCCTTGCCCCATGCTCTGATTCTTGAGGGTCATGGTCATTCTTGCTACTCTCCAAGCTTTCTCTATTCGTAGGTCTGAATTGGGACCCCAACCCCAATCCTAGTCCTGTGGAAAAGTTGATTATTGCCTGTCTTGAGTGAAGTAGTGGTGGTTTTGCACATTCTGAAGTTATGGAAAATTCATCCAGGAGAGAGTGAGGACCCCTTGTTCGAGATTGGGTCACCATGAGCACTGATCCCAGCAGAATCTAATATAATATCCAATTGGTAAGAAGGATAAAATATACCCATTCCTATTTAGAAAAGAAAACCAGGGCTCCATGTATGTAGTTGTTAGGAAGAAACTCAAAGGTATTATCTCTCAACAACCACCCTTGAAATTATTAAAAACACTCAGCTGGCTGGAAACCTAGACTAAGATTGTGCTTAAGACTGAAAATATTTTATTATATTTATTATTTTAAAATACCCCCCTGCAACATCACTTAGGCAGGGGGGATATTTAAAAATAAGAAAGATAAGAAGTACATGGCACTATAGATGTATGGTTGCCAATCTGGTAGACCTCAATGTAACTAGCACCTGGATCCAGAAATAGGGAGTTGCCAGCATCTAGAAGCTTCTCCCTGAACAGAGCTCTCCCTTGTCCCACTAAAGGTGATTTTTATGATAAGTCACTTTCTTGGTTTTGTTTTTTCTTTATTTTTTATTTTAACACCTAAATTGTTATTCACTCTGTAGATATGCATATATAGTTTACATGTGATATGTATATAGTTTACGTAGTTGATATACTAGAGGCCCAGTGCACGAAATTCATGCACTCGGGGAGTGGGGGTGCCTCAGCCTGGCCTGCGCCCTCTTGCAGTCCGGGAGCCCTCAGGGGATGTCTGACTGCCAGGGAGGTGGGAGAGGCTCCTGCCACCACCACTGTGCTTGCCAGCCGTGAGCCCGGCTTCTGGCTGAGCAGCGCTCCCCCTGTGCGCACTGACCACCAGGGTGCAGCTCCTGCACTGAGCGTCTGCCCCCTGGTGGTCAGTGCACATCATAGCGACTGGTTGTTCCACTGTTTTTTGTCAATTTGCATATTAGCCTTTTATTATATAGGATAATAGTTATATATGATTTTAATGGATATCTAATTAGAGAATATGTCTGTGATTTGTGAATCCCTCAAGATTAAGCTGCCTTACTTATCTGTTTATATCTTTTACCCCACAGACCCTGACACTTAATGAGCATCTAAAAACATGCAATAAAATGGTGTTGTCCACATACATTGTTACATAAGCGATCATTTCATGTATGTTTTGGAGAATGTTTTGATTATGTGGTGGAATAATATCTGTTGAGATATAAAACGATGCCTTTTTCCCTTTAGGCTCTCCTAAGCTGGTTGGTTTCTCCATGTGAACAGTTAGGCATTCATTGCCTCCTGAAAGGAACAGCATAGATAAATCCATGTACAAAAGTGGTAAATCTTTGGCTAAATCTATTTCCAGGAGTCATTTATGAACAATGGATTTGAAATATTAGGTGACGTGTTGTTTGTTTCTGTTCCTCACTCTCTGAGCCAGGGACGGGGAAGATGAAAAGGTAAACAAGAGACTTGATGGGAGGCTGTTACTGAAAACTGGAGGCTGACACTCACTTGACTGTAATCCTAGGATGACACAAACTTCCTACAGCCTCAGAGACTCTGAAATCAAAGGGACCAGTGCTGGACCGGCCTTATCTCAGCTTTCCAGAGCCCATTGGTAGATTTTTTTTTGGAGTTTTATAAGCTTGCTGGGATCACATTGGTAACAAAATCAGCAATGGTGAAAGTCTTACTCTTTGGAAATTGGCAAATGACCCTCCACCCCACCCAGGACAGCTGGTTGTTAAATTTTTATCAGCCCCCCATCCTGTCCTGGGCCTCCATCCCTACACGGAGCCTGGGAAAGTAGATGGAATTTATTGGGGTGACATTGGTTAATAAACTTCTATATGTTTTCAGTGTACAGTTCTGTAATACATCCTCTGTGTATTGCATTGAGTGTTCACCACCCCTTTTGTTGCTCCTGTAACCCCGCCTCCCTATTTGGTTCCCCGAGTTTGCTGCTGTCAGTCCTGAGGCCTCACCAGCCCTACGTGGCTTCTCAGCTTTGCCTCACTTGTGATACCCATTTCCTGCCCTAAATCCCCTCTGATGTAAGTACTCAGAGTGGTTTCTGACTCCTGGTTGGGTCCTGACGTCCACCCTGTGCTGCCTGTCTTTGACCTTTCTAAGCCTAGAACCTAATACTGAAACCAAAATGTGGGGTGTTTGAGTCTGAGTTCATTGTCTCGAGAAATTGAAGAATGAAGTCCTGGACTGAAAACAGTTAGCAGGACCAACGTTTATTGGGAGAAGCCAGTCCTGAAAAAGGTGCAGCTGGGGTTCCAGGAGCAGGCCAGTGTCCAGAGCGGGGTGTTAACGTCTATTAGTCCCTGGGTGGAGCCCCACATGGCCATAACCCATGTGGGCACAGGGATGTGCTCCCCCACCAGGGAGAGGGAGGCCGAAAGGAAGCACACCCCTTTTAATTTAGGGGGATGGAGAGAGCCTTGCTAGCTCCTGATGGGTCTTTTCAAAGAATTTCTGCCTTAGCAACATCCTTGGGAATGGTTTATACACCTTACTGCCTTGTGATTGGTTATCTGCATGCTGCCTGTCTTAGTATTTTATTTTATTATTTTATTTTTTTAAAATATATTTTATTGATATTTTACAGAGAGGAAGGGAGAGGGATAGAGAGCTAGAAACATCGATGAGAGAGAAACATCGATCAGCTGCCTCCTGCACACCTCCCACTGGGGATGTGCCCGCAACCAAGGTACATGCCCTTGACCGGAATTGAACCCGGGACCCTTCAGTCCGCAGGCCGACGCTCTATCCACTGAGCCAAACTGGTTTTGGCCTGTCTTAGTATTTTAAAGTCCATGCCTCTTCTGCATGTCCTTCCTTCCCCGCCCAGTTGGGGTGTTTTAGTAACTTGGCCTACTTGGGTAGTCCGGTTCTATTTCTTCCCTCCCCATGGTCCCTGTCCCTGTCTCCCTTGCTTCCCTCTGTCTCTTCAAGACTACTTTAATCAGTAGTGGCCTGTATAGTTAGGACCACTAGGAACTCTTAGCATAGCCATTCTCTTCTCAGACCATATTTTGGAGAGCTTGGATTCCAGAGAAAGAGGTACGTGCTGTATTTTATAGTCAAAATATACAATGAGGTTTTGGTAAAGGCAGGAAGAGAAATCTAGAATTACACATGGGATGGGATGAAGATACGTGGGAGATAAGAGGCCCAAGCATGTAGGCATGGGAAGAGAAAGGAACCAGCAGAGATGCTGAGGGATCATTGATGGAATCAAGATCCCATGGTGGCACTTTGCGTGAAGAACACAGATGGGGAGGAGAGCTTCTTTCTGAGGCAAATGAAGGGAAGGTGAGTGAAAGGGAGGCTGTTAGCCAAGAATGGTTATTGCAGTGATTTAATAAAGTACTTCAATCTATCCAATTGGAAATATAAGTTTGTAGTAAAAGTCACCCAAATGAATTGCCCAGCAAAGTCCAAAATAAGCAGAGAATTTAGTTTCTTTGTTTTCGTCTTTCATTCTTAGGTGTGCTTATGTACTAGTATTATTATTGGCAAGCGGGTCGCTTGATTCAGTGGTTTCTTTGTGACATACAGTGTCTGTTTAAAGGACCTTTATATATGATAGATATGGCACTTTATAGATTTCTGACACCATCCCTCCATATTTGCCTTCCTTCTGTTGCTCTTTCTCTATTTAAGCAGCTCTGCTCTTCCATGCTCATTGCTGAATAGGGATGTGGAGAGTGAAGCTTTGGTGAAGTCAAATTGGTTTCCATTCTCTGCCTGCCTTTCCCCTGCTGCAGTGCTAAGCCTCCAAGGGAATAAAAAGGCAAAGCTGGGGATAGGAGGGGGTAGTTTCTCCAGACAAATAGCACACTTTCAAATGAATTTGTGGAGCTGTGATAGAGCACTGGGGAGATGGCAAAATCCCATGTTTCTGTTTCCGGACTGGATCCTGACTTATCCACTGTGCTGCCCCTTGTCGATCTCTGTGGGTCTAGAACCTACTAATATTTTACTTGTTAATGGCATACTAGTACATATGTAGGAGCCCTGAAAACACTTAGGTGCCATTCTTTTCACGTGCCTGATTTTATTTTGAAGGAAATGACTGCATGGCATGTCTAGAGATGTGGCACCTTAGACCATCACCTGGATGTCCTATACCTCAGCATGGTGTTAATGTAAAGTAAGCCACGACCTTCAGGAGTCTTGCAGAAACAGCAGAGATCATGTTGGACTTGAGGGGCCATGCACCCAGGGGTGTCTCGATATGCCCTGCCTGCCCCGATGACCAGAACAAGGCAAATGACCCTCCAGTTTATGCCACCAGTTCAGCTGACACACAGGGCTAGGTGATCTTTTGATGCTCAGGTACTACAAGGAACCACAGAGTTTAAACATCATCTTAGGAAAGAGGAGCAAGGGAGCCCAAATTAATTGAGATTAAGCAAAGGAAAATAGTATGGAAGGCCCTCAAAATATTAAAAATAGAACTGTTGCGATTTAGCAGTCCTGCTTCTGGGTGTGTATCCAAAAGAATTGAAATCAGAATCTTGAATAGTTACTAGCACTCCCATGTTCACTGCAGCTATTCACAATAAACAATATACACTGAGTGGCCACATTATTATGATCTCTGAACGCATAATAATCTGGCCACTCGTGTGTGTGTGTGTGTGTGTGTGTGTGTGTGTGTGTGTGTGTATATATATATATATATATATATATGAGGCCCGCCCGGTGCAAGAATTCGTGCATGGGGTGGGGGGATCAGCCAGCCTGGCCAGGGGGAGGGGACATGGGCAGTTGGCCAGCCTTCCTGGTGGTCGAACTCCTGGTTGAGGGGATAATTTGCATATTAGCCTTTTATGATATAGGATACACATTGAGTGGCCAGATTATTATGCATTCAGAGATCATAATAATCTGGCCACTCAGTGTATGGAAAAATGCACATGATTGTCAACAGATGGAAGGATAAAGAAAACATGGTATTGCCCGTCAGGTGTGGCTCAGTGGTTGAGAGTCAATCCAGGCACCAAGAAATCCCTATTTTGATTTGGGGTCACATGCCCGGGTTGCAGCTCCTTTCCCAATAGGGGGTGTGCAGGAGGCAGCCAATCGATGTTTCTCATTGATGTTTCTCTCCCATTAATGTTTCTATTTCTCTCTCCGTCTTCCTTCCTCTCTTTCTAAAAATAAATAAATAAAAATATATTAAAAAGAAAAAAGAAAACATGATATGTACATGCAATTGAATATCATTCAGCCTTAAAAATGAAGGAAATCCTGTCATTAGCAGCAACATGTATAGACCTGGAATACATTATGCTAAGTGCAGTAAGCCACTCACAGAAGGACAAATACTGCATAACTCCACTTTTATGAGGCATCTAAAATACTAGAAGCATAAAACAGAATGGTAGTTGCTAGAGGATGGAGGAAAGGGTAGTTGTTATTCAGTGGGTATAAAGTTAGTTATACACGATGAACATGTTCTAGAAATCTGTTGTGTAACATAATGTTGATAATTAACAATACAGTGTTGTGTATTTAAAAGTTTTCTAAGAGAGTACATGTCATGTTAAGTATTCTTCCACCCACCCCCTCACCCAGACAAAAAACACAGCAGAAGAAAACAGAGACACAAGGAAACTTTTGTAGGTGATGGATATTTTTATTACCTTGATTATGGTGATGATATCACAGGAGTCTACATATGTCCAAACTCATCAAATTGTATATGTTAAATGTCTGCAGTTTTTTGCCCATCCATTATGCCTCAATCCTATCTAATAAAAGGGTAATATGCAAATTGACCATCACTCCAACACACAAGATGGCTGCCACCATGTGGTCAAAGATGGCTGCCACCATGTGGACACAAGATGGCCAGCATGGGAGGGCAGTTATGGGTGGTCAGGCCAGCAGGGGAGGGCAGTTGGGGGCAACCAGGCCTGCAGGGGAAGGCAGTTGGGAGGGACCAGGCCTTCAGGGGAAGGGAGCTGAGAGGGACAAGGCCTGCAGGGGAGGGCAGTTGGGGGGGACCAGGCCTGCAGGGGAGGGCAGTTGGGTGGGAACAGGCCTGCAAGGGGGGAAGTTGGGAGGACCAGGCCTGCAGGACAGGGCAGTTAGGGGGGACCAGGCCTGAAGGGGAGGGCAGTTGTGGGGGACCAGGCCTGAAGGGGAGGGCAGTTGAGGGCAACCATGCCTGCAGGGGAGGGCAGTTGGGGGCGACCTGGCCTGAAGGCGAGGTCAGTTAGGGGCAATCGGGTCAGCAGGGGAGCAGTTAGGTGTCAATCAGGCTTGTAGGGAAGTGGTTAGGGGGTGCTCAGGCTGGCAGGCAGAAGCGGTTAGGGGCAATCAGGCAGGCAGGCAGGTGAATGTTTGGGAGCCAGCAGTCCTGGATTGTGAGAGGGATGTCTAACTGCCCGGTGGGATGGGGCCTAAACGGGCAGTCGGGCATCCCTCAAGGGGTCCAGATTGGAGAGGGTGCAGGCTGGGCTGAGGGATACCCACCCCCCCACCTGTACATGAATTTCATGCACCAGACTTCTAGTAAATCTATTAAAAAAAAAAAAAAAGCAAAAAGAGAAGGAAGTTAACTTTTTTCAATTAATATCTAGATTTTCTGAAATCATTCATTGAACAATTTATCTTTTCCAACTGATTTGAAATAATGCTTTTGTGACATACTAAATCATTTTACTTACTTAGGTCTATGTTTGGACTTTCTCTTATATCCCAATAAATTTTTTATCAATTCTTGAGTAGGTACTGTGCTAGTCTTAATACAGGGGTAGGCAAAACTGGTTTTAGAGTTATTTGTTTGGAAAAATATATAATACAAGAATAAACTCTGTGTTTCGCTTACTTTTGCCCACCCCTGTATTGTAGCTTTATAATATAACCGGTAAAGTTAGTTCCTCCTTGTTATTCTTTTTTGTTTTCAGAATTTTCCTACTTATTTTTGCATGTTATATTTTTATATAAACCTTAAAATTAGCTGCTTTAGTTAAAAGTATTGTTAGTATTTTTATTATAATCAATGTAAAATTATGGATTAATTAATGTAGATTTGCACCTTTATTATATTGATTCTTCCTATTCCAGAATATAGTATGAATTTCCATTTTTCACACAATTTTGTGTGTGTCCATTAATAGTATTTTAAAGTTTCTTCATACAATTTTGCACATTTCTTTCTTTCTTCTTTCTTTTTTTAAATCCTTATCTGAGTGTTAGGTCTGCATTGAAAAGAGCCAGGCCAAGAGATGTTGTGAGAGTTTAAGAAATTTTGTTACATTCTCTCACAGCAGGCTGAGACCAGTGCTTCATGTCAGCCCCTAGGGGATGGTTAGGTTTTCTTGTAAAGGGTAGAAGTATGCAATATAGGGTTAGGATGTGAGTGCGCCAGTTGGTTGAGGGGAGGAGAGGGCAGGAGTGGGTCAAGGGAGGCAAAAGAGGAGAGTTTCTTATCTTGCTTCTGCAGACACTGGCTAGTCTTCTGCCCCAAGCTATGGGGAAAAGCTTATAACAATGTATATTTCAGAAAACATGTCTGAGCAGAAGAGATTGGGGTAATTCATCCTAACACTGAGGATATGTTTTTCATTGATTCCAGAGAGAGAGGAAGGAAGAGGGAGAAAGAGAGAGAAAAAGAAAACATTATAGATTAGTTGCCTCCCAATACATGCTCCGACCGGGAATCAAACCTGCAACCTGTGTATGTGCCCTGACCGGAATCGACCCTTCGACTCTTTGTTGCATTGGACTATGCCCTAACCAACTGAGCCACACCAGCCAGGGCAATTTTGCCCATTTCTTACTTAGTTTCCTACAATGTGTATTAGGGTCCTGGCAAGAAAGAGATAGCAAATACTCAAATCGGATTATGGAGGCGAGTTTAATGAAGGGACTGTTTTCAAAGGTGTGGGAAAGGGTTAAGGAAACTCAACAAAGGACCGTGGAATATCACAAGACTGGAGACAGCAGAGAGTAGCAAGAGGGTGGTGGAATGTCTACCAGACACTGGAAGGAGTGCTTTCATGAAGGACTGTCCTACAGGAGCTATGGCCACCTGTAGAAGGACAGAGCAAATGCAAGGAGTGGATACCTCTGACTTTGCTCCTTTTTTTAAAAAAATACTTTTATTGATTTCAGAGAGGAAGGGAAAAGGAGAGGGAGAGATAGAAACATCAATGATGAGAGAGAATCATTGACTGGCTCGAGCCCGCAACCCGGGCATGTGCCCTTGGCCGGAATCGAACCCGGGACCCTTCAGTCCACAGGTCGACGCTCTATCCACGGAGCCACACCGGGCAGGGCCTGACTTTGCTCTTTTCTTGCCAGCTGGTTGCCTGTCAGGGCCCTCCCATTGGACAAACCCAGCAGAAGCCAGAGGGCAAGGGAAATCATTGATGTGGCCTTCAGAAGTCAGCACAGAGCAGAGTAGAGAAGGTACAATGGACTGAATGTTTACAGCAAATTCCTATGTTGAAATCCTAATCCCTAATGTGATGGTATGAAGAGGTGGGGCCTTTGCGAGGTAGTTTTGTTATGAGGGTGGATTTTATAAGGGATTATTACAATCTGGATGAGGGCTCTCACCAGAACCTGACCTTGCTGCCACCATGACCTCAGACTTCCAGTCTCCAGAACTCCTGAGAAATGAATTCCTGTTGTTTATAAGCCACCCCCTCTATGGTACTGTAACTGGGACAGGCCCAGTCTCTCTGACTCCTGCTTTGCTCCCACGCCTTCAGGCCAATAGCTTCTGCTTTGTCTTGCATAGTGACATGCTAACCATTAGAGGAATTCTGCTTGAGGCTTGAGTGTTACAAAAAACAGTCCCTCTCCAGAAAGTGCATCCCCTGAGGAGATAAGGGAAGTATGTATTGTTTGCCAAAGAATTGTAGGACTCTTGGGACTGGACCCTTTGCATAATCTTCCTGGAACCCCTGTTGGTGCCCAGACCTCTGTGTGGTCTGTCACCTCTCGCCCCTCCCTTCGCTTAATATAAAAGAAGCATGAAGTCTGTACTTTCTTAAGATAGATTTGAGGAACTACTAGGACTCCCATCTTCTTGATCAATAAACCTTTCCTTACTCCAAACTCTGATGTTTTGAGTTTTGGTCTTTTGAAATGTTGGGCACATGGATTTTGCACTGATAACAGCCTAATCTGACTATGACTAAGGGTAAAGAGTGGACCTGGAGGGGCAAATGAGAAATAGTTAGTACACCACATGTTTTTTCTTTTTGTTTCTATTGGAAATGAAATATTTTGTTGCCTCTTTCTAGTGTGTGTATGTGTGTGTGTGTGTGTGTGTGTGTGTGTGTGTGTGTGTATCTTTTTCATCACTGAACTTAACTCTAAGGGAGATGATGGACAATTACTCAAGTAGTTACTATAAATATGCTATTATAGGGAAGAGAAAGGGTTCCAGGAAAGCTTTAGCAGGAAGACCTGGTGAAGTTTATTGAGTCATAAATGGCTTCTGAAAGAAGAGATGCTTAAATAGGATAAAGTGTTAGGCAGATAAAGGGGCTGATGGTGGTACAGTATGATAAAGAGAAACTGGAGATGAAGGGGGTTTCAAGTTAGATGAGGAATTTGAATCCTTATTCACTGTTTAATTGCTGTCTGATCTTGGGGGGTGCATTACCTGACTCCTCTGTGCCACATTTTTCTACCTGTAAAGTAGTTATAATACTTACCTCACAAGGTTGTTGTAAAAATTAAATGAGATATACATTTAACTTTTTTGGGGACAGTGCTTGGCAGATAATAAGTACTCAATAAATGGTAGCTTTTATTGTAAGTGTATAAGGAAGACCTGGAGTCAATAGAGGGTGAGACCCATCAGAAGAAATTCATCACAACATGTTCTGTTAGTGGGAGAGGGTCAGCTGGAGATGTAGACAAAGATAATAATTTGGAGGACCGGTGACTTGATAATGAGTTTGAATATTGTTTCTACGGCAACGGTCTCTGATGGACTTACCACAAGAAAGTTGTATGATCAGATGTCTGTTTTGGAAATTGCTGGTGCTCACTATTCATGTCTCTTCTTTTCCTCCTGGGCAGACTAGCCACGTTTCCGAACTCCTTTGCAATCAGGGGCCTTTGTCCTTTGTGGGAATATCACACAAAGGTAGTTCTGGAGAACAGAAGCATCAGGATATATTCATATACATCTAATTTATCATGAGGAATTGACTCAAGACTATGGAGGCTGGTGAGTCCAAAATATACAGTTAGGGCTGGCAAGGCCGGACAGCCAGTGGTACAGATGAAGTCCAAAGGCAGTCTACTGAAGAATTTTTTCTTGCTCAGGGATGCTGATCATTTTTGTTCTCTCAGGCCTTCAACTGACTGGGTGAGGCCCACCCACATTATGGAGGGCAATCTGCTTTTCTCAAAGTTCGCTGATTTAAATATCAGTCTCATCCAAAACATCCTCCATGTTGACACACAGAATATAATCAGAGGGGGTGTTTGGCAGAGTGATGTGTGCTCCTTACATGCTGGGCCCTGAACCTCTCGTGCACAATCCTCTAAGCTTTCCTTTTTTGCTTCTTGGCAGGTGAAAGGCAGAGCTTCTAGGGCAGTGGTTCTCAACCTTCCTAATGCCGCGACCCTTTAATACAGTTCTTCATGTTGTGGTGACCCCCAACCATAAAATTATTTTCGTTGCTACTTCATAACTGTAATGTTGCTACTGTTATGAATCGTAATGTAAATATCTGTGTTTTCCGATGGTCTTAGGTGACCCACAGGTTGAGAACCGCTGCTGTAGAGCCTAAGACCATCGGAAAACACAGATATTTACATTACAATTCATTAACAGTAGCAACATTACAGTTATGAAGTAGCAACGAAAATAATTTTATGGTTGGGAGTCACCACAACATGAGGAACTGTATTAAAGGGTCGCGGCATTAGGAAGGTTGAGAACCACTGCTCTAGGGGATGAGGCAGCCACTAGATGGAAGGAAGCCGGGTCCCTGAAAGACTAGGTGGAACGGAGTCTTCATCCCACCTCTGTCATTGAAATGTCATATATGAGAGATAATCAGATGTTGAGTTAAACTTTGGGACTTGGGGGTTATTAAGCTGAGAGTTGGGAATTCTTTGAAGAGCATTGTTGGTGTGCTGTTTTCTCCTCCCTTTGGAAGAAGAGAAGGGTGCTCAGGAGCATTTGGGTCTTGTGCAGTTTGCGACTTACAGGGACTCATATTTGACTCATGCCTGAGGAGTCTAAAGGTGAGAGAGGTACCTCTTTCACAGAGGCCCCGAAGACCGGTAGTGTGGCCTTCTGAGGCAGTCATTCTGGCAGCAGTAAGGAGAATAGGTTGAAGCAGGTAAAGTCAGAGTTAGGAATTTGTGCCTCAAGTCTAGGCAAGTGATGATGTTGGTCTAGACCAGGTTGGTGCAATGGGTATGCAGAAGATGTCTAAAAATGAATCGTGCCGTGACTACTAATAAACTTTTAGTCCCTCAATGTGAACTCCAGATTTCTGTTTTTTTTTTCTAGTTAAAAGAGAAATTGATCTATTGTTTGGATTTATTCCATAATACAGGGAAACTTAACAAATATGATGCTCTTTCTGGTTGCCTAGTTTGGGTCCAATTAAAAAAAGGGGGCCTTATGCAAAGTTAAGGTGATAATTAGGAGGCACACTCCCATGAGGTGAGACAGAGAAGGATAAGAAACAAATTCAAGGTGACACACCAGTGGGCCACTGTTCCGTGCCTACGAAGAAAAACTGTGCCTCAGAATAACCTGTTGTCAGAAGGAAGACTGGGGAGGAATTTTATCAGCAAGGTCCCTCATGTCTGCTGTCTCTGGTTGGTTAAAGGTCATGCCACAGAGAATTTATTGCACTGTTCTGCATTCTAACTTGGAGTATTGTTGTGAGTGTTGAAAGGAAGCATGGACAGTCGAAGCCCAAGAGGGAGGAAAAACATGTGGTCTGCTGGAGGAGAGGAGTTGATGTGCCTCAATGAGAGGGTCTCTGAGGGCCTGCCCCTAAACCCGTGGATACCAGAGGGCAATGATTAAAGTTCACAGCTGTACATCGTGTAAGCAATGTGCCTTCTCCTGCCAATTCCTCTTGCCTGGGCCGGGCCTCGCAAGAGAGAGAAAGAAAGCCAGTCGCATCCTACTTACCTAGTGCAGGCTTCCAAGAATGATGGAGCTGAGAAACGGGAGAAGTTATAACTTGAAATGAAGGTTGCAGTTATGTGATTAGACTGGACTGGACTTTTCATAGTCTGAAAGAGATGGAAGGACTTTTAGCTGAGCAAGACAAAAACAAAACAGAACAAAACAAAAACAAAGCAATAATGCTAGCTTGATATGTTCTTTTCCAACTATTGAGGGTGGAAATTAATGAGTTCAGAGAGCAAATTAAAAGTCTGTTTTTCTTTTTTGTATACCATCATATGTGTAAAATCAACTTGGTGTATTCTTAACCACTCCACTATATTGCCATGAAGATCTTTATTTGGCTCTGTTAAAAAAAAGCCACACACGAAGACAAAGGTATCAGACAGTTATCCATTAAGCCCAGGGTCTGAGTTAATTAATACAATTTGAAATTACCTTATCAAGTAGGTCCCTATCTATAAGTGGGACTCAGGTGTAAGACACCCTAGGAGTAAGAATTATAAAAGGAATAATCTAGAGCCCAAGACATTGAAAAGTATCGGGAAAAGAGTGCATTAGTGGTGGATTTGGACAACAAAACTGAAGGGAGGTGGAACTAGATACCTGGCTGGGGTGGAAGAGAGAGGACAAGAAAGCACTCAGGACAATCCAGGTATTGTGTTTCATCCATTCTGCAGAGGGGCAGCCTCCGTATAGCCCATCTGATGAGACCTCTAGTGGTTACTCAATGTCATAACACATGTGTAGGGAAGGGATTGCAGCAGAAAATCTGGAAGTTAACTCCCAGTTCCTCCAGTTTTAATTTTTTAGAGCGTTTGAATTGTACAGGCAAAGAATTACTAACACATATTAATGGTTTGATTTCTCAGGTGGAGAAGGAGTGTGGATGGATGCACCTAAGCCACCTGATAGCTGATTTCCATGCTGGGTGTAAGTTTTGTCACACACTTGAAGTATCAGACGGAGTATCACAGGGCAGTCAGAAGAGAAATAATTCATCAGTTTCTCAACCCTGGGCATAATGCAGAAAGAGCACATAAATATTGTTGAATAAATAAATTGGAACTACTTATTATGTGATTCGCTTCTTCTGTTCTTGTGAATTGGGAAAAAAGATTTAAATTGTAGAAATGGCTATATATCTAGGAAAATAGTCACACATTTCTAGTTCACTTGCAAATAAAGGAATAAATTTATTCATAATGAATTTGAAAGATTCCTCTTTTGGGGTTATTGTATTCAGTGCATTTATACAGGGAATTCGGGACTATAGGTAGGTAACACACTTTGTAACTGATTAATCAATGATTATTCCATATTAGTTGTCCATAAAGGGCAATTTGCAGACCCCAAAACTTGTATTGGTTAGTTTAGAAGTTTAATAATGTAGCAATAATAGGTTCTATGAGATGTTTAGAAGATAAAATATATTATAATAATTTTGTGAATTGATTAATAGAATTAGTAATTGAATCACTTTCAATAAATGTAACGTAATGCGAATACAGTGTCCAGTTAGTAGATGCAATGATTCTTGGTTCTCCTCAAGAGGGCAGCAAAGCTGCACAGCTCAGTTCTCAGAGATCAGGATGAAAATGTTCAAAAGTAGGTTCACAGGCATTCCCAGACTTGATGATCATTCATGTTAGTCCAACTAATTAAACATAACATGCGCTGAAATTTGTATTGGCATTTTATGAAAGCTTAGCTTTTCCTTTGTGAAATGAAAAAAAAAAATTCTTTTTCCTTTTAGGTTAGACAAAAGAACTACACTTGCTTACATCTCGAAATGCATTTGTTTAAGTAAGCTACAGTAGATAACAAAGAAGTAAGAGCTTCCCACCCAAACCCACCCCCCAATTACTTGATTTGTAACCAGATGATGATTGTGCTTGACTTTATTGGGTTCATTTTAGAATTTGACTTTCCATGATCTGTCCCAAGTAGAAAGACCTTCAAAAATATACACATCTCTGAGTGAAGAAAACTTGAAGATTGGCCCTAGGAAAATAGGGAAGTGGGAGAGAGTTAAATACATTCCTGTCCACTAGTTTAGAAGGAGATTTTGTCATTTCCTAGACCAGATTATAGGTGGTATTTTCTTTAGCACTTACCACATCTTCTTTCAATACCTTCTCTGTTCCTGGATCTCCAGGTGTCTTTCTTGCCCTAAGAAGGTGGGCAGATGATCCTGGGAAAGGTGTTAACTAGTAGTGGTTCAAAATGTTTCTTCGCTTTGGTGTACTTGGTTTAATAGAGGATTTATGAAGGTGACAAGATTTTCAGTGTGTGAAGGAATGGATCATAAAATGATAGCATTCTGGTCCTTAGCAGGTGTATCCTTTGTATGTAGTAGGCTTTCAGTAAACAGTTGTTCAGTGAATGAATGAAGACCTAAAATGATAAAGAAAAGATGTAGCTGCTCTTTTACCTGTTCAAAATACAGAATAGAAATTATCTTCCTTTTTGTGAGGCTAAGTTTAATATGGGGAGAAATTTAACTTATTGTTATTGGAAACAGGCAGAAGTGCACGTGGAGTCAGGCAGAAGTATTTCATGATTCTTCTTACATTATATTGAATAGATTGTGGGTCCAAATAGATTCAGTGGCATGGTGGCCATCATGAACAAGCTTAAAAGTCTGAATTTGAGAGGTTGTTCTAATCTTTCAACTCTGTAAAGGTTGTGTAAGCATTAACATTCATATTTACTAGCAAATCCTGTGCTAGTCATATATTAAAATTTACTACACAGTATATATAGAAGAATAAACTATATCCCTGTCTTCGATGAATTTATAATCTCCCAGGAGTCCTAAAACTAGCACACATGAAAACAATGGTAACCATAAAAGGTATAGATCACTAATGCAAATGAGCGGGTGGTATGCCCCATGGTTAAGAGAGTTCTGAAGAAGGGAAGGTCCATATGAATTCAAGTCTCTGGGGAAGGCTACACACAGAAAGGGGACCTCCAGCCAACTGACTCCTAAAGTGCAAGTGGGGTTTGCATACAGAGAGAAAGGACAAACAGTTTGTATGAAGATGCAGAAGTGATGAGCTTGGTGTATCCAGAAAACAGACTAGAGCAGAAATACAAATTTCATGAAAGCTAAAGTTAGAAAAGTAATCATGGGCCCATAATATAGTTTTGGAGCTGAAGCTACAGAAAAAGATGAACCACAAAACATCTTGAGTAGAAGAATAATGAAAAGATAGTCATGTTTTCAGAAAATTAGGCTCTCTCCACTTCCATTGCTGTGGAAGCCACCCAGAGCTTGTGGTATAACAGAAGGAGAAGGCATGTTTGGGCTGTGTGAAGGACAGTGGGACTTGTTTAGTTCTGAACTGTGATATTACAGTTACTATGCTGAGTTATATTTTTAAATCTGTCTTATGATATCTTTTAAGAAAGTAGGCTTAGAAATAATAAATCTATGTCTCCATTTCCATACTAAGATAGTATTACTGAAAGGTTCTACCCTGGAGCCCATATATATTATCAGTCATTAGAAATACACTTAAAATACAAGATGAGAGCCAACGGTGATACAATTTTATTTTCACTAGGAAGCTACTATTTCTAACATCAAACACTGGTAAACTAATGGTTTGTTGGAAGGAAATACACCCTTTACTACAAAGCCAACACATTCAGTCAAGAACATTTTACTTCTTCCAAATGGAAATCTACAGAAGCAATGTTTTCCTTTTAAGTGATCACATATTTCCGAAATACAGAATATTTTTTATACATCAAACTCATGTCTTCATCAGGTTGCAATTGTGTACTTTCATGATATGAATATTATCACCTTTAATTCATCAATCCTAAACTCCATTGCACTGGAGTTGCAAACTTACTATTTTAATGGCATACTTGAAAAAGTTATTTTATTATAGAAAAGTACAAATAAGTAAAATAGAATTCATGGACAAAAATATATCATAAAATGCTGAGAAACAGGACAAGTAACTTGTTAATGCTCTGGAGTTACAGATCTTTCAGCACCTAACAGAATTTGGTAAATGGCAATGGGGAGCTATTCATTAACATTAGGTTCATTCATTTTCTCTTTGTCTTTCTCCTGTACCCTCCTACCACCCCCATCCTTCTTCTCTACACCTTCCAGATTTTAGTACAGATTGTTTTCATAAATGTTTTAAACTTTGGCTTATTTTAAACCATTGTCCTTTTTCCTTTTCTCTCTTTATATTCAAGTCATTGTAAGAACCTGATTTTTTCTTTTAGTGTCTCAAAGTGTGTCATTTTTTTGCTTCTCGAACTTCAAAGCAAAAATATCATATTATTGGGTCACTTTTAATTTTTATGGTTGTTATAATATTTTCTTCATAAATATCTCAAATAACCTCTACCTTCTAAAATGTTGAATAGCAAAATTTATATAATGTTTTTTTTATCTATCACCCAAATTGTCCCATTTTTCACTTTCATTCTCTTCAAAAGAAATTTTTATGCTTTTATTTCATTTTGTTTTCTGAAACAATTTCAAAATTGTATATTTAAAATAAATTTGTAATTTAGGTCCTGCAGCTAGTACTCCTATTTTTAAGATTTGGAAGCTGAGAGATGAGAGGTTCTGCCACTCAACAAATATTTATTGAATATCTTCATTGGGTCTTGGGCAGCCCTCAGTGCTAAGGGAAACAAAAGAAATATAATGAAAACTTGGAAAATTTTGGAAGTATTTCCTGACACCAGATTTGCAAGTACCACTAGAAAATATGAGTTTCTTCATATACTTTATTTTTGATCATGAGTGTAGAAAATCTCTGTTGAGATTTTAGACAAAGTTTAAGTAACTTGCTAATGGTCACCCAGCCAGTAAGTGGTGGAGTCATGGATTTGAACCCAGGTAGTCTTTCTCTAGAACTAACACTTTTAGCCACATTTACTCTGCACTAAACTGCCCACCAAGCTCATTCTAGTTAGGGACATTGCTATTTCATGGTGTGCCTTAGAGAAATTACAAATTTCTTTCTCTCTTTTTTGTTTTGTTAATCCTCACCAAAGGATATTTTTTCCATTTTTTTTTTTTTGAGAGAGTGGAAGGGAGAGGGAGAGACAGAGAGAAACAGTGATGTGAGAGAGACACATCGATTGGTTGCCTCCTGCATGCACCCTTTCCAGGGCCAGGGAACCTGCAACCAAGGCATATGCCCTTAATCGGAACTGAACCCAGGACTCTTCAGTCTGAGGGCTGACACTCTATCCACTGAGCCAAACTGGCTAGGGTGAAATTTCTTTATGTCAGAGACATTCAGGATTGTTTGGAAATAGGCAAAAAGCCATAATTTAATTGGCAGCTGTGTAGAATTGTCCTTGATCACAAAAACATATATATAATATTGTTGGAGAAATAAGATATATACAGGGTAGGGCAAAAGTATGTTTGCTGGTGTTTGTATGGAAAATAATACAATAATTAATAAATAATAATATAAGAATAAACTCTGTTTTGTGTACTCACAGCTGTAAACATACTTTTGCTCCACCCTATAGATGCAAATAATATACTAACTAGCCATAATCTATACTAGCATCCATATTGATGTATTAAATTGCTAAGGAGTGGAGCACAGACAATAATTAGGGAAGGAATAACTGGAGAGGGATCTGGATTGTTTTTATGTACACAGGAAATATCTTCTGAGAATGTTGAAGAATGTGTAGGTTTGAAGTGGAAGTACTGGTTGGGATGGGGTGGGCGGTGGAGAGAAGAGAATTAAGACAGAAGGAGATGTGCTATTTGGAAGCAGTAAAAAGTGATGTGTACCACTTCCAAGCAGAAACTTTCAACGCTGAGTAGTCTTTGAGGTGAGACTGGCATTTGTATTAGAGAAGAGCTGTCCTTCAACTTGAATCTCAGGGTGAAGAAGCATGAATCAGGGTCCCCTGACAGCCCATATCTTAAACTTGAAATAAAACCCTCCTTGCTGTTAGCCATTGAGATTTTGGGATCATTTATTGATGCAGCATTTCCTAGCTTATAGAACTAGCTAGTAGGCAGTTGCAGTATCTCAACCATAAACCATCAGGGATTTGGGCAATGAAGAGCAAGAGACACATCTAAAAGTCAGTGTCAAGGAGGAATTGACGGGACTTGGTGACTGATGGGTTGTGAGGCGCAAAGATTTAGAAGAAACTGGCAAGATGACCTTAATGGTTTAGGTTTGGGAGAATAAATCATCTATCAAAAATGATAAAGTGTGGCAGATGGGCTTGAAAGATAGATAGGAGAGAAACCCTTAATCCTTTTCAAGGAGTTAAAGATATCATAAAGTGGAGTAAAGAAAAAAGTTATCAGGCAGACAGTACTTGCCAAAATTTGGTGGTTCAGAGAAATTTCCCAGTACTTAGAAGGTTAACAGAGTCAATAGGTGGCTTTTGTTATATTATGTTTTATTTTAACATTAGACTATATATTTGCATATTTGAACTCATAAAAAAATGTAGGAATCCAGCCTTGTGGGAAAGATGCTGGGGGGCTGCTTGGTGACTGGGATTCAAGGTCCATAGAAATTAGGAAGGGGTGGGACTGAGGACATATGCAGAGGAGTAGCCTTTGGAGGGGGGAGGAAAACCTCTTCCATTAAGATTTTGAAAAGGAAGGATAGCAATAAAGATAGATATTCACTAAGATGAGACAGAGGATGAGAAAAGACAAGAGTTTGATGGCCCCACTGCCTCCACTTTCCATTAAATTAGGAGAAGTCATTTGCCAAGAGAGAAGAGGGAGAGCTGCAGGTGAGAGCAGAGGAAAGATAAATTTGTTTTTTGTTGTTGTTCAGCTTTTACTTTTTAATAAAATTTATTTTCTAATTCCAGTTTACATTCAGTATTATTTTGTACTAGAGGCCCGGTGCACGAAATTCATGCATGGGGGTGTGTGTCCCTCAGTCCAGCCTGCACCCTCTCCAATCTGGGACCCTTTGAGGGATGTCCAACTACCTGTTTAGGCCCGATCCCGGGCAGTCGAACATCCCTCTCACAATCCAGGACTGCTGGCTCCCAACTGCTTGCCTGCCTGCCTTCCTGATTACCCCTAAGCGCTTCTGCCTGCCAGCCTGATCACCCTAACCACTCCCCTGCCAGCCTGATTGATGCCTATCTTGCTCCCCTGCCAGCTTGTTTGCCCCTAACTGCCCTCCCCTGCAGGCTTGATCACCCACAACTGCCCTCCCTTGCAGACCTGGTCCCTCCCAATTGCCCTTCCCTGCTGGCCATCTTGTGGTGGCCATCTTATGTCCACATGGGGGCAGCCATCTTGTGTGTTGGAGTGATGGTCAATTTGCATATTACTCTTTTATTAGATAGGATTAGTTTCAGGTGTACAGCATAGTGGTTAGACAGCCATATACTTTGGAACTAACCACCAAGAGGAGCAGACCTGGTTGTGGGCATGGGATTGCTGAATACAGAGGGCCTGTTTGAAGCTAGACTGCAAGAAATTGCCATGTGCCACCCTTTGTGAAGCTCTCTGTCTTCTCTCATAGTGCTCAGTGTTCTGGGAACAGGCAGAAAAAGCTCCCAGTGAGGGTGATCCAGGTTAGTGATTTTTTTTTATGGATTAAATTATTTGCCCAAGGTCATACTTTCTAATCCATTCTCATTGTTTTTTCATAAAAATATAATGTCTCCCCATGGATACAGTTTATATCCCTGTGGTTCTGATAATCTTCATAATGGCTTGAAATTCATCTGTGTAATCACTGAAGCCTAGATTTTATTTTTACACTTGGTTCTTTATAAACTACTAGAGGCTCAGTGCATGAAATACATGCACGGGTGGGGTCCCTAGTCCTGGCTGGCAATCAGGGCCATTCTGTGGGGTGATCAGGGGGCCCCCACTGGCACCCGCCTTGGCTGGCCTGGGGCCTGCAGGCTAGGGGCAGCTCATGCATTAAATGTCTGCCTCCTGGTGGTCAGTGCGCCTCATAGCTACTGGTAGTTCTGCTGTCCAGTCAATTTGCATATTGGGCTTTTGTTATATAGGATGATTTCAGTTTTTGGATAACTCTTCTATTTTCTCAGTTTTTCTTTTTCATATATATAGGTATATGTATATGTATATATATACTAGTATGTATATATATATCTATGTATCTATATCTCTATATATCCATATATATCCATATGTATATACATATACATATACATATACATATACATATACATATACATATACATATACATATACATATTGGTTTCAGAGAGAAAGGGAGCGTCAACCTATGAATCAGGAGGTCACTGTTCGATTCCCTGGTTCATAGGTTGACGCTCAGCCATTGAGCCATGCTGGCCAGGGCCTCACTTTTCATTTTGATAGGCCTTTCAAATAACTTTCATTGGTGGAAAAATTTTCTGTGGTTTCTTATAAAAGTTTGTCACCTTATTTAATTCAGATTTCAGATAATTAACAATGATTATGAAGTGCCTAACGTGTGCCATGTGCTATGCTAAAAACTAAGGATACAAAGATAATGAAACAACACACATGGGTTTGATGTGCTTTTAGAGGTTAGAACTCTATGTGGGAAGTATACACAGACCTACATCACCAGAAGCTTCTTAAATTCCTAAAATTTCTCTGACTTTTGTTTTTTGCTTTCACTTATTATTCAGTCAAACACTAAACTAGGAGTTGCTGTGAAGGTATTATGAAGATATTAAAGTCCATAACTAGTTGACTGTAAGTAAAAGATTATCCCAGATAGTGTGGGTGGTCCTGATTCATTTGTTCATTGGAAGTCCTTTAGAGCAGAATTGAGGGTTCTCTGAAGGAGAAGAAATTCCACCCCATGAACTGCAGCTTCAGTTCATTTGGTGAGGCCTGCCCTATGGATTTTGGACTTACTTATCCAGCCCCTACAATTGCATAAATCAGTTCCTTGCCATAACCCTGTTACCTGTACTATGTATCTCCTACTGGTTTTGTTTTTCTTTATATATATACTAGAGGCCCAGTGCACAAATTTATGCACAGGTGGGGTCTGGCTGGTCTGCCCCAATTAGGGCCAAATGGGCTGGCCAGGGGGTGGGGCTGCAGGTGGTTGGGGTCCCTCAGCTTGGCATGTGCTCTTTCGCAATCTGGGACCCTTCGGGAGATGTCGGACTGCAGGTTTCGGCCCTGGCCTGTGGTGATTGGGCTGAAGCCTGCAGTTTGACATCCCCTGAGGGATGTAGTAGTGTGCAAAGCAGCAGGCGGCCCGCTGCAGCTGTGCTTGCCAGCCATGAGCCTGGTGTCTCCCACTGTGGGAGTGCACTGACCACCAGGGGGCAGCTCTTACTTTGAGCGTCTTCCCCCAGGTTGTCAGTGCGTGTCATAGTGACTGGTCAACTGGTCGCTTAGGGTTTTATATATATATAGATTTTTGTTGATTTCAGAGAGGAAAGGAGAGGGAGACAGAAACATCAATGATCAGAGAGAATCATTGATCAGCTGCCTCCTGCACACCCCCTACTGGGAATCGAGCCCGCAACCCAGGCATGTGCTCGGATTTGGAATCAAACCATGACCTCCTGGTTCATAGGTCGATGCTCAACCACTAAGCCACACTGGCTGGGCTGGTTCTGTTTTTCTTGATGAACACTGATACAACAACTGGTAGACAGGAAGAAAATATTTGTGAAATATATCATTAAAAAAGATTTTAATAAGTAATGGGGATGTAATATACAGCATGATGACTATAGTCAATAATACTGTCTTATACATTTGTAAGTTTCTAAGAGTAGATCTTAAAAGTTTTCATCACAAGAAAAAAATTTTGTTACTATGCATAGTGATAAATGTTAATTAGACTTATTGTGTTGATTATTTGCTATATATACATATATTAAACATTATGTTGTACCCTTGAAGCTAATCTAATGTTACATGTCAGTTATATCTAAATTAAAAAAATAAGTAGATTTTAGAATTAAAATAACATTTTAAAAAGGAAAAATCACTAGTCTAACAGAAAAATGGTCAAAGGATACGTTTTGGTTACCTGTTGCTATATAATGAAGGAGTCTGAATGAAACCTGATGGCTTAAAGCAGTGGTTTATTATTTCTCATTATCTGTAGGGTGGCGATCCGGGAGGGTCTTATCCTGATTTCACCTGGCATCATCCAAGCTGTCATCATCTGAAGACTCCATGGTGACTGGTCCGGGCCCAAGTTATCCTGCCTCAGATGTGTGGCAGTTGGCACTAGATGCTGGCTGAGATTCCAGAGGTTTCCTCCATGTGATCTCTCATCTTCTGGTGAGTTAGACTGGGCTTCTTCATAACACTGAGGTGGCAGGGTTACAAGAGGGAGCTGCAAGGAGAGGGGTTATTCCTGGGGTATGATGGGAGGGGGCCTAAGGGAAAGTCTTACCCAAAGAAGAATTTTGATCTTATCTGACATGCTTTAACACCTTAATATGCAGTCATGATGTAACTTTGTAACTAAAATATATGGATATGAGACCTGTTTGGAGGTTCTGGCAGGGGAGCACAGCTACTTGTATGGATATATAAATATTGCTATGGACTGAATGTTTGTGTCCCCCCTAATGTGTATATTGAAACCTAATTCCCAGTGTGATGGTATTTGGATGTGGAGCCTTTGGTAGCTGATTAGGTAATGAGGGTGCATCCCTAATGAATGGGATTAGTGCCCTTATAAGAGAGACCCCAGAGAGCTCCCTTGCTTTTTCTGCCCTGTGAGGACACGGAGAGAAGATGGCTGTGTATGGAACAGAAAGTGGGCTCTCACCAGACACTGAAGCTGGTGCTACCTTGATCTTGGACTTCCCAGCCTCCAGAGCTTTGGGAAATAATGTTCTGTTGTTTATAAGCTATCCAGTCTATGGTATTCAGTTATAGCGGCCTGAACAGCCTAAGACAAATGTATACAAGTACATTTATGTATATATATGTGTGTGTGTGTATATCAGTATACACACACACACACACACAGAGAGAGAGAGAGAGAGAGAGAGAGAGAGAGAGAAAAAGAGAGAGAGAGAGAGAAAGAGAGAGAGAGAGAGAGAGAGAGAGAGAGAGAAAGAGAGTTCTTGTTTTTCAATAATCTTAATTCCTTCTCTATACTGAATCTTTGTCATCTCAAAGTTGCAAGAAGATTACAGTTGATCCATACTTTTTGTTATCTAGCATTATGCCAATTACAGACTTCTTCATTCTCTGGACAAGCTTCCAATTGGAAGAATAATTGTATAATGTGCTTAGCATGATAAATGAGGAAGTATTCAAGGTATTTTGATATTAGGATCCCAGTTCTTTTAAGACAAAACTATACATTAAACAAAGACACTGTTGTGGTTTCTGGGGACCACTGACAGTAGAAGTCTATATTACCTCACCATCAGAGCGTTAGCTCTGAACACCGTTTTCTTGCTTGCATTCTGAGATTTGGATGTCAGACTTAGGGGTGACTAGGCCACAACTTGTGAGAGATGGCAGGCAGTCTGAGGCCACCACAAGTTGGGACCCATTTCTGTTGTTGTGTATTATGTTTCTGGTACAATAAGTGTTCTTGGACCCTTTTATTTCAGCTAAAAAGAGGCAGTGCTTTTCTCGCATCAGTCAGATATATAAACAAAAGGAAGTCTTTATAGTTTAAAGAAGAGTTAGTCTTCTAAGGAATCTAAACAAAGGTCCAGAAGATCCTTTTGAGAAATTAAAAGAAAAGGGGTTTTATTCTGATACTAGAGGCCTGGTGCACAAAATTCGTGCAGGAAGAGGGTGTCCCTCAGCGCAGCCTGCACCCTCTGCAATCTGGGACCCCTTGAGGGATGTCCAACTGCCCTTTGAGGCCCAATCCCTCTCACAATCCAGGACTGCTGGCTCCCAACCGCTCTCCTGACTGCCTGCCTAATTGCCCCTAACCACTTCTGCCTGCCAGCCTGATCACCCCCTAACCACTCCCCTGCCAGCCTGATCGATGCCTAACTGCTCCCCTGATGGCCCGATTGCCCCTAACTGCCCTCCCCTGTAGGCCTTGTCACCCCTAACTGCCCTCCCTTACCAGCCTGGTTGCCCCTAACTGCCCTCCCCTGCTAGCTTGGTCGCCCCCAACTGCCGTCCCCTCCTGGCCTGGTTCCCTCCAACTGCCCTCCCCTGCAGGCCTGGATCCCCCTCAACTATCCTCCCCTGCAGGTCTGGTTCCCCCCAACTGCCCTCCCCTGCAGGCCTGGTCCCCCCCAACAGCCCTCCCTTGCTGGCCTGGTCCCTTCCAACTGCCCTCCCTTGCTGGCCTGGTCCCTCCCAACTGCCCTCCCTTGCCTGCCTGGTCCCTCCCAACTGCCCTCCCCTGTAGGCCTGGTCCCCCCTAACTGCCCTCCCCTGCTGGCCTGATTGCCTATAACTACTCTCACCTGCAGGTCTCATCACCCCCAACTGCTCTCCCCTGCAGGCCTGGGTGCCCCCCAACTGCCCTCCCCTGCTGACCTGATTGCCCACAACTGCCCTCCCCTGCCAGCCATCTTGTGGTGGCCATCTTGTGTGTTGGAGTGATGGTCAATTTGCATATTACTCTTTTATTAGATAGGATGATTTGCAAATCAGAGAACATAGCCTTTGTCAGGAACTGAAAACATGTTCTGAGATGGGGTGGGGAGATGGGGAGGGTTTTTGAAGGCGCAAGTTACAAGGGCCATTAACAAAGAGATGGGTTGCTAGGGAAACTACGTCATAAACTTACGTCACTCATTTTCTGATTGGTGGGGTTGTGAGATAAGAACAGTGAGTTATACATAGTAACGTGATCAAGCAGTTATCGACGTTCTAGTCTCAGTTGAGGTCTGCAGGACGAAGAGTTTTTGGTCAAGCAGTTTTGGTACAGGGGGTGTTGCTCATCAGTAGTGCAGGGAGTCTCATTTATCAGACAGCACATTCAGCACAGGGGCCCATTTGCCCTGTGGACAGTTTTGGAGCCCAAAGAACAAATCCATGCCTTGTAAGCAGCTTCATAGCCCAAACTGCAAACTATCAGGATGTTTGGCCACAAATTATGATATTAAAGTTTTTATAAATCCTTAGGAAGCCTATCATGATAGATGTGGTGGACAATAAAGAACAGCTTTTCCAAAGAACATGTATGCATAACCTGTTGACACAGACAGCAGTGAGGTGATGGCCAGAGGGGGGGTGGGGCACTGGGTGGAGGTGGGCAAAGAGGGGTGGAAAATGCGGACATCTGTCATAGTGTCAACAATAAAAATAAAGTTAAAGAAAAAAAAAAGAACAGGAGCACCCAAATACATAAAAAAACTCCTGGAAGATATCAAGGGAGACATTGACAGCAATACAATCATAGTAGGAGACTTTAATACCCCACTATCACCATTGGACAAATCCTCTAAACAAAACATCAGCAAAGAAACATCAATCCTAAATGACTCACTAGACCAGATGGAATTAATTGACATCTTCAGAACATTTCACCCCAAAGCCACAGAATATACATTCTTCTCAAGCGCACATGGGTCATTTTCAAAGATAGACCATATGTTGGGACATAGGCAAAGTCTCTTCAAATTCAAGAAGATAGAAATCATATCAAGCATCTTCTCAGACCACAGTGGCATAAAACTGGAAATCAACTACAATAAAAACAACCCAAAGAAATCAAACACATGGAGACTAAACAGCATGCTATTAAACCATGACTGGGTTACCAGAGAGATCAAAGAAGAAATAAAAAACATCATGACAACAAATGACAATGAAAACACTACAATCCAAAATCTATGGGACACAGCGAAAGCAGTCTTGAGAGGGAAGTTCATAGCTCTACAAGCCTACTGCAAAAAACAAGAAACAGGGGTAATAAATTACCTAACCCAACAACTCAAAGAGTTAGAAAAAGAGCAACAAGAAAAGCCCAGTGTAAGCAGAAGGAAGGAAATAATAAAGATCAGAGCACAGATAAACGACATAGAGACCAAAGAAACAATACAAAAGATCAACAAAACCAAGAGCTGGTTCTTTGAAAGGATAAACAAGATTGATGAACCTCTAGCCAGGCTCACCAAGAAGCAAAGGGAGAGGACCCAAATAAACAAGATCAGAAATGAAAGAGGTGAAATAACAACAGATCCCGCCGAAATACAAAGGATTGTTAAAAAATACTACGAACAACTCTATTCCAACAAACTGGACAACCTGGAGGAAATGGACATATTCCTAGAAAAATATAACCTTCCAAAACTCAATCAGGAAGAATCTAAACAGCTCAACATGCCAGTAACTATGGAAGAAATTGAAGCAGTCATCAAAGAGCTTCCGGCAAACAAAAGCCCGGGGCCAGATGGCTTCACTGGAGAGTTCTACCAAACATTCAAGGAAGAACTAAAACCTATCCTCCTCAGACTATTCCAAAAAATTCAAGAGGAAGGAACACTTCCAAGCTCCTTCTATGAAGCCAGCATCACCCTGATACCAAAACCAGATAAAGACAACACAATGAAAGAGAATTACAGGCCAATATCCCTCATGAATGTAGATGCCAAAATCCTCAACAAAATTCTAGCAAATAGGATCCAGCAGTACATCAGAAAGATCATACACCATGACCAAGTAGGGTTTATCCCAGGAATGCAAGGATGGTTCAATATCCGCAAATCAATAAATGTGATACATCACATAAACAAATTGAGAGATAAAAATCACATAGTCATATCAATTGATGCAGAAAAAGCATTTGACAAAATCCAACACCCTTTCTTGATAAAAACTCTCAACAAGGTGGGAATAGAAGGATCATACCTCAACATCATAAAAGCTATATATGATAAACCCACAGCTAACATCATACTCAATGGGCAAAAACTAAAACCATTTCCCCTAAGAACAGGAACAAGACAGGGATGCCCACTCTCACCACTCCTGTTTGACATAGTACTGGAAGTATTAGCCACTGCAATTAGACAAGAAGAAGAAATAAAAGGCATCCAAATTGGAAAAGAAGAAGTAAAGCTGTCCTTATTTGCAGATGACATGATATTGTACATAAAAAACCCGAAAGACTCCATCAAAAAACTAACAGACTTAATAAATGAATTCGGCAATGTAGCAGGATACAAAATTAACACCAAGAAATCTATGGCATTTCTATACACCAACAATGAACTTACAGAAAGAGAGACTAAAAAAGCAATCCCATTTTCCATCGCACCAAAATAATTAAGATACTTAGGAATAAACCTAACCAAGGAGGTAAAAGACCTATATGCGGAAAACTACAGGACACTGAAAAAAGAGATAGAGGAAGATGTAAACAGATGGAAGAACATACCATGTTCATGGATTGGTAGAATCAACATCATTAAAATGTCCATACTACCCAAAGCAATCTATAGATTCAATGCACTCCCCATTAAAATACCAACGGCGTATTTCACAGAACTAGAAAGAACTCTCCAAAAATTCATCTGGAATAAAAAAAGACCCCGAATAGCCACAGCAATCCTGAGAAAGAAGAATAAAGTAGGAGGGATCTCAATACCAGATTTCAAGCTGTATTACAAAGCCACTGTCATCAAAACAGCCTGGTACTGGCACAAGAACAGACATATAGATCAATGGAACAGAATAGAGAATCCAGATATCGACCCAAACCAATATGCGCATTTAATATTTGACAAAGGAGGCATGAGCATACAATGGAGTCAAGACAGTCTCTTTAATAAATGGTGTTGGGAAAGTTGGACAGATACATGCAAAAAAATGAAACTAGATCACCAACTTACACCATACACAAAAATAAACTCAAAATGGGTACAGGACTTAAATATAAGACGGGAAACCATAAAAATTCTAGAGGAATCCACAGGCAGCAAAATCTCAGACATATGCCAAAAGAACTTTTTCACTGATACTGCCCCTAGGGCAATGGAAGCCAAACAGAAAATAAACAAATGGGACTACATCAAAATAAAAAGCTTTTGCACAGCAAAAGAAACCATCAACAAAACAACAAGAAACCCCACAGTATGGGAGAACATATTTGCAAATGGTATCACTGATAAAGGTTTAATTTCCAACATCTACAGGCAGCTTATACAACTTAATAAAAGGAAGATAAATGATCCAATAAAAAAATGGGCAACGGACCTAAATAGAAGCTTTTCGAAAGAAGACAGAAGGAAGGCCAAGAGACACATGAAAACATGCTCAAAGTCACTAATTATCCGAGAGATGCAAATCAAAACAACAATGCGATACCATCTCACACCTGTCAGAATGGCTATCATCAACAAATCAACAAACGACAAGTGTTGGCGAGGATGCGGAGAAAAAGGAACCCTCGTGCACTGCTGGTGGGAATGCAGACTGGTGCAGCCACTGTGGAGAACAGTATGGAGTTTCCTCAAAAAACTGAAAATGGAACTCCCATTTGACCCAGTAATCCCACTCCTAGGAATATATCCTAAGAAACCAGAAACACCAATCAGAAAGGATATATGCACCCCTATGTTCATAGCAGCACAATTTACAATAGCTAAGATTTGGAAACAGCCTAGGTGCCCATCAGCAGATGACTGGATCAGAAAACTATGGTACATCTACACAATGGAATACTATGCTGCCGTAAAAAAGAAGGAATTACTACCATTTGTAGGCACTTGGATGGAATTAGAGAACATTATGCTAAGTGAAATAAGCCAGTCAATGAAAGAAAAATACCACATGATCCCACTCATTTGGGGATAATGAAAAACATTATAAACTGATGAACAAAAAGATAGATACAGAGGCAGTAAAGCATCAAACAGACTGTCAAATTACAGTGGTAAGGTTAGGGAGAGGTGGGGGAAATAAGAGATCAACTGAAGGACTTATATGCATGTATATAAGAGTAACCAACGGATGCAAAACATTGGGGGGTGAGGGCATGTATGGGAGTGGGGTGGGGGTGGGGGGCAATGGTAAGATATGTACACATATAATACCTTAATAAAAATTTGAAAAAAAAAAAAAAAAGAATATCCATACACCTTAAAAAAAAAAAAAAAAGAAAAAAGAAAAAAAAAGAAATGAAAAACTTTGGATATGGAATGAAGGAATGTAAAATACAACCACCCCCCCAAACCCCACCCCAGATGTAACTTTTCCTTTCTCCATTGAAAGCAACCTTTTGATGAAATTCTTTCGCCTCGAATTTGACTAGGTGTATATACCCTATAATTTTTGGGGGTGTGAAAGCTGGTCCTTGGGAGGTGGAGGATGAAGGACAGCTGATTCAAATGGTGTGGAAGAAAGGGAACAACTATAGTTTGGATTGACCACTGTTTTAGAGCTCCCAGCAGAATTCAAATTGAGTCAAACAAAGACCCCTACTAGGAGGGAAGAATTGGAAAGGAGAAAGAGACCTTACCGGTATCTGAAAGTCTTGGATCCCAAAGATGGTGCTGTGAAATGTCTTTAGCTTGACATGAACACACATTCAACAATAATATACTCTTAACAGCAGCCAGAAGTAGGCTACCTCTCTAGTACAGATCCTGCTTATAAACATCTGAAAAATTGGGCTGGGACCAGATAAGTGGAGGGCAAACTTTTTTTTAAAAAATATATTTTATTAATTTTTTTACAGAGAGTAAGGGAGAGGGATAGAGAGTTAGAAACATCGATGAGAGAGGAACATCGATCAGCTGCCTCTTGCACACCTCCTCCTGGGGATGTGCCCACAACCAAGGTACATGCCCTTGACTGGAATCAAACCTGGGACCCTTGAGTCTGCAGGCCAACTCTCTATCCACTGAGCCAAACCAGTTAGGGCAGAGGGCAAACTTTTAATTTCTCCCTGTTTACTATGAGCAGGTTGCAGAGTGCGATGACAATGAACTTGTTAAAGATTATCTTTCTCTCTTTTAAGCTGTAGCCATATTTGTATGTAAAGATCTGATACTATTTGATATGAGGTATAGAAATTGAGAAGTACTTAGCTAAAATCAATTTTCGGGGTCTTTTCAAGTGACTCTTTTAAAAGGCCCCTTCCTTAGGCCAATGATTGAATTGTCAAGTTGGGATCAGACATTCCTGATGTGAGAACAGTGGGATTTTCTCTTTACTATGCATTCTTATTTGTCCTGGGGTGGGAATTAGTCTTGAATAACTATGACTAGTTAATATAGAATAGCATGCTCTTAAGTGCTATGTGGTTCCTATAGTTTGCTTCTGAGTTACAAGGATGCTCGACCTTTCCAAGGTTAGCAAGAGTGGAAGTTTGGAGATCAATCTTTTTATAACCATTATATAGAAGATTGTCAGTACCTCCTCTCTCTGCCCCACAGCATTTCTGATAGAAAACATGTTTCATTTTCTTTGCTGACACCCGTTTGACAGTGAGTTGTGGGGTGAAAGTGGTGGCCACACAGACAAACTCCTTAGAAAGAGAGACTTGATGATTTCTTTATTATCAACCTTATTTTCTATGAGGCGAACTCATTGAGAATTAATTAGTTGGCCTCTATTGACCAAGGCTGAATATGAGAAAGGATTCTTAGCCTGTTTTAGAACCTGCTGTTTTGGTCCAACAAGAATGGACAAACATTTAGTTACAGCTTCTTTATTGCAGATTGGAAACTTTAAGAGTTTTTCTTTGCCAAATTGGGGGTATAACATAGGAATAGAACGAATGCTAAATTGGAATTATGTTACTGATTTCGTACTGCTTTTGCTCTGGTGCTTTCACCCTCACATAGGAGGTGCTTTTGTATGTATTTGAAAAATGCTGTGAAGAGCATTTTTCCATTGGGAATGCATTTTTGGGTGTGAATGTAGAGAAATCACTCATAGATTAATTAGATTATTATTGTGTGATTTAAAAAATGTTTCATGGGGTACATATAACTGTGGAATGCTATATTTGGATATGGACTTAGAATGTCTAATTATGTAACAATTGGATTACTTCCAGCTTAGCTCTTCTGACGGGGAATGGACTTCACTGGTTTATGTATGAGCCCTGAGTTCAGTGTTAACGGTGGTCACAATTGTGACATGCTGGAGACGGAAAGTTGCTAAAAACAAGCTAGTCTTTGTTTCTCTTGTGAATAATTTCTGGAAAGAAATGGATTTCCAGTTCTCAGTTGTAATTTAGCTGACTTTGGGAGCTGCTTTCTAGAAAGCTGCAAAGTAATGCTGGATGATATATTGGCCTGAAGAAATTTTCCAGATTAAATTGTCCGGGTGAGTAGTGTAAAAGCATATATATTCTGGAAGTGCAATTCATTGTGTCACATGTTTGGCTTTTTCAGTTGCAAGTTAAATATTGTATGTCTATTTGAAAAAAGAACTTTTGGTTAAAAATTGTGGATAAAAGACATTTCATTCACTCAGAAACTGCCAATGAAACAAAACCAATATGCAATATGTGGGAGGGGGTGGGGGAGTGAATTCCTCTTCATTTTCAAGGAAAAGGAAATGGCTAATTCCTATGCCTCAAACTTTGTCACAAACCTGCTAAATAATATGGATTGTGGACTGGAATGAGAGAGATTATGCTTCATGCTGACCTGTCTTTTCTGATCTTCAGCAGGAAACTGTAAAAGTAAATGTTACAGTCATGAAAGGGCCATTCAGCTATTAATTTGATTAAAGTGATGTGATTCAGAGAGATGGACGGGCCACCAGAAAATGGAACAAAGATCTGAAAAAAAGGAGGACGCATGATGACAAATCATTTCTTCTATCTGACTTCTAGCTCCTAGTTAAGGGAAGAAGGTAGGGTATTTCCAGATGACAACCTGGAGAGCTTGTGATGGAAGTACAGTGACTTCTTAAACATAGAACACTGCAGAGACTCACCCCAGACCAAAGAGAAAACAGATTTGGTAAAAGAATAAGTATGACAAAACCCTAATCAAATTCTGAGGTGCCCAGATATCTGATTAAGCATTATTTCTGGGTGTGTCTCTGAAGACGTTTCTGAGTTTCTAGGTTGTAGATGCAGATTATGGGACCATTCAGTCTCCTAAATTGTGTGAGCCATTTCAATATAATAAATCTCTTTATCTTCTCCCTCCCTCCCTCCCTCTCTCTCTCTCTCTCTCTCTCTCTCTCTCTCTCTCTCTCTCTCTCTCTCTCTCTTGCCCTCTCTCCCCCTCCTTCCCTCCCTCCCTCCCTTCTTTCCTTCCTTCCTCTCATATTGGTTCTGTTTCTCTGGAGAATCCTGATAATTATAATCCTTCTCTGAATAATTGATAGTACTAGTAGATAAAATATCAGTAAGTAAAGAGATTTGAATATCACTATGAACTAATTTGATCTAATTGATGTTTATAGAACATTTAACCTAATAAGCATAGAATATACATTCTTTTCATGTACACCTTGAGTATTCACCAAAATAGATCACATGCAAGGCCATAAATTTCAGAGTTGGAATTATATCACATATGTTCTTTGATCACAGGTATATAAGTCTCTCCCTTTTCTCCCATTGACCTCTCCCCGGCCACCCCCACCCCTCAGCACATGCCCTCCCCCTCCCTCCCCAGTCTGTGTCCATTAGTTATGCTCATATGCATTCATACAAGTCCTTTGGTTGATCTCTTATCCCCTCACCCCCTGCCTTCCCTCATAGGTTGGACAGTCTGTTCAATGCTTCTATGACTCTGGTTCTATTTTTGTTCATCAGTTTATGTTGTTCATTATATTCCACAAATGAGTGAGATCATGTGATATTTATCTTTCTCTGGCTGACTTATTTCGCTTAGCATAATGCTCTCCAGTTCCATCCATGCTGTTGCAAATGGTAAGAACTCCTTCTTTTTAACCGCAGTGTAGTATTCCATTGTGTAGATGTACCACAGGTTTTTAATCCACTCATCTGCTGATGGGCACTTAGACTGTTTCCAAATCTTAGCTATTGTAAGTTGTGCTGCTATGAACATAGGGGTGCATATATCTTTTCTGATTGGTGTTTCTATTTTCTTGGGATATATTCCTAGAAGTGGGATCACTGGGTCAAATGGAAGTTCCATTTTTAATTTTTTGAGGAAACGCCATACTGTTCTCCACAGTGGTTGCACCAGTTTGCATTCCCACCAGCAGTGCACGAGGGTTCCCTTTTCTCTGCATCCTCGCCAGCACTTGTTGTTTGTTTATTTATTGATGGTAGCCATTCTGACAGGATCACAAAAATATTTAATCGGAAACCTACAAAATGAGATAACCAGAAAATACCCAAGTATTTGTGAATTAAACAGCATTTATTTTAAACACAACATAGTGAAAAGGATATCAAAAGGGACATTGGAAAATACTTTGAACTGAATGATAAGAAAATATAACTTATGGACATTTATATGAAATAGTAGTTTGTAAAGGTTTGCTGCAATAATTTTTTCTGTCACTCTATGAATGTCCTTTTTACAACATGACATGGTTCTTCTCCCATCAAAAGGTGGAGGGAGTTATTTTCTACCTCTTGAATCTGGATTGGCCGTGGGACTTGCTTTCTTTAACTAATGGAGTGTGGCAGAAGTGATGTGAGACTTCTGGTCCTAGGTTAGGAATGCTGCCTAGGCTGGTGTCCTTGAGTGAGAGAGATGCAGTAGATGCTCAGCATCAACTGCCAATCATGTGACTCAGATAAGAAGGTCATCTTAGATACCCAGGTCCAGTCAGTCCAACCATGTGAATGGCCCCAGCGAAGTCCCGCAGAAGAGCCTTTGAGCTGAGCTCAGCCTGGATTGTTGGTTCACAGTACTACATACAAATAGAATGGTTGTAGTTTTCAGGCACTAAGTAGTAGAGTTGTTTAATATGTAGCACTAGATAACTGATATAAAAATTGATACTAGAAATGGGTACTGCTGTAACAAAACCTCAAATATGTGGCATTGGTTTTGGTATTGATCAGCAATCAGTGGCTGAAAAAGTGGTAAAGATATGAAAATAATGAAGTTATTGTTGGAGTTTAAAAAATGGTGACTTGTTTTACACATTAGGTAAACTGTTGACAAAACTCTTTCCTGAGATAAGTTGAAATATAGGGATTATGCCTAATAAATGTATGGTTCTAAGTAAGGAGATTAACAGGCAAAATTTTGAATTTATTAAGTGGCTTCTCTTAGCTGTACATGATAAAGTATGAGAAGAGAAAGAGGAAAGTGGGGATTGTCTACTTTGAAAGCAGAATTTAGAGGAAATAAGGCCCAGTCCTTGCTTGATTGGAAAATAAAATTAATTATCAATCTCTCCAGATTGGAAAAGCTCCTCAGAGTAAGAATTGACCAAAAATGTAACTGATAGACATTTTGTTAAAACCTCAGAAGTATTGAAGACACAGTAGACCCTCATAGCTAGACCAAAGGGATTCTAAGAATCACAAGGGAATCATCCCACAGCATCTGAACATATGGCACAAGGGAAATGTGGGAGCAGGTGGAACTATTCTATACCTTCAATTGGACGGTAAATATATGGCTGAATATAACTGATAAAATTCTATTGTAGATGGAAGATTGGTGCATTTTATTATATATAAATATCTCTCTGATCATAAAAGTATATTACAGAGATGAAAGACATATTTAGAAGCAACCAAAAATGAAAATATATGACAGGAATTTTCATGGTGCACATATCTCAAAGATGGGATAGAAAAAAGACATAGAAATGAGTATAGGATATATTCTAAGGAATACAGAGAAAGGAATGTATATGCATATACTAGTATATATTGAACCTAAAAAAAGGGAAGAGAGTAAATGGAATAGAAAAAATATTCAAAGATATAAGAAAACCTCAGTTTTCCTTGTCTGCCAAGAGAATATGGAATACTTTCGTTAAACTATTATGCTGAAGATTGTAATATTTTAAAATTTAAACTCTTCCCATCTTCTCTGTGCCGGGTTTACATTATCTTCAATAAATAAACATGTCATTAAGGTCTTCTAATCTAAAGAGTAGTTTCCTTCTAAGAAATTTTTAGCCTATCATCTTGATCAATTGAATCAGAGTTCAGCCAGTTTAAAAATAATCGTGATATCTTTTCTTCCCCTTAAACAACCTTATCTGCCTGAAGTCATGGGATTAAACAATATTCCTGGAGATTAATTTTGTGATGGTAGATGACATTCAGTGAGTGATTAAATGGCTAATCTTGATCTCCTGTTAGCCTCTGAGAAGTTCGTTTCCCTGGGAACGGAACCTGAATTAAGTATTTCTTAGTAGGGTTTGTGCTATTATTGTCATAAATGTAAATGCTAAACACTTGTTCTGCTCCTTTCTCTCTAACCTGACTTTACACTCTTTTATTTCTTTTCTTTCCTCTTGGAAACACGTACCTTTTAATTTCCAGGAGAGTGTTAGGCAGATTCGGTGAAAACTCTGCATGACGACCCTTCAGACAGTCGCCAGTGGAGTCCGAATGCAGAATCCCCCAGAGCAGCTTATCTTGGAGTTGCCGAATTAACCTGAAAATCATATAATGAGTGGATTTGCTGTTGCACATAAGATTCAGAGTAGTTGGACTTTGATTTGCCCCTGGAATTGAGGTACTTTATACTTTAGGGGGGAAATATCACTTGACTTTTGAAAATAGTATTTTGCAAAAACCTGAAGTGCTATTGAAGCAAGTCCAGGCATTTGAACTTCATGCTTTTGAGCTCACTTACTAATTATTTCTATGGCTGGTATCTCCAGTTCTTCATTTGCCAAATCTTTTATGGGGCTGTCTTGAAGATTAAGCAAGGATGTATCAGAAAAGAGCTTCAGAAATAAGTTAGAGGTAATCTAACTATTTATTCTAGTAGATGCCTTGATTTAAGGGGAAAATTTTTTTGAGGGTTTTTTTTTTTTTTTTTTTTTTGAGAGAGAGAGAGAGAGAGAGAGAGAGAGAGAGAGAGAGAGAGAGAGAGATTGAGAGACTGATTGATTGATTGATGGGTTGATGGGTTGCCTGGGGATTGAACCTGAAACCTAAGTATGTGCCCTGAACAGGAATCGAACCTGAGACCTTGTGGTATATGGGAGGACTCTTCAACCAACTGAGCCACACCAGGCAGGGCTTGAGCAGTTGTTGTGACTACTTACTAGGAGTCTTCTCTCTCTCTTTTTTTTTTGGTTATTCACTATTTTTTTAAATTTATTTTTTATTAAGGTATTATATGTGTACATATCTTATCATTGCCCCCTCCACTCCACTCCCATACCTGCCCTCACCCCCTAATGTTTTGCATTCGTTGGTTACTCTTATATGCATGCATATAAGTCCTTCGGTTGATCTCTTATTTCTTCCACCTCTCCCTAACCTTCCTGCTATAATTTGACAGTCTGTTTGATGCTTTACTGCGTCTGTATCTATCTTTTTGTTCATCAGTTTATAATGTTTTTATTATCCACAAATGAGTGAGATCATGTGGTATTTTTCTTTCATTGACTGTCTTATTTCACTTAGCATAATGTTCTCCAATTCCATCCAGGTTGCTACAAATGGTAAGAATTCCTTCTTTTTTATGGCAGCATAGTATTCCATTGTGTAGATGTACCATAGTTTTCTGATCCAGTCATCTGCTGACAGGCACCTAGGCTGTTTCTAAATCTTAGCTATTGTAAATTGTGCTGCTATGAACATAGGGGTGCATATATCCTTTCTGATTGGTGTTTCTAGTTTCTTAGGATATATTCCTAGGAGTGGGATTACTGGGTCAAATGGGAGTTCCATTTTCAGTTTTTTGAGGAAACTCCATACTGTTCTCCACAGTGGCTGCACCAGTCTGCGTTCCCACCAGCAGTGCACGAGGGTTCCTTTTTCTCCGCATCCTCGCCAACACTTGTCGTTTGTTGATTTGTTGATGATAGCCATTCTGACAGGTGTGAGATGGTATCGCATTGTCTTTTTGATTTGCATCTCTCGGATAATTAGTGACTTTGAGCATGTTTTCATGTGTCTCTTGGCCTTCCTTCTGTCTTCTTTCGAAAAGATTCTATTTAGGTCCGTTGCCCATTTTTTATTGGATCATTTATCTTCCTTTTATTAAGTTGTATAAGCTGCCTGTAGATGTTGGAGATTAAACCTTTATCAGAGATAACATTTGCAAATATGTTCTCCCATACAGTGGGGTTTCTTGTTGTTTTGTTGATGGTTTCTTTTGCTGTGCAAAGCTTTTTATTTTGATGTAGTCCCATTTGTTTATTTTCTCTTTCGCTTCCGTTGCCCTAGGGGCAGTATCAGTGAAAAAGTTCTTTTGGCATATGTCTGAGATTTTGCTGCCTGTGGATTCTTCTAGTATTTTTTTTTTAAATATATTTTATTTATTTTTTACAGAGAGGAAGAGAGAGGGATAGAGAGTTAGAAACATCGATGAGAGAGAGACATCGATCAGCTACCTCCTGCACGCCCCCTACTGGGGATGTGCTCGCAACCCAGGTACATGCCCTTGACCGGAATCGAACCTGGGACCCTTCAGTCTGCAGGCCGACGCTCTATCCACTGAGCCAAACGAGTTAGGGCTAACCTTTTTTTCTGTAAGCCTTGATAAAGTCAATGTGATATCTCATATTCCATCAACCAGAATGTCCTTATCTTCTTTCCAATAACCACAAGGCCCAAAAAGGTCCTAGCTACTAAAATTAAAACTTGGGGCAGGAAACAAGGACAAAGAAAGATACCTTATATAAATAATAAAAAAAAATTTAGTGTAAGTTTCAGGCTTTTAAAACCTAATATAAAACTTGGTGCTCTCATATATTAAATCTTGTTTATGAACAGAATGTTTTGGGCTTTGGGCTTTTTAGCTTACCTACTTTTTAGGCAGCTAAATTCTTACAAATATCCCAGAACTGGACTGGGACTTCCAGAAGTTAATTTGATTAAAATTTTTTTCTTGCAGCACACAAATGCCTTCATCTATTAGTACAGATTGTTATTGATGTTTCCAAGACATTTCACAACTTTTTTGGCAGCATGTTCCGAAGTTTCTTCCTTCTGCCCAACCAAGCTCTCTCACCCTCGTTCTAATTTTAGCACATTTCCTCCCATTGTTTCCTTGGTCAAGATGGAGAATGATATGGTAGACTTTTTTACTCCCTGTGACTCTTCTCATTCAACCTACCCATAGTCTTTTCTTTTCCAGAGTAAACAATCTCAGCATCTTTAATCTTTTCTCCAAATAACAGCTTTCCATTTTTTTTCCTTCTTATATTTTACTCTTTTGTTCTCCTCTAACCCTTCTCAGATTTCCTCACATTCATTTTAAACTGAAAAGACAAACACTGGACACTCTATTCTCTTAAGGTCAGACTGTTGCCAAGAAGGCTGCTTCCTGATTTCTGGCAAGTTCCACTACTGTTACTACATCCTGGTACCCTACTACTTTTTTATTTTTCTCTTCCAATAATGTGATCTTCAAAAGCATTTGTTCAGCGTCTATGTGCAGAGCCAGCTTGCAAAAGTATCAAAAGAAACTTCAGATGCTCATCTGTTCCCATCAGACTCTTGGTCGGAATAAGCATCCAGTGTTGAGAGCCAAAGGAATACAAATAGGGAAGATTGTAAAACTAAAATTACGGTTTTTCCCAGTGGAAGTTAGTGAGAAAGTAAGAGTCCAAGATGCTATTTTTGTCAAACCTTGCTGGAAATATAGACAGAGAACAGTACAACAATGACAGGTTTATTTAGCGCTGAGCCTTTGATTATAAGCTGGGGAATTCAGTCCGCTCTCTGGATCTAGGGGAGCTGCACAGGGGTCTTTTCATGCTAAACCTGAAGGCCCTTTCTTGGCCCAGAATGGTTCATTGTATTCCTTCTGTTTTGTTGTAAGATGGGGGCATTTTGCCTGATTTCCTTGTGTTTTTTTGGCTGACACTATTCTGTTCCATGGATGTTTTTCCTCTCCTTAAATCTCTTCAACTTGCCCTTTCTTTCTTGCCCATGAAGACAAAAACACTCACTATTTCTATGTTAAGGAAACACTAACCTTACTAAAAGGAAATAAAGAAATAGCAAGATTAAAAAATAAAAAGATGGGGTAAGGTACATAGTTAACTAAAATTAGCCTGTGAGATGAGAGCTATTGCTACAAAATATATCTACCCTCAGCTTTTAGTCTTGGGCATGAGGTATCCACAACTCCTGCATCTTCTGATTGTGCCCTTAGAAATAATCAAGGCCGGTTATGGGATTAAATAGAGCACTGGTGAATCCTTGGCCTAAGGAGAATATACTGTATACGTGTCTTTGAGTCTTCACTGTCAACATTAGTTGGTTTTTGGTCTTATCATTTTACTAGAGGCCCGGTGCACAAAATTTGTGCATAGGTAGGGTCCCTAGGCCTGGCCGGCGATCATGGCCGATCTGTGGGGTAACTGGTGGGGTGATCGGGGCCCGCGCTCATACCCACCTTGGTCTGGTGCTGCCCGCTCACCTGCTCCACCATCCCACCATGGTCCCGCTCTGGTTGGGGCCCATCAAAGCCAGCAGTCCCTTCACTGCCGCCCTTTGCCAGTGCTGTGTCGCTGACGCCCACCATGTTCCATGCCGCCCCCTGGTGGTCAGCGCACATCTAACTCCCAATTGGGCGAACTCCCACCGTGGGGACAATTTGCATATTAGCCTTTTATTATATAGGATTAGCATCTCTCAATGTCTAAACAGATGTTTCCTAATGTTAGGACCTAGTTTAAGACCCTTGTTCTAAATCAATGAGCTATTTTGAATTCAGAAATGATTTTCAGGAGAGTTTATACTCCAACTTTTGATTAAAATCATGGATTTTTTATCATGAGTATTAACTTGAAAAAATTATCTTTTGTTAAATAAATATGAGATAAATAAAAAGGCAAATGTATACAGAGTCATGGACTACAACACTTCTTAATACAATGAAGAAAAAATATATTATTTTAAAGAATACAAGTTTAACTCACAGGAAATTACCTCATTTTACTCTTTTACTTTCTGAAAGTTGACAAATCATTGTTTGAGTCAATTGGCATTAATTTTTGTAATTTAGAGAAAGTAGGCCTCATCAGGAAAGAGAGACAGAAAATTATTTTCCTACATTTCCATACTTAGGATAACTAGGATGCTATTTTAAAATGATAATTTTCATTTTGAAAAGGTGATTCAATATTATAACAAATATATTCAGTGTAATCATATTTAGAATTCAGGAAATTAAAATGGGATTACTGCTCTTTTAGAGATATTAGTGGGTGTGCTATAAAGTATTGTCAAAAAATTTGGTGGTATCAGCACTGGCATCATGATGGGAACAGTCAGGAGATGATGGGAGCAGAAGATTATGGGGTGGAGAGTAGACAGAGAGGGCCATCCTGTGTTGCGTGATGTAGCAGGGTTGAATGTGCACATCCACTCTTCAAGATGCCATTACCACTGCCATTTGTTTTATACACACAACTTACTTCCCTAAATGGAATTTGGGGTCACAGGGTATGGCCTTCCACCTGTTTTAGATCTCCCATTGTCTACTCTAAACAATGTTGGAATCTGAAACAATGTAGAATACATTCAGTGTGTGCATATTAAATAAAGGATACACAGTAAATTGAAAAAGTATGTTACCAATTACCCCTCTAATATTGAAAAGCTAATGAACTCAGGTTGAAATTATCTGTGGGATCAATTTGGCTTATTAGTTATCTGAGGGCTGATGTATATATGTAAATAGCTTTACATGTTGGTATAATTACAGGTACATATATAAATGGCCTTTCATGTTGGTAAAATTACAGGTTAGTAAAGTATTTTTACTCTGTTGGTAAAAAGCCATGCATTCCTCCAACCCAAGGCCCCAGCCCTTGCCTTTGGAGATACCCTGTTCTTCGCAATGATACAGCAGGCAAAGGGTTAATGCCTGGTCACAGGCACAGCAGCATTGCTGGTATCAGGGTTCTGAATATTTTGGGCAAGTTGACAAAATCTCTGTCTCCTATAGCTGGTCTGACTGAATATATATTACGGTTTTTCAGCCAATGTGATTTGTTAAGTTCTTTAGTTATGTTGGATGATAGATTAAATGGCTCCTCCAACACCAATGTGCCCAGCATGCAACGTTGCTTTCCAGGCTCTGTTGACTGCCCTGGCAAACTTTAATAACGTTTCCGCAGTTTTCTCATTCAGGAATATTTTCAGTCTCCATCATAACTTTGCTGAGACATTTGATGCAATTGACTGCTCCCTGTTTTTTTTTTTTTTTTTTTCCCTTGCATCCCAGAAGCCACTATTTTGGTTTCCTTTTCACCAACTGTTACTTCTCAGTTTTCTTCGCCAGACTCGTATTCTGTTATCTCCCAAAAGTTGGTGCTGTTCAGAATCTGTTCTTGGTCTTTTCATTTTCTTGCAAGATCACAGACTCTTAGTCCTTTTCCCGACTTCAACCTTTACTGACACACCGACGACTCCCCAATCTCTGCTCCGGTTTCTCTTCCGCGTTTTCAAGCGTGACACGGAATTGTTTATATCTCTTAAATTGTACTCTCTTCTGCTGGGCTTACTTCCTCCTGGGATTCGTTCAGACATTCGTCTTTCTTTTATGTTTTACTCCCTGTATTACTTTAATAACACTTAAACTAAACTGTGGTGTATTTGCTTACATATATGGCTCTCTGCAAGACCTTGAGCTTCTGGGCTACAAGGATTGTGCCCCTGTCATCTCCATATTCCTCGTGTCTAATACTGTCTGCTACATTGTAGGTGCTCCATAAATGCGTGTGGAGTGGACAGTACAGTGTATCTGAAGGTTCACCTTCTCTGGGGGAAATTCCTTTGTTTATTTCCCTTTGTATAAGACTTCAGTGTTATTGCAGCCCATTCCCTTGGCACTTCATGTCTGAGAATGAAGCTCATTATCTTTGAAATGCTGATTGCCTGTCTTCCTATCAGTTCAGCTAGAGCCACCTAAAAGCCGGTTTGGCCCACAGTGAGCATCTTGTCGTAAATGGCCAGCTCTGAGCGGTTCCCCTGGGAACCTCATCAATCTCTGTGAGTAGGGCCATCTTGTGCCGGTGATTTCCAGGAAGCCGTCAGATGCTCACAGAAAAGCATCCTTAGTTAAAGTCCTTTCAGAGGTGTCCAGGGGATAACGTTGTGGGAAAGTATGCAAACAACATCAGTAAATAAAGCAGTGACTGGGGAAAGGATAGCATTTAATTTACCTCTCCCCAGCTGATCCTCTGCTTGCTCCTGAGCAGAGAGAAGCCTGATTTACTGACTCATCGTAGTTCCTAAATTGGGATTTTTTTTTTAATCCTTAAGGGCCATTTCCAGGGAGCAAGCTACAGACACATCTCTTAACAAAACCTTTAAATATGTCTTAGAGATGGGATTATATTGCTAATATGGTTTTTGTTAAAGGAAGACTAATAGACGGTAAGACGGTGCTTCTTAAATGTAAACAGGTTTGGAGGATGAATGCTCAGTGTATGAGAGCTCATGCAAGCCAACAGTGAATGGACTGATTTGGAGAAGAAGAAAGGGACTAGTGTTTGCTTCCCCTAAGGTTTGCGTTGTTTTCTTGTTTCTTCTTCCGTCTTTAATGTGACCACATCAAAGGAGCTGGAGATGTTAGAAAGAATTGGAAGCCAGACAAATTCAGTCCCATGAACTGAAATCTCTAGGACTTTTCCTGATCCTGGGTAGATCAAACCACACCAATAAATTCAGGGTCTTCCAATTGTGGGATTGGATTACCCCTAAGGTCAATGGCGAGGCGACCGGGGACCTATTTTCAGAGGTATGGGAACGCAGAAAGAACTTGGCATTTTATCTATCCTTTTCTCAAAAACATGGAGTCAGGAACATTTATCCTCTTTTAAAGGTGTAACATAAACATCCTAAAAACCCTGTTTTGGGCATTTTGGAGCATATTAATAGCCAAATAGCTTATTTTTCCCTAATAAATTGAGCTTTTCTTCTCCAATGTGAAGAATAGAGAGTACTGATTCTATTTCCATGTTCTGAATGAGAGGTCAGATTTTAATTTATTCATAGGTTTAGTTTGAAAGCAGTTTTCTCATGAGCTGAAGGTAGATTTGGGCAGTGATCCTGACACGTGGATTCTCTAAAGTTCTCTTGCTGGAGGTCTGATGCAGGTGGGCAACTGAACCCCAAGGGTGTGTCTGTGCAGTCTGGGGTGGGGTGGCTCCCCGGCCATCTGTGAGCTATTATGCATCACGGCAATACCTGGGCATGGGAACCATTTTATTGCCAGATGTGACCGTTAAAAGGAAACTTTCAGAACAACTGGAAGAAAGCCAACTGATATAGCAGTATTTCCCCCTGAAATACAAAAAGCTTTGAAAAAATAAACGATATGATCAGAAATTTAGTGAGTCCAGTGAGAACTGTTGTTAAGAAGTAACACCTCCTTCAGGGAAGGTAGTCATCTCATCCTTCGCCCCCAAGTGTTCACTAAATGTTTCCTTCATTCTTTCTCTTATTCAAGTTGGATGTGCCAGGGATGCCATTCTCATTATCCATGGCTATTCACTTCCGAGATTATATCTCCAAATTGAGTTAGTAAAAAACCCTTCGAATTTGCTAATCTATTTGTTAAATAGGGTATACTGGTATTTATATGGAATAATGTTGTTTTGGGAAAATTCCAGAAGATAGCACCATTCTCATCACCTCTCTGGCCAGAAAAGGAGGTGTTTCTCTCTCTTTTTTTTTTTTTTTTCTCTGCCTTTGGCATCTGCTGCTGCTTAAAGCTTCTTCCTCTCAGACAGCTGACGGTGCCACCACGCTGCTCTGCCTCGTGGGTTCCTACTATCACTTCACCTTTCTATGACCTTTTGCATTAATGCTCAGAGAAAAGCATGAGAAAAACATGGAGTGTTTGGTGAAAATGAAGCGACTTTATATTTAATCAGTTAATGGCTTTTATTCTCCCATCTATTGAAGCAACTTGCAAAAAAAAAAAAAAAAATCACCAGCACCCACAGCTATGGAAAAGGTATTCAGAGAGCATAATCCTTCCCTGTTACTTGTCTTGCCTGTGAAGGTATTTAATCAAGAGACTTGTTAAATCAGAGATTAGACAACTTAACAAAGTGTTCATGTTTTGAAGTTCCTTCAAGAGAGCAAAGTTACCTTTGAAACGGAAATAAAATAAAAAATTGCCTTTGATGCATCAACTCCCTCCCACTAAGAGAGTGATAGATACATGTGTTTCATATTTTACATGTGAATGACCTGTAAAAGCCATAAGACTTTTCTAAGCAGAATCAAAGGAAAATAGAAGTGCAGAAAGAATATCCATAGAATGAATACTTGCCCACACAGATGCAAGCACACAAACACACTTATTTAACGTGTATACATGAAAATGCCCAAACCAAAGAGAATGAATTATTTCTGTTTAAAAAATAAAGAAGCCAACAATCCAGTTTCAAAAGTTCAGTGAAAGTGAACTGGCAGCTGTGCTATAGATGGGCATGAGTCTCCTTTTTAGAACAAGTGGGTCCATGTATTTGTGAATTGGTTCCAGTCTATTTCAGTGTTTATTTTAAAAGGTTTCTTTTTAAATTTTGAACGCTTTGTTTCTAATTAGGCTGAGGATCATTTACAGACAGAGAATCCCGGGTTTAACCGTCACGGAATGACTGCCCAAATCTCACTTCGCTTTGTGGTCTGTCTACCATGATCAATGTGGACTGGCCCTCTGGATATCTTAGATGACTTTTGGTATCTCTGATCTATTTCTGGTTTGCTTGATCTATTTTGAACAAGTTAACCAGGTAGCTGCCAACTGCCATTTTTTAAGTATATGTCAGGGTACCACAGATAGGTCAGCAATGGCTCGTCCCCCTTCTTCCTCTGTAGCACTGTTCTTTGTTACATGCAACAAATAAAGTAGAAGGCAAGCACATCTGGAAACAATCAGTAAACAATAGGTTGAAAATTTCTGCTTCATTTAGACTCAAACTTCAGAAAAGACTATTCAAGGAATAATTAAATTTGCATTTTAAGTTCACCTGGAAAGTTCATCATCCACATGGCATCTCTAAACCCATTAATTTCCCATTTACATGGTCATTGTCCTGACTTAGCAGTAATTGTACTTAGCCCCCCTTCCTCTTCATACCATACACAACCAGTCTCCAGTCATAAGGATTTTTTTCCTAAAACAAAGCATGGGGGATTGTGTCACTCTCCACTTCATAAACCTCCAAAGTCTTCCCAATGGTATGCTGAAAAAATTCAAGCTCACTAGTTTCAAATTCTATACTCACCATCTGCCGCAATCCACCCCGTTTCACCTCTCTCATCTCTTCACACATCATGTAGTCCAGCTACATCTCTATGTCACTATATGCGCTTTTCTTTGCTTCCTTCTTCTTCCTCTTCTTCTTTTCCCTCTCCTGCTTCTTCCTCCTCCTCTTATTCTTCCATCATCATCATTATTTTAATTTTTATTGATGGATTATTCAACCTTCAAATGCCACCTTTGTCATGCTCTCCTCCATTATAACAAATGGCCATTTCTTTTGGGCTTCTGTCACACATTGTTCATACCATTATAATGCAGTTGTTTTAAATCTTAACTTACAGGTGGTTGAACATCACTTTCTTCTACTAGATTTTGAGTTCCTGGAACACAGGACCCACACCTTATAACCACCGTGTCTCACAATGCCTAGCATAGTGGTGGTGAGAAGAATGCAACATTAAAAAGGGACATGATAAAAATGAGTAAAGCTGGAAAAAAATGAATGCATGAAAGAACCGGGGTCACCTTGCTACAAAAAGAAAACAAAAGGAGTTACATGACCAAGACATTTCAAATTTAGATTTACTTATTCTGTTAAATGACAGAGCTATTAATGGCTATCAAGGGAAGCTCAGATTTAAAAAAAACATTTAGGACACTGGTTTTGACAACAGAAAACTGGGCTGGGTTATGGTTCTGACACAATACGGGAATTTCCAGTTCTTGTGTACATCAGTATTAAAATGTGATTTCTTAAACATTTTAATGTTCTGTGTGCTTTATGGATTCTATATCTGCATATCTGTAGTTATCCATAAGGCTTGGATTTTATTGAAATCATGGAGAAATGGCACTCACATTCTCAGGAAATACACTTAGGACTTGAGCTCATGACTCTAGTGTTGAATTACATTTAAGGTTTCATGAAGAAGGTTTTTGTTCCTGGCAATGATTGTAGAAATACGGTTCCAAATGAGGGCCATGGTGGGTATTCCTGAGAAGAGGAATTTGAAAGAGTCTGTAAGATCCCGGTTATCAGGGTCAGGAAGATGGGAACATTGTTTACCCCTCATATTTCTTAGAGTTTGAAAAGGCTTTTTGGTTGACCTATCCAGATGGAAGGTGGTTGAATCTCCCTTGTCTGGCTCTTCTTTCTCAAAGGAAAAATACAAAAAGCATGGATTATAAGCAGAACATACCGAACTGGGGGTAGGTCTCTGAATTGGGTACTTTGCTTGCTTCTTGTTTTCTATATGTATCCATAACTTCGTAATGATCTCACAGGCCTTTTCCAGCATCTTCTGTCGAGTCAGAGTAACTCACTTTGTTGAGAGATAAAGGGCCTCAATAGGGTGATTCCTTAGGGACTCAACTCCTTTGCAGTGAGTCCCAGGAATGACTCCTGGACTCTGAGGCTGCTGACTTTCACTTGCTCCAGTGCCGTTTCTGATGATACAAAAAGTCCCGAAGAAACCCCTTCATCTTCAATAGTGATAAGATTTATTTTTTCTGAGCTTCTTTATGTAGTTGGTAAATAACTAGGTTATTTGATCATGAAAGTTTTATTTTTCCAACTATTGTGGTATTTATGCCAAAGAATTGAACTAGGACGCTATTAGTGTGGTGTAATTGTTAATGATCCAAATGACTATTTTTTCATTTTTTCCTCCCAGTAACTACAAATCTATCCAAAGGGGTCCAGAGGGAATAATCTCCTTTTACTCTTCTGTACTTAAAAAAATGGCTTTCTGACACACTCTATAATAGATCTTCTTTGTGAGAAATTTTAGTGTCTATTTTATTTATTTTTGCCCCAGATTTCTCAACACAGTTTCTTTCTAGGAACCTGTGTTTTCTTATGCAAATAGGGACTCTAGGATTTAGCTCAGGCTCTAAGATTTGCTGAACTGAATGAGTTGTAGGTTCCACTGTGTTCTTCAAAATGCCTCTTATCTTTTAACAATGTTATTGCTTCTTGTGAAAGCACCTCTCCTTGCAATAGGAGATGCGTGGTTGGGATCTGGAGAAGAGAGAAGGAAAAAGAAGTGCAAAGATACTATTCATTTTTCCTGAAACTAGAGGGTTGCTCCAAGCAGTTTCTGACATATTTCTAGTGGTCCAGGAGGGCGAATCAATCAATCGATTAATATTCAAGACATATTTGTTAATGTACTAACCATGGGCCCCCACATTGCCCTTTCATTGAAGGGCAGACATAGTGTGAACAAAGCCTACCTTGTTGTTTGACACATTTTAGGTGGTCACTTAACCACAGAGTTCAGTCCAGGTCCTTTCAGAACCCATGAGTGGACCAAAGGTTTATGCTAAAACACTGCTTGTCCTGCAGAGTTGCAGGGATTTTTCTAAAAATTTATGTATACTGTGGTGGCAATGTGAGGCAGTATTCACTGCTGAATTCCTCCGTCATAAAGCTATGATATTGTCATTTACAATAAGAAATATGTTTTTGGTTCTTGTCCCCATTTCTGGCAAGGAGCTCCTAAAACCCTTGGAATTTTCTAAGTGAGGAGAAGGATAAAGGTGTCTTTGGTTACGTTGAGGAGGTGTCTTTTAGAAAGCCCCTATGTCAACTAAGGATGGGGGTTGGTTGCCAAAAGAACCAACCCAGAATTGAGGGTTGGAACTTTCATTCTTACCTCACCATTTCTGTGGAGGCAAGAGGGGCTGGAGGTTGGACCAATGATCAATGACTTAATCAATCATGCCTATTTAATGAAGCCTCCATAAAACTCTCCAAGGATGGGTTTGAGAGCTTGCTGGTTGGGAAACACATAGAGATTTGGGGAGAGTGGCCTCCCTGGAGAGAGCATGGAAGCTCTGAGTCCCTTCCCACATATCTTCCCCTATGCATCCCTTTATCTGGCTGTTGATCCCTATTCCTTAATATCTTTTGTAATAGAACCATAATCTAGTGAGTAAATTAGATTAAAATATAAAGAAGCCAACTTTATATTTGCTTCTGTGAGCCACTCAAGCAAATTAACCAAACCCAAGGAGGGGATCATGGGAACCACTGATCTATATTTTGTCAGAAGCACAGGTGATAACCTGAGCCAGCTTATAACTAACCTTAACCAGCCTGCAGAGCTCTCACTCTTGAGGATGGCTCACATTTGGGAACCAGGCTCACATTTGGGAACCAGTCCATCCTCCTCATAATCTAGTTTTCTTATAAGTATCCTTCCAAACTTTGTTTAAAAGTCAGAGATACAACACAGAACACATTATTGATACCAGTTTATGATATTGTTATTTATCATATTTATCCCCAATAAAATTGGGATACACTTAGTGAAGGAAGACCCTTCCTTCCCCTTTCGCTAGTATCTAGCAAGCGACAAACACATGGGATCAGGACGGAGTTGTCTTGGAATTTCTCACCATGCAGGGCATTTCTCTTAGATGGAAGAGGGCATCTTTATCTTATTCTCACTGTGGATTCCTGTGCACCTTCCAGAACTCCGTGACTGTTACTGAATGCCTTTCAACTTTGGGAATCAAAAGGCTTTCAGGAATAAGAGTTTCTTTATGCTCCAGAGTGAGTGGGTTGCCAGGCGCCATCAATGATGTTCTTGTAACTGCCCAGAAAATATGTATTCCAGGAATCTGGACACCTAGGGTATCTGTTTGAGTTGCTTCTTTTAGTGAATTTATTATTTTTCTCAATGTGATTAAATGAAACTGCTTCTCCCCTGAAACCTTACAATTCATAGGTTGAAAGCATAAATAAGTTGCTTTAGATGTCCAAGTCTTGGGTAATTTTCTTCTCATATTTGTTTTATCTTAAACACTCATTTGTGAGTTCTTTTTTTTGTTTTATTTTGTTAATCCTCACCCAAGGATTCCCGCCCCCTTTGATTTTTAAAGAGATTGGAAGGGAGGGGGAGCTAGAGAGAGAGAAACATCTATGTGAAAGAGACACATCAATTGGTTGCTTCCTGCATGCCCCCTATGGGGTCTGAGGATTGAACCTGGAACCGAGGTATATGTCCTTGACTAGGGAATCGAACTCAAGACCCCTCAGCAAGGGCCAACACTAACCATTGAGAAACACTGGCCAGGGCTCATTTGTGACTTCTTAAGTTAAATTATTAAAAAGAAACAAAATAGGTCACTCTATTGCACAGATTATTATAAAGCACTTATAGCAATTAAATGTTCGAAATCTTTAATTTTATGAATTCATGTTATCATAAGGAGAGAATAGAGTGAATATATGAAAGGACAAAAATTAAGTGGAAAATGTGAAGTAAAGAAGAAAAGGGATACTCTAAGATTGCATTATGAATTCCATTTGAAATACCCACTATCTATATAAAAATGTTATATGAAACAAATTCACAAGCAGCTAACAGAACTAGTGACTCTTCAGCCTATATAGTGAATTAAGTTTTTATTAGGAAATAAATATTGACTTACGTTTATATTTTTCTTTTTAAGGAAACCCTTTTTTTTCTATTAGTAATAGTGTATAATTGTTTTTATGATCAGATTAAAGTTAACTATATTATTTTGTGAGAATTTAGAATAAATACAAAAGTGGCTTTTCCTCTATTCTTTCTCAATCCTGGAGATAGAGTATGTATTTTTAATGTTACACAATACCTAGGAGATTTCTTTATGGCATCAATATGATATTAAATCTACATTATGAATTTTGATGACCTCCAGGTGGATGCAGCTTTATGGTTTCTTAATCTTTAAATCTCTAGAGAATTCTTGGGCTCTACCGTTTGGGCCTCAGGTGGGGGAACTTCCTTCCTGTTTGCTTCATGTTTCCACGTGGAGGGACTCCTGCTAACATAACACTCCTGGCCTCTTGCCCATCCATTATTCCTTCTGATCCAGGAAATGAAGTGAGTTTCCTAACCGATAAGTGACACCTGTATCTGTTTTCTCTGTTGGATTCTGGGGACTAACTCGCTTTCCTTCTCACATTGTCCTGGACCAGTGTGAGGACCAGTCGTGGATAAGTGCTATTGTGCAGGTTCAAAATTTTCTTTGGTGGACTTCCTGAAGTATAAAGTACATTTGTGTATGGACGGTGGTGGTGGTATGGGCACAGGAGAGGGAGTGAGCCTTTTGACCACAGAATTATATTCACATTTTTTCCAATTGGGTTATAATCATAAACCAGTATTTCTGTTTTGACAATATTTTTTGATAAAATTGCAAAAATAAGTTTTAAAATCTTAAAGTTTGGATTATTTTATATCAGATGATAGGCATTTGAAGATTATTTTGGTAAAAGATAAATCAAAAGAGATAATTCCTTGCAAAACAAACATCTTTAATCACTAATGAAAGACTCATTAATGAGTCAATAAATGTAGAAGAATTATATCAGGAGAATGAGGATTGCCAAGTATCAAACGATTTTATAGAGAAGATACATTACTACAGAGGCAGTTAGTATATACAGAGGATCTGTTCTATTAATTGTTCAAGACAGCCATTTGAAGTTGCATTTAGAAAGACCACTGACATTTTTTTTGTGTTAGTTAATATGTAATATATGTTACTAGTTGTAGGTAAGTTATTATTTTAAAAATTTTATGCCAAATTCTTAAAAGAGAAACAATAAGGTCATTAAACTAGAACCATCAAAAGAAAAATTTAGAAGAAACACACATACTCCAAACCTAGGTTTTACACCATACTTAGGAAAAATCTAATTGCTTTATAATGTTCTACAAAGCCCTACAATGGGCTACTCCTGCCTAATTTCATACACTATCATGGTATTTTTTTCCCTTCATACACCAGGTTCTTGGCACATTGGCCACTTTTCAGTTCCTCAAACCCATTCCATTTTTCCTGATCTCTAGGTTGTGAATCCTCATGCAATACTCTGCCAGATCTGCTCCTCCTTTACGGTTTACTGGGAAACTCCCCATCCTTAGGGCTAATGTCATTTCATTTCTCAACAAGGCCTTCTCTGGCCACATTCAAGTGGCTCCCTTGCTCTAACATCTGTGATTCTTATGTTAAATTACAGTCCATCATCTACATTATAAAAGGTGAGTGTCCCTAATGACTGCAATGACTGGATGGACGACTGATCACCATGAGGTACATTGAGCACCTCTGCCCCCCACCCCCCACCCCACCCGTAAGCAGTGGCTCCCGGCAGTGGGGCGGGGTGGCTCGCTGCTCCCAGCACAGAAAGTTCAAACCAAGGGGGCAGGGCTGAGGCAGTGGATCAGTTTTTAAAATAATTACTTTTGTGACACAAATGTGGAGCTGGAAAAGTGATCCAGGCTAAGGCAGTGTCTCTCACTAGAACAATCACCATGTGTTCCTCCTCCAGCTTGCCCAATGTCCTCAGTGCTGACTGGAGGTATTGCTGCGAAAAGGAGGGGCGACTTGTGGCTCCGGGTGGCGGGGCAGGGCGGCTCTCGGTGGCAGCTCACCCCTCCTTCGCAGCGTCCCACCCAGCAGTGGGGGAGGGGTCAGCCTCCCTCTTTTCCAGCCCCCCAACACCCTCAGAAACTCTGGGAAGAAGTGCCCGCCAAGCCAGGACCTGCGCCTCAGACTCCCCACCCTCGTGAGCCTGCACCTGGCCTTGCCAGTGGCTGCCGCTCCCCTCAGCCATCAGCCCGCCAGCACGGGAGGAGAGGAGAGGAGGAGGGAAGCTGTTGGTGCAACTCTGTTGGGTTCAGCCGGCCTACCCGAGGGGTTCGGGATTGGAGAGGATGCAGGCCCCGGCTGAGGGACAACCCCCTCCGTGCACGAATTTTGTGCACCGGGCCTCTAGTCTATACTAATAAAAGGGTAATATGCTAATTAGACTGGGTTGACCGGCCATCTTCTGGACATCTGGCTTCCTTCTGCACAATGCCTTAGTTGTGGGGGCCGAGGCAGAGGCAGTTAGGGGTGATCCGGCTGGCAGGGGAGAGTAGTTAGGGGCGAGATTAGGCTGGCAGGGGGTTAGGGGCAATCAGGCCAGCAGGGGAGGGCAGTTGGAGGTGACCAGACCGGAAGGAGAGAGCAGTTGGGGGCGAGATCAGGCTGACAGGGGAGGGCAGTTGGGGACAACCAGGCCAGCATGGGAGGGCAGTTGGGGGCGAGATCAGGCTGGCAGGAGAGGGCAGTTGGGGGCAACCAGGCCAGCAGGGGAGGGCAGTTGGGGGCGAACTGACTAGCAGGGGTGGGCAGTTGGGGGTGACCAGGCCAGCATGGGAGAGCAGTTGGGGGCGACCAGGCCAGCAGGGGAGGGCAGTTGGGGGTGTACTGGCTGACAGGGGAGGGAAGTTGGGGGCAACCAGGTTGGCAGGGGAGGGCAGTTGGGGGCATACTGGCTGGCAGGGGAGGACCATTGGGGGCAACCAGGCCAGCAGGGGAGGGCAGTTGGGGGCATTAGGCAGGCAGGCAGGTGAGTGGTTAGGAGCCAGTGGTCCTGGATTGCAAGAGGGCTGTCTGTCTGCTGGTTTAGGCCTGATCCCGCAGGGATCCCCCATGGTGTCCCGGATTGGAGAGGGTGCAAGCTGGGTTGAAGGACACCCCCCCCCCCCAACCCCGCATGCATGAATTTCGTGCACCAGGCCTCTAGTTAATAAATAAAAGGGACACAAAAGGCTCTCAAAATTTACACTTCTTATTAGAACCTTAAACAATCAACAGACATTTTGATTATTTATGAAGGCCATGTACACATTTCAAAATCATTTTGAATCATGAATAATGCTCAAATTTAATATAATGAATTGTATTTTCACAAGGCTTGTTATCTTTTATCCTTTAAAGTTTCTGTGAGAGATGGGCTTTTGTTAACTTTGTTTTACTTTACTTTTATTGTTGACAGTATTACAGATGTCCCCATTTCCCCTCCCTGGACTTCTGTTAACTTGACAAAACTATAAAACGGATGGATTAAAAGAAAAAAATTTGCTGTTTGTTTTTGAAGTTTTTATACTTTAAATGTCTGGAAAAGGGACAGGTAGATAATCAATCCTTTTTATTTTAATCATAGTAATGTATTATTCCAGGAATTTCAGAGCTAAATTTAAGGCCAAACAGAATACCAATACCCACGATTTATTCAACAAATATTTATTGAACACCTTTCATGTGCCACCGAGCAGCTGGCTACATCTCTGAAAATGATTTTTCTCATTAATTAATGTCTGGAGTTAGTTTTGTTGTGGCTATTCTCAGGATAGATCTGAGGTGTTCGTCAGTTAAGCTGGATCTGTGAGGGGCTTTGTTGATGTTCATGACGCTAAATGTCTGCTCACAAACATAGGTTGACCCAAACAGCACCAGTATCTTCTGTGCCATCCTCCGGATGTTTGGAAAAGTGGCTTCATTAAGTGAAGCATAAAAGTCTCTTAGTTCAAGAGAGCTGAATTTCTCCTTTAGGACAAAGTCAGACTGAAGATCGATGAGTTCCAGTTGCACCTCTTCTGGTGCTGTTTCAGGGTTTTGTGACAAAGGACAGGCCACCAGTTGAAGTGACTAAAAGCTGAAAGTCTTTGCTGTTTTATTAACAAGTCATTGTGATGTACAGAATGTGGGAACAGGAAAAAATTGTGTTTGAGTAGAGCTCTTAATCTTATCTCAGAAAGGCTCTGATACTGTGCTCTCCAGGGGCGTGTCTCCCTACATCACCACGATAACGTGTCTACGCATTCCTAGGGTGATGTCGGGAGACGCGTCCGCGGGCATTACAAGGAGCCTCTGGAAGATTGAGAGGTTGTTCCTTCTACTGAATGGGCGGTTATAAATCCGTCCACTCAGAAGAAGGAGCTGCGGCCGTGTTTCCCGACGTTGCCATGTTAACACTGCTGCTGGTGAAGGAGCGGAGGGGAGAGCAAGAGAACCCTCCTCTCTTTCGGCTCCGCGGGCCGGATAGAACAGCGGAACAGGGCGGATCCGGCCCGCAGGCTGTAGTTTGCCCACGGCTGTTCTAGTCTGTTTAGTTGGGGCCTCTGCTCTGGGTCTCCCAAGGCCAAAATTAAGATGCTAACCTCTGAGAAATGATAATTATGTGGTATGATAGAGGTATAAGCTAAAGCTACAATGGCAATCATATTGCATATAAATGTATCAAATCATTATGTTGTACACCTTACACTTACACAATATTATATGCCAATTATCCTATCTAATAAAAGAGTAATATGCAAATTGACCATCACTCCAAGACACAAGATGGCCGCCCCCATGTGGTCAAACATGGCTGCCCCCATGTGGCCACAAGATTGCTGCTACAAGATGGCCTGCAGGGGAGGGCAGTTGTGGGCAGTTAGGGGTGACCAGGCCAGCAGAGGAGGGCAGTTGGGGGTGACTAGGCTGGCAGAGGAGGGCAGTTGGGGGGGACTAGGCCTGCAGGGGAGGGCAGTTGGGGGGGACCAGGCCTGCAGGGGAGGGCAGTTGGGGGGGCCAGGCCTGCAGGGGAGAGCAGATGGGGGGGGGGGACCAGGCCTGCAGGGGAGGGCAGTTGTGGGTGACCAGGCCAGCAGGGGAGGGCAGTTGGAGGCGACCAGGCCTGCAGGGGAGGAAGTTAGGGGTGACCAGACTGGCAGGGGAGGGCAGTTAGGGGCAATCGGGCCAGCCAGGGAGCAGTTAGGCGTTGATCAGGCTGGCAGGCAGAAGTGGTTAGGGGCAATCAGGCAGAGGCAGGCTAGCGTTTGGGAGCCAGCAGTCCTGGATTGTGAGAGGGATGTCCAACTGCCTGTTTAGGCCCGATCCCAGAGGGATCGGGCCTAAATGAGGGGTTGGATCCCTCGAGGGGTCCCAGATTGGAGAGGGTGCAGGCTGGGCTGAGGGGACCGCCCTTCCCCCCCCCCCCCTGCATGAATTCCTTCCAACTTCTGGATTCTTATAGGGAGGCTGTGGGAAGAATCTACTTCTAGGCTCATTCTTTTGTTGGCAGTATTGAATTCCTTGTGGTTGTAGGACTGAGATAGCTGTCACCTAAGGGCTGCCCTTAGCTGCAACAGGTCCCGTTCCGGTCACTGCACCTGGGCTCCTGCATCTCAGAGGCAGCAACAGTGTGCTGAATCCTTCTCATGCTTTGGTCTCCTTTTCCTTCCTCATCTTTCAGCTGGAGAACATTCTCTTCTTTGAAGGGTTCATGAGATTAGATTGAGTTTGCCCAGATAATCCAGGATGATCTTCCTTATTTAAAGCCTGTAACCTTAATTATAACTGCAAGTCCCTTTTAGTATGTACTGTATCATACTCATAGGTTCTAAGGATTAGGTCATAGACATGGGGTGACCATTCTACCTACCACAGACAGAAGGGGAGTAGAAAAGGGAAAATCTTTTTCTCAATTCAGAAGTATATTTGAGGAAATTATTGCTAATTTTTTGTAAGATAAAATTAACTCTAAATATGACATTCTCTGTTTAACGATTGTTTTTCTGCTTAGTTGGTATTTGTGGGTAAATACCCAGAACTGTAGTTTAGGGTCTTCTTCATTTCTGCTGTAGGCTGATTTTACTTTGATTTCTTGGTTCTAATTTATAACTTTGCAAGTATAATTAAGTCTATGTTTTGAAGGAAAATGGTTTGCTTGTCCATTTGGATTACATTTTCTTTATTATTATAAAATTTTGGTTTATGTTAGCTTAATTTGGGTTACAGTGGTGATTACCATTATGGCTGAGCACAGAGGATTGGAAATTCTAAGGATCTGAGATTTGAAGGAGCTGTTGGTAGTAATGAGCTACAAATGGCAACTTATATTTTGTTTGAAAAATTATTTCTTTCCTGGAGGAATTATACTTTGTATTGGTTTTCAGAATGTTTGGTGTTTGGTGAGGTACTTGTGATTTTAAGAAACTTCTGTAATTGTATCTTGAGATTAAATGTCACCCCGGCCTTTGACGCCATGTTTTCTAAGCTCTTTAAATTAGCAATAACTTTATCCTATTCCAAAGAATACAAGTAGCTTAAGGTCAAGCAGTGTTTCATTGTGATAAGGGATGCCTCAACTTTACTCCTCTATAAAATGTTCTAGTTCATGTTTTTTCTTTCTTTTTTAAAAATATATTTTTATTGATTTCAGAGAGGAAGGAAGAGGGAGTGAGAGATAGAAACATCATTGATTGGTTGCCTCCTACATGCCCCATACTGGGGATCAAGCCCGCAACCCTGGCATGTGCCCCTGACCAGAATCGAACCTGGGACCCTTCAGTCCACAGGCCGATGCTCTATCCATGGAGCCAAACCGGCTAAGGCTAGTTCATGTTTTTTCTACTTCAATAGAAAAATATTGACATAAATTAAAAGTGAGCACTGAGTTGCTCTTTGGGAACTGCCCCCTTCCTTTTTCCTGTGCTGACATTAAACTCATCCATTTCATTTTGCCTGGAGACAAAATCTGTTATATCAGTTTTCCATTTACATTTTGCTTGAGAAAAAGATGTGGGAGACAGCTGTTTTAATGTTGAAATGTATCCAATTTCTACTAACTATGTCCTCAGAGCTTTTGGGGGTTTATTTTTAACTCTGACAGAATTAATTTAGAATAAGACATAAATGACCATTACTGGCCCTATCTAATTTTCTGAAAAACGTGTGGTCACCTATGCCTTTGATTACGCAGTAGAAATGTGCACTCTCGAGTAAACCAGAAGAATATTATTGCAGGGTAAAAGATCTCTTCAGTTCCTTCTGTAGTCATTTGAATTGACTAATATTTTTATTACTTGATTAAGAATTTAAAAAAAGATCTTCATTCATTTAAACCAGCAAACCCATGTTATTTGTGAAGCCCATACTCTAAGACTTGGTTATAGTTTATCCAGTAGGTTGTGGTTGTTGGTAAGAGGGTGAGGTGTGAAGAGGGAAAGGATGTTGAGTTGAATTCCATTGAAAGATTGAAGCCCTGTGAGATTAGGTTACATTTTTGGGCTCTTGGGGCACATGGATATTCTTTTTATGACCTGGTCAGAGAAAGAGCTAACAATCCTTAAACACGTCTGAGTAGTCGGATTCCTTCTCACCTCATTTACGCTGTGTGAATGGAATCCCCAAATGCGGTGTGTGTGTGTGACTTGTGTGCACATGCCTGTGTTGGCAGTGAAGGCAGGGACAAGCTGTTCTCTCTCTGTTCTCCTCTTCACGCTGAACAGGACGAGAGAAGAACCCTGGCCCCAAAGCAAGACAGATCTGAGTCTGAATCCCACAGCTCCCTCCCTTGTCAATACCTGTCTGACCTTCAGTGGGTCTGTTTCCATGTAAAATGGAGACAATAACATTGAGGACTGGAGATCATTTATGTAAAGCACCTTGCACATTTTCAGTCCCATTGTAGACAGTTAACAAATATTAGTTACTATTATTGCTATTATTACAAAAACCCTCCTGTCACTATATTTCACTAATGTTTTCTATCTGTGGGAAACATATGAGTAGAAATGAAGTATTTCTTTATTATTATTTAAAAAACCAAACATGTTTAGAGCGCTCCATGGGGGTGGGGTGGCGGGGGAGGTGGTTTCATGAGCACAATGGGCTCTGAGCACAGGTGCTGCCAGAAGGGACTTTCGGAGCTCAGCTCCATCTTCGTAGTTTACTAATCGGCTACCATGGAAATGGTATTTGATCGTTGAAAACAAGAAAGTGGCTTTCAACAAGCACTGTTTAAAATAATATGGTGGTGTGCAGTATTTCTTTCTTTTTTAAAAAATAGGATTTTTAAGTGACTAACCTCATTTTTGGCAATCTGATTTGAGTTTCCATGGAAACAGAATGACAGCCGAGGCCTCCAAGCTCATGTAACCTGTGTGGCTCAGGTTAAGTCTTGTAAATGTCAGCTGTCCCAAGGCACTTAAAGGAGCCACCAGCCATGACGGTCAGCTGAGCTCTGGGGGAAAGGAAGGAACAATAAACCAAACATCTACAAAATTATATATACTCAAATGCTGGGAGTTGGACAAAAGCATGTGTGATAGGTAGGGAGAGAGAGACTTACGGATGCAATTCAGGGCTAGACATTATTAGATGGTTTTACCTCATGCCAAACACCTTTTTCTGAGTGGTTAAGCAATTTACCAATTTGCAATGTATTTTTATTATACTGAGTAAGGGAATATTGGGGGAGGCTAAAAGAGTGAGGAACAATAAAATATCACATAATGATCTTATTATTTACTAGCCTGAGAACTGACTGTGAAAGAGGAATTAAATAAATATTTATGAAAGCCAAATTGTAAAGACAGATGTGTTTATGTGACACAGGCCCAAGTATTTCTTTAGGGTGGTTTTTATTATTACTCTCTGTAGAGATTTTTCTTATTCTTAATATTTAACGATGGCATTATTTACCTCCCAGGCTGGTCGATAGGAAGATAGTTTGCACAGTCTTACTTTAGAAAAACTTTTCAACAATTCTACCTCACACACAGAGAGAAAGAAATCAGATTTCACTGCTTGAGCTCCTAACACATTTTCCAAAATAGGCCACTCCCTCCCCCCCCCCGCCCGCCCCCACCTGCCCCAACTTAAGTATTTTGAAAGTATGTGAGTGTTTACTGGCATGCCACATCCTACTAGAAGTGCTATAGTTATGCATTTCTTTAGAGTGGTGGGGATTATCCAGACTATCACTCTGACCACCAGATCCTTTACTAAAAATCCCATTCGAATACTATAGGTATTTATAAAGTTTTCTTTATAAAATGTAAAGAGGTTTCCATAAATGAAGATTTTTATCAAGAAAGCAAAAGGTTTAGTTGACAAGGACTAAATTTGTTTTGTGGCATATAAGCTTGGAGGTCAAATATATAGCAACGTGTCCAAGTATTATTTAAGGTACAGTGAAAAGGGTGTATGCAGCTCTTTATCGTCCATGACTGAGTCACACCAAAGGAGATTTTCCTTTAGATGCTGACATAAAGAGAAAGGAACTAGTCTGGCATCAGGATGCATGTGATGTGATACACCATTTCCTGTGATACACAGACATACACATGTACTATTTAATTTGGCAGTACTTGATCTGTGGCAACCACAGAAAAAAATTTGCTACAGGGCCCAATGAGATGGCCTAATTATTAGACAGGAGGCCTTTTTATTTTATTATTATTTCTTTTAAATTGATTTCAGAGAAGAAGGGAGAGGGAGGAAGAGATAGAAACATCAATGATGAGATGTTTCTCACACATAAGCATAAGCAGATACACAAGTGAATTATGAAATTCAGCTGAAAAGGTAAACGCATTTATATTTCACTAAGGCATTATTTTATTATAGGACAATTTAATTAATTTAATGATTATAAAAATATCATATGCTCTTTTTTAAAGTTTTTAAAACAAAACTAAAGACTTAAAAAGAAAATAAGACATTCACAATTTCACCATTCAGTTAGCATTCACATATAAAGCAAACACATATACAATACTATCACATATACTCATAATTTTGACTTAAATGTAATCATAATATTCTTTTACATATATACTCTCATGTGTATACTTATATGAATTTCTAACATATTTTTTCTAACCTACTTTATATTAATGGGTATTTTCTTTTTATTTAAGACATTTTTTAAAGTTAATTAAAAAATATATTTGTTGATTTCAGAGATGAAAGGAGAGGGAGATGCAGAAATATCAATGATGAGAGAGAATCACTGATTGGCTGATTCCTGCATACCCCCTACTGGTGAATCGAGCCCGCAACCCTGGCATGTGCCCTGACCTGGAATTGAACCGTGACCTAGGTCATAGGTCGACACTCAACCACTGAGCCACACTGGCCAGGCTAAAGTTAATTTTTTTTTATTGTGGTAAGAACACAACATGAGATATATCTTCTTAGCAAAATTTTGTGTACAATATAGTATTACTCACCATAGACACAATGTTGTATAGCAGATCTCAAGAGCTTATTTATCCTGCAACACAGAAACTTTATGTCATTGATTAGCACCTCCCAATTTCCTCCTTTCCCTGGCCCCTGGCAACCAGTATTCCACTTCCTCTGATCCTGTGAGTTTGATTACTTTAGATACATCATTTAGTGGATTCATATAGTATTTATCCTTCTGTGCCTGGCTTACCTAATTTAGCAAAAGGTCTGCAAGGTTCATCCATGTTGTTGGGTATTATAGGATTTCCTTCTTTTTTAAGGGTGAATAATATTCCATTGCATGTACGCAACATACTTTATTAGGGTAATAAGTAGATATTTAGTTTGTTTCTATGTTTTGGCTATTGTGAATAGTGCTGCAATGCACGTGGACATTTAATATCCCTTCATCCTGATTTCAAGTATTTTAGACAAATGCCCAGGAGTGAGATTCCTGGATCCTATGATAGTTCTATTTTTAGTTACTTGATGAAACCTTTATGCTGGTTTCCATAGTGACTGTACCATTTTGCAGTCTCAGTAGCAGCATTTCAATTTCTCCTATTCACACCATTACTTGCTGGTTTGTTTTTTGATAATAATCATCTTAACGAGTGTGAAGTAATATCTCATTGTGGTTTTGATTTCCATTTTTCTGATAATTAGTGATGTTGAGCATCTTTTCATATATACGTTGGCCATATGTATATCTTCTTTGGGAAAATGTCTATGCAGTTCATTTTTTATATTTTTTCTTTTTTTTCTTTATTGGTTAAGGTATTACATATGTGTCCTTATCCCCCCTTTGCCCCCCCATTCCCTACCTCCGCTTGTCCCCTCAACCCCCTCCCCCCTAGTGTCTGTGTCCATTGGTTATGCTTATATGCATGCATACAAGTCCTTTGATTGATCTCTCCCCTTCTGGCCCGCCTCTGCGCGCTCCCCCCCTCCCCACCCCCACCTTCCCTCTGAGGTTTGACAGTCCAGTAGATGATTTTTTGTCTCTGGATATGCAGTTCATTGTTGAGTTATTTTTCCCGCTTTGCTATTGAGTTGTTTCTTATATATTTGGATATTAACCTCATCAGGTATAGGGCTTACAGATATTTTCTCTCATTGCATAGGTTATCTTTTCATTTTGTTGACTGTTTCATTTCTTGGGCAGAAGGTTTTTAGTTTGATGTAATCCCACTTGTCTATTTTTGCTTTTGTTGCTTATACTTTCTGATGTTATATCCCATGAATCCTTGCCAAGACCAATGCTATGAAACTTTTCCCCTATGTTTTATTTTAGGAGTTTTACAGTTTAAGTCTTTTCCCATTCTAGTTGATTTTTGTGTATGGTGTAAAACAAGGGTCCAATTTTATTTTTTTGGATGTGGATATCCAATTTTCCCAACCCCACTTGTTGGAGACTATTCTTTCCCCATTGAGTAGTCTTGGCATTCTTATTGAATTACTTCTTGGATCACAATTCTGTTCCATGGAATATATTTAATTATTGTAGCTTTGTAATATATTTTGAAATCAGGAAGTGTGATGCCTCCAGCTTTGTTTTTATTTTTCAAGATTGATTTGGCTATTCCAAATCCTTTGAGATTCCACATGAATTTAGAATTGTGTTTTTTTTTCTCTATGTCTGTAAAAATTGCCATCTGACCTGCTTTATTTTTAGCCTCAAATATATCATAAATATCTTTCTAATGCTATAACCATAAAGTCAGTATTAGCATTTGTAGTTGTTTCATAATATTCTATTGTGTGATGTACTACAGGTCATTTAGTGAAGTACCTATTTTTAGGGCATTTGCATAATTTTTCTTTTACATGGTTTATAAATGTCTTAAATACCCTCAAACATACATCTTTTGCATTTATCTGGTTATATATTTGAGATGCATTGAATTTATAGATAAATTTGGAGGAAAACTGATATATTTATAATGTAGACACTTCCTACCCAGAAACATGGTTATCATTACATTTTTTCAACTCTTCTTTTATGTCCATCCAGTAAGATGAGCATTTTTCTTTCCTTAAATCCAGCATTTTGCTTTATTGCCCATTTAGCCTTCTTTCTTCATTCTATCAAGAATATTACATCATGGACAGTTGCTATTTCCAACATTATCTGCTGCTCAACTACACCACTCACATCATTGAGGGTTTTGCTGTTTACCTCTTCAATTTCACCAATTAGAATCAAATCTGGCAATGTCCACATGGACTGGAAGTTCTCCGACGGTCATGGGAGAATGGCATTTCTACAGCGAGAGAAGGAAAATTCCAGTTATTTTTCCTCCTTCTTTTCTTGGTCTAGTTTTCAATTAGTTCCTGAGATAAATTGTTCTGGCTCACATGTTGCGATTTTACGGTGACTACAAGGTGTGAAATGAAGAGTAAAAGGGAAGGTTTCTTTGGCCACTTGTCTCCCGGGAGAAGCTGCATTCCATCATTATGGTCCATTCTTTTTATTTTTTATTTTTTCATTGTTTTATTGATTTCAGAGAGGAAGGGAAGAGGGAGAGAGATATAGAAACATCAATGATGAGAGAGAATCATTGATCGGCTGCCTCTTTCATGCCCCACACTGGGGATTGTGCCCGCAACCCTAGCATGCGTCCTGACCGGGAATCAAATCATGACCTCCTGGTTCATAGGTCGATGCTCAACCATTGAGTCACTCTGGCTGGGCTGGGCCCATTCTTAGAGTTTAAGGATCTATCTTGAACACAATGAAAATACTCTGGGGGGAATAACTCAGACTCTTATAATCTAGTACCCCTTTTATTAGCAGTTTAGCAGTATCCACCTGGGTAGCTTTATAAGAGCAAGACCATGGCCATTATGAGGCTCTGGACATACAAGTTTTAATAGGCTGGTGCATAAATAGCTGCCTGAAAGGGTGGACTATGGTAAGAGGGCTGTGGGTGGAGAAAGAACATCATAGAATGACAAAGCTGGGGCAAGAGCTGTGGTCTTTTGAAGAGAGAGGATATTGATGAGAACGTAGGAGAGCCCAGAAAACGAAACTTCTTTTTTGGGTCTATAGCTTGTCCTGCCTAATTGTATAGAAAAATTACATGAGGAATAGAGAGGGTGGAGGTTAAAGCTGGTTTTACAGTAAGATCCATTAAGTTTTCTTCCCACTCGCCCCATCTCATCCAATCGAAGGCAGGGTTATTATTACTAAAAAGCCAGCCAGCAGCAAGGCTCCTACCACAGAGAGATCTCGACTCTCATCAATGCAGTCACTTTTAGTGACACATTGAAATAAACATCCAAGCCAGAGCTACTTCTTTAAAATATCTTTTCTCCCCTCAAGTGTGACCATTAGGATAATCATTCAATACTGAAATTTCTATAAAATATAGCCACTTTATTCTACCTAGTAATCTATGTGGCATCATTACTGATGTGACAAATAAAAAAAAATCACTTCCAAGCAGCCACGGTTCATGTGCAGCACACACAGCTGCCACTTGAAGCTCAGCTCACAATCAATTTGATGTCAATCAATTTTCATTTTGTCTTCATCTCCTAGGTAACCAGAGCATCCATCCAGACCCTTGCCGAGGGAGAACATTTAAGACGTAATATGTATTCATAATCAGTTTTCTTCTAATACCGACTTGATAGAAAAGCAAAGCGCTACCCAGGCAGTATTTTAAATCATGGAAACACAAATTTTCTTTGGTTATGGAGAGAGAGCTTGAGGAGAAACATACTATACTAGTAGAAAACAGCAGCGTTATGCTTCAGTCCCTTATGAACTATCAGCACTAAAAACTGCACCACCTGCTACGTCCATTATGTGTTTAATGTGAATAACAAGCATTGCTGCTGGTTATTAAAACAAGTCGTAAGCCATCTGACATTATACTTAGAACCCGTCCCTTGCTTCATGACTCTGAGAAAGACACAGTTTGGTGGGAGGGTGCATTGGGGCAAACCTTTTGATGTGAATACAAGGCATCTGGCCTCAAAGGAAGTCATTCATCTCTCTCCAAATCCCTTTTAAAAAATAAGCATTATGTTAAGTATAATTATAAAACAGTATTATTGGCGCAATGTAGCGGGAAAAATTTCCAGCAGTTGCAAAAAGCATTAAGTTTTTTGCCTTACCTGAATCCTCTTGGTGTGTGAAGTCATGAGAAAAATGGAACATTTGGTGTTTTTCAGAGTAACTCACAGGCAGGAAGTCATGGATCTTGCTAAGTTTGTTGATATGGTGTGACATTCAAATTCCACTGACTGCACAGGCTTCAAGTTCAGCTGGGCCTACTCCACTGACCTGGGCGCAGCTAGTGGGCTTTTGGCTATTATTTCCTGTGGAAAGTTCTAACTTATGCCTTATGAAGGTTCAGCACAAACTATACATCGGAGAATGCACATTGGAGAAGAGTAAGATTGACTGAATACCTACTGGGATTCAACACAATATATACGATGTATATTTTTCTATCAACTCTGCTATATAGATTTTCTTTTATATCCGTTTTGTTCCTGCATAGAAAATGAGAGTGTTGTCTTCAGCTAACATGCTAATATGTAAGAATATTTATTTATATTTTTATACACTGTGTACATTTTTACTACAGTTTCAAATAGTTTTGGGCGATTTTTGGTGCTGAATTTAAGCATATTGGGTTCTAGACATATCAATTGGATGCAAAGTTGAGAATTGGTTCTAAGAAATTTTCATTTTTGGTGTTTTTGAGATAATCACATTCTGAAATAATCTACACTAATAAAGAGTAAGATGCAAATTGACCGTACCTTCGTGACACCCACCAGCCAATCAGGAGTGAGTATGCAAATTAACCCAACTAATAACTAAGATGGTGGGTTAATTAGAATACGCTGGCGCCGAGCAGCTGGGGGCAGAGTGTTCCACACCGCCCCAGCCGCTTTGGGCCTCTGGGCAGCATGGTAAGGTGGAAAGGTGGCTCAGGCCAGAGTGAAGGCAGTGCCAGAAGCCAGGGGAAGGAAGGCCCATTCTTGCATGAATCTTCGTGCATCGGGCCTCTAGTACTAAATAAGAATCCCAACTCTTGTTCAGCTGGGCTTTTGGCTCAGCTCTCACCAAAATCTTAGTTATTCTAACTGTCCCTACATCTTGGTCACTCCTTCAGGAATCAGGGTTTCTTGGGGAGCACGTGACCATCCAAGAGTGGGTTTCATGTCTTTGGCTTAATTGCTGAAGGCTTGGGAGAAGAAATCAATTCCTTCAAGGTCTGAAGTGGGAAGTGGGGCTCCAAACCTTTTTTACTTTCTCAGACCTCCAATGAGATGGAAGCATCCAGTACATTTGGTGTTTCAAGATCTTTGTGTTCTGGCTAAGCCTACCTCTTTAACATCATCATCCAATTAGCTCAACAATGTACCCAGGCTCCTGCTGAACTGAATGACCTGCCATTCCTTATCCATGTTTTGTGGCATCTGATCTGGTTACTCTTCCTTATCATCATTTTATTTTCTGTACAGAGGACCCTTTTAGCTAGGATCACAGGCTGGCTATCCTTGAGGGTCAAATTCAGATGCCTTCATCTATATGAAGGTTTAACTGTTCTCCAAGCCAGAAAAAAATTCCTTTTTGATCATATCAAACACCAATTGTTGATATATTGAAGTGTAGAATGTGAAATATTCTCTAAAGGATAGGATAAAAATGAGGTTATAGTAAAGGTACTCTAGCAAGAGAGAAAAAACTGAGTAATAATAAATAGTTCTCCTTCAGGACTCTGTACCTTCCATAGATACTATTTCATCCCAGCTTATGTTAAGACTAGAGGCCTGGTGCATGAAAATTCTTGCACCGGGCCGGTGAAGGGGGGCGCCCTCAGGCTGGCCTGGTGCAGCCCACTTGCTGGCCTTGCCCCCCATTGATGGGGTGTTCCACCATTCAGTTTGGTCAATTTGCATATTAGGCTTTTATTATATAGGATGATCTGTGTCCATGCTCTATCCCTGTTTGTGGGCTTAAAGCAGCCTGAGGGCTGGAACCAGGCTCCGTTACCCTGGCATCCTCTGTAGGACACCGTACAGTGGATTAACAAGCAAAAAGCAGCTGCTTAGTCTGGAGACGAGGCAGTGACATAAACCAAGACAGAAAAGACGCTGTGCTGAGTGGCATGGTATGAGTAAAGTAGAGGTACCATGGGCATACAAGAGGAGGGAATCAAGTCAACTCTTAGGGACCAGGAAAAGCATTCAGGGGGCATGGAAATGGGGATCAAAAGAACGAGTGTATGCTGAGCAAGCAGACAAGGCAGTGGAGGGGCTGAATGTTTCAATTTTTCTCTTTAATACAAGGAAGGAATTTTTAATAATAAACACTCTCCAACAAAGACTGAAATCCCTCATGAAGTCACGTACCTGGAGGTGTTTAATCAGAGGCCCTTGACTACTTTTGCCAAATTTATGAAAAATTTCTGTACTCTTTGCATGAAACCTCTGAGGACCCAGAAAACCTGAATTTATATGATACCATAAAATCTTAGAGGAATTTGAAGATTAAAAAATGATTTATAGAGAATTTTTATTAGCTAAGTATATATTTTTTAAAATCAACTAACAATACAACCATTTTTTTGGCTTTGTGTGAAAATGTACATTTCATTCTGAGAGAAGAATAGGAATTCTTTTTGTAAGCTGAACACTGAACAAATGAGACTACAAGGGACAATTGTAAAGCAACTTTGGTTTTGTTCTCCACCTTTTCTTCAAATCCATACTATGGGGTTAACTATTCTGCTTCCCTGGGAGGAAATCTCAGGTGACTGCAGTCTTCCAAATAATCTCATTTCCATCACTGGAACATCTAGATATGAATAATAATCAAGTCATTTTGTTTTAAAGTCCAAGCTTCTCTCCTTCAGGGAGCCCAGCTGCAGTCCAGAACCTGCAGGAAGGGAGTGGGGCATGGTCAGCTTCTCTTTCTCCCACCTAAGTTTCTACCTCTCTGCCCTTTTCTTCCTGTCTATGTTTCTCGATCCACCATAATCATGCAGAGAAAGGGAGCAAGAAAGGTTCTACTTGACTAGTCCTGCCATCAGCATTCTTTGAGCTTGGCCGATGGAAAATCATGGGATGTAGGATCTTCACAGACCTCTCCTCAGCCAGGGAGCTCTCCCCAGCAGTTTCTTCACCTATGGATGGTCATTCTCCAGCTGGTCATATGGGGAGATAAGACATTAATATAAAATTGGACCTTTTATAAAATTTAATGTATTGGGGTGACATTGGTTATATGACATCAGTATCTCGGTAAAAATATTGCTAGCTGTCAAGTGTACAGTTCTATAACACATCATCTGCATACTGTATAGTGCACTCACTACCCAAAGTCAGGTCTCCTTCCACCACAATTTGTTTCCTCCTTTCCCTTTTCCACCTCCCCTAACCCCCTTTTCCTCTGGCAATCACCATATTGTTGTCTGTGTCTATGTGCTATATCTTTTTTGCTTACTCCCTTCACCTTTTCCACCCAGCCCCCTAACCCTCCTCCCCACTGACAGCTGTCAGTCTGTTCTGTGAATCTATGCTGCTGTTTCTATTTTGTTTGTCAGATTATTTTGTTCATTAGATTCCACATATAAATAAAGTCATATGGTATTTGTCTTTCTTCACCTGGCTATTTCACTTAGCATAATATTCTCCAGGTCCATCCATGCTGTCTCAAAGAGTAAGATTTCCATTTTTTTTTTTTTTTTTTTTTTTTTTTACGGTTAAGTAGTATTCCATGGTGTAAATGTACCACAGCTTTTTTTATCCACTCACCTTCTTATGGGCACTTGGGCTGTTTCCAGATCTTGGCTATTGTAGGTAATGTTGCAATAAACATAGGAGTGCATATATTCTTCCAAATTAGTGTTTCAGATTTCTTTGAATATATTCCCAGAAATGGAGTCGCTGGGTCATAAGGCAGTTTCATTCTTAAATTTTGAAGTAACTCCATATTGTTTCCATGGTGGCTGCACCAATCTGCATTCCCACCAACAGTACACTAGGATTCCCTTTTCTCCACATCCTCACCAGCACTTATTGTTTGTTGTTTATTGATGATAGCCATTCTGACAAGTGTGAGGTGATATCTTATTGTGGTTTTAATTTGCATATCTCTGATGATTAATGACATTGAGCATCATTTCATATATCTGTCAGCCATCTGTATGTCATCTTTGCAGAAGTGTCTATTCAGGTACCATTTTTTAATTGAAGTGTTTGTTTTCTTAGTGTTGAATTGTATAAGTTCTTTATATATTTTGGAAATTAACCTCTTATCAGACATATCATTGGTGAATATGTTCTTCATTTAGTGGTTTGTCTTTTCATTTTGCTTAATGTTTATTTTATTGAGCAAAAACTTTTTAGTTTGATATAGTCCTATTTATTCATTTTTTCTTTTGTATCTCTTGGCCAAGGAGATATATCGCCAAAAATATTGCTATGAGAAATGTTTGAGATTTTGTTGCCTATCTTTTCTTCCAGGATTTTTATGCTTTCATGACTTACATTTAAGTATTTAATCTATTTTGAGTTTATGTTTGTGTATGATGTAAGGCGGTGGTCTAGTTTCATTGCTTTGCATATATTTGTCCAATTTTCTCAACATTGTTTATTGAATAGACTATATTTATCAAAATTATTTAAGAGGTAGGAAGACTTCCAAGCTCATTTTACAAGGCCAGCATTATCCTAATTCCAAAACCAGATAAAGACACTACAAAGAAAGAAAATGATTGGCCAATATCCCTGATGAACATAGATGCTAAAATCCTCAACAAAATATTAGCAAACTGGATCCAGCAATACATTAAAAAGATCATACACCATGACCAAGTGGGATTTATCCTGGGGATGCAATATTCTCAAATCAATAAACATGATGCATCTTCTAAACAAAAAGATCACATGATCATATCAATAGACATAGAAAAAAATTCGACAACATTCAGCACCCATTTATGATATAAACTCTTAGCAAAGTGAGAACAGAGGGAACATACCTAACTTAATAAAGGCCATTATATTAAAAGGCACAGCCAACACCATAGTCAATGGGTAAAAACTAAAAGTGTTTCCCTAAGGTTGGGAACAAGACAGGTTTGTCCGCATTTACCACTCTTATTCAACACTAGAGGCCCGGTGCACGGGATTCGTGCACTGTGGGGGGCGTGGCCTGCAGGGACTGGCCCACTGTTGGAGCTCTGCTCATCCCGGTCAGCCGAGCAGCTGTGGACCTGCCTTCTGAGTGGCTGCTCCTGCTGTGAGAGCGCCACCCATCCCAGTCAGCTGAGCGGTGCTCCCACTGTGGGAGCGCACTGACCACCAGGGGGCAGCTCCTGCATTGAGCATCTGCCCCTGGTGGTCAGTGTGCATGATAGCAACTGGCCAACCAGTCGTTCTGGTCGTTCCACCATTTGTTTGCTGAGCTTTTATTATATAGAATAGTAATGGAAGTCCTAGCCACAGCGATCAGTCGAGAAGAAAAAATAAAAGGCATCCAAATTGGAAAGGAAGAAATAAAATTGTTATTATTTTCAGATGACATGATACTATGTAAAAAACCCTGAATACACCACGAAAAAACTATGAGCACTGATAAATTAATTCAGTAAAGTAGCAGGATACAGGGTTAATATTCAGAAATTGGTGGCAATTTTATACACCAATAATGAACTATTAGAAAGAGAACTTAAGAAAACAATCCCATTTACTATTGCAACAACAAAAAATAAGATGTCTAGGAATAAATATAACCAAGGAGGTGAAAGACCTATGCTCAGAAAACTATAGGACATATAAGAAAGAAATTGAGGAAGATACAAATAATTCTTCATGGATGGGAAGAATTAACATTAATATGTCCATACTACCCAAAACAATCTATAGATTCAACACAATTCCTATTGAAATACCAACAGCCAAATGGAACTTTTTAATCTTTTTTCATTATGCTCAGGTTGAGGAGAGAAACACTCTCTCTTCTCCTCCCAGTAGGGGAGAGAAATAGCCACAGCACTCCAGTAGTTTTTTCCAAGACATTTTCTTGGAAATATCTAGTTTCAACCTCATATACTTGAGTTTTGACCATCTCCTTTTCAAATATAGTTACATTTTTGTGGTCTAGTAACTCAGTTTGGAACATGATAATAATTGATATTTTTACTTAGAGCCTCAGTCACAACTGAGACTGAGCCCTATGTTAACATCCTTCTGTCATAGGATCTTCCTAAACAAACCACAAAGGTGAAATTCACTAGCAGTATGCTCAATGCATTAGTTGAATAGCATAGGCTTGCCCCTTGGCCTGCAGGAAATATGTGACTTTAATAAAAGTATAATGGAGTTATAGTCTTATGGTACTTTTGGATGGAGAGTGCACTTCTGCTTGTCTGTCCTGGCTTCCTGAAGTCCTATATGAACTTTGGTAACTCTGTGTTATGTAACTGGGCCAGTTAACTAATTGGCTACTATTGCTGCTCTCATGTATGCTTCTCATTCCAGGAATTCACTTTTTAATCTGCACTTTTTGCCATGGTGTCATTCAAATAAGGGAAACACATTAGCTCTTTCTTTCTTGTAACTTTAAAAGCTTCCTTGGGGACTAAGAAAAAGGTTCACCTGATTTTCTATGAAGTATTTCTCCTCATTCCACAGAGAAAGAGCTTCCTTAGCTTCCCCACACCAATAATAAATTCTTAAAGAGGTCTCATGGGCAAGAGAGGAAAATGTAGCTATGCCTTCAGCACTGTGATAAATACTCATATTAATTATAAAAAATAGCGAGGGTGAGAGTTCAAAATCCAAACCTTGCTCTCAGAACAAGTTTTTATTTTTTTTCCCCCGAGATAGGTTTCAGCTTTCAACATTGAACTTCCTGAAAAAATAGACTGCAACCTGATCCCAAAGATTAGTTTAGCATACTCTATTTTTTGGTTTGTTATTTAAAGAGAAAAACAACAACAAATGAATTAAAAAAAAATCCAGTGTATGACAGAGTCAGAGCCCAGGATTAGGCCAGGTAAGGAATGAGATGCTATTTGTGAGCACTGGTCATGGGCCACATGTAACATTAGAAGGTAGGTGTGGAAGTACAGGGCTTGTGTCCAGAGACCATAGAACAAATGCAGGGTAAGGTAAGGCAGAGTTAAAGGAAAAAGAAAAGCCATGTGGCTTTTTAACACTATAGCTGAATTGAAAACCAGAGGGCCTTTTTAGTTAATGGAGGCAGAGTGTATGAGAACAAGGGCCACCCACTTCAGGGAATTTTGATAACAGTTTGACAACATGCCAAGCTTCAGTTTTATTGGCCTTGCTGTCTACATGGGAAACTTTCCTAGGGGTGTGCTTAAAGAGCCCACGAGGCCCCAGGCAAATGGTCCATCAGGATGTCTTTCTTTTTGTTATAAATACGGTGTAATGACATGCCTCGTTTACCAGTTAAAGCCATAATGGCTTATTCAGATCCATCATGCTAAGGATTACTCAGGGACTGTTGAATAGACACATGTTTCTGCTGCCAGCAAATACATTTAGTCCTCCCACTACAGTATATTACATTGTGATATGTGGGTTCTTCATGAGTTGTAAAAAAGGCCTAGGTAGGGGAAGGGACAAAATTTATGCCATGCATTTGGCCTCATCCTCCCATTGATTATTTCCCACAGTTTATCATTATAGTCTATTTATTTGCCAAAAAGAAAGCAAAAACAAACTTAATAATTATAAAATAGGTCACTTTTGTAGAAAATACTTGGATATGGTCTATTTTTCATGAGTATAATGCCACATCAGCTTATATTCTATTTACTTATTTTCTAGACATGTCAAGTTGTATGAATTAGGGTTAGGGTTTCAACATATGGATTTGGTGGGGGCACATTCCATACCTTTCACACTCTGGTTGGGGACAGGCAGACGTTGATAAAATTGATAGCCCTGGACATTCACCTTCAGTAGCCTTATTTAGCTTTGGATGCATGAATAATGCTAAACTTTTCTCAAAAGGCAGATAACATGCAATGGCAAACCTCTTAGTAAAGATCCTTTTTACTTAAATTAAGCACTTTTGATACTGTCTATGCTGGCAGATCTTAATGACTTCAGAAAAATATGTTTAGTAATCTAAACCATAACATTAAAAATGAAAGCCAATGTTGATTGATTGGGTTCTAAGTGATAAGCAGACTTTTAGGTATTTTACATGTGTTATTTCATTTAATAACATTTATTTAATAGCATATTGAAGGGATATATGTCAATTATTCTATATATAATTCAAAATGCAGATGCAAACATTTCTTTAATTCTGGCTTAACTAAGAGAAATTTTCATTAGTTTGTCTTTTTTCTTTCTTTTTTTATTAAATTTATTGGGGTGACATTGGTCGACATGATCATACAAGTTTCAGGTGTGGGTTTTGATGTTATAAGATGTGCATATTACACTATGTGCCCACCATCCAAATTCAAATCTTCTCCTGTCACCATATATTAGGACCAAGTTAAGCATTATTGGCCTGAGAAAAGGCAAATTAGTAAAAATTCTTCTATATTTTGCTAGCTTGAAGAGACATTTGGCTATGCATGTTTTAAATTACTTATGTTTAATGGACACTGTTAATAGCACTCTTGCAATCAAGATTAATATGTTCATTGGTTTTTAAAAGAAAGAGGTTTTAGTTTCTACTCTGATGTCAAAGGTCTAAATCAATATATATTAGTTTAGTATGCTCTACTTCTACTATTAAACCTTTCTCAAGGATTTTGCAAACAAAACAAAACAAAAACAACAGCATATCAGTTACAGCAGAAACACTCTTGGAAAGATAAAAATAGAATGATGTCAATACTATGTTTGTTGATGTACCTGAAATATACACCCATGGCTATTAGGAAATAAGAGCGTGCAATCATCTGAATTAAATGGAAAAGAGGGCAGATGAGGACAGTTAAACTTTTACACCTTATTTATTCATTTGTTTGTCTGTTTCAGAACCCACACATTAGAAGCACTCACTTCCTTGTCCCCTCTGCTTTATTTTTTTTCTCTTTCAGAAAGTTACACCAACTCTCATACTGCTTTATAGGTTTCAGGTTTACTACTCAGTTTCGGTGCCCTGTATATTTTCAATATGCGAACAGGTGTCATGTTTTCCTTGTGGCGTTGTTGCAAAGATCAAATGAGATGATGAGTTGTCAAAGATATATTAGAGGTTCTAAACATAGTAGCTATTATTATTTTTATTTGTGTGATGATACTCTGCCATCATGATTTGCAAAGATGTGATAAAAAAACCAACAACAGCCATTTGTGGTATGCTTACTAGGTGTAAGAGACTATGCTGAATTTAGCTTCATGTGAGTCCATTTAAATTGAGTAGGACATAGTATAGTAGTCCTCCCCCCCCCCTTTATCCATGTTTCACTTTCTGTGGTTTCAGTTACCACAGCCCAAAGATATTACATTGAAAATTCAAGAAATAAACAATTCATAAGGTTTAAATTGCATGCCCTACTGAGCAGTGTGATGAAATGCCACTCTGTCCCTCCCAGGACGTGAATCATCCCTTTGTCCAGTGTACGCATGCTGTAGACTCTCCCTGCCCCTGAGTCACTGAGCAGTAGCTGGGTTAGCAGATTGACTGCTGCAATATCACAGTGCTTGTGTTCAAGTGACCCTTACTTTACTAAGTAATGGCCCCAAAGCCATTCACATGACTTTTAGTATAGAATATTGTTCTAATTATTCTATTTTATTATTAGTTATTGTCATTAACTTCTTATGGTGGCCAATTTATAAATTAAACTTTATTGTAAGTTGGTATGTATAGAAAAACCATAGTATATATAAGGTTTGGTACTATCTGTGGTTTCAGACATTCACTGGGGGACTTGGTATCCTTCGTGGATCAGTGGGGAGCTATTATTTTGCCATTTTACAGGTAGAGAAAGCAAATAATTTGTCAAATTGTTGGTAAATGGCAGAATATGGTTTGAAATACACCTGTTTTCATCTATGAATGATATTTGTTAAAAAAGGAGTCACCTATGACAGGTGTGTAGTGGTGTAGTTATGAGCCTTGAGTCAGATCATCTGGGTTTTAACTCTGCCATTTCCTTGCAGCAAAACCAGTACAAAGTTGCATATTTACTTTTCGCCGCCTTAATTGTTTATGTGTAAAATAGGAATAATGTTACCTGATTCCTAGGGTTGTGATGATTATTACAGGAGGTAATGTTTATGAGGCACTTAGAACTGTGCCTAGTACATAGTAAGTGATATGAACTGTTTGCTTAATAAAATAAAGAAGCTCAAATTACACTCAGTACTGGTAGACAGATTTACAGCAATTTTAGGAATAGCCTTGATTAGGAATTTCTGTGAGTTTGTTATAACCCATAGATCTAAAAAGCTTTGTGTTAAAGTGATCTGGAAGCAATACTAGATTCAGGAGAGACCAAAGGACTAGCCATTCCTTTAAATCAAATGCATCTTTTTGTAAATTGTCTCATCTTTCTGAGGCACCTTGGCAACCTCGACCATCACTGGCCCTGTGTAAGAGTTTGGGCTCTTTTTCGGAGGTGACAGAACCCACGTTCACTCTTGGAAACATGGAGATCCTCTCTCCATCCATGCCTTCGCTCCATTTAGGCATCAGCAGAGGATTTCTCTCTTACACATGTGCCTGCCAACTGAGGGGCAAACAAACCTAAGAGAGGGAACTCAGTTATGTCTGGGATGATATTTAGATTCAGTATAGTCACTCAGTGCCGAACATCCTTTCCATTCTGATCTTAGAATCAGAACTAGTGGTATTTAAGGCTAAAGTGATAAGATTACCCCTAGAACATCTCACCAAGGGTTATCTTCCTATTGAGCAAAATTTCTTAAAATGGTTTCACACACATCTTTGGGAAGTCTTTCCAGCACTTAAGACTTCACTACCAGGAAACCATTGGCAGAATTGTAATGTTGCCCCTGGTCTACTGTGCCATCCCTTTGCAATTTGGCAGCCTAGTGAAGCACTTAAGCAGCTTTTTGCCTTCAGTTTGTCACCTTAAAAATGGCCATCTGCTAACAGTTCTTGGCTTGATGTTACGGATTTAATTGTGAGCCGATCAACAAAGGATGAAGAGCTTTTTTTTTTTTTAAATTTGGGGTTCAGTTGCATCATTAAACTTAAATATTTTGTGTTGATGTATTGAGATTGAGAAATCAAAGTATTCAACAGATTTCTACAACAAATGTTGTATACATAGTAGATGTTCACATATCTACTTGAAGAATACTTGTTGAGTTGAACTGGAAGAAAAATAATTCAAGAACAAAAAAAGAGTATGATGTAGTTGTCTACAGAGCCCAGTCAAGCAAACATGGTCAAACATGATAGTACTCAGAAGTGTGCTAATGTAGAGGTGGGCTGAGGGCTCATTGTAGCCTATTGAATAACCATTTTCTAAGACCTGAAACAATTCAAGTATGTGCATCTATTATGGAAAATATGCATATTTCCCTATGAACTGTTTTCTGCATTTATCCAATATCTCTTTACTATATACTTAATTATGAGCCAGACAGGGAACTAGGAACTTAGGATATAAAGCCCTCCCCAAGATGATAGGCTGTTATTTACACCGATTTTCATAAACACTTTGGATTCAAATCTGTAATTAGTACATTTTGAGCTTTTGATTAGGTGCATGCATTGTGATGAATGTTTCAGAAATATTGATGTGAAGAAACATAGGCATTTATTGATTACATATATTGCCTGAGTTGCATAAGGCATTCTTCTGTTGCCAAGAGGACTGGGAGCTTCTTAAATTGAACTGCTATTTGTTCTCTTCAGACTAAGATACAGCAAATAAATGAACCATGTAGCAGAGGTTAGACTGGCAAAGAAACTTTCTGGAAGGTTTTTCAATGTATAGAAAAATATGATGGCACCAAACATAGAACTTTAGTGTTTTTAAATCTGTAGGGTTTCTATATTTTCCACATATAAATTATGTCATTAAACATACTTTGGATTAATATTGGTTCGGGCAAAATCCTAATGTGGAGTTTGGAACATTGAAAACTGATCATGATCAGTGAGAGAATAGTATATTTTCTTGAATTTTATACGTTAAATTCATGCACAAATCTTTTATTACATGATGTAATATTAAGTAAGTTGCATTTGTTTGGAAGAAGATTAAAAACAAACAAACATACGAGTCATGGGGAGAATTGTTTCAGGGGAAAATGCTTGGTAGGGGTATTATATGTTAGGTTGGGAAACATTTACTATTGAAGACTTATAATTTCCCCTGTGTAAATTGTTCCCATTTCTATAATGATAGGGATGACCAATCATATTTTATGTTACTCTGTTGGCATATTGGTTCTAGATAAATGGCTCAAAATTAGCCTTGTCTGGTTACTCTGTGGAAAGGTTCATTAAAGTAGATGAAATGTCCCAGAAATACACTCTGATGACTGATGTTTTTGAAAGAAACAAACCCTCTTTAAAACAATATTGAGTTTCAGACACTTTAAGACAATATTAGGTTTCAGACATATTCACTACATAGAATTCTGTGCTGAGTATAAGTGAAAAATTATCAGCCCACTATTTGGCACATTGATTTTCTAATTCTAGTTATACGGAAGCATCGCCTTCTCATATTTTCTTCATCATAAACAATTCAATCCAAACTCTGTTCAGGAAAATAGTTCTATTCAGTAAAATAGTTTAGGTCCACTGGTCATTTATTCATGTATGTATTTTAAACTATGTAGTTAAAAATGTGGGGATTGCCCACAGCATTGATTACAATCAACTATTCACCTTAATTTATTCCTAACAATGTTACATTTTTTCTCAGCCAACTTATCTGCAAAACTTCTGATAATTGCCACCTATTTAATATTAATATGATTATTAAATATTTAAATAAAAATATATGATATAATTTTTCTTCCCATTTACTTATCCTCACTATCACACACTTGCCCTAGGACATAGTAAATATGGGAATTGGTAGCATTACATGCAATATACATAAATAAATCAGGGAAATTCCTTTAAATATTTTGCCTTATTAAAAATCCTACTAACTTCAAAAAGGCCCTTTTTTAAAAACATTTGGATAAATGCTCAGAAGTCAATATTCTTCTAAAAACATCAGAAAATGGTCCTAATTTTTTACTTATGCTGTCAAAGAATCTTACTTCCTGAAAACTAGACTACATTGTTACATTTTTCATTTCACCTTGCTTAAATAAACAGAGCTGTCAAAATTTGATGGATCTTTAAAAAAAGTTGATGGATCTTTCATAATGCCAGTGAAGCGTAAGTGGAAACATTGGAACATCTCAAAAATTTCAGGCTTCCTTTAAAAAGCAAGTGTGTGTTTACGTATTTTGTTTCTATCGCCCTCAAATAGCTGGGATATGAATGCTTCCCTCTTTTCCAGTTAAAACCCATGAATGATATACATTATTTAAAAATCTTACCTGTGGGGAAAGAGACAGAATGAGCAAATTATATTTGTGGGAAAGTGAACTCCTGATTAAATAAAAACAGATTTTAAAAAGAGGATGTAGAAGGCTGGGGTTTTGAGACAGGATCAGTGGGACCATTATGAAGAGTTTAAATATGGGACATAGATGAAAAAACTAGTAAGTCGTGGTGATAATCTGTCACGAGTTCCGGCTGCAGGTTGGCTGCAGGTCTTCACCAAATAGAACCTATCCAGTTACTTGAGGGAATAGCTGACCCACCAGGCAACTTCCCTGAGTTGAACCACTTTTCTTTTTAATGATTCTAACTGTGGACAGTCCAAGTTGGCCACATGAGAATTAGAACATGGCAGTGATTTCAAAATAGTGTAGATCATGTCTGTTATCTGGCTGGACTTACTGGTCCTGTGTCCATTCCTTCAGCCTAACTTATTGTAACCCAGATGGTGTTCTTTTGAAAGGTAAACCAGCCAACAATTCCAATGTATTGTGAGTTTCAGTTAGGTTGTATGGCATTAAGAGTAAATTTGGAGTTTTAAGTTATAAATTATTTTTCACATTCTCCTCTGTGTATGCTTTATTACATAACTGAATTATATATAACATTTGCTAAATGTGATTTCTGTACTTTACATTTTATAGTCCTATTAATTGTGCTCACTAGGCATATAGTAATCGTCCCTTAACTCCTAGGTTTGTACTTCCAGGGGTAAAGAGTTTATTTCTGTATTTAATTTTAGTTTCTTTTAAAAATAAATATCTGGCCCTAACCGGTTTGGCTCAGTGGATAGAGTGTCGGCCTACGGACTGAAGGGTCCCAGGTTCGATTTCAATCAAGGGCGTGTGCCTTGGTTGCCAGCACATCCCCAGTAGGGGGTGTGCAGGAGGCAGCTGATCCATGTTTCTCTCTCATCGATGTTTCTAACTCTCTATCCCTCTCCCTTCTTATCTGTAAAAAAAAAAATCAATAAAATATATATTTTTAAAAATGAAATATCTGGCCCTAACCAGTTTGACTCAGTGGATAGAGTGTCGGCCTGCAGACTCAAGGGTCCCAGGTTCGATTCCGGTCAAGGGCATGTACCTTGGTTGTGGGCACATACCCAGTAAGGAGTGTGCAGGAGGCAGCTGATCCATGTTTCTCTCTCATTGATGTTTCTAACTCTATCCCTCTCCCTTCCTCTCTGTAAAAAAATCAATAAAATATATTTAAAAAAATAAAATATCTGTTGAGCACAAGTTCAAAATGAAGGAGACTAGAGAAAAAAATCATCACACATATAGTACAAACCCCACATTTTAAAAAATATATTTTTATTGATTTCAGAGAGGAAGGGAGAGGGAGAGAGATAGAAACATCAATGATGAGAGATAATCATTGATCACCTGCCTCCGGCACACCCCCTACTGGGGATCGAGCCCACAACCCAGGCATGAACCTGGGGCCCTTCAGTCCACAGGCCGATGCTCTATCCACTGAGCAAAACCGGCTAGAGTGGAACGTGGTTTTGAAGATTCAGGTGATGGGAAGGGATATTTTCTTCCATTGCATGTTAGGGAGAAGAATATAAAAATATAACTTGGCATAGCTATTATTTTCTCTTACTGAAAATTTCCCTCTCTCACTAATAAAGAGAGGAAAATTTGTCCCAAATAGTTCAAGTCAGCTACAGCTCTTGCTGAAAGGCAGTCTTTTGATATTTAAAGGAAACTGCTGTGTTTGTGCCCTGGAGCTGAAGTTTAGTCCTGAGCTCCACAGTGTTGCCGTGAATAAATCATCTACTCTCTTAGTGTGTATCAGAAAGTTTTAAAGCTCAGGTAATGGGAAGATGTTATTGCTGTTCTTCCTTTCAAACTGTTGATGTTAGCAAAACACAGTGACATTTCCGTAAAGCAGGTCTGCCACGGGAGATGTGGGGGATTTCACAGACAGGGTGTACTGCAGAGCATTCTGCTTTGCGAGATTGTTCTCCAGGGCTTCTCCACTGCGATGGATTCGGTCCACTGAACAAATACTGAGTGCCTTCGACGTGTTGGACATCATTCTAGGCGCATCTTTAATATTCTGTTTTTAAGTTGAAGGAAAGTGATGTTTTTTTAATCTGACAAATGCATTTAACTCTCCAGGTGAAGTGAATCCATGTGGCGCCTCTTCTGTTTTGACATGGTGAAGACTTAGTGGATACTGACAGGACTAAGAAAGATTGGTGGCTGGTCATTTGGACTCTGACGGTGTGCATGTTCGGGCATTCAGCCAGTGGCATTATCATCCTCACAGACACCAAACCTAAGTGACATTGTGACTGCTGCTCCCTCGCTCCCATTTGTCATCACAGATATTTTCCCTTTAGCACATCTTTCTCCTCTTTCAATTTCTATTGGCAATCTCTGTGTCACACCCTTCTTTCATGCGTGGGTTACTGCAATAGCCTCCAATTTTCTCACTAAGTGATACTCTAGATCAGTGGTCGGCAAACTGTGGCTCGCGAGCCACATGCGGCTCTTTGGCCCCTTGAGTGTGGCTCTTCCACAAAATACCACGACATGTGCAAGTCTATTTTGAAGAAGTGGCATTAGAAGAAGTTTAAGTTTAAAAAATTTGGCTCTCAAAAGAAATTTCAGTCGTTGTACTGTTGATACTTGGCTCTGTTGACTAATGAGTTTGCCGACGACTGCTCTAGATTAATCCTTCTAATGTATTACTATCAATCTGTCCCTTGTCTGCTGAAACATTTTAGACTACCTGTTAAATAATCATAAAGCATTTTGTATCATCTTTATTCATGTACACAGGATTATAAAGTAAATTAATTGGCATCCTCTAATTGAGCAGGTATTTGTACACTTCTGGAAGTTGAGGCCAAGAAGCTTAAGTGATTGGTTCAAATTTAGTAGTTATTAGGAAAGAAGTGTTGGAACTAGAACCGAGATGTCTTTTTATTTTTGTTGCTTTTTCCTAATTGAATTTATTGGGGAAATTATATACATTTCAGGTATACAAGTCTATAACACATCATCTGTGTATTGTATTGTATGTTCATCACCTCAAGTCAAGTTTCCTTCCATCACCATATCCTTTACCCTCTTCTGCCTTCCCCTTTCCCTCTGGTAATCACTATACTGTTGTCTGTGTCGGTGAGTGTTTTTTTCTCTTAATCCCTCCACAAACTTGGTGGTGTAAAACAACATAAAGTCTGATACTTTATTCTTCCATAGAGATTAAGCCTGGGAAGGATTGGGGAAGGAGGGAGGAAGGCATATATTAAGGTTATTGCCTAAATGCTTAACTGAAGATTTAATAGGAATTATTTGACAGCTTTCTGAGAGCCATAATGGGCCATGGCCAGTTCGGGAGTGGCTAGGAACACTTAAAGGAGACATAACCTCCCCACTTCGCTAGAATTCTTGGGTGTGGCCTGTGTCAGGATACAGGTGGGCCTGACTGCTTAGCTGCAGCAACTGTTTGGGACCAGCTGAGGACAAGCCGGTGGGGCTGGCTCACTACAAAGAGATTCCGCAGCTGGAGTTGCTCTCAAGGGGAGGTGGTGTGGAGGCTAAGCCTCTGTGAACAACTGGGTGGCCAGTTGGTTGTGGTATGCGCTAGATTGGGAGGGATTTTATTTACGGGAGCCAGTTCCAGCTGGGACTTAAATAGGATGAGGCCACCCTGAGAGATGGCAGGAGGCAAGGGTGGGAAAAGGGTGGCTCAGGAGCAGCGCGGAGCTTGGGTAACAAAAAGGATGCCAGTGTGTGGACCCATGAAGCCAGTCAGGAATGGAGGGGAACCAAGTGTGAAAATATGTGGAGTTCTTGGCTGTGCATCTGATTCCACCTTTGTCCATAAAGACACAGCTGGCGGGGGCAGGTAGAGCGCCTCCTACTCCTGGCCTTGGCCCCTGGATCATCTTTGGAAGCTACACTCTTGCTTATTGTCTCCCTTAATGAATGACATTGGTAGGGGAGTCAGAGGATCTAGGATTCAAAGCAGGAATTACTCTTTACCCCTTCTGTTACTTTAATATTTTTAATTAAAAAACTGTATATGTTTTTTATATTCTATCCCTCTTTCTCATGCAGAGGCTGTGAGGATCAATAAAAGTACACAAATGGCTTTCCTGGAAAGAATTGCTGTGCAATATAAACATGCCTTGAAAAGGAGTTGAAAAGGCACAGAATATCTGCTTTTCAAAGCATGAAAACGTAGTGATTAGTTATGGTAAAAGAGAAGGCAGACAGTCTGGCCTCCCTCCCCCCATGTGAATAACTTTGGCTGCTCTACAGTCTTTAATATGTATTTTTTTCACTGTACTGAGGTTGTTGGCCAGAGATTCTAATGTGACTGCTTTTTGTTGTATTTCCACCTAAAGTTATCTCTCTTTTTTCCCCCAATTAACGTAGTTGCCAATACAGAAATTCAATGTAGTTTGGAAATGTTTACAATGTAGTTTGGAAATCTTCTCAGCATGATAATAAGGACATGGCCATATTTGTTTGCCTAGGAACAACTACTATCTTTTCTTCCTTTGATTCTGAATTTTATACTCTGATAGATCCAACTGTGGGCATCATGATGAAAGAGAAAAAGTAAGGTACCAGACACAACGCATGAGTTCTGATAAAGTCTTTAAGACTTAGAAGTGCAGATGAAAGAAAGTTTCTCAATGGGTTTATTTAGGACTCTACAAGTAAGAAGACATAAAAATGAAATGAAATGAAATTTCTGCTTGATTTGTGGACAAATCTGGGGTTGTCCTCAAGGGAGGACATTTGGTCCTTGATTCCCTTGCCTAACGGAAAAGAGTCATTTCTGAAGATAGCAAGTCTAGGGATGGCTATTTTCTGGAACTGGCAGGCTATGTCTCCACATGATGGGGGAGCAGGGGAGTGAGTAGAGGCCAAATTCACTGAATCATTCCTTACCTCATTCTTTGATGATATCATGAAACATGTTGCCAATCTTTGGGAGTCCTACTTTACTGAAAATCAGACTCCTGGGAAAGTCCACACAGAGCTGCAGTAATGTCATGAGACTTCACTTGGCTAACCCAGAGAGGGTGATGGAATTGTCTGCTTTCTTCAGAGACGGACCTTCACTGCCCATCACTCACCCAGCAGGGAATTTGACATTATTTAGTAGAATACTTCACAAGGCTGAACTATATGCATTTGCATTACTTACTAATGTCTGGACCAACCTCAAGAACAGTGAACATATCTTGTCTCTTATACTTGCTTGACCAGGCCTGTACACCATATTTCCCAGAGCCAAAAAGACTACCCACAAGAAAGTTTCTGCTTTTACTCTCAAAGGGAAAAAACTTCTCACTGTTTTCAAAATAGCTGTTGTTGTCCACAATTTCTGCCATATCAGGTTCAGAAGTAGTGAGTTTTAGACTCAAAAGCACAATGAAAAACATAAGATTTATAAAAGTAGACATTTATGTGTCTTCTAAAAACGTTTATCGAATAAGATGTTAAAATATCAGGCAGTCTGATTCAATACTGGCCCTTGGCTAGCTTAACCTTGACATTTTAAACACATTAGAAAAACTTAATGCTGTGAAACATACTCATAAATGATGATATTTTGCTCATGGCTATTAACAAGGGAAGAATGATAGAAGAAAATAGTTGATAGATCTTATGGAAAAAAAAAACAACACACACACATTTTTTTTTTCTCCTCACCAATAGCTGTGGTTTTATGTTTATAGGGTTGGTGAGTAGCCACACTTTCTAATGATTTTCTCTGAGATGGGAGCAAATGAATATCCCCCTACTTCAGAGTTCTCTTTTATTGCTGTTTTTTATAGCACAAGAACTTTCTAAAATATGATATAATTTACTTCTTTATGATTTTTTGTTGTTTATTAGGGCTGCCATAACAAAATACCACAGACTTAAACAACAGAACTTTATTGTTTCACAGTTCTGGAGGCTGAAGTCTGATCAAGGTGTTGACTGGACTGATGGCATTCTGAGGCCTTTCTCCTTATCCATAGATGGCTGTCTTCTCTCCCTTAATCTTCACATGGTCTTTCCTCCATGCATGCATGCCTGTGTCCAAATTTCCTCTTCTTTGAAGGATACCGATTATATTGGATTAGGACCCCCCTAAAGACCTCATTTTAACTTTATTACCTCCTTAAGACCTTATCTCCAAATATGGTTACATCCTGAGGTACCAGAGATTAGAACTTCAACATCTGAATTTGGGGGACATAATTCAGCCCATAAAAATTGGTTGATTTCTAGCCACTACAACAAGCATGTCAAACTCGCGGCCATTGGGCCGCATGCCTCCTTTAAATAAACCAGTCATGCGGCCCGCTGGCCACCAGTTTGACATGCTTGCTACAGTATAGGTTTTGTGAGGTTAGGGATTTTTGTATCTTTTGTTCACTTGTGTATCTTAAGCACCTTACTAGTATATCAGTGCCTGGGATGTAACAGGCACAAAAATAATATTTGCTGAATGAATAGACAAATGAATCAGTCAATGAATGAAACAAGTTGAGTGACAAATATGTAAACCTCAGTGATCTCTGTATATAACAGATGCCATATTTGCTACTAAAGATCATTTGTACTTGAATTAGTAAGATTTGAATAGTCTTAGTTATGCTTATTTTGGCATATGAGCATATCAGTAACATTTGTGGGTGAAGTCTGTAATTAGAAATAAGTACCAAATAAAATTCATTAATAATTTAAAAGTGAAAGAATACAATGCACATTAACTATAGAGAAATGGGGAACAGTAGGGGTTCTTTAAAGCCAATAAAACTTTAAGGGCAAAGATTTGTAATTAAAACTGAAGTGAATTTAATCTTTCCTGCTAATCACTCCTGCACTGTTAGCCTGTTTCCATTAAACTAATTGATGGCAGATGGAACAGATGCATGGCGAGATTACAGCTCCACTTTATGGCAGAGTTGTAACAAATGGGACTCTTCCCTCTATCGCATGCATTAGTATTCAGAAAATGTACTCCTTTGCTTTCTTCACACACCAAAATGGTTTCTTTTTTTTTTTTGTGTGTGTGTGTGTGAGATTGATTAAAAGGAATCAAAGGATGTTTTATATAAGTGGAATATACTTGATTCCTTTTACCCCTTATTAAATTAATTTTCTGGGGCTGACATTGGTTAAGATGGTCATATAGGTTTCAGGTGTGGGTTTCTAAGTTACAAGGTCTGTGTATTGCACGGTGCGCCCACCACCCGAAGCCAAACCCGACACGCATACTTGATGCCTGTAAGCATGTTTAGTGTCAACCATGTGCAAGGTGTGTGTGTGTGGAAGACTCAGGTTGCTAACTTCAAGAGCCTACAAAAAGTTTTATAGTCAAAAGGTTAAACACAATCATTACTTTTTTAAAACAAATTTCAAAATTACAATGTTTGAAGTACATGAAATTAGAAATCATATCTCACAATTTTTTTTTTCAACAAAGGAGACTCAAGAACAAAGCAAATAATATCTTTAAACATTCTTTTCCAGAAATAACATACCTCTTCATTTAGCTTTCTTACAGCAATTATTCAATGAAATTGGTAAAAATCTAAATAATTCTCTTATAATTGTAGATTTGGGAATCATTGAAAGAAAGCAAAGTGCTAAGTATTTTAATAGTGATGATAATTGTTGTCTATCATCACATAGAGGAATCACACATGAATTACCTAAAGTTTGATAGTATTCCTAGGTTTTAGATTTAACGTAGGTAATGAGAGTTTCATCTTAAAATGAGTATTTGGAAGCAAACATTCAAGCAAAATGCGATGCCTTTTAATATCAACCACTGCCTTTCCCGTGGCCTGGGGCTGGCATCAGCTCCCACCTGCAGTGCTGTCTCCTCCTCCTTGCCTGCCTCCAAAAAATAAAAGAAAAAAACCACTGCCGTGTTCTTTCTTATAGCTTTCTGGGATCCCAAAGTCATTTCAGTCCCTCTAATCCATATCAATAAAAATATCAAAAAAAGGTGGGGAAAATGCCATACTTTAGGTATCAACTTAAATGTTATCTGTCTGTAGGAAATTTTTTGGACACTTCAAGTAAATTAGCTACCTCTCCTTGTTATTTTCTCTCACAGCACTTTTTTTTCCCTTCTGTCATTCCTGTCATCTATCTATCTATCTATCTATCTATCTATCTATCTATCTATCTATCATCTATCTATCATCTATATCTATCTATCTATCTATCTATCTATCTATCTATCTATCTATCTATCTATCATCTACTAGAGCAGGGGTCCTCAAACTTTTTAAACAGGGGGCCAGTTCACTGTCCCTCAGACCATTGGAGGGCCGGACTATAGTTTAAAAAAAACAACTATGAACAAATTCCTATGCGCACTGTGGGCCCGGGACAAGTTGGCTGCTAAGCAGGACAGGCAGCGGCACCCGGTGGGCCGGCGGGCCGAGTTTGAGGACCCCTGTATTAGAGGCCCGGTACATGAAATTCGTGCATGTGCCCCGCCTGCACCTTCTCAATCTGGGATCCCTCTCGCAATCCAGGACCACTGGCTCCTAACCACTCACCTGCCTGCCTGCCTAATGCCCCCAACTGCCCTCCCCTGCTAGCCTGGTCACCCCCAACTGCCCTCCCCTGCCGGCCTGGTTGCCCCCAACTGCCTCTGCCTTAGCCCCCACCACAATGGCTTTGTCCAGAAGGAAGTCGGACATCCGGAAGATGGCTGGTCGACCCGGTCTAATTAGCATATTACCCTTTTATTAGTATATATAGATTATATAGGATAGGATTGCTTAAATGGTGGTGGTGGGGAGCCTTTTTCAGCAGGAGGAGATGCTCTTGGCAGACAAAAATACATAACCCTTACATCTGGACTGATAGCCAGCCATATGCACTATACTGCCAAACTGGTCATTAAAAAATTAAACTGCTTTCTTACACCTTACACCCAACAGCTGTTGCTCTTAAAACCCCTCCTCAGCCCCCACCTTAGGTTCTGCCTTCACAGTTCACCCAGATTAGGTCCTGATTGGTCGGTTTCTATGCCAGTCAGCATCAAAAGCTCCGCCTCCTAGGCAGCCATTGGCTCCTCTGGGAAATCCAGAACGGCCCCGCCTTCACGTCAGCACCAGCCCTTCAGTCACACCCCCAGTCCACTTCCGGGTGTATCTCTGGCCACTCTGAGAAGTGGCATCTCAGGTCTGTGCTGGTGGCAATTTTGAATTCTCATCCCTGACCTAACCTTCTTACAATGTGAGCTCCGTGAAGGCAAGCATTTGTCTTGTTCATTCTTAGTTCACTCATAGACTTTACCTGTGTCTATGCATCTTTGCTAGCACCACATGGTGACCGGTCCAACGGTCATTTTGGTCCTCACGGTCACTGCCTTTTCACATATAAAGATGATCTGTGTAAACTGTTTCTGATCTCTTTTTTCATATAAGCTTCATAATCTTAAGAACGAGGTTTGTATTGTTAACTATCCTTGATGCGTAGGTTACCACCACATAATATATACCCAATAAATATTTGTTGAATATTACTGAATAAATTATTTCAAAGAAACTTACTTAGCCCAGCTCATGTGGCAGACAGATAATATATTTTATCATCTAAGAGAAATAGATGACATGTTTATTTTTAATGATAAAAAGGAAAGAGATTTTATAAATTCTCTACTGCTTTTTATTTCCTGGGCCTGGTCTGATTTAGAACTGGACATGAAAACTTATGAAGTGGGGCAAACATGTTATGTCTTCCATATGCTTTCTTCTCTTTCTCAGTTTTCTTAATTTATTTATTAGTCTTATGGCCTATTTAATTTCTTCTTCAGCAAAGGAAATGAGGTGAGAAGTCACTTTCACCTAGGTATAAGTGAACCAATACCATCTCTCCAAAAGATACAGATGCATTTATGGGATCTCAGCGTTAAGTAAAAAGAGTGATAATAATTCACAAATTGGTTTAATTGTTAGACATGTGTTCAACAGAGTTATTAGAGATGGGGATTGTAGGAACTCCTACCTTAAATTATGGCCTTACATTCACACTATGTGGACAGCCAAATACTTTGTTTGGCCACATGTCTGACCTTGTTTGAATCTGCTAGGAAGGCAGAATAAGTCATTTTTGTTTATCTTACACTTTTTAAACTGAAGAATGAAATGAGTTCCACTGAAGGTAGAGACATGTATATTTACACACACATTTTTGGGAATTTTAATTATAATAACCATTGCTTACTATTATATGAAAAAAGACAACAATTCTGGAAACTTTGTATATAGTAGACAAGGATAAGGACCTGAGGTTTGTCAACACTCGTGTGAATGAGCAAGGAAACACCCTCTTCTTGTCAAGCTATAGAATGTCTGCAGCCCTGTGTAGACCTGGTGAGAGCCCCTGAGAGACCCCCAGCCAGCACCACCCAGCCAAATCAAGCTGGTGTCCTGACCCACAGAAATTGTGAGGTAAAATTGCCTGCTGTTTTCAGTTGCTAAGTTTTGGATAACCTAGTGTACAGCAATAAATAATTAATACAGTGATCTTTCAGAAAACCCTGTTCTGCTTAAGCAAACCAGAGTAGGTTTCTGTTGTTTGCAACCAAAAATAGAGAAATTGTTACCAGGAGTGGACACAGGTGGACTATGACATAGTGGGGAGTGAAGGTATTGAAATCTTCTTAAGATTGTGGAGAAGGAATCTGGAAGTTTATTATATGTAGTAGTGAAATAGTTATTAAAACTTTAAATAACTGTTTCACTACTAAATAAAATGCCCTTTGAAGGCAAAATGCTGGGAAATACCTTAGTACAATGTCTGCTGTTTTGGAAGACTAGGGGAGGTATGAAGAGTTCAAGGAGTGGGAAGTGGTAGAACTTCTGCAAATTGTACTGTAATCATTAGAGAAGAATGACAGGTTTGAGTGCCTAGATTCTCAGCTCAAGGAAGGGATGTTATATGACCTTGCCAAAGTTTCAGTAACCTTTTGTAGCCATAAGGTCAAGAGCTAGTCAAGAGCCAGATGTATAGTTTGATCCAATTAGTTGCTAAGGTAGTAGTATATGAGTTGGATTTTTGGTCCATGATGTCTCTCATTCAAAAGTCTGGAAACTGAGAATTGGGATGGCAATAGCTAGAGGATGTGAAACACTTGAAAAAGCTTAAATAGTCAACTCCACTGAACTTTTGATGCAACCAATGCAAGCCGCATTCCTTTCTGAGTTTTTCTCTTTTTGCTTGAAGATGCCTTAAGTCCTTAATCTGTGGAAGAGCCCTTACTAAGACAACTTTCCTTATTTCTACTGTAGAGCTCATTTAAATGGGTTGATTAGCTGATTAAAACCTGTACTTAATGCTGGCCCATATTAATAAAAGAGAGATGCTAGAAATTTCTTGGTAACAACGAAGAAGAAGTAGTTCAAAGATTTCAGGAGACGGAAGCAATGGGGTGAATTTATTTAATATGACCCAGTGGGGTTCAGGATATACTTTATTTGCCAAGACTTTGAAAAATAAATTTGCAAGAAAAATTACATTATCCTGGAAAGGGGCCTCAGAGGTGGTCTGTCAGTTGGGCACACCATGAGATGCTGGGAGTGAAACTGTTTCCTCAACTGCAGTAGGGATGGTTGGGTTCTAGGGAAGCAGAGGCCATGGAGCAGCCCTTTCCCATCACTGACAACTTGAGCAACAGAGTTAGCATAAGAATGGCTTACCTGCCCAGCCTTCATGGCTCAGCGGTTGAGCATCGACCTATGTATCAGGAGGTCACACAGTTCAATTCCAGGTCAGGGCACATGCCCCGGGTTGTGGGCTCAATCCCCTGTGGGGGGCATGCAGGAGGCAGCCTATTGATGATTAGCTCTCATCATTGATGTTTCTATTTCTATCTCCCTCTCTCTTACTCTCTGAAATCAATAAAAAAATATATTAAAAAAAAGAATGGCTTACCTATGTCCTATATTAGGTAGGGAGGTTACAATAGTGGACCAATCTACTAAGATCCTGCTTGATTTGAACTGAGGGCCATTAGATTACATTATAAGAGAATCTAGAGCCCTCTTCTTAATTGTCAAGTGAATCAACCCAATGGCCCAGTATCAACGAATGAAGACAATTTAAAGTACTTTTGTGGAAGAACAAACCCATAGTGTAAATCTTCAGCCTGAGATTCTCTAAATTATCCTGTTTCCAGTTGCCATCACAACTGTGCCATTTTTATGATTAGTTGATACTGCCACAGAGTAGATACTAATTTCTAGGATTCACAGTGCTAATGCAGACTGCCAGTCAGAGTAGGGGCTTATGGAGAGTCAGCTGATAAATAGAATTTAGAGCCAAGCAGTACTGCATCACTAAAGAACAGCAGGGATTAGTGCCACAAACAAATACTTGAAAGATGTGGCCAGTTGACTCCTACCCCATTCTCATTTATCTTTCCAATATGGCTGGTGCTGAAGATAGATGACTTCTGGAAAATGACAGGTGGTTACTTCAATTGCAGCTGCTGTTTCCAATGTGATCTCCTTACTGGAGCAAATCAACGTACCCTGACACCTGGTATGCAATTATTTATCTGGAAAATGAATTTTTCTTATTCTTTTTATTCTACTGAACAGAACACATCAGGACTTTTAAAAACTAGCATTGCATCTTCAAAACTTGACCCAGGAGTCCATAAACACATAGTTTCACTATATTGATTATATTATGCTGATATACCTAGGAAGAAATTACCTTAAATGTGATGGTATGACATGGGCATGCCATTCATTCACTTATTTATAATGGCTATAGAGTGACTGTCAATTTTGTGTCAGTAACCTCAGCAGAAAATGTAGCAGGGAACAAAAAAGAAAAAGGTTATGAGCTAATGTCATAGAGGGGAAAGACTGATAATAGACAAAGAAGCATGTAAATACATGACATATAAAATTCTGATGAATTCTATGCAGAAATATAAAATAGAGTCAAGGGAAAAAGGGGAGGTCGGGGGTGGTGTATTGTAATTTCATATTGGAGGTTAGGTTGAGCTGATAGAGTGATATACCAATAGAGGCCTGATGGGAGAGAGGGGACACACCCTGAAAATATCTGGGAGGAGAAAGTTGCAAGTATAAGGAAGAGGAAATACCAAGACTATAAAAAACAGTGACCTGTATTTCAAGGTAGTGAGAGTAGCTGATACACTATGAGTGAGGTGGGGACAAGGATAGAGGCAGCAGATCATATAGGGTATTGTAGGCCATCTCAGAGTGAGTTGGGAAATAGATGGATACTTTTGTGTAGAAGTGTGATGTGACCTGAATTATATTTTTAAAGGACTATTCTGGTTTATATGTAATGAATGCGCTAAGTGGAAAAGTGGATGCTGGCTGGAGACTAAAATTGCAATGATAAGGCACAGCTGGCTGGGGCAGGTACAGCATCTGACACATTTCTGACCATATTTCAGGTGTCAACTTAAATAATCACATTCTGGATATATTGTGAGAGTAAAGCCAGACAATTTGGTTGATGGCTTGAGTTTTCAGTATAAGGAAACAATCAAGGATTTTGACCTGAGATTAGCCACCACAGGAAATGGCTGCTACTCTTTGGGCTGCAGGAACTGAAAGAGGTAGTATTTCCAGAGTCAAAAAAAGTTGGAGCCATTACAGATAGAGAGCCCAGATGAGAGTTTCCAGTGGATGCCAGGGCAGTCTGGCTGGAGCAGAAACAACAGAGGAGAAGCACTCGCTGCTTAAGGCCCCCAGGACACAGAGAGGGGGTAGAAAGAATCCATCTTTTCCTTTACTTCTGCCCTCCAAACTTCTTCCAGTGCCATCCATTGGCTGAAGTGATCTGGAAGCCAGAATGGAAGGAAACAGGAAGGCAGGGAATGAATCTAAGAGCAAACAGGCAGCGGAATGAGATGATGATCAAGAGGCAGTTGGATTTGTGAGTCTGGACTTCATAGTGCTAAGGTCTGAATGTATGTATCCCCCGCTCCCAGTTCATATATTGAAATGAGGTGGGGCCTTTGGGAGATGCCTAGGTCATGAGGGTAGATCCTGCATGAATGGGATTATTGCTCTGATAAAAGAGACCCCAGAGAGCTCCCTTGCCCTTCCCACCGTGTGAGAACACAACAAGAAGTTCTGAGTGAGTAGCAGAGGCTTTCACAAGAACTCTACCACGCTGGCATCCTGATCTTGAGCTTCTCAGCCTCCAGAACTATGAGAAATAAATTCTTTTTTTTGTTTATAAGTCACCCTGATATGTGGCATTTTATTGTAGCGGCCTGAATGGACTAAGGCGGTATGTACATTTGAATTTTTATATTGAAAACATTTTTTAAAGCCATGGAACTCAATTAGATAACCTAGGGAGTGAGTGGAAATAATGAAGAGAAGAGGTCTCAGAACAGAAATACTGGCCCTCCAATGTTAAGAGAAGGCTTCTATGTGAGGGACTGAGCAAAGAACCCCCAGAAGCAGTGCTCAGTGATATGTTTAAGGAAGACGAGATCATCCATATTAACTGCTGCTCACAGATCAAGTAGGACGAAGCCTGAGAATTGAGTCATTGGGTTTAGCAAGATGGATAACATTGGTGATCTTAATAACAGGGCCAGGACTAGGACTTGCCTTGGGTGCCAAAAATCTCAGTATTTTAATGCAATTAAATGATATCTTAATGTGATATTAAAAAAAAATTAATGCAAAAATCCACAATGAACACAATATCAAAAGTTTAAATAATGATAGAATTGGTAATAGTGCTGTGCTGAGCTGTATTAGAGACTGAGGCAAAAGGTAATATTGAATCTGTCTGTGTTTAAGCCTTTGATAAGTTCATTGTAACTTTTTGCATTAATTTTGATTTAAAAATATTTCTCAATTATAGGTGACATATAATAATATATTAGTTTTAAGAGTACAACATTTATATACTTTATAAAGTGACCACCCTGGTAAGTCTAGTACCCATCTGACACCATGCATACTTAGTAAAATACTATTGACTATATTCTCTATGCTGTACTTTACATTTCTGTGACTGTTTTTATAACAGGCCATTTGTACTTCTTAATCCTGTGAAAATTATTTATCTTAATTGATGAATTTTTGGGGCCCCTTAAATTTAGTACTCAACACAAAGGCCTCATTTACCTCAACCTAACTCTGTACCTGCTTAATAAGACCTGTTTCGTTTGAGAGGTGAGGGTGAAAGCCTAATTGGAGCTAGAGAGGGCAGTGCTGGTGGACTGGGGAGAGAGAAAAGAAATGGACCAGGGAAGGGGTGGGTGATTGCTCCTTCACCCTGGATCCATCAATAAGAAGAGATGGAGCAGATGGGCAGTCCAGAGTCCACACAGCCGACTTTCCATGTACGTGTAACTTTACAAAGAAATAAATATTTGTTCTTGTAAACTTCTGAAATTTGGGAGTTGTTACCATAGCAAAGATAACCAATAAAGATTCTCACTCCTTAGAAATAAAAGTTTGAGATATTTCACTAAGTAAAGAATCTTGAATAGCAGAGGTACTATTTTAAGGCAAAGAGAATTCAGGGTGGGGCAAAAGTAGGTTTATAGTAGTGAGTATTATTTTTTTTATTAATTATTCTATTATTTTCCATATGAACAACTGTAAGCCTACTTTTACCCCACCCAGTGTAGAGTGCATAGTAAGGGTAATCATAAATATTGATTATAGAAAACATGGCCAGTTGCAGAATTGAAGACTGTAGCCTATGCTAATAATTTCTTCTTCATTCTGTTTTTAATATTTTTAGTCATTTGAGCTAGTTTTCTTTTGTTATTTCCTTTTCCTGCTCTAATTTATAGGAAGTTGGTTGTGATGAAATTTACAATTTGGTTCACTGTTTGTAGAGTATCCAGATAAAATAGTGAAAAACTATAGGAGAATAATTATAAACTAGATGAAATAATTCATGTGGCTTTGGGAGAAGGGGACCAATTTTGTCACTGTACCAGAAAATTTTATTACAGACCTAAAATTTTTGTTTTGGAATGGTAAATATGAAGAGAAGTTTATAAATGGATCTTAGGTAGTAAAAGTTGTGAACTCTAATGTCTTTGGAAGGCATCAGAAAATGGATAGGAGGCACCAGTCTTTTTACTTTATGGGATAATAGGGGGGAAATAGAGTCCTTGTGACTGACCCTAGAAACTAGTGAGATGGCTTCTGTTCTAGGCTCATCTAAAGGGATTTTTTACCTCGGCTTAGAATTTTTAGGGAGGAATGAGACTCATTGACAGTTACAGACTTTTAAGGTGTCGGTGCTGAATATCCAACTCTGTGGTGCTTGTAAGACATCAGATGTCTTCTTACAAAACTATACCATTGTGAGACTTGGATACATTCTTCCCTTGTTCTGAGAGTCTATTGTTCCACCACATTCCCAGTTGTATTAATGACTGATGTACTTCCAGCTTAGATATTGTTGGTTTGTTACCCAAGTTGGTTTCTTTCGTTTGCAACCAAGAACCCAGACAGGTACACCGAGATTCTGAAGAAAGGTAATAAACCATTTTGACAAATGTTTATAAAATTAAAGCCAGAACTAAACCAAGTCTGGAAGAAGATAGAAGGATGTTATGGAATGATTTCAGAAGTCATTTGTAAACCCTGTTAAGAGCACTCCCACTTATGGGAATCTAGCTCACAGAAATAAAGTCACAGCAGTTAAGGGCATATGTATTTTAGGACTTTTTGTCAGGATCTTTAATGACAAAACTGGAAAAAAAGCAAACTACCCAAATAGGTGATAAGTCAAACAAATTATTGTATATTATACGAGGAAATAATATGCAGTCACTAAAAATAGTAAATTAGATTGATGTCAGTTATATTTTGGAAAATTTAATAACTATTTTTTTTCAGAGATTAGAAAAGTTTATGTAAAATGGTCAAATTTTTGTAAACATACCAGTGCTCAAGGTAAAAGCAGAGAAACACCTCAACTTTGCCCCGCCAGCATGGCTCAGTGGTTGAGCGTTGACCTATGAACCAGGGGGTCACAGTTTGATTCCCTGGTCAGCACACATACCTGGGTTGCTGGCTCTATCCCCAGTGTGGGGTGTGAGGGAGGCAGCTAATCAATGATTCTCTCTCATCATTGATGTTTCTCTCTCTCTCTCCCTCTCTGAAATCAATAAAAATATATTAAAAAAATAGCATAGGGTTTATTGACACAGTTTAACCTATAGCCTCACAAAAATGCCTATGAAAACACAGAAACAAAATAACACTCATAGCACCTCAAAATAAGTTTGAGCATCAGCCTAATTCCAGAGTCTTAGAGGCATTTCCACTGACTGTCAGGTCTATGAAGTTGAATTAAGAAACCTTGTCAGTGACCCATCAAAACAGTGACTGGGCACTGTCTTCTTCCTGTTATCTGCACTATGACTCTGCTTCTTCTGGGAATGCACACCTTTAAAACTGTCACTAGGAAAGCACAGTACAATTAGGCTGAGGATGTTCTAGTCTTATGAGATGACTCCTATAATTTATTATGATGGTAATGCTAGGAAAGCATAAAATGTTTTTGAGATTTTATTTCTCTCACTATGTCATGAAAACTTTTGCCTGGTTGGCACTTTGAAAGGTGTTTGTTAAAGACCATAGGATGTTCTCCTTTTTATTCACTAAGTGACCTAAAATAAGTGGTGAATGGTGGCATCACTGTAGATCATCTTGAGTATAGGAGACATAGTATGTATGGGGCAAGTTGACTCCCATGATAGTCTCCACCACTTGTCATATATTAGGGCTTGTTTGGGATGACTTTGACAGTGTTACAGTCTGAGTTAAGGTAATATGCTTTATTGGGGGAGGCCTACAAATCAAGGACTAGTAAGAGTGCAAGAGGCATGTGGCACCTGTGTTTTCTTCATCCCTTGGAGATAATGCCAGGGCCTAGCAATCTAATAGAAACAGAGAAGATGTGCATTAGCATGGAGGGTCTCCATTTTCCTGTCACTGTGTCTTCTTATAGGACAATTGTGAGAGCAACATTGCCAATGGGCATACAGCCTATTGAGTCACTAGGAAGTCTGGATTTAGAAGCCAACTGTTTGCATAAATTGTCTGGGAAAATTTGTAGCCCAATACTGAGATTCTTTGGGCGGGGGGGGCCGGGAAGGGGGGATTCTGTAGAAAGTTGAAATCCCTTCTCCAGAGAGTAGAAAGACACTGGTAATGTAGTAATTGGAGTTTAGGTAGGGGAGAGATGGTATCAGAGGGCTCATTGTTCAGGCAATTCAGAGACCTAGTTGCTATACCACAGTAGGTCATCTCAGATCAAACAGTCATCTCTAGATAAATGTATTTTTACCAACGCCCTACATTAAGATGAAGATAGGGAAACCTTAAGTTATTCTTGGACCTTTACAACATTACAGGGAGTGAAGTTTACTAGCAGAGGGCTGAAAATATAACTTCTTTTAAATTATCCTATCTAATAAAGAGGGAATATGCAAATTGACCATCACACAATCACAAAGATGGCGGCACCCAGTCCCCTCAGCCCTGCTGGAGTCCCCCAGTCCTTTCAGCCCTGCTGGGGGTGGGGGGTGGCAGGCACATGGTGTGGCCAGACCCGCCCTCAGCCTCCCAGCCGCCCAGGGCTGGCCTGAGGCACAGGCAAGCCTCGGATGGCAGCTGCCCAGCCAATGCCCGAGGTGCAGACAAGCCTCGGATAGTGGCTGCCCAGCCGCCCAGGGCCGCCTGAGGCTCAGGTAACCAGGGCCGGCTGAGGCTTGCGCTGCCGGCAGTGGCAGCAACAGAGGTGTGATGGGGGTGTCACCTTCCCCTGATCTCCGGGTGGCTTTCCGCCCCTGAGGGCTCCAGGACTGTGAGAGGGGGCAGGCTGGGCTGAGAGACCCCCCCACCCCCGCCAGTGCATGAATTTTCATGCACCAGGCCTCTAGTCCTTTATATTTGTCCACATGTTTACTATTTTATAGGTTCTTCATTTCCTTTTGTTTTTTTTGACAACAGAAAGACAGTATCAAATATCTAAGGGCTCAGGAGATATACCTTACATCTAATCAAACACGAATAGACCATAAATTATCCTCAGGCATTTGAATGGTCAATACAAATCACAAATACAAGAAAAGTGCTGTCATGATAGAAATTCACTGTGGGTGTTTCTTTAGTCAATTTCAAGAAGGCTGTTGGATATTATAGTTTTAGTTGGATTTTTTATCAAGGAGATTAAAATTGTTCCTATATTTCACTCAACTGTTGTTTTAATGGTTTAGTTCTGATTTCAGTGACAAGGAAGCTTGTTTCTTATGATATGAAATATCTTTCTTTGTTTTATGACCACTTGAAATAAGTGGCAAAATGCCTGCTAACAATCACTAAATTATTTACACTATTGGGACACTGCTTGGAAAATTACTGAACGAACACACACACACACACACACACACACACACACATATACACACACACACACTTCAGATTAGAGCTGCATAGAACAATGTAATGGCCACTGGATATTTTCTGACTTGTTTCTGTATCATTAAGATGAATGTAAAATAACGATGTAAGTTTGGAGGAATTTTAGATAACAAATAATGATTTTAGATATTGAGGATGTCTGACAAACACCAATCATAAATCCCCTCTTCATGTCATGTTACTGTAGAATGTTTGAATATTCTACTAGTGATGTTTGGAAATCAGAATCTAAAATATGATCCTAGCTATGTAAGCAAAATATACTTGAATAAAGAGGTCATAAGGAAATACGTAGATGAGTTTACGGGGAGCCCAAAATGAACTCATGGTCCAAATTGAAAATTTCAGTCATATTATATCACATATTGGGATAAAAGCTATTTGGTATAGTGACAGTTATGATTTGGGGATTCGTATTGGTCAGGATTTACGCTGCCCTAATGTCAAGGGCATACATAATTCTTTTGTGTTAACACATTGCAAATAAACCTGAGAGATTTACAACTATTATGTATTAACTCTCAGGGTATACTTGTTTATTAATATTGCTATCTTCCTAACATCTTAAGAAGAAATGTATTTTGATCTTGTCTGAGAATGGAATAGAAAGTGTAAATGTGTAGTTGTAATAGTGAGGGCTGAGGTTGGGAGTAAGAAGTAAAAGTCTCAAGGTCACAGAATCCTATAGAAAATGATAGAAGTTCCATGCAGGCTTCTGAATTTGGACACCATTTATGTATTCCTACCTTTTTAAAAAACCAACATTTTTATTGATTTCAGAGAGGGAGAGGGTGAGAGAGTTAGAAACATCAATGATGGGAGAGAATCATTGATCTGCTGCCTCCTGCACACCCCCTACTGGGGATGAAGCCCACAACCCGAGCATGTACCCTTCACTGGAATCAAACCCAGGACCCTTCAGTCTACAGGCCAATGCTCTCTATCCACTGAGCCAAACCAGCCAGGGATGTATTCCTATCTTTTAAGGGATCTTAGAATTTTAGCTATAGAAATCTAGAGCTCAGATTTTGCCTATTTGGCTTCTGGTTCTAATTTTTGGCTCTTCAAAGAACCTGACGATATGTGACTCAGTATCCCTTATTACTTACTTGAAAACCCAACTGCTCATCTTCATCTATCCCATCCTGATGGCTCCCCCCCCAAAAAAATACCCTCAACTTTGCTACCATATTAATGGTTTTTATTAATTAAAAAGTTAAAAGACAATTAAAGCCTTTGTGTATTAGCCTTGAAAAGATTTTTGGTTTGTTATTTTTCTATTTAGCTCTAATGAACAGATTTGACATTTATTTATATAGGTATCACTTTCTATAGAACATGTATTGAAACCTAAGTTATTGTCAATTAGTTCCAAATGATCCTGCAAACATGGGCCGAGTTCATGGGCTTGCTTTTTAAAAATGGGTCACATTACACAAATACCGTGTTTCCCCGAAAATAAGACAGTGTCTTATATTAATTTTTGCCCCCAAAGACACGCTAGGTCTTATTTTCAGGGGATGTCTTATTTTTCCATGAAGAAGAATATGGTACACATTTATTGTTAAATGAAAATAAAGGAAATTTATTGCCTGTATATGGTGCAGTAGTACAGTAGTTGTCAACACAAACCAGACAAACCGTGAATCCTACAGTATCAAGAATTTACTCATTTATTCAATGACAATCATGTCATCATCTTCTGGAACATCATCATAACAATCCAATTCCTGAATTTCCTGGTGAATTTCTTATGACTCCATTTCTTTCAGAATCAGTGGACCAAATCTCTCACGTTTAGCAATAGCACTGTCTTTAAATGAGTACTTCTTGTCAAGGTAGCCTGCTCGCAGTGCATTTGCAATGCAACTGTCAGTGATTTTCTCCCATGAATTCTTCACCCAAGTCACAACTTCTTGCAGTTTAGGTTTCACAAAGTTTCCACGCTGATTTCTCTCCATTCTATTTTCAATGTAGTCATTAATTTCCATGCGCAAATTGTCTTTGAATGGCTTGTTTATTGCAATATCAAGAGTCTGGAGATAGGCTGTCATTCCTGGGGGAATCATTATCTGATGTATTTTTCTTTCGTGAAGAAATGTCTTCATGTCTTTAGCGCGGTGAGTGCTGGCTGCATCCCAGACTAGCAGACCTCTTTGGCTCCCTCGCATAACAAGCAGCAGCATTAAATCGACCCACTTCCTTATAACTGCTTGTGTGGCCCAGGCTTTTTCAGTTTCAAGAATAAAAACGCCCAAAACACGTTCAATCTTTTCCTTCTTGCCCTTAGAAATGATTAAAGGTGGGATTTTAGTGCCATCCAGACGAATTGCCAAAATACAGGAAACACGTGCACTTTCGTAAGCAGTGGAGGGAATGTACGCCAAGGAGGCACCCAGCTGTTCAATTGTTGTTTGAGATGATTGGCCCATAAACACTGCAGTTTCATCCATAGCAATCATGTTGGAAAGACTGTATTTAGAGAAGTCAGCATCATCAATAAAGGACTTGAATGCAAGTGCTCACTTAATAACTTGAGTATCTTCCAACCTAAACAATGTTGTAGATCTTCTTAAAGACAGTTCACTTCACTGAAGGAAATTATCCAGCCAGTGTTGTGATGCTTTGAAGTCTTCGGGGGGCTATGTCAAACTGTGGTGCCATTGCAAGGGCAAATTCTTGAATCTGAGCCCTATTCACAACCAAAGCCTTTGCTCTCCTGTCAACAACCCATTCACAGATCAGGTCTTCCAGCTCGGAAAATAACAGTTGCCGACCTGATCCACACTTGCGCTTTTTAGCATTTCCCTTGTCCACTTGTTCAATGAGGTTACCATACTCTGCTCACCATTTTTGGACCAATCGGATACTCAACATCTTCTCTTTGCAGAAAGCTGTAAGATTTTGGCCCCAAGAGTCTTCCACAATTCCTTTCTTGTACTCCACGGAGTAGCTTTTTCTTTTTGTGCTCATTTCTAGGGGTAAAAAAAAAGGAATTGGGGTATCAAGTTGGGGGAGGGGCATCACTCAAAATGACACAGGGGGGATCAGAGGGGGGATTACCATTTTAGTAACCCCTTTTGATCCTCCTGTGTCATTTTGATTGTCCCCTCTGATCCTCCTGTGTCATTTTGATTGCCCCCTCTGATCCTCCTGTGTCATTTTAAGTGATCCCCCTCCCCCCACCCCTGTGCCACTGAACACCTTCACCAGACATCCCCCCTACCTCTTTATCAGACATTTACCCCCTGGGGCCTGCCTGGGGACTGTCACTGGGCTTGCTGGGGCCTGGATCTGGGCTGGAGCAGGGTCTGCCACTGACTGAGAACCTCCAGTCATCATGAAGGCGGCCCCGAGCATCAGGTAGTGTCACCAGAGACAGACCAGCACTCACCACCTTCGCCGCGTCCCGTCCGCTCTAATCCTCCTGTTCTTCTACACGCATCTGTGAAAGTCTCCTCCTCTCTCCCGCCCCGTGCTCACCGCTCACTCCGACCCCTGCTCCGCCTCCAAACAGCAGTGATGTCAGTCGGGGCGGCCCTAGCGACCAGTTTACGGTAAATTAATTTTCATTCTGAGACAGAGCCTGGGGCCTTATTTTCGGGGGATGCCTTATATTTCACTCAGAAAGAAACCTGTAAGTAGGTCTTATTTTCGGAGGATGTTTTATTTTCGGGGAAACACGTAAGAATATGACTTTATTCAGAAAAGTCTTTAAAAAATGTCATTTACTTATTCAAATCTCTTGTAAGAATAGAGTCTTATCACTTATATGTTTATAGGCTTTATTTAATTTTTCATATGAAATAATATATTAAATAACTGCTTATCAAGGAGCATGGTTGAGCTAATGTTAGCAAAGGCCCCAGAATCCTTTGTGTTTCACTCTTCTTCCTGCATGTGAAGTGCCCTTTTCTGCACCAACATCTCTTATCCTTTCACACTTCATTATCTTTATAAACAGAATGGAGACAACATACAGAATTAATTTAAGTAAAGGTCTGCATTACAACTGAAAGCATTAACTGGCAGCCGTTTAAAGCACAGGCAAAAATCAATTTTAATTCGTATTTTTGGCTTTAATGAAAAGTGATTACAAAATTGGCATTTTAGCTAATACTGTTGAGATTTATGGTGAGGTGATCCTGATTAATTTTCTGTTGAATTGCTGTAGGCCTTGAATATATGCAGTAAAATGATATACTATTTACTGATACCAGGGCTGCATCAGCATTTCATAACAAAAGGCTTCTTAATAGCTTACAGGCGTATTTCATACTCCTGCTTCTCAGCGACAGGGTACTACTATTATTTTTTTTCCATAAAAAGACTGTTAAAAGCAATCAAATTTCATATCCTTTTATTAATTGGGGACATTTTATGTTAATATATCTTAAATATTAGCCCAAACCCCTTTATTTAAAAAGCAGCTTTCTTTTGCCTAGTTACAAGTGGCATAAAAGTGCTTTAATTAGAGAATAGTTAATGCAAGATTTTTCTCTGTTTCCTCACTTTTCTTCCTCTCTTGATTATATGGGTAGGAACTTGCCTATTGAACCTAGTCACATGTTTTTAGATCTCTTTGAAAGCAGGAAATAAAAAAGAACTAAGCTTTACAGTCCATTCTGGTCATGTGATTTGAGTTTCAAATGCTCTTTAGCTTGCTTTAATTGTGATTATTTCCTCCTTTTTAAAAAATATAAAAATAATACTTTAAAATTATATATATGAGCTGAAAATCTGATTTGGATGAATGCTGTGATGAGAATAAACAGCACGATGAGGGTAAGTAAGGAGGGGAGGCCATTTGGGGTAAGATGGCCAGGGAAGGAACAAGTCAGGAAAGTGTGTAATATCTCGGGTGAGACCTGAATGATGAGTTTAGTTCTTAGAGGAAAGTGCTCCCGGTAGATAGAAGAAGAATTACAATTGCCTAACGATGAAAAACCCTTGATATTGTGGGTTGAGCAGTGGCCTCCCAGCAGATGTGCCCATGCCTCAGAACTTGGCAATGTGACCTTGTTATGAAAAAGAGTCTTTGCAGATGTAATTACCTTAACGGTCTTGAGGATCTTGATATGAGATCATCCTGGATTGAGTGGGTGGGCCCTAAATCCAGAGAAAAGTGTCCTTATAGCAGACAGAAGAGAAGATCAAGTCACAGAGGAGAAGGCCATGTAAAGGCGGAGGCAGAGGTTGGAGTTGAGCTATCACAAACCAAGGAATACTTGGAACCACCAGAAGCTAGAAAGGGGCAAGGAAGGATTCTCCCTAGAGCCTTTGGAGGAAGCACGGTCCTGCCAGCAACTTGATTTTGAGCTTCTTGCCTCCAAAACTATGAGAGAATATATTTCTATTGTTTAAGCTACCCAGTTTTGTGGTACTATGTTTTGGCATCCTCAAAAATCTAATATACTTTACATTTTTTTAAGAATAGAAGGAGCTGGTGGAGGAGACTGAGAGTGGATTCTGAAGGGTCGGGTGGACCATGGGAAGGAATTGGGATTTCATTGTAAGAGTTATGGGAAGCCATTGCGTGGTATTAATCCAGAATATCATTTGGTCTACATTTAAGCTACAGTGCAGAGAATGGGCTGTCCAGTAGAGAGGATAAGACAGGAAGACTACAGTAGTTGATCAACTGAAGGGTAATGGTGGCCCAGACATGTCTGGTTGTCCTAGAAATGGAGTGAGGGGACCAGATAGAGAATATTTTGAGATAGAAATGACAGGATTTGGTAATGGACTGGATGAGATGGATCAAAGATGATTTATGAGATTTTATTGCAAACAAATGAGTAGCACTAAAGTTGTTTATTGAGGTGGAAATTACTAATAGAGGAAAAAGCACCTTCATTTGAAAGTGGAAATCAGGAGTCCCTTAGAACATATTTAAGGTTTAAAAATCCAAATGGGAATGCTATTTACGCAACATTGGTTGAGATGATGTTTGCTAAAAGCCTGATTAATTGCACTTGTGTATTGCTCAGAAAATGAATGTATCCTTTAACATTTAATGATGACTTGATTTTCTTAGTTTAGTTCTTACAAGATAACCATTTTATCTCTTGAGACATCACATCACAAATACTATCACTGCAATAATTACACTGAGTGGCCAGATTATTATGATCTCTGAACGCATAATAATCTGGCCACTCAGTGTATATCCTATATAATAAAAGGCTAATATGCAAATTGTCCCCTTGACCAGGAGTTCGACCAGCAGGCAGGCAGACCAGTCAACCACCCATGTCCCCTCCCCCTGGCCAGGCTGGCCGGACCCCACCCATGCATGAATTCATGCACTGGGCCTCTTAAATATATATATATATATATTAGAGATCATAATAATCTGGCCACTCAGTGTAGTTCTTGCCTTCATTTATTATTAGAGAGACTAATGTTCTCTAAGGGCAAGGTTCCAAGAGCCGAGCTAATTTGCATGTCTCCATAATTGATATTCCTACACCAAGTCACAGGTCAGAGAGTGTAATTATAAGTTTAGGACTAACTTGCATTACAACATAGCAAGTGATTCCCCTCAAGTAAGCAATGTGCTGAACTTGGTGATTTGCGTGAGTGCTCAGTCCACCAATGGGAAGAATTGCAAGCATCAACTTTTTGCCCAAACTCTACTTTAATATTGGCTCAAGAAGCCTGAAAATTGGGCTTATAGATGCTCTTTCTAACCCTTCTCCATTTAATCAATAATGTCTCTGGCAGAAAGAGAAGTATATTTTTCCCCCCTAACACAGGTAATTGAATATTGCCTAATTACATTAACAGAACTACTTTGTTGCCATAGTGACAGGAGATATATAGAAGGCCTGGCAGTGATAATTGTAAGAGAGAGATTATTTAATGTAAAATGAACGATACAGGGCTTAGGGGCCACAGCTTTGAATATGGTATTCCCTCTCAAGTTTATATATAAATTTTTGTGTTAAAAATAGAGTATTTTCAATGATTAAAATATGTTCAACTCTTTTCTGTGGCTCCTATCTTTTATGATAATTTAATCACTTTTATTGCTTGGAATATTTTAGCCTGGGCAGGAGATAGCAGAGTAGCTCCTTTCTGATTAGAGCAGGGAAAAACATAGCACTGGTCCTTCCCACATGCACCATTGTAGCAAATAAAACCAGCAATACTGCCCTGACTAGTTTGGCTCAGTGGGTAGAGTGTTGGCCTGCGGACTCAAGGGTCCCAGGTTCGATTCCGGTCAAGGGCATGTACCTTGGTTGTGGGCATATCCCCAGTAAGGGGTGTGCAGGAGGCAGCTGATTGATATTTCTCTCTCATTGATGTTTCTAACTCTCTCTTCCTCTCTGTAAAAAAATCAATAAAATATATATAAAAAACCCAAAAAAAACCCACCAGCAATACTAGGAAAGATAAGAGTGCCACATATAGTGATCCTTCTGGCCTCATTTTGGCTGGAATCAGCCTACTCATTTTCATTATGTATCCTAAGAGTATGGGTATCTGATCTCCTTGCAGGAGAAGCAGACATATTAGAGAGAGAAACTTGGAGAAAAGCTATCAACTTAGGCATCATGCCGCCTGGTCTGACCGTTAGCACTTTGGTGGAAGATGACTACCACAAAAATTGATGAGGCTACACAATTTGAGGAGCAAGTACAAGGGGCTATTTATATTTCATTTTATTATCTTATTTTATTTATTTTTTAAAAATATTTTTATTGATTTCAGAGAAGAAGGCAGAGGGAGAGATAGAAACATCAATGATGAGAGAGAATCATTGACCGGCTGCCTCCAGCATGCTCCCTACTGGGGATCGCAACCTGGGCTTGTGCCCTTGACCAGAATTGAACCCAGAACCCTTAAGTCCACAGGCTGATGCTCTATTCGCTGAGCAAAACTGGCCAGGGCAAGAGGCCATTTTTAAAAAAAGATGTGTTGGTTCCATAACTCTATTCACCAATCTTAGGAATATGGCCAGCCACTCTTCCATTGTTTTGTTTGTACTGTATCTTCACAGTCTGCAGGAAAACATCGTTTCTTCTCATCCATTCAGGACTGGAGGAATGCCCACTCTGTTCTGTGCTTGTGAAGAGCCTGGGGATTAGTTGTATTTGACTGTTTATGGAGGAAGGAGTTGACATTAGTGACTGTACAATCAGGTGCAAGAAGTCAAACTTAAAATCTCCTTAGAAAAAGAGGAGGGATTGATTTACTTCTCTTAATAAGAATGGAGTTTAAGATTTTTGTCCCCCTGAACCCCAAATAGATATGAGAATCTCTGATGTTTCATAGCTACATCTTATGTGGTGCATTGCTTTCATATCTATGAATTTAGAAAAACCCTGTATTTAAGAGTGGGAGATAGTAAGAGCTAAAGAAACAAAGCAATGAAAGAAAAAAGAGAAATAACAATTCTAAAATCTATTAAACCTTATGGACAAAAGAAAAACAAAAACAAAACTGGCAAGATTTCTGTGTATGCTTATTAAATCTATGACAAAATCTGGTTGTAATCTTTGAACCAAAATGAATGGTATGCCAAGTGATGAAATAATGCTTTCAAAAGAAGAGTAATTAATAATGGTCAGAACTGCACCAACATATTGATAATGCTGTAGATTAAAAACCTTTTTCTGGCTCAATTTTGCATTTCCACAGTTACAGTAGTTACCTTATGTAACACCTTGGTTTGACATCTATCTTTAAAGGACTGAGGTTGGAGGACAAAGGGTTTCATCTTTGTGTTACTATTTAATTTGATGGTGCTGTTATTAAGGATGTCTTGGAGGGGCAATGTGAAATTATTGGAAAATGAAGACTGTCATGTTAGGTTTTAAAATGGAAGAGATGAGTATTTTAGAACTTAAATGAAAGTGCCAATAAAATGCTTTTAGCGTGAGTTTGCAAATTATAAATCTGGCAGAGATTTTAAGAAATGTTTGGCTCCTCTGGCTTTAGTGATTTAGTGAGTTTAGTGATTTAGTAAAGACTCCCTGTTAACAGTTTCTTAAATATTTAATGCTCTAGGCAGAAAGATAGGATGATAAAAGGTTTGCTGTTGATGAAAATAAACAATTTGGCTTACCCAGAACTTTTGGGGCCTTCAAAAGAATCTTGTATTTCCATAAGTTAAGCAAGGCCTTTTTCTTACTTTTAAATGTTTCTTAATTTTGAGAATACTTGATAATGAAAAACAGTTGCCAGGAAAATAAACTAGAATCTTATATAATAAAAGCCCAGCGATCATAACGACAGAATGACCAGAACAACCACTTGACCAGTCACTATGAAGTGCACTGATCACCTCTTGGTCCCTTTCCCCAGCTGGCAGGCTCAGATCGCCGATGGTGAACGGGGACCTGGGGTGGGTGGCAGGGGATGCGGGCAACACCAGGCCAAGGCCCCTGCCCCGCCAGTAGTCCCACACACAGAGGGCAACCGGTGGTGGGGGTGGGGATGGGGCTAGCAAGTGGGCGGGAATGGCTATCCTCTTGGTCCCTCCCGGGCTGTCAGACTCCCATTGCTGGATGGCAAACGGGAAACTGGGATGGGTGGTGGCGGGGGATGGGGCTGGCTGCCAGCAGCTGGGGAAGATGGCCCTGATCACAGGCTAGGCCTGGGGACTGTACCCATGCACAATTTCGTGCGCTGGGCCTCTATTCTATATAATAAAAGCCCAGCGACCGTTACAGCAAAATCACCATAACGACTGGTTGCTATGATGCACACTGACTACCAGGGGGCAGATGCTCAATGCAGGAGCTGCCCCCTGGTGGTCAGTGTGCTCCCACAGCGGAGCGCTGCTCAGCCAGAAGCCGGGCTCATGGCTGGCGAGCGCAGCGGCGGTGGCGGGAGCCTCTCTCTTCACTAAGGAGCAGCGAGCAAGAGGTAAGGAGCGAGGAGTTGGGCAGTTAGGAGTGAGGGGTCCCAGATTGAGACGGGGCGCAGGCTGGGCTGAAGGACCTTCCTGTCCCCCTGTACAAATTTCATGCATTGGGCCTCTAGTCTAATATGAGTAAAAATTGTAGACTTGAGAGTCAAAGTATATATTGTAGAAGAGCATCTTATATAGTAGATAAATATGATAGATGTTGACTGTGATTTTAAAGGTAGGAAAAACAGTTTGGCAATTTTGTCATTCTCAGCTTCTCTAGAAGTTTGTTTGGCAGGAAGGATTCTTTTTTCAATGCTTAAATTGCTCCCAGCAATGAAGTGAGGTTTACAGGAGAAGTTCATCACTAAACAGATCAGTAGAAATCTTGTTCTTTATGCATACCAAAGGCTAATCTTCTCTTACAAGGCTAGTGATAATCAGTATGGCTTGTATTTGAGCTATTTTCATAATAGTAGTGATTAATTTTATAGATTGCTATAAAAAGACCTTAAGGATTTCCCCTCCAATTTCTTCATTTTACAGATGAAACTGACCTCCCTCGAGGTGAAATGTACCAAGCTCACAGCTGGTTAGTGGGAGGACTGGGGCTAGAACCCAGGAATTCTGATTTCTAAAACAATGTTGTGTTTTATAGTCTGGGTAAGAAATCACGTAGTTTTTGTTAGGAATTTTTACGATAGATATAAAGTGATTTGCAAGGGAGTTTGGGTTGTGTCTCCATGTACTTTCATTCAAACATATTGGCACATTTTGACTAACTTTGATTCATCTTTTCTATTTAGCCCAGCTTTAGTTGTCCCTCAGATGAGACCTTTTTGCCACCACTGTCCTGAATGAGGTAAACATTTCCGGCCAATACTTTGAAAGCTGTTCCCTGAAACATGTGAATTAAATTCGTCACTTTTGATTTCGTTAACATGATTTTCTATAGGATAGCTCTGGTCGACAAGTTTAATCTAAGGGAAGAGAAGTTTTAGACTCCCACAAATAAATGTATTTTTAATCCATGTCTAAATAGATTTCCAAACTTTGAGGAAATAGAAAACTATGCAGAGTGTATTAAATTTCTCATTAGGTATCCTGCATACATTTCAACAAGCTTAATATTCATGTTTATGGTTGATATAGCAGCTTTTACACTACAGCTCTTTAAGGATTGTGGACATGATATCGAAACCACAGTATATCAGTGGAGAACATAGGGACACCAACGCTGAAGGAGTTAAATGTGCTAGCTGCATCAGAACAATTCTGCCCAAAAGTTTAGGAAACAGAGTGTAGACAATTACGAACAGCTAAATATAGTACAAGAGGAAAGATGTCATACAGCTTGGCGAATAAGAAAAGGAAATAATTTTTCCTTTGCCAAAGAATCACAGGACCTTTACATCACTGATGCTGGCACTGCTAAGGAAAATACTGTTTGTTGAAATGCTGATGCTGCTGTTCTCTGTTGACCTCAGAAGAAATTTTGTGGCCTATGCAATCACCAATGCCAGAAGTAGCCAAAATAGTTTTGTTTGGCTTCCATTAAAATACTGACCTGGTCTGACACTGATTAATTGGTGGTGGCTGGAAGGACCAAAATTTTAGTGACTTCACTGCAAATGAGATTAGTATTTTAGAACTGAACTTCCATTTGGTCTTTGCCTATATCAAACTGTCACGCAGTCTGATAAAGGCAAGTCAATAGCAGCAAATGTTTGGAGAAAAATAGGAAATATCTATCTATCTATCTATCTATCTATCTATCTATCTATCTATCTATCTATCATCTATCTATCACCATCCATCTATCTCTGTCTGTCTATCTATTTCTTAATATTTATTTTGGACACATTTTCTTCTGCTTCATTTGAAAGCAGTAGAGTGACATATACAAAGAGTAGGTGAGGAATTGTGTAGGAGGTAATAGAATGCTTTGCAGAGTTGTTGCAGTTCTTAGGACTGAAAAGCACAGAGAAGAAAGCAGCTCCATACCAGCCTACACCAGGGTAACTGTACTTATAGCTACATATATTCATTGCAGATGTATTTTGATTAACTGTCTTTTCTATTTTTCATCGCTATCTCTATTTCTATCTCTCTATAGCTGTATATCCATCATGTCACACATATATACATGTAATATATCATATGGTAAATATGGTATATATGACAAATATGTATAATTTATTACCATAGAAGCTATGTAACTGATTATACATATCACAATCAAATCAGGCATATATATATACATGTAATATATCATATATATGTGTGATAAGAGATATATTATGTGTGTGTATATATATGCCTGATTTGATTGTGATATATATATACACACACATAATATATCTCTTATCACACATATATATGATATATATGATATCATGTGACTATATCTGTGATGGAAATGTGGTTTATGTATATATATATGTGTGTGCATATATATGTAAATATATACAGAAAGAGAAATAGATCAGAGTGGTAGAAAATCAAACTAATGAGTAGTGTGACAAAGTTGTTCTAATAAAATATCAAATTCAAGACCCAATGTAAATACTGCAGAATTTTTTCCAATTTTTTTATGGTTTATGACTATGTCATTATTAATTTTGCCTCATGACATTTTCCATATGTAAAGCTGGATAATAGGCTAGAATGTTTAGAAAGTCATCCACTAATATTAAAGCAATACTTTCTATTTCCCTAAACGTTTCGCTATTCCAGGGTAGTGGAACATAGTGGGAGAGTAGGAATTTTCTAGAACATGATCATGGCAATCCAAGTACAGAAAAGATTCTGGATTAGAATTACCCAATCATTCTGTCCTCAAATTAAAAAGAAAATGTTATGGGCATGCATTAACAGCTCTCTTCTATCGCATCAACTCTCCCAATTGGAGTGGCTGCTCTTTCTGCAGATGCATGACTGACATCTGGGCATCTTCCTTCTCATTTCTCAGGGAAGTCCTTGTACTCCCTGCGCTTTTACATTCTTATTCCCATACTTTTCATTCTCTTAGTTTTTTTTTTTTTTTTTTGGTAGTTACTTGTTGAAAAATGCATGGGAAATAAACTTTTTGAGGCCTTTTCATGTCTGAAAATTTTTTTATTCAATCATCACACATTACTCTTAAAATAGCAAACCATGTTAATGCCAACAAATATGAATTGTGATATTTTTAGCTCAAACAACTGCGGTTGTGGAAATGAAGGAATGAAAAGAGAGGGCGCACCAACTAAAGAATTTCCACAATTTAGTATTGGTGGCAGCAATGATGGTGCTGAAAGCAGTCATCGGGAAAGATATAAAAATCTGAAGCATGAAGATTTTGAATGTAATACTAAACTATGCTAACTCTGTCTAAACTTGGCACAAACCAGGTTAAAAGAGATTCTATTTTATTGGTTCTCAATATTTATGTAAGCCAAATATCTGAAACAATGAAAATACTGTGGTAAGCAGAAAATAATGATCACAAGAAATATATGTATATACTCATGAGACATGCCATATCACACTGTGTTGTTTGTAATTGACAATAATAATCTCTGGTTTGAGTCTTGCTAAAAGACAAGACAAATGAAACTGATATTGGAGCAACAGGAGGAAGGAGAAGAGGAGAAAGACTATAAAAAATGAAGTATCACCAGACTGTAAAAATTATAGAGTGTGAGTGCACTGACAAAGAAGACTTACCAAAAAGCACAAAGTTTAAACTTTTGAAAATAACAAGCAACAGCCCAGACCCTGATCTAAGAGTTTTGGGGTTGGCATGTAAATTTTGCTCCTAAAAACTATACTTCAAAAGGAAAATCTTTATCTAGATCAAGGGAAAAGAGGAACTCCTACAGAAAGCTCTCATTTCTCCTGATTCTGAAAAAACAATATGATGGAGGGAATAATAACTATAATTTCTGAAAAGCTCAAAAAAGAGTGATAGAAGCATCAGGATATGACTAGTTTTATGAAAGTTCCAAAAATGATGGCTGAACTGAAACAACACTTCAAAGAACTGAAGATGGATTGAGCATGGATCCAAAAAACTGTACAAGAGAGGGATAGCAATGGTTTCCAGATTCGACCTTTCTGATGATCCAGCTGTGTTTATCATTCATGAATCCCTGAGGAGCTTAGAAACAGAATCAATGTAGAAGAACTGTTGGTTGACTCAGAGTTCAGAGAGAAAAATGCAGAGAAAATGGCAGAACGTGCTGGAAGGATATGTCAACGGGAGAATGAACTTTGTAATTAAGATTCAGTAAGCATATGGCCACACTTTACTGACTTCCTCTCATTTATTTGCTGAAGATATATTGAAGACAAACAGCATGACATTAATTAATTTAAAGTAGACTGTCTCTATCTGTATACAGATTTTTCTCTGGGAAGAATAATTGACTTAAGAGAGAATCAATCATGTGCCCTTTGGGTAAAAATAGGTATGTTTGCAAGAAACCCATGAGGCTCATACTCTTTGAGAAAAAGGAAAAATAACTACAACGATTTGAAAGTAAGATTTTTATGAAGATTTTAGGTTTTGGTTGGTTAAATAATAGTGAATTAAAATATGTTCAGGGTATTTCCAATTTGTAAACATATATAGAAATTTTTATGTGATCAAAGACTTATGTAAAGAGTATTACTTAAAAAACACATTGAAAAAGCAGTCATTTCTGGAAATCCTGCCATTTATGATGAACCTGGAGGACATTATGCTAAGTGAAATTAGCCAGTGACAGAAGGACAAATACTACATCATTCCATTTACATCAGGAATTTAAACATAATGAAACTCATGGAAGCAGAGAGTAGAATATAGTTGCCAGCACCTGGGGGGCAACAGGGAAGTGTTGGTCAAAGGGTCCAAGGTTTCAGTTATGCAAGATGAGTAAGTACAGCACAGTGCCTATAGTTGATAATACTACATCTCATGCTTAAAATTTTCCTAAGGGGTAAATCTTATGTTAAGTGTTCTTGTCACACAAAAATATATAACTAAATTAAGGAGTCAGGAGGAAACTTTTGGAGGTGATAGATGTTTGTGGCATTGACTGTGGTGATGGTATCTCTAAACTCTACACAAGTTGAATACACTAATATGTATAGATTTTTGTATGTCAATCATACCTCAATAAAATACCTACTTAAAAAATACCCTAATGGATTCTCATGGCTCTTAGGATAAAGACCAAAATTTTGAACAAAGCCTTCAAGCCCAAATATAGACTGACATCCACCTTCCTCCTCTGCATCTCATTTTATTTTCACATTCATCACTCCAACTTCCTATCTATTTGCTCTATTCCTCAGTGTGATTTTGATCATTAGTTGCATTTCATTAAAGGCCATTCTTTTTTATAGATGATTTCCCCTCTTATACTCAAGTTCTTCTTCACTTCATATTTCTACTCTTCCTTGAGACTGTATAGATCAATCTCCACTTTTTCTAAGATTCTTCCATTGATCTTCAGCCCTGTTCAAAGTTTCCTTTAAGTGCTTTTCTTTTTTAGCACTCATCACGATTATAATTTATTTTAAATTCTGTTATACTTAAAGAATCCTAATCTATCTCACAGTGTCTCCAAGAAGGCTGGACTTTGTCAGTTTTTACTTAGTAATTTATTCTTGGTTCGCAATACAATGCCTGACACAAAGTAGGTATTTGATAGGTTTTGATAAAATTAATAAGAATTAATCTGAATTAAACATTTGTAATGTCTGTCTCATTAATATTTCAGTAGTTGTTTATAGTAACTAAGTTAAGTGAAAGCAGAATAAACAATATTGCCATAGACACAAACAGGATTATGGCTTAAATGATTTGTATATGTGGTACTAGTAATTATCCTACTGTTGCGTGTTGTCTGATTGAAGGTCATTTGTGAATCAAATACATCTCATACTCCTGAAAGTAGTGATTGCCACTACCAACTAAAGAGGAAAGGTTTTATGGGTAAGCTCCATGGGAAAGTTTGATGCTTGTACCCACTAGGACTATCATGGTTATCTCACCATATCTTGCCCTTTCAATAACAGGGCACATACACACACACAAACACAGGCACAGATTCTCTTGGTAGCCAGTCATGCCTGATTTCTGATTCAACCCACAATCATCAGCCCTGTGTTGGAATAGGCATTGTAAGGCACTGTAAGCCTCTTGAAGCCATAGACCTCTTTCATCTTTGTATCTTCAAGCCCTAATAGAATACCTGGCTCATAATATGCACTAAAAAATGATTGTATGTTAGACGAGTGAATTTAGTGAATAAATAAATGCACAAAAGACATGAACCTCTATGACTCATATATAATGCCCATAGTTCACTCAAGGATATTTGAGAATGCCATGTATTATTTGGATACTTAAAATTTAGCATCAGTAGCGTTATTTCTTTCCCAATAAGATGATGAGTAGAGTGTTATTTAATAAGTGAAGGATTTTAGCTAATGCATGGCACTCCTGGAGATTGCAATCAAATTGCTGATGATTCCTGAGAAAAGAGCCAGGCAGATGGTCATTACATGAACATTTTTAAGAAGCTTGGGAGGAGAACAGTGTTTTAGCAACGCAAGTGATCATTTATCATTCAGAGGCACAGTACATGTAGTATCTGAGACACAGTTGATAGACTATAAGAGACGATGGTACTTTCATTTTCCTTGGCAAGAAAAGTTCAGGTGACATTTGGTTGATTATTCGAGGGGACTAAGAAGTGTATTAAAAGTAAACTTTTAGTATGAGTGCTGTGTTGCGCACTTGGGAAAGTGGGGGCCCGCAGTTGGAATGATGCATTGCCATTGAACATAAACAACCTAATCCAATCAATCTGTTTCATCAGAAAATTTGAAAGGCAGCCCTTGGTAACATTTCAGTGACCACCCACTATATAAATCCATGGCAGATTTTGTCAAAGAGGTTATGGGGGTTTTTTGGCACTGATTGCTGACTCCAAAACTGGGTTAGCGTGAACTTTACTTGGAATTTCTGTTTTTATGTCCCCAACTCATGATTGATGCTACTAAATTATATTTTCTGTGAAATATAAGGTTATGTATTTTATTTCAGGTTATTAAAATGCTAGGAAATTATGTACTTGATTTCCAGTCTTGTTTCATAAATATATAACATTTCTTTTCCTGTAAACTAAGATTTTCAGGCCAAAAATTGCTCAATTGTAAGAGGGACTCTATCGATTTACTTTCTTTTAATTACATAGTTTTGTATCTGATTTAAAAAAAAAATCCTCACCTGAGAATATTTTCCCCCCATTAATTTTTAGAGAGAGTGTAACGGAGGGAGGCAGGGAGATAGAAAGATAGAGATAGAGATAAAGACAGAGACAGAGATAGAGATAGAGATTGCGAGAGAAAGAGCAAGAGCAAGAGAGGAAGAGATTGGTTGCCTCCCACTCGCACCCCTACCAGGGCCAGAGGATGGAACCTGAAACCAAGGTACATGCCTTTGCCTTGACTGGGAATCAAATCTTGGACCCTTGGGTCTGTGGGCTGACCAGCCAGGGTCTGATTTTTTTTTAAATCTTCATCCAAGACATGCTTAGAGAGAGCAAGGTGGGTGGGTGGCGGGGGTGTGGGTGGGCGGGGGAAGAGGAAGAAAGAGAAAGAGAGATGTGAGAGAGAAATAAATATCCATTGCTTTCCTTATGCTCCCCGACTGGGGATCGAACCTGCAACCAAGGTATGTGCCCTGACCTGGAATCAAACTGGCAGCCTTTTAGTGCATGGGACAATTGAGCCACTCTGGCCAGGCTGTATCTGATTTTTAAACCACAATAATGGAATGTCTCTCATTATTGTTTAATTCATATTTGAATACTTTATTTCTGTATTGTTTCCTATGATGCTGTATGTTTGAATTACCTTGTATATGGACTGGTAACTAACTGGTGAGAGCCCACTCTACTCTCTCCGTGAATAAGAGACCTCATAACAACTGTAGAATGGACCTTGGACTGAGCATAGAGATTTTCATGAGGGAGTAGAAGAAATGTCTGTGCTTTTACCCAAACAGAAATATGCTTGGATTCTTGCTACTGCATTTTCTGGAAAGTATGTAACCTAGGGGGCTGTTATGGGCTGAATTATGCCTTCTCCAAATTCATATGTTGAAGCCTAACCTTCAATACCTCTGAATGGGACCTTTTTTAGAGAGACGGGGTCTTTAAAGAGGTAATTAAAATGAGGTCATTTGGGTGGACACTAATCCATTCTGACTGGTGTCCTTAAAAGAAGAGGGAATTTGGAATACAGATGTGACGGGTATGTACAGAGGGATGACTATGTGAAGAGGCAGCAAGGGGGTGGCCATTTGCAACCCAGGGAGAAGTCTTAGGAGAAACCAAATCTGTTGACACCTTGACCTTGGACCTCTGGCTTTAAGAACTGTGAGAAAATAAATTTCTGTTGTTCAAGTCAACCCATCTGTGGTTATTTATTATGGCAGCCCTAGTGCACAATTACAGGGACATAGAAGCTACCTAGTGAGCTATGTTTCATGCCAGACTGTACAAGAGTTCCTTGTAGGTAAAACCTCAATACAGTGTATTACTTTCAAGCAATTTAGAGAGCTGTCTGAGCTAGTGTGAGGAGACTCTCCTGTGAAATATTAGTATAATCTTTGTTGATTTGTGTCTTCCAAAAAGATATGTTGAAATTCTAATGCCCTGACTTCATGATTTGACCTTATTTAGAAATAGGGTCTTTGTAGATCTAATCAAGTTAAGATGAGGTTGCTACGATGAACTTTAATCTAATATGACTGGTATCTTTATAAAAAGGGGAAATTTGGGCACAGACACGCACACAAGTAGAATGCCATATGAAGATGAAGACAGAGATCAGGGTAATTTTTGTGCAGACTGAGAATGCCAGAGTTGCCAGCAAACTACAGAAGCTAGGGGAGAAATATAGGGAACAGATTCTCCCTCATAAGCCTCCAAATGAACCAACTCTGCTTATACCTTGATCCAGGACTCTGGCCTTCAAAACTGTCAGGTAATGCATTCGTGTTATTTAAGCCACCCAACAGCCCCAGGAAAGGAACATATTCTTAATTTGGTTTATTTTACTTCATAATTGAGAAGTGTGGATGTCTGAATCATAAAACCTCATTTATTTTTATTTATTATGTCCAATAAGGCTATCTAAGTGTTGCTATTCCAAATAATTTTCCCCTTTTGTTCTACCTGACATATTCTCAGCCAATGGTCTAGCCAGAAAGTTCGTTTGTGATGGACTCTCCAACTTTTCTTTCTCGACACCTAGAGTTGCTGAGAAGATAATATGGTTGGTTTCAGCATTCCCTTAATTTAAATTCTTGCTCAGTTTAATTTCTCCTTCCTCCCAATCTTCAGTCTTTCTTTTTTCATCTAAATATTGGGGGTTCTCTCCTATTTTAATTTGTTTTTCTCTCATTTTAAAAAATAAAATTATACACAACAAGAATCCTTTTTATTAATCTTGCCCTCCCTTCAAACTATTGTCCCAAATGTTTATAGTTCTCTTCATGACCAAACCTCTATTGGAGACCAAACTTCTTTAGATGTTTCAGTCTCTCTCACCATATCGTTCCATGAACACCCTCTGTCTAGCTGGACCTCGTTCTTATACCCTGTCCACCTGAAAGTGTTCTTGTCGATGTTACCAAATTGAATTTTGAAATCCTTATCTAATTTGACATTTCTGCATTGTTGAAAATTTCTTCTTGAAAATTCTCTTCAGAGTTTTGAAGCACTGTTTATTTCTGCCTCGTTGACTGACCCTTTTCAATATCATGAGACAATTTCTTTCATTTTAACCCTTAAATGTTGAGGTTTTCCAAGGTGTCAAGGACAACTAAGAGTCTGAGATTTTACTAACTTGCAAGTTAACCTGATACAGTTTCATGCGACTCTTGGTTCAGATAGAAGGAATCTTTTTATTAGCAATGGCCCGAGAATTGGCATTTGCGCCATTATGTGAGCTTAATTCCCACAGGGGGACACAAACAGTGAGTTTTGTTATAGAAACGGAGCCCTGGGCTTGGAAACCAAATATTTTGTAATGGGTGGTAAGTCTGCCTGACCTTCGCCCTGCAGAAAGACATTACCTTATTATACTGGGCAGTAGCCAAACTCCTTATGCTCGAGAGGGAGACACTAACTCTATCTTCTAAGGTTATTAACTATATAAACACTCCTGAAAAAATAGTCTAGAACAGTGGTCGGCAAACTGTGGCTCGCGAACTGCGGTTTGCCGCTCTGTTGACTAATGAGTTTGCCGACCACTGAGATAGGGGCTTAATCACAAGGAACAACAGCCTGTAATTATTGGATTCGAGAGTCTAGGTCAGTGGTCGGCAAACTCATTAGTCAACAGAGCCGCAAACTGCGGCTCGCGACCGCAGTTTGCCAACCACTGGTCTAGAACAAAGGCCATCAGGGATTTTGCTTTCAAGATATGCACAAACACCAGAGACCTATGGAGGACTGTCTCCTAATTCCAGAAATGTGTCCTTGCCCCTCCACATACATGAATATGTTCCACTTGGATGACCCCCACTCCCCTCGTAACTTCAACTACCATTTGCATTCCAGTGGCCTCCAAAACACTCTCTTTTTAAGCTCTAATTATGGCAACTTGAATGTTATGTCCAAAACAGAACCCTTTTCTTTACCCCAATTATATCCTTATTCTGCATTTCTCAGTTTAGTAAATGCCTCCAATATTTATGTATTTTTCCAAGCTTGTAAAATTGTGGCCAATATTTGAACCTCCCTCCCCTACTCTATAATAAGTCATGAAAGCCCTGTGGGTTTTTCTGAATTGTCCCTCCCCGCCCACCCCCCCCCCCCCCCCCCGCCCATTGTAACTTCTCTTCCCCATCTCTGTTTTAATCCAAGTCCTCAACATCCTGCTCTGGACTGTAACTACAGCTTCTTAGTTGGTCTGACTGCCTCTGTGATCATTCCTTCAGTTCTGCCTTTTATATGGATGCCTGAGTGGTCTTTCTAAAAATGTATCTATTTCATGTCTGGCTCAAAAATTTTTAGAAACCCAGCCAGTGTGGCTCTGTGGTTGAGCATGGACCCATGAACCAGGAGGTCACGGTTTGATTCCTGGTCAGGGCACATGCCTGGGTTGGGGGCTAGATCCCCAATGTGGGGCATGCAAGAGGCAGCGGATCAACGATTCTCTCTCATCATTGATGTTTCTATGTCTCTCTCTTCCTCTCCCTTCCTCTATAAAATTAATAAAAATATATTTAAAAAACAAAAAAAGAAAACAAAAAACTCTTTAGTAATTTCCTGTATCAGTGGTACTTAGTGCCTTTTCTCTGTTACCTAAATGCTCAGGTGTGGATGGATTTCTCACCAAGTAAAGACTAGACAGAAACTTATCTTTGGAATATACATTGGTATTTTATTTAGTAATAAATTATACAAACCTATATTTTATATAATATTTGACATCTACAATGAATTTTATTTTTACCAATACACATTCCATATGTCACAATCCTCTTCTGCTGGTCAACATGTGGTAAAAACTATGTTACAGGTTTTATAAATGAAGTTCATTTAGTTATTTCATGGAAGGATATAGTAAGCTGCTTATACAAATCTGTTTTTAAAATGGTACAGCTGCCTCTTGCATGCCCCACACTGGCTATCAAGCCTGCAACCCGGGCATGTGCCCTGACGGGGAATCGAACCGTGACCTGCTGGTTCATAGGTCAACACTCAATCACTGAGCCACACCAGCCGGGCTCTTATGTATTTTGATGTCTCATTTAATAAAGATTATGTATTGATATATAAGGGGTAAACCTTAGGAAGACTTTTCATGAGTGTATAATCTCTTTAGTGATAACATTAGATAAGGGATTACTTTGGGAACAGGAACTATTACAAACCATCACAATGCAGCCTGTGACCCTTATCCCACTTACTGTGACTTTAGTCTCTGTTGATAATGAAGTAGCCATTATAATGCCACCACACTGGAAACTTTTTGAAATAGATGAGACATTTGTGCCTTTGATCTGGAATACAGGGTTAGTACTCACGTAAAGGTTTTTAACGTAAAAATAAAGTGAAAATTTGAGAGTAATGCCAAACAACCAATTTAAAAAATGACATCCATAAGGTGAATGAAAAATTCAGGATCAGGTGAAATTGGTCACATTTTGAATTTCAGATTGTAGCCTTAATAAATGCATCAGCTGCAGTCTTCTTGAGTGATTACCTTTAATCATTATTCATCTCTTGCATCAGTAATAGATAGCAAAGCATGAAGCCTTTTTGTACTTCCAGTGATCATATTAACTTGATGTAAACTTTCAGTAATATTCTATGATTTGTCTCTAAATTATTCACCCTAAAACAGAAAAAAATTCCATCTGTTTTATCTTTTTTACTGCATGAGTTCTAATGATTATTCAAGCAGTATTATTTACTCAAATTAAAAAAGTGTAATATTCATATTGAGATTTCAACTTTTTTTTTCTAAATATATTTTTCAGAGGGGGAAATGGCTAAGGATGAAAAAAAAAGGCTCTTCCTATAGTATATAGTTTACTTTTTACCTCCTAAACTCAGACACCCCAAATCTGTTTATTAGTGATTTTCATTTTTGTTCGATTATTCAGTTCACTCATATAATATATCATATACTATATTATTTACATATTATATGTAGATTATATTTATCTTGATGTAATTTTATCACTTAAAATTTAATAATATTTAGTTTGGAATAGAAGCTCATTTTTTCTTACGACAAAATTTTAATTTTGCATTACTTAGACATGGACTTCATCTCATGTATGAATTTAAATGTTGAAAAGAATACTTATATTCTTTTGTGCCTGAGACAAATGACTCTAACAGATTACTAATGAATGAATTGCTGAGCTATTGACCAGTGTAATGGCTGATGGAATTGATTATATAGAAAATAGCCACTCTCTTCAAATGATTGAGTGATGAGAAAGCTCTCATTTGCCAGTCAGCCTTTATAGAATCATCCCTAGAAAGAAATCTTAACTGGCTGTTAGGACAATGAAATGTAATTGCTAAATAACATCTGACTTAGACACAGGTTACTGGCCACATGAGAAAAGCCACCAGATTTTAGTAACAGATTTTAAGCAGAGATCATTTCAATATTGGAGCACTTTTAAAAAATTTCTAAATTAGATTGTTATGACTTGCTGGTGTTTGCTGTTCTGAGGAATGTTATATAGCCTTTAAGTTTCTTTGTAAAATAGAGTAGGAATGCGTATGAGATAATATGTTCACACTGAGACATTGCTATATTTATTCTTTAGTAGATAAGATGGAAATAAATGTGCTGTGTTTTTCTTGATGCTTTAATTTTTTTTTTTTAATTTTCATTTGACTAATTGATTCAAATATTTGAGGGGGAAAAGGAGGAAATGCCTAACTTATGGTGGGATATACTTTTTCAAATACTACTCAGAATTTCCCCTTGAATTTCCTTCCATCTTTTCTTCCACATTTTATTATTAGAGTTTTCTGTGTTTATTGCCTAAAAATAAAATGCAGAATAAAATTAGTCTGCTCCTAGCCAAGGTAAGAATATGAAAGTCTCTGTGATGACTCACAGAAAGAATTACTATTCAAAGTCCAGATGAAAAATACTGTTGATTGTGGAGGCGGAGAAGAGGAGGAGAGAGACCTGAGGAGGCTTACAGAAAGAATGGAGAGTTCATGCATCTTTGGGGACCAGGGACTGAGGACCAGATATGATGAAAGGATGTCTGTGTAGGGGAAGTGGGGGATAGGAGGAGCATTTGAGATTTAGGGATCTGACCACTAATGGAATGTTCTTAAACCAGTTCCTCACACTTAGATGTAACCCCAAAGAAAAGTGAGCACAAAATTGATTGAATTTGAAAAATTAAGAAGTTTTTCTTGCCTATATAAGTTTATGAACTGATATCCAGAGCCACTTCCAATTCAAAAGGACAACTTCTACCATGGGCTGAATGTTTTCGTCGCCCCAAAATTCTTATTTTGAAACCTGATCTCCAATAAGATGATATTTGGAGGTGGAGCCTTGGGGAGGTGATTTGGTCTTAAAGGCAGAGCCCTCATGAATGGGACTGCTGTCCTTATTAAAGAGACCCTAAGAGCTCCCTTATCCTCCTCATCATATAAGGACACAGCAGAAAGACAGCTGTCTATCACCGAGGAATCTGGCGTTCACCAGACACCAAATCCGACAGCGCCTTGGTCTTGGACTTCCCAGCCTCTAGAACTGTGAGAAGTGCGTTTCTGTTGTTTCTAAGCGACCCAGTCTGTGGTATTTATTATAGGAGCTCAAACACACTAGGACATCCGCCATCTACACAGACTGACCCACTGTACATATACATTCAATTTTCTCCTAAAGTCGCTCTCATACAAATGGACACATTGGTCCAAATAATTTCCTGAACCACTTTTTTCATCAGGCCGATACCTCACGATGAAGTCCAAGGCCATCTGACCCAATTCTAACTTTCTCATTTGTAACCTGCCAGGCCTCGGTGAGGTCCCTCTACTCAGCATTGTCAGCCAAATGAGTTTATCTGCAGTCACCAAACAGGCTGCACCTGCTCATCTGCCTCAGGCACATCTGTCTTCTCCTGTTGGGTGCAGCACTCTCCTTCCCAGCTGCCCACGGCCACCTTTGCTCAGGATTCAGCTGAAACTCTGCTTTCCCTGTGACGCTTTGCCTGGTTCCCTCGACTCAGAGTGCTTTGAGCCCTTACCATCTCCGTCATTTTCCCCACACTTTTTGTTGGTTGTGTACTGCTGTTTTTCACATTCACACCAAACTAAATTTAATTGCAACCCTCCGATGGGGAAAGACATTAGCATGCATCCTCCAGGCCCCGGTGCAAAGCCTGGCTCCTGAGGTGCACGCCCCAAAGGTATGCAAGACTCCTTTCGACAGCGTTTTTGACACGAGCATCCAGCTTCGCATGACGGAAAGCCAGCACATGCTTGCCTTGATGGCACTGTTAGGAAGTTCTTTTTTATGGTGAGCATAAATGCAGCCATCTGCACCGCCAAGAGCTTTCTCTGGCTGCCCTGAATGGGCCAGAAGTCTCCTTCATGTTATGCTTTCTAAAACGTTATAGTTAATATTATTTTTAAGGCCTGGCATGATCTCTGTCAAACTTATTTTTGTTATGCATCCCAAAGAAAATTTTTAATATATATATATATTTTATTGATTTTTTACAGAGAGGAAGGGAGAAGGAGAGTTAGAAACATTGATGAGAGAGAAACATCAATTAGCTGCCTCCTGCACACCCTCTACTGGGGATGTGCCTGCAACCAAGTTACATGCCCTTGACCGGAATTAAACCTGGGACCCTTGAGTCCGCAGGCCGATGCTCTGTCCACTGAGCCAAACCGGTCAGGGTCCAAAGAAACTTTATATGGTGACCAATTATGCACACAAACACTAACACATACATGAAACAGGTGCTTCAGGAAACAAACTTCACCTTTACTATATGTACTATTTACCCTTTTATCCAATGTCCTCAAAAATTTTTTTTAAATATAAGTATTGACTTGATAATTTAAATTCACATACAACTGATGTCACAAAAAAAACTGACCTGGAACCTCATTTCCGTTCCAGTCTTATCTTACACAATAGTTTGTCTTCTCTGCTCATCCAATTACATCAGCAAAACTGGCCTTTTCTCTGTTTTGAATAGGCCAAAGTACTTCCTGTGTTAGGGACTTTGTACATATTCTCTCTTATACCACCAGTAATTAACCTTTGCTATTTTTACTTAGATAGCTCTGGATCTGTGCAGGTTTCATCTTGTAGATAATAAAACTGAGGCATAGAGAGATTAAATGATTTTATATTTATATATACTAAGCAAATATGTATTAGAATTTGATTATATTTGTGTTCCTAAGCTAGGTCCTATGGGTAATGTGAATATAGCATCTCTCCTCCCCTTCCCCAACATCTCCCAGTTATCCTCATGGCTTTTTTGAAATGAATCCCATCTTTATCACTCCTTTAAACATTGATGCTTCCTCTTGCAACCTCAACACTATTGCCAACTCACTATTCCCTTTCCTCTGCTCTTTTAATTCTCCACGGCATTTGTCATGTTCTAACATACTCAGTTTCCTTATGTATTGTGTTCACTTTTTATTTCTGCATCTTCCTGCAGAATATAATCTCCAGAAGAGCAGGAATATTTGCTTTCATTGATGTATCACAAACACTTAGAACAGAGCTTGGAACAGAGTAGGGACTCGGTTAATAATTATTAGATGAATGAATGTGTGCACACGCGCATCTATTTGTCAAAATTCACAACTGCTTAGTAGAAGCTTAGAATGAAAGTCGGATCTGCCAATTCTTATTTCAAATTTATTTCCTGTGAATCCCACTGATATTATTTCTCAAGCCAAGCTACATACCTGAGTTTTTCTATGAGTTTTATTCAAATGGCATCTCAAGTATTGAATAAATATAAATTTCTCGCTTTATATAAGTGATAGTCAAGATGAAACAAGATGTAAGAAAATAATAAGCTCTTGGAGGTGATTTAGTTATCTTGATTACTGCAGTGAAGCATTTTCCACCTCTCTAAATATGTAAATACTCCAATTTTCTATGTTATTTTACCTCATAGAATTGCTCAGTTTTCCTTCGAACTCTGATTTATTTTCTCTGATCTAGCCTAGCCTGCTCCTTCTACAGGTGCATGGAGGGGTTAATTATTCCCACTACACCCCTCTTCCCATCTTAAACTTGACTGGATGGAGCTTTCATTTCTGTAGGTACCCAACTACTTTTCCTACAACCCAAAGTTACTGGTGTGAGGGTAATTGGCAAGTCACTGATGGAATGATCTTACACAGAATATCCACTCCTATCTGCTAACGTACAGTATCTTCCTAAGGATACAAACTTTCATTTATTTCTCTGACTAAATATCTTACAAACAAAACAAACTATAATATCACATTTCTATGCAGCATGAGCTGCAAACCAAAATGTCACTTTATAAACCCGTTCCTGTCATCCCATCAATTGCACCAAAATATCTATCCAGACTTTGTCCTCAGTCCCCAAATGCAGTCATATGCCCAGTTTGATGGAGTCATCATCTATAATGAATTTGTTATTACATCTTTGTTCCCATCCATAATGCATTTGAACTTTTATTATTTCTAGATTGGGCTACTTATAGTCTCCCAAAGGATCCCAGAACCTAAACCTATCCCTTTTCACTTCATCTTTTATCCTGCTTCCAAATTAGACACACCAAAGCACTATTTTGATCCTACTACTTCTCCCATCTGTATTGTCTACTCATTAAAATAAAACTATAGTGGTGATTCTCAAACCTTCCTACCATCATACCCCTCACTGCTAAGATAGTAAAGGAAAATTCTGCCTGGCTGGCGTGGCTCAGTGGTTGAGCATCAACCTGTGAACCAGGAGGTCAAGGTTTGATTGCCAGTCAGGGCACATGCCAGGGTTGCGGGCTTGATCCCCAGTAGGGGGCATGCAGGAGGCAGCAGATCCATGATTCTCTCTCATCATAGATGTTTCTATCTCTCCCCATCCCCCTTCCTCTCTGAAATCAATAAAAACATCTTAAAAGAAAAGAAAAAAAAATTCTCAGGAGGATGTAGTGGCCAGCTTCCCAACTAAAATGACTTTGATATTTCATATTTTCTATTAAAATTTATTTTGAAATGTTACTGTATTCCAATAAGGTTTTAAATCCTTATCATTAAATTCCTTATATTGATGCTTTAAGAATATGTTCCAGAGAATATGTAATCATCTGGCTAATTGCTGCAGATCCCTGTAGTTTACATTTATTGCAAATAGAAATCAGATGGATCTTTATCTTGATGAGACAGAGTAAAGGAAGCTTCCAATGTAAATATTTATGAAAAGCTCTATGGTGGAAGAGGGTTGCAGACTAAGAGTTTGCAAGATAAATAAATGACAAGGTGAAAAGTGAATCCTACCAGTGGCATTTGTTGGTTCTCTTCTGGAGTTGTAATGAAAATACTTGACTACTGAACCAAAAAACAAACAAACAAACAAAAACTCATGGACATGGACAACAGTGTGGTGATTGCTGGAAGAGAGGGGTGGTGGGGGAAGGGAGGGGTGGTGGGGGGAGGGTATATGGGGGGAAAATGGTGATGGAAGGAGATGTGACTTGGGGTAGTGAGCACAGAACACAGTGTACAGATGATGTGCTGTGGAATTGTGCACCTGAAGCCTGTATAATTCTGTTAACCAGTGTCATTGGAATAAATTCCATAAAAAGGCAAAAAAAAAAGAGAAGAAAATACTTAATTACTGATACAAAAATGATATTTACCAACTAGAATGGACACCCACAAGAAACAAATAATGACTAATTATAACTCCCGTTTACCCATAAATGTAACAGTTTACTTCAGCTACACTGGGGCATAGAATGGCTAGAAGCTTGGTGTTTCACCCTGGCATGCCCGCCCCCACACACATACATCCCAAAACAAAACATAAAATAAGAGCAAAACAAAAATCAACAGAATCTTCCACAGAAATGAATAAGCCAAGTGGTACTAACTAGGTCAGATAATATGACATTTGTCTTCTTAGGAGACGTTGGTTGTGTGCTGATGCTCAAACCTAAGAATCATTCCTAGGGGAAGTAGAGCTATTTCAGTCAATAGAAGATAACTTAAGAAAAATGATCTAGTTAAGAACTTCAACAACTGAAAGAACATTACATCCCTAACATAAGAACAGTATGCAAATAGACTCATAAAAGGCTTTTAACTAAAGTGGAGGAAGTCTACCACAGGGAGAATAAAAAGGGCGGACAGTAAAGATGAGAAGGAAGAGAAAAGATGGAGCATCAATCCAAGAGTTTTGAAAACCAGAGAAAACCAAAGCAGGTTACTATAAAGACAATACATATCATATTATAGTTCTTAAGACTAAAAAAGGACTTAAGTTCTCAGTTTTTGAGACCTGCTAATGCCAAACATGATGGAAAAGTAAAAAAGGACGAACTCTCGATGGATTATTTGAAATTTCAAAAAAGAAGGATGAAGTGATAATTCTAAATCTTTCTAAAAGTCACCCAATAAGAGATTTAAAAAAATCAGTTGGAATCACAGCTCTTACCAATAGAACTGTTTGCTGGAAGACAAAAACCAATAATTTCTAAGTTCAAATAGAAAAAAAATTTCAACCCAAATCATCTAAGCTTATCAAACTGTTAAGCAAATGTACATCTATTTCATGAAATTCAGAAAACGTACGTCTCCATACCACTTCTTTGATAGTTTCTTGGGGATGTGCTTCAATAAAGTGAGGGAGTAAAGTACGAAAGGATACATGCAGTCCAGGAATTTAATTCAGATCCACCTCGGAAGAGCAGTGGCATGAAATCCCCAGATGATTTCAGTGAAGCAAGGCTAGAAGTGGGGCTCCAGAAGATAGCCAAATAAAAACATGTTTTGCATAGTTCCAGTAGTATGGTAGAGTGTGGATAAACCTAAGGACACAACAAAGGCAGAGTATGAAAGAAAACAATAACAACAATGAAAGATTCTAGGAAAAGCAAAAAAAAAAAAAATGCACGAGAAAGGGCACTAATAATAACATCCTATATAAATTTAAGTGAAAAATATTCATGCAGTCTGGCACCGCTGGCATGGCTCAGTGATTGAGTGTTGACCTATGAACCAGGAGGTCACGGTTCGATTCCCAGTCAGGGCACATGCCTGGGTTGTGGGCTCAATCCCCAGAGTGGGGTCTACAGGGGGCAGCCAATCAATGATTCTCTCTCATCATTGATGTTTCTATATCTTTTCCCCTCTTCCTTCCTCTCTGAAGTCAATAAAAAAATAGTAAAAAAATTTTCATGCAGTCTGAATAACAGAAAGGCTATTTTTGTGTGTGTCCAATGTATTGAAATCAACTATAGATAAAGTGTGGAAGAACACATTATCAGCCTTAAAACTTTAAAAAGTAAAGGTGCAGATAATAGAAGTTGAAGAAATATAATGGTACCATGAGATTGGCATAGGGCAGTGATTGGCAAACTCATTTGTCAACAAGAGCCAAATATCAACAGTACAACGATTAAAATTTCTTTTGAGAGCCAAATTTTTTAAACTTAAACTTCTTCTAATGCCACTTCTTCAAAATAGACTTGCCCAGGCCATGGTATTTTGTGGAAGAGCCACACTCAAGGGGCCAAAGAGCCGCATGTGGCTCTCGAGCCACGGTTTGCACACCACTGGCATAGGGCATGGAATGAAGAGAATGGTGGGTGTTTGATTTGTAAAAGAGATAAAACATTTTTTGTATAGTAGGAATTTAATATACAATGCCTAATGTTGATAAATAAATATTAGTATAAGTAAATTATTTAAAGATTACAAGGATACCTAAAAATTGCTAAAAGAAACTATTTGAATGAATGGGCTCTAAGAGGAATGAAGTTGGATGGGTAGGAGTGGGTAAAAATCACTTAACATTTCAATCTTGTGCAGGTATTGCTTTGATAAGCACAAAAAAGTAAAATGGAATAAACTAAAAAGAGTCAACCAGGACTTTATGATATTTTGCCAGAGATTGTTCAATATGATCTGTGAGAGTACCTGCACATTGTATTTGAGAAACTCCTTTGTTTTGGAAATTCCATCTTATGTAGAACTGGTCTGTGGGGATTGGGCCAAAACCGGCTCTCTGACATCCCCCGAGGGGTCCCGGATTGTGAGAGGGCACAGGCCAGGCCCAGGGACCCCACTGGTGCATGAACAGGGCTGGGAGGGACTGCAGGGAGGGCTCCAGTGTGTGTTCGGCCCGTCTAGCCCAGTCCTGATCAGCCAAACCCAGCAGCAAGCTAACCTACCAGTCAGAGCGCCTGCCCCCTGGTGGTCAGTGCGTGTCATAGCGACTGGTCAAACGGTCGGACACTTAACATATTAGGCTTTTATTATATAGGACTAGAGCCCGGTGCACAAAATTCGTGCACGGAGGGGGGGTGTCCCTCAGCCCAGCCTGCACCCTATCCAATCTGGGACCCTTGAGGGATGTCCGAATGCCCATTTAGGCCCGATCCTAGTAGGATCGGGCCTAAACGGGCATTCGGACATCCCTCTCACAATCCAGGACTGCTGGCTCCCAACTGCTTGTCTGCCTGACTTCCTGATTGCCCCTAACTGCTTCTGCCTGCCAGTCTGATCACCCCTAACCACTCCCCTGCCAGCCTGATTGATGCCTAACTGCTCCCCTGCCAGACTGTTTGCCCTTAACTGCCCTCCCCTGCCAGCCTGGTCACCCCTAACTGCCCTCCCCTGCAGGCCTGGTCACCCCCAACTGCTCTCCCCTTCAGGCCTGGGTCCCCCCACAACTGCCCTTCCCTGCAGACCCGGTCACCCCCAACTTCCCTCCTCTGCAGGCCTGGTCACTCCTAACTGCCCTCCCCTGCAGGCCTGGTCACCCCCAACTGCCCTCCCTTGCAGGCCTGGTCTCTCCCAACTGCCCTCCCCTACTGGCCTGATTGCCCACAACTGCCCTCTCCTGATGGCCATCTTGTGGTGGCCATCTTGTGTCCACATGGGGGCAGGATCTTTGACCACATGGGGGCAGCTATCTTGTATGTTGGAGTGATGGTCAATCTGCATATTACTCTTTTATTAGATAGGATAGAGGCCTGGTGCATGGGTGGGGGCCAGCTGGTTTGCCCTGAAGGATATCCCGGATCAGGGTGGGGGTTCCCTTGGGGCCTGGGGCGGCCTGGGCGAGCGGCCTGTGGTGGTTTGCAGGCCAGCCACACCCCCCGGCGACCCAAGTGGAGGCCCTGGTATCTGGGATTTATTTATCTTCTATAATTGAAACTTTGTAGCCTAGAGCGGAGGCCAAGGCAGGCCAGGGCTGCAGAAGCTTGGCTTCCTCTATTGCCCGGGGCAACCCTAGCCTCCTGCTCTCTCCAGCTCCGTGGCTGCCGCCATTTTTGTTGGGATTTATTTATCTTCTATAATTGAAACTTTGTAGCCTTGAGTGGAGGCCTGGGCCAGCCAGGGTGTGTGGAAAGCTTGGCGTCCTCCATTGCCAGGGCAACCCTAGCCTCCTGCTCTCTCCTGCTCCGTGGCTGCTGCCATTTTTGTTGGGATTTATTTATCTTCTATAACTGAAACTTTGTAGCCTTAAGCGGAGGCCAAGGCAGGCCAGGGCTGCGGAAACTTGGCTTCCTCCATCGCCGGGGAAACCCAAGCCTCCCTCCTGCTCTCTCTGTGGCCACAGCCATCTTGGTTGGGTTAATTTGCATACTCACTCCTGATTGGCTGGCGGGCATGGCTTGTGGGTGTAACGGAGTGATGGTTAATTTGCATATTAATCTCTCTCTCTCTCTCTCTCTCTCTCTCTCTCTCTCTTTTTAGATAGGATAGTGGATTTCAGGTTATTACTCTGATATTGTAATGTCAGGGGAGTTAGTAAGTGTTTAAGACCTAGGTTTATTCAGTAGTAAATTGAGGCACTGGACCAGAGATGGCTATATATAAATTTTTGTGTGTGTAAGTTTAAAACAATACAGTCTTTATTCCAGTTTTAAGAGTGTTTGTTTTTCTTCATTAGAACATCTATGGTATCTTAATTTTTACTCTCCATCCATTTTTTTTCTATTTTCTTATTCCTATCCTTTATTCATTTTAGGGTTTTTTTCAGTACTAAATAAGTAGAGATTTCCAAAGAGCCTTGGAAGAGAGATATTTGAATATTTTATAGTGAAAAAAAGATGTCTTACCTGCATTTGAAACACATCATCATAACAATTGAAAATATGTCAATACTGAAAAACAGAAACCCTAGAGTGAAGCCAGTAGCTACATTTTCAACACCATCTATTCCCATTTACCATACTTTTTTTTTTTTTTTTCTGATGTCTGTACTTGTGAGTAGATAAAAGTTTCTCATCCAGGATAAGGAGCATTAATGAAATTACTCTGTAGCACTTTGACAAATGAAAGAAATCCACATTTGGTTTCCATAATGAAATCTATATTTGCTTCTGGTCCAAATTGGTTTTGAAAAGTATATATTTAATGGAGGCAGATGAAGTGGTCCAAAACTTAATAAGGATAAAAACCCCCAAATTTAAAGAGAAAATTTACAATTAAAGATGAGTAACTGTTGATTACTCAGGTCCAAGAATTGATACTAATGTATGCTATATAATTCAGAGATCTTGCCAGGATCAAAAGATGTTTGAGTGCAAGCTCAACATCACAGGAGACAGCTGCTTTGCAACTTGCATTTGATCTCATCTCTCTAGTCTGTACCCTTAGGGTAGAATTTCACTTCAATCGAATGGATCTTTTCATTCTAGGGAGATTATTCTTTGTAACTTCTGGGTTTTTATTCTTGTCAATCATGCAAGTAAGGCCCAACTCTTCCTTTTACCATTTCAAAATTCTGCCTTGTGTCCGTTTACCTAAATATCCTCTGGATCAGCTCTTCACAGTAGGTCACTACAGAGGACTGTGCACTGAGCATTCATAAGTTTTGGCTGGATTTTAACTGTACCAGGAGAGTTAATAACTTGTTAGTTACATAGTATCCTGAGGTAGGACTTGAGGGGGCAATAGGCAATTCTGTCATCTGTATGAAAAAAAAGTATACATGCAAGCCCATTTTTATTCTGGTTTGTTTAGAATGTATTCTTTTGCTCAATTCTGAGAATGTTTTAAAGCAGTTAATGGCATCTTTTACAAGGGCTGAAAGGTAGAGTGTGCAACTCTAAAGAAACACCTATTACTCTTTATAATTGTCTAACTCATTTATTGATTTCATAGTTTTTAGACAGGTAGGACCACTCATACAAATGAGCATGAGAGAAGAGCTAAGGGTCTAAAAGAATTACCAGGAAGAGAAGCATAATGTTTTTTAATTGAAAGGATGGAGCTTAATGTTATTATCAATGCCCACTGCCATCAGCTCCGTCACTTTAACATTTGAGGGGGCTAATGAACATGTTGCTGATAGAAACACTTTCTGGATTTCTCTGCTGAGTAGCAAGATGGAACTATTTAGTGCAGGGAGGAGCAACTTTAGTAAGTGGGATACTGTAAAACTTGAAGTAGGAATTGGAACTGAAAGTAACAATATTAATTTCCTTGGCATAAATTTCTGCTTTCTCATCCTGAAGTTTTATTTTGGCATGAAGATAGCAATAACACTAAGCCATCCACTGGAACCCAAACGAAGATAGATTATTTTGTCTTTAAAAATTGCATTATAAAGGACTAAGTATGGAATAGATGAAAAAGAATTTTAATTTAATGGTAAGGGTGTCTCTTTTGGTGTCAGAGGACCTAGGTTGGAGACACAGTTTTATTTGTAGGCTCTTCTTCTTCTTCTTTTTTTTTTAATATATTTTATTGATTTCTTACAGAGAGGATAGATAGTTAGAAACATCGATGAGAGAGAAACATTGATCAGCTGCCTCCTGCACACCTCCCACTGGGGATGTGCCCGCAACCCAGGTACATGCCCCCGACCGGAATCGAACCCAGGACCCTTCAGTCCACAGGCCGACGCTCTATCCACTGAGCCAAACCGGTCAGGGCTGTAGGCTCTTCTTTTATAAAATAGAAATAACAGTATTTATTTCAATGGATGGTTGTAAGAATTAGAGAAACTATGAGAAAGTGTGAACTATTTTTAAGCTATAATCTTGTATAAAAATCAAACATTAAAATAATAGACTGGCATTTTGTCTATTTAAAAAACGGTTTCAAAGTATAAATATCCTAGACTCTCCCTGGAGGCACCATGAAAGAAAGGGAAGGCTATAGGCCTTTCTCTTAAAACAATCTGAGTTTGACTCCTTATTTGAAAACAAGTTGGGTCGAGGGACCAATTCATTTATTTCATGTCCTTTTTGGTTATCGATTGTTGTGCAAAAAACGGCACAGAAACCAAGTGGCTTAAAAGAACCACCATTTTACTGTCTCAGGATTTTGTGGGTCAGGGATTTGAGTGGGTACAGCTGGTGCTGCTTCAACTCCGTGTGGCGGTGGCCGTCCCTCTGTGTTCAGGTGGCGGATGGGCTGCTTTGGGGGGTGGGGGGTGTCATGACTTGGGCCCATGCAGGAGCCACAAGGCTTTGTGGGGCCTAGCCTTAGAAGTTCCAGGACATCCTGTCACATTCTTTTCATCCAGGGAGACACAAAGTCCAGCCAAAATTCCAGAAGAAGGGGATCTGACACCTTCCCTTAATCTATCACAATAGCTCAGAGCCTGTGAAACCTACCCCCGGAGAGTTGACGTGAAGGTCCAGGGAGACTATATCTTAAGTGCCTCTCACAGAACCTCATGAATGAAAATTCTCCTCCTCTTTCTTCTTCCTGCATCTGGAGATCTTATTGCTAGGATACCTGGGAAACAATGAAGGATGCATAGCAGCCCCCTGAGCATTCAAAACAACGGGTCAAGTGAGTTTCTGTATTTTAATCACAGAAAATACCCGAGGCTCAGACCACTTCTCATGGTTACTTGTTTTCCCAGCCTACAGCAGATTAGGAAGAAAAAATTAGAAGAGAAGGTAAACTGCTAAAAAGAGACACAATTGAAGAACTTGGAAGCCAAGAGGAAAATAATGTGTAAAGCACAGGACTTCAGAATTCTAGCTAGCAGTCTGGGGCATTTTAATGGAATAATAGAAGGCTGTAAGCATTTCCGTAACTATTATTTTATATCTAAGTCACCAATTACTGTTCCCAATGATTCCAGTAACACAAGTTTAAATTTTTGTGTGTGTCTCCTTTAAGTGTAAGATAATGTATAATGCATTATAGAAAGATTTATAACCATATGGTTAACATTAATTGTGTAAAATGGCTGGTTTTAAGATTTCCTCCTCATGGAGTTTTTCTTTTCCTAATGGTGCTTTATAATTGATGTGTTTCAGTATGAGGCTATGGCATGATATGGGAAAGATCTGTCAGTTTTTGACTACTTAGCAGTTGAACCCTCTTTTTATGTTTTTGGAGTTCTTTACCTTGAATTCTGATGGGACTCAGAGAGCACTTCCCAAGAAGAAGTTGAAAAGGGCAGATATCCCCTCTGTCAGCCTCCTTGGCAACTAACGATAAACCAAGGACCAGGGCTTAATTAGTCACACCTGCTCCTCACGAGGAATCATGATCTAGTGATATAAAGAGTCAGGGCCTTGGAGAATGCATCCTAGAGTCTGGTGGTCCCAACTGCATGCAGAGGAGAGAAAGTTGGGGTGTGCAAAGCAGGCTATTTTATTTTAATTTTATTTTTAAAATATATTTTTATTGATTTCAGAGAGGAAGGGAGAGGGAGAGAGAGATAGAAACATCAATGATGAGAGAGAATCGTTGATTGGCTGCCTCCTGCATGGCCCACATGGGATTGAGCCCACAACCCGGGCATGTGCTCTGACTGGGAATCAAACTGTGACCTCCTGGTTCATAGGTCGACACTCAACCACTGAGCCACACTGGCAAGGCACATAGACTGTTTTATTCTAGGGTTTTACTCTAACCCTGACTGATGCCTGCCTTACTGTTTGTGCCTTCTTCCAAGCCAGGTCCTCCAGTGTTCTCGGCAATTCTGTGACATACTCAACAGCATTGCACCATATTTCTCTTCTGAAATCAGTGTTGGATTCTGTTTCTTGAATTAAGAATCCTGATCACCGTGGAACATAATTACCCAGAGTTTTGCAGGTCACAGACTCACAGGGAAATGGTTGCAGTGGTTCTCTAGTCTGGCTCTGCATTAGAGTCCCCTAGGACGTTTCAGAAATAACAGTGCCTCATGCTGGGTCAGTCACATTGAACATCCAGAGGAGCATCCAGGGATTGATACTATCAAAAAATGATCTTTAGGTGATTCTAATGTGAGAATTAATGTGAGAAAGAAATTCAATGACTGATGGGGATGTTGAAGTGGATTAATTTATGCAAGCTGCTCACCCATCCCCACATTACATCCTGTAAGAGTCCCAGAATATATTTCTTTATCAAGGCTTTGGGTGACATTAGGATTCTTGAAAATCACGTTTGTTAGCTATTCTCTTTAAATCAGAAACAGTGGAAACATTGCCGTTGAAGAGGGTTCCCTAACTTCCAGGATCGGAGAAGGGCACCGTTATTGTAATAGTGTGCAGGTCCCCCTGCGGGTCACAGTGATTGGTCCCCTTGGGATCTTTGGTATTGCCAAATTAATCAGGGCTCCCTGGACTAAAATGGATGAGAAGTCTCCATAGTTCTTGTTTGATTTGTATAAATGGCAAATTTCCAGGTCTGGCGAATGGAAGTCTGACTCTATTCATCTTTTGATGGTCATTAATCTATTTCCAATTTTCAGACCTAACTTAGTTCCACACCCGGAGCCCTTGAATAAAAATTAGACAGTACCATTGAGGAAGGAAACTGTGGTAACGTAAGTACCAGCTGAGGCTGTAAGTCCTAGCCTTCCTCAAGGGTCCTTGGTCAGCTTACAGGTAGCTCAGTGACCCTGGGTTGGCACAAGGAAAAATGCAATACAAAGACTTTTCAAATATTTTTGTTGTTGTTACTAGATCTGTGTTAATTCTAACCCCTGGGGACTCAGTATACCCTGGGAGTCAGAACACAAATGGAGTCTTGGTTCATCTGCCACATGCCAGGCCCTGTGGGACCTTGGCACCCCCCGGTGGTTCTTTTCTCTGCACTGGAGTGCATAGAAGGAAAAGATAGGCTTAGCAACTGGCAGAATCCACTCTTTTTATTTCCTGGCCTGGAGAGCAAGAGCTATTATGATAAAAAGGACTAAGTGGAAATCTCTGGAGTTCCCACTCCCGAATAAATAGTTCAGCTAAGGGAAATACTAATATCCGTGCCACTTTCAGTCAGTCTTGAAAACACACAGAGATAATGAGTTTTTCACATTTCCCTATAATCTGCCAGCTTGCCTGTTACTTTCAGAGGTTGGATAGGAATTGTGAGTATGACAGTGCATTGCTGGAAGCTAAATCAGGCGTTGCTCCTATAGCAGCTGCCGTTTCCAGAGGTGGTCTCTAAATGGGAGAAAACCGATAGTAGAGCCCCTCGCTCCCGGGATGCAGCTCTCAGTCTGGCTAAACATTCTTTATCCAGAGAGCACAGACTATCCGATGCATTCTGTTCTCACCTTGAAAAGACACATGCATGGCAGAGGGGAAAGGCAAATCTCAAAAAAAAAAAAAAAAAGGGACTTACCAACTTGGTGTGAACAATACTAGGCCACAGCAGGCCCTGAAGGCACAAATCACACAGGTGGGTGGGACGTGTCTGTTTTGTCATGGTGCTGTCCTTCCTTCAATTTACATCTTCAGCCTCCTGGGAGTTGCTAGGAAAGGTGGTGAGCCTAGTGTGATTGGATAGGTTCTGTTGCAGTGTGATAGCTGAGTTCAGGATTTGCTTGGAAGGGAAATGACCAAGGGACAATCTTGCCATTGGAAAGAACCTGGCGCAATGCACCCCGTTGTTCCTATGTCCTAGATGGAGAAATGGCCTGAGCGGAGTAGCTCCATGCTTTCTGGGCCATGGCTAATAGTTTGGTGGTGAAGTTAAGGAAATTAAAGGCAAAACTTTTTTTAAAAAAGAAGTATAATGTATAATGTATATTTGTTTGGAAGCAAGACTATTTGATTCCCACGTTAAAGCTCATCAAAAGGCCTTAGTGGAGAAAACTGTTGGTAAGCACGAGGGAAATATGACCCTTATGCAGACGTAGAATCACAGGTTGATTGTTTTAGACACTTGCACTGTGTAGAAGATAGTATTCTGCACTGGGATTTACTTGCCCTGCTTTTCATACATCCGACAATCCATAAACTTACTGATTTCCATTTATACCAACATGAAGTTTGTACACAATCTTGTTCCTGACCAAGAAGTTCATTCAGATTGACTGATCTTATCATATACGCCATGGTAGCAGCTGTTGGCCTCTCAGAATGGTAGAATGGTTAACAATTCTCATGTCCACTATGAGGTCACAGTTTTATGCTTAGCATATGCCTCTAGGATGCATTAGATACTCGCAACCAGCGATTAATATAGGATATTGTGTCACTCACTCATCTATAGAATTTGAAATGGCATGTTCTTAGTGACATCTAATTATGTGCATAAAACACTATACTCTACTAGTATTGAGGAGTTTGTACTCAAGGGAGAAGCGTTTCCATCAAGGGACACAGCAAATTCTCTGTTGGATTAGAATGTAAGACTTCACTAGCCATTTTGGACCCCTCAAGCCATGAAATTATCTATCAGAAAGGAGGACTCTGATGCTGGCTCTAGGGATTGATCTTGACAGTCAAGGGTAATAATATAGCTGATATACATTAAAGGATGGGAAGTATATGAATAGAACCCAAATGATGTCTTGGCTGCCCCCTAGTACCTCCTTGTGAAGTGATGTAAGTTAATTTATTTTGGCTGAACACATTATGATTTAGAAGTTGGTCACTCCACATGGGAAAAATCTAACCAGGTAGCTGAAGGAAAAAGAATCATGAGAAGGGAGGAAGAGGAAGGGAGTCATAAGAACAAAAACACCTTTGTGAGTAACTATAGATGCAAGATTGTAGTTTACTCCCACTTTTTCTTCTTTGCTATATCATTATATGCATGTATATATGTGTGTGTGTGTATACATGTGTCTTTCTTATTTTCTTTTTTTTTCACTCTTTTATATGAGGTAGTTCGTTGGTGGTTAAATTTACAAGTTAGTACACACCATAGAACACTGAAATAGAATCATGGCAGACCTGCAGCTGTTAAGAGAATCAGGGCTGTAAGAGAATCCCTAATTAATATCAACATTGCAGGTATTTTCAGCATACGGGCAATAGTTATTTCATTAATAATGTAATAGAATTTTATAAACCTTAAAAATTTTGAAAAGGTTGTATATGGATATTATATAGTTAAAGGGATGGATTTTATTAATTTTTTATGTGGGTTTTTTTTGGGTTCCTGCAAATCATCTCAACCTCTTTTTCTTATATTTGGGAATTGCCTACCTCATGAGTCATGGAGGAAGGCAGAGCTCATTTCCTCCTTTTACAGAATGTGGAGATCAGACACTCAGTGTCCTAGCCTTCCTTTCTTCCAGCTAGAACGGGAACGTGTGATGCAGGATTGAACTATTGGACGTAGTCACCATGAGATTGCGTGGGTACTTAGTGACTCAAGCAAGCAAAGGCAATAGAGACTCCATTTTGGTAGCCATGAGTAGCAGCAGCAACTGAATGACATTTCCAAGGGCAGCTGTGGCAGTGGTCCAGGAATGGCAGCGTGTCCCAGGGCGGCATTGTGTTTGTCCGGGACTCTTTGGAATGACTTCAGCTATGGTCCTGGCTGCTGTTTCACATCTTCTACTCCTGTCTTTTTCCATGCATGTTCCCTCCAATCTTTCTAAAGTTAAGGAAATCTTTCTAGATGTTCTAGGCTGCAACATAGACTTTAAATACATTTTAAATATATTTAAGTCAGCAAGAGTATTTTTTCTTTTCTGTTGTGTGCAACAGAAATTTTGAGTGATAGAGAAGGGATGAAAGGCAGGAAGGAGGAAGGTGAATGAGCATCTTTTTCCTCAGTGACCCAATGGAGTAACTGGAAAGCGCTCTAAATCCAAGGAGTAGAAGGCTGAAGGAACACAACAGATTTAATACACAAGGTAGCCTTTTCACTCGGTTGGAAGTCTGGAGTGAAGCACTGTTTGAAGCTATTGCACAAAAGGAGAGAGGTAGAGACCGTAGCTATCTGCAAAGTCAGGAAGGGAAAAATGTTAGGTGCTTCGCTGACAGGTTCCGGCTGAGAGGCTGGTGCTGAGGATGAGCAGTAGCAGTAGTAACAAAATGATACATGTGACGGGCACTGGGGATGTCATGCATACTTTATTTGAACAGTTTGGGTAAAGCAAGGGGCTGTAGAGGTGCATTGGAATAGCTTTACTATTATTTCAATTTTCCCAGGCCATACTAGCTTCAGATAAGTTTACAATAATACCAATAATCCAGTTTCACCGACTTTTGCTTCCTTTTTCTAACGTAAGGCATTGGCCTCATTTCTTCAGATATTCCCAGGTGTCCCTGGGGGTGTGTCCCCTTGTGGTAAAGTGAAGATGGACATGAACTCTTGGTCACACTTCCCATCGAGAGGTTATTCTGTCCCTCTCCCCTTGGTTCGGAATTGGCTCATTTTCAACGACAGAATGCAGCAGAAGTGGTGTTGTGCTGTGTCTGAGGCTGGAATTAAAAAGATCTGTAATTTCTCCTTTGCCTCTTGGAATGTTCCTTTTGGGGCCCCAGCTGTCACACTTGGAAGAAGCCATTTGGAGAGAGTGAGACCCAGCTATCCCACTCACCCCAGCCAACAGCTGGAGCTGAGCTCTGCCAGGGAGCAGCACTAAAGATTAGGGTCTTCAAGACACAAAACTATAAAGTAAGTTGTCGTTTTGTAACATGGTTTAAAACGGAGGTGAGGGAAACACTGGTATTTGCTCACCAGTATTTGGAAGACTTAAAACTCCTTGCTGAACTGACGGGCTAGCTCAGAAATATCCTCATGGCAGTGGGAGAAGCACCAGCTGGCTGGCTGGCAAGGCCTTGTGCCCTGGTGTTTGGCATGAGGCGGCATCTACTCCACTTGGGACCCAGTGGTGGAGGATGTGCATGTCTCTGGGACAGCTCTCACCTCCATGAAGGTGCCTTCTTGTGCCTCTGGGCATTACGTCCTCCCCCAGCTTCTCTGCCCCCCAGCAGGATGCACACCTCCAGCTGGCCCCATGAGGGACTCAGGGTGGCCAGATCGGGGGGTGGGGGGCGGCTTCACCACTGCAGGCCACTGGCACAGGTCTTGCTGCCTCCAGGCCTGGCAGGGTCCCCAGCAATGAGCAAGTCTGCCTCTGAGTCCCCAGTTGCCAGAACATGTGCAGATTGAAAGGGATTCTGGAATCAGAGCCAGCCGACAAATCCTGTCTCTTCATTGAATGTTTCTTCTGTTGTCCCAGCAGAAGGCTGATTCCACTGTGAGAACACTCCTCCTGTTTCTTCATTGAGTCTCGAAAATACAGGCTGTTTTATCTTCTGCACCCAGTGAGTCGTAGCGTTAGGAGATGAAAGCTGTGCCTTTGTGTTTTAACCACTCTTAACAGTTCTTGAAAGGCAATCAGTGGCCAGCGAGTTGAATTCAGTGGACACTTTCAGTGGCATTGGACATTTTGTACCATTTTCCTAGAAATGTTCTTTTCCTTTGGGTTCCTTACATTCCTCCGACCTTTCTAACTTTTGCCCTTAGGACTCTTTCGTTGATTCATCTTCTGGCTCTTTGTTAAATGTTGGTGTTATTTATGAGTGCATGCACAGTAGTCCTTTCTTTTTATGTAATTTATAAGACTTCCTTGAATGGCTTCAATGACCAAGTCTATGTCAATGCCTTAAATGAAGCAAAGTTTTCTCCTGAGATCTGACCCATATAGTAACTTCCCCTAGCCTTTCCAAATTTAAGTTCAATTCAACATGTCCTTTAAACCTATTTCTCTTGTTGTTGTTTTCTCTCTCCTCAATTAGAAATATCAAAATCCAAGAGTTGCCTAAACCAAAAGCTGACTTCCACACCCTTGCTCCCACCTAATCCCAAGACCTACGGAGTCTGTCTTGTAAGTATCTCAATGGGCTCTTCACTTACCTTTATGTACATTAGCAGCATTTTAGTTCAGGTCAATACCATCTAATTTCTAGATTAAGTCAAGGTTGGGCTCTTTGCCTTTCCCCCGCTATTGGAATTGAAAGATACAGAAAAGCACCTGATACACTAAGGCAGTGGTCGGCAAACTGCGGCTCTGTTGACTAATGAGTTTGCCGATCACTGCGCTAAGGGATCCCTAACCAAGGACGGGTTTTCAGGAAAGGGAAGTTGGAGAGAGGTGTCTGAGATGAACACCAGGCCCTGGGTCCTTGGAGGAGAGACTCAATCCAGGACACCATCCAAATGCCACCACCCAGCTGAAGGGGCGGGAGGGCTTCTTGAAGAAAGGGGTGTGGTTGGATCAAAAGGTAACTCTTCTTAGAAACTGCAGAATTTAGGGCTCAGGCAGTTTTCCTTTGGGACACCCCTGAATGCCATCGCTCTCTGCATGTTAAGGAATCTCTGTGGCCCAGTTGAATGAACAAAGAAACTAACAGAGAGTGGAACAGCTAGGGAAGCCAGGGCAGGTGCCCCCATTGGGCTCACATCTCTGTAATAGCCAGAGCTTCAGCAAGTCACAACACAGACACTGGTTTCCTGAAGGGGTTAGACTGCAGGACACTAGAAGCCAAACTACTAGTATAACCTGGTCAGGCTATACATGAAGCCTGTCATTAGGCTATAAATAAAGCAACTCTCAACAGAAAGCAGTGGTGTTGTACGTGATACTATCTGGGTCATAGTAGTAGAAGCTTAGAGTCAGAACTTCCCAGCCTGTGGCAAGTGTTCACTGATAGGTTTTTGGGCCCCTCAGCCCTTGGGGTGGCTGGGATTTGGGCAGCTGGAGCTGTCAGGACTATTGCATTGGATCATAGATTGTAATGTTTCCAGCACTATTATTTTCTTCACTACAATGTGATAAATACCAGGAAGTTCTAGGATTTAAGGAACCTCTAACCATCTGCTCGATGAAGTGACAGTTCCATTCCCTCTATATTGCGTATTGACTGATGCCTGATACAAACCGAAGGCTCACAGCTCAGAGGCCCCTCCTGCCATCTCAGTTGTTAGCTTAAAGTACACACTATAGTCAGCTGTGTCTGTTTCCAGGCCTGCTTATGCCCGTTGTATTTTACTCATTCACACAGAAATGAATGGATGGAGACCCCCACCCAGAAACAGGTTAAAATTTGTATCTTCATGTAACATATTTTAGTGGGGAAACAAACAATAAACGCATGAGTTATTGTAATTATGACTTTGATTAAATATCCAATAAAACAATGAAATGGGAATTGTTAAAGGGAGAACATTGTTGTGAAGAAATTAAATTGAATTTGGAAAACATGCTGAAGGTGAAGTGTTTAAAAATTGTAGTTAAATTAGCTTTAAGCAAGAATCCTTACAAAATTAAAGGAAATTCTCATTCAAATTCTATATTTGGCTTGCTTCACAGGAATCTTTAAGTTTTCACTCCACGTTAAAGAAACTGAAACTTGAGATTGTATGTGTGCTAGGGTGGTCTATAAGTACATAAGATATGAGGGACTTCATTGGAGTCCTGTTAACAAGACCTCAATTCTAAGAGGGGGATTATATGCGCTTGGGGGATTATATGCGCTCACATGTTTTCAATTAAAATACAATGTTTGAAGCACATAAATATTTTATTTTAATGATTTGGCAATCATTAACATTTATTTTAATTGAGATGTTTTATTAATTGACAAACTACTTGAATTGCTTTGGATAAGAATGCTTTTATCCTAACCCAGTCAATAAATATTTATTGAGCATCAGCTCTTTCAAAGTTCTGTTCAGAGTATTCTGAGAGACAAGAATCCCATTTATAATGGGCTGGTAGTTTGAATGAGATGAATAAAAATCACTCAAATTAGAGGGTAATAAGACAGACAATGCCTTTCAATTACCACCCCCTCTTCAAAAACACTAATTAACATCCTCAAATATTTCTCAAAAACCTAATTTTAAAGATTTTATTCTAAAAGTTATGAATTTCTATATAGTGTCTGAATTAGGCTTTTCCACCATTATTCTAAATCACCCTATCAGTAAAAATACAATAAATAGCCAATACTGGAATGATTCTAAGATGTTAACAAATGCAACTTAAATGGGTCTTATATTTCATACAATTAACTTGACACTTAGTCCTTCTGGGCTGCCAGTTCTTTACTAAGTAATTCACTTGAGGAGGAATGAAGCAGCTTCTAATACCACTCTCTGAAGTCTCCTAGTGCTGTCTCTGCCAATGCTCTGTTATTAATTGTGTGCTTCCTTACACAGCTTTTCCAACTGCCTTGAAAGGACGGTTAACTGTACTTTGAATGAACCTGGGGGACATTATGCTAAGTGAAAGAAGCCAATCGCAGGACAAATACTACATGATTCCATGTATCTGAGATATCTAAAACAGCCCAATTCATAGAGTCAAAGTGGAATGGGAGTTGTCAGGGGTCGGGGAGAGGTGGCCATGGAGAGTTCCTATCACTGGGCATACCGTTTTCGTTATGCAAAATAACAATAAACTCCAGAGATCTGCTGTGGAACATTGCACCTATGGTCAACAATAATATATTATACTCTTAAAAATGTAAAAAGATAAAAAGATATATCTCATATTAAGTGTTTTAAAATTCTATTTCCGGTTCAAATTTTACAGATTGCCTATAGTGGGGTGTTTAAAGTGCTAACCAGGGATGTGACCAAGAAAGGGGTTGCTTATAAAATGATCCAGGCCTATACCCTAGGAAAGAGAGTAATGCTGGCTTAAGAGTCATATGAAGGGGTAGTGGGAGGATTTCTGAGTGTGTAGGTCAAGCAGGAGGCACAGTGGTCTAAGCTTTAGGATATGACATAGAGTTGTTTTAAGTTAAGAATCTGCCCTAGGAAAGCCACCACAATGTCAGGGTAGAGGTTTACAGAGGGCTACCTATAGTGGAGGAAAGAGAACATAAAGAAGTGATGGAAATAAATGGAAAGTAAAAAAGAAATAAATAGATATTTATATAGCTTGTGAAATTGTATTTCAGTGTTCGAAGGAACCTCAAGCATCACCTGTTGCTGCTGCTCTTGTTTTAATCATGACACTGAGATATTCAGGGTGGTCCAGTTCACTTGGGGTAGACCTGGAGCTAGGACCCAAGCCTCCTGATGGTGAATTTGTAGGAATGTTTTCTCGAAGAATTAATATTGCTGTACACAACGACTAAACATACCAGGGTCTACTAGAGTTTGCTGCCGTCATTGGCAGTGGAATCCAGAAGTTTGCAAGTCCTGAGACGGTGGTTGCAGATTCCTTTTGCTTAATGGCTACGTGAAAATAGTTTCTAGTAGCTCTTGAGTTTTCCCAAAACCACTGGAACAAGGGAAACCTATGTATTTATAGGCCTTTGAGAATAAGAAGAATTTACATTGTGCTGATGGTATTATTAAAAGTATAAATCACGGAAAAGTGTCCAGGGTGAGGTCATTTTCTCACTTGTGTCAGAGACACTGACTGTGTGTGGTGTAGAACATGGAGTAATAATATTAATATTGGCTGCCTAAATTTGTTTTCTACGGCTATTTTCTGTCCTCCACATTCTTTTCATTTCTAATCAGACTCATAGATCTCCGGGCTGAAACTATAGAGGGAGCCAATTCTATTTCTTTAACCTCTACTGCTTCAGGTTAGATTTGTCCCCTTTCCACACAGAGGGCAAATGGATTCATGTGAAACATTTATAGGAAACCCAAATGAGCCTGTTTGTACCATCTTGTGTAAAAATATGTGTGTGTGCATGTCTGTTTGTGTGTCTGCATGTCTATTCATTCATCTATCTGTCTATATCACATATACATTTTTAAAATGTTTTCCTACCCTGTCCATAGTTAATTATATTTCTTATTGACTTTGGTCTAATCCAGTGGTCGGCAAACTGCGGCTTGCGAGCCACATGCGGCTCACGAGCCGCAGTTTGCCGCTCTATTGACTAATGAGTTTGCCGACCACTGGTCTAAGCAATAATGGAAAAGGCCTCTGTGAATATCCTCATGATATAATGGCCTTCTTTCTTAATGACTCATCCATTTTAGCCTGATATGTAGAAAAACTAAAATTCTGTATTCGGACTGCATATGCTCTCCCACATGTACTCACACCCCAATACAATCACCACCAAGAGAAACAAAGTGCAAATCTCAGTTCTTTTGATCCCAGGGAAGGTGACATATTAAACAGCCAGTTGTCTTCAGTTACTTTTAATGATAAGGCAAGGAGTACATTTATGAAACAGTACAACTTTTCCAAATTTCCCAAATTCTCTTATTTTTTTATCCTAATTAACTGACTATTCTTTTTTGTTTGGTGATTTCTCCTCTCAAACACTTGAAGTTCCCCAGGTCCCTGTCCAGGACCCATCTCTTATCTCTATACATTGTCTTGGTGATCTCATCCATCACCATGGTTTTAAATACCATCTTTAAGAAGATTATTTCAATCCCTACTGTACCTAGAATTCTAGACTGATATAACCATCTGGTTACTTAACATTTCTACCTAATGTCCAAGAGGCATCTCAACTTAACTGAGCCAATCTCTTGTCTCTACTTTCCTGTTCCCCCAAATCTGCTCCTCACTCATTTTTCTCATTTCAGTAAATTCCATAATGTATCTCTCCCCTAAATGACTTAAGTAAAAAATCAAGTTATTTTTGATTCTTCTGTTTCCCTCATTATCAGTTTCCAATCCCTTGGACACAACTTCTTTGTTGGTGTTCTTGCTTTGGCACTTGCAACCCTAAAATCCTTTCTCCCTGTTGGTCCAGGGTGATCATGTCACACTTGTTTTTAACTCTTTTAGTTAAAATCCACTCCTTATCCTGATTTATCAAGCTTACCAAGATCCTGCCTATTCTTTACTCCTAATTTCATACTGCTTTCTCTATTGCACACCATACTTCAACCATATTAGACTTACTTTTTTAATCAATTATTTCCACAGAGCCATTATACTAGAATGCTCTTCTTCCTGAAATTTATGCCTTTTTTGATATTCAGATCTAAGTTTAAATACCACTTTTCAAAGTGGTCTTTCTGACCACCCAGTTTAATGTAGAACACTCTTAACATTATCTAATTTTAATAATTGCAGAGTGCTGGTCACTAGTTAATATTTTTTTTCTCATTGACTGTCTCTTTCTCCCATCCTTCAAAGTATAAATTTCATGGAGGTAGATACTTATCATCAGTGTCAGGAACTTAGTAAATGCTCTGTTTATCTACCTATCTATCTATATAAAATAAATGAAAGATGTGTTAACCCAGGTGAATTATAACCTTTAAAGAACAACTGTCATCATTTTTCTAAAAATGATTACTTTGTTTTAATTTCTATACATGAAAAATTTAATTTTGTGATTTATAAAATAACTATGAAGTTATAAATGCCTAAACTATTTCAATAAAATTATCTAACCTTTTATTGATCTGTTTTGTTTAAAAACTACAAGCAAAGTAATATATGTAAGATGAAATGCATTCAAAATTACCAATGGACATACATTTCTTTTAAAATCTTTTAATATCTTTTAATAGTTTACATTTTTTATAGTTACTGGACAAAGTCCACATACTGCATTATATATATATATATATATATATATATATATATATATATATATATATATATATTTTTTTTTTTTTTACTGAAGAAGGATAATTAATTTGAGCAGTTAAAACAGAAAGTTAGCATATTGTTTTTCTATTTTTTGGAAGAAATCCTCTGTGAGCTTGAATGGCTAATTAAAAGACTGTGCCAAAGTTTAGCAACTCAATAACTGTCAAAAAACCCCACCAACACATTTCTGTTCTTTTTTATTTTATTTTATTTTATTTTATTTTATTTTATTTTATTTTATTTTATTTTATTTTATTTTATTTTATTTAACAAGCTCTATCAATACCACATAAATCTACTGTATTAATGTGGATGTAGAAGTTAATCACCAAAGGATAGAACAACATTGAAAATAGCCTTACCTAAGAATGGGAGTGGTTTACAAAAGGGACAATACATGAAGATTAGAAACACAGTACTGTTAAAGCTAATGGATGGATATTTGTAAAATGCATTCATCAAGTAAATGTACATTTCCTCTCATTTCTAAAAGTGATGTTTCCATTAGAGGCATATTCATTTATCAAGTTTAAGGTGCCTGTCAATTTAACGTGGTTTCATTAATCACTTTATATTTATCATTCGATATAAAGCAACCTATTCTCTCCCATAGTTATATGTTCATGTAATCAATTTATGTATATACTAGAGGCCTGATGCACAAAATTCGTGCACGGGGCGGGGGGGGGGGAGGGTGTCCCTCAGCCCAGCCTGCTCCCTCTCCAATCTGGGACCCCTCTAAGGATGTCTGACTGCTCGGTAGGATCAGGCCTAAATGGGCAGTCAGACATCCCTCTCACAATCCAGGACTGCTGGCTCCCAACTGCTCGCCTGTCTGCCTTCCTGATTGCCCCTAACTGCTTCTGCCTGCCAGCCTGATCACCCCCTAACCACTCCCCTGCCATCCTGATTGATGCCTAACTGCTCCCCTGCCAGCCCGATTGCCCCCAACTGCCCTCCCCTGCTGGCCTGGTTGCCCCTAACTGCCCTCCCCTGCAGGCCTGGTCCTCCCCAACTGTCCTCCCTTGCAGGCCTGGGTCCCCCCCAACTGCCCTTTCCTGCAGTCTTGATCACCCCCAACTGCCCTCCCTTGCAGCCCTGGTCTCTCCCAACTGCCCTCCCCTGCTGGCCTGATTGCCCACAACTGCCCTCCCTTGTAGGCCTGGTCCCTCCCAACTGCCGTCCCCTGCTGGCCATCTTGTGGCAGCCATCTTGTGTCCACATGGGGGCAGCCATCTTGTGTGTTAGAGTGACAGTCAATTTGCATATTACTCTTTTATTAGACAGGATAGAGGCCTGGTGCACAGGTGGGGGCTGGCTGGTTTGCCCTGAAGGGTGTCCTGGATCAGGGTGGGGGTTCCCTTGGGGTGTGGGGGCGGCCTGGGTGGGGGGCCTGTGGTGGTTTGCAGGCTGGCCACGTCCCACAGTGACCCAAGTGGAGGCTCTGGTATCTGGGATTTATTTATCTTCTATAATTGAAACTTTGTAGCCTTGAGCGGAGCCAAGCCTCCTGCTCGCTCCCTGGCCACAGCCATTTTTGTTGGGATTTATTTATCTTCTGAAACTTTGTAGCCTTGAGCGGAGGCCAGGGCCAGCCAGGGTGGGCAGGAAGCTTGGCTTCCTCCGTCGCTGGGGGCAACCCAAGCCTCCTGCTTGCTCCAGCTCTGTGGCCACAGCCATCTTTGTTGGGATTTACTTATCTTCTATAATTGAAACTTTGTAGCCTTGAGCGGAGGCCAGGGCTGGCCAGGGCAGGCAGGAAGCTTGGCTTCCTCCATCGCTGGGGGCAACCCAAGCCTCCTGCTTACTCCAGCTCTGTGGCTGCCACCATCTTGGTTGGGTTAATTTGCATACTTGCTCCTGATTGGCTGGTGGGCATGGCTTGTGGACGTAGCGGAGGTATAGTCAATTTGCATGTTTCTCTTTTATTAGATAGGATAAGTTTACACAATTCTATTTGGTTGATTTTGGTTTCTGTATCAGATTATTGATATAAGCAATTGGCTTTCCATGTTGAAGATTTAGGGCTCAACCGCTATGATATCTGACTAAGCAATAGAGTAAGAAGCCCCGGCACAGACTGCGTAGAGGGGTATACTCACAGGCAGGGCAGATTAATGCAAAAGAGTGAGTTAAAGGTCTCCATCAGGAGCTTTTGCAGGTGTTCTTTCTCTCCAGGCACCCAACCTCACTGGACTCTGTGGTTCAAGGTCTGAAATTAAAGCTCATTATTATGGACTGCCTTGACATTTGGTGAAATCGGGAGGGATCATATGGCCTAACTCCCAAGTTCTCACCTTATTCTGCTCTTGTTGGATGAGGTCCCTTGGTCAAGCAAACCTACTCATTAAGGAAACCAGGCATAGTTCCTATTTACCTGTGAGAAGTAGGTTTCAGCTCTCTGCCAGCCTGTGGAATTATTCAAACAAGCCAATCACACCCTCTCAGGGAAACTGGGGCACAGCAATCTCTTGATACGACAGTCTACCCCACACAACCTCTGGCATTCACTTTGTTCTGGAGTGCAGTCCTGAGCGACTCTCTGACATGCAGTGTCCTCCTCCCTCTGAGCTGTGACTGATAAACTGCTCTCCATCTCAGCTGTCCGGTGTCAGGTGTCATGTGTTCAGTCCTCCCTGTGGCCCTAAGGCAGGACACCCTCCCTCATAAAGGGGGTGAGTGGGAGGTGCTCAGAACAGGTGCTGTCCCCTTGACCCTCCACCCCAGTTGTTCTCTTTGACCCATGTCACTGCTTAACCAAATATTTGATGAGGGGAAGTTTCTCTTTATAAAAATATTTTGTCAAATAAAAGAAGAAGGGATGAGATAGGGAATGAAATCATCATTTGGGAACCTCTAATGAATTGATCTAGGAACTGATCATCACACACTGTTGACATGCAAAAGGAGAGACAACCAGCCATCCTAAGTTCCCTGAAGAAGAACAAAATACTACACGTGAACTGTACTTATCAAAGAAATTGAATCTGAATTTGGTCAAGTTTCAGGGTCTCACCACCTATATGAAGAAATACAGTCAGCAAAGCACCATGACATATGCTATCACAGGGAAAGGCAACAAAATCTGTTCTATAAACTACTCTAGAAAACTCAACCAGTAAACTGGAAGTTAAAGATAAATAAAAGATGGAGTGGAAACTTACGAGATGTAAGAGAGAAATCAAACAATTACAATGTTTTAACAAAAGTCTGCCTGAGCTTTGAGCACATGCATAAGGACTTGCCTACTGCATGATTTGGAGTCTGGAAGGTGGAAGAGATTGTGAGTTACTATGCTGGTAGGGCCCAGGCTTCTTGGAAAATTGTCAGAATCAGCAGAACAACAGCCTGATAGTGAATTTTGTGACTAGCTGTACTCAATGACTCAGCTTCATTATCTGTACTCAGTTAAGGGAACTGGAGGTCAGCAACTTGCCTCTGCTTAGCCTTGTCTTGAACAAACAAGCCAAGGACTTTGTTTTAAAAAGACCCATCACTTTTCTTAAGATACTTTGAGGCTTTTGCCTGCCACCACTCTTACCCTTGCCTTGCCTGCTAGTAAGAATAGCTTACTACTCACCATGTCTCAGATTCTTACTTTTTTTTTTTTTTTTAGTGATTAGACTGACTTGGATCTTGACTCAAACGAACATTGCTAAAATAATAGTGACACAATAAATGACTTTAGATCACTTATTGGATAGTTTACGTCAGGGGTCCTCAAACTTTTTAAACAGGGGGCCAGTTCACTGTCCCTCAGACCGTTGGAGTGCCGGACTTTAGTTTTAAAAAAAAAACGATGAACAAATTCCTATGTGCACTGCGGGCCCAGGACAAGTTGGCTGCTAAGCAGGACAGGCAGCGGCACCCGGCGGGCTGGATAAATGTCCTTGGCGGGCCGCATGTGGCCCGCAGGCTGTAGTTTGAGGACGCCTGGTTTACGTCATTAAGATGTTACTGTTAATTTTGTGTAGTTGTGAAAGTATCATTATTCAAACAAGCCAATTATAATTCAAACAAGCCAAATATAATTACATATTTACAAAGAGTCTCTATCTTGTAGAGATACATGCCAAAATGTTTTCAGATAAAATATGTAGTCTGGGGTTTACTTCAAAATAATCCAGGGTGTATGTGGAATATATGGATAAAGGTGTAAAAAGATACCTATGAGTTGATAATTGTTGAAGTTGGGTAATGAGTACTTGGGGATGCTTTATACTAGTCTGTCTATTTTGGCATGTGTTTGAAATTTCATAAAATAAGAAGTTTTTAAAGATTTACCCATATGGGATATATTCTAGTGGGAGTGAGACAGCCAATAAACACTTAACATCACACAAAATATAATTATGTACTTACAATTTTAGAGTGGAGATAAATTCTATTGTAAAGACAAGATGGTATGGCAAATGCAATATTCAATAAGAGGATCAATGTGAAATTTACATATCATAATCTTCCACATATAATCCTATCTAATAAAGAGGAAATATGCAAATTGACCATCATACCCTCACAAAGATGGTGGTGCCCACAGTCAATAAGTAGGGACTATGCTAATTGACTGCCACACCCTCAAAGATGGCAGTGCCCACAGCCACAAGATGGAGGCGCCCAGTCCCCTCAGCTCCACCGGGGCTGCAGGCAAACCGCATGGCTGGACCCGCCCCCAGACAGGTCCAGCCGCTCTGCGCACCTGCCTCTGGAGTCCCCCAGTCCCCTCAGCCCCCTAGCTACCCAGAGCTGGCCAGAGGCACAGGCAAGCCTCAGATGGCAGCTGCCCAATCACCCAGGGCAGGCCCAAGGCGCAGGCAAGCCACAGATGTTGGCTGCTCAGCCGCCCAGGGCCACCCAAGGCTCAGGTAACCAGGGCCAGCTGAGGCATGCGCTGCCAGCAGTGGCAGCAGCAGAGGTGTGATGGGGGTGTCGCCTTCCCCTAATTGCTGGGTTGCCTACCACCCTGAGGGCTCCTACACTGTGAGAGGGGGCAGGCCAGGCCGAGGGACCCCCCTCCAGTGCATGAATTTTCATGCACTGGGCTTCTAGTCTCTTATATATATATACTAGAGGCCTGATGCATGAAGATTTGTGCAAGAATGGGCCTTCCTTCCCCTGCGTGCTGGCACCGTCTTCGCTCCAGCTGGAGCCACCTTTCTGCCTTCCCACGCTGCCCAGAGGCCCGGAGCTGCTGGGGCAGTGCAGAACACCTGCGTCGTCACCATGGCGATGACCAAGCATCCTGCCCCGCCCCCGGCCGCTTGGTGCCTGCGTATGCAAATTAACCTGCTATCTTTGTTGGATTAATTTGCACACTCACTCCTAATTGGCTGGTGGGCATTGCGAAGGTACAGTCAATTTGCATCTTTCTCTTTTATTAGTGTAGATATATATACATGCATGTAGCCAAAATTAGCCACATGAGATATATGTACTAAGATATTTGAAATATATTTAATGAACAAATTTGTTTTATATCTTACTGTCTTTTCTTCACATTAGTCATGTATTCCACAGCAATCACTTTCATGAAAAAATTTTCTTAATGATAAAAAGGGAAAACAATGGGGATTTATTTTTAATAAAATTCTACCTTATAAAACATATTAAGAAAAATAATTTTTATCTTAAGAAGATTAGATCTCTATTAACATTCACCAAAAACTTGACAAAGGACAGAGTTTTTTTCCAGCTATGCATCATTACTTGATGGAATTGCTCTGGTTTATTGCTCTGTTATCCCAATACTAAGTTGACATTTTCTATGGCAAGGCTTATTAATTTTCAGAATTATTCATTTTGACTATATATATTCAGAATGCGTCGTATTAGAAGGGGGTGTGGGTGGGCTGGAGAAAAATGTAAGTGAATTGCATAATTTAACGGATCAAAAAGGAAAATGTTATGCAACAGCAACAGAGGAAATTCCATGAATTTGAATAATAGATGGTGAAGGTTCCTGAGTTCTTCAGAATATTAGCATTTCTGTAATAGAGCTGGAGACTTGGAAGGGACCCTAACAGGCATCTGGCATCGCCTTCCCTTCAGCAGAGCCTCAACTAAAGCAGTTTAGGCAGAAGTAAAAATCCATTTAAAATTCTCTGTAGAGGACATTCATCAAACTCTCCCTGTGGGAGACTTATCCTTGGGGAAATCATATGCGGATAAGTTTCTGATGATACAGAAATGGTGTGATGTTCCTGGAATGTGGCTGATGAATGCCTGGCAGTTGCAAAACAAATAATGTTGGGTAGCAAATGCAACCCTAGTATTTTTCTGTGTGTGTATGTGTATGTGTGTGCACATATGTACACTTACACACGCATGATCCTAATCCTAATAGAATATCTCTGTATCTCTAAGAGATATTCTGAAACAAACATATTTTGGAAAGCCAAGAAGTCTCTTTCACACAGATTTTCACGGCGGCAGAGACATGGAATAGAGAGCAAATTGGTATTTGAGTCTTAATCTGTTTTCCCTCCCCCCCCCAATTTTTATTCCCCAGGTGATCATTTCTATAATGGTTAGTAAATAATCCAGCTATTTAAATTCTTTTAATTTCAGTTCCCTCATTTGTAAAGTGGGGATAATAACAGTATCTTTGTCAGAGGGTTATATTAATGATTAAATTATGTAATTGTTATAAAATACTTATCATGTCTGGCACATAAGAACTGCTCAGTAAATGTTAATTGTTATTATTCCTGGTGCTTACAGTATGGATGGCATAGATGGCTAGTAGGACTGATCCCATCTTTGTGTACCACCAGAACAGCTCATAACTATGAAAGGGATATTGTAACAGCCCAAGGTGATTCTGTACTTTAAGTAGGGCATGAAGTGAATATATGAGAATGAAAAGCATTTTAGAAAGTCATTCCAGGAGCTGAAGGCTGACAAGCCTGATTCTTGGGGACTTACAGTCTACCTTCAAGTCAAAATGAATCATTCATTTATTCAACATTCAGTGGAGTGTAGCATGAGGAGCTATAATGAATTGGCCATAGTAACAGGCATTAACCAATTTGTTTGAAAAAAGAAATCTATTCTTCAATTTAACTGAAGGAAGCACAAGATCAAATTGTAGGAAGATGTATGATATTCTTCAAACACTCCAGCTCAGCAAATGCTTTTTCCATTCTCTGGGATAGACAGATATGGCTTGGTTCCCAAAGAAGAGTGTTATTTATTGCAATTATTTATATGCGTATTGAATCCTTTCAAATACTGAAACACTTTGAAGGTTTTTTTTTTGTTTATTTGTTTTGTTTTTGTCTGCCATGTCTGTACTCCTATGTGTTAGTTAACCCAGGCTGCCTTACTGCCATAGCATAATACCGGAGACTGAGTGGCTTACACACAGAAATTTATTTTCTTGAGGCTGACATTTGATCAGATTGCTAGCATGGTAAGTTCTGGGGGTTTGGGGGGGAGTCCTTTTCATGGCTTGCATATAACCCACTTTCTGGGCTCTCATCTCCTCAAACCAGGGCCCTGCCCTCCTGACTTAACTACCTTCCAAAGGCCCATCTCCAAATATTAACACACTGGGGGCCAAGACTTCAGTCTGTGAATCTTTGCCAGATAGACATTCAGTCTCTACCAATATCTTAGTATAATGAGATAGAAACATTTGTTTCATAGATAGGAATTCCACAAATAATTGGAAACCTTCCAGTATAAATCTATCCCTATAACCATGTTGTGCGTTACAATTTATAACCCTTTTTATTTAGGTAACAATAAATTAGAGTGTTGAAAGTGCTAATATATTTACTTTGGGTAAACAGTTTAAGGAAATTTACCTTAAGTAACAATTTTGCCAGTTACTTCCATCCTTTAATTTAAATATTTAATATTTGATGCTCCTTTCAACTTTATTTTAAAAATTATATTAGATATCATTTCTTTAATAATGATAAAAGGCATAGCACCACAGGTCCCCCATCATGACTGGATGTGCCTCCTAGCAGTCTCTTGTTACTCTTTGTATAGATGACAGCAAGTAAGAGGGTTGTAGCTGGTGTGTCTGGTCGGTCCATCTCCAGCTTATTAACAACACAGCAGCTAAATCTCCTTCCTTCCTTCCCTTTTTCATAATTTCCTTCTCCCTTCTTTTTTAATAATCTTACTGATTTCAGAGAGGAAGGGAGAAAGAGAGAGATAGAAACATCAATAATGAGAATCATTGATTGGCTGCCTCCTGCACGCCCTCTACTGGGGATGGAGCCTGCAACTTGGGCATGTGCCCCAATCAGTAATTGAATTGTGATCTCCTGGTGGATGCCAAACCATTGAGCCATGCCTGCTGGGCCTCCCTTCTTTATTTTATTCTTTAATCATTTAAAAAAAGAATTATATTTTCTTTTTCTTAAAAGTTACATGTGGTATTACTTTCTTATTGTTCCTAATTGTTTTTTTTTTTTTTGTTGTTTTTTTGTTTTTACCATTCCTGAAAATAGAGTATACAGCATCATCTCACTGATTTTATTTTTGGTCATTGCTTTGGCGAATGAAATGTAAGAGAAAAGGACATACGCCAGGCCTATGCAGAGCATTTAAGGGCCATCTTGTGATTTTCTAATCTTTTCTTTCTCTTTGGCCCAATAAGCATATATGATAGGTAGCTAACAGTTTTTTCAGCTTACATTCTGTAATGTAGAGCAGAACCATAGTAAACCCAGCCTCACTGAATTAGAAATAAAAGTTTATTGTCATGTACTGACAACTTGGGGTTCATTGTAACCTCGGCTTCACCTAGAGAAAACCGAATAATACATACCTCAGTGATCTGTGCATTTGTTTTATTTGTGTAGAAGGCAAACAATAAAGACCATTGAAACAAACTATGAAAGCCCTTTGCATGCACTCCCTTCTGATCCCTCTCTGTGGGTATCCACTGCCAACTGCTTGAAGTCCATTATTTCTGGTCTCTTTTCCATGCCTGTGTGTACACAGCTACTTAATTATATAACTTGAATAGTCCATTTCTCTGTTTCATTTAGGATGCTTTGGCTACACAGAACAGAAAACCTCTTCAGAGACCTTACATAATATTAAAGTTCATTTGAATTAAAGAACTAAACATCAAGATTTATGAAGTAATTAGAAGAAAATTCACATACACACATATATAATTCACCACATGTCTTTTTCATTTCTGCATATTTTGTATCAGCCTTTATTCTGGACAATCTTAACAGGAAGTTTGTATAACAACCAGTGCCTCCTTAGGGTGAAAATAAGTAAGTTTGCTTTCCAGGATAATCAGATATCTCCTTCCAATACAAATACTGGGTAAGTTTGCATGCAGCCTTCTTTATAAGAGTGGGGGTCTATAAGATTAGAGGAGCTCACGGCTCCTCCACTGTCTGTGTAGCACTAGCCTAGGCATTGCACCAATAGGAACCCATGTGAACATGAAGCTTGCTTGCCTCCTATGCTGTGAGGAATAAAGTCCCTTGTCCCGGATCCAGGACTCCCATGTCTTCTGTCAGCATTAATGACATATGTCAGAATACCTTAGTTTGCCAGTAGGTTAAAATCTCAGCCTCTTCACAGCTCTTGAATATATCTATATCTATTATGATAGCATCCATATCAATTACCTATGCATCTATCAATCAATCAATCTATCTATCTATACCTAGAAATATAACTGAGCAGTTGGCTTTGGCAATGGGAATAAGCTTCCTAAGCAAGATACACATTTCATATAGAGGAAGAGGACATATCATGTTCTTCTGTACCTTTGTATATATGCATATCTATGCTCTACATACATTCTTCAATGGTTCTCCAGTACCTTCACAATGGGGTTGCTTTTTTGTTTGTAATATACTAGTACATGTGTGTGTGTTTCTTTTCCTGATCTTGATGTGGGTTTTTTTTGTGTGTTTTTTTTATATTTGGACTAGAGGCTTGGTGCACAAATTCGTGCACGGGTGGGGTCCCGCCAGCCCACTCCAATTGGGGCTGATCAGGCCAGGCCGGCTTGGGGGAGGGGATGCAGGAGGTTGTCTGGCCGGCCCTGTCCCTGATCAGGGTGGGGGGGCACTGTGGGGCAGGGCTGGCCAGGGGGATGAACCAGAGGTGGTTGGCTGGCCGGCCCCACCCCCTGGTTGAACTTCCAGTCGAACTCCCAGTTGTGGATACAATTTGCATATTAGCCTTTTATTATATAGACTAGAGGCCCAGTGCATGAAATTCATGCACTGGGGGGGGGGGGTTCCCTCAGCCCAGCCTGCTCCCTCTCGCAGTCCAGGAGCCCTTGGGGGATGTCTGACTGAGGGACCTAAGCTGTCAGTTGGACATTCTTAGCACTGCTATGGAGGTAGGAGAGGCTCCTGCCAGCACTGCTGCACTGGCCAGCGGTGAGCCCAGATACTGGCTGAGCGGCTCTCCCACTGTGGGAGCACACTGACTACCAGGGGGCAGCTCTTGCGTTGAGCATCTGCCCCCTGGTGGTCAGTGCGCATCATAGTGACCAATCGTTCTGCCATTCAGTTGATTTTCATATTAGCCTTTTATAATATAGGATGATCTGTTCTGCCACTGTTTGTGTATGGATCTCTCGGCTGCTGTTGATAAATAGTGGTGACTTAACTCTATAGGTGTCTTGGGTCTGGGTGAAGCTGACCCCATTTCTGAAGTTGTACCTTTACGTCTGTCATCACTTCCTTGGGCTGCCTTGCCTTGTTCATTTCCTTCAGACTGAACACACTGGACTACAGTATAGGTAATACAGACCTTGCAACCAAGTGGCCAGAAAGCTCTCAGAATGTTAGTACATGGGCTGAGGAACAAAGATGGCCACATTATAGACTTAGTAGTCATCTGTTATGAAAGTGAAACCTTTCAGACTGAGACCCATAGTCTCTTTTACCTATTCTTCCCTCTTGGGCTATTCATTTAAATCCCTCACGTTGGAGCTCTTATTTCCTCCCTCAAAGTACTTCACTTTTCTCGCAAGAAGAGGAGATTACATCTTTAGTCTTGCAAACTTGGATGGTACTTCAAGATTCAACTAAATGCTTATGGATCTTTCCTTTGGTCAAACCATTTCAGGCTGTTAGAAAAAAAAATACCTAAAACTGAGTGGCTTGTAAACAACAGAACTTTATTTCTCACTTTTCTGGAGCCAGAGGAGTCAGAGTTTAAAGCAGCAGCTTTTCCCGGCCAGCATGGCTCAGTGGTTGTGTGGACATATGAACCAGGAGGTCACGGTTCCACTCATGGTCAAGGCACATACCTAGGTTGCAGGCTTGGTCTCCAGTAGGGGGCGTGCAGGGGAAGCCCATCAATGATTCTCTCTCATCATTGATGTTTCTACCTCTCTCTCCCTCTCCCTCTCCCTCTCTGAAATCAATAAAAATATAAAGCACCAGCTTTGATGTGTGTGTGGTGAAGGCCTTCTCCCTGGCTCTTAGATGGCCATCTTTTCGCTGTGTCCTCAACATGTCAGAAGGGGGCCAGGGCGCACTCTGGAGTCTCTTTCATAATGGCACTAATCCCATTCATGAGGCTCTGCCCTCATGACCTAATCATCTCCCAAGAGCCCACCTTCTAACAATATCACACTGAGGGTTAAGATTTCAACACATGAGTTTGGGGGAGACACAAACATTCAGTCAATAGGAGATGGGAAGTGGCATTCATTCCATTTCTATCTGCCAGTAGAGAGCGCTAGTCTTCATCAGGTTACCTAAGATGCAAACATATCACATCAAGGTCAAAGTTCATATGGAAAAAATTTAAGAAAAATACATTTTTTTTTTGGTATTAGCCTGGCTTTGGTTTTGTTCTATTTTGGAATAATTGATTTTACCATTATTGCGATTAAGAAGAATTTTGTTACTTCCTGACCCACACAAACCATGCTTGCATTATGAGCAACCCTACTTACTGTAAGTAAATGTCTCTCTCTCTCTGTCTTTTTTTCTATTGAGGTGTAATGCTGCCAGTTCTGATTAGAGTCTTTTATTCTTATGTAAGAGAAAAGTTCCATTTCATCCTATTACACGTAGGTTCTCATTTAATCAAGTTTACAATTTGTCCTTTGACAACCCTGTTAATTTAATTTTCTGCCACTTTTATACATGTGCTCTCAAGTTCCAGCTATTTCCAACTCCTAAAGTTCCTTGCTGTAAGCTCTTGATCGTCTTTATTTTCAAACCTTGGAAAGTGAAATTATAGATAAGGGGGGCTCTCTATATAGATGTGTGTGTGTGTCTGTGTGGGTAGGTCCTGGTCTTTCTAGGAGAAACAGTTTATCCAGATAACCATTTCTTTATAATTATGCTGACTCCTGTGTATGCACATCTGTCTCTATTATTCACACGTATAAAGATGTGTACCTTAATGTTTATCCATAGTAAGAACATTTTCAAGCTGAATAAAATTTCAGAAACTCAGTTTGTCTTGAAATTTAAATAGAAAAACTCCAAGAAAAAATAATTTTGCCTGAAAAATTGCACGCAAATTAAAAGATACATTATCATGCTCAATGTTGCCTTTCCTGTGAAAAAGTTTTTGTTATACAAATTCATCCTTTAAACAGATCACTTTCCCATAAGTCCAACAATTTATATTCTGAATTATCTTTTTAAATTTACACAATAGTTCCAGAATAAAGACCAATTGAAACAAGTGCTCCTTATTCTATTTTATACTGAAAAATACTCATTTATACCATTTATCCCTTTTGTATATATATTTGGGAATTGATCACACATAAACCCAAATTAAAGAAATAATTTGATGCATCTTTAACTTAAAATATGGAGTTATAAAAAGCTTTAAATAAGCTTTAATTAATGTAATACCTTAGCTTATTATTTTCATAGTAATTACATTATTTTCCTGAGGTAAAATTGAATAATCTTGATAGAATTACTCCCGCACTCCTCCCTCCCACGTTTTTTGGTTTAAATAACTATCAGTTAAAATATGACAACTTTTTCTGTTATCATGTTTATAGTCATATTGATGGAGGCTCATTTTATTTACAGAATTATATTGATTTTGCAAGTTCCTAAAAGGCTCTCGGATAGAACGGTAATGGAATGGATGGAGGCGTTGTCTTGTAGATCAATCAGTGAGAATTTCATGGATTGTAAAGTGAGGACAAATGTACCGAGGTCAGCATTTTTGTTCCTGCTGCTCTTTCTGGAACTGCAGCCAACGACTTATTAGTACTAGTTACATACTTTCTGGAATAGCAAGCGAACGGGAGCACAATACAGCTGAGTTTTCTTGGCAGGGAGTTGCATTCTCATAACTGCTTTAATTCTGGTGATTGCGTTAGGTGCAGTTCATCTCTGATGAAGTGCTCTCAGCCAAGACCTAGGGATATATCAAATAGGAGTTGATGCCTCATTTCTTTAAGCAGGACTCTCCATTGCAGATATAGACATGGATCGACTTAAGTGTAGATGCAGTAGAATGAAAAAGCTAACAAATAGTTTCGGTAATATTTTATTATATTTCCTTTAATGTTATTTCACGGAAGATGATAATACTACAACTACAACCAGGCTGGCATGTGTGTGTGTATGTGCACGCGTTCACACACATGTACACACACAGGCCTATGAATAAATATGTAAATTTGTGTATGTATGTATGTGTGTGTGTATTTATGCCCAGATAATACCATTAACAGTCAGCAATGAGCTGTATAGCAATGTTTGATCATCGGTAGACTGTATATACAACGGCGGTTCTACTAGTACATGTGATTATAATGGAACTGAAAAATTCCTGTTACCTAGTGATGTTGTAGCCATTGTAATGTAGTGCAATGCATTACTCCTGCTTTTTGTGATGCTGGTGTAAACAAGCCTACCATGCTACCATTTGTATAAAAGCATACTACAAACAACTATGTACAGCACATAATACTTGATGATGATAATAAACAGCTATGTTACTGGTTTATGCTTTTACTACAATCTACTCTTGGTCATTATTTTATAGTGTAGTCTACCTACTCATAAGAAAAGTTTCCTGCAAAAGAGTATGCTGTGTTATGCTAGCAGCAGACTCATATATCTCCTGTTCGCTGGATATCTTGTGCTTGACTTAATCTCATGTTGTTTTAAAAATTCAGTGCAGCTTAAGTGCACAGTGTTTATAAGGTCCATTGTGGTATATAGTCATGTCCTAGGCCCCCACATTCACTCACTGCTCACTCACTGACTCACCCAGAGCAACTTCCAGTCCTGCAAACTCCATTCATGATAAATGCCCTATACAGGTGCACAATTTTTATCTTTTATACCACATTTTTACTGTACCCTTTTTATATTTAGATACACAAATACCATTATGTTACAATTTCCTACAGTATTCAGTACATTAACATGTTATATAGGTATATAACATAGGAGCAGTAGGTTATACCATATAGCCTAGGAGTGTAGTAGGCTATAACATCTATATTTGTGTAAGTGCACTCTCTGATATTCACACAATGACAAAATTGCCAAAGGATGCATTTCTCAGAATGTATTTCTGTTGTTAAGCAGCATATGACTCTCCTATCTAATAAAAGAGTAATATGCAGATTGACCATCACTCCAACACACAAGATGGCTGCCCTCATGTGGTCAAAGATCCTGCCCCCATGTGGACACAAGATGGCTACCACAAGATGGCCAGCAGGGGAGGACAGTTGGGAGAGACCAGGCCTGCAAGGGAGGGCAGTTGTGGGCGATCAGGCCAGCAGGGGAGGGCGGTTGGGAGGGACCAGGCCTGCAAGGGAGGGTAGTTGGGGGCAATCAAGCCTGCAGGGGAGGGAAGTTAGGGGTGACCAGGCCAGCAGAGGAGGGAAGTTGGGGGTGACCGGGCCTGCAGTGAAGGGCAGTTTGGGGGGACCCAGGCCTGCAGGGGAGAGCAGTTGGGGGGACCAGGCCTGCACGGGAGGGCAGTTAGGGGTGACCAGGCCTGCAGGGGAGGGCAGTTAGGGGTGACCAGGCCTGCAGGGGAGGGCAGTTAAGGGCAAGCAGACTGGCAGGGGAGCAGTTAGGCATCAATCAGGCTGGCAGGGGAGTGGTTAGGGGGCGATCAGGCTGGCAGGCAGAAGTGTTTAGGGGCAATCAGGAAGGCAGGCAGGCGAGCAGCTGGGAGCCAGCATTCCTGGATTGTGAGAGGGATGTCCGACTGCCCGTTTAGGTCCGATCCTACCAGGATCGGACCTAAACGGGCAGTCGGACATCCCTCATGGGGTCCCAGATTGGAGAGGGTGCAGGCTGGGCTGAGGGACACCCTCCCCCCGCCCCCCTCTCCCGTGCACGAATTTCATGCACCGGGCCTCTAGTATAAACATAGTTGCATCTGGTGTTCAACAGTGTAGGTAGGAATTCCTATACTCTTTAGAAAATTCAAGCATAATAAGACTGTGATGTAGGGAGAGGATGTAAAGAAAGTCAGCAATAGGGCTGACTTTGTAAGGTGAATGGGCCATTGGAGAACCTACAGGAGGGGAAATTGACTCTATAACCAAAAAAGAAAAAGAAAAACAAAATGAGAAAACAAGTGGTGACCATCAGTGAAAGTGATACAGTTTCCTTTTTTGGGGGGTGATGTTATGAAGTTATGTGGTATAACATTTATTATTGGAATTTGAGACATGAAAGTTCATAGTCCAACTAATCTGGGAGCAGAGCCAGAGACAATGGAAAGGCGATATAATAATTAATGGCTCATCTCAGGCAGAGTTGACCATAAGCTCCTGGCTGCATCCAGGATTTTTTGTGTCCAATGGAATCCTAGGAAACTTGGGAAACTAAGTTCTGGTACCCTGAGGTGTTGTAGGCCCACTTAGAAAACTAAAGAAAACATCAGTGAGTGCAGATAATAAGTTTTGTAGCTAAAAACATCTAAGAACTTTCAATGTATATATTAGGCTATAAATTTTAATGTTTGTTGTATGTACTATGTTGTTTTTCTCTTAATTATATTATTAATTCATTTGTAAAGAATCTAATATGTGAACATCTGCAATTGATGAGGCAAAAGGTGGAGATGGGACTGGGAAACTGTACCAATATTTAATGGCTCTAAAAACTTGGGAGCACTGAGGAATCATCAGATGGATTTTGGTGCTAAAAAGGGCTCTGTTATCTTAATTAAATTATTTGTCCCAGTCTCTTTTGTGCTCCTTATCTCATTGCCCAGTTCCATCTTTTGCCTCTTATAGTCACAGAAACAAAATGTTAGTACATGTCTCTGTTTCCTCTGACTTCCCAGACTAATTTAATAAAAAATAGCTAGATTTCTAGGAAGAGAACATCTTTTTGGAGTCCACTAACTCAGAACACTCTTCCAGGATCTGAGGGTAAATGCAAAGATTAAAAAGGAATTGAAAAAGTTGAAGATATGGATAATTAGCCTTTTGACTTTTAGACAATTTACATAACCTCCTTATACTTCAATCACTTTCTTAAAAAATGGGATGGTATACTTGGTAATTCTTAAAGTTTAAAGGGCCTATAATATTGAGAAGGGACAGTGGTAAACTCAGGACCTCTGCCCTTTCTATAGGCTTAGAATTTTATATATAGAAAACATACAACCCTTCTCATGTAGCACTCTATTGTTTAATTTTGCTATTGAGAATATTTCCTTTTCCCTAGAGCTCATTAAGTTACATGAAGAGCCCATTTTGAGATGCAAGCATTTAGTGCTTGAAATACAGATCATCTTCATGGTTGTGGTAGCAGTACAATTGGAGAAGTTCTTTCTTGAAAAATAGTAGAAAGGCCCGGCCTGCAAGGTTGAGTGTAGATCCATGAACCAGGAGGTCACAGGTCAATTCCAGGTCAAGGCAAATGCCCGGCTTGTGGTCTCGATCCACAGTAGGGGGTGTGCAGAAGGCAGTCGATCAATGATTCTCTCTCATCATTGATGTTCTTATCTCTCCCTCCCCCTTCCTCTCTGAAATCATTAAAAATATATATTTAAAAAATATAGCAAGAAAAAAGAAAATGGTAATGTAATGTCGGGGGAAACTCATACATTTATCGATCAGTAGTTTATTTACAGTTGTTTATTCATGTGTTAGTATTTATTTATATTATTTCCATATGAACAAATGTAAACCTACTTTTGTCAACCCTTGTATAATCCAGAGAGACAGCAAACTAAGGGTGAGAATTAAGAAGTATTTTAAAAAATGACATGGACTCTAGCCTCCATGGAGCCTTTGATGGCCATTGCCCAGGTATTATTGATCTACTGTCAATTGACCTAGGCTTTACTTATCAGTCAACCTGCTGATCTAATTTTTGGCTGTAAATATAAGAGCAAATATAAACATTAGAAGTGGTATCTTCCAGCAAGAATTAATAAATTGGTGTTCTTTATTATACATCTATTTTGTGAGCATTTAGAGTAATTTTCTCACTTATTTATGGGTACCGTGTCAAGTCCCAGTTTCTGGCCTTGAGAGACTGATGACCAGACTTCAATTTGTGGTAAATCCACCCAGGTAGTATCACCAGTGAAGCCTTTGGTGTCCAATTCCATTAGAGATCTTTTCTTTTTTAACTTTCCGCCATCCATTTTCTATTCAAAGAATTTTCAAGTCTGGAGTCCCCTGGTGTGCAAATAGTCTTTTCTTATTGAATGTGTATGCAGATCTGCTAGGAGAATCATCAGGTGTCATACGGTTTTCTGATAAATAGATGCAGACAATAGCTGGCTGAATGCCTGGGTCAGTGTGCAGTAAGCAAATCTGTCTGATTGACCGGGACCTACTCTGCATTTGACGGTTGCAGAATACTTAAGTACTTCATACATTTCTATGTTAGGATTGCTCAAATATAGAAATTCCTATAGATATCCAGCATAACTACATTTCAGAATAGGAAAAACATAACTGAGTTGAGGTCAAGATTCCACTAAAAGCAGAAGATTCAGCAACTCTCACAGCCCAATTAATTAATCCATTTTCCCATTCCATATTTGTGTTCTCTTTCAGTGGCTAGGACTGATTGACTTCTAGTAAACCCTAGGGGAAAACACTTTATAAATGAATTGATAGTTACATAAATGCAATGTTTGTGAAACCACTAAGTGCTAGGAGCACAGTCTCCAGGCTAAGCACTTCTACGTTACCCCACATACTGAGAAATCAAGGGGGGGGGTGGTATAGAATGCAGAGCCATGTACATATTTAGCTGACATGTTTGTGTCAGTGGAGTCCTTTAACTTTTCTCCAGTCTCTGTTTCTTCAATATCTATACATCTACATCTCCAACATTGTAAGAAATAGAAAATCTCATGATTTTAATTTTTATGGCTAGTAATGATTTTTATACAGAGAGAGGAATTCCCATATCTATTTCTATCAACGGTACTATTGCAAATGAATTGTTGTTTTAAAATTTTTATGGTTAAGGCCATGAATTCTGGAGCAAGATATTCTTATTCTGAGTTTGAATTCGTGTTTCCCCAAATATTAGTTGTGTGACTTTTAGCAAGATATTAAACTCAGTATGCCTCAGTTTCTTTATAAGATGGGAATAATAATAGGGCCTACTCTGTAGTGTTGTTTTGAGATAAAATGATTTAAAATATGTAAATTGTTTGGAATGGTGCTATATAGTGGTTGGCTATTATTAATTAATGTGTATTTGTTTGGGTATTCAGGCAATTTACAGAGATGTTTCCAAATAATTACATCCTAACTTATGAAAAATATCTTCCTGCTTATGGATATTAAGTAGCCTAGCCTTTATTCAACATTTATTCAATATAATTGAATATTTCTTCCTTCCTCTTTTTGTATTGGGCTATAATAGTTTCATTAATTTTTCTAAGAAAACCTAAATGATTATGTTGAAAATTAACATAACCAAGATTTTTAGGGATTGCAGAATTGGTCTGGTAATTTATTAGCTACCCTGATTTATCTAAGAGATATTTTCTTGTAGTTAGTTGGACTACTTGAGTCTGGTCAATAACATTACCTCTGTTTGAACAATAATGCCTGAGGCGAGGTACATATGTTTCTGCATAAATTCCTGTGATCATTCATAGTATAAAGGTATCACACTATAGTTATTTGATATCTGAGAAGATAGTTCTTCATATTTAAGGACTATTATATTGCATTGTGTCACTTATAGAAAAATTTTCTCTTAATCTTTTAGCTTAAGGAACTGAAATGCTATGTAGGATATTGTATTAATGTAAAACAATAGAGGAATTTAGTTCGACCATTAGGATAATTTTGCAGCTTGTTCCAGTTATCACTCTTCATTTTATACACACACTGAACCTAAGGCCACGTTTACATGGAGGTTGGCTCACTTTGAACCTGTGTCTGTGTCACTTGCAATGATTTCTATCCACATCATAAAAAGCAATTTTAGTAAGTGCTTAACTGAAAGTGATTTACATGCACACATAGACCACAGGGATCCCACTTACATATTCCATAATGCAATAGGCTTTCATAACTGTTTCTCTAGAAAGCACATTTTAGATATCTGCACTAGGTTATATTGTTCAAAATGTCTGAACTTTGCATCTCTTTCTTTCTCGAGGTTAGCAAGAAAAGGTGACTTTCTTCTCCAGCGTATGGAGATATTTTATTTTTTATGCTATTATTGAATTCATGGTGCACAGGGCAAACAAGTTTAAGATGAGATAAATACTGTAAAAATAAAGATAAAATACCTAACTGAAAGCAGGTTATATTCAGAATCACATTAACAAAGTAAAGGTTCAAAACACCATTGTTTTTAAATAAAAAATTATAACTTTGAAACTTTGAAGATAAATTATTTGCATGTCATTTGTGACTAATTTAAAAATAGATGTGTGTGTATATATATATGTATATATATATGCATATATATATGCATATATATATATATATGCATATATATATATGCATATATATATATATATATGCATATATATATATATATATATTTCAGAGAGGAAGAAAGAGGGAGGAAGAGATAGAGAATCATTTATCGGTTGCCTCCTGCACACCCCCTACTGGGGATCGAACTCTCAACCTGGGCATGTGTCCTGCCTGGGAATTGAACTGTGACCTCTTGGATCATAGGTCAAGGCTCAATCATCTGAGCCATGCCAGCTGGGCAATTACGACTAATTTTATTTAAGTTCAGTTATACTTTGTAGTAACAAAAACTTAGAAAAGTGATCTTTATCTTGTTAAAAACTTTTATTTTCTACGAATACATTTTGTGGACTAAGGGACTTCTGTAATACTGTTCATTAGAAAGTAGCAGACAATATAATGTTGAGCTCATCTTGAAATTATATGTGAAAAAGATTGCCAAAAGTTCTTTTGTTCTTAAAGCGTGGCTCTATAGCACACAATGGAGGGGAAGTGTCATATGAGGCAATAGCTATTTCATTCAGGATTGATGTATTCAAGAAAGAGAGCCTGGGGTTCTACCAAGTTTTATACCATTGCTTTATATTATTCATATTATTGTTTCTGAAACTTTATAAAGACTGTCAGAAGCTTCCAGTTTGGAGCTTGAGAGTCTGCTTTGAGGTTGTTTATTGAAGAAACCAGATGATTGTTAATTTCCCTTTCACTTTGAGGTGATTCTGTTGACATTTGAGAAAACTTTTTACATACAGGCAGCCATAGACACACACTTGTGCACTAGCTCTCTTATGCCTCTGACCCTGAAGTCGGAGCTGTGTCTGTGTGAATCCAAGTGACTGTGGACATGGAGAAAGAATCCTGTGCACATCAGGGAATTTTACAAATGGGGAGATGAAGTTCCATTAGTGCACGGTTTGTTTACATCTCTGATCTCTTTTATGCCAAGAAAAGCAGAGTGTTTTTCATATTATTTGCTTGTATTAAATATTGTAAAGAAGACTGTTTTGGAATCCACTCTTTTTACTGACTCCATGGAAATTATTTCCAGCTTGTTGGCTTGTCTAGCATTTCTGATTAATGTTATTTTGATCAAACCTGAAATGTCTACCTTCCTTCTCTCTGATTGCTAGTGTTTGGGGATCTTGGAAGAGGGAGGAAAGTGACTCATTATTTGTTCTCATTCTTTTCTGATCCTTTTAGCTTCACCTTCTTGGCCTTATGTACTCTACTTGGCGCAGGAAAGGAGCTTTGTGTTCTGACCATTGGAAACAGTTTCGACATGTTTTAAATATGTTATAATCTTCTGGGACTATCTTGCCTAGACAGGATTTAACAACATTGGTTTGAATTCTTGTGCCTGTATTTGAGTTTAAAAATCACTTGGAAGAATCCACTTTGTTAGAGTAATGCTTTGGTTTGGTTTCAGGGTTACAGGGAAGAGGCATGATCTATACTGCAGACTCAGCAAGCTGTTCTCTGGTGGTCTTGGAATTAGCTAGAAACTTTCACATCCCAGAATGGACCCCCTCCCCATTCTGAATGCTGATAGTCCTCATGCCACTTTCTGTTCTTTCTTATTTCAATTGCATTCCCAATTCTATTAAACTAGAGGCCTAGCACGCATTCGTGCACTGATGGGGTCCCTCAGCCTGGCCTGTGGGGATCGGGCCGAAACCAGCTCTCCAACATCCCCCGTGGGGTCCTGGATTGCAAGAGGGTGCAGGCCAGACCAAGGGACCTCACTGGTGCACAATCAGGGCCAGAGAGGGACCTCAGGAGGGCTTCAGGGTGTGTCCGGCCCTTCTCACCCAGTCCCGATTGGCCAGACCCCAGCAGCAAGCTAACCTACCGGTCAGAGTGTCTGCCCCCTGGTGGTCAGTGCACATCATAGCTACTGGTCAAATGGTCATATGGTCAAACGGTTGAATGGTTGCTTAGGCTTTTATATATATATGTAACAACTGGCTAAGTTTGCTAATTAAAAAGACAAGATTCTAAAGCAGTACATCTCTCTATGGGCGGCCAATAGACATAATCTCAGTTATTTTCTTATTATAGTAGGGAGTTCTAGGGCTTTTTGATCTTTGCCATATAAATTATGGAAGATACTATTGATTGCCCTATCTCAGAGATTGGCATGTTTTATCTGCAAAGGGCCAGGTGGTAAATATGTTAGCTTTTGTAGGCCACAACCGTCTGTCACATCTACTCAACTGTGCTGTTGTAGCGGGAAAGGGGCCATGGACAGGGGACAAAGAAATGAATGTGGCTCCAGTTTGAGAACACGTGGCCTAGCCAGTCGCTTCTCCATCCTTTCCTGCTGAAACCCAGTTTTCTTCAGTGTAAGTTGATGAGCACATGCTCACAGAAGAAGGCTCCTCTCTCAGCTTCAGGTTATGAATCTCTATGGATTTAAACCAGCTGGATCCCCTTTTACCAGTGATTGGTTTAGGGGTAGGTTCGCAATCTGTTAGGGCCTCTGTAACTGTTTTGCAGGAGAAAAGAAAAGCAGGTTTCTTAGGCAACTACAATATGAAGATGTGACTATTTCACATCTGTTATCACATAATGATGACAATAGTGATGTTTGGGCTAACTAACTTCAAGCAACTCATTACATCCCCAAATCTCCAACACACATTGGTACCACCTTTTTTTTGGGTAGAGATTTTTTATATTTAAGAATGGACATTTTTAATGTGTTTGAGAAGCAACCAAACTCACAGCAAAGATAAAGCTTAGGGCTGCAGAAGCCTAATTAAAAATTTCATGAAAAGCCTATATCTTAAGAAGCTATCTTCTTAAAAGATATCATTGTAAAATAATACTTTTTTTCAAGATCTCTTAGAGAATGTAGCACTGACACTTACTGTAATTTTTATAGATGTATTAGAATATTTTCTAAGATTTAAGAAAATCAATAGGATATAATTTAATTAAAAAGTTGGTGATATTTGCAGAGAATTTATAGATTTTGCAGAGGTTTATTTATTACAAAGGTTCATGTACTTATATACATACATACAATATCCCTTAATGGGAAAATGGATACAGTGCATCTCATAGAGTCATTTATGAGGGGTGAAGCCACATAAGCCAGCCTCCAAATATTCATATTTATGGGAATTACTTTCTTTTCTTCAATTCCTTTCTTGTCCAAGAAGTATTACTATACACTATGCATGTTTTTTTTGCATCTTAAAACTTATATAATTGAGCAGTTTAGTTGCTGACATTGGAAACCTTTCTATTAACCACCCAAATATCTTTGTTTTTCTACTTAGGCCAACAGTCACTAAGTAATGGAAATTTATTTCAAATCTACCCTAGGCTTAAATCTTAATTCAGAATTTGGGCTATCAAAGGAAAAATATTGAGATGGAGCCCCCTTTCTCAATCGTTAATCATGTGATAAGGGCACCCATTTATTTTAAAAGCAGGCTCTTTTGCCTGGAGTGAAGAGTTTTGCTCTTAATAACAGGCCTTCCTGCTTTCTAATTAGAGAATGCATTTTTTTCCTTGCTGAACATTCTGTTTGAATTTGTTTCCCTGTTCTATTTAATTTCTTTCTGATTTGTAAAAGTAAAACATGACCGTGAGAGTCAGATTTTGGATTCAGCCTTAATGACATTTTAAGGGAAAAACAGGACAAGGAAAGCTGTGGTCTTCAGATGAATTGTTCTCTTGCCCTCTCTTGTTTATTGCTGTTCTGTCTAGCAATAATTGGCAGTCACGGTCAGACTCAGGAAAAGGGGTCTTGCACTGAATGAACCATCCTCATCTGCATACTCCCGACACCTAAATGCTGAAGGGAGACCTTCCTGGAGATGCATGCACAGTTGCTGCTGTGGCACTGGTGTTCTAGCCGATAGATGTTATAGGGTCCTCAGAAACATGAGTACCAAACATTTATAGGAGATTGGAAGTTTGATTGAAGAGAAAGCATCTCATGGGTTTGTCCACATGAAAATTCATCTTTTGTTTATGGACAACATGTAATATCATCTTTCAAATATCTTGAGCTGTTTTAATCCTATAAAGTCTAAATAGGCATGGGGAGTCTCAAACTTCTAGGTTGCAATTTATATTTTTTAAAAAAAATACATTTTATTGATTTTTTTACAGAGAGGAAGGGAGAGGGATAGAGAGTTAGAAACATCGATTAGCTGCCTCCTGCACACCCCCTACTGGGGACGTGCCCGCAACCAAGGTACATGCCCTTGACCGGAATTGAATCTGGGACCCTTCAGTCCGCAGGCTGATGCTCTATCCACTGAGCCAGACCAGTTTCGACAGCAATTTACATTTTGATGAGAATATCGAATCAGTTACACAAGCAAAAATTCAAAGTTTCTTGAGTAGAACTATGCCTCTTTGTAAGTTAACACCATCAGTGTCTTAAGTGGCTCTCTAATAAGTGAAATTGTCCTTTGATGGAAAGCTGGTGTCTGGGCTGAGATAAATGCATGTAATTGTGTATGTGTCTCTGTGAGTGCATGTGTATAAGCAATCAGTATCAGTCGGTGGTAAATGTTTTGATGGGATTTAATAAAATAGTTTATAGAATGGTTTGGATAAATGAGTAATCCATTCTACAGTAACATGGAAGCACAAAACCAAAACCTGGCTTTTGGCCTCAACTCTATAACCTAACAGTGGTCTTGCCTCTGAAGGCTGATTGTCCTCTATAGCATTGTCTATAAAATAATAGGCTTGAACAGAATGAATAAATCTATGTTTGTATTGCACAATAAATTACCACCACAAACTCTATGGCTTAAAACACATATATTCATTGTCACAAAGATCTGAGTTACAAAGTCTGAGCACTGCTCAATTGAGTCCTCTCCTCACAGTCCCACTAGACCAGGGGTCCTCAAACTAAGGCCCGCGGGCCACATGCGGCCCGCCGAGGACATTTATCCAGACCGCCGGGTGCCGCTGCCTATCCTGCTTAGCAGCCGACTCGTCCCAGGCCCGCGGTGTGCATAGGAATTTGTTCATAGTTTTTTTTTTTTTTAAACTATAGTCCGGCCCTCCAACGGTCTGAAGGACAGTGAACTGGCCCCCTGTTTAAAAAGTTTGAGGACCCCTGCGACTAAAATCAATGTGTAGGTTGCGGCTGGATTCTCATTTGATGCTCAGAGTCCTTTTCCAAACCATTGATGTTGTTGGCAGAATTCTGTTCCATGCAGTTGTAGAAATAAAGTCTATTTAATTCTGGATATAGGCCAGGGATTTCTATCAGTTCCTAGAGGCCTCACTTAGGTCCTCACCCTTTCACCCTCTCAAAACACGGCAGCTTATTTCTTCAAAGCCAGAAAGAAAATTCCACTCCAGTCTGCTTTGATGGATCTTATATGATGTAACATGATCGAGAACAGATATCCCATCATATACACATGTCTCATCTACATTCAAGAGGAGGTTTTGTAGACCAGGAGGTGAGAAGCTTAGGGACCATCTTAGAATTCTGCCTCATGCATAAACATATACCTAGTCAAGGTGTTACAATAATTATGAACTCCTATAAAGTCTGAATAGACATGGGGAGTCTCAAATCTACTTCTGAGCTCATTTAGAACGTTGGCAGATTTCTGTTGCACATGACTGTAGGATTGAGGCCCCTCTTTCTTTGTTGGCTGTTGGCTGGGGATCATTCTCAGCTTCTGATAGCTGACAAATTCCTTGGCTCATGGCTACCTTCCTCTATCTTCAACCCACTCTGGTGGGGTGAGTCATTCTCATGCTTTAAATGTACTTGACCTCCATTTTTCCTCATATCTCCTCTGCCTCCCTCTTCTGCTGTATATCTATGACTGACTCTTCTGCCTTCTTTGCATTTAAGGGCTCGCATGACTATATTGGGTCTCCCTGGGTAAATCCAAGATAATTTACACATTTTTAGGTCAGCTGATTGGTAACCTTAATTTTATGTACAGTCCTTTCATAGCAGTAATTAGATTAGTGTTTGATTGGATAACCAGGGGATGGGGACTTTAGGGGTACATATTTAGAATTCTGCCTATCACATACTTTATACTTTAATTAATTGACAGATGCTTATGGTATACCTTCAGTGTTTACTATTCTGCATTAAATATGGGAAACTCAAAAATGAGAATGATGTACTTACTGTTCTCTAAGAGCTTAAAGTTGATGGGAGAAAAAGTCAAGTCTTTACAAGAGATGGTGTGATAGAGATATGCAGAGATACCCTTTGGGAAGGATGTGAGAAGCAGAGTGGGAGGATGGGCAGGCCCATGGACATCACCAAATACAGGGCATATCTGCGACCTAAAGGACAGTCTTCTAGGGAAGGAGAGAATTGGAAAGAGCATCTTGCAAATCTGTACTGTGAACTAACCTGGGATAGAGAATTAGACTGACATATTTATTGTCTAGTGTCCTGTGGATGCTAGAGGGGACTGTTTATCATACCCCTGCTCCCTACCAGAATTCAGAATCAAATGAGAGATAAAAGTCAAGTTGAAGAGATCAAAATATCACTGATATAATTGATACATCTGATATAAGATATCAGCTAATAAGTCAGACTTACCCAGTCCCAGTCCCCAAGTTTGCCAAGTGTCCAGTCTTCCCATTAGAGAACCTGTCCTTGTAATCCCTATGGCATGGAGTAGCCCAGAATTTATGTGCCTTGTAGATATACTGACTGCCTTCTCCCGCAGGATTTTTACACATTCCCTTCTTGATAGGAGGAGCAAGAAGTGTTATTCTAGTTGGACTTTCTTCACTGTTAATCATGAGCCAGGAGAGAAGAGATTTCTTCCCTACTCATTCTGCAAAATGTTGTCCTTAACTGGAGACAAAAAGTATCCATCCTCAACATATCATCCAGGGATAATTGTAATATAAAGACAGTACAATAAAACGCCAGGGAAGAACTTTGAGGTTTTTAGAGAAACCTTGTGGTATAGAATACAGGACTACTGAGTTGAGCTAAATCATGTTGCTCATGGCACACTTCAGTCCGTCAGTGAGTTCTTAAGCAGTCTTCTGCTCTCAGGCAGGTTATCAGCATTAGGAAGACAGCCAAGGAAACAATGATGTTGACTACAATTGTTCTTTCAAACCCAGCCTTTAGGCTGCAGTACTTCAGTCCTGGGAGGAGGCTACTGATTAAATTCTAGTCCTTTTGAACCTAGCTTACATTGTTAAGCAGTGCCAGAGTAAGGCCATTTATATTAAATCACTTTATAGTCTCAGGGGGTCATCCATCGACTAAAAGGAAATCCTGGAATCAAGTAATTTAAAGGCATTATGAACACGGAGTACTTTTAAAGTCATGTCAGAGGCCAAGTGCTCCTACTGCTGAACTGTCTATGGTGTTGGATCCTCAGAGAGTAATTGGGAGATTCTCGGATGAAATATGGCCCAACGGATTTCTTTTGACCCTGGATTCTCAGAGGAAACCAAAGTTACTCCACCTAGAAGATTTGATGAAAACTTTGTATGGGTAAAAAGACTCTAACAAGCAAATTATTTTCAATTAATTTATCTTTGAAAGAAAAATGAAGTGCTTCAATGAAAAACTAGCAATGGCCTCAAAAAGTCAGGGTTTAAAAATGTTTATTGTATTTTATTTTCCAAAAATAAAAATTGCCATCCATATAACTGGTAAAGCAAAATTTGTAGGGATCTGATTTTAAAGTCTACTTTCTAAGTCAATGTGGTATCAGGGAAGTTTCATACTACCCATGGATTTGTGGTTGTTATTCTTGTTAAATTTAATATGAGCATCATATGAAAATGTTTGGTCATGGTTAGTCTGCTTGTTCTAGTGCAGTGATTGGCAAACCAGCTCGTGAGCCACATGCGGCTCTTTGGCCCCTTGAGTGTGGCTCTTCCACAAAATACCATGTGTGGGCGCACACGTACAGTGCGAATGAAACTTCGTGGCCCATGCGCCGAAGTTGGTTTTCGGCTCTCAAAAGAAATTTCAGTCGTTGTACTGTTGATATTTGGCTCTGTTGACTAATGAGTTTGCCGACCACTGTTCTAGTGACTATAGCTGTGAAACAAACCAGCCCAAACTCAGGTGTATCAAACAAGTTTTTATGGAGCTCATGCCTTCTGTGGGTCAGCAATTTCTAAAGCGCACAGTGGGGCTGACCTATATCTGGCGTCTCACCTGGAAGACTCAACAGCTGGGAAGGGGGGTGTAACTTGATGGTTGAGGCCTAGTCATCTAGCGTCTTGTTTACTCACATGTAGCCCCTGGGCTGGCAGAATTCAGAGTCTAGGATGCCATCAGATGTGCCTATCCTTGGCATTACTTAGTGGCTTGACTTCCTCACAGCATGGCAGCTTACCTGTAAGTTCAAGATTCCAAGTGTGTTTCGGTGACCAAGGTGGAGGCTGCCTCAGAAACCATTTGGTGCCACTTCCATGACTGCCACCACCTCTGTTGGTTACAAGTTAGTCATACACCTGCTCACATTCAAGGGGACTGGATATAGGTACTGTCACTCAGTTGGAGGAGTGCCAAGGTCATATTGTAGAAGCAAGGATGTGTGAAATAAAAGATATGTTGAGGCTATTTTTGAAAATGCAATCTGTTGCAATGTTTATGGTGCGTATTTATTATCCATTTGAGGGCATCTTTCTAGTTACAGTCTGTCTTACTTACCTGTCATTATACATTTGGGAACTATTAAGAAAAAATATTGGTGGTCAGAAAAGAAAAGAAATTACATGTTTTAATAACAGTGATGAGAAAAACAAATGTTAAATTGAAAAATGCAATGCTACTTTCACTCGTCAGTTTGCTAGTAACATTATAGATATATTCCATTAAAAAATTCATTCATACATATCTCTATGAAGACTTTATTTCTCTTTATGCAGGCAAGTTGTGTCAACCAAACAACAGATGGCCTGCCCATACGCATTTGGGTAGATGTTCTCATTTGGGCTATAACATGTGAATAAAATACTATCTCATCAATTGCTATAATTACTGGATAAAGTCCAATGTGTACATGGGTCTTTAGTAGTTATGTGTTATGTTGGCTAGACCTAGTCCTGGAGGTTTGGTTTGTGGTAACACTATTTTGCTAAATTTCAGATTAGATTATTTCACTCTCTTCAATTTGATATTATCAAGTGGTCAGACTCTGTATACTTTTCTGCAGATAGAAATTACGTATAAGGTTAATAAAAGTATTTTATTAAGTCTGAATTTCTGGTTTCACTGTTTTTAAAGCTTATATTGCCGAAATAAATGCCCATAATAGCTGTATCATATAAGAGATTAGAAAACTGAAAATACATTCCAGAAAAGAAGTGGAAAAAAAGTCAATAATAAATTGGGACATTAGTAGAAATATTAAGATGATTTTACAGTGTGTTTTATTTGAGGATTTATTTCAATCACATAACACTCCAAAAGGTTTTTGTTTTTATGAAAATTCAAGCGTTCATCATTAGTAGAGCTTCTACAGATACTAGAACTAAACTGTTTTAAGTTGTGGGAGTGAAAATGGAAGACAGTTCCTCCTTTTCATGAATGAGGACACATTCAGGGTTGGACATACCATAGATTTTGTGTAAATTATGTTCTTTCTTGCAATCTTGAATACTATTCGATCACTCCTACATTCTCTATCCAACCCCCGCTGTTTCATTAAGATGGCCCCTTTTAGCATCCGCCTGGAACCATGAAAAGTGGCAACAGAAGGTGCTACATATAAAAAACCCTCATTGCTGGTGCTTCGCTAGGTCTAAGACAGAAACACAGATTATTCAAAAAACTTAATGAGGAGACAGACGCTCTCGTGTTACTTTGCACCTGCATCTCCCATTTACATTTTCTATTTGCTTCACCCACATATTCAGGCAGTATTGATGAGAAAAATTACATTTCAAGAAAAGCAAGCATCAGAACATGTATTTACTATTGAATTTTATTAGTGTATTGTGCATCTAGACAAATCGAATGTAGCATATTTTACAAGTGGATTCATTTTTTACATTTGGGCAGTGTGTTCTGGCTTTTGTTTTCTTGTGCTATTTCTTAAATGTGATTCTATTAACCAGAGAGCTTATATATTTTAATTCAAAGCAGCAATTCTCAACCGCAGGCGATTTTGACCCTAAGGGACAGTTGCCAATATTCAAGACATGTTTGCTTGTCACAGTGAAAGGGGAGTGCTAATGACATCAAGTGGGTAAAGGTCACAGAGGCTGCTGCACTTACAAACACTGGTGTTTAAACAGGGTCTGATGGTTTTCTTGCTATTCCTAGGGTTTTGCGGCCATGGCACTATTGATGATTTGTTTTGGATAATTCTTTTTTGGGGGGAGAGGGGCACTTTCTTGTCCCGTGCAGGACTGGCATATAAGGGTGGAAATGGTGAAGATTTAATATGGGAACTGTTTTATTTTGCTCCACCACCATTTGAGGTCTGCTCTTTTGAGATAATTGTTGTTGTTTTCTTTTTTCAAAAGAAGTATTATCAGACATAGAAACCCTTAGTTTTTTTTGAGACAATTTAGATTATTATTGGGTTGAATTTTCATATCAATGACTTGATTATTAACTATGACTTGATTTAAAACACACACACACAGCATTGTATGTCAATCATGTATCAATAAAACTGGGGAGGGGGAGATAAAAATAAGAGGATGATTTTTGAGAACCTCCTGTATTTGGGCATTGTATTCAGTATTGTGGTAAGCACAATAATACCCTCCTCCACAAGATGTTCACGTCCTTTCTCTCAGAACCTGTCATTCCAAGAGGTCCAAAGGGCTTAGTACACGTGATTAGGTTAAGGGCATTGAGATGGGAGTATATTGGTGGGTCCAGTCTAATCCCATGAAACCTTAAAAATGAAGCATCTTTCCAGGCTTAGTCAGACGACCAGATGGATAGAGGTGTGAGAAGGACTTGACATGTCCAGGCTGATTTTTAATATTCCACATTTATTCATCCATTCTGCTGTTGAAGGATATTGTAATGTTTAGACGCAGGGATCCTCAAACTACAGCCCGCGGGCCACATGCGGCCCGCTGAGGACATTTATCTGGCCCGCCGGGTGCCGCTGCCTGTCCTGCTTAGCAGCCGACTCGTCCCGGGCCTGCAGTGGGCATAGGAATTTGTTCATAGTTTTTTTTTTTTTAAACTATAGTCCGGCCCTCCAACGGTCTGAGGGACAATTAACTGGCCTCCTGTTTAAAAAGTTTGAGGACCCCTGGCAGAGTGTTGGGCCATTAGAAATAGTGCAGCTATGAATGATTTTGTATATGACTTTGGTGCACATATGGAAGTAAATATTGATTGAATAGATGAATCATTATAAGGCAGCTAAAGTACTTTACTCTCATTTTAATAGCGTTACTAAATGAGCAAGTGTCAAAGTTTTGGAGGGAAAGTCAAGTAGTTTCTCCAAACACGGTGTTTTGGAACATTAGTTCTATAGGATCTTAATGGGTGTCATTTCTTAAAAGAGTTTCATAGCTTAGAAATACTGGATTGTAAAAAGCAAGACATTTTGGTTTTTGTTCTTAGTTATGCTGTAGGATTTCCCCCCAGAGCTTTAACATGCTAATGTGAATTGTGTTTCTCCTAGAGAGTGAATGTGAAAGACATTATATCTGGAATTTGTTTTTTTTTTTTTTAATATATTTTATTGATATTTCACAGAGAGGAAGGGAGAGGGATAGAGAGCTAGAAACATCGATGAGAGAGAAACATCGATCAGCTGCCTCCTGCACACCTCCCACTGGGGATGTGCCCGCAACCAAGGTACATGCCCTTGACCAGAATCGAACCCGGGACCTTTCAGTCCGCAGGCCGATGCTCTATCCACTGAGCCAAACCGGTTTTGGCACTGAAATTTGTTTTGAGTAGGATTTAGCTAGGGACCAAAATTCCATTAGGCTGTCTACTTTCTTACTAAATAGGTGCTGGATATACTTGTAAGTGAAATATTATCTCTCTTTTGGTAAATTACTTAAACCTCAGAGTCTCAGGAGGATGCAAATATTGTTTGGACAGTAGTCCATTTACTAACTTGAATCCTCATGTTGAGTTTTTGTTTGCTTGTTTGGAGGTAGCTTAAATTTCTTCAAGTATTATTTGTACTCAATGACAAAGTATACTTTATCGGGGCTTCTCTGCACACACAGGTGTTGTGTGCTAAAAATGCTGTCTCTCTAAAAGAGAAGCCTCAAAACTCAGCAAGAATGGCGATCACTCAGGGCTAAGCACATGCTATTGTTGGACTGATCTGGGTGTAATTAATGCTTAAAGAGGAGGAACAACTTCATTTCAACTCCCTTTTCAACTTTATTCTTAGCAGCACCACGTATTAAATGCTTGCAGAAGAGTTGTGTCTATTGTACATCTTAAGGGAATTAAATTTTAATTACCAAATGCATTAAACCTGTATATTAATTAAGTGGTTTTGGGTTGCAGCGCTTCGGGCATCAGCACTTTTCCCCGTGTTCCATTTTGCTGACTGCAGTCTGAGGGAAGCCTGTCCCAGACAGAGGCAACAGGGCCCGCGCTGCCAAACAGCAAGGGGGCCAAACAAAAGGGCTCGCACCCCAATTAAGATAAAAGTCTCTGAGCTGCTTCTGCATTCCAGATGGCAAGTAAATGCAAATCTATGGGAGAGATTTAATTAAGATACTTTGATTTCAAGCATGAAGCCAGGAATCCAATCTAAAGCAAGCACAAAATAATACAGTGGCACTTAAAAATGACTCTAGTATAAATAGGAATGTAAATCACTGACAAAACTCTGGGATCTGTTACCCAATCCCACTCCTCATGCTGTCCTTGTTGTTCTCCAGACAACATAGAAGTTGGGTTCTTTGGGTTGGGGTAGTCACCTCAGGTTTTGTTCTTGGTTAAAAGCAAAGGCTTTAGAATCAGACGCATCTGGTTTCAATGCTAGCTTTGGCAACCACTAAGTCAATGACTTAAGTTCTTCCTGAGCCTCCACTTCCTAAAATGTTGGAGGAGAATGATGCCTACGTCATAAGATTGTTGCGAGGATTGAAGAAGAAATATGCTGGAGATTCTAAGTGTATAGCATTAGTCCTGTTTTTGTTTTTGTTTTTGTTTTTTTTACAGCTGCCAACTTGTCTATCCAACTTCTTACTTGCTATCTTTAATTGGATTTGTAATAGGCATCTCAAATGTAAACTGTCTAAAACAAAGCTGTTGATTATTCCTAGGACAGAAATCCTTTTAGTGATGTTCCACCATCCAACTGGCTACTCAGGCCAAAAATCCAGGAGTTACCATTATTCCTCCCTTTTTATCACCTCACACAAGCACTTCTGTTAACTCTGCCTCTGATACGTACTTTGGATAAGCCCACTCATTTCCATATCCATTGACATTGCATTAGTCTATTTTCTTAAGCTTGGTACTATTGATATTGATATTTTGGACCAGATAATTCTATATTGTGGAGGATTGTCCTATGCATTGGAATATGTTTAGCAGCATCCCTGGCCTCTACCCATGAGATGCCAGCAGCACTTTCCAAATTGTGAAGTCACAGTGTCTCCATATATTGACAGTTGTCCTCTAGGGGGAAAAGTCAACCCCTGTTAAGAGCCACTGCACTTGTAGAAGTCATTATTATGATCTCTTGGCCCGTAAAATTAGTCATCACCAAGTCCACTTGGAGTATTTTACATTTTATTTTATTTTAGTGGATTCATTTAGATTTTGTTATCTATGATGGAATTCATCATTTCAAATAGAGGTAATTCTGCCTCCTTTCAATCTTTGAAATTTTTTAATCTTCATTTTATTATTTATTCTTACATCCATTGCTGCCTTAAAAATACATCAAAACTTAATGGTTTAAAACAGCCATAACACATTTTGCTCAAGAATCTGCAATTTGGGCAGTAGTTGGCAAGGACATCTCATCTCTTCTCTACTCACAGCAACAGAAGTGGCTAGAATTCTGGACAACATGGTGGCTGGCTTCCAAGAGTGAGTTTCCCAAGAGGGTAAAAACCAAACTGCCTTACAAAGACCTACCCTCAGAATTCATAGAGTGTCATGTCTATAGTCTTCATCTAGAGTGTCACAAAAACCTGCCAAGTTTCAAGCACAGGGAAAATAATTTCTACCTCTTGATGAAGGAATGAGAAGGTTCTGGAAGCATGTATAGATTGAAATTACTATTATGGCCATTTTTTTTTTTTTTTGTGAATATGACCTGCCACATTACTTCAAAATGAATATTAAATTGGAAGTTAAGTTGGAAGTTTTTGTTTTGTTAACTTGAATGAGAATGTATATTGGTTTTCTCTTCAGCATTACAAGTTATCACAAACATAGGGCTTAAAACAATAACTATATATATATATATATATATATATATATATATATATATAGAGAGAGAGAGAGAGAGAGAGAGAGAGGTGATATGCAAATTAGGCCGGGACACCTTAGCAGTCACGACCAGTCAGGAGGAGGCTGCGCGCACAGGTGAGGCCCAGAGTGGAGATGGAGACAGAGACAGGAGGGCCTGCCTGAGCTGCTGTGCCGGCTCAGGCAGCCCTGGAGCAGACACTGACAGGGGGGCCTGGGGTGGACACCCGAGCCCCCGCACTGGCTTAGGCAGTCCCAGAGTGGACACAGACAGGGAGGCCTGGGGCTGCTCCAGCTGCAGTGGACCAGCAGTCCTGCCTCTGCGCATGAGCTGCAGAGGTAACACCTTTTATGACCGCTCATTGGCTAAGCTCCCAGTACACCACTTGCAGTGTTCTTTGTAACTTGGGTATAAGAATACCCAACTTTTTCCACCTCACTCATGGAGGAAAAAATGAAGGTTCACTGCTGGATGGGCTAAGAAATGTCATATCCTGCCTTAGCTGGTTTGGCTCAGTGGATAGAACCTCGGCCTGTGGACCGCAGGGTCTGGGTTCAATTCTGGTCAAGGGCATGTACCTAGGTTGCAGGCTTCTCCCTGGCCAGGGCCCAGGTCAGGGCTCATGCAGGAGGCAACCATTCAAAATGTCCCTCTCACATTGATGTTTCTCTCTGTCTTTCCCTCTCTCTTCCACACTTTCTAAAAATCAATGGAAAAATAACCTCAGGTGAGGATAAAAAAAAAAAAAGAAGAAAGAAAGAAATGTCATATTCTATGAAAGAGACATCTTGAAAATGCATAAAGAAAGTTGTCATTTTTTTGTGGTGAAGGGACTGGAGTCCATGTTGATGAAAACATCTTGGCAGCTGCAGTGGCTGGCAGTGGCAGCAGCAGCGGGGTGGTGAGGGTGGCACTTGCCCCTGATCAGCCAGTTGCCTCCCACAGAGGGAGGCCAGACTGCGGCTTAGGCCTGCTTGGGGAAGTGGGCCTAAGCCTTCAGTAGGACATCCCCTGAGGGCTCCTAGACTGTGAGAGGGGGCAGGCTGGGCTGAGGGACACCCGCTCCCCCCCCCAAAAGTGCATGAATTTTGTGTGCCGGGCCTCTAGTTCATCTTTTAATTCTGTAGCTCAGAAATTGGATTCAGCTTAGCTGGAATCTCTGCTCAGAATTTCACAAGGCTTAAGTTATTATCCAGGCTGCAAACTTTCTGGATTTTTCCATCTTACGTTCTGAGTGGCTTAATTGATTTCTGTTCTAATATTTATTATTTATTTATAATATTTATTATTATATTATAATATTTATTATTTCATTACTTTGGGTTTGGTTGGTTCTCTCTCTTGGTTGGTTGGTTGGGTTTTTCACCTCTAAAGTCTCTATTTGATTCTTTTTATAATTTTTATTTATTGATATTCTGTATGTCATGAGACATCCTTATACTATCCTTTGGTCTTTAGACATGGTTTCCTTTAGTTCTTTCAACATATTAATTATAGTCATCATTAACTCTTCATTTAGTAGTTCCAATGTCTGTATTTCCTCAGGGCCAGTTTCTTTGGATTGATTTTTTTTATTTCCTGATTTATCCAACCTGTTTCTTTGCATGTCTTGAAATTTCTTGCTTGGAAATTGGACAATTTATTTTATTCTTAAATTTTTCAATTGTAGTTGATATACAGTATTGTATTTGTTTCAGGGGTACAACATAGTAATTCAGCATTTATAAAAATTAAAAAGTGATCACCCTGATAATTCTGGTACCCATCTGATACCATACCTAATTATTACAATATTATTGACCATATTCCCTATGCTGTACTTTACATCCATCCCCCTGAAAATTGGACATTTAAAATAATATGACTTCTGGACATTAGACCTCCCTCTCCATGTTCTCTCCACTGTTTGTAATGGATGCTGCTGGTTTATATTCTTTGCCACATGTGGCCACTGGTTCTCTACTCAGTTATTATCTAATTGATGGACAGCGTTTTCCTTAAACATCTTGAAAGTGTTAGTTTCCCACCCTTTTCTAAGGGACTCTGTGAATACTGGGGCACCAATTAAATTGCTCCATCAGTTTATAACATCTATTAGCCCTTACTTCTTGCTTGTGTAGATCCTTGAGGTAAGCTACAGATGAGAGATCAGAGGCTTCTCAATGTGACCATATTTTCATGACTTTCTAGACTCTCAAGAATATTTCAGAGTTTTTCAAATCTCCCTACAAAAACAGATCCAGAGACAAAGAAGCATTGATCAGACCATCAAACCTCAGAGGGAATGTAGGGGAGGGTGAGGGTAAGGGGGAGAGATTAACCAAAGGACTTGTATGCATGCATATAAGCATAACCAATGGACACAGACACCAGCGGGGTGAGGGCATGAGCAGGGGGGTGGGGAATAAGGACACATATGTAATACTTTAATCAGTAAAGAAAACAAAACAAAACACGAATCTCCCTACAAATATCATCTCACAGATTTACCTTTTAAGTCCTCTCCACCCATTTTAAGCCTCTTGTATGCTCTGATTATTATTTGTGACTTAAGCAGGTGTGGTGTTATACAATTACAACTGATTTTTTTTTATCTGACAAAAAATCTTAGAAGAAACCCACCATCCAGATATCATTGCTGACATGTACACATAAGGAACTGTTTGACATTGAAACGGGGACTCAGAACTCTTGGACATTGAAATTGGGACTCAAACATTTTTTGTTATTATATGTTTATTTCTAGTCTGCAGAGGCAAGATTTTTTAAAGGAAAGAAATGGGGAAAAAAGAGATACAGAGGCAAAGAAGCATTGAACAGACTGTCAAACTACAGCGGGAAGGCAGGGGAGGTTGGGGGGGGGGCTGTAAGAGATCAACTGAAGGACTTGTACGCATGCATATAAGCATAACCAATGGATACAAGACACTGTAGCCGGGGGGCAGGTAAAGGCATGTACTAAGGGGTAGGGAAGGCCGGGGGGGGGGGGGAAGGTCAATGGGGAAAAAAAAAAGGAGACATATGTACTACTATTTGTAATACTTCAAACAATTAAAAAAAATTAAAATAAATAAATAAATAAATAAATAAATAAATAAATAAATAAAAAGAAAGAAAGGCTGTTTGCACTGAGAGCTTTCTAAGTCAGGTCAAACAAAGACAATTCCTGTGAGTGTTGATTTTTCTGGAATAAACACTACTCAAATTGGTGCAAGTGTTTGGTTACTTCCAGAGTTCTGAAAGTTGATTTTGATAAATTTTGTTAGTGTTCTTATTGCTCTGTGGAGGAATAGATTTCCAGAATTCCCATTTTCTAGTCCAGTGATTTTCAACCTTTTTCATCTCACGGCACTCATAAACTAATTACTATCATTCTGCGGTACCTCAAAAATATATATTCACCAATCTGACAAAAATATAATTTTGATCCATTCACGCCATATGGCTATTGTTGTGTTGGCTATTGTCATTTTTTAAAATTTGACAATCTAAGCGAAAAGAGGTCAGTGCCCCTGACTAGTCAGATATTGCATGTTTTAAAAATTCTTGCAGCACGCTGAGTGAAAATTGCTGTTCTGTTATGTTAGTTTTCTTTGCTGCATAACAACCACAAATGTCATGGCGTAAAACATTCATCACATCACCATTGGGTAGGTCTGAAATCTGAGCAGTGCTCAGCAGGGTCCCCTGCTCAGACTCTCAAGTGAAATCACGATGCCATCTTGGGCTGGAGAGTGGGTCTTTTCCAAGCTCATTCAGATTGCCCAGAGTTCAGTACCTGGTAGTCATAGACTGAGGTTCTCAGCTCCTAAGGGCCACCTCTCCCCGTGGGCAGTTCACAATATGGCAGTTTGCTTCTTTCACACCAGCAGGAGAGTATCTTTCTGACTTCCTATAGCTCTAAACTCTAGATCTGCTATAAAAGAGCTTATCTGCTATGCATTCCCACCCAGGATAATTCCCCCTTCAACAAACATTCACATTTTGTCAAAAGAATCCTTTTTTTTTTAATCCAACACTTAGATATGGTGAAATATGTATAGGTACTTGAAAATTATATGTAAGTAACACACAAAGGATTTCTTGCAATTAATTATTTTTATACTAGGTAAAGTGCTATTCCAAGAATTGTATTCCATATGTACTAGTTTTCCTTGAATCTTAATGCTGAAGTTCTAATTAAGTGAAATTTTTATGGCATCAATAATTCTAAAATATTTTAAGCACCACGTTGGGTTATGAAACACAGTTGCTCTTGGCCATTAACTTTTGGACGTAAGGCCAAGTCTATAAGCTTTTCTTACTTTGTCATTTTTTGAAGATAGAGCTTTTGCTGACAGAGCTTTTGAAGATAACTAATGGATGAGTGGATGAGTGTGCAAAAAAAAAAAAAGTTGGAAATGATGAAATGGCCTTTCCTTGTTAGAAAGGACTGGACCAAACAGGTTCCATTTAAGTTAATGATGGAAAAACACACCCACGTTCTAACCTGGTAGAGCTTGTTTGTCAGCCCTGGATGGGGACATGGTTGTGCTTCATTTCATACCACAGATGTAGTCTGAGGGCTGGCTTGCACTTTGTTTTTATTTTTTTTCCTCCCAAATGAAACTACATTTAAAATACTAAGAGAGATGCTTAGATACAGAGGCATTTTGGCAAACTTATTGTGGTGTAGCATGCAGACTCTGAAGCCAGACTGCTTGTGCTCAAATGCTGGATTTCCTGCATTTCACTGTGTGACTTTGGACAAGACATGGCCTTCCCTTCCTTCCTTCCTTCCTTCCTTCCTTCCTTCCTTCCTTCCTTCCTTCCTTCCTTCCTTCCTTCCTTCCTTCCTTTTCTCACCTGAGGATATTTTTCCATTGATTTTTTTTTAAGGGAGAGTGAAAGAGAGAGGGAAAGATAGAGAGAAACATTGATATGAGAGAAACACATGGATTGGTTGCCTCCTGCATGAAAGCCCCAACCAGGGCCAGGCCGGGGAGGAGCCTGCAACCAAGGTACATGCCCTTGCCTAGAATTGAATCTGGGACCCTTTGATCTACAGACAGAAGCTCTATCCACTGAGCCAAACCAGGTAGGGCCCCTTCAGTTTCTTTATTTGTAAAATGCACATATTAGCTGCTATTCCATAAGTTTATAGAGAAGATTAAGTAATTGTATTTGTATAGCACTTAGATCAATGTGAATATAGTATGAAGCAGTTATTATCTTTTGTTAAAACAATTACTTTACAAGGTGACTTTTCTGTTTTTATATACTGAGATTTCCTAAATTGCAGTACAGATATGCATTTTTAAAGTAGCTGGTAATGGAATTCTCATTTACAGTGATATCTAACATAGTCATCTAGTGCTTTTTTTTTTCTTTTGCATCTATGTATTCATTGAACCAATGTTTTCAAAGGTATTACTATGTACCAGGTGCTATGCAAGTCCCTAGAGCTATATTATTGAATGAGAAAGACCTGATCCTTGCCCTCATAGAATTTATAATCAGATATGGATACAGACAAAAGAAGCCCCAGGGTGGGCGTGCAAGAGGCAGCGGAGCAATGATTCTCTTTCATCATTGATGTTTCTGTCTCTTTCTCCATCTCCCTTCCTCTCTGAAATCAATTATATATGTATACATATATATATACCTGCATATATATATATATATATATATATATATATATATATATATATATTAGTATATATGAAATTTAAAGTAAAAAATCTGGGGGGGGGGGAAGAGAATAGACAGAATGAGAGATTAAGATTAAGATTTAGTCCTTTTCATTCATGAGACATCCCTGATTTTTCTTTATAATTTTACTAGAGGCCTGATGCACAAATTCATGCACGGGTGGGTCCGATCAGGCCAGGCCGGCGGGGGGGGGGGGGTGGTGGAGAAGGAGGGTGAGGGAGGTTTGCCGGCCGGCCCCGCCCCTGATAGGGGTGGGGGAGGAGATGGGGGTGGGGAGGGGCTGTGGGTGGTTTGCGGGCCAGCTCTGCCCTCTGGTCGAACTCCTGGTCGAGGGGACAATTTGCATATTAGCCTTTTATTATATAGGATTCTTCTTTTTTTCCTAAGCTAGCTCAAGTTCCATTACTTGCAGTGGAAGAACACTAAGCTCCCTAGAGCCATGAAAAGAAGGAAGCAAAGCTTTCCCCCTTATCCCTGCATTCGTCAATAGGAGTAGTATTTGTTCACGGTAAATGGTCATAATTCTGTGTACACTAACATACTATAAAACTCTTTTAGGAAGGGTGCAACTTTGGCTTATATTATGCAAACTGAAGGAAGTGGCTACAGAATGGGCCAGAGACACTATGTTCAACAGAATTTACAAACAGGAACAAAAACAAAACACCTTTTATTGGATGTTGTGGTGATTTGTGTCATCTGAATGTGAGTTTTCTTTTGCAACAGCAAAGTCCTAGGTTTTTGAAAGCCTGATTATTTTTGGGGGCCCAGGAAAACATGTTTCCCATGCCTTATAAAAAAGTTGTTAAAAGCATAAGATTATGCTTTTAATATTTTCCAAAGCAATTTTTTTTCACTTTAGATTCAAATGTGAATTAGTCCAATTTAGAATTCATTTACTCTTGCTAATGAGCTTATACAGTTTTGTTGTTGTTGTTGTTGTTTTTTTAACAAAAATGTCATGAAAGAAAACTTTAAATTTAGCAATTCGATATCAAGGGGGAAAAGGTTTGAGTTAAGAAGGTTATAGTGGTTCAGTGGTTGAGCATTGATCTATGAACCAAGAGGTGACAGTTCAATTCCCAGTCAGGTCACATGCCCAGGTTGTGGGCTCGATCCCCAGTGTGGGGTGTGCAGGAAGCAGCCAATCAATGGTTCTCTCTCCCCATCTCCCTTCCTCTCTGAAATCAATAAAAATATATATTAAAAAATAAGTAACTGGAAGTGTTTCCTGCAGATGTAACTAATTTTAATGGTTACATTTTGAAGACTTTAATGAAGATGTTAGAAATAAACAAATATTGAGTTTCACTTTTACAAAGCCTAATCAGGCATTGGTTCAAAAATATGTAGTTTGTATGAATTTTCTACATAATACCAAGTGTATAAACTACTAAAACTATTTATTAAGTTGAACTGAATCTGACTCCAAGTTCTAAGTTCAATATTAAATAATATGGGTAGATGGAAACTTCTGCAAAGTTTTCAAGTCCCCAAATTTTGAAGGACTCTTTGATTTCAGTACATGGCAGGAGACACGGGGCAAGAGTGAGCTACCTGCCTTCCAAGGCAACTGGGGATAAGGACTTGCACCAATGTTTCTAAAGCCCTCTGGCTGGTGTCTGGACTCCCTGGGCACAGCATGCAAACCACTCCTGCCTGGAGAGCTGTGGACAAACGGGATCCAGTTCTTTGTCACTTAACAGACACTGTCCAACCCCCAGACTTGCATATACCCACACGTCCTCCCCTTGGTTATGTTTCCCTTATTCAGGGAACTGCCAGGAATCCCTTGCTTCTTCTCCCATCCACTCACACCTCCTACAGGAATCCCTCTCTTAGCTCACAGTCTTCTCTCAATTTTTAGTGAGAAAATAGAAGCTGACATGAGTTCCCTTTTATTCCCACCACAAAATAACCATCTGTGCTCTTTACCTTTCCTTCTATTACCTGAAATGAAGTTATCTCTGTTCTGCTGTGAATCGCATTCCTCCATGGCTCAGTGAGAGATCTGATTGTGAAATCATCCCTGCTGTCCTTACGCCATTGGCTTCTTGCTGTCTTGTTTCATTTCCATCAACCTAAAGCTTTCTTTGCTATCCTCTCTCATAAATAAAGACAACTCCTTGACTTGAAGTCTCATTTCCTCCACCTCCTGAGCATACAGGCTCACATCAGTGGAGTGACCCCCACACTACACTGAGATTGCTCTTGCGAGGGTTGCCTGTGCTTCTGAGTCCCACAAACTCCTCTCTTTCTTGGTGTTTAGCAGCATTGTTAAAATGGACCACTTTCTCCCTTTTGGAACACACTTTTTCTCTCGGACTTACAACCATATCCTAAAGTGTGATTTTCATTGGCCACCTCATCTAAATCTACTTTGTTCCTTGTTCTCATTTCATCCTTAAATATTGTGATACCAGGGGTTTAATTCTTAGACTTCTTTAACCTATGTTATCCCATTCATTCTCATGCTCATAAATGTATATACAGGGTGTCCCCCAAAATGTATACACATTTAATAGCTAATAGCTCAATTGATGTTTCTTTCTTTTTAGATTTAACCCATTGGAATTCATAATTATTCAAAGTGTGTATACATTTTTTGGGGGATACCCTGTGCATTCAGCTCTGACATACACTGTAGCTCCAGGCTTAAAAATCCATATACCTGTTTGATATCTCTACATTGTTGTTTAGTAGGCTTTTCAAACTTAACAAGACCAAAATAAAACATTTTGTTTCCTCTTGCATTATCACAAATGGCTAAATTGTCAATCGGATTCAAGCAAAATATAAATCTAACTCAAAGCCACATTTATTGATGATGAAGAGTGAGTAGAAGAAGAAAGCAGTACCAGATGCCACATTGATGTCTGGGGTGCCTCATGCAGGCATAGGCAGCTTCCTCAATACTCTTTTCCAAGTCAGAATATAGTTTGGTTTTGGATCAACTGATGAGCACTACCTGCATGATTCACATGCCACTTAAGGGAGCCATTGAGTGATGGAGACTCAGCTCTCTACTTGCTGGTGTGACTAACTTCATCCTCAGTGTAGCTGCACCCCATAAATCCAGAAATTTCTGGTTTATAAAACATTTTTTTTAAAAAAATTAGACCCTTGTTTCTTAACCAGGGTTCCACAGAACTTTTGGATTCCACAAGAAAGTGAGATTCAAATATTGCTCTTGAGTTGAGCATGCCATGTGATATCAGTGCTCACAATGATGGACACTAGCAAGTTTATTAGTGATCCTTCAGTCTCATAAAACAGTGAACAGTAGGACCATTCTTATGTAACTCAGTGTATTCTCAATCTTTGATACAAGATTGGGGAGGCCATAGTTATTTGGTGAGTGCTGAATTGTATGGAGAAGATGAGGAGATGATGTCAGCTTGTCACTCACAAATTACTTTGCATAACCTACCCTTATGCACTGAAGACTGAGTAAAAGGAGTGAACTTTCGAATGTAACAGAAAATTGGAAGCACATTTTCATTCTAAAGAAGGAGTTTTTTCTTCATGGTTTTGCTACCTCTCTCCCCTCCCTCTCCTCAGCTTTGTTGTTAGAAGCATTGCAAAATGGGGATTATGCAAGTTAGAAATTATTTGTGCTATGGAATTTTTAGATATTTGGTATTTTTCTCATTTATTCATTACTAGAGGCTCGATGCACGAAGATTTGTGCAAGAATGGGCCTTCCTTCCCCTGGCTGCTGGCACCGCCTTTCGCTCTGGCCAGAGCTGCCTTTCTGCCTTCCCACACTGCCCAGAGGCCCAGAGCGGCTGGGGCGGTATGGAATGCCTGCGTCGTCACCATGGCGATGATGCAAGTGTCCTGCCTCCTGCCACTCGGCACCTGTGTATGCAAATTAACCCAACAAAGATGTTGGGTTAATTTGCATACTCACTCCTGATTGGTGGTGGGCGTTGCAAAGGTATGGTCAATTTGAATCTTTCTCTTTTATTAGTGTAGATGCCCTTCTATCATATTTTATTAGCTTCTGGATTGTATGAATATGTTTGGTGGTCCAGTGTGGTGACTTTTATTTATTTATAAATTTACTAGTGGCCCGGTGCATGAAATCCGTGCACATTAAAAGGGGATTAATTAGAGGAAATAATTTAATATTTCTATTTGCCCTTTCTCTATAATAGAAGTGTCAGAGATGAAAGAAAATTAGTAAAATGTATATGAAAACCTTCCTCCTGTCAATCTGGGGCACACCACCAGACCCAGAGTCAAGTCCCCATCCACCCACACATGCCTCAAAATTGTGTGAGACCCAGACCTGGCCGCCCCCCCTCCCCCTCATTGGGATAGATTCAGACCTGGCTAGTCCCACCCTTGTCAAGCCCCGCAGGGCAGGGAACGTAGCCTCAGGTCCCCTGGCCTGGTGCCAGGACAGGAGGTGTGGCCTGAGGTCCCCCAGCCCAGACCGGGGTGGGGGGCGTGCCTTGAGGTCCCCCGTCAAGCCCTGCCAGGTGTGGGACATGGCCTGAGATCCCCTGTCAAGCCCCACTAGGTGGGAGGGGGGGGGCGGGGGAAAGGCGCAGACTCAGGTCCTCCAGCCCGGCACCGGGAGGGGGGAACAGCCTCAGGTTCCCTGTCAAGCTCCATCGGCAGGGGGGTGCAGCCTCAGGTGTCTCCTGGGCGGGGGGCGCGGCCTGAGTTCCCCTGACCCAGCACTGGGGGTGCACCTTGAGGTCCCCTGTCAAGCCCCACCAGGCAGGGGGGCGCAGCCTCAGGTCCCTTGGCTTGGTGCTGGGGCGGGAGGTGCGGCCTGAGGTGCCCCGGCCTGGTGCTGGGGTGGGGAGCGCTGCCTGAATTCCCCTGTCAAGCCCTGCCAGGTGGGGGGCATGGCCTGAGGTCCCCTGGCCTGGCGCTGGGGCAGGGGGAGCAGCCTGAGGTCCCTTAGCCCAGCACCAGGATGGGAAGCACACCTTGAGGTCCCCTGTCAAGCCCTGCCGGGTGTGGAAGGCGGCCTGAGGTCCCCTATCAAGCCCCATGGGGGCGGGGGAGGGCGTAGCCTCAGGTCCCTGCTGATTGCTTGTTAAGGCTCCTTATGGGAACTTGGCCTCAGCTCTTGGTGCAGCCATCTTTGTGATGGAGTGATGGTTAATTAGCATATTCCCTCTTTATTAGATAGAATTTTTAAAAATCTTTATTTTAAAAAGTATTACATATATCCCCATTGACCTCTTCTAGCCTGTCCCTGCCCCCCGCAGTGTGGTGACTTTTAAAGATGGGGTGGGAGATGAAGAGAGGATTCTAAACCTAGGCGGACACACAATCTTATGAATCATTTTGCTGCACTGTGTAACAAGAAGCACAACACAAATCCTTTATGATGAAAGCTACCTATCAGTGTTTTTCTTTATTGTCTGGTCATCCAAATTATCCTATTCCATTGTGCTTTGTGGCAAAAATCAACATATGTAGCAATGGCTTCTGAGAAATTGAGAAGACACTTCACTACAAGTGAAGGCGCTGATTATTTTAAATGGTTATTAGAATCTCAAAAGAGAGTAAAGCTTCAGTAAAAAAAAAGTCTGAGTAAAAAGGCTCAGGAAGCATGTCATTAAGTAGCAGAAGTAGAACTTATTTCTTATAAAAGGAAAAATCGTGTTGTTGGTGAGAACCTACTAACTTCCTTTGTTTTCTGAGAAACGGATTTGATATGCAGACCTTCTCTTCTTTGCCCTAGAAAGCTGCTTCTTAGATTTTTTTTTCCTCTCCTGGTAAATGGCACCATCATCCATACACACAATTTCCAGGTAGAAATCTCTTTTTTCTTTACTCTGCTTATTCAGCAGAGCAAATCCAACCAGCCTTTCTCTTCAGGATATCCTGAATTCACACACACTTCTCTTTATCTCCATCTCTACTGCCATGTGCAAACCATGATTACTGGTGTCTCTTGTCACAATTATCCAAATAGCCACCTAAGTGTCACTACTTTCACTATTGCCCTCTCTCTGTTCATTCTTCTCACTAAAGAAAGTGTAGAAAATTTGTCAAAATCTCAAATCAGATTATCCCTTTGGTGCTCCTACTCCCCTTCTCAAGTGAAGATATTCAATGGTTTTCCATGATATTTAAAATAAACTAGGTTTCATATCCCCAAGCCCTGTCTGGCTAGTTTTCTACCCACATTTATGACTTTATTTCATATGATTCCCATGACTCTTGGTTTCAGCCTCCTCGGCCTCCTTTATGTTCCCTAAAAGAGCCAAATTCATCCCCAGCTTAGCATTTTTGCATTACCTATTTCATTTTCCCTGGAAACATCTCCCCCTGATCTTCTCACTGTTGGTTCCTTGTTGTATCTCAAGTCATATCTTTATTTCTTTAAATGTGTATTTTTATTGATTTTAGAGAAGAAGGGAAAGGGAGAGAAATACAGAAACATCAGTGATGAGAGAGAATCATTGATCTGCTGCCTTCTGCACGCCCTCTACAAGAAATCAAATCTGCAACCCAGACATGTACCCTGACAGGGAATTGAACCATGACCTCCTGGTTCCTAGGTTGACGCTCAACCACTGAGCTATGCTGGCCAGGTTCAAGGCATATCTTAATGTCATCTTTTGGAGAGGTTTTCCCTGAGCCCCAATTTAAAGTAACTATCAAGTCATTCTTTATTATATCCCTCTGTTTCAAGTCTCTGCATGACACTGATTTTCGTATTAGCTCTTATATTAGAGATTATATAATGACTAGAGGCTGGGTACATGAAATTCATGCGTGGGTGGGGTCCCTAGGCCTGGCCGGTGATCAGGGCCTATCAGGTTCCCCGCCTCCCTGCCTCCTCCTTCCCTTGCTGCCGGTGCACTGCCACCACACAGTTCCTTGCCTCCCCACCTGCCCCCCTCCTCCTCCTCCTTCCCTCGCCACCTGCGTGCTGCCACCATGCGGTTCCCCGCCTCCCCCCATCCTCCTTCCCTCACCGCCCACATACACCGCCACCCACCCCCTGGTTCCCCATCCCAGCGGGTGATCGGGGCCTGCCGGCCAGGGTGAGGGGCCAACTGCCACTGAGGTGTGTGGGCAGTGGGTCGATTGAGGCCTGCCAGTCGGGGGGAAGGATAGAGGAACCCAGGAGGTTGGCCACCGGCCCCGAGGAGGGAGCTGACTCTCGGCCCCCCTGGGAAAGGGGCCATGTCCACTACCACCCACCCCCAGTTCCCTGTCCCAGCCCCAGGGTCCGGCCCGATCAGGCAATTGGGGCCTGCCGGCCAAGGGCAGCTCCTGCATTGAGCATCTGCCCCCTGGTGGTCAGTGCACATTGTAGCAACCGGTCGTTCAAGTTGTTCCGTTGTAGTGGTCACTTAGGAGATTATATATATATATATATATATATATATATATATATATATATAGTAAATACATATATATATATAATATATAATTACATATTATTTATTCCATGATTCTGATTTACATATAATTTGTTTATTTACTTTTGGTTTCTTCCTAATGAAAGCAAACTAAATGAATATTAGGGGTATTATGTATTATGTGTGTTGTTCACCACTGTAGCCCCAGCCAGTGGTAGTTCCTGGCACAAAAAAAAATGTACTTAAAGAATAAAGAAATAAACTTGTTAATGGTCACACTAAATAAAAATGCAGATTGGCAGTGACTGGCATATCATCTCTCCTCCAACTAAGCTTCGAGGAGAAGGTCAGAAGCTCATGCGAGCCCATCAGCGTGGCAGATATTGTGTGATGTATCCAATTCTGTGCATATCCTTGTCACCTTAGCTTCCTCATGTAATATGAGGTTGTTTGATCAGAATGATGTTCAAGACCCTTTCAGGCTCTACAAACATACTTTCCATAATGCACTAAGGTAAACTGTATTTTAGGCCACCAGTATCTTAATTACTAAATATCTACATCAATCCTAGACTTTCTTTTTAGTTTGATATCATGTTCTTTCTTTTTAAAAATATAGTTTTTATTGTTGATAGTATTACAGATATCTTCTATTTCCACCCCCCCTTTACTGCCCTCCTCCCAGTCTCTTCCCTCCCCGCCCTCCCCCTGCCCCCCAAGTCTTCTCTACCCTATTTAGGATGGAAAATTAATAGCTGCAGCAATACTACTCCTTGGTGTCTGAGGTTTTCTAATCAGCTCAAATTATACTCCCTTATAACATGGTTTATTACAAGCTGTATCCCAAACAACTCTTGCTATTGCTATAAAAATTTCAACATGAAGCTTTTATTAAGATAAAATGAAAAAGATAATAACGTTTTAAATCTTAGCACATTTTCTTACTTTATTGGCATGGAAGATTTTTCAAAAATATATTTTCTATCTTCTACTAGAAATCTTTATTTCCATTTCCTATGGCATTGCTATGTTACAATTAACTGTAAGTGGTGACTGATGTGTATAAACTACAGAAACACTTTATTTTTGGGGAGGGGAGAAGCATTTGCTAAATCAATATTAATCCATTTGGGAAAGTGGGGTTATTTAGGGAAATATAAATGTCTTCACTTAGTTTTTGGCCATTTGCTGAAAACATATTGTGATGCAAAAAATGAAAAAGCAATGTTCTTCTAAACATCTGCACATAAAATACTGTACCATATAAAAACATGATTTTACGTTTACCACAAATATTTTTCTCCTATTCAAGTTTTCTCATTTCTGTGTAATGACATCAGTTTCAGCATGGATTCCTTAAAGGGAATTCATAAGATTTTCTAGAATTTAAAGATATTATTTTAATATGCTAAATATATGTTATTAAGTATTTCTTTATTTAAGAGGATTGGCATGATTACTTTTTAGACATATTCTCAATGCAGTATGAACAGTTTATTTCATGTCAGCTAGCAATGAGGCAGTTAGGCCACATTACCCAGGGAGGTATACATCATTCCTGTGCTAACTGTGGTGTTGGTCAGTATTAGCCACACATCTGGGGAGTAAATGTAAAACTACTGTAATTAAATACAGCTACTAGGAGATATGTTTTAAGATGTTAGACTGAGCACAAGTGTTCATTGGGGTCTTCGAGGGTACCAAACAAAGTATGTCTTCTGTCTTCCTCACTGGCATCTAAACAGATTGTTAAGTAAAAATAAAAAAGAGTAAGGGAAATGTAAAACAGAAATGTCAACTTTATTGCTACTAAAGGTCAAGATGGAGAAAATGAGATCTAGAACTAGACAGATGCACCTTTTCAGTCTGACATAACAGGACCAGAAGAAGGCTCATAGAAGCAGAGGAGGTCTGCATCTATAGGCAAAGGCAAAGTGTGGTCAGGGCGTGGGAGAGGCCAGGAATATTACACCCTCTGATCAACTTCCATGCAAAATCTTTCTTAATATTTCCCAAAGTTTTATTCTCTGTTAAGATTTGCAGGAAGATGTTTTTTTTCTTCAAATGATTTTCTCTAAGACAGGAGGTAGTATGCACAGGTGGGTTGTTATCCAGAGGTGGTAGATCCATAGTGCCAAGATGAACTGGTCCATCCTGTGGAGAGGAGGTCAGCCGAATCTCAGAGGAGTCTCTGGCTTCTCCTTCATGAGGCCACTCCCCTGCTCCCGCCCATTGCTCCTTTGGGTATCTTTCTGGGACCAAAAGGCTCTAAAAGGGTTAGAACAGGACAACAATGACATTGACTACAGGATCACTATGCAACTAACACTGAACATTTTTGAAATTTCTCATCTAGTATTTTGTCTAGTTGCATCAGAAGTTCTTTACTGAAATGTGGCATAAAGATGTTTCAAGAGAAATGCCTAGAGTCCAGTAATAAAATGCTAGCAACGCAGGACTGTAATGGATTTGAATATATGTCAACTCATCAATTCCATGGGAAAAATTAATATTCAAATGTTAATTCTCTTTTTCAAGTGAAGTCTACTGGCCGAAGAATTGAAATCCTAATTTGAGTTTTCTTACTTTTGTGAGTGAAAAGTCCAGAGACTTCTCCACTGTCTTTCTCTGTTGAGTCTCAATCAGAGAGAGATGTCCTCAGTGCAGGCAGAGAGCTGGGCTTCTTCAACAGCCATAGTGGGAGCTCTGTCCACCTGAGGGGTTCACATACACAGGGGCTTCCACATTTACAAAATCAACTTTCTGACATGCACGACTTTCTAAAGAGACCAAGAATTAATATGACAAAAGATTATTACAGCACTTGCCTCAATCACACTAAGTTTTAGAAAACAAGCACATTTCCATTTTCTTGAGCCTTATGCTTCCAAAGCATTATGCTTGAGGCCAATTTATGCTTCCAGAACCTGGTATATTTTGGAAGGGGCTTTTAACTGGGACTTAGTGGGATCTGAGGATAGCTTTTCGGTGTCATTTCTGCCAATAGTCTATATTATAGAGCTAGAAAATAAATTGAATCTCTCCTGGGAGAAGTCAATTTGGGGACTGTGGATTGGATTTTAGCCCACCTGTGCATACTCCCCCATTTCTCAGAGAAGAGCATTTGGAAAAATGTCTTCTTGCAAAGTTTACAATGTGCAGTGTTGGAAACCACCATCACAAGTCTTATTTGGGGTTTTTGTTTCCAATTCAGCATATTAAAAATATCCCTAGTTAAATTTTTTGTCGAAATCCCTCATTTCTGGCATCCAGTGCTGAACTGAGTGTGGGTTGTATCTAATAATAAAGCTTTGGGCATCTCCTGAGCAGACAGTTTTAGCCCTGGGACACATTGGCTATTTCTACTACCTGCTTCTGAGGAATCACTCAGGCTGACCTTGGGAAGTTTACTTTTTCATGTATACTAGAACTATTTCAGAATAAAGTGAGACCATGTGAGGGAGTGATCTGTGAGCTTATGGACAAGCAATAGGAATCGGAATTCAGCTCCTCCAAAGTTTATTCCTTGGCCCTAAAGATAGACAGTTCAAGACAACATGAAGGAGGAACTTAATTGGGGAAGTGTATTTATACTGCCTGTCTAAACCTGCACTATTGATTTCCTATAACCACTGCCTCCTTTTCCTATAATCTCTGTCTCGGCCGTGCCTGCTGAGCACAACTGGACCACTGTGCTGGTGAATGTTGCAGCAACCTGCACCTGGGGCTGCGCATGCTTGCTGAGAGCTCATGCCCTTGCCAAAGAGTCTTGGGGAAAGACACAGTTTTGTAGCACACTGGATGCCATATAGAATGCCACTATGGGGTCCCGAGGAAGCCAATGATATGGTGGTGGGGGGCATAAGGCACCTGGGCAAAGGACCATAAAATGTGAGAAAGAGAAAGCAAGTATAAAAGCTGAAAGGAAAGCACTGTCTGCTTCACTGATATTCACATGAGTAAATAATTTGCAAATTACAACCAAATAAATATTTCATGAAAGTTCAAACTTACCTAAGCATTTCGGGTCGCCATTAAGGAAAGAGATACACAGTTGAGTTGACAATCACAGGGCATTTAGTTAATAAAAAGCCATTATTATTAGTGGAATTTATTATTTATTTGAAAATAGCAAGCAGAAAGTTAAATACAGGTCAGCAAATCACATAAACAATTGCAGAGTTATCTACAGGTCAGCAAATCACATAGACAATTGAAAAGTTATCTACAGGTCAGCAAATAGCACAGACATTTGAAAGCACATAGGTTCTTTTAGCATCTGCAATTGTACTTAGATTTCTCAGTCAGATGCTATGCAGTCCATTATGCAAAGAACTCCTTACTCCCTAGGTAGATATAATAGTTTATGGAGGCTTTACATTCTGTTAATCTTGGGATAATGGGAAGTCAACAGAAAGATCATATACCTCATTCCACAAAAGATCATACGAATGTTGCAACAAGGTTAAAATAGACTGCATTTTAATCAACTATTTGTACTATTTCCTTCTTTATGTCTCAAATGCTAACCTATCATTATCAAGGATTTAATTATAAAATAAAGATGTTTAAGAGAGCAGAAGGCTGCATTATAGTTACTTAAAATAAAAGTAATGTAACTTCATATAAAACCATAATAAATTTAGTTCATATGATTTGACAGTGTCCTTTGGCAAAATTTATCCTCATACAAATCAAGACAAAATCTCCAAATCCTGAAGAGCAGGTTTTTTCTCAATGTTTTGCACTTTTGAAATTTTGGTGGTGTTTGCAGTAGTATTATAGAAGGATAAAAAACATATTGTGAGAGAAAATTATTTGGTTTTCTATGTTTGCATTCAGTGAATTCAAGGTGTGCTCTTTATATTATTGTCATGAATTCTACACAAACATGGAAACCTTCAAAGAAAAAGGCAGTAATAACATTACCAAAAGGAAAAGGCACATTCTGTTGCATTGGCCAGCTCTGCCCTAATGAATGCCCAAAGACGGCAAAGGAAATGAAAAAATAAACACATATTAGAGTATTGATGCTGTCATGGCCCATAAGTAATTTTTCTTGGAGATAAACTATTATAAAATTAATAGGAAGTGGTATTCTTTAAAATGAAATTTTAAGCCCCTGTCTAATACCATTTTAAAGAGATTGAGAGAGATCATACAGGCCAAGGAATTAAAATAAATTGGTTAAGTAATTTCCTGTTGGACAGAAAATCTAAAATGCTAATAAGTTTACATTCAGAGACTTAGTTCTCAAACCACAGGTTTGATTTATTGGCTGGCTTTTAGATAACATTGTAAGAGAGCTCCAGAAAATATAGGAAAGAAGAAAACAGAATGCTTGCTCATAAACCCAGCATCATAGGTCAGGAGGATAACTCTAGAGAGCTCTCAAGGACTGCTTGTTTCAATTAAACTTGGCTTAGAATAAAAAGAAACACAACCTTATTATTTTTATTATACTCGTTTTTTAAAACATATTTAGATTGTCAGAAAGTTTGGGAACAGAGAATTTATTTCCCATCTATCCCCTCTCTCCACAGTGTCCCCTATTTAACAACATCTTAATTAGTATGGAACATGTTATAATTGTATCCAGTATCGATACATTATTATGAACTAAATTCCATTATTTACCTTAGGGTCCAGTCTGTATTATGAAGTTCTGTAGTTTCTGACAAATGTTTAATGTCACATGTTCACAATTACAGTATCATGAAGAATAGTTTCATTGCCTTAAAAATAGCCTGTGCCCCACCTATTCATCCATCCCCTCTTTCCTTGAATATTTTTTTAAAAAATATTTTTATTGATTACAGAGAGGAAGGGAGAGGGAGAGAGAGATAGAAATATCAATAATGAGAGAAAATCATTGATTGGCTGCCTCCTGTACACCCCCTACTGGGGGTTGAGCCCGCAACCCGGGCATGTGCCCTTGACTGGAATCGAACTTGGGACCTTTCAGTCCATAGGCCGATGCTCAATCCACTGAGCCAAACCAGCAAGTGCTTGAATCTTGATGATTGCTGATTTCTTTCGATTGTCAGCACGGTTTTGCTTTTTCTACGATGTCATACATTTGAAATCATGCAGTATGTAGCCTTTTCAGGATGGTTTCTTTCACTCAGCGATATCCTTGTAGTTTCCTTTACATCTTTTTGTGGCTTGATAGCTCAATTCTCTTACTTGCTAGATATTCCACTGTATGGGTATACTAGTACCTGTTTATTTATTCACCTTTTGAAGGACATCTTGGTTGCTTCTAGTTTGGGGCAATTATGAATAAAGCTTCTAAAATCATTCATGTGCAGGTTTTCATAAGTCTTCAACTCATTTGGGTGAGTACGTAGAGGTGGGATTGCTGGATCTTATGATAAGAAACTTTTGTAAGAAATGGCCAAACTGTCTTACAAAGTGGCTTTGCCGTTTTTCATTCCCACCAGCAATGAGCGAGAGTTCCTCTGCTCTACAGCCTTTCCAGCATTTGGTGTTGCCAGTATTTTTGGATTTTACCATTAGAAATTTTGTGTTAGTGTGATTATTCAGGATGTTTAAAAGAAATTGTTTTAATTGCGTAGTCATAATACTATTAAGGCAATAAAATCTATTGACTTAAATGATAAGATAAATGGTAGACATAGTAACCTAATGAATTATACTGACAAAACATATAAAATTAGAAATATAAATGGATTCAATAATCAAATTGAACTTCTAAGTAGGCTGTTTGCCTCAATGTAATAATCTTAAAGCAGAATATTTCCACTTACTCTTTTTGTTTCTTTCATAAGGAAAGTGCTTTTCTCAGTGGGGTTAGATATTTCTTCCTCTCTTTATTCTATTATCAATAAAATAAGGTTCAGAGAGAGATTAAGGTGAATATAGGAAGTAATGATCAACAAAGATAACTAGTTTTGCTCTTTATATATCCCTCATCTCATTTCTCACATATCTTGGACATTTTACACATTTAGCAAATTTTTAAGAATTCTTAGAGTAAAAAAGGAATTGACTCAGTTTAATTTTTATTCTAATTACTCAATTAGAGCCTGTAGTGGGTTGACTTGTGTATCCCTGAAAGAGATGTTCGAATCCTAAATACCAGTGCTTACAAATGTGATCGTACTTGAAAACAGGGTGTTTGTAGACTTAATTAGTAAGGATCTCGAAGTGGTCCCCAAGTCCAATGACTGGTGTTCTTATATAAGAGGAGGGGACACACACAGAAGAAAGCCATGATGTAAAGACAGCGACAAAGATTGGAGTGATGCAACTATAAGCCAAGGAATGCCAAGGATGCCTGAGAGCCACCAGAAATTAGGAAGCAAGGAAGAATTTTTTTCTTAGAGCCTCAGAGGGGGCATGGCCCCACCTACACTTTGATATGAGACTCAGTCTCCAGAACTGTGAGAGAACACATTTCTATTGTTTCAAGTTACCTAGAATGTGGTAATTTGTTTTGGCAGTCCAAGTAAACAAATTGAGAAAAATTTTAATATCTGAATAATATCTGATTAATATCTCATTCTCAGCAACACAACAATATAAAAAACCAGGCTATCAGTTCCATGAAGCTAAATTTAGACCTTAACTATAAATAAGGTCACTGATCTTTTTATTATTGGCAATCTCTTCTTATTTTACTACTGTAAACATGTTAATGCCTAAAAATTGTTATGTTTAGATTTAATAAGTAGGGAATTGCTAAAATGGTAGCAGTTATATACACTTTTATTTCAGTAAACTCTTATGGTACCAAGTAACTTACTTGATTTGAAAAAGGTAATCAAAATAGAGCCTTCTGACATTTGAACCTAGTTCCCAGAAGACTAATTTGCTTATGAATTTGGTGCTAATTTAATAACAGAAAAGGCTTCTAGTTTGAGGGCCAAAAGATAAGCTGACTTTGTGAACTTTCTTGGCTAAGGAAATGAACAACCAAGCATTTCACAGACACTTATTTTGAAACCTGTTTTCTTTCCTTGATGTATTAAACTAGGACAGGAACCATTTTAAATTCAATAGCAAACAACGGACATAATACATTTTTTGACTTAATCCATATTCTAAAAGCTGTGTTCTTTCAATGAATAGAATCATTTGGATTTTAGAGATTGTGTCCTGAAAAGGTTTGAATTGTATGTTGTGACTCCTTTCTTCTATACCAGGGAAAGGCAGAAGCACATTTTGATGAAGTTATGTATTGTAAACAATTTTTATTAAAGTTCAATAAAGCTGCTATGACAGTTTATTTTGATGGTTAAATACTTACTTTTTATTCTAATAATTTCTGAAAAATGGGAAGGTTAGTTAAATTTTGAACTAGTTTGTTTAATACATTTTAAGTTAAAATGATTCACTGATAATATTATAGTGAAAGATGGAAAGTATGCATTAGGTCCTAATTGAATGCTTCATGTTTCTTAGTAATTTTATATAAATATTTTCATTTTTTATTTTTTTCATCCTTACCTGAGGATATTTTTCCATTGATTTTTAGAGAGAGTGGAAGACAGAGGGAAAGACAGAGAAACATATCACTGTGAGAGAAACACATTGGTTGGTTGCCTCCTACACGCGCCTGGACCAGGGCCTGGGCCAGAGTGGAGCCTACAACCAAGGTACGTGCCCTTGACTGGAATTGAACCTGGACCCTTCAGTCTTCAGGCCGACGCTCTATCCACTGAGCCAAACTGGCTAGGGCTAAATCATTTCACTTTTAACAGAATGGACTGATGCTAAAAAAAAAAAAAGTCAGTTTGTTTTTAATACAGTGAAATTAGATTTTCATCTTTGTCCATCTTGGTTCTTAAAGGTGTAATTTAACATAGGCACTAAATATTCTGCATGTCTACATCTACCAAAGCTAGCTTAGCATTCAATGTCAGTGATTAGCTTGAATAATTTAAAAGGAAAGTTCATTTGCAAAATCATTTTTAGAGAATGTCATTTGATATAAATCAAAAGTAATATTTTATCTGGTAAAGATCAATACAATTATTAAATGAAACCCTGAGTTTTAAATTCAGTGTGTTTTGGATTTTCAAATCAAATAAATTTTAAAACTATCAAAATTATTCATTTATTTAGTGATCGTGGGTTCACAAGAATCCTGACTTGGATATTTTTTTGTGTGATCATGTGGGAAAAAGCTGAGATAGAAACAAAGTTGTTCAAGCCCTTTGAGTATATTGGCTTTCTTTTTCTAAGAAACTTATATTTATTTATATTTTATTTTTATTTTAAAATTATAAGTTACAGAAAATATTATATTAGTTTCAGGATTTAGGGGTTTTTAACATATGAGGGGAAAAGTCAGCTAAGAAGGCTGATGTATCTTTTTTTTTTTTCCAAGCAAATTTTGAACAGAGTTCCGCAATATTATTAAGTGATTATAAGAAAAATTTGTAAGTACCAATATATGTATATATAAAAATTAACCATATAGTTTGCTTCAAAAATTTCAACATTCTTCTTTCTAAGTTACATTTAAATTGCCATGAAAAACATCACTATGGGTTTATAATCTCATCTTGTTTCTAGCTACATGTTTTATTTTCTTGTTATAAGTGAAATTATAAAGAATTTTTAAATTATATTAATTTGGGGTCTTTAATAATGGCTCCTTGAAACTCTGTCATTCTCAAAGTGTTCATTTAAGGGTCTTTTTTAAATCACTTCCTCTCATCTACCAATTAGTTTGAAAGGCTTTGGTCACTAAATAGTATTTTGACCAGTTTTATATTAATCGTAGGTATATACTACTATTCCTTCTCAGCATGAGATATTCAGTGATATAATTTCAGTTCAAAGAAAAGCAGTCTAGTATTCGTGACAACCTAAGTAGTTTGATTCACAGAGATATGACCGATTAATCTTTATGGAATATTAATTTGTGTACCCCATTCTGAGCCTCGTAGTTTCCCTCATGAAGAATGCCATCTTGAAGACATCTGATATAAACCAATAACCTATCATAGTGTCCCCTGTTATTTAGCATCTCATTCTTATTCAAAAGCTGCTATATTATTTGAGAAGTGGATTCTTAAAAGTGATAACTCAGAGAAATCAGCTCACTGAAAAAAAATTAAAAATCCTGCATCTTTTTTTTGTATGCTCTATTAATTTTTAAAACTTTACTTTAGCTGGTATGGTACAATCTCAAGGCATCTCTTCAGTTTACCAATTAAAAATCTAATATTATAACTACTTAAGTGGTAAAGAAACTCATAGAGACTGGCATCTTACCAGAAATTATGAAGACATCATTATGGATGCTTGACTCTAAATCACACCACAGTCCTTGTAAGCTTGTTTTCAAATGAGTACTACAGTTATCTGGGGAATAGGTAAATGAGCGATAGTAATGATGCTCATGCTTCCAGAAACATATTGCAACTACATTAAATGTCAGATTCTGTTTTTCCATGAGAGTTAATGTATTTTTAATACAAAACATAAGGCATTTTTTTCTCATTTCAGTTTCTCATTTCTATCTGAGACATTATATCTGAAAAAATACTCAACACCCCTGAGTAAATTTCAAATCACAAACCATTAGAGTTTGGATTGCTTTATATAATAACACAGATAACATTTTCTTTTCACAAAATATATATAAACTTTTAAAATATTTTGCTTTACACCTTCATTGATGGATGCAAACAAAGCAACTCTTGGAAACGATTGTTCTGTGATCATAATGAGACTGTAACTTCTAGACAGAAAACAGCCTGGTTACCCCTGTTTATACCTTCTTAAAAGATCTCTGAGTAAGATCTTCATTGAAAAATTACATTGCTTAGTTCCAGTGAGACTTAAAATTTATACAAAAGACTTAGTTTACTTAATAGGTGTAACTTGGGTTTCTTTTTCTTATACTTTCCACATAATTTTTGAATTAATTTTTTCAAGGTACAGATTACAGGACCCAGTAATAGATGTAGAGTCAATTAATATGTGTAATTCTGAACTTTTCAGAAGCTCAGTAAGCATATGGGGAGAGGAATAGAATGAAGAACAAGGAGCAAGTTTGCTGTCCTAAGACTTTCTTCATCATCTCCCACATCTCAGGTGGTGATGACACTCCCACATCCATGTTTGGAAGGTAACAGTATATGTCCCAGGACAACAGTGTTTCCAAGTTACTGAAAGTTTTAAAAATATTTTTAAAAAATTTTTAACAAAAAGAAAGACTCAGGTTTCCATGGACTCCCTCAAGTTTTCATTAATGCAATGTTTATATGCCAACCTTTATAGCAGAACATTTTCGAAAAGGAAATACAGATTTTTCTGTTTAATGAACAGATATTTTTAACATTATGTGATGCTTTTCTTTTTTGAGGAATTCAGAGTCGTTGTTATGATCCTTACCTGTAGTACTCAGATGCTAATAAGCAACATTAGTTTCTCTTTCTTTCTTTCTTTTTTCCCCCCATCCTTAAGATTCCTGGCTTTTCCCGGTAATACCTTCTACCTGACCTTCATCGCGCATGTGTAACCCCCTCTATTTTTGGTGTCTTCCCTAATACCTGTGGGTTTCATGCTGAGTTTAGATGTTGATGACTCTCAGATTTATATCAGTACTTACAATTTTTATTTTAAAATCAATGACGACACACAGATTCTAAGAAACATCTCAAACTGAACAAACACAAAATTTAGTTCCTGATTTTCCCTCCCCAAATCACTGCTTTCCAGTTGCCTTCATCTAAGTAAATATTACTTCATTTGTTCACTTGTTCAGGTTAAAAATCTTGCTTCCTCTTTCTCACATCTATAGTAGATTCATTCAGTCCATCCAATCCCAGCTGGACCTTAAAACCATATCTAGAAATTGATCATTTCTCACTCCCTCTGTAGCTACCACCTTGGTTCAAGCCACCATCATTTCTTATCTGGTTCATTGCGGTCTCCAATACTGAGCTCCTAAATCAGATCTCTTTGCTTTGTCCTTGATCCCTTGCAGTCTCAGCTCAGCACAGTAGTCAGAGTGAGAGAGTAACAATATCAAAGGTCATGCTACTCCCCCTAGGTTTTCTTATCTCATTCCAAGTAAAAATTAAAAAGTCTTTAAAATACCCTACACTACCTGGACCTTATTACCTCTCTGAGCTGGCTGTTATTCTACAACTAGAGGCCCGGTGCATGAAATTCATGCATGGGGGGGGGGTGCATCCCTCAGCCCAGCCTGCACCCTCTCCAATCTGGGACCCCTACCGGGATCGGGCCTAAACGGGCAGTCGGACATCCCTCTCACAATCCAGGACTGCTGGCTCCCAACTGCTCGCCTGCTTGCCTTCCTGATTGCCCCTAACCGCTTCTGCCTGCCAGCCTGATCACCCCCTAACCACTCCTTTGCCAGCCTGGTCACCCCTAACTGCCCTCCCCTGCAGGCCTGGGTCCCCCCCAACTGCCCTTCCCTGCAGACCCAGTCACCCCCAACTTCCCTCCTCTGCCAGCCTGGTCAACCCTAACTGCCCTCTCCTTCAGGCTTGATCGTCCCCAACTGTCCTCCCTTGCAGGCCTGGTCCCTCCCAACTGCCCTCCCCTGCGGGCCTGATCGCCCACAACTGCCCTCCCTTGCAGACCTGGTCCATCCCAACTGCCCTCCCCTGCTGGCCATCTTGTGGCAGCCGTCTTGTGTCCACATGGGGTCAGTCATCTTTGACCACATGGGGGCAGCCATCTTGTGCATTGGAGTGATGGTCAGTTTGCATATTATTCTTTTATTAGATAGGATAGAGGCCTGGTGCATGGGTGGGGGCTGGCTGGTTTACCCTGAAGGGTGTCCCAGATCAGGGTGCTGGTTCCCTTGGGGGATGAGGCAGCCTGGGCGAGGGGCCTGTGGTGGTTTGCAGGCTGGCCACGTCCCCCAGTTACCCAAGTGGAGGCCCTGGTATCTGGGATTTATTTATGTTCTATAATTGAAACTTTGTAGCCTTGAGTGTAGCCAAGCCTTCTGCTCACTCTGTGGCTGCAGCCATTTTTGTTGGGATTTATTTATCTTCTATAATTGAAACTCTATAGCCTTAAGCGGAGGCCAAGGCTGGCCAGGGCTGTGGAAACTTGGCTTCCTCCATCACTGGGGGCAACTCAAGCCTCCTGCTCTCTCCAGCTCTGTGGCTGCCGCCATTTTTGTTGGGATTTATTTATCTTCTGTAATTGAAACTTTGTAGCCTTGAGTGGAGGCCTGGGCCCACCAGGGCAGGCAGAAAGCTTGGCTTCCTCTATTGCTGGGGAAACCCAAGCCTCCTGCTCTCTCCATGGCCACAGCCATCTTGGTTGGTTTAATTTGCATACTCTCTCCTGATTGGCTGATGGCGTGGCTTGTGGGTGTAGCAGAGGTACAGTCAATTTGCATATTACTCTTTTATTAGATAGGATTGCTTTCTGTTACAGCTACATTGTTCTCCTACTTGCTTCAAAACACGGTACTTCTGCCTTAAAGATTCCCATCCCACCCCTGCTATTACCCCTGCCTGCTATGCTCTCTCTCTAGGTATTCACTTTGCTTGTTCGCTTGCATCCTAAACATAAACACATACACATACTCCCTATCCTTATTTTGGCTTTATGTTGTTCCATAGCACTTGCTGTTCACCAGCATGTGATGTATTTGATTATGCAGTTAGTTCATTTCCTGTATCCCCCTACTATAAGTTCTAGGAGGCAGGGATTTCAGTCCACTTTGTTTAGATCTGTACCTCAGTGCCTAGGACACTGAACATCATATAAGTGATATTAATAACTATTTAATGAATGAGTGCATGACTTAACTGTGATAAGTCCAAAGGGGAAAAGCCAGCATTAGAATCTAAATAAGTCAGGGAGAGTTTAGGTGGCATGCCTAAACACATGGTCTTGATGCATTGTGAGTTAGCCTATTACTTTATTCTGGAAATTCAGGCATGGGACCTACAGGTTCCAAGATGCGTAAACACTGATAAATATCACTGCTTTTTAGTGGCCAACTCTGTTGGCCATGACACTCTTGCATTTAATATCCCCCTCCCTTTTTTTTTCCAGCGAGGGTTCATATCTCTTTGTTTCACTTCAGCTGATTTTTCTTTGGAGTTCAGTAATTAATTTTTGCTTCTACTTCAGTTGATTTTTGCTCCGGGGCTCAGCAACTAATCACAAAAGCAACAGTCATCAATTTGGGGTCTTTATATCTGGTTGTCTCACTCTTTATTTAGCAATTTGGGTGTTGTTGTTGCTTTGTCTTTAATCAATGAAAACTTGACTATGACATGTGTCCCATAGCTATAGGGACATCTTTGGTTGAATTCCCACTTCAGACTTCTGATTTACTGACAACATTCAAGAAAGAGAATTATCTATGCTTTAGAAAGATTGCCAAAGTTTATTCCTCTAAGAACCTCTAGAAATGTACTGTCTGATATGGTAGAGACTAACTAGATATTTGTTTATATTTTGATTTAACTACTTTAAAACTGACTGATATTTAAAATTCAGTGGCAGTAGCCACATATCAAGTCTGCAGTTGTCACCTGTGGCTGGTGATTCCTGTGTTGGACAACGCTATCTAGAACATTTCAATTGTCACAAAGTGTCATTGAACATGCCTCTCTAGACTTGTTTTTGCAGGTTGAAACATATTTGTTTGTCCATCATAAGTTCATTCACTTGAAAATATATATTCCCTGACAAATATTCAAGAACCTCTTCGTTAAGTGTGGCACTGGAATTTAAGGAACTTAGAATTCATGTGCAAAAAGAAACCATAATATCAGGCAGTAAGTGTTCCATTAGAGGCATATACGGAATGGTATAGGAATATAAATAAAGCTAATTAATTTTGCCTCAGGTATGGGGTTGGTCATGTAACACGTATTTTGAATCTCTCTTTTTGCTGGTACCATAACTGTCAGAAAAGAAATAGTTGATGAACACTGGTGCCTAGAAGGTTTATATTTATTGTTGAGAAAAGTCAATAAATATCAGTCTGACTGTTAACTAATAGCATGGCTTTGCCACTGCCCCAACAATATTGTGGTTAATAGCAATTTCAATGTCTGAAACCACTGTAATTGCCCTCAGCAATCAATAGATCAATAAAAGACTCTTTGGTTTTAGATACAAGTATTGACCTATATATCACATTTTGGAAAGGTTACTTTTGATTATGACAACACAGACAAGTTTGAAAACTAAATAGAAACCAAATAATTCTTATTTTTAAAGTCTGTACATTTAGACTTAAAGCAGTGTAAACATGCATTTATAGTTTTTTAAAAATATATATATTTTATTGATTTTTTTACAGAGAGGAAGGGAGAGGGATAGAGAGTTAGAAACATCGATGAGAGAGAAACATCGATCAGCTGCCTCCTGCACACCTCCTATTGGAGATGTGCCCACAACCATGGTACATGCCCTTGACCAGAATCAAACTTGGGACCTTTCAGTCTGCAGGATGATGCTCTATCCACTGAGCCAAACCGGTTAGGGCTGCATTTATAGTTTTGATCTACAGTATTTAAATTTAATGAGCCATTGCATGTTTTCACTAGAAATACACATGTATTACACTAAAAGAATTTGTAAATAATGCCACAGCTAAACACAGTGTTCTAAATAAATTTAAACCCTAAGTAAACTATAGTTAAAACATTAATTTTTCAAAATGTACCAAGATAAATATTTTGGATGTTAATAAGATATATGACCAAGAAACAAATTTATAGAAAGCTTTCTGTAAGTATTCTCCTGAAATGAGAATAGTCTTCATCCATCCCTTTTTTATTCTTTCTTTCTTTATAGATAAATTACGTGTTGCGATTCCTATGACAATATCACATTTAAAAAAGTTAGTCTCCACAGGGAAATTGCTCATGATCGTGCAGTGGGATGTGTAAACACTGTGCTTATTGTAGCTCGCGGACAAACTAAGAAGGGAGCGAAAAGCCTAAGGCCATCATGTTATTGGGAGGAAGCGTTGGCGTTATAATTTAAAGAGCAATCACATGTATTGATTACATTCAACATCCAGGAAACACTAGCAGAGAGGCAGTGGTTTGTTTGTTTTCTAAGTTGTTAGATGTCAAGCAATTTATCTGGGTCCAGTCTCTGATATATGAAAAATCCTTCTTGAGCATGTGTTCCTGGAATTGTGAGCAATGATCTGATTGAAAGCACATCTTTTGAGACACTTAAATTTAGCCATCCTTGCTGCTTAGATTGCTATTTGGATATTTTCAACCTTTAATGTCAGTAAGGTTTGTGATTATTTCTTAGTGCTTAGGAAATGGCTTCTAGCACAATCAAAATGCCTATAATTTCAAAGAAATTGGAAAACAATCTATTCTGACCTAGAGTCCAAACAAAATATCCCAAAGTAAGGATCGTTTTGTCTTATTTAGTATTTACCAACCAAATAACAGGATGTTACAATGTCCAATTTCCCCCTTTGTCTGTGTTGGGACACAAAGAACATGTATCCGTTAATGCAACCAACAGGATTTAGGTATCTTAACATTGGTGGGCTGAGCCTAGACGTAGAGGGCATTAGTAGGAAAATAGAAGAAATGAAAATGCTACGGTAGGCTTGGGTATGAAGGGATCCCAGCTGAGATTAAGTATAAATTTGAACAGCAGTGTGGTAAACAAGACCAGATTCTAAGAACCCAGGGGCATTGGATATAATTTTAGGTATGTATCTTAAAAGCCACCCAGCATAGGCCACGGAGATTTCAGTTAGCACTGTGCCAATACAGGGGTTTTTATTTATAAAATCAAGACACTGGAACAAGGACTGAGCCCAGTCAATGGGAAATGGGTCAAGTCCAGATGAATTTATTCATCAACAAAAATAATGCATTTGTCAGGGCTTACGCAGGGCAGTATTCCCACCATAGTAAACTGAATTGGACTGAGAAAGTTGGGAGAAGAGACAGACTCTCGTTAACTGAAACAGCTAGTTATTTCTTCTCCGCTGGGAAGGGTTCAAGCTAAGAATTCTAAGATAAATGGGGAGAGGGATGGCAATTCTCTCCTCAAAAACATTAATGAGCCTATGATCACTGAAATTAATTGTTTTTTCTTTCTATCCATGGAATCTAATACATTTGCAATGTCAACTTTATCATCACCTGTTTTCTCTCCATATCCATTTTCCTTAAACTTTCACTGGCTTTAATTATGATTTGTATTACTACATTAGCCCAGGATTCTCCCTTCTTTGCCTCATAAAGTTTTATTTATCCGTTAAGGGAATGTTAAAATTCACCTCATTTTCAAAGCTTTACCGGATCTGTTGGTGATAGTGAATCACACCTGTCTCTGAATTTCCTGTAGCTTTACCTCTAAGGAGTACTTCTTTCCTGCCATGGCTCAGTTTGGTTCTGTATTTTTTCGATTAAATTGTATGCTTAGGGTGAATAGAAATAAATGACCTATTAATGATCTCACTAGCAAAGTGGTTTGCATATAGTTAGCATCAATAAATGTCTGTTCAATCAAGTTACGTGATTATGTACACAAATTCTAAGTCTCACCCAGAGAGTCACATATTGTTCTCAGATAGGTTACTTGGCCTATCTTGCCCCCAGTACTTCATTTGTAAATAGGAGGACATCTAATATCACTGAATTTATAGGTTAATTTTATAGTTAAGTAAATCATATAAGGAAAAAATAGGAAAGACCGTCACTGGCTCAACACATATTAATTGAATGTGTAAAGTTTGCCAAGCACTCTTCCAGGCTTCATCATTAGTTGCTAAAGGAATCTCTGCATGGCCAGCTGAGCACAGACAGCATTTGAACTGTAGCCAGTATCACACATGACACAGCCACCTAATATCCCTGATTTACCGCATAGACCAGCCTCACATCTGCCTCTGCTATAACTGTGTTGTTCGCATGATACTTTAAAAAAAATAGCATGAAAATGACAAGAATGTAAAATTGGTCATACTCTCCCCTCTCTACCTTCCTTTATTCCCCTTTTTATTATTTTTTAAATCCTCACCTGAGGATATTTTTCCATTGATTTTTAGAAGAGTAGAAAGGAGGGGGAAGAGGGAGAGAGAAAGAGAGATGTGAGAGATACACAAGTGAGGTATGTGCCCTTGATTGAATGGAACCCGGGACCCTTTGGTCTGCAGGCCGACGCTCTAGCCACTGAGCCAAACCAGCCAGGGCCCTTTACTCATCTTTTGATGGGGATGGTAGTTATACTTCCCTCATAGAGTCGATGTGAAGATTAAATGAGATAATCGTGTCAACTGCTTGGACCGTTTACTAGTGTATCGCAGTAATGGTTAGCTCTCCTCTTAGCTATTATTGCCCGGTTGTTGCAAAGCTGCTGGGGGCTGGTGCACACTGGAAGCCTGACCCTTCCTGGCCCTCCACTTTGGATCTAATCTCTGAGATTTATATTCTGGACACACATTAGTATAGCGTTTATGTTGTTCTCCTGGAATTGAGAACTTGGACTGCTGTGCCCTTCTTGAATAGGCCCCACTCTCCAAACCTGCATGTTCCTGTGATTTCAAACACGAATGGTATTTATAGCATTTGGGGTGAAGGCTGAGAAGATTGGAGGGTATGGACAGAGTGAAATATTGAAGTTAAAATTGTTGAAGTTTAATAGTTTCTTTTCATTAACTTCTCAGAATAGGTATTAGTTCTCTTTTCAGTTAATATAATACCTCTGCCTGACTTTATTTTTTTTGTGTGTGTTAGGGCTACATTAGGAGTGTTGATAAATATACACTATTTCTTTATTAGATTTTACAGGTGTGTTCACTTTATGAAAATAAGCGGACAGGAAATTTATGATTTGTGCACTTTTCTGTCTGTATGCTATACTATATAGATTTTACATTTCAAATGACTTGGATAGAAGTACAGACAGGTGTTCTTTACATTATAGGACTGATTTTCTGCTAGCATGAAAAATTTTTGCACACCCACGCACATATTCATTTTTATGATTTGTGTATTGCATAAAATGGTTTTTGTTAGTCATGTAATAATTCTAAGTATGCAATTATTAACAGGTGATATATTTCATTCGAATTAAACACATATATGTTCACTTAAAATGTAATCATCTGTAATTGCCCATCATTAGAAAAAATCTGGTAAACTGATTATGCAACTTGATTAGAGACTATTATTCCATTTAACATTTAAACTACTTTTAGCCCTAGCTGGTTTGGCTCAGTGCATAGAGCGTCAGCCTGCAGACCCAAGAGTCCCAGGTTCCACTCCAGTCAAAGGCATGTAGTACCTTGGTTGCAGGCTCCTCCCCAGCCCGGATCCTGGTCAGGGTGTGTGCAGAAGGCAACCAATCAGTGTGTGTCTCTCACATTGATATTTCTCTTTGTCTTTCCCTCTCTCTAAAAATCAATGAAAAAATATCCTCCAGTTAGGATTAAAAATAAATAAATAAGTAAAGTACTTTCAGAGACATGCAGACCTTTTTATATTGTTAATATAAATAAAGCATATTTTAGCAATTACATGTTTTTAAAATACATTTTTATTGATTTTAGAGAGGAAGGGAGGGTGAGAGAAACATCAATGATGAGAGAGAATCATTGATCGACTGCCTCCTGCATGCCCCCTACTGGGGATCGAGCCCACAACTCAGGCATGTGCCCTTGACCAGAATCGAACCTGGGACCCTTCAGTCCACAGGCCAATGCTCTATCCACTGAGCCAAACCAGCTAGGGCAGCAATTACATTAAAAAAAATTAATTTATTGGAATGATACTGGTCAATAAAATTGTATAGGTTTTAAGCATACAGTCCTATGCTACATCTTCTGTATACTGTATTATGTTCACCACCGAAAACCTCCCCATGTAAATTGCTTCCCATGCCATGTTTTTTTCTTAATGCACATCTATAGTAACAACATGGTGGACGAATAAGCCAGCAGATGGTTTCATCTCAGTGGCTGCATCGTGGATGCATCATTAGTTTCATGTCTTTGCTACACAAGGAACGCTGGCTTTACTGTGGGCATCTGGCTGGCAGTTCCTTGAGGGGTTTTCACACACATACTCCAAGTATCCCAGCTGTGTTTGTAGCTCCCTGGTGTCTACTCTGGCATGAAAAGGTGCTTATGAGCCAATCTAATTCTCTTGTTAATTCTGTGAGCAGCCAGGACTCTTAAATCCTAAATCCCTAATATCTACCCTGAATTCTTTCTTTTGTTTAAGTTGGTTGATTTGCAAAGATTTTTTTTCCCCTAAGCTTTTTCAATGAGATTTGGATTATTGTGAAACAGAAGGTGTTTTATTTCAACTAAATACATTGATATAATGAGATAAAACATACATAGGGTAATTAAATAATGAGTCCACTACTAGAGGCAATCGCAAAGGTTTTGTTGTTTTGTGTTTTAGCCTGCCAAATAGAGGCTACAGCACAGTTCTTAGCAATACCTTCCTAATTTACTATACAAAGACAAATCCTTTCAGATTACATATCTGTAAAGTATGTTTGGGGGAATAGCAAGGTTGACCTTGTGGAGCTCAAGAGTTTCTCTAAGAATCTCCTGAAGCCCCTTGGAGGTCCAAGGGAAGTATAGTTAAAACAACAGACACCAAAAAATAAAATGTCTTTGTAACACGATAGAGCAGAACTACAAATAAAACTGTATAAATTATAAATATAAATGTATGAAAATGGGAGAAAGTAGGGAGAAGTCAAGAACAGGTGAAATCAGGTGGTATATAACTTTTGCTTTCTCATGAGTATAGATTTGATGGTTTGACACTTCTTATTATGGGATTGTATATTAGTGAAATTTTCTATGCTGTATTACATAACAACCCAAATATGTCAATAGCTTACATCAAAAAGCATTTATTTTTTATTTATAGGTCTGAGGCATCTCTTCTATGGGCGTTGGGTGCATTTAGGTGTGTTCAGTATACCTGTCGCTCTGAGATACAAGCTGAATGAACACACGCCAACTAGGGCATATTCTTGTCACAGCAGAAGGGAATAGATTAGAGGCTAAACCAAAATACATGAGCACGTTTAAAGCCTCTGTCAGAATTGGTTATATGTCATATTTCTTTGGTCAAGGCAAACCACATAATCAACCCAAACATTAATAGAATGGAAATGTACACTTCTTCCCTGGTGGGGTGGTGGAAATGAGTATTTGTGGTATAGTTATAAAATCTTTTAAATAATTTGTTCTTTGGATAAACATCCAAAGAAGGACTTTCCTTTCTTACACCCACAAAATATATTTACCCTGCACCAATGAAGACTCCTTTCTCCCCTCTAAGTTTTATGCTTTTATGGCATCAGCCTTAAAGTTCAAAATCTTATAGTAATCTCTATACATATCTGCCCCTCCTCCCCAACCAACATTCAGTGGTGGAATAGGACAGGATAATCTCTAAAAATGTGTAGTTTCCTGGTTACCCATATCTGGCCCCAAAGCCAACGTCATAAATTTTGCATTTTCCTTTAGGCAACTAACCACCCTTGGTATCTGTTTCTGTGTTAGTTTGTATTTGTTGTACCAGTGTTCTGTAACAATAGATTGAAGCATGCCAGTAACCCACAACACACAATTAATCCCTACAAATGATCCTGCGGATTGTCTGTGGGGTTCTTCTCTAGACTGTCGCTCGGGATTGGGTTGGTGTCACCTGTTTGTTGTCCTGTGACCCAGACTGAAGGAGTGGTTGCCACATGGGTAACTTTCCTTGTGGAGAGATCAAAAGTGAAAGAGAACAAGTCAAAGCACCCATGAGCATTTCCTGTTTTTTGCTTGGATATGACCTATGTCACGTTTTCTCACATTCTGTTAGCCAAATTAAGTCAGGTGGCCAAATAAAAATCAGTGGAGTGGAGAATTTTATTTCTCCCATAGAAGGTTCAAGGGGAGAGGAAATATTTGTGAATAAAATCCAATCAACCTCAAATGATTAAGTGGTTGCAGCCAATTAAAAAGTAGTGGAATTCAGGGGGAGAGGGAGTGTCTGCAGTTACCCAAGGAGGAAACCATTACCATTAAAATATCCTCCTTTGTTTCCTTGGATAATTCTATCAGAGCCATTCAGGGTCCTCACAGTTCTAGTTTCACACAAAATTTGCTAGAAAATTCTTTGAGAGAAAAGCACTGTGAAAAAGTGGAACCATACAATATAAATCATTCAGATTGTAGGCCACAGATACTTTTATTATGTTGAAAAGATTATTTTCAATAAGACAATCATGCATTTCAGGAGTACAGAAATGGCATTATTAGTTCCTTGTGAAATTGTGACCTTTGAAATTATATAGCTTTACATTTCTGTGATTACTAGAACAAGTGGGTGAAATACTTATAAATGCAAAGAAATTAACATAACAGAAGGTTTATCTCTAGTATCATTTAAAAAATAAAAAGCTTGTTTAAAGGAGATTGGAATTAAAAGGTGGGTTAATAAGCCTCTTAATAACAGCATTATGCATTAAAATACCAATCAAGAGGATAAAACATGTGCCTATGATCCATTGAGTAAGCAGTTATTATAATTTTGGCATAATTTATATCATTATTGAATAAAATTATTTTTATGGTAATGACTTTCCCAAAAGAACATAAATACAAACTGCTTGAAATACAAATACTTTTTCTTATCTTATGATTTTTCTTTCACTTACCCTGAGACGATCTTCATTTATTCCTGCACAGGTGTTTCAGCCTTTATAATGACTTTCATTCAATTCAACAAACATTTATATAACCCCAACCATTGACAAGACACCATGGGGATATGAAGACAAAAATGGCCCTTGAATTAGTGATATTGTAATTCACGGGGGAGAATATGTCTGCTGTACTTGGTCTTTGAAGAAACAACTTTACCCAGTTTTGTACATAGCTTTACATTTCTGTGATTACTGGAAAAGGGAAGGGGAAATAACAACTAAACAGAACTCAGGAACTTAGACTATGATTACTTGGATTTCATCATCTAAAAGCACTAATCAGTGTTGCAATAAAGCAGCAGTACTTCTAGTAAAGATTTGGACAAGGTAATAGTCAGCTCCTCTCCCTGCCAGCCCACTAAAGTATTCAGTATATTTGGTTCCAACATCATGAAATGACACGGCTTGGACAGTGCCCTGAAGTAGACTATTTTATAACCTCTTCAGCAGAAATAATTTCCATGGCTGCCGGCCTTCGGGCATGTGCTCATTCTATGACTTGGCACAGCCGTCCTTCCTTCCATTTGACTTAATTTAAGCATCTTCTCCAGCTCTGCCTTCCAGTGAATGCACGAGCCTTTCCGAAAAAGGTGCTAGAAAGAGCACTGGACTGGCCATTTGGATCGCCAGGTTATAGCTCTGGGGACACGACCCTGTGGTTCTGTCTTACTTTAGTTTTTAATCTATTAAAATGAGGATTTGAAATCTATTTTTTCAAGGTCCCTTTCAACTTCATTTCTTCCTCTGTATCTCACTTCCCTTCTTAAGTCTCTACTGCCAAGTATATAGGAAAAGTCCTCCAACTTCAGAGTCACAGAACCCGGCCTCACACCCTGCTTGCTGTGTGGGCTTTGGTTTCCTTATCTATAAAGGAGGGACAATGATGCCTTCATCTCGGAGTTGCTCAGAAGGGTAAACTAGCTGGTCAGTACAGTGGTTAAGACGCTGCTCAGCCCAGAGCACCTGTCTTCCCTTTTTTGATTCCTTTCCCCGTGTACTCCTGCTTACCCATTTGCTTCTCTCGCCATTATGAAAGGTCCTGACCAGGTGTTGGGAAGGCAGGAAAGGTGGGAGCCCCAATGGACTTCCAGTTGGAAAGGCTGTAGGTGAATAATGGCTATGACTGCTTGGCGACCCTGTCTTATTGGGACAGGAGAAAGCTGGTAGTTTTAGATAAGAACATGGTGGGAAAGTCTAGCTATACTGTGACATAGCTAGACTATTTCTGTCTTGAGCTTCGCTGAGACACTCCAGCAGCGATGGCCTATCTGGAAATTTATTTCTTAGAGCAAAGCACTGCTGATGGTCATGTTTACCGAACTTCAAACTTCCTTCCCCATTTGTTTACCACCAGTCCTGTTATTTACTTATTTTTGTTCTTTAAAGTGATCTAAATTATTCACTAGGAGTAATATCTGTAAGATCATGTTTTTAATGTGTTAATTTTGTTGATTTCTTAATACATATCAAAGTAAATATATAACCATTAAAATTTTAAAAATCTGTATTTCACCTAAAACAATCTCAGTAATCTTTGGGGAGCACTGGCTTAGTTTTGGTTAGAGATGGCGAATTGTTGTGTGATAGGTGAAGGACTAGGTATGTGGAGTGGGAAAAGGATGTCTTGGGAAACAGCGGTTAGTGGAGACTCCAGTCTTTCCCCTTCATTTGCACAGGAGAGTATTTTCTTGAGAGGTGGTTTGATGTTGTGTTAAGAGCACAGACTCTAGGGCCTGGCAGCCTGGATTGACATAACAGCTGTCATCTTTAACCAAGTGTGACCTTGGACAAGTTACTTAGCATTCTCATGCCTCAATTTCCTTATCTTGAAAACTGGAGATATTTGAAAAATTTGAAAACATTTATTTGTAAAGATATATGATCCCCTATGTTTATTGGAGCATTATTCACGGTGGCCAAGACATGGAAATAACCGAACTGTCCTTCAATGGATGATTAGCTAAAGAAGATGTGGTACATATATACAGTGGAATACTACTCAACTATAAGAAAAGATGAAATACTGCCATTTGCAACAACATGCATAGATCTTGAGAATATCATACTAAGTGAAATAAGTTAGGTAGAAAAAGTCAAGCAACATATGATTTCACTCATATGTGAAATATAAAGCAGAAAACAACAAATGAAAAAAAAACAACAAGACAAACAAAAAATGCTTATAGACACAGATAGCAGTATGGTGGTTACCAGAGGGGAGGTTGTAAAGGATAAAGAGGGTCAAATATAGGGTGATGGAAAAATACTTGACTTTGGGTGGTGAACACAACACAGTATATAGATGATGTATCATAGGATTTTACACTTGAAACATACAATTTTATTAACCAATGTCACCCCAATAAATTGAATTAAAAAGTACATTCCATAAAAATAAAATCAATATTAACCATCTAAAAATATTAAAAAAGTAAAAATGGAGAGAAAGTATCATATGACTTTTGTGGGGATGAAATGAGTTAACATGTATAAACCTTTCAAAACAGTGCCTGCGACATAGTAACTATAAGCTGACATTATTATTATTCTCCTAAGGAAGTGAGGACCAAATTAACCTCAGAATCTCCAAGAAGATTATCCAGGATGAAGACCTAAGTTTAGCTTTAGCAGCCCAACTAATATTTTACTAAAACACCAAGTCAAAATGTGGGATCTTTTTTTTTAATAAGATAATGTGGCCTTAGTTCATAATGGTTACACCACTTCTGGTAAGACTTTATGCATTCCCTTTTTTGCCCCTCTCAAGTGCCAATGGAAAGATTTCTTATTCAAAATTGTATTATTTATTACTTTACACTGTGACTTATAACAATAAATCTATCAAGGTTTAAAAGTTGAAGTCAATAAAATACTGCCTATATTCTGAACACAACTTTCAAAAAAACACATAATGCAGAATGCATGATATTTTAATTCTTTGGCAGTATATTGAAGAATGATATTCCAAATTGTATTATTCACACAATGAATCAATAGAGCTGAACTCTTAAAAATGTTGGGATAAAGAAAGTGATTTTCCATGCTCAAGGCTCTTGCTTAATTGTGTGCATTAATGTAAGTGCATGAAATCAAATCACACCTTATTTTTTAACTTTAAAGACAATAAATAAGCTACTTTTTTTTTTTTTAGTGAAAATGAATATGTGTCCTAATTCAATAATCTACTTTCTCCGAGTTGCCCTGTGGTGGGAAATGGGTGTTTGCCCAAATGAATGGAGACTGTTCTCCATAGAGGGTTACTTGTTTAGGTAATCATGTTTCTGCAGGGATGTCAGGTGACTTCCTTAGGTGTGTAGGAAAAGGAACCAAGAGTATAAAACATTTTCTTTTTCTTGGCATGGCTGGTGGTTAAGCAGAAAAGAAGCACCTGTTTCTGGTTTTGTTTCCTGGCTTCTTACCTCCTTCACATCTTTCATATGAACATGAGTATATACTCAGGTCACTTTTGATGGGTAACTGATGAAGTAAGTGGTTATAACCATTTATGCAACATCTGGGATAAAGATAACACAAAAGAAGTGACAGGGAACAATATATCTCCTCACCTTTGATGCCCCCAAAGGTTCCCATATGTCCGATGATACAGGGTACAAAGTGAGTTATCAGCATGTGTCACTGGACGGCAAGGTGGGTTTGGCTCATGACTTCCTCTCTCAAGGCTCTTTTATTAAATAAAGTAGGTAATATTGGTGTTGGATTGCAGTAAGACACACCAGACATGGTTCAGATTCTGAATGAACTTACCTTCCAGTTGAGAAGGTAAACTATGTTCAAGCAAGCAGTGATTTGTGAGAATTGATAGGATGAAACCTTCTGCAAGGTGGGTTGTATTCAAGGACTAAATGAGTAAGTTTTATCCATTTGGGAAAGAAAAGAGAGAGGTTTGAGATGGCTTTTCTTTTTTTTGAAGAAAGAAAAGCCAGTGTGTAGGATAGGTATAGCAAAAGAGACCAGAATAGAAGGGGGAAGGAAATTGCACAAGTACACGGAAAGGTCGGAAAACATAAGTAAAGATTGTTGGTCACCTGGCTGGTTGTGCTGATTTATGAGAGTAAGAAGTATAAGTGAGTCTAGAAAGGTATAGAGCAGCCTTGGGCAAACTACCGCCCTTGGGCCGGATCCGGCTGTTCTATCCGGTTCTCTTGCTCTCCCCTCCGCTCCTTTACTTTGAATTTATGTTAGTTCACACAAACCTCCATCCATGCTTTTGTTCCGGCCCTCCGGTCCAGTTTAAGAACCCATTGTGGCCCTCGAGTCAAAAAGTTTGCCCACCCCTGGAGGGTGAAATTTTAGAGGGCTCTGAATGAAGGACAAAATAATTCAAAGTTTATTCTATCGGCCAGAAAGAATAAATTGAAAGCTTGTGAACAGTAGAATATGTAAAAACCAGTGCTTTTTTTTTTTTTTTTTTAAGCAGGAACTTTTGGTGGTGACAATATGCAAAAATTTTCTGCTAATTTTTGTATTATATTTTCTATAAGTATATTTTTATTAACAGTGGAAGCAAATTAAGAACTTAAAATAATGAATATATGAGAAATCTATATTTCAGACAAAACAATGTGTTAATGGGTGTATAGGATAATTAGATGTATTGGGGTTGGGGGAAACTGAAAACTAAATCCCAGGTAACTCTTTGGATTGACTTTAAGCATGTCTGTCTTGAAGTTCTTCCTGTTATTGTATATGGACTCTTAAGAGTTACTTTATGTCATAAAACAGTTATGAAGTAGTAGTCAGTAGGGATAATATAATCAAAGACTTTCTGAAAAAAATTGAAAAATCTGCCACACATGCAACCAACTGAATGTATTCCACTTACAATAAATTAGGTTTCCTAAACAGGTTTCCTACTAAAATTTACAGCATTTTGTTGCTATGACAACCTAGAACAGCAGTTGGAAACTAGAACATTAAAGGTGAGACAAAAAAGACAAATAGTTCACATTTAGCTAGATGGTATTCCTTTTTAACTTTTATAAATTCAGGGGGGAATTTAAAATTCTCATTATGTTAAACAATGAATAATTCCCCCATTAAAATTATATAAATTTAGGATTGCTGTAACATTTGCATCCTTTGTTGCTTATTAAATAAGATGAATGACCTCTCCTCCGTTTGATCTGAATCCGAAAAGCCTTTTTAATCTATTTTAGATTTGATTGCTTTGGGTAGATTCTGAACATTTTGGCCCTTAGCTCAGGATATTAGGACTATTTACTGATTGAAGCTGTGGTTTTCAGAGTGTATTTTATGAATCCTAAGAGTTTCACAAAACATCTCTGAGGTTACTTGGGAAGGAGGCGAGGGCATTATGGCCACTTGATTTAGGTGTTTTCTCTTTCTTTTAGGTTTCACTTCAACACCTCACTAGGAATAGCAATTACGAAACAAAACATTTGGGATGATTTGATAAAAAAAATTATAAAAAATATTTTAAATCTGAATAATTTTCACATGAATTTCAGATAACCATTTGAACATAAATGGTACATTTTTACTTATAAGATATCCTCAGTAAAAATGTGGTTATATTAGAATTCAGAAAGATAAAATACTTGTAGTCTTTAAAAGAATGGAAAAATGGACATTTTGGGGGATTAAAGATGAAGGCATGTATTATTTCCCTTCTCTTCTTTTAATTATATTATCTTTATCTCAGAGGTTACATAAGCAGTTACCAACAACCATTTACTCTCATTGAATTCCTAATGCTAGGCATTGCGATGCAGGATATTTTATAATATGGTAACTGCTAATGGAGATTGATGTTTACATTTAAAGAAACATAATGTACCCAATTAACTACTGAAGAAGAACTATAGTGTGATATAAAATAAGTAAGAGGAGGAAAGGCTTTTTCTGGCAATCCTATATAATAAAGAGATAATATGCAAATGGACCCTTATGCCCTCACACAAGATGGCAGCCCCCATGTGGTCAAATATGGCCACCACAAGATGACCAGCCGGGGAAGGAAGTTAGGGGTGACCGGGCCGGCAGGGGAGGGCAGTTAGGGGCGACCAGGCTGGCAGGAAAGGGCAGTGGGGGGCACCAGGCCTGCAGGGGAGGGCAGTTTGGGGCAATTGGGCTGGCAGGGGAGCAGTTAGGTGCCAATCAGGCTGGCAGAAGAGTGGTTAGGAGGTGATCAGACAGGCAGGCATTCGAGCAGTTGGGAGCCAGCAGTCGCAGATTGTGAGAGGGACGTCTCCAGAGGGGTTCCAGATTGGAGAGGGTGCAGGCTGGGCTGAGGGACAACCCCCCCCCCCCGCCCCCCAGTGCACGAATTTTGTGCACTGGGCCTCTAGTTAAAAAGTAAACTTCATGTAGGAGGTGATAGTCAACTGCATATAAAATATCAAGGTGTGAATAGGTACTGCTCTGGGCAAATTAGGACGTTGCCAGAAAATAGAAATGTGTTCTCACCATATTCATAGAAGATGTTAGTTATGGTGGGATATAGCTGTGTGGAGGTAGAAAAACAAAATGTAGACTCTCTAACATTATCTTTTAGGAATGCACATTGGAATTTTACTAGTAGATTCATGTTCACTCACTCTCACACAAAAGAATACCTACAACTAAAGTGAGGGTGATTCCACAGTTTCTGCAAAATAGGAGTGGCATGTTTAACCCAAGATTCTAAAGTGTTAGTGGCATAGGTTACACTGGGAAACCTCCTCCTTTGCAAGCCCGATATCCTTTTGGATGGCAAAGTAAGGTTTTGGAGGCTCGTTCAGAATTCTTGAAGCCTGATTTCATCTCTGTCCTGGAGTAAGGAAGGGTGGAGGAGAGGAGACTGTCCCTCCTGTGCTGATGTAGCTATGGGAGGTCCTTCTCCACCCTCCACTACTCCCATTCTTGTGAACAGAGAAGGACAAAGGAGAAGTTTCAAAAGCTGACTGCCGGTGAAGGTAAAAAAAACCCAAAAACTTAATTCACAGATTCCTTCAATTTTTCATTTATTTATTTGACAAATATATTATTGTGGGGTATAAAACCACAGAAATTTACAGTCTAGTGGGGAGAGACAAACATTAAGCAAGTACACACTTTTAAGAGAATAAATGCAATATGTGCTCAGTAAATGTTGAATGAATAACAGATGCAGTCAGAAGAACAAAATGGGGAGAAACACTAGTAATAGTAAGCAGGGGTCAATTTGGATTATGTGGTCAGGGAATGCCTTTCTGTAGATCTAGGACAAGTCGGGGTCTTTGCTTCTTTTCTGATCTTCATAAAGAGCATCTCAGCACCCTGAATATTCACTTGGTTTAGGGAAAACAATGTAGAGTCTGTCCTATATTAAGAACTTTATATGTTTTTTGTATTATTTCATTCATACATATTTTAAAAATTATTATTATTTAAAAATATTTTTTATTGGTTTTAGAGAGAGGAAGGGAGAGGGAGAGAGAGATAGAAACATCAATGATGAGACAGAATCATTGGCCGGCCGTCTCCTGCATGCCCCACATTGGGGATCGAGCCCACATCCCGAGCATGTGCCCTGACCAGCAATTGAACTGTGACCTCCTGGTTCATGGCTGGATGCTCAACCACTGAACCATGCCAGCCAGGCTAAACATTATTATTGATAAGAAATCATTAGTCTTGATTTTTTTTAAGTCTCAGATTAAATGACTCCTATCCATTAGAGGATAGGAGGTACTTAGCTAATACATTTACAATGATTTCTTGCCTCTCTAATGTCTTGAAAGCTGTTGAAAAGTAAGTCTGCTTTATGAATCCTTGTGTCCACTTTATGGAGAGAAATATTATGGCACCAATGCCTTATGTAACATGGTCAATTTATTTATTTTTGGTATAAAGAATTTGATGGTAGAAATGTACTTACTTTTGTTATTTTTCCCCTTTCTGTTTAGATTTCTTTTTAAGGGGCATTTTTTTTTTTTTTTGGGAAAGCAGAATATTAAAGTTTATGATGGGTAAAGGTTAACTTTTATTTTTTTAAGTGCAGCCTACAGGATAAAGAGACTTTTATACTAAAAAAGCTAATATCTATGAGTTACCTGACAGTGTTCCTCATTATTCCCATAATTTCCATTTCACATGTTGCAGTATACACATGCATTTGACACCTGAGCCATTACCCTTAGAAACAGTGTACGAACAGGTAGTGAAGTGACAGATGTACCTCCAGAAGGATCTTTAAATTGATTTGTTTGGTCCTAATACCTTTGTTTTCCCCTAAATTTCCTCTAACTTAGTATGTCATTCCACATGACCCAGTTTATTGCTATGATGGCTGTTTTGGCACTACTGTTTTCTAGTCACTGGATATATTTGGAAACACTGAATTATTTGTGAAAACCAAAAAGGCATGTTTTATGTTTTGTTGGTCTTTAGCTATTCCTCTTCATGGTACAATTTCCTCTTTAGTAAAATGGAGTACTTTTATAGAAAAAAGTCTTGGCTCATCAAATATTCATTTATAGCTTTACGGTCTCTTAACTGAATTTTCTTTCACACACCTTGGCACTCAGTTTCATTTTGCTTTGTTTGGATTTTCTGTTGACGTGGCGTCTGCAATATGTCCATCTGTTATACAGAGAACTATAGAAATGTCCAGGACTCCTATTTTCAGATTAATTTGGAAATCAAATAGTAAGAGTGTATCCATTCATGATAAATCAGCATCCTTTTTATGGAAAGAAAGACAGAAAGAGAAGGAAAGGAAGAGAAGGAGGGAGGGAAGGTGGAAAAGAGGGGGAGAGGGATGGAGGGAAAAAGGAAGAAAAATAGTATTAGATTTTCCTAACTTCAGAAATGATCTAGCTTAGTGATTTCCACCTTCTTTGAGTATGAAGCCTTATTTTTAATATAAGTATGTTTCCAGGACACCACATAATAACAGTTGTTCTTTCAGTAACTAGTGACCAAAAATATGTGGAGAAAACATTTTATTGATTTAGTGGCATTTTAAAAATTAAACATACATTCATAAACATTTGGAAAGTTATTGCATATATGTAGATAATATATGACTTATTCTGGTTCGGGATAATTCTTAATGTACATAAAGATTAAGATTAAAAAATTCATGAAATAACTAAGTTTTTCTGGGGCAGAGTGCAATCCAATTGGGAAGCATAGAACTTCTCCAACTCATTCTTTTTCTAATCTAAAAATGAAAACAAAAAAAGTTTATAAAATTGCCCAAGATTATATTAAATAAAAATTTAAATTTATGTTCCTGCTAGCCAAGTAATTTCAATCGCAATACTCATTGAGGAGTTTGTTAGTTACACAGCTACATAATTCAGGCTGAACACTTGAAGCTAGTATAACTTTAGCTTTGCCTTTTTTAATTATCTCAATTTTGTTTTGTTGTATTAATGTATGTTAAGACCAGACTTTGTAACTAAGCAACATAGAATAAAAGGTATTGGCTTATGCTAGAATTATAACAATAGCACCTGATTACATTACTTTAAATTAATAAGGAGGCACTACAAGAAAATTTTAACTTATTGAGTTGATATTTAGTTAGAAATTCATATGAGTCTTCAGATTTGAGATGTGTCTCTGGTAATTGAGTTTCATAAGAATTTTTAACTCATTACCTGAGTGGTCAGAGCATGTAACAGACTCAATTAAAATTTTAAATGACAGGAACGTATGTCTTTGCAGTGTATATAATTCTTCATTAAATTTCCAGCAGCATTATGAGCAGTGGCATTCCCTTACATGACCTGTGCTAAGACTTCTGAGATTGTGAGGAAGAGCAGACTGGCTTTCGAGGTAGGTCATGTGTTCTATAGCTCAGACATGTTTTCAAAAGAATAAGTAAACTGCGGGGCATTTGGCCAACTGCCCATGCTTGCATTTGAGCCAGGCACATGCCCTCACAGATGCCAAGGTGTCATTTATGAAGAATTTGGAGGAAAATCCTTGGATTCAATGCTGCCTTTCTGGAATTATTCAGAACTGATCATTATTCAGAAAACAAAAACAATACAGCAGTTTTTGCCTACTGCCAAAGTGGTTATATAGTAATGGTTTTATTTTTTCACTTTCAAATTATTTTATTATTACCTGTAATATTGTTGATATGTGTTTAGAAGAATAATGAGCCATCATTAAATAAAGTGTAATAGAATGAATAAATTAGTTAATATTAGATTCTATTAACATTTCAAATATCCTATATAATAAAAGCCTGATATGCTAAGTGTCAGTCAACCGTTCAACTAATCAAAGCATTATATGCTAATGATATGCTAAGACCGCTCAACTGCTTGCTATGATGTGCACTGTCCACCAGGGGTTAGAGAGTTGACCGGTCGACCAGTCACTATGACGTGCACTGACCACCAGGGGGCAGATGCTCCAACCGGTAGGTTAGCTTGCTGCTGGGGTCTGGCCGGGACTGGGCAAGATGGACTGGACATGCCCTGGAGCCCTCCCGCTGTCTCTTCCTGGCTGGCCAAAATCCCGCATCTCTCCTTGGCCTCTATCGTGCACTGGTGGGGTCCCTCCACATGGCCTGTGCCCTCCTGCAATCCAGGATCCCTTGGGGGATGTTGGAGAGCCAGTTTCGGCCCGATCCTGCAGGCCAGGCCGAGGGACCCCACTGGTGCACAAATTCATGCACCGGCCTCTAGTATTAATATAATAATTAATGTAATAATTTCAAACATCGTAACAAATCTCTTTTAGACCATTGCCATGGACTTCATGTTTGTATCCTCTCAAATTCATATGTTGAAATCCTATCCCTAATGTGATGGTATTAGGAGGTGGGGCCTTGGAGAGATAATTAGGTCATGAGATTAGAGCCCCCATGAGTGGGACTTTTGCCCTCATGAAAGGGATCCCAGAGAGCTCACTTACCCTCTTTCCATTACATGATAATATAACCAGAAGTCAGCAATCTGCAGCCCAGAAGAGTGCCTTCACCAGAACTGAGCTGATCTCAGATTTCCAGCTTCCACAACTGTGAGAAATAAATTTCTGTTGTCACTAAGGCACCCAGTTTATCGTACTTTGTCATAGCAGCCCAGACTCACTAAGACAGCCATATTCCCTTCTTCTTGCTCTGGAACACGTGATGAATCCTGCTTGGCCTGAGGCTAAGCCACTATCCAGAGTTGCCCTAGTGAGAAGCCACTGATTGCAAATCAATTCCTGGAATTCAGAGCTTGAGACTTATTAATGGACACGTGAAACAGATACTCACTGGGAATTGCAAGTATTTGAGAGGGAATGGGGAGGCTGAGAGTAATTTGTATATTTGGAAAATGCAGATTCCATAGTATACTATTAAGGTCCCTAATGTCACTTTTCCAAACTTTGGATTCCAAATGTTGCTCAATTGATGTTTCAGAGCCTCTGGAGATTCAGCACTTGATTCATGCCAGAGATTTCCTTGGGATCACTCTTTTTAAGAAAAAAAAAAACACACACACACAAAAAAAAACAAAAAAAAACACACTTTTTTAAATTGACTTCAGAGAGGAAGGAAGAGGGAAAGAGAGACAGAAACATCAGTGATGAGAATCATTGATTGACTGCCTCCTGCACACCCCACACAGGAGATCGAGCCCGCAACCCAGGCATGTGCCCTGACTGGGAATCAAACCGTGACTTCCTGGTTCATAGGCCAACACTCAACCACTGAGTGTCGCCAGCCTGGCCTTGGGGTCACTCTTATTGAGATCTCCTTCCTATTTGGGGACTTGAAGAGATGTTTTTAAGTTGCTGAGTCAATGTTGAATTCCTTATCTGAATCAGTATGAAGTTCTGATTTGAATTTTTTTAACTGGGCACAGAATCTTGTGATGGACCTCTCTCTTGAATGCCAGTCACCAATCACGTGGCCTGGTCACCCTTGGTTTCAAGGCCTCTGAATACCTAGCCCTATGCATGGGCAAACTTTCCTCACCAAACCCTAAGGTTGCCCTTGGGGGATCCTGTATCTCCTGACTGATCTGAAAACAATTCTTAAACTTCTCATTTTGTTCCATTAATTGTGGAACTGAAATATGTTTGCTATGAGAAAGTCATTTGTCTCTGGTGATACCTTATACATTATCCATAGGAAAAAAAATAAAAGTCATTTGTTTAAAAAATTACTGAATATTTGTTGTTTTACCCCTAATGCCCGATAACTTTATATTTTAAAAATAATTTTGTTGAAAATGTTTGTTGTATATCTCCTACTACACTATATGAAAAAATTGTTTGAGCGATACCCCCAGCATGCTCTCCAAAAGGTATATCTAATACCACTCTTATTCTTTATTTAAGACTACCCAAAATGTGCTCTCTGAATTTAGTGATGATCCATCCAGATATTTTCTAGTGATGCAGAAACAAAGAAAAAGAGTTAGTCTTACCAGCTAAAAGGGCCTTTAATAATTTGTTTTCCCGGTAAGTCAAACAGCTGTTCGAATAACTGCTGAGCAGCCCTGGTAGACCAGTACGACCTTTCTGAATTGATAAAATCCTAACCTAAAGAGCCTATATTTTAGAACATGTGTACAACCCTACTGAATATATAGTTGTTATAATTTGGAAGGCAAAAACCATGTGGCTCCCCGTGGTCAATAATGGCTTCAAGGACTTGTTGGCTTTTCAGATGTCAGAGACCTTCGGGGGTCTGTTGATATGTAGGAAATTATACCCGGTGCTTATGTTGTTTGTAATCCACGGATACTCCTTCCCATGATAGCTCTGGGTTCCCCCGATATCCAGGAGTAGTATGTCATGAAAGGAGAATGAAGCTTCCATTCAGAATCCTAGTTGTGCAAGCATTTGGAGGAGTAACTCGGGCCATCAACCAATGAGGATCGCCATCCTCACCCTGGACTGCTGCTAGAAAATTCCTGCAAAATTTCCTCATTCCTCATTCCTCTGTGCTAACCGTGACACTCCGTTCACCCTTTCGCTGTAGCATTCATACACACAGTCATTGTTATGTGTCTTTCTCCACACTGGCCTGCGAGCCCCTGGAGCAGCTCTCTGACCTCCACACCTGTGACACTCTTGGAAAGGGCTCACAGGGCTGAACAATCCTCCATTGCCTGGAGCATTTATCAGTTATCCATTTTCCATTCAAAAATCCCAGCACTGCTTGTTTCTTTTGGACATTTAGCTCGTGGTGAAATTAAAAAATCCATACCCTCTATAAGATTTATCTATTGCCCATGACCTGATATTAAATATGCATTTTTATGGTTATACAAGGAAAAATTTAAGTGGTAGACATCATTATAATTATTCTGGAATTCTACTCTCTTGAGCAGGGTGTATTTAGTAATATTTAAGGCCTTTCCAAGTACTAAACTTTCTTATTCTACAAGCCTTGTCCTTGCTGTAGCAGGATTAACCTTTTTCAAGAAAACAGCCCAACAGATGTTTACAGTGGGCTTGTGGCTTATGAAAAAATAAAGACAGGGAGGTGTTACAGGGAAGTTTACAACCCATTAAAAACAAAGGACTTCAACAAACGTTGGGGGCACTTAAAGCAACATAATGGCAACGTACCAAGCCTGCTGAAGTTCTTAATATATTTTACTGATTTTTTACAGAGAGGAAGGGAGAGGGATAGAGAGTTAGAAACATCGATGAGAGAGAAACATCGATCAGCTGCCTCCTACACACCTCCCACTGGGGATGTGCCCGCAACCAAGGTACATGCCCTTGACCGGAATCGAACCCGGGACCCTTCAGTCCGCAGGCCAACGCTCTATCCACTGAGCCAAACAGGTTAGGGCATTTTTGTTTTATTGATTTTTTACAGAGAGGAAGGGAGACTTAGAAACATCGATCAGCTGCCTCCTGCACACCCTCTACTGGGGATGTGCCCGCAACCAAGGTACATGCCCTTGACTGCAATTGAACCTGGGACCCTTGAGTCGGCAGGCTGAAGCTCTATCCACTGAGCCAAACCGGTTAGGGCTGCTGAAGTTCTTTATGAGAGCATCCTCAGGGTTCTTATCACAGACCATAGAAGAAACTCATGAACTTTCTTTCCAATGCTCCAGAAAACCCTACCATCCTTGGATGGACTATTTCAATAAAGATTCCTTAAGGTTATAGGAAAAAGCCCCCGCAGGTTTTAGAGCAAGTCTTGCTTCTAATGCAAACCATAGGTTCACTGAGAGGTGATTTGCAAACAAATACAGACATTTATATCCATGAAATTCCCAAGTATCCAGAATATTTATTTTGCCTTGATGTTTTCTCTGGAGCTGCAAAGACTACGATTGAAACCGATTGGGAAAACCGTGCTTCAGATGTTCTTTCAACTTACTCCTGTGGCAATTTAGTCAAACCACCTGCTTGGAAGTCATCTAGTTGCAGTACCCAGGTTGGGGGAAAACCTGCCACATTGTATAATGCCCTAAGCAGGTTTTGGCTCCCACTCGGCCAATCCATCTTAAATAGCGGCTCATGCCCTGCATCTAGCAATACATATGGTCAAGCAATTTAGCACAAAAAGGAAAGGCCCCACAAGTTGGCATCCCCGTGGACATTAATCTTTGAGAAAACCAAATGGGTCCAACTTTTGCCAGAGTTTAATAGCGAAGCTGTCACATTACACAAATGACTCTGGAGTCTGTTAGCGAATGGCAAGAAGAGATTGGGGGGGGGGGGGGTGGAGTGGAGGAGGTGGGGCTGCTGAGTGGACTGTTTTCAAAGTGGCTCCAGTTTTTAGGGGAGGGGCCGGGATGCTCCGCACCGCACTGTGGGAGAGACGAAGTAGTTAAAAACCGTTACTAGCGACGAGCCTGAACCTCGGGGTGTGGGTATATAAGAAGCGTCTCCAGCGCAGAACGGCTGCTGCCCTGAGACCCGCGACCTGGGCGCACGGACTCAGCCCTTCACTCGCCCCGAGGTCTGGGAGCCGATCGCCGCGGGCCGGTGGGCTCTAACCCGGGCTCCTGCTGCGTAACCTGGGACCGACACTCAACCCCCCAACTTCTGTCCCCTCTCCTTAAAGGCGCACCCCCCCCCCCCAAGTCGTGCGCTCCAGCCCAGCACACCCGCGCGCGACACCAGCGCGCCCGGCGCCAGGTCCGACCAAAGGCGATGCGTGCAGGGGACCAGGCGGCTGGGCTCGGACCGCGGGAGTAGCGCCTGTGGGGAGGTAGGGAGGCTCAGGGGTTAGAGACCGGGCTGAGGCCGCCTTCGCTCTGTGCAACACCTGCTGCCGCCGCCGCTGCCGCCGGGCCGCGATGAGCCGCGTGGTCTCGCTGCTGCTGGGCGCCGCTCTGCTCTGTGGCCACGGAGCCTTCTGTCGCCGGGTGGTCAGCGGTGAGTCTGGGGCCACCCGCTCGCCAACCAGACGAGCAGAGATCTGGGATCCTGGGGCTCGCGGGTGAGGGCGGGGCGGGGCAGCCGGTCCCAGCGTGGACGGCCTCCCCGGGGTTGGAGAGCTGTGCGGGGCAGGGAGCCGGGAGGAGGCGTGGGAAGCTGGATTGCGCTGTGCGTTCTCCTCTGCCCCTCAAAATACACGCAAAAAGTTAAAAAATTTCGGAAGTGCTTGGTTCCATAGCTGCGAAACGACCTGGGCTTCATCGCGAGCAGCACGGCTTTCTCAGGGAGTAATTTATTTCCACTTTCTTGGCAAGAGAGGTGGTCGCAGGGCAGGGCTGGGCACCTGCGACAGGGGTGGGGTACCGCGGAGCCGGGGGACGGAGAGCCGCTGCGGGGATGCCTCCCCCTGGGGGCCTGGCCCCGCTGCAGTCCCCACCCCGAGTTCTCTGGGAGGATCTGGCACAGATGTGCGCGCCGAGAGTCACTGGGGGTCCCCTGGGCGCGCAGCCTTTGTTCTCAGGAGGCTGACAAAGAACAGGGGGCCGGTCAGGGGACGTTGCTGCCCTGCCTTTGCGCACCTCATCCCAAGTTGGGGACCTCTCAGAACATGAAGTCGGCTCGAGTTGGGCTGAGGTATATACATGGCGACGACTGCCTGCAGGTCCATGCTCCCAGCAGGTGCCCAATTATGTCGGCGGAGTCCGTGCAAGGGACATGCATCAGCATTGGCCAGCTTCCCAGCGTTCGCTCTGATTTTTCTTTCCCTTCGACTTTCACGCGCCTGTTGTTGAGCCATTTATATTTGACTCGCTCTTTCTTACTTTTTGGGAAGGTCTCTTAAAAAAAAACAGGAAGATTCTCAAAAGCGTGACTAGGGCCTTACTGAAAATTGAGCACAGACAGCTCCTTTTATTGAAATCTCCTGTGATGCTAATGAAAGTGTTGCGACGAATGTTTGTTGACTGTATATGGGCATGTGTTTTCAATGCGGGGAGGGTTTTTCTCATGTAAAAAGCACAGATTCCTTTTCACAGTCTGTGCATCTTAGAACAAGTGTCCTGGAGGTAGAGAGAGATGACAGATGACGGCAACTTAATCAGTAGTGAAGCCAGACCTTTAGAAACTGGCATCTTAAGCTTAATTGTTACTGATCTTCCCCTCAGCAATATGTGATGTCTTACATCTTCAGGATATAATTCTTGAATGTCTGGTTGTCTTTCACTCTCGACTACCTTTTTGGCACTCTGGAGACACTGGAATTAAATACATTGTGAAGTGTCATTTGGAAATGCTATAGCTGCTTGCTTTTTTTGGGGGGGGGGGAGGGGAGGAGAATCTGGTTCAACATTTTAAAAAAGAAAACGCTACAGTATGAAAAAGGATGTTATAGAAGCCATTACATTAGCTCATTCCCCCCTAATTTAACTTTGAGGAAAAAGTTTACTATTTCGACTCATCTGAATTATACATCTCTAACTGCCTTTGTGTTTATAAGAATGATTCTTGCAAAGGAATAAAGAGCAAAGACCGGGCATTGAGCATAGGTGTTTTGTAAACACATAGAAACACTTCTTCTTTGAATTAAATAGTATCTTTTTGGTGTATTCTTGTTTGTATGTCTTAAACTTTGCAAGGGAGGGAAAATATATATGATTAAAATTAGAACTTGAAAATTGCTGGTGAAACTTTATTCTGCATTGTTATTGCATAAATTGTTATAAACCTTTTACTGTTTTTTTTCCTGTTATTTATAGGCATCTTGCAGGTGACATCTGGAAAATTTCTAATGAACTGAACTTGATCTATTTGATTTAGCATAAATGATGATGTTTGCTTGGTATTAAAACAATTAAGTTTTTTCTTATGAATAATTGAATTGTCTTTGGCCGTACAAGTTCACATTGACATTTAAGCATTATAAATTGATTTGTGATTTTATGCTTTGAAGACTATCTTTTAAAAAATATATATATTTCAGACAAAATGGCATGAAGACAGAACATTTTAAATCTGGACATTTTGGAAGTAGTAGGTCTAATGTCTGCCTGGTCAGTGTTGAGTTTTGAGTGGTGCATCAACTTTTTCATGCCACTAGGGACCATCTACCAAAATCCTCAAGTGTCTGTTGACTGCAACAAGTTCCTTGGGACCATCATTAGGAATATATTTACAATATGTTAAATATATTTTCTATTTATTAAGTATCAATACAGCTATTTATAATTTCATCCCAGAAAAATGACAGGAACTCATAAAATAATCCTTCATAGAAATTCTCATCTTAGTACTTTAAAATATTCCATTATAAGATACTTCCCAGTACTTTAAAATGCATCATCCTTTAAAATTTGAGAGCATTATTTATAAAGGAAGTGAAAATATTTTAAAAAAGCATTTCAAACAACTTTATCATCATAATCTTCCCTCTAAGAGTTCATAGCACCTAGCAGTAGTAGAAAAGTATTTTTACAGGTCAGAGGCCATGCTTATTTTGATGCGTGGATATACAATACAAATATCCAATCATGAGGATAACAATCAGGTAGTACATAGTGAATGTATGATTCTAAGTTGGGAACTCCTTTTAGGGTCTTAGATCGGTACTGGTTTGTTGCTGAACACAGATGTGTAGAGACTATCTCCGGGGGCTGCAGCCATTTAATTTTATCAAGTGACTGGTAGGTAATGGAATCCTTAGGACAAAGGTAAGAGGATTTTACTTATGGAGATAGAGATACATATGAAAAAAAAAAGTTCAAAATTCAGGTTCCAAAGATGGGAAGATGTATTTGAAAAGCATGTGGATATTTTTAAACATATGAAGTGTTTTGAAGTAACATTTCTTTTTTTTTTTTTACTCTCTCCCTCTTTTCTTTTTTTTTTTTTTTTTTAGTGCACACAGCAGTGATCCCCAACCTATCTGTGCTGCAAAATGGCATTGAGTATGTTTCATGGTACCTCCAGATTTCTGCAGAACATTTTAATATGTATTATTTGGAACTTATTAAAATTGGCAAATGTTTTATTTAGAAGAGTGGATGGTGTAGAGACTTCTCTTTTTATCACACAGAAGCCACAGAATACTGCAAAATCATGGTGATGATCAGTAGCCAACAGATTAACATAATAGCATAGGAGATACAAGAATTGTTATCCCAGCCTCTGGTAGTATTCCATGACATCATCAAAAGCATAAAGTGATGATGGTGCAGTTTTCAAAGATGCAATTACTTTAAGCATCTCTTGGGCAAGAAAGGAACAAATTAATCTTATTGCTAGTCATTTAATAAACTGCACATTCATCATAGCCATTAATTCCTAACTGCTGTTGTTCAGCATTTTACGGCTTTGTTTTTAGAACTCTTTTTTCCTGGAGATGGCAATATCTATTCCATTAACACAAGAAAAGAGGCAGTGTTGTTTAATAAAGGGGTGCAAGCGGAAACCCGGCTCATGTCCTCACTGACAATTTTTACTTTTTCTCACGGTGCTCTATGCTAGGTGGCTGGATGCATACACCGCCAGGAGAGACTGTTTCTTTCACACATTAGGGATGATACAACATGGCCTGACAACTTGATTCTAGCTATCCTCCTTATAGTTGGCTGGAAAATCAGCGTGGGTCTTGTTTGTTTTATTTGGGGGAAAAAGGGGGGCTTGATAAAACAATCATTAAAGACATATATGGTCTGAAAATACTAGCTCGATGTTCCAATATTAATCGTGCAGCTAAATGTTCAGTAGGAGAAAATCCACAGCCTGCTTAGAAACAAACTCTCAAGGCACAACCCCTTGCATATATTAGGCACCCAGTAATCAATAATGGATAAATACTAATAATTGCAACATGGAAAACACAAATAATGAATGTATTCATCAATCCTTTTATCTATGAAATCTGTCACCTTAGAAAAAAGGTTCTCTTTGAGGCACCTCTGTGGGCCGCAGGGAAATCTGGGTAAATGCATGAACTGCCTGGCTCCCTGGTCCTCAGCCCTGAGTTCACCACTGGTGAGCTGCGTGAATCTGGGAAAATTACTTGACTTTCAAAGAGCTGTGAGATGGACCCACGTGACCAGCCCTGTGCCTGGAGCTGAGGCCACCTACAGGAAAACACATTATTATTATTTTTTCTCTAGCTAAACAGCCTATATCACCAGGAGAGAGATTTTCCTCATTTACCCAAAGGCATGGATTGTGCTAACATTGAGGCCCTGCATATTAAGCTCTTGATAAATGCCAGGCTACTATTATGATTCTTATTTCTTTAAAAGTCATAACCACTCTCACTTTTTTTAAAATGTATTTTTATTAATTTTGGAGAGGAAGGGAGAGGGAGAGAAAGATAGAAACATCAATGATGAGACAGTATCATTGATCAGCTGCCCCCTGCTGGGGATCGAGCCTGCACCCCAGGCATGTGCCCATGGTGGAAATCGAACCCAGGGCCCTTCAGTATGCAGGCTGACGCTCTGTCCATTGAGCCAAACCAGCCAGGGCCACTCTCACTTTTTAGGAAAGAAAACATTAACGTCCTCAATGTCCCCACAGTTCAAGTAGAACTCTGGGATTCCAAGCCAGTTCTGATTGATGGAATGCTTGAAATCTTAAGTCACACAAATGGTTTGCCATTTGTTATTTAGATCTTGATTTTAAATATTAGATTTTTTTTTTAATTAAAAAAGGAATCTCATTTCCTTGTCAGGAAGCGTGTGGTATTTCCTAGCTGGAGAGGTAGGACTTGCAGCTGCACCACCACAACCAAATGACCAAAGACTTCCGTTTTGTTTTGTTTACCAATGTAGGAAATGGATTCCAGCACATCTTAGTAGCGCACTATGCAGCTCATTGAATCATACAACCTCTGTTGCAAAAATGAAGTTTATTATTATGAAATATTTTTATAAGGAAAATTCTTAAGAAGTTGGTGTAATATTGAACCCTGAAAGAGAACATGGAATCAATAGCTTTCCCTTTCTTTCTAGTTCAAAAGTGTCAGCATTGCCATCAGAGGTCATGTGACACTGAGTATTGTAGTATCAGCATACTTATCAGTGTGATTTTTGAAGGGAGTAAGAAAGAATTATGAAAAACAAATTCTTTTGTGCGATTCTGACCAACTGTTTGAAATCCAGTCAGCCTGGTTTGGGTTTGTGATGTAGATCCTCTTTTGTACAACTTTTTCTGGGCCACCTAAGGTAGGCCATAACTGAGCAACAGGAATTCATAAAATGTCTTGTACATTTTACTGAATACTGGGGTATAAATTCAATAGTTAGTTAATATTGATAATATCTGATTATAGTATGAGGTCTAAGAAAAATGTGATTACTTTCCTAACACATTGACGACTCACCTGTCAGAGAGTTAATACATATAAGCAAAATAACACCAAGATCCCTTTCTATTCAGGAAGAAAAAGTAAACTGCAATGCATTTATGAGTTTGGCCCCACTTTTACATTATTGCCAAAAGCATTGAAACCTCTGCCAATATTTAGCTCTAAAGGAATTTTAATGACTAAGAAAAAAAGACAAAGTCATATATTCATGGAAATAGCGCAGTCTTGGCTCTGATATTGATAGGAATGTTTATTTTAATAGGCAATACTGAGAATGATCTCTAAATAAAAGTTCCTGGGTACATATGTAAGGGTGTGTGTGTGTGTGTGTGTGTGTGTGTGTGTGTGTGTGTGAAACCAATAGGTGTAGACTCCTAGGTAGAAGATCTTTTCTCTCTCTTGTAAATAAGCCAACAAGCCAAGGCTATTTCTCACTACAGATGCTAAGTAACATTTAGTAAATTATTGTTCGATAGTATCAAGTTAGCCTTTGTGTAGCAAAAACGGTTACACCATTATCTGAATATTTATCTGAATATGTTATGGGTAGTAGACTAGTCGATAGAAGGCTAGATGAAGTAGATGGAATAGATGGAAGATTAGAACTTCTGTATTTCAAAGTGGTGGGTGGAAGATTTTATCTGAATATAACACTTAGAAGTAAGAGAAAAGGAAATTCTCTCTGTGATCTCACAGAATGAGAAGGGAGGGAACCATAATGGTTCTCTAGGAATATTAGCCTTTACAGAAGTGGGAAAAGTTGCTTCCAGCAGATCCGTATTAATGGGATTTTTCTGGGAATCAGGGCAACATCTGTTTCCCAGCTGTTGGAGTTCCACTGCGATGACAGCCCAGTGTGGTCAGCTGAAATGACAGTGAGCAGTTCAATAGCTACTTCTTTTGCTGCAACATGGACTAAATTTGCCTGAGAAGGTGGAAATCAGTAGTGAATGTAAAGAAGTTCACAGCGTCAGCTTTAACTGACTACGATATATGAATGTCATTAAAAAAAACTGCAGTGTTTCCATAATTTCCTGGAAACTGCCATGCTAGATCTGAGCTGCTAGTGACTTTTCAGTTCAAAGTCTGTGGACACAGTTTATATTCAATCAATACACGTTGGAGTCAATGTCTATCTGTAGTTGGTAACTGGCCACTGTCCCGATTCTTTGAGAGATCCTCTGCAATGCAGCCACCACAGTCTCCACCCCCTGGCCCAGGACTCCCGGACCACTCCATCATCCCCAGTCACAGCCACAGCGAGCACCAAGATTGGCTATCATCCAGGACCCAGGCAGTATTAGTTGTTAATTATTTTAAATATAACCCCTGTCTATGGATTTTCTCTTCTTATTATTATTTCTCTACAGACTGACATTTATACTTTGCTAATAGCTAATTGTGCCAACAGGAATTTTCTCATGACACCAAAAGCTGTCTAATTAGAAGCACTATCTTAATTTTATAAATAAGTTTAGTCTCATCATTTTTGTACTCTCACCATAAATAATAAGTCTGTGCTGCATTTATTTTCAATATGGAAAGATAATGAGCAGAGACTTTTAGCACATAAAACATACATACACATCCTCTGAATGTGTATATATTTCTTACATAAATAACTTTTACTTATTAAAACTTCTAGCTTATCAATTTTTTTTAAATTTGGCTTTTTGATCTCTTGCAAAACAATCTTGTTGGACAAGGTTACTATTTTAAAAGTACTGGAATCAAATCCAAGACTGAGATTTCTTAGAATGAAAAACTAAACAAATTGAAACCTCAAGGGAATGCCGTTGAGAGATATTTTGAAACTTAGAAGTATGTAAAGGATGCAGAAGATGAAAATGGAAACAGAGCTTGATTTAAAAATATAGACATAAAAATCACTAGGCTTCATGGCATTGTTAGCATATTACCAGAAGTGAAAATATAAGCATAAAAATCACAAGGCTTAATGGCATTGTTAAACTATTACCAGAAACAACATTTTTAATAATGAAGTCATCTCAAAACTCAATAATAGACTAGGAGAAACTTTTTTAAATAACAGTTATGCTAGGATCAGTCATTGGGTCTTCCATAATCATCGCTCAGCGAATGTTTCTGACAGATTTGTCCATTTGAAGTCTCTTTAATTCCAGTTTCCTGAGGGAATTCATACCTGCCTGCTATTTTTCATTAACAGTTAGTTGGGGCAGTCTGCTAATTTGTTCATATGATTCAATGTGTTGCTCCTGGGTCCAGATCAGGGTTAATGAGACAGAGGACAACTGGCTGCCATTTTATTAGTTGGCTGTTCTCTGCTTGTGTCAAGTTATTGGATGCCTGTCACTCAAACACTGTTGTGAGGTGAATGGCCTTGCGCTGATTTCCGCTCCCTGCTGCCTCTGTGTGTCATCAGAGGTGATTAGCTGCTGACTCGGAGAAGGGATGTGTTACCAGCACTGGCTCAGGGTGATATACTGTAATTAAGAGTGCAAATCTGGGATGCTTTATTTTGTTCCCAGTGTTTAAGTACAACAACACCTCCAGACACCATTGCTGACAACTTTTCTGGCTCAGCTACAAAATTAAATACATAGTGAAAAAAGCCTTCAATCTCAAGAGAAATAACGTTCCTGCAGATGAACCATAAAAAAGCAGTAGAACTTTGTGCTTAATTTCTTAGCATAAAGTCATTTAACTTAATTTTACATAAAATAGTATGACAGTCTACTTTCCAAGGCTACACCTAAGCTGAAATCAGACAAAGCCTAAGAGTGGTGTGCGCCATGGGCAGCAGGTTGGAGATAAGGAACAGTGACAGAGAGGGGTTCCTGGCAGTTTGTGAAGTTGACAACCAGAGGTAAGAGGTGAACCAATGAAGATAATGAGAAACAAAACAGCTTGACCATTGGGAGAGTTGTATCATCATGGCTTACCTGTTTGGGGGTAAAATGGGGGAGGGTGTAAACAAAATATTCCATTGCTGGTAGAGTTAGCTAAGTCCCATACACTATGGCTTCATTATGACTCGACATGATCGTGCCTATTCATAGTATGACATCAGGAAAATTCATTCTCTTAGTATGTAGGTGTATGTGAAATTCAATTTTGAGATTGTTTTTTCAATGAAATTTTTTGTTTTGTTGCCTGTGTGTTTAAGTCATCTGTTTTGTTTGCTGGCTTGCTTGCTTTTCAGGCCAGAAGGTGTGTTTTGCTGACTACAAGCACCCCTGCTACAAGATGGCCTATTTCCAGGAACTGTCCAGCCGAGTGAGCTTCCAGGAGGCGCGCCTGGCTTGTGAGAGTGAGGGGGGAGCCCTGCTCAGCCTGGAGAACGCAGCAGAACAGAAGTTGATAGAAAGCATGTTGCAAAACCTGACAAAACCAGGCACAGGGATTTCTGATGGCGATTTCTGGATAGGCCTCTGGAGGAGTGGAGAGGGGCAAGCGTCTGGTGCCTGCCCAGATCTCTACCGCTGGTCAGATGGCAGCGGCTCCCAGTATCGGTGAGTCGGCTCCTGAGGGGGATTTCTGTTCCCTGTAGAGGATGTCAGAATAGAACAGGTGACATCACTTAGAAGTGTTCCTGCTGCTCTATACAGAGTGGGACAAGAGTAGGTTTTCAGTGTGTGGAACCCAGTTCTTGTGTTATTATTTAATAATAATTGTGTTAGTTTATTAATCATTGTATTATTATTAATCATTGTATTATTATTTATTAACGACTGCATTGTTATTTATTAATTATTGCATTATTTTTCTACACGAACAACTGTAATCCTACGTTTGCCCCACCCTATATTTTCAGAAACTGGTATACGGATGAACCTTCCTGTGGAAGTGAAAAGTGTGTTGTGATGTATCATCAACCCACGGCCAATCCTGGCCTGGGAGGCCCCTACCTTTACCAGTGGAATGACGACAGGTGCAACATGAAGCACAATTACATTTGCAAGTATGAACCAGGTAGGATGTATTGCAAACTGACACAACCTATTTTGTGTATATCTGCTTGTATTGTCTTATCTTGAAGCTTTGCTACCTTGGGCTCTTTTCGTTTTTCTGCTGTGAAACATGACTGTACTATGCCGTTTGTCCTGTCATGCAGTGTCCTGAAGCCCACTGTGTGCTACAGGACAAGCTGCCACAGAGTGAGGACCAGAGCAACTAGAAACTATAGAAACTAGAGTCACTAGAAATAGAAACTACAGTCACTAGAAACAGCTAGGAAGTACCTAGAAACATCCGGGAAGGTGTCTTGAAGAGGAAATAATCATTTCCAATATTAAGGTCAAATTGTGTTTTTGTAAATTGATTTAATGAAAAATAAACATCTATTTTAAAATATTTTAAATATTCAGTATGGTGTATGTGAAGGAGGTATGTCACCAAAGCACCCATAGATTTACACATCTGAGCAACAGTTCTTTGGGTGATCATCTGGGGAACTTAAGGGATCAAAGGAACATTACCTTAGGATTTCATGGCATGATTCTTGGCACATACTCTTCAGTGAATATCAAAGTGGTCATAGCTCATTGAACCAACCATCGTGAAAAAAGGTAGGGACGTGTGCCATGTTCTTGCTGTGTTCCTCGTTCTTTGAAATATGCCTCCTTAATTAGCTTTTGCTAGAGTCTCTAATTCGTTGCCCTATGCAGCAAATGAGAAGATTGCATTGACCTAAGCTACCGCAGTGTAGTTTCCTATGGAAATAGTAAATTTGAATTACTTTGAATAAGACAGCTCAACTGAATTGATATTTGGCCAAAAGGGAGATTAATCAAAACTGTATAAACTCATTTTAAAAAATAATTTAAGGAAGTCAAATTAGATACTTAGGCTTTGGGATTTCTTTTGGTGCTATTTGTCTCCTCAGTTTTTGGAAATACATTTTAACTCTTCTGTCTACTTGACCTCATGTACTCATGGAAGGCAATCATAATCAAGTGCTGCTATTTCCATTATTCTCTTGAAATTACATGATTCCTTTTTCTCATAAGACCGTGAAGCACAAGGGATTAGTTGAATTAGATTTACTTCTCTGTCATGTTTATCCTGCTCTTGAGTATATTAGCCAACTTTCTCTCCCTGGTGAGTTTATTCTTTAGCAGCCCCTGGGTTGCTAAATCCATCATTACCCTTTTAGAACCCTTTACAAAGCTAAATCTGTTACACTTTTATGTTTTTTGTCTTCTTTTTTTTTTTTCTTAAAAAATATAAAGTTGAAATTCTCTGGTAGTTTCTATTTGCAACTGTATGTACTCAAAACTCTTAAACGGATTATATTATAGAATCTTCTTAATACAATATTGTCTTCTTTTCTGAGCTTTTAGATGAAAAATTTGACCTAAATGTATTTGTTTATTTTATTTTATTTATTTATTTTGGCCTTCATAGTTACATTATTCAGGACACTATAATCTCAGAATCTTCTTGACTTGTTTCATATTAGATAATCTAGGTTTATATCACTCATGGAAGAGCATTGTAGACATAAAATTATTTTTTCCTTTATCTCCTACGGTCTACCTAAATCTTTAAATATTTATATTTTGTGAACTTATGGTTAGCCCTTTAATGAGGGACTTGGAGAATTAAGCAGTGGGCCTACTTAAAATTTACAAATTATAACACAAATTATTTTGAACTTTAATTATTTCTCTATCTATACCAGAACTACTGTTTAATTTGGACGTAATCTTCTCTTTCTGTTCCAACATACCATCTAAGCATGACTAGTCATATCCAAAGTGAATAATTTACTTCTGAGTTTGCCTGTTCTCTTTGCCATGATTTTTGTTATTGTCCCATGAGCTGCATATCTATTCTATAGGTCTACCAATGTTACCCAAATGCATTTTTATAGAGATACATCTGAATCTAATTTTTGCATTTATTTAAATTGCACTATATACTCTTGTTCTTAGACATTAAAAATAACATGTATGGAATTATGTTTCTAAAATGTCATTACTTAATCAGCAACTGCATTAAATTAAATTTTATTAAAATGATTTTTAAACTGACGAGTTCTGTGTTGATCAGTTACATAATATCTGTATTATTTGTTCAGCAAATACCAGTTGAGATAGGCATAGAGTGACTAACTGAGTTCTGCAAAAGAATGAGTGTAGGGTAGGACTGTATCTGAAACCTAGTAGAGCCTATTAAAGGGTCAGGGTGAAATATGTCCATAATGATAATAAATATTATTACAGGATGGTATATGATTAAACTCCCAATGAATAGAGACTATGTGGTCAGTCAGAGTAGTAAACATTACATTGAAATGATTTCCTATTCTGAAACCAATGTAAGATGCTGCATATGTACTTTTCTTTCCATCACTTGACAAAAATAAATAGGAAAGTATATTTTTGGAACAAATGAAAACAAATTTACTGGGCATTTTTTAAATAATTTAATATAGTCACTGAACTATTAATTTAACAAATAAGACCTAGAAAAATAATGAGGTGATAGAGCAGTACCAGGTCATGGTAAGATTTTCAATATCTTTTAAGGGCATGGAATTGAGGAGATCTCATCTCATAGAACCAGGGGGAGAAACAACTCACAACCCTTAGTTTATTAGCATATTTTAAAAAGAGGTGGACACTATTAGAAATAATACCTAAGGATAGCATTATTTGTATAGGATAGAAATGTGCTTGGAACATTATTTGAATCACCAATTCCAAATGCAATCCATATGCCATCTCCTGCTGACTATTATTGTGAGGAGGAACCTAAATATTACACTGATATTAGTACCAAAATCATCTTTGCTTTGCGTGCTGTTGAATTGCAGTTAGTGGCTCACAGTCTTATGGTAACTGCTTCTTGGTTATCTTTGCCTGGCTTCGTGCCTGCTTTGATATTATTGTCTGTAGACATGCTGTTGATTGCTAATGTGGTTATGGTTGCAAGGATTCACCAACTAGATATTTGATTTAAAGGTAATTAAATGTTGATTTTCTAGTAAGATAATTGCATGTAAATATGAATTCAAAATATAATTCTTAGTTGTAAGTTGTTCAGAAGTCAAAACTGGTGTTTTTATGGTTTTATAATAAACTTTTATTTTCATCTGTTTGCATTTCTTGTGTTGATCACTACATATGATCATATGATGTCTGTACTTATTATCTAAAGAGATCAAGCCAACAACTCCTGGAGAGAAGACTTACTTTACAAACCAACCAGAAGATCCCCATCAAAATGTGGTTGTTACTGAAGCAGGTAATTCGTTCTTGTGTCTTTAAATCCTCTATGGAGAACAGAAACTGTTTAAACTCTGCTTCTAGTTGGCCCCAACTTTTCTTGTTGCTTGGTGAAATGGTGCACTAAATATGGGCCTATGGACATTTTTTCTTGAACTAGGTTAGAACAATTGATGCTAAGCTAGTTTTTGCATACAAGAACCCATTTTGTTTTCTTCTGATTAGTTATGTATCTAGCACTAAACTAAGTAATCCCCATTAAAATCTGAATCTACAAGGAACTTCCCCAACAATGTATAGGAGTTATGATGTAAATTTTCACATGCAGTGGCCTGCCAACAGTGTTGTGCTGGTAAATGTTTAAGGATTGGCCAGGGTGAGGTGGGTATAAAATAAAAAGTGATCAACCAAAGAACTGTGTGCATGTATGCATAACCCATGGACAGAGACAGTAGGGTGATGAAAGCCTGGGGCTGGGCTAGAAGAGGTCAATGGGGAAAAGAGGGGGCATATGTAATACTTTCAACAATAAATATTAAAAGAAAAACAAAACAAAACACCTGATTCATAGACTTGGGATTTTCTGATGTAAATACTCCCTGGCTGCCTCCAACATACCACTGTCTGCAAAAGAAACAATGAAATCCCAGTGCAGATGGCATGTTAGTCAGAAATCGTTTTAGCCTGACTCTATGCCAATTGGACAGGAATGGTGACTTATCCTAGTTGCTTTGTGAGGATTGAGCCAAAGACCCAAAGTCTCAAAATCTTTCCACAGGCCATCCAAAATCCACAAAAGAGTGGGGGATACTGTCTCTTTTTCTTTACTAACATAGATGCGGGATCATGATGGTATTTGGAAAAGGGAAAAAATATTTTGTGAATTTTTAAAATTCTTGAAGTCACCTGTTACCTGTTGGAGGCTCAGGAGTTGATGAAAATACATTATCCTCATTCCTGGACCTCAGCTAATATACCATCTCATGTTAACAAAGGAAGTGATAGGTAGTTAAATGGATAGTTTGCTCTGGTTGGTCCACTTTGGCCAGAATTATTTAGATTAATAATGATGTCTGCTTGTGATTGGCTAGCTCAATGCATAGTTTTCCATTTGTTTTTCCTGTATGGATATGATGTTAAAGCTTAGTGTGCTTCATTTTCAGATGTCTGATTTTAAACCATTCAGAACATCTAAACCTAATTAAAGAGAATCTATAAATAATTACATTAGGGATATTTGCCCCCATATGACATTGACAAAATGTTCAAGAAGGCCATTTTATGCTGTCTGAGACTTCAGTTTTTTATTTTACTGAGAATACCCAACATGATCAAGTGTGATGGAACAGGATTAAAAATGATTCATTTTAGAATTTAATTAAGAGCAAGTCTTCATGCCTCTGAAGTTTTGTGTCGCTGGGTTATGACTATATCATCAGTTAATATTTACGTATTTTGGTGTAATGCCAGGGAGTCTTGCATATCATCATGACACTAAGCTTATTGGTTAGGATCATTATGTGTCCAATAAATGAACAGTTATTTTAATAATGATGATTATTCTTTAATAATCAGTGCTTGGATCTCTAAATAAGAACTAAGAAGGATTAGTGAAGGAGATAGCTAAGATCATTAATACATTATGAAAACTAGCCCTATCTGACTAGCAGATTTAGTAATGCTTTTGGAAATATGGACACTGAGTAGGAGCATGACAACCAATGCAGTATGATTTTGATTTTGATTTTTAACAAACATGAATATGTTATGTCATTAGGCTCCTTAGTGCTTAGGGAAGAACCTTGTTGAGAACCTATTTATTGATAATAATTTTATTTTACCTTAAATTCTGGGAAACTTTTTATATAACTTTGGTGTTAGAATTCTGCTTCAACTGTCTTTTTACGCTGGCTGTTTTACATTTGTAGGCATAATTCCCAATCTCATTTATGTTGTCATACCAACAATACCACTGCTCTTATTGATACTGGTTGCTTTTGGAACCTGCTGTTTCCAGATGCTGCATAAAAGGTAAATCATTCATATATGCAGAGATACCTTGGGAAGTTTTAAATTAGCCTGAATTTATATTTTTAATTTGCCTTAAGGAAGTTCTGATTTTTGTATCTGTCAGTACCAATGCAGTCTATAAAACCTAGTAAGATATATCTTTTCATAGGATTCATGTATTATCTCATTCAATCCTCACAAGCCATATGAAGTAGGTACCCTTCAGTTTCTATTTTTCAGTTGAAACGATGGTGGCTGAGATGGGTTACATGCTTTGCCTTGGGGCTCATAGCTAGTGTATGTGCTGGATCTGAATGCTTGTAAGCTTGCAACATATGCAACTATACTGTCCCTTGTTTATTAAGTATAAGCATTAATGCTAAACCTTTCAATCTTGACCTCAAGTTGAATGAAAGACTTGATTTTTGGGTAGGTGTACTTTGTAGTATTTTTTCAAAATCTCAAGTCATAGCCTATTTCATTTCAAAAGGATCTTTTAAGTGTAGGAAATAAAGCACACTGGTAAAGATAGGTCACTTTTTGGTTGGCAGCTTGAAATAAAATGACACATTTTAATAGCCAGATTCCTAGGAGCATTCTTTTTAAAAATATATATTTTTTATTTCAGAGAGGAAAGGAGAGGGAGAGATAGAAACATCAATGATGAGAGAGAATCATTGATTGGCTGCCTCCTGCACGCCCCACACTGGGGATCGAGCCCACAGCCTGGGCATGTGCCCTGACTAGGAATCGAACCGTGATCACCTGGTTCATAGGTCAACGCTCAACCACTGAGCATGCTGGCCAAGCTTAGGAGCATTCTTTTATATCTGTTCATTCATACCCTTGAGTTAGAGATAAAATTTTTTCATGTGTATCAATTTGTCAATTCAATTAAAATAATTAATATAGGAAATATAAATATGTATGGAAGGAAAAAGGAAAAGATGTTGGATTTAAATAAGAATATGTTTGTTAGAATAGACTAGACCAGCGATTTTCAACCAGTGTGCTACAAGAATTTTTAAAACATGCATTATCACACTATTTAGTCAGGGTCACTGACTTCTTTTCCTTTAGATTAAAAAAAAAATGACAACAGTCAACACAACAATAGCTGTCTGGTGTGAATGAATAAAAATTTGACTGATTTTTTTGTCAGATTGGCAAAAAATAATTTTTGGTGTGCTACTGGATGTTAGTAATTAGTTTGTATGTGCCATGAAATGAAAAAGGTTGAAAATTGCTAATAGAAATTGATCAGGAGAATTCCCCCATTATTTTTTTCTTTTGATGTTAATTTTTCTTCTTTCCTGAAATAAACACTAAAGAATCCACTAAGTAAAAAAAAGTTCCAGAGAAACATTAAATAGATGTAAACTCTAATGTTCACATACATTTTAAAAAGGATCCAACCTATAATTTACTGGCTTTGTAAGTAAGACATTTTGAATAATAGTAATAAATAGCCAGGCCAGTGTGGCTCAGTAGTTGAGCGTCGATCTATGAACCAGGAGGTCATGGTTCAATTTCCTGTTTTAAATTATTTTTCAACATCTTGTACAGAATAAAGACAGTAGTAATATCTAGCTTCTTCCCTTAATTCCTAAGACTGTGGAAAATGATTTATCATTATGGAAAGCAATGATGTAGAGGGAGGATTAGATATAAATCCCCCATAATCCAGCCAAACTGTTAAGGAAAAGCTGTAAATAACAAGTCAGCCTGAAAAAAATAACTTGAAAGATATTATGTAGATCTCCTCACTTCTAAGATAAATATTTCTAAAGCGCCAGTAACTGAGTTTTCTCTAAAGTTTGTTTGCCTTCTTCCAAATAGTGGGTGTTACTGTAGATATTCTATTCATTCAAAAGTCTTCCAGGTTTTCCCATCTTGAAGATCTGTGGCATTTTCATTGTTTGAAATTCTCAGAGTGAAAAAAATAAACCAAAATAAAGTACCTCTAGGTGCCGGAATTAGCTGTAGTGATTAATTCATTCGTTCTTAGATGCTCCCCTTTTCCTTTCTTCCAGGAAAGCAAGGAGAAACTTCATCAAGGACTCAACTCCATTATCATCTGAGTGCCTTGCAGAAAATTTAAATTCCAACCTGGTACACATGATGGTTTCTATCCTTCCATGTCATGTTCAAAATAATTACTCTTATTTCCTTGACTAGTAGTAACTCTTAAATACAATAGGAGTGCTACACAAAAACTACAGTAATAATCACATCACCTTTTTCACCATTAAAAAATTTCATGTTTTTCATCAACTTTGCTTGATTTATTTTCCTTTCTAGATGACCTCATAGATAAATATGTATTGATCTTACTTATTTGGATGCAAATCTCCAAAACATATATATGGAACATACTACTTTATTAATAACAAATTCACAGTTAAATTGAAGTCATTTAAGTAATATTATAAAAATATATTGCTCAGGCTTGTTTAGGAAGAGCTGTTCCCCCAACCCCCCTTTAAGGAGTTCTGCAAGGTCAGGTAGAGAGAGTGAAAGGATGGGTAGAAGGCAGACCTGTGGGGATTGGAGAGGGTACTGTTGGGAGGGTCTGTGGGAGGAAGAAAGTACAGAGCATGGTACACAGGAACAGGAAGTGGTTAGTTGTGCAGGTGAGGGCTCATTCTCAGGAAACGAGATCAAAAGGAATCTAGAGCTTGATCAGTAGTCTGGTATAGGATGGTGGGTATGTTTAGGAACAGGCTGCTTGCAGGAGCCTAAGAAATGGACATTTTCTGGAGAGTTGAAGATAGCACAGCCTGAGGCACAGGCTGGAAATGTGGGTCAGAAGTCTATATCTGCTGAGAGTGAAGATTAATCTCAGATCTAGGGAAACTCAGATACCCATAAATTATCAGCACCTGAATCTACACTGTTTTCAGTGATGGAAACAATAATTAAACTTCCCGGGATTAGGTAACTTAATTGTAGGACCAAAAAACTGATGGGAGGAGGAGAATAGGAAGGTCTTATACTTAGGAGAAAATCACTATTTTGATGATTTGGCATTCAATACAGCATATGCTAATGGAGGATTATTCAAAATGCCACATTTCAAAAATCATATTCCAAAAAAAATGAAGATTTAATGGTGATTATAATGAAAATTTTGGCATTGTGTCAGACACATTTGTGTGTGTGTGTGTGTGTGTGTGTGTGTGTATCTGAATTCTAAACTATGACGGATCCAACAGAGAACCATCAATTTTATTTTATTTTTTTCATAATTTCATATGAACTGTTTGCCATCTTCACATAGTGGAATAATCTAGGATTTTTTGTAGGAATGAAAAAGTAGGCTGGTGAGAGAAGGACACTTTTAATTGTTTTTTTTCTTTTTGGTTTTCTGATTGAGTGATGTTTTCAACTCTGTCTTCTAATTCACTGATTTAATTCTCAGCTTCCCCTAATCTGCTGTGTATTCCTTCTAATGTGTTCTTTATTTTTGATATATCAATCTTTATCTCAGACTGTTCTTTTTTTCATAGTTACTATATCTTTTTTCATGCTGTTGAGCATCTTTACCATCATTACTCTGAACTCTGTTTCAGATAAATTTCTTATCTCTGCTTCATTTATCTCTTCTGGAGAATTCTCTAGTTCTTTCATTTAGGGGTTGTTTCTTTGTCTTCTCATTTTGGCTTTCTGTTTGAGTTTGTGACTATGTATTAGGTAGATCCTCTACACCTCTCACCTGGGAGTGCAGGAAAGTGTTAAAGGCTGTTTCTGACTAATTAGATCAGACAAAGACTCAAAGCCTCCAGAGACTGCCTCTGCCTACAGACTAATAGGATTCGGACTTGAATTGCCTCCCAGGCAATCATCCTTGGGTGTGGCAGAGTTTTTTTTCCAACAGGTTGGGGCAGTTGCTTCTGCCTGGAGGCTAATTATTATTTTTAATCTCTTAGTGGCATCAGGGCAAGGTGTTTTCCAATAGGGTGTATCGACTGTCTTCCCCCCAGGCAAGGCAAATGTCTGTGTGGGAAAAATGTCCTCTGCTGTGTGAGGGAATGACTCAGCCCAGGAAACTTGGGGTGTCTGCCTTCTGGGCTCTGTCCCCCAAATCTCCATTCTTGGTTTCTGCTCTCACAGCTCCAGTCCACTTCACCCTCCTTCTGCCAGAGCACAAGGTGGGTGGCTCCACAGGGAATTTTGTGTGTTGGCCCTTTAAGAAGGTGCCTGAATTTTCATCTGTTACTCTCTGGTAGACAGGGTCCCCATGCTTTTCACAGCCAGATGTTATGTGAGTACCCTCCTCAGTTTTGGTGGTCTCTGCTGTGGGGCCCAGCTTGGAGGTTAGATCCCAGAGTTCTCAGTGGTACCCCCCATAGCTGAGATATCTCTCCAGGACTTCAGCTGCTGTCTGTGGGCACCTGGCTAGCCCTTTCATGCCTCCGCCCCTCCGACCTGTCTCTGCATTCTCCACTTTTGATCCTGGGTGTCTGGGTTCTCTCTTGCAAGTTTTCCCTTGATTACTCAGGAAGTTTTTCTGTATTTTAGTTGTAATACCAGTTTGTTCCTGGGAGCATGTCCGCGCAGCATCCAGTTACTCTGCCACCATTTTTTAATCTCTAGAAGGATACTTTTATAATAAGGTTCTGAGATACATACCTCCATTTGGACCAAGACATGCTCAGTTTGATAAGGAGTCTCCTACATTGAACTTATTTCTTCTTATGTTTTTCAGTAAAGGAAGGACAAAAACTAGCCCAAACCAGTCCACACTGTGGATTTCAAAAAGCACGAGAAAAGAAAGTGGCATGGAAGTGTAAAAACTCATTGACTGGCAACAGAAAACAGAGGTTTGTATAAGGAATGGCATCAGAACCTTAGCTTGGAATGGCTTGAAATCTCAGAGGATCTGCAAGATGAACTGTAAGCTCCCTCTTGAGGCAAATATTAAAATGAGTTTTCTATGTTTATTTCATTTATAAAATACGCTGTGCTAATAATGGAGTGAGACATGCTTTTTTTGCGAAATGATGCACCCAAACTTCAAGTAAGTGGAATGGGCCATGCGGATAAACTTGCTGTCAACACATCGGCAGTATGTGTGTCAGAAGCAGTTATTTTTGTTCCTTTTACCTTCCATAAGTTGTAATCTAGTTACTGTAATGTAAATTGTATTGAAATTTACGGTGTGCAAATACATTTTACCTTTATGTAAGTGTTTGATAAAAATGGACTGTTCTAATAATTTATTTTTATGGTGATTCATTTTTCAATACATGCTGTTTTGATTAAAGAAATATATCACTGTGGTCAACTGAATTCACAAACATAAATATATTACCATAGGAAAAAGTTTCCTTTCTAGAAATGGTTCATCTTTCAGTTTCTCTGCTTTGGATCAGACAATGTGTAGGAGATCTCTTCAGAAATAAGAAGTTATTTCATTAACTGTGGTATAAATCCACTCAAATATTTTACTTAGAGGCGAGAATTGTCTAAGTTCAATTGTGCAAGACATGTGCCTTACAATTATTTTTAGTTTAAAATTCAACAGATTTTGTAATAACTTTGTTAATAACTGTATAAATGATATTCTCCATCTAGAATGAAAATAGCAGTATATACATTATAAATCATATGTCTTCACATGTTGCCTATATAACCACAAGTAGCTTGCTGAGGGCTCTGGAATCAATTTGGTCCCTCCCTTGACCACAAAACAAAGGGTTGTCTGGGGTTTGGGAATAAAACTGGAGGCAGATAGCTGCATCGTTTGTCTAAGGTTTTCTTCTAGCTCTGATTTGCCTCTATCAGCAAATGAAGGGGTTTTACAGTTGGGACCAGGTGAATGGTCACATTGGTGTGGAGGTAAGCACAGTACACTAACATTTCAGTGAGGAAAGAAAGTATGAGTTAGTGTGAAAAAATGACTGGAGGGCATGGATGATCACTGTTCATTGCTCAGGCTTTGGCTGGGAGAGTAAATTGTCTTATCCCCTGGTTTCTTCAATGCTTGTGGCTTCTTCTTCTTCTCAAGAGAGAGTTGTAACTATCTGGTCTTCACATGTCCCTGTGCTTCTTTGAACCAAATAAAAAGTTCTTGTTTCTGAAGAATGAGCATTCGTGTTGTGTAAATCTCTCAAGTGGACAAAATACACCTATGTTTGCATCAGTACATGAAGAGGAGAACAAATTACTGTTTGAGGGTGGTGAGAATGAAAGCGGTGGTTATAGAGTGTTTTAAACCTCAGCTTTTTCCAGCCAGTCCTTTTCCGTTAATCAAGAGATCTCACTAAGGCAGTTCACAACTAGAGTTGGTTGACAAAACTAAAAGGCAAAATAGAAATTAGTGGGCATTGGCCCCTCTTCAGCTGCCTAGAGGCTGAGGGAATGGGCAGCTGCAGCCTAGGCTTAGATCGGCCCATGCTGAGCACTCCCCTTTCTTTTCTTGGCCACCCATCTTTCGGGCAGAATGAAGACCAGCTGCTGGGATCTGCCTCATCTCTCCAGGCTCCCACCGTGCATGTCTTCCTTTCTTGAAGACTCGATGGGAGGAGACGAGACTTTTCTCACTATTTCTGCCTCCCATGACTACAACAGCTGCACGCAGGAGAGGCAGAGCTGTGGGGAAGGGCCTTGTTGTGCCTTCATCTTGATCCAGGCCTGGATAACTCTTCTGGCATTAATTACTAAACTCATAGTTACCAGGAGTGGGACACTTACTCTGGAAATGAACTTCGCACTTATTAGAAGACTAGGGACCCGGTTCACAAAATTCGAGCACTGGAGAGGGGTCCCTCAGCACAGCCTGCCCCCTCTCACATACTGGGAGCCCTCAGGGGATGTCCTACTGATGGCTTAGGCCCGCTCCCTGTTGGAGCAGTCTGGCCTCCCTTTGCGGGAGGCGACCGGGCTGATCAGAGAAAGGCACCAGCCCCATCACCCCGCTGCTGCAGCTACTGCCAGTCACGGCAGCCACCAAGGTATTTTCATCAACATGGACTCCAGTCCCTTCACCATGAAAAAATGACAACTTTCTTTAGGCATTTTCAAGATGTGCCTTTTATAAGATATGACATTTCTTTCTTTATTTTTCTTTTTATCCTCACCCTGAGGATATGTTTCCATTGATTTTTTCCCCTTCCCTCAGATTCCAGGCTCGGCCACTTCCCAAGCCTTCAGCCTCCGCCCCAGGCTGTAAGCTTGGGAAGCAGGCACCCCCCCAACCCTTCCGATCCCAGGCGTGGCCCCTTCCGAAGCCTACAGCCTCCGCAACAGGCTGTAGTCTTGGGAAGCAGGCACCTCCTTCCCTTCTGATGGCAGGCTCGGCCCCTTCCCAAACCTACAGCCTCCGCCCAGGCTTTAGGCTTGGGAAGTGGGTACCCCCGTCCCCCAAGCCTAAAGCCTCCGCGTGATGGCCGGCTGGGAGTAACCTGGGTGCCGAGGAGGTTCCCGGGACCCAGGTATGTATGCAAATAAACTTCCATCTTTATTGGGCTACTTTGCATACTCACTGTGATTGGCTGTGGGCATAGCGGAGGTATGGTCAATTTACATGTTTCTCTATTATTAGGAAAGATGGTCAAGAGACTGTCCTAAGGGTTTGTTAACATTGCAGCTGACCTTTGAAAAATACAAAAGGACTACATGGTGTGGATGGGTTTTTTTTTTTTTAGAGCATAGTTCTTAATGTGTGTTTTGAAATGTAGGTGAATTCTGGAATAATATTCAGGTAGTAAAATCAAAGAGCACACCCTACCCCTGCTGTTCCATCCTTCCTAACTATCAGGAACAGGTCATTGGAAAGGTCTTGAATAGTGTCTTCAGGGAGTCTGGCTTTCTGTCCTCAGAATAAATTCTACAATTGCTCACCAGTGGTCACCAGTCCCTCTTCAGTACTTCAATAATGATCATTCCTTTTAGGTGTAGCCCAAATTTCATTTCTTCTATAAAGCCGGTCTGTGCTGATTGATCCCATCTCTCAATTCTTATAAACCTTACTCTCTCCTCTATTCCTTTGGATCATATAGACCCATGCAAGAATGTGTGTGTATGTGTGTGCATGTGTTTGTATTAAGTAGGTAGGAATTTTGTCTTCCCAAAGGAGTCACTATATTTTGTGTGGCATGCGAAATTGAAGTTTGCACTTACTCTGGAAATGATCCAAGAGATTAAAGCAGTGAAACAAATTAATTTATTCCACATTTTTGGTCTTCTAATGGGCGATTCAGCTGTGTTTAAATAAATGTTGCACATGTTAGAAACATCCACTGTAACACACATAAATTGGGAAAAATAATTTTTTACTAGTTGCATTTCTTAAATATGTATCCTTATTTTTGAAATTTAAAAAAAACAGCTTGTAAGAAATGGACATTATGAATAATTCAGTTAATAAAGGATCTAATAAAAAACTACAATATCGGTAAATTTACCGTTTATTTTGATAGTAGGGGAATATATAGACTTGTGCTTGTTTGCTGTTTAATTAGCTTATTTGAGAGGGATGTTCAATCAACTTAGTCCAGGTCTCTGACATGAGCTTAGAATACATACTTTTTATGAGTAGGGGAACCATTAAGAATATGCTCAAGATGAATTGGAAATGTGTTTGGTTAGAAACGCAGGAAGACTATTGAGTTTTTTATAATAGCAGTTTAAGCTGAAAGTAGGTAATTTCCAGCAGTTTATTTAGAACAGTAACAGACCTTGTTCAAAACAGTCTATTTCACTTCTTTTTCTAACTTTTCTTTAAATAGGAGAATATGATAAAAATGATTAAGAACAAAGGGAATTATATCTGTGAAAGAATAGCTGTTCACAATAAAAACCAAAATGTATTATTTAAAAGTTACTTAGTATTGTAAAGATTAATTTAGTTTTTTTGTTTGTTTCCCTCCCCCCAGCATTTCAGTGGCATAGATAAGAATAATGACTTTTAGAAACTATATTTTACAAAATTCTAAATTTCCAAACTTTTTAGAATGGAGTGGGAAAAGTGCCTGACTTTTGTGTTTGGTTTAGGAAATATTCTAATGGAGAAAACTTTGTATCCATTCTGTGAACCTGGGGCCCCGGGCATACACCCCTGGGCGATTAGGCAGCGCACACTTGAATCCGAATGATGTCACACCAGCCAGGAGCCATCTGTTGTTTTCTTGGCACATTAATGGTCCTCCTGAATCCCCCTAAATAATAAATTACAAAAGAAAATTGTGTGTTGTCAATTGATATAAATACATGCAATTTATATTGCTTAATTGATTTGCATAATTAAAGGAGCTATGTTCTAAGTATTATGAAGGGATCTGTAGAAAAGAATTATTCTGCATTATATGCTTTACAATAACTAAAAACTCACACATAAAGTTGATTTTTGTTTTCTTGAGTAGCATTAACTTTTCAGCATTAGACAAACACAATCAGATTTGAAAAAAACTTAATGTTTCAACAGAAAGAGGCAAATCTATGATGTAATTTCTAGTGATAGGTGCACATGTTTTCATCTTAGATTTGAATCGATGAAATGTTTTTAATTTTCATAAGCATTAATTATAACAGATCCTAGTAGAGTTAGTCTCATAGATTTTATTTGCACATGTGTAATGCAAATGAACATAATGTAAGCATATAGTAGCATTAATGACAAAATTGACAAGTATTTTTTCATGTTAATTGTGTAAAAAAAATTAGATTAATCTGCCTTTTTATATATTTAAATAGGAATTTAAAGCCTGTGTATTTTGTTTGAAATCACTGATACAATAGATTATTTCAATCCAGGCTTGGTGTTACTATCTTTGGGCCTTACATTTAAGGGAAAAAATGTGGTCTATAAAAGCACCTGTTCTCTCTTGAGCACAGAGGAGCATAAATGCATTGGCAAACATAGGTTACCTCTATTCTAGGTGTAACAAATGTGGGCAAGCTGTTTGAAAACAGGGACTTTAGTTTTCATTTTTGCATCTTAAGCCATTAAGCATATTAAGTCCATAATAGGGGCTCAGAAATATTTATGGAACACTATCAGTCCAAGGTAGGAATAAATATAGACTCAATATATGACTAGAAATTATTAAAAATAAACCTCAACTGTTTGGATATTTTTTAAAAAAAGAGTCATTGGATTTTCTTCATGTTTTCTAAAATAATTTAACTTTGTAAATAGACAGCAGAAACCAGATACTGATTACATGAGCAAGGATTTTAAGTTACCCAGGTCATACTGGGTCAGCTGCAGTTACTCAAAGGATCCACCAGCAGGCTTGGTGCCCAACTGCTGGGTGGTCAGAGACTGATATCCAGTTCTGTCCCTTCCCATCCTATATAATAAAAGGCTACTATGCAAATCCACCGAACGGTGGGAACGACCGATCTCTGTGACACACACTGACCACCAGGGGGCAGACGCTCAATGCCGGAGCTTCCCCCTGGTGGTCAGTGCACTCCCACAGGGGGAGCACCTCTCAGCCAGAAGCCGGGCTCATAGCTGGCGAGCCTCTCCTGCTTCCACAGCAGTGCTAAGGATGTCTGACTGCCAGTCGTTGGATATCCCCCAAGGGCTCCCAGACTGGGAGAGGGCGCAGGCTGGGCTGAGGGACACCCCCTTAGTGCACAAATTGTGTGCACTGGGCCTCTAGTCTTCTAATAACTCATTTCAGTTCAGTTATATCACCTCTCCTGGTCTTAATTTTCTGATGTGTTCAATGAAGATAGTTCCTTCCTCCACCATCTCAAGAGATGTGTAAGCACTTCAAAAATATGAGTGAATGTCCAGTACATAAGTTATTAGCCTAACATTTATGTTTCCACTTAAATGTTATATTTGAAAAGAAAAGAAAAAAATCCAGAGACAAATGGGGGAGGGGGGTTAGAGAGCAACCAAAGGACTGGTATGTATGCATATTAGTATAACCAATGGACACAGACACTGGGCAGTGGCGGCTTGCTTGGGGTGGGAATGCCTGGGGGCGGGGGTCAATTGGGGAAAAAGAAGACATATGTAAAACTTTAGACAATAATAAAAAAAAGAAAAAGAAAAGAAAAAAATCACCACCTTCTTTGGCTATCTGAATGTAAAGGTGGATGGCCATTTTTATTTAGAGTAGTTGTTCTTTAACTTTAATGCACATCAGAATCATCTGATAACATGGGGAAAACACACCTTAGAGTTTTTTATGCAGCAGGTCTGTGGTGGGGCCTGAGAATTAGCATTGATCACACCTTCTCAGGTAATGCTGCTCTGCTGGATTGGAGGCCACTCTTAGAAACCCCCTGCTCTAGAACAAGGCTCGGAATGGGGAGCAAAGCAAGTTTGCTCAGTGCCATTCACTTAGGTTTATGTAGAGACAATATTCTACAGTCATTCGTGGTGGCTTAAAATCCAGACAAGCAACTCACAATGTAAGCCTTTGGCAAGCCAAAAGATATTTGAGAACATGTGGATGACTAATAAGGCAAAATCTTTGACTCTATAGGGGAAAAAGAATGCTTCAAAGAACTTAGTCAAGTGATGAGTCAATAATAACATGTTCATAATTTTAAATAATGTATTCCTATTTAATCAGTCAATCCTCTTGCATAACATAGTATTAATTTGAACAGTGACAATCACATGACTCTAGACTACTGAGTACTCAATCATGATAACATTATATTATACAAGGTCCTGCCTTGTTTGGGGGCTTTCTTACTTGCTAATGAATAACATGCTTAGACTCTAGAAATCAGAGCCAAATAGAAGATTTCAGAGATCTGGCATACATTACTGGCTTAATGTAACTCTAACATCAATAGCATCGACAGTCATACTTTCTCTCTCGTGCATGAGGTGTCTGCCACATAACCTCCATTAACGGAAATTGAAGTTGTACAGCTGATTTCCCTCCTGAACAATAATTCTATAAATTTTCCTCTAAGTGGCAATATATCTTACCTTTAACACACTTTTCATTTTAAAAGGAAAGCATAAGATCCAGAGATAAAATTTAATAAACATGAAGCTAACCCATTTGTCTTGAATTTGCCAGTGTTCAGCAAAGCAGAATAAATGTAGAACTAAGCTGAAAGTTTAGTTTACATGACTTGAGACATTGATTTAACTGGAGGATACACATATGGATTCATCTGCTTAAGTGTCTGTTAAAAAGTTTGGTATCAAGTCAAATTATTATGACATTTATGTGTTAATATATATAACATATTGTTCACACTTTAACAAGTGAAACCATTTTCCCACAGTATAAATTGCTACTTCTGCATTTGTGAGTTATGTGCTTGCTCAGTACTGCTATCAGGTGTAATCTAATCCAGTAGATATCAATGCATTAATATTTTATTAATTTTCAAGTACAGAAAACATGCCAGAATATCTACTTACAAAGTCTCATCATAGAACTGTTATTATTTCTGAGTGTACTGGGCCTCTAGTCTATAATAATAAAAGCGTAATATGCTAATTAGACTGGGCATCCTTCCGGTTGACCTTCCAGATGAAGCCGGGGCTGCGAGGAAAGCCCGGGTCCCGGGTGCCTACCAGCGGCGGGAAGGAAGCCCAGGTCCTGGGTGACAGAGGGAAGCCCAGGTCCCGGGTGCCAGAGGAAAGCTGGTGCCGGCAGCCAGGGGAAGGAAGGCCTACTCTTGCATGAATTTTGTGCATCCGACCTCTATATATAAAAGCCTAAGCGACCATTACTACCAAACGACTGGAATGACCAGTTGACCTGTCGTTATGACATGCACTGACCACCAGGGGGCAGACGCTCAACACAGGAACTGCCCCCTGGTGGTCAGTGCGCTCCCACAGTCAACCTCCTGCAGCCCCTCACCCCCCTTGGCCAGCCAAACTCCCATGGCCCCTCTCCTTGGCTGGCTGGCCACCTGATAGGCCTCGATTGCCAGCCAGGCTGAGGGACCCCACCTGTACACGAATTTGTGCACCAGGCCTCTAGTTTGCTTTATAAACCTTGTTGGTAAACACTAGTTTTGTTTCTAATGTTCAAGTCCACCCAGGAGAACTATGTAAATAATCCACAAATAAAAGCCAAAAGTCAGTTTTGTAGAAAAAATAAATGAAGTTAAGACCCTGATGATTTCTTGACTTCTGAATCATTGTTAAACAATAAAATCATTATATACCATTGCTTTCTCGAAATGTAAGGTGAGCAGTTTGATATGTTTACCTGACAAGAATCTATCCCCCCTTCTTCATAGCCTGCACAGAACATGTTTTCCGTGATGCTGTATTCTGGCATCTGTTGTTGACATTTCTCATTTGATATGAGAGGAACCTCAGCTTCTTGCAATATGTCTGCAGTAGGACCTGTTCAAACGGAGAATGCAGGCAGCCAGTCAGCAGTGATCATCAGGCATCAGTGAATAAGCCACCATCAGTCTTATTTATTTCAACAGTTCACTCTCTTTATCTAGCACTGTGTGTATATAATGGAACTGAATGCTTAACCTTGTACTTCAAAGCACATAATAAAGCCCATCTGTGGGTTTTGCAAATGGATGTAAAGCACTTCTTCGGTTCCCAAGGGCTAGCAGGAAAAGTGGACAGTCCTTAGGCATGCTCAGTAATTTTAAACAGTTATAGTGTTGCTCAATGGTGGCGGGGGAGGGACCCACCAACACAAAGAGTTTCATTCATGGAAATTAGCAATGGCTCTGAAACCCAGAAGAGCTTTTGATTGGGCACCTGAAGAAGTGCTCCCTTATAATGGCATTCAGCTCCCTGGGCTGCTGTGTGTCTGAGCAGGTGCACCCTGAACAGGAGATAAAGCTCAGATGCACTGTGCCCCGATCTAAGGGCATTCAGCTTGTCTCCACGTGCAGGTGAAGAGAAAGGAGGCGTTTTGTGACGGAGTGTAATTCCATGGCTTTTACAAAATGACTCATCTACTGGGAACATGAACCTCTGTTTACTGAAATGCTAATCCCAGGAGGGAAATGAAGCAGGTATCTAGTAGCCCAGAAAAAGTCCAGGATAAGCACTTTCTAATAATTAGCAATTCTATTTGGCTCCTCAAGAGAGGCAGAAAGTTGACAGCCAGTGTTGTTGCAAAATGTACGTGACTTCATTTCCAGTTAAAAAGACAGGAAACAAGTGTGTGTGTGTGTGTGTGTGTGTGTGTGTGTGTGTGTGTGTGTGTGTGTGTGTAATTTAGGTGCAAAGCAACATAGGTATAACTCAGTGGTGTGTTAGTAAATGTTTAATCACTGGTTTTCAAGGGGAAAAAAGCCAATGTATATTGCCTGCCCATCTGCTGCCTGGTATAAAGACTACAACCATGGCCAAAACAAGGTACCGGCATGACAGTGAACATGAAGTTGGGAGAAGATGCGTACAAATGGCTATTTCCAGCTGGCGCAGTGACTCCAGCAGCACATCCCTAGATGACTTCTCAAGTTTAACCAGGACCTTTAAGTTAATGTGGATTGGACAGGTTAAGATGCAGAAGAAAATTCAGCATCTCACTGCCATCCATACTGTAAAGATCAATTTGATTTTATAATAAAAATCAAAGCCCATTTTGTTGCTTGTCAAGGAATAAAAATTGGTTGGTTATATGATAAAACTCTTTGGTAAAGGAAAATTTGAACAGTGTTCTTATATTTGATATCTATTTATCAATATGAATTGCCATGAGAATAATTGAGCATATGTATATACTCACACAAATAAAAGTCAGTAAATTTATTTCAAGTTTACTAATTGCTTTAATTCAATCAACAAATATAACTTCATTTCTTCTTGGTAAACAATATGTTCATGGTTTTTCTAGCAAAATTACTCAGTGTCAAATACTCAAAAGGGGGAGATTTTATAAAATGAAGTAGCTGGAAACCATAAGACAGAACTTTAAAAATTCACTCCCATTTCCATCACCCAGGAATTATTTAAATATGATCTATTTATTTCTAAATGAAATTGACCTCAGATACAGAGTTTTTCTTGGCTCCATACCCACTCTGAGAGACCTTTTTTAAGTCAATTAAATGCATATCTTTGGTATCATTCTGAAAAACACACACCACACAACCCATTTCCTATGGAATCAAGAGTCTTAAATTTATTCATTATTGGATAATTTGTTTTGAAGAGTCTACATTGTGGTCATAAAAACGACTTCTAATTTCAAGTCTGATAGAGAAAATATCTATCTAGAAATCATTTTTGCTCTTTAGATTTCAAATTCAATAAATCATGACATTTTTCAAGTGGAGGAAATAAAAGAATATACCATCGTTGACTTCAATACGTTTTATGGACAGTAGACATGAGGCATTTCCAGCAACATAATGAAATTGTAGTGGAGAACCTTTATCGGAATTATCAGGCAGGGGTCTGACTTAAACTTTATGCTTTGTTTTACAAGAAGTAAGGATATTTTGGCTGTGAATGCTTTGCTTCTGGGACCTACTCCTCTCCACAAGATTTAAATACATCTGAATACAATAAAGATGTAAACATCGTGCCTATGATCTCTGATCTGTTGTGACTCCCGGGGCCAGGTTCTCCCTTCAGCTGTTAGTGCTTTCCTTATTGTTTAACTATTAATGAGCAGTCAAAACTCGTCCTTGATGGAGTAACTCCTGTGAGAAATTCAGATGCCAATGAGACTTGCAGTTACATTTAGAGAACAGGAAGTACTGGAATGTTTTTTTTTAAAAAAAATCATGTTTGGTTATTATTAATATGCACCGTTTCTGTGTTTGGAAAACATGCTACTCAATAATGCTAGTGAGTCAATGGTGTAACAATTTATAGTATTCAGTGTGCACTGTATCTGAGTCTCCTTGCCAGTAGGCAGAACCAGCTTTTGAAGCTAGAAGGGATTTCTTCCTCATTTTAGAAAATGTGACTGTGAGACCTTTAGATGATAAGATAGTTTTATTGATTTGGGAAATGTGAGAGCTAATAATTTGGCTTTTGATGAGACTTCATTCATGAGCTTTACAAAAATACATTTTTGAAGCGTTTGGTTATATTCATTTAAATGGATGTATCTTTTCTCTGTATCAGTGTTTATAATAGAAAAAGTGGAGATTGAGTTTGGGGAATGCTTGAATTCTCCTCCAATAAGGATTATAGTTTTATAATATGCTCTATACGATTTGGAAAAAAATTCATAACTACACAAATATTCAGTATATGAATATAAGCTTGACACTGATTTTAAAGGATATCACATAAAATTGTTATAGCAAAAGAGTTGCACAAAATGTTGAAAATAGTCACAGGATAGTGCAATAGCATACTTTTTTTCTGTAAAAAAGACCCATTTGCTTTTTTTATGGGTCTGATAATTTACCATTATGAACAATCCTCCCCCAGCCAGCAATAGAACAAATTCTTCCTGGAAGGAAAACTTGATTTTCTTCTGGTAAGCAAATAGGTTGTATATAATCTGAAAACAAAACAAAGCAAAACAAGAGCTAGAATAGCTGCACATGCATTTCCAACAATGTTTTAAAAATCAAACATTATAAACAATTTGTACTTCTGTTTTCGATAGCCTGGACATTTTTTAGACATCAATCTTTGGGGAAAGAAGCATTTTGCAGCAGTAATTTTTGGACAATAGATAGGTACCACTGGTAGCCTTTTAGGATGCTCTACATTGCCTCCTAATTACTCTTTCATGATGTAAACAATGTTGTACTTCTGGAATTAATAATTTGTATTTGGTTTTTAAATAATTATGGCACTTAATAGGAAGTAGTGCCAGTTCTGTGAAAACCTTGGTAAGGCTGTTTTTCGGGCCAATTAAGAGAAATTTGGGCAAATGTTCTGAGTTTATTTATTTATTATTTTCCCCCGCATATCTCACATTAAAAAAGCTTTTAGGCAATTGTTTTACTGGGCACTTATGGAAGCATTAGCATTTGTCACTGGCTTTTAAAGTCCTCCTCCAACAATTTACAAACCATCTGACATTTATTAAAGCTTCTACTTCCCAGGGCGGACACAAAAACGAGTAAGATACTGGGCTTACTCTCAAGGACAGGGCCATAGAACTAACCGCAGTCACCACCTGCTTTGATAAGTGCTGCAATACATGTGGAGGCCAAATTCCATAAGAGCAAGGAGATAGCAGCATTCCCCCCTAACTGGGATGGGAAAGGTCTTCAGAGTAAAGGTTGGAGTTGAGTAGAGCCCTTCAAGATAAAGCTCACTCCACTCCTCAGGTGACTTCTTGTACATGACCTAGGTATTCAGAGAAAGTCCTTCATTTGCCACTTCATTAATATTGAATCACCTTTAAAATTTTTATTCTATGGCCTGGCCGGCATTTCTCAGTGGTTGAGCATCAACCTATGAACCTGAAGGTCTGGGTTCGATTCCCAGTCAGGGCACATGTCCGGGTTGCCTGCTTGATACCCAGTGTGGGGTGTGCAGGAGGCAGCCGATCAAAGGATTCTCTCTCATCATTGATGTTTCTATCTCTCTCTCCCTCTCCCTTCCTCTCTGAAATCAATAAAAATACATTTAAAAAATTTTTATTCTATGGATAACAATTCTTACTCACTTTACTTTTAGAACATACACTCTCCTCCAGTTTGTCCTACTCTGGCTTTTGTGGCAGATGGACCCGCCTTTCTTTTACATGAGAAATAGAGAAGACATGTATTGGAACATGGCCTACTTTTTTTCTGGACTGCTGCTTTGAATTTATAGAGGGCTCTGAGAGTTTATTCTAGTGGTCAACTCTCTAGAAAGTTGGATTTAAATAGCTCCAGAAGGTAACTTAATATGTTTCTCTTTCATTCTACAATTCCATTTAAATTATAATAATTTTTATAACAGATTATTCAACTTTTATGGACTATTAATGCTTTGGTGCTGATAAAAATATTTCAAATCTAATTTTGCATTAATTTGGGCAGATGAGATGACTGAAAGTGATTTGTTTTACCTGTGTAATTCACTTTAAATTCAAGGTGCATCATGGCGATGTCACTGTCCTTGCTCCGTTTATTGTAATGTGGGTTTATGATAATTTGATCTATCAACCGGGTCACTACTTGAGAAGTCAGATTCGATGTCATATGCAGGCCTAGGATTGCTTTCCACTTGGATGGCTCTAAATTTCTCCTGAAGATTATAATAAAGAGGTATAAGAAACTCCCCATCTTTCTAGAGATCTTCATTAAAGATATTTCAGAACTATGTGCTCCCATCCTAAAATATTTTTGATTTTCTCCAAAGAATTCTTCCTTAAAAATATTCCTTTACTTTTTATTTTTCTTACCAGATCATAGAACAAGCCGTAATTACTGCTAATCTCTCTCAATCACTTCTCCTAAAGTTCTAGACTGTGGCTGTCAACTTTGGTTTCACATTAGGATCACCTAGAATAACACTGACACCTGCTCTCCCCTTCTTCTCTACCTTTGATTTAATGAGTCTGCGTCTGGCACTTTTAACTTTAAATGAACTTTGAAATGAAATCTCCAGGTTTATGCTAATGTATGACCAGGTTTGACTGCTTTAGAGCACATTCCACTGGAGAAATGGCATCTTGGTCCAGGGTTTCTTCAGACAACCACAGCAGCTATTGTAGGAATGGAAGGAGGTTTGGCAACATTCTCCCATTTGGGGTGTCACTGAATTCACACAGACTTAAGGTTAACAGTAAAACTTATAAACTAACATAAATGAGTAATTTCCACCTATAATGAACGTGAATCATGTTCTACAACAATGTTGGCCATCAATAAAGTATTGGTAACAAATAACATTTGTGTTATAGGACAGATTGAATTGAATAGTATATTTTAAGTGAAAGTGTGCAAGGACCTTTAACTGTACTATTGCCCTGTAACATTTTCACTCCAAGAAATTACCAGTGAGCAGCTGGAATTAAGCCATATTCACATGATGTAAAAATTCAGTAACTGCAATGATTGCAGAACTAGTCATTTAATTCTTAATAGTTGAAAATGTCTAGTTTAATGTGGTGTTGTACTTGTTGAGGGTGGGGGTAAGGTAAACATAGACACAGATTAGTGGAATGACTTGTGAGAGAAATATAAATGATACACGTTGGAGAGATATTTTCTTCCCATAGTGCTACTTATACATGCAGGAGAAATAAAGACGTGGAAAACAGGCTACTTTCTATGTAACACAATAACAATTTTGGAAATTACTAAGAATATGTCAGTTTAATGTTGTTGTAGATTGTATTTAATTAGACCAGTAGCTTGAAGCATGTAGGTTTGATCTTCACAATTTATGGTTCGTGCATTGGTAAGCCTAAAATAATGAGAGGTGACTACTAAATTTTGTGTTAGCTACAAGCTCTCTCATATCATTGACATTTATGTGTATAGCTATCACATAGGGTATAGTACTTACAAAAGATAAGAGTTTTGGAGGTTAGCTACTTTTTTCTGAACTGCATTATTTTATTATTGATTTAAATCTGTATCAAATAAAATACCTACATTTCTCTAAATTTCTATGTGATTATTTCTGAAGACAAAATATGTAGAAAGCATTTCTACAAAATAACTTGCTTACTTTAAAATACATATATAATCACAGACAATAAAGCTAGAAGGGCTAAGAAAGACAGAAGATAGAAAGGTTATTTCAGATTAAAGAAGACCAAAGAGGAATGGACACTAACTCTGTGTCTTACCCTGGATTGGTTCTTGGTTGGCAAAATAAAAAACAAACCAAAAAATGTCCTAAAAGGCATATGTGAAACAATTGACAAAAATGAATTCATACCATAGATTGGATCATTGTTTTTTTTTTTTTTTTTTTTTTTTGTGGATGTTAAATTTCTATGATCTGTGATTATATAAGAAAATATCCCTGTTTTTAGTAAAAACATGTGGACATATTTAATGGTAAAGGAGCACAATGTGTAACCTGCTATCAAATGGTTGAGAAAGAATTTCTCCAGGTTGGACAGAAAGAATGAGAAAGATTTTAGAACATAACATTTAAACAACTAGTAAATCAGGGTGAAGTTATAAAAGAGTTCTACATACTAATACTTGAAATTTTGTGCATATTTTTAAAATTAATATAAAACATTTGTAAAATAAATATGCTAGTGTCTCTGGAGCAAGACTTAGATTCCTTTTTTATGGACCTTTCAGGTGTAGGAACAACAGCACATTTACATTCACAGTATGCAAAAGTATTGCAGCATCTTAATTTTTCCTGACAATCACCTTTGAAGGTAGATATCCTATAAACACCCTATGGATGAGGATATTGGAATGCAGAGATACTAAGTTGCATGAGATTAGTAGCATAGGTAGGATCAAAATCTTGTCTTCTGGTTCAAAATCAACCTTGCCTTTAAACCACAGAAAAATTGGGCCATAGTTTCCAAATATCTCTTTCAAGGTTGAAAAACAAGACATGTCAATGATAGAGAAACAATGGACACAAAGATATTTAGGGTCATCCAGGAACACTGAGGCTGGATGGGAATCAGAGTGTGGACCATAAGAATGTAGACAGAGAAGAGCTGTCCTTTGAAACCATTTAACCGCCTGCAGGCTAAAACACTTGGAACAGATTTACATTGAGGGCAAGTCATTTGTGTAGTATGTTTTTAGTAAGTTGCTTGATTTGGGTTCTTCCATTCACATATTAGAAAATTAAGCCTTTCCCTGCACAGTTAGAATTTTTAAAAGGCAAATAGGCACACTCAAATATCTTTTTCCAAATATCTAAAATCATAGCAGAAAGTTCCTTGCTTGGTTAGAGGCATGAAGTAAAAAGCAAGAAACTGGAACTCATATCAACTGGAGAAAGAAGAAATAATGCCACTGAGTGACTGAGGAGAGGTAAGATGCAAGCTTGGTGAGAATAAGTTGGAATTCATCATGGTTCTGTTACAGCTTACCTTTGTTTGCTTGTGTTCAAATTGAAACTGTGTGAAAAGACATTTTATGTCCTATATGACTGAACATGTGTTTATATTAGATGAAACTGCTCTTTGTATATTCATGGTTTGAAAAAGATATAATATTGGTACCTCTGACCTGCAATAAGTACATCTGTAAGGTCAATAATTGAAAGATGTTGCTGAAATTGCAAGCCTGATTGACATTAAGAAAGCATATATTCTGCAAGAACTTCAAACAGACGAATTTACCAAATCCTAGGTTAATACTGGAGATTGCTAACTTACTAAGATCTACACCTGTGCAACAGAAAACACTGAATCTTTCGCTAAAGATAACTTTCACTTGTAACGCAATTAGGCTACAGATTGCACATCTGTGACATGCCCAAGGCATATAATATGTATAAGTAAAAGTTAAAATCATGTTTAGAAGGGGATGGAAAAATTGACCACTATAGATGCTTGATATGCTCTGGTTGAAGACAGATAAAAACATAATTTATCAATAGGCAGCAAACTCAAGAAGGTGTGCTTTAGATATGGGAGAGACTGTAGTTTAGTCACTGAGTTATAAAGTTCAGCGCATAGAATCACAGAGCTTTAGATGTAGATGATCAGTACCATGGACAGTTCCCTAGAGGCTCAAGTAATTGGCCAACCTGGCGTCTGGCTGAAGGTCCTCATTTCAAAGCTCTTAGGATTATAAATTTGAATTTACCCGCACTCTATACGATGGGTATTTAGGCGAGTTAACCCTTTAATACTCATTCATCCTGGTCCTCCCTATTTCCCAAACAACTTTCAAAACCTTCTGTGTGACAATTTGTTTCCACCTATCTGAGAACTTTCAATGTTTGTGTTCGTAGGGAGTTCAGTCTTTTAATTTAATTAACTACAGTTGCATCTTCCATTCTGAGCACATATGTGTTTTCCTCAGAGATTCTAGATGCCCTGAGAAGAAGCTCATTGTAACTGTCACACGGAAGGGCATTTTCTGGAGTTTTCTTCTATTTAGGAAAAGGGTCAGGAAATCACCCTGGGCCAGGGTTTATGAGTTTTCTCATAGCCAGATTTTTATCTGACCTAATTCACAAATGTTAGAATGGGATTAACTTATTTTATGCAGATGAGAATTAACAGGTTATTGGGCTCAAGAATATTTATCTTCTCCTCCTGTTCTCTCTACACCCTCTACTCACCCTGTTTTATCCTGTGGCATTGCTTTAGAAATGACTGCTGCTAGAGGGAGAATAAATTCTAGAATTCAACATGTATTTTGTCATGTTACAAAAGAAAAAATATATTAGATATGGTTGACATTAGTTCTAACTTTTAGTTATGGGCAGCATCAGAATAGATCAGACTTGAGAACTAAGTAAACATTTTTATACTAATTCATAATTAAGCCCTAACACATGAATTTTTAGAGCACAATTTACTTATAACTGGAGAGTTTTTTGATACTAACCATTTGCTGACAATAAATATTGGTCTAATTGAATGACAACAGTACAATTTATACATTAAATACTGATTTTATACCTTTAAAATCCTTACTTTTCAATTATTATGGATGTAGGAAACATAATACTTGATGCAAATATATAATGAAGGATGATTTTTTAATTGAATTTTCTTTTATACATGATTATAATGGGAAAACGATTGGAAAGTTTATAATGTCATAAACAGTGGGAAGATTTCCCTGATGAGATGGATTTGTGAGGCTACATGAGATGGGATGCACAGTGTCTGCTGTGGTCATCCCATTTGGGAAGAGACACTGTAATGTCACACTCACCCATACACACAGTGGGCTGCAGACACCAGCCAGTCATTGCTGACGAGAGAAGCACCACAGAGCAGTTTGCCGTTATACGAGAGAGCAGTGACCCAGGGCCAGGCTCCTTCATTGGCATTACTTCCTCCAACAATCTTTGGGCTGACTTCATGAGCCACCATCTTTTTCCCACATGCTATTGAAATAATGGAAGAAAGAGCATCTATTGTATTTTGATGGATTTCCTCTGGTCATGAAAATTGAGTGGTTCACTACAAACTAACTTCAGGTGACACACCAACTCTATTCAGAATTTTAAATGAAGGCTTGGAAGAAAACATGACAACATATTTACTTACGTTTATGGTTACACTGTAACAGAATCAGTGAATCCTGTAAACACTGTGTACTGCAATAGAAGAATAATTATATTTCAGAAATTATGCACCTAACATTTTGAAGCATAATATAATGTAGGTTGTCCTTTTATTAGTTCAATTAATTTTTAAATGTAAGTATTCTATATGAAATGTGGGGAGGCTGAAATACAAAGCAGAAAATCCTCAGTTTAAAGTCAAGTGGAACTGAGTTTGCATCCTTTACCACTTACATTTCATGATTTGGGTAAGTTGCTCAATATCCCTGAGACTTCCTTTTGTTATCCATAAAACGGGGACAATGTACTTACTTTATTGGGGCTTTCCAAGAAGTAAAAGTTATTTTGTATTATTGTGCCTTAAACACAATGAACACTCAATAAATGACAGCTATTCTTCATTTGCTTGAACCAACCTTGGATTTCATTCCTCTGTAAGACAGAATATGCCTGCATATTCCTATCAGACAACTAGTCAGTGCCTCACACTGTGTGTGAGACTGTGAACTTTATTCAGGGAATGTGAAAATGAATTAATCACAGGTCCTGCTTTCAAGAGAGGTAAACATATACATAGCAAATACAAAATAAAGTCCATTCATAAATATTTTAAAAGCTCACTACCTTCCCAGCCAGTGTGGCTCAGTGGTTGAGTGTCAACCTATGAACCAGGAGGTCACAGTTTGATTCCCAGTCAGGGCACATGCCCAGGTTGCAGGCTCGATCCCGTGTGGGGTGTGCAGGAGGCAGCCAAACAATGGTTCTCTCTCATCATTGATGTTCCTATCTCTCTCTCCCTCTCCTTTCCTCTCTGAAATCAATAAAAATAACCTGTTTAAATATTTGGATACAAACTTTATTTAAAGCCAAGTATTCTATTTTAAACAACAAAAGATTTGTTTTAAAATGTGTTATACTTACCAGCCACTAGAGATCAGTCTAATACAAGGAATTAAAGCACTTGCCCCATATTTCCTGATGCAGCCACTGCAGATATTAGTCACATTAAAACACACACATGCACACATTTTAATGATTATATTTAATCATTTTAATGATTTCTATTTATATATTTAACTACATCTATTGTTCATGTTGTTTAGGTCTTGAAGTTTTAGAACAAAACAAAACAAAAAACACATAAAATAAGACCCAAGAACCATAGGAGATCATAAATATGCCCAAAGCAAATCAGTGTTTCTGGAAAATACATGATAAGGTTAATTTGAAACCACATGCATTCATGTGGTCTGATTGACATATCCTTTAGAGAAGAAGATAATTTCAATGCAAATATAAGGAAATATATTTATATTTTATTAATAAGCAATATGCATGCATGTGTATCCATCTAGATATAGATATATCAAAACATATTCAGAACTATACAAAGAAGAACCCTCAATTAACTCCGCTTCTGTTATCTACTCGTAGTTGGGAGAGCTGCAGTTTCTGAGATGTGTCAAGTTTTATCCTAACTCTTTCTGCATCTATAGTACTCATCAGTGAAAATCCATATTCAAACCAGTTCATCATTTTTAGATATTAGAAAATGCTTACTACTCTGTGGTATGTATAACACTGATGAATTATATTTTTAGTAAGCACAGAATAGTTTCTAGTTAACTTAATAGTTAACCAAAAATTTAAACTGAACCTTACTCTTTTTCTCCATGCATTTTGGCTAGTCAAAAATTTCATGCACAAACACTCACACACACATACAGTGTCAAAGGAGTAGTTGCTTAACCTGTGGTCAGAATGAGCACTGAATCCACTCTTTGTCCAGGTATATTTGGAGAGATTGGAGAGAAACAGAATTGCTGTCCTGGCCTTTGGCAGCGGAGTCAGAGCTAGGTTAGTCCTCTGGATAGTAAGAAAGACAATGCCACGATCCTGTGTCTTTCTCTCAGCCCAGTGGGAGCAATGCTGTGATATAAATGGATGGTTTATATCTGTTGTATTGACAACATGAACTCATTTCTCTCCCAATATATGCTCAGCAACATGGCCCTTTTTTTGTTTTCTTATTGAAAAGCCTTCCCTTTTCCTTCTTCTTTCCAGAACTGCTATTTAAAGCAAGTTGTTGCTTTGGGGACTTTGGAAAATAGCACAGCAGAGAAAAAAAGTAGAGCACTTTGAAGTCAGACTGAGTTGGGTTCGATTCTCTATGTTGCCTGCAGGCTTTGTGAACTTGTCCAAGTCCGTTACCAACACCAGACTGCTGTGGCCTGGTCTTTCTAGTGGGGCAATATTGCCTATGTAATAGCTTTTACATGGATTGGAAATAACCTCTGCAATATTCCTACCACAGTGTCTGTCACATGATAGGCATTCAATAAAGTGTTTGATAAGCACTGTGTATCTTGTGTCTAATACCATGCTTAGAACACAGTGTCAATCGATATATATATTAAGTCAAAGTTTCCTTGACTTTTAGGACTGCTACAGAAGCAATCTGAATAACTGGAAGAAGGGGATGTGCAGTATTGGCAGCTGCATGGATTGTACATTTCCAGTTATATCAGGTCAGATTGCTGGTATCTCATGGAGCAGCCTTTCCCGGTGGTGGGAAGTAGTATCAGAATCTTGCATATGCCTTACAATAGGAGAAAAAAATGAAGATATAATTGGTAGATTTTCATAGTTGGAAGAATGATCTTCTTTGATATTCTCTTCCTTTCCTCTTTTTTTTTTTTTAAATCACAACCACTAGTGCAAGGGTGTTTTCAAAAACACTAATTTTCAAAGGGCAATAAATGTAATAAATAAATACATACATAAATAAACTACCTAACTGGATAAATGTACATATTTCTGATTTTCACTAACCCAGTATAACATGGCTAATCAAGGAAGGGATTAAGGACCTCTCTGGCTCATGCGTGTTTTGAAAGTTGAAAGTATCTATGTGTGTAAATGGTGTCTCTTTCAAATAACATAAACGCACATACAATAGGGATATCAAGATAAGGTGATACTGGCATTTTGATGATATGCATAGAATAACCTAGTTTTTCTCTGAAACATGCATCTAAGTAAGATGACTGTTTTTTATATTCTGCCCTTTTTATCATTTTAAATGTCCATGAGATATAAATAAAAGAAATTCTCAACATGCAGACTGCTCAAGATCTATAACAGTAATGTAAATTTAGACCTGCCATATAGAAAGGAAATCTAGAAGTCTGCTTGCTTCATCCCATGAGACTGATAATCTCAAGGCCCAGCAAACATTCATATAAGACATGCCCCTGCAAAGTCCTTGGGTACAAAAAATCCTCCTTTATCAGTTTGTTACTGGTTGACCTCACAGAAATGGTACCTTTTCATGAATAGCTGAATAATTTTATAATTTCATTTTTCACCATTAAGTTTGTTAAACAAGCGAATGCACCAATGATGACATCCTAAACCCTATGTGTAGTGATGGCTTCGTCCTGCAGTTACTTCTTCCCACCCACAGCTAGCCTGTAATGGAACTGTGAGATTCAGAAGTCAATTTCAACAAAAATTACCATTAATGCTCAGACAGGGGAAATGACATAATCTAAGCTAAAACAGATCTTTGAAAATGAAAAGAATGTTGCTTTGTAAAACATTAGTAAAAGCTATAAAAGTGAATCTAATTTTAAAGAGCAAAAGAGAATATGTAGGCACAACTGGAAGTCTGGACTGCCTCACTTTGTATCCAGGTTCTATTTGCTAAGGCAGAGAAAAGATTCCCATGACTTTTTCCTCATTCTCCTCTTTTGATGATAGCTAACTTGGGTTGCTCTTTTTAAGCTGATCCACATTGGACCAATTTATCCCAACTCTCACAATTTCTTTCTTTTTTTTCTTTTTGTTGTGGATCCTCACTGGAGGATATTTTTCCATTAATTTTTAGAGGGAGTGGGAGGGAGGGGAGAGACACAGAGAGAGAAACATGGATGTGAGAGAGACACATCAATTGGTTGCCTCCTTCACATGCCCCAATCAGGGCCAGGGTTCGGGCCTGCAACTGAGGTATGTGCCCTTGACTGAAATTGAACCCCAGACCCTTCATTCAGCAGGCCCACACTCTATCCACTGAGCAAAACTGGCTAGGGCTCACAATTTCTTTCAATAGGACTTACTTGTTTATGAATCTGAGAGTAAGGATGAAAAGGACATGCAATTGGAACCTACTGGATAGCTGTCAGTGTGCTAAACAATGACATATACAATATCTTGTTTGACTGTCTTACCATTTCTATGGGGGTTAGGCAATGTTATCAGATAGGATCAATTAGAGATTGTTTGAGATTACCTGAAGAATAAAAAAGATAAAGGACTTCCAAGATTATGTGGCTAGTATGTGGTGGAATTAAAATCTGATTGGCTTCGAAATCTATCTTCTTTCCAGTCTATGTACAACTTGTTCAAGAACAGATTTTGGGACCCACCTTGGTGTTAGTATTAAGCTGCCATTAGATGCTGTGTTTAGTTTTACAAATGGTCCACCTCCAGTAGAGAAGACTGGCATTGATGAATTTCCACTCCTAGGGAAAACACAAATAGAGACAAAACAAAGCACAAATAAAAAACTGTAAACAGTGGATACTGAAAGAAATTATGGAATTCCATACACATAAATGAACATTTTAATATAAAACTTTAAGTGTTTTGCTATCTAAAAGATGGTACAAATTAATAGAATTACCATAATGATGTAGGAATAATTTTAATTTTTGCTTAATACCTTGAGTTCTTGTTCGCATGCTTATGTTACTTAAAGTTAAAATTAATGTATATATACCTTGGGCATCTGATTTTGACTTCTTTATATTGTCCAACAGTTTGACTTATTTATATTGTCCAATAGTTTTCTCTAAGGGTCAATTTAATGACAACCTCACAGAATCATTGCATCATATTGTTGCATAATTCATCCTTTAAAAAAGTGCATGTTGCCAAAGAACAATCTAGAAAAAGAAAATCTTTCGTGCTTATCATTCCATTCAATTCAAAGCCTAACAAGCCCTAATGTAAAGCCATCAGATATGTGTTGCTCTGAAAAAGCCAGCCTGGACTTCCAAATGTCACCTGGTGAGCCAGAATGGGATGTGACAGAAGTAATTCAATCCCTAGTCTTCATTTTCCCTGAAAATCTTTTACATCCTTGCTCTCAACTGCGAGTTTTAATTGAAGATTTCTCTCAATTATTCTGACTTTCTTCTGGAGGCTCAGCTGGAGACGCTCAGCTTCTCAACTCCTAATCTTATTTTCTGGCCTTTATTTATTTATTTTTTAATTTTTTTTCCTTACAGCCAACAAAGCAAGAACCTTTATTGAAAAAATAATGCAGAACAATCTGAAGACTTAACTCTCAAGATTCTGAAATGGGGAATACAAATTAAAAGTCAAATGATATCTTGTCTAATGCTGTGCTGCGGCAGGCCTTGATTTGAGGGGAAAAAATCCATCTGGCCTTAATAAAGATGTGAGCCTTCTGGGTTGTTGGGGTATATTGTTTCTTGTACATTTTTATTTTATTTTATTTATTTTTTTAAATTCTTTATTGATTAAGGTATCACATATTTGTCCTCATCCCCCATTCCCATCCCAAACCCCTCCCCATGCATTCTGGCCTTTATTTACTCTAGATTTTAGTTTTCATATAAAAAACTATGCCTTTGGGGTGGTAACCCATTCCTGCTATCATCTACTGGTTAGCAGGGAGATGATGCAGATCCTACCTTTTTGGGTAGCATGATGAACTCACCCATTGCCTTTTCAAAAGAAGGTTCAGTGTCTTCCACAGACTAAGCTAACACTCACCCTTTTCTATCTGTGTAGGGAATTTCCATTGATGTTATGACCAATAAGAGGAGAAAACCTCAGTAGAGGATATTTTCTCTTTTTCAAGGGAGACAATGCCTCAAAGAAACAGAAGGAGTATTTGTCCTATACCATTGATTCACTGACTAGAGAGCTGGAACAATAGTCTATATGTAAGGCCTCAGAATTTAGTATCTTGTACCTCTTTTTATTTTTTCATCTGAAATATTGGATTTTATTTTATTGCAGATTTTAACAAGGTTTTAAAATGATTGATTAGGACTGCAATTAATAGTCAAAGATTGATTTAATGATTAGTAATTAGTGGGTAAGAGGCTTGAGCTTTGAGTCAGATTATGGGCTTAAAACCTTGGCCCTACCAGGAGTACAATTGGACAAATTCTCAGTTAGTAGGTTCTTTTGTTACCTCATCTTTACAATGGGGATACAATGATCATTTTAACCTTATAGGGTTGTTGTGAAGATTAAATAACATGAGACATGAAGCCCTTAGCATACAAAGTGCTCAGTAAGTGGTTTTGGATATTGTTATTTGATTATATTATACTAGAGGCCCGATGCACGGAGATTCATGCAAGAATGAGCCTTCCTTCCTGTGGCTGCCAGCACTGCCTTAGGTCTGGCCAGAGCTGCCTTTCTGCCTTGGCTCCAGCCCGGAGCCACCTTTCCGCCTTCCCACACTGCCCAGAGGCTCAGAGCTGTTGGGGCAGTTCAGAGCTGCCATGGCTACAACGCAAGCTCCCGCCTGCCCCCAGCACTAGGTGCCTGCATATGCAAATTAACCTTCCATCTTTGTTGGGTTTATTTGCATATTCACTCCTGATTGGCTGGTGGGTGTTGCAAAGGTAGAGTCAATTTGCATCTTTCTCTTTTATTAGTGTAGATTAGAAGCCTGGTGCAGGAAAGTCATTTACTGTAGCGGTGGGGGAGGGATCCCTCAGCCTGGCCTGCACCCTCTCGCAGTCCAGCAGCCCTTGGAGGATGTCCAACTGATGGCTTAGGCCTGCTCCCCTGGGAGTTGGACATCCTTAGCGCTGCTGCTGGGGCAGGAGAGGCTCCCGCCACTGCCCCTGCACTCACCAGCTGTGAACCTGGCTTTTGGCTCAGTGGTGCTCCCCCTGTGGGAGCGCACTGACCACCAGGGCGCAGCTCCTGACTTGAGCGTCTGCCCCCTGGTGGTCAGTGTGACCGGTCGTTCTGCTGTTAGGTCAATTTGCATATTAGCCTTTTATTATATAGGATTTTGGATATTGTTGTTATTAGAATAAACCTACCTCAAAGATGTGGATTTAAGCTGCTTCTATTATCTCCAACTGATTTTATTCTATCCCTTGCCTATCTCTTTTGAGACAGGCCCTGGGTGGGGGGGATGCATTAATTTCTCTAAAACAAAATCTGGACAAACTTAAATTGGAAAAACATTGAACATTTATTTAGAAATCACTTTTTATCTAGCATCTATTTATTACACACCTACCACTGGCATTGTCCTATGATGGGACTGGCAGGTATATATTTACCATAAGCCTATTCCACATAAAGGAAGACTAGAGACAAAGCCTTAAGAATAAAGAACATAGTAAATAAAGAATGTATTTAAAGAATAAAGAATTTAGTAAATGCTAATTATTCTGCCCTGGTATACTCAAATACTGATCCTTAGGGATGTTTTCACTACCTGGATGAGAAAAATAGAGATTACATATACATATGAACACACACACATTATTTTTTATTCTGAGATTGTCCTCTCTACATTTTTAGTCTCAAACTTTCCATGAGAAAATAAACTGCAGTGAATGGTACAGATATGTTGTTTGGCGTTATTGGGAATAATTAGACAAAACCTTCTTTTAGGAAAAAAAACATAAAGTAATCACATAATTTATTAAATTTTTGCAGGAAATATTGGTATCAGCAACCCAGGAGTGCTGTATACAGTCTATTAGTTCATGCAAACATTTTCTGGAGTCAGTGCTGGATGTCAGAACTGGGAAATTAATTTGAGACAGACTACCTACATTTGAAATCCTGCCAAGGTGAACTCATCCTTTTTTGGGCTGAACACAATTTATTCCAGTTTGTATTCACAGTAAACAGAACATGAGTGGCAAAAAAAAACAAAAAACAAAAAAAAACAAAAAAAAAAAACACACACAAAAACAAACAAACAAAAATACTTATTTTTTATTTTAAGAAATAATGGAGTCCTAGCTGGTTTGGCTCAGTGGATAGAGTGTCGGCCTGCAGACTGAAAGGGTCCCATGTTTGATTCCGGTCAAGGGCACATACCCGGGTTATGAGCTTGATACCCAGTAGGGAACGTGTAGGAGGCAACCAATCAAAGACTCTCTCTCATCATTGTTGTTTCTCTCTCTCTCTCTCTCTCCCTCTCCCTTTGTCTCTGAAATCAATAAAAATATATTTTAAAAAAGAAATAATGGAAATAATAAAAAATACATTTAAAATGTTCTTGGCAAAATAAAAGGTTAGCAATTTTATGTGGTCACTCTTTGAAAAACAAAATCTCATAACTAAAAACTTAAACTGTTAAGAGAGAATACGTTATATTAAGTTCTGCGAATATTAAACACGCAACTAAATTCCTGCCTCAGTTTCTTTTTCTTGCAAGGAAATTAGTTGTTAATTTTTAGAGAGGCACTCTCTCCAGATTACAACTAGAGTTGGCATATTTTAAATCCTGAAAACCGGTCCAGATAACTCTATCACATATTTGCATCGTTGCTGGAGATCAGGAGTTTGGTATCACATAGAAAAACCCAGATAGCACTGTCTTTTTGACATGCTAATGCCTCCTGACTACCTACTTCTAAATCTTTATTTCCATTTTTATAGGCTGTGCACCCTCACAGGGCTCCCTGGCTTCAGAGAAACCTTATTCTGTATGAGTAAAAAAAGCACACAGATGCAACTCATTATTATTATTTTTGAGGTTGTATACTGAGTATATAAAAATACTTACACTCAGGGATGAATTCTAGAGAGAGAAAGAAGGCTATCCCAAGGCGTCCTGCACAGCATTAAATCTGCCTTTCTTCTCAGGCCCGGCTTAGGTTTCGCTCTTTGTCTCGCCCCCAGACTGTTAGCTGTGATAAGCATTCCTCCCTAAAGCAGGAGCTTAGGTAGGGATGTTTGAAGCTTTGGGACACGTTAAAGCTAAAAAGAATAACCGATGCTGTGAAAGCAGCAGCCAGGCCCTGGAGCTCATTTCACACTCCCAAAAGGTTTCCGGAATGAATTGAGCCAGGTGGGACAGGCTGAAAAGGATTTTTTAAAGAGAAGAATGGACATTCCTTTTCAGATTGGAGGGAAAGAATGAGGATTGATTTGGCAGGGCAGAAGGTAAGGGAGAGCATTTTAATAGGCTAGGGATCAGTGAATTAAAAGGATTTAAGGCAAAGGGTGGTGAAGCCTCCCTTTAAGCACCAGACACATTTCAACTACAATTGCTTGTTCATTTGCCACATTTAGAGCAATACACCCAGCACTCCCCCAGCACTGTGATAGCTTTTAGCCAACAGGTAAGAGTGATTCATTTTAGATTTTCTGACTTCGACTCTTAAAATTCTGTGGCACACAGAAGGAAAGAAATACCAAGAGAAGAAATGATCTTCACTTCATCAATTTCTTCCTTTGTGCAACCTACTGTTAGGTAGGAAGTTAGACTTGAGCCGCTGGGGTGGGGCCGGCCCTGGCGTCCTGAACAGGGGCGGACCAACATTGCCTTCAGACCGCCTGTCTATGCGGGGCCCAGCAGACCACCAGCAGGCAGGTTCTTGGACCAAGCTCAGAGGAAAAGGACATGACCTCAATGTGACCTTACTAGGATCCTGGACTAATTATAATAAAATTTGCATTTTCCTTTTGACCCCGCCCCCTGTGGGGTTTTTCTATATGCATTATGGGTAAGGGCATGCCCAGAAGAAAGATAGTTTCTGTCAATCATCCCTGTATGCAAATGAGAGTCTCCACCCAGAAAATCCCTCTTTTAAGCCCAGGGGTTGAGGCCATGCACTCTCTCTCGACTGGTCCTCTCTTTTGGAATGTATCTTCAATAAACCCCATTTTGCTTTACTTTCATTTTCATTGACCTTAAAATCCCTTCTACATCAATGAAAAGAACCGAGGTCCCAGCTGGTCCAATGGGTAACGCTTCTGTATGAAGAACAAGCGAGAGATTGATGGGTCAGTCTGTAGCTGCTCTCGGTTATCTTACAGATGGAATGGTTTGGGGAAGGAAACAAACTTGGCATCTCCTAACAAAAATATGGCTAGAGGAAGTGATACTGAGGGGAGACTGTCAGAAACAGGATCTATAGACAACATCTTGGACAATTTGGCCTTAATCCATTGTTGTAGATCCTTGATTCATTTTGTTGGGGCCCAGGGTAGGCTGCCCCAAGATATTCTACAAAGGCATACCGACTATTTAGAACTAAAATCACCAGAGAAACAGCAAGAGCAAGAAGAGCTCTCTGACTCTCCTCTGTCCCCCTAAAAGCAGGAAATAAATCTCCATGATAGATGCCCTCCCTTCTGAAGGGCTAAGAGACAACCTTGTCACAAGAGTTATAAAATCCAGAGCTGGAAAGCCTGTGTAAACAAACGCCTTTACTGATTTACTACCCAAGCCCAAACTTCGTTTGGATTTCTCTCTAAGGAATATCTAAACCTGCTTAGATTCCTTTCTAATGAGCACCAACTTGCTTTGTCTTGTCAGTTTCTCACAAATTTATTGTCTAAAAAGTACAGAAGGTGCCTGGTTTCCTCACTTCTTCAAGCCTCATTTTATGATTTGGGCATCATATTGTGACTCTCCTGTGCACATGTATTAAATTGTTTGTTTTTTTCTCCTGCTAATCCAGCCTTGTGTCAATTTTATTATTTTATAACTAGTCCAGCCAGAAGAACTAAAGGAGGGGAGAGTGGGTGAATTCTCTCTGGCTCTCCAACAATTTGTAACATTATTTTCTCAGTTGGCATTGGAGGTCATTGTTGAATAACAGGCACACAACGTACACCTCCACATTTACTATGAAGTTTTCTCAGTGCATCTGTTTCTTTCAATGTGTTATTATTTTATAAGGACATATATGCAACACTTCCTTTAGAATTTAGAATCAGGAGAAACCTGTCTTCCCTGTGGAACTGGTGGCATGTGTGTTATCTCAGAATTAAAGTCATGTGATTTTTAATGGTTTCCTTTTTTGTGTGGGTTTCCAGAAATCTCAGACACAAATATTAGTAACTAGAGGCCCGTTGCATGAAGATTCGTGCAATAGGCCTTCCTTCCCCTGGCTGCCAGCACCAGTTTTCCTTTAGCACCCAGGACCCAGGCCTTTGCTCCGGCCATGGCAGAGAAGCCAAGCCTCTTCAGTCTTCAGTCTTCAGTCTTCAGTCATCTTCAGTCTTCAGTCTTCACTTGGGCAGGAGACTTTAGTCTTCACTCCCCACCTGTGTATGCAAACTAACCCGTCAGCTTTGTTGGGTTAATTTGCATACACACTCCTGATTGGCTGGTGGGCATCGTGGAGGTAGGATCAATTTGCATATTTCTCTTTTATTAGTGTAGATTATGCAGACCTGAATGCTTTATAGATTTGCCTCTTTTTTTTTTTCTTGGACATTATTTTCAGCTAACACTCTGTTAATCTTACTGCATATATTTTTCTATAAGTAACTCCCCTTTCTTTTGAAAAGATAATTTTATAGAAAAAGGAAGAGAATGGAAAGAAATAAGAGAGAAAAGGAGGAAGAGAGTAAGGAAATAAGGAAGGGAGTAAAAATAAAGAAGAAAAAAATAAGAAAAGAGAAAGAAGAAAAACATTGAAAGAAAGTAGGAAGAAAATATATTAGATTTTATTAGTTTTAATCAAAATTGCTCCTGGTTTCAGAGAAATACAGCATTATTTAAAAGTTGAACATTTGGAAATACTTTTTTTAGAAGAATAATGACTTCTAGTTTTTAATGGCTTATCAAGGCAAATCAGTTGCATAGTTCATTCACTGGGTAAGCAACAGGGTAGAGTGCTTTCCTAAGAACTACAGTTATCACCTCAAAAATCACCACTCAAGTGTTTTGAACATTTATTCTTGCATCAGTATAAAATGCTTTGATCAGAGACATGAAAATGTTGTTCAAGGTACTTTTTAGTTATGCATGCTATAAATGGCAGGGAATGGAAATGTTTCATTTTGAAAAGGGAAGGCTGATGAAATCTGCCTCATACGATTTACTAGAATCTTTAGGGAATTGCGTTTTGTAGCCTATCTGCATAAATAATCTTGAGAGACCACAGTGCCTTTTTAATAAATTGACTGCTAAATTACTTTCCAGGGTACCAAACACATCATTTTAAACTCACTGAGTTGCCAGTCCAGACAAATTCTCATTAAGGCTATAACTTTCTTTCAATTGCCAGGGCACTACAGAGACTATTTAATAGGTGCAGGCCCGAAGATTAAAGTCTTTGCAGAGATTACCTGACTCATTTCTGAAGAAAGCGAGTGTCTGACCTTTACCAAAAACATTGCATCAAAGGCAGTGGGATGTACTGCTTGCTTTACACACACCAAAAAAAAAAAAAAAAAAAAAAAGTCTAGTTCTCTGTCCCTGTCTCCAGATGGAAGGAGTGTGATTCATAGGAAATGAGGTCAGTGAACTAGAGAGGAAAATCTGGCTGGGGAAAACATGCAAATAGACAGTGCACAGTGTGTGGAATTGGCTGTCATTCACTCAGCCCTGGCCATTTTCTAGGAGGCCTTTCCTGACATGCACAAATTGAGCAGGTTCTCCTAGAGCACACCGACTTTATCACATTATATTGTAATGATCTATTTATGTGTCTATCCCTACCACATTTGAAGCAGAAATAATGTCTTATTTATCCATGGGACAGACACGGTATCATTGCTAATGCTTAGATTTCTGATCCGGGAGGAATCAACATGATATATTTATTTTAGCAACAGTTAAAAAGTAATAAAATATATGTTTCCTTTCCAGTACATTCTCTCATGCAATGTAGGAATCTTGACTACGCTATCACTCAACATATGTCATTCAAATTCACTAAAAGAAAATTTCTGTCAAAGAAGGTGTTGACCTTTTTGATCTTTGTAAATGACTCATCTTAATCCCCTACATCCTCCAGGAAACTAGTTAAGATTCGAAAACCGCAGTAGAAAAACGCTTATGTTTATAACCATATAGGGATGCTTGGAAAGGTGGTGAAATGGAGCACAAGCCCCTGTGTGGTGAAAGCCCATTGTACATATCATGTGGATTCATCAGCCGTGGAAACGAGGTCAAAGTACCAATCTCCTCAGCCTACTCTTTCCTAAGTTCCTGAGTCCGTAAAACGGCTCCTCAGCATTATTGGCGACTCTGGTAGTGGAAGCAAATGATTTCCTAGGGCCTCACCTGTAGGAACTCACCACTGAACTGAAATCAACATTAAAGTGGGGGCCTGGAATCAATACCATTTACCCAGTGCCTTGCTTGAAGTCAGAATAAGAAAAACAACTGTCAATTTTGGTGTTTGGTTGACTCTTCATCAAAAAACCATCATTTCCCTGTAACTCACCTGCCTTCAAGACTCTATATGTCTCAAAGCCCACCATGTTGAAAGGGTTTTTGTTAGGATACATGGTACAATGTATAGCAAAAAGGATAATATATACAAAGTGCAGGAAGATTGCAACGAATAGGTACAAACCAAACTGATAATTATTTACATAGTGGATTATAACACTCATTTGCTCCTCTTGATAGAGACTGACTTTCTATTGAGCCTGACATCACTTGAATGAGGCTTGGAGTTGGGGAGGTCCCATTCTAAAGGACCAGCACTTTAGGAGGTAAAGAGAGTTGATAGCTTTCAATCCAATTGTAAAAAGTTATGGAGCATTTCTGACACTCTGACTGGAGCCTCGACACATTTTCCTATTGTAAAATATGTCTACTAGTATGTGGTTGACAATAATATACAGTATAACTCTCCCAGTCTACTGTAGATTAGCCATTATGGGTTACATGAAGACCTTACCATTATACTGATGGTATTTCTAGTGGAAAATATGTTTTGGGTTAAAAAAATAAACATTTGAAAATAAATTTAAAAAATCTGTGCCGTATAGCATGAAGACTATTGTATGACTTACTAATCAATTAGAAAGAAGGACCCCTTATGAGGAAAGCAATCAATTATATTTTTTATGAATTAGGAAAAGCTGAGATAATTGCCAAATGCTGAGGGTATTTGTAGATGTGGACTGAAATTATATCTCTTTGTAACTTTACATAATCTTTTAGAACAAATTAGAAAAATCATTCCCCAATTCAGGGCAGGAAAAAAATGACATAATTGGAGAAATTTTGAGATACTTTTGACATACTTTTTGGGAAAGTCTTAAACTTTTACATATCTTTTCTCATAACAATTGCACTGCTACAAATTTTCCAAAACAACAACAACAAGAAAAGTATTGTAAACATGTTACAAAGATATAGGAAAAGTATGTTCTCTGCCTGCTTGTAATTAGTTATATATATTATGATATAGCATACAATGAAATATTGAAATTCTTTAAAATAATAATCTATGGAATATATTTAATGATATCAGAAATATGCATGTATAAGTAGGCTATAAAGTAGAACATAATGTATTAGTTTGCATGATTTTATAATCTTTCTATATACTTATATTTATGTCATATTTGTTGAAAAGCTATTAATAGTGGAATGTATTTTGAGAATGGGGTAATCAAGATTTTTTTCTCCCTTTTGCTTGTGTGTACTTCCTAAATTCATAAATTCCATAAATTTTAAGTATCTTAATAAACCCAGTTTGATACCAATTCAAAAGTCTGAGAATCTCAAAAGGAGAGCTGAGTAGAATTACTTACCCTAGTCCCAGCAGCTGACAAACATCATTTGAAATCTGTGTGGTCCAGTTCTCAGCACAAGCTACATGCCATATGCTCTGGATCCTGAACTGCACCAAACCATTGTTGCTCAGCGTGCCATTGAAGAGACGCACTAAAGAGATTAGACACAGGGTCATTTTGACATACGTTGATACAAGTAAGGATGGACTCTGAACTGAATGTGCAATGGTCTTATTATTTAGAGTTTAGAGATTGGTTGTAATTTTTCTTAAGAGCATGTTGAAAGGCCCAAGTTGAAAATACATATTTGGTGGACTTCATTTTCCTCTTTATATAATACTTTTCTCATGGCTGAAATAGAGCTAATTCTTATATGTTAAGATTGTTTTACTGCACTTAGTTACAGTGCATGGCACAGAATAAGTAGCATTCAATATTTGCTTAGAAACAAAAATAAGACATAGTAAAAGTAGCCATTACTCATGATATTATAAAGATACGGAGTGGGGCTGACTCACTTAGACTCAATGCAGGAGTAGTAGATTATGAAGAAACAGGAATGAAAGAACCATGTCTAAGAAAATCAGTTATAAATAAAGATGAGGGTGACTCTATGTATAGGCAATGCTCAGAGTATGATCTTCAATAGGAGTGGTGCTCAAGTGCCCGGTGTGGGCTATTGTCTCTCCGTGGTATTTTATGCTTTCTCCCTAAATATGGCTTGTCCTTGACTTAGTTATTAATTGTAGTAAATTTAAACAAAAAATAAATAATTAGGGCCTGCATTTTAACTTTTCTCTTATCTAGAGTGGGAACAGAGGTGCTGACATCATTGGGAGATGTCCATATGCCAAAGCATTAAAACATGTCCTAAGAAACACATTCATAGTCTTCCTTTCACATTTGTAGAATCCAAATTTAGAGGCTAAAGTGATAAAAGTATTTTCCTAAAAGTAAAGCATACATACCACAGCGTGCTTCATCGGAGCCATCCTGACAGTGTGGAAGACTGTCACAGAGATTGACCAGGGGAATGCACTCTCCATTCTTACACTGAAAACTGTCTTCCTTGCAGGACTCTGTGGGGAAATAATATTTACTGTATACTAGAGGCCCAGTGCACAAAATTCGTGCACTGTGGGGGGATGTCCCTCAGCCCAACCTGCACCCTCTCCAATCTGGGACCCCTTGGGGGATGTCCAACTGCCCTGTGGGATCGGGCCTAAACAGGCAGTCGGACATCCCTTTCACAATCCGGGACTGCTGGCTCCCAACTGCTCGCCTGCCCGCCTGATTTTCCCTAACCACTTCTGCCTGCCAGCCTGATCACCCCCTAACCACTCCTCTGCCAGCCTGATCGACGCCTAACTGTTCCCCTGCCAGCCCGATCATCCCCAACTGCCCGCCCCTGCATATTCCCTCTTTATTAGATAGGGTTTTTTCTTTAACATATTGGCCAGCCCTAACTGGTTTGGCTCAGTGGATGGAGCGTTGACCTGCAGACTCAAGGGTCCCAGGCTCAATTCCGGTCAAGGGCATGTACCTTGGTTGGGGACACATACCCAGTGGGGAGTGTGCAGGAGGCAGCTGATCGATATTTCTCTCTCATAGATGTTTCTACCTCTCTATTCCTTTCCCTTCCTCTCTGTAAAAAATCAATAAAATATATTTTAAAAAAAGAAACATTTAAGATTCCTCCATCTGCCTGGCTGGTGTGACTCAGTGGTTGAGACCCCAGGCTGCTGCTGGGAGGGGATTGGCTCTGTGGGGGTGCATGCCCCTCCCAGGCTAAGACCCGAGGCTGCAGGTGTGTGTGGGGGGGATCACTCCGTGGGGTGTGAATTTGTTTTTGTTTTTCATAAAGGGTCAGGAGGGCCTCTGGGCAGCATTCTGCCAGGCCGCTTACTCTGCTGGCTCTCAGCGGCAGCCCTCCCTGAGACTGGGGGGGCTCCGGAGGGGCTGAGAGAACTGGGCGCCACCATCTTGTGGCTATGGGTGCTTCCATTTTTGTCATGAAGTGATGGTTAATTTTCATATTACTCTTTTATTAGATAGGAAGATAAAGCAATGACAAGTAGAGGATTGTGGAGTATCCACCCAATTTCTGTCCCTTTAAACAAGCCCCTTTAAGCAGCACAGGGTTGAGCCAGCTTTGCTATTGAATAAGACTATACACTTAGTTGCTCAGAACGTCTCAGAAAGAATAGTGTCAAAGCCAGAGATAGGACTTGAGAAGACTGTGGACAGAACCTTAAGCATCTCCTTGGCATCAGAGCATGGGTCATGACACACCCCTCCCTCACAATCTTTGTTAATCTTTCTTCAATAAATTCCTCCATCCCAAAATGAACATACAAGCAACAACCACTGGAGTGTTACCCAAGCATAGAAAGAACGCTTGACTTCACCATGAAAATGATACCGCCAAACCTTTATTTTATAGAAATGTGGATGTTGCCTTTTGATGGGACCAAAGTTGGACCAGGCTGGAAACTCAAAGTGTAGCCAGCTGAGAGAAAGTAGTAAAAAGGAAATGGAAACTCAGCAAAGGAATTTGGGGGCTGAACTCCAAACACAGCATTAGAGTCATGGAATGTGCTTAGCACATGAAGAAATAGGAAAAAAATGAAGAGATTGGACAAGAAGCAACTAAGTAGTTCTGGAGGCTGGAGGTGGTTTCCAGAGTTTGAGTTGTGCAGAAAGACATCTACTGGAAAGATTCATTGTTTGAAAGAAGTGGGTGCTGCTGTTTCCTGGAATTGTTTGTTTGGTTTTAAGGAGACATCTGTAATCTGACACACAGAGAACGGTTTACTTCCCTCAAAGTGTTTTTGAATTATGGCTTAGGAGGCATAGCTGCATGCTGATATCAGGGTCTCTGTGGGGGCCATGTGGGATTTGGAAGGAAGATGATGGTTGGGTATGGAGGGACCTAATGCCTCTTTCCCTGCACTGCACATGGACAGGCATAAACAGGAAGCCAGAGCATTTGATAAAAATAAGGAAGAGGGAAACCTGTATTTTAAAAGCTATAAGAGAAAATTAATCATGAACTATTATATTGTTTTCAAGGAGACACAATTTAAGTTAAAATGGTTTCAAAGTTAATTGTACTAATCTCCACAGACTCTCAACTTATGATGACCAAATGTAACGGCACTTGAAAAGAAATAATCATTTGTCTTGTTTTAGAATCTAGTTTGAAGCCCCAAATCTGAGAGCACTGATGATACTATTATACTCTAATAAAGAGAGTTACTATACTTATAGTATACTTACTAAAAAAACGAAACAAAACAAAAAAACTGGTCCAGCAACTATCAAAACCCATCACCTCTTTCAAGTTATTTTAGAAAAATGATTAGAGTTTCTTTTTCTAAAAAATAGTCTACACGTAGTTATTGAGGAGGAGTACTTTCAAGTGGGAGAGGAGAAAATGGTGCCATTCAGCACAGCAAGTGAGGGGTGCTACAACACAACCAGTTCCTACTCACTGAGTGTTCAATGTTTTCGTATTAATATACCAAATACATTTTATTTGAAGTTGAACGGTGGTTAAACTATGTGCTTACTAATCATATGACCTTGGTTTGATCTGCAATTTAGCCATTTCCTTTTCATTTATTTTTGACCTGGAACAAATAAATTAAAATCTTTCTAAGAATCAGTGTCCTTGACTCTCCAATGGAAACAACTCTTATGTATGTCTTATGTGTATCATGAAAGTAAGTTAAAAAAATAAAATGTATTTAGCATATTAATATGAATACATTGAATACTCAATAAATAACATTCTTAACAACAAAATTAGTAACATTTAAAAGTCATCCTTTGCATTGATAATTTTAAGTAAATTTTTTTTTCTTCCAGATGTCAACTGTATTTCTTTCCCCTCCAGATAACCGTATAAACGACAAGAAACCATACCTAATCCATTCCTCTGGGTATCTTACAACAATCATTGGAGCTATTTGTATACCTTATTTTCAACTTTGAAAAATTATGTTTTTCAACCCAAATCTAAGTTATCTTAATAAAAAAATATTTTAAGGAAGACATGGCCTGGCTGGTTATTTCTACAAATCTTTGCCCTATGAGAGAAGTAGGTTACATATATCAAATGTAATACTATTAAGGGGGTTCTTGTAAGTGTAATTATCAATTTGTTTCTTGAACACATATTCTTTAACCAGATTAGTGAGATAATAAATGGGTGAAGACAACTAAATATTCTACAGGCAAACATTAATATTTTAGTTAACTTTTATATTTTATCTTTCTAGTATTACTTCTCCTTTAGAAAATGGAAGGTTTAAAACGTGGTGTACATGTGTTTGTATTTCCATATTCTATTTGAAATCTGTACTTTCATATTGATTATATTTATTTAAAAAGTTGATGGCCTAATTACATATCTATGATCAAATATCTTAATATACTTATAGAATGTTAGTCACTGCTAGTTATTTTTAAATTATCTCATTACCTTGTTTTCATAGCTTGTTAAAGTCATTATGTAAAACCCATTATGTCTCAATGCCAGTAATTTAACCATAGATAAACTGATTGATAATTTTACTCTTTTACTAGTATAGTCAAGCTTTATTTAGTTGGAAAAACACATATTTGTTTAATGGAAGTTTAAATATCTGAATTAAAATATGAATAAAAACATTTGTAAAGATTTGAAAATTGTAATTCCTTTTTGTGCTCTAGTGAAAGATGTTAAAGGTTATATGCTAGGAGTCTAGAAAGATCAACTTGTTTCTGTAAGAGGAATGCATTGAATAAAAAATTGTTGAATGGGGCAAAATAGTCTATTGTTACTGAACTGACTAGAAGTAATAAATTCTGAGGAGATGTCTAAATAAACTCTTTACAATTTTCTTTACATGCATGAGTTGGATTCTTATTCTTTTCAACAACGTATAAAAGTTCAGCTTCATTAAGAAGTCTTTAGTTCTAAAGTTTAATTCTCTGTGGTCTTTGAAATCTTATTTCTGATGGTTTTATACTCATAGTGGCAAGAGAGAAAAAATATTGCTAAGAAATGAATTTCCCCATATCCTTTTTATGAAATTTTCAGTAACCTGCCTCATTTAGTCAACATATGCTCAATTTTAGATGAAACTGAATTGATCTCTAAGGCACACGCCCCACAATCTAGAGAGGGCTCTAAACCTTCAATGCGATCAGCTGCCACTTCCACAGTTGTCTGGTAAGTATGGCTAACTTCAAATGAAGACTCTCGATATTAGAAAAGAGCCACAAGGGGACATTTGGAAGGCGACCGATCTTAATAAATCTATACTTCCTCCATTCCAGTTGAATGTAACTGGAAATGTTAAAAATCGGATAAAGGAGATATAAAAACATGTTACAGAATTGTTTTACATTTCAAATACAGACTTTGGAAGTTGTCCCAAAAATATCTCAGAAGATAAACGAAGCACAAAAATGATGAACATTTATGATATCCCTTTTACACTCTTCCCAAAATGACCAGCCAAGCAGAGCACCAATATAAACAGATATGTGTGCCCAACCTCTCTTTCCATTACCAGCTTGATTATATTCTGCTGCCAATTCCCTGTTCCTATAATTGCTTTTCAGTTTTTTTTGGTGTTAAAAATCTCTCTGGGAGAAGATTGTGCTGATGACAACTCAATCACTCAATTTTCTGCTCCCCAGCAGCATCTGTCCCGTGTCCAGGAGGAATGAGAAAACACATTCCCAGCATACTCACCACATAGCGACAGTCATGGAAGACTCTGCTCTAACTTCAATCAAGGGAATTTTCTCTAAATGATTTACTCCCTAAATAACATCATCATAGTAGCTGAAATCTAGCAAAAGGGCAAACAAATATAACCCACCTCCACACCATAAAACCCGGTCTGTATTTTGTGTTGGAAGCAATAGTTTATGCTCTTTTTGGCTTTTATCATGAATAGAAATTGCTTATAATATTTTTCAAAATCCTTGGTGGGGTATTTATCTCATTATGAAACTCTGATAAAAACCAGTGACTGTAATATTTTTAATAGAAGGGATTTATTAGTATTGCTGTCTGCCGTTTTACAACTTATTCTTTTTCCACTCCTTTCTTCCCTCCTCACTTAAAATTTAAAATATGGGTTTAAAGACTAACCATTCTCTAAAATTTTGTTTTTAGATGCTTTCTCTGTTGCAGGTGGTGGAATGGCCAATAATCATTTCAATTGTTTGGAGTTCTGAATAAATTTTCTCCCTTTTGGTTAGAAATATTTTTTTTATAGTTCAGTTCGTTTTAATGTTCACCTCCATTTCTTTGAAAATATAATACTTCTTTCAAAAGTTCTTTCCATGACATTATTCTTAGAAAAAAGTTGGGAGGCCCTCCCATCCAGTACAATAGGTATTAGGTATTTGCTTGCTCTATTTGAAGATACTTTGCAGAACTGAGCACATAATTGTTGCCTATACATTTTTTATTGCAGCAGTTTCTCCTTAAAGACTTAGAAATACCACTCTACTGTTTTTAAGTATTTATTATGAAATCAGAAACATATAAAGCTTGTCTAAATTTTGACTCAAAGTCTTCCTCTTGAAATTTTAAAATTTAAACAAGAAAGTTACAGCACTGACTTGCTTATTAATTTTTTACAGCCAACAGTAAGATTTCATGATTTTTATGTCACTTCAATCATATCCAGGATTTATAAAATTTCCCCCCAATATACCTTTCACTGTTAGCTTTGATTGGTTCTTTCCCTTTAGAGATGCCTATGTTTTCAAATTGTGGCTTTATGTTTTTCCTGCACATCCATTATAGACTCTCACAATTGTTGTCACTTCTATTCAGGGGGAGGATAGATAAAATACAGGTCAATTTTCATATTTGCTATAAAGCTGAAAGCATACAGCTTTCTGTGATGCAGTCACAGGTCCAGGCCAGGTGTGAGTGGAGGAACAGGTATTTGCACAGATGGATCTGGGATTGGATAATAGGCCAGATGAGGATCAAAGCTTCCACCCTACCTCTTTTCTAGACATTCTAATTAAAGCAAACTGGCCACACTCTCCTAGGGAAGGGAAAGATAGATAGAGGCAGTAACCTGTATTCTGTCTTTCTGATGTATTTGCACCCAGAGAGAACCACAGAGTCGTGGGCAGTAGCATAAGAAAAATCATAGTCCAAGAGGAGCAGCAAGTGAGAAAAAGTTCCCTGTGGATTGTTGAATGCAGAGAGTTATATCATAGATGAATATAAAGATACTAGAGGCCTGGTGCACAAAAATTTGTGCACTCATGGTGGGGGTGTCCCCTCAGCCTGGCCTGTACCCTCTCTCAGTCCAGGAGCCCTCAGGGGATGTCCACCTGCTGGCTTAGGCCTGCTCCCTGGGGGATTGGGCCTAAGCTGGCAGTCAGACATCCCTCTGGCAGCCCAGGAGCCCTCAGGGGATGTCCACCTGCCAGCTTGGGCCGTTAGTTGGGCATCTTTAGCGCTGCTGCAGAGGTGGGATAGGCTCCTGCCACTGCTGCTGTGCTTGCCAGCCATGATCCAGCTTCTGGCTGAGCTGTGCTCCCCCGCTGTGGAAGCACACTGACCACCAGGGGGCAGCTCCTGCATTGAGCGTCTTCTCCCTGGTGGTCAGTGCACATCAGAGTGACCACCATTAGGGTCAATTTGCATATTACCCTTTTATTATATAGGATAGATGTATCCGTGTGAGCAGGCAGGAAACAATTTGTTCTTTATGCCCCTGCTAATTATGACATGAATATAATAAAAATAGAAGGTTGTGCATACTAGTAAAAATCAGCATGAAATTTCTTCATCCTTCATAGAACTGGCTTTACCCTGCTTATCTCTAAGAAGTTAATGATGTTAATCTTTTAATTGGATGTTGTTGGCATTCAAACAGCTCACTTGCTGGTCTCCCTGCTGTTCTCTAAAAATGCTCTTGGTAAAGGGAATGTGACAGACAGTCCTCCTTCCTCACAGTGCCAACAACTCCATTATTAACATTTAAAATGGCCCACTTCAGTGAGTAAAATCCACTGACTCTTCACACACCAGAGAAGGGCCAAATAGATTTGTTGAAAAATGATGCAGATTCCTGCTTTGAACATATTCAGGTAGTGGTTAAATAGATGTATAGGGAGAAAGAAAATCTTTGTTAAAATGAGGAAAATGAGTGTTTTATAGAATGCAAACATTGAAACATATTTAGGCCTTGAAGTCCTATATGCTTTTATCATTTTGCTCCAAAAGTTACAATGCAACACGTAATCCCAAGTACACTTACCTGGAATACCCAAGCCATAGCCAGTAGTGAAGTTGGCTTTAAAGCCCCGTTTGGTCAGTACATTGTTAGTGATGAAAAGCACAGTCATTCTGTTAGTGGTCGAAAACACATCCTTTACTGGGCCAGGCCCTGTGTACACAGCTGCTCCAAAGGAAAACAAGAGAATCGGTGAGATGATCTTTTGGGTCTAGAAAGAAATATATCCATTTTCTCAGTTCCATGCAATGGGTACATTTTTCTACATTCTAGACACTGCTTCTTGGAAGCCAACTTTTCTAATGATCTTTTCCAATATTACTTGAGGTTTCTGTGGCTCTATAATTTAATGATGAATTACTCATAACATTCTCTGGCTGATTAGCACCACTACTATTCAAGCTCGTGTTATCCCAGAAATATGATTATTTGGATGCTTCTAAAACCGTTATGAAACAGTGGAGAATATGGTCTCCCTTAATAACTTCGTCCAAACTTACTTGACATTTTTTTTGTGAGTTGAATCATTTACCTAATCTGAAGGATGGATTAATTAGAAACAGATTATATAAACCTAAATGGTAGTTTTCAATAACCCCTGTGATTTGGGGGTTGCATAAACAATGAAATAATCTTTACTAAACATTAAAGGCTTAAGCAAATTAAAAATACATTCATATTATTAAATAATTTATATTTTGGTTCCCTGAAAGCAAGTCTGTTTCAAAAGAACTGTTTGCCTACAAATGTGAAAACTAGGATTCTGAGATCCTTTAGGAATTATTACTTTTCAATGATTTTTTACCTATAAGTGGTGAAATGATAACAAATGATTTTTCTTAGATCATGAGAACACTTAAGTTTTTATTAGAAGGACAACGTGATGAAAATGTTTTTATAATTGTACATAAGAAAATCACTTGTCCAGTTCCTCAGTTCTTCCCAGCACTGACCTCCTGGCCCCACTGCTTGTTTCATTGCTTATTTGTCCTGCGTGTGGCTCTCAAAAGCCTTTCACAGCAAACTCTCAATCTAGAACTTTGTGGGATTTTGCTGAAGAAACCCATGTAATGGGTGTTGGATTAATATAACTAGGGAACCCTCGCCACCAATCTGCCCCTTCATTACTGTGGAAAGTGCCCTCTATAGACTTCATTTGTTGGTCAAATTTTCATGTGATTGCAACCTGATGGCATCAGGCCAGATTTTATAAGAAATGGTTTAAATGAGTGCAAAGCACAGTTATAAAACACTTTTACTTGCGAAGTGTGCTGTTCATGCATTCCAGTTGACCCATTATACATTTTTATACTTTAATATATGACTTAGCTAGAGATACATCTTTCTTAAAAATTGGTATTAGTTCAATAAGATATCAATTATTATGTTTGACAGATAGATTTTATTAGGTTAACATGTATTTTATAATCTAGGTACAATAATTTCCTTTAGAATAGTACATTTTCTCCATGTTTATTTAAAAATTACTGATCAATAGATTGTGGAGGAAAACCGACTTTGGTCAAATTTTTAGAAACTTATTAGAAGCAGCTAGTACTAGAGACAAAGACAATTAAAATAATAATGAATGCAATTTGTTTTGTTAGTTTGATATAAATTAAAATTTGATTTAATAGCTATATTTGGGCACCTGATGTGCACACAATGCATAGAAAAGTGCATAACGGGTGTCCTTAGCTCTTAGTTTCCAAGGTGTAATGCTTATTGAAGGGAATTAACATCTGCTAGTAGGAACTAAAGGCATGATTACATTTATTGAGAAATGCTCTCTCCATCAGTGCAATGTCTTGAGCCATACAACTGTCACAATATTTAAACTGCAGACTTACCTAAGAGCAAGGACTCATTTCCTCCACCATCTCTGATTTCAACTACATCCGCAATATTTTCTAAGTCAAATTCTTGAAAATGAAGTTGTATGTTCTTTCCCTTTTGTGCATTTAAATACCAAACACCTTAAAAGTAATAAATAATAACACTTAGCATAGAACATGCTTCTTTTTATTTTTCTTAAAAGCTTAACTCTCTTGAGAATTTCAAATCACTTTCAAAGATGTTTTTTTCTATTTTATGAAAACCAATACTCCAAACAGTTGTTGTTTTCTGTGTATGTGAGGAAATATATTGGTCTAGTGATGAGTATTTATAGTAAAGTTTCAGTAAAATTTGAAGTGATTTACTGAAACTGAACTTGTTTTATTTTATATAAAATGGCATACTTTAATCAAAGCTTACAAATAGTATTTTGCTCCAATCTACATTTAATAAACATCAAAGATATTACTATTCTAGTTTCATTATCTTATTTCTCATGATTCATTTTACAGGAAAACAGGGTGATTAAAATGCAATTTGTAGGACAAGGAAACTGGTATTTCTTTAAGTGATTTTGCCATTATTTAAACATGTTGCTTACTGGTAGTTCATTTTGAAAAACAACCCCCACACACAAAAGAACATTACCAGCCTTAGTATCAAGAAACACTCCTTGTTCTTTATTGATTCCTTAAACAATTTATTCTTTAGATTCCGTTCTAGGTCCTTTCCGCATGCTGTGTGTGTTCTTATTCACTCGTAAAGAAGATCATTTCATCGACGTAGTAATGACTTCCAGCTTTTATTTTCTGTGCTTTTCTTATGAGGTAGATAAACTATTAATTGTGTATGAATGTATGTACTAGTATCTCAAACTCACACATGTAATAAATAGAATACGGAATTATTTCCTCCCTAAGCTCATTTCTCTTCTTATCCTTTCTATCTCAGTAAATGGCACCACTAATCATTCACTCACAGTTGTCTACACCAGAAACCTCTGCATCTTCCTTGACGTCCTCTCTCCTACCACAGCCCATCAATCACCCAGGCCAGCCAATACTGTCTCCTAAATCCCTTGGTCTCATTTACTTCTGAGTCCCCATTGCCACTCTCTGAGTTTAAGTCACTTGTTTTTCATTACCTAATTGGTGATGCTGGTGGCTCTCTTCCCTTGCCGTCCATCTCTGATCCTACAAGCCAGATGGGTTCATCTAAAATGCAAGCCTGATTTTATCACAATTTTCATGTGAACCATTGGAAGCCTCTCCAGTGCTCAGGATGAAATCCAAACTGCTTAACATGGTGCAAGATTCCTGCCCTCCCCAATTTCATTTTTTACTACTCCTTAATTTTGCTTGAAGATTCAAGAAAATAAAATCATGTCTCCTAAGTTCCTCTGAACTTCCCATGTGTTACGTACCTTTCATTGTCCCTCCATAGCTTTCTGCCTTCATCCTTATTATAACAGTACCCTGGGTATTTTGTAATCCCTGACAATTTATCTGAAACTTCCTCTAGGATGAATTATGTTTGTTTCTTCTTTACTTACTTCAGTGTCTAACGAATAAAGTGCTCAGTATATGTTTGTTGAATAAATCAATACATTTAATAGATTTCTCCAAATTGTACTTTCAGTGTTCTGCCAGTTTTCAGATTTTTCAAAGCATTACTTTGTACAAGTGATATGTTTAAAAGATGTCTTCAGTGTGAAGTGGAGATGATAATCTCTGGTTCCCCAAACAAGTCACATTAAATTAATGGCTGTTTATTTTTTTTTAATCAGATATTTTTCTAAAATAGTGACTCTATTATTCTATGAAAGTGATACTTATCTCTGGATCATTTGAAGCAAGAAGAGTTGACATTTTCTAACAGCACATTTTTCACTGTTATGGGGCCATATCTTTCACTGGTAGAAGTCTCTGTTTAGGTCCATGGTGCTAACCAGGTGTGGCCATGGGAAAAACATGTCTTTTTCTCCCACCAAAGTGGAATCTTTGTAGGAGGAGCTGGGAACTGCATTTTTAACACAATCTCTACCCAGCTCTAATGAACTTCTCCATTTAGGAGTAATGATCTACCGATAGAATTTGTGTAGTTTCAGTTAACCCATCTTCTCACTAGACTTAGATTTTTTTAAAGTAATTATTATTATTATTATTATTATTATTATTATTATTTTACTGGGGATCTAATCACATTACTCTAGCTGCTTTATTGGCTCTAGGCTATATCTACAAAAGGTGAGAATGTTACAATTGACTCTTCGCTGTTTATACTTTTCACTGACTTTATTCTGTGGAATTGCAACCTTGTTATATACACCATAGACATCATATGTATAACCGAAGAGAGTGACTACGAGAGTGGTATCTGGCCCTGGCTGTAGTGGTTCAATGGGTTGGGCATTGTCCCTTGTACCAGGGGGTTGCCCGTTCAATTCTCAGTCAAGGGCACACGCCCCGGTTGTGGGCTCCACCCAAACCCTGGTGGGGGTTGTGCAGGAGGCAGCCGTTGATGTTGCACTCTCACATGGATGTTTCTCTCTCTCCTGCTCTCTCTAACAATAAATAAACTATCCTTTTTCTTTTTAAAGAGAGAGAGAGTAGTACCCGGAGTCAGGCTGGCTCTTTCACTTACTGACTAGATTCCCATTTTAAATTTGAGAATTATAATAGTAACAGCAACTGCTTGAAAGAATGGTTGTGAGAAGTGACTAAAAAAATTATATTAAGCACTAATACAGCACCTGAAATAATTGCTTAATACAGCACCTGAAATAATTGCTTAAAATAGCAATTTATTATTGTTATTCTTGTCGTTAACATTATATTAAGCAATCTCATAAATGTAGGTGTATCCAGATGTAACACCTTTGTAATCTACTTTGCTGCCTCAAGGGGACACTTTGATAAATACAGTTGGTTCCCACGGCCTGGAAAAGAGATGACTCACAGGAAGCCTGATTAGGGTAGTTGTCTGGAAAGTTCATAGAAGTAAATGTTGTATTTGGCTCCCACAGTTCAAAAGGTCCTCCACAGTCTGCTGAAAAGGAAAACAATGAAAAGTCACTAGTAACGTAATGTTAACTTCAGGGAGACAATACTATTTGCTAGAAAATTTCCAATTACATTTCTTGGTTTTGACATATACATTTTAGAGTATGTGAATGGGAAAATCTTGCAACTTAAGTAAAGGAAAAACACAGGCAAACAGGTCTCTTTACTGAAGAATGTCATAAAACCTTAAATATCCCACTGTTCTTTGTGGAGAGCATAATAGTGTGTAGCATTTTCCAGAATTATTTGGGCAAGAAAATAGTTTTGCTGAAGGTATTTTATAAATAGACTGCATGAGAAAGGTATCAGCCCTCTGCAGTAAAGAAGAAAATGATCATAATGGAACAAATCTCATATCTGTCACTCTCTTATGAGAAGGCTAGTAAATCACTAATCTTGCCATTTTTATTTTTTCTACTTTTTTTGAGGGGGGGATGTAGGGGGAAAGCCTCACCATCCTGTTTATTGAGGCATTTGACTGTCAGAAAAGGGAGATAAACTGAAACTCCGCTTGCTTAATAATTGCCAAAAGTGGTCTGTTACCCAACACTGTCCAGGAGACAAGTTAGGACTGGGCTTAATGCAAATTTATTAGCAAAAGAGAGCACAGATTTTCATTTAAAAGTATGATGATTTAAGTAGGTAGATTAAATTTATAATTCTTCACATACTTATATTGTCATCTTCTTGCTTATTAGAAGAAAATTCTAATGTAAAAATTCATAAACTACTGTTAGTATCTCAATTCTTATTTTTATTATCATGTTACATGTATGATCAAAAGAATAAGAGTAACCTAATTTGAAAAATATGGAAAACTAGGATAAGTATATATTTTTCCTATCATTAAAGCAGGCTCTCCACTGGAATTATTTACTCCCAATAAAATAGAAATCAGATTATAGGAGGGATGATTAAACATCTCCACACCTATGGCAATGCCCCAGTCATTCCCTCTTCTTTCACCCATGTTTTATATATCATCTGTCTTATTTACGCAGATCCTTGGGAAGTCATGTGCATCTTCCAAATATGTCTGTAATAAGCCTCTTAGATTCGGATTCATGATGTACCAGATGGGACAGAGAGGCAGTGGCTGTGGCTTGAGAGTAGCATCATTGCCAGCCTATTGAAGCATAGTAACCTCCATCTTGTATAAAAAAACTGCTGTTTGAATTCTCTGCTATTGTTAGATAGTGCCTAGTCCTGTAAACTCTGTCACTTTAAGACAGTCTGTTATTCTGTAAAATGACTTTGTTTTTTAGTTCAAATAATAGAAAAAGATAAACTTAACTGTCTGACCTTGCAAGCTAGCCATCTAATGTAATAGACTAATACTGATAATAATTCCAAGTGCTAATCATTATGTATTCAAGGTTACAATCTAACTGTAACAATAACCTACACAGAGGTCTTTGTGAAATCTGCAAAGAAGATCAAAAGGTATAAATACGAGACACTTCCTCTATGTCGGGGCTCAGAGATTTGGAAGAGACACCTCCCTCTGGGCTGCATGCAATAAACAACTCCTAATTAATTGGCTCATTAAGGCGTCTTGTATCTCATTCGATGATTTACGATACAACACTATCATGTTCTGTAGGGTGGCAGGTCCTGGTCTACCTTCCATACCCTCCTGGGCCAGGCTTGTCTGGATCCAGATGAGCTTAGTAAGAATAATAAAACCTCTTACAAAAACTTATCTTTTGCAAAATGTTTCCATAAACATTGTCTCACTTGTGGAAAGAACATGGGTATTTGGGAAGATGTGTTAGAGCTGGTGGATTAAAATTGTCTCTCACACTAGTGTGGCTCAGTGGTTGAACCTAGGGCACATGCCCGGGTTGTGGGCTCGATCCCCGGTGTGGGGTGTGCAGAAGGCAGCCGATCAATGATTCTCTCTCACCATTGATGTTTCTATTTCTCTCTCCCTCTTCCTTCCTCTCTGATACCAATAAAATATATTAAAAATAAAATAGAATTGTCTCTCTGAGTTAGTTGTGTATTAGAGACTTGGCTTTCTCATATATAAAATAGATATACATTAGAGATTTTCAAGGTTGTTTTAAAAATCAGACATAATTTATGACAATTGCCTGCATATTACCTGGAATATTCAGTATTGGTTTTCAATGAATACTTATAAATTAGGTAACTACTATTTCTATTTTAAATGGATGATTTGAGCATTTGAGGGATTCAATTGCTTGTTAATGCTGTGTACATTCACTTAGTGTCAAAGTCAAAACTTCAACTCAGTTAATCACAAGTTCATCCCACAGCACGTTCCTATCTCCTATTGGGTTGATTAAACTCTGAATCATTTTGAACATCTAATCCGAGCCACGGGTAGAGTTTAGACTGAGCCTCAATAAGTGGCGTTTGATGTGTATATGACATATTCTTGATGGGTATAGGCAGAGAAGGGGAGAAGAAGGGAACATAAATGAAAGCATTAACAATTAAGGTCAATTATGAATAGATCAGAAGGGAGGACAGGCCTGTACACAGGACATTGAAGAAGGTCTATGAGACATAGAAAGAGTGATAATGGGAATAAGGACAGGTTCTCCCCTAGAAAGGGTGAGAGAGGGGCTGAGGAACACGTATGTTCCCACGGCGGCATTCCTCTCCTTGATTTTGTGAATAATTGTCTTGCAAAGGTTTCTGTAGAAGAATCTACTACAACCTCTTAACTCCCATTCATTTAATTTTAATGAATCTAAGTGCCATGAATTTCCTTCAATTCTCAATGAAACTCAGGGAGAAGAGCATGTAACTGCAGAGATAAAAACAAACAAACAAACAAACAAACAGCAAAAAACACTGCAGAGTGAAGACTGGAGAAAACCAGTTCCTCCTACTTCACAAGTTCAGCCATGGCCAGTGTGGCCAGTGGGGTTTTTGTTTTATTTTGTTTGTTGTTTTTGATGATCATTCTCATTTTCTCTTCAGGGAATAGAAAAATTTCAAAATCAGCTACTCCTACTGGCTGACATTTTAGAGAATGTATTGAATTTTCACATAACTAAACGCTTAAAAGTACATTATATGTCAGTGAGTAGGTAGGACTTAAATAAACATACAACCAGAACCCAAATGTTGTCCAGTGTAGCTGTTAAGCTGGCAAGGCAGACAATTTATTTATTTATTTAATTTTTTTAAGGCAGACAATTTAGATAGCATTTCTCCACTGAACAGAAGTCTTAGAAAATTCATTCCTTTAAAATACTTAAGAAGTACTTTTTGAAATGCATTTCAAATATATCAAATAACTAACCAGTGGGATACATCTCTGCTCCTTAACTTGATAACAAGTTTCAATTACCCTGAATACAAATAATTGTAAGGAATTGACAAAAGCACTTTCAGCCATTCTACATCTGATGACACCATTTATTTTAATGGGGTGTTGCTGTAATGGAAATGTAGCTTGTGCTTCTTAGTAGAGGAGACAAAGACTCGTGAAATGTAATTCGGGATATCACAGTCATGCTGTGTTATTAGATAAACCATCTCCATCCAGAGAAAGAGTTAAACAGCCTGTCTGGTACAGGGAACTCAATTCAACTACACTTGTTAAACTCTTTCATTTTTTTTTTCTTGGAGATGTTCTTTTGATTAATTTCTTACTATGCCAATAGGGGCCTCTGACATGTATGAGATATGTGTCAATGTAGAGACATTTATTATCAGATGAAAAGGTGGAGAGCCCAACTTTCATTTACGATAAGAGGTTTCAAATTAAAAATGTTTGGTAAAAGAAACATTATTATCATAGTAATACACAGTCATACAGTATTGCAGAAAATATTTTGAAAGTTAACCAAAGGACTTGTATGCATGCATATAAGCCTAACCAATGGACATAGACACCAGGAGGGTGAGGCCATGAGTGGGGGGGGGCGGGTAAGGGGGTAATGGGGGGATAAGGACACATATGTAATACCTTAATCAATAAAGAAATTAAGAAAAAAGAAAGTTAAAGTTGCAATATAAGATCTCTCATCCAAATCTGTGCTTAGTTTATGAAAATAAATATTTCTATGAACAGGTTCTAGGGCCCAGCCATAAAGGTAATATTTGTATTCAATTTATGACAATAAAGTTCAATTGTCATTCCTTATGGTTTACATTGTACTTGTAATAGCAATGCAGCCAATGATAGCTCTAATAAGTAGGCAATTCATTTTAAAAGTAAAAAGAAAAAAATAAAGTAGCCCAAAACACACTTATACCAAAGTATATGAGTAAACTTAACATGCATTTGCTAGGGGTTTGAATATCAAGTCACACTAATAATAAAAAAGGCAAGCAATTCTGCTGAAATATGAGAAGGGAGGCCCTGGCTGGCAGCCGGCAGCTGCTAGGGACCCTACCTGTGCATGAATTTTGTGCACTGGGCCTCTAGTCAATTGTAAGAGAGGGGGATAGGTACTGATTCATTTCTACATGAAGAACTAAAATTACATTATTTAGCTCTAAGTATAATGTCATGCCTATAAACTTTACAAGTAAACATTTGTTTTGTCTTTGGACACGGAAAATGGCTTATGAGTGACCAAATAGAGCAAAACCTGTAGAAATAAAGGGTGACTATTAAAATAGCTAAAACTACAGTTTTTGTTTTTTTCTCCCCCCCCCCTTAATTACTGTTAATAGTCACAGAAACAAGTCAGGGGATTAAAATGTGGATTTCTTTTTGCATATACCTATTCTATTTAGTAGGTGTTTTGTCATGAATCGTCCCAATTGTGCTGCAAATTACCATGATATTTGTGCAATAACATGTTTACTTTTTAAAGTGTTCTCCATACAACACCCACATTTGAATGATTTGTGCCAGTGTCAGAGGGCAAGGGTCTATCATAGAGTGATTGAAGTCATAAAATGGAAGGATTCCTGCAATTATGAAAACGGAACTTACATGTCCCCAATGGGCACAATGGGGATCCCTGGAAATACAGGAGGAAACTGATTTTTTCTACTCAGTTACTTGTCTGGGATTACTTTCTTATTTAAATGCACAATAAGAGCTAAAGAAAGGCTATTAGCCAGTCAGCCAAGGTTTCCTTTTATTTCTGCTTGAACAAATCAGTGATCTGGAACCAGGAAAGCTCTGCTCAAATCAGAATTTCACCGCACCAACTGCAAATGGCATTAGGATGAAATTGCTCGGAATGCATTTGATGGTAATTAACATTTTCTGCTGTGCTAAATATTGCCCTGCAGTGAAGCATTTGGAAACTGGAACAAGTATTCTCTGGGAAAATTCTGAAGTTTATATGTTAAAATCAGATGGGTTATTCTACCCTTATCATTTCCCTATTGTTAAAATATGCAGGGATATCTTAGCTCCTTGACATTGAGGTATTTTCTTTTTCTCTTTTGACTGGAATAGATATGAGTACAGTATGGCTTGTATGAAGTTTTAAAATGGGAAATAATATTTAAAGTCTTATTTATGTATATAGTATTATGTACAAAAATGATCTCAAATTTCCTATTTTAGATAGTGAGATTTGTTACTTTTAAAATATCAAGCCTATGGCTATGTTGCTTCCACCTAAAATTGTTTTCTTCTTGACGACTTACTGATGAATAGAAGAAAATGCTGGCAGAAGGGATTACAAAGGAAATCCATTGTTTTAAATGATTCTAATATCAAAATAGCAAGATATTGCTAATACTTGGTACCCATAAGAATTATTTATCAAACCAGCAGTGATTTTAATAATTATAATTTGTTTTTGCATGAAAATGTTTTAGATAATAGACAGTTGGGTGTGAGGCACCTACACAAAATAAAGTGAGACAATAATTTTTAAACAATGCCCCAAAGCCCAAATGATTGTGTTTATGCTGATATTTTCTCCATTCCTATCCCCATTGTCAAGAATTTCACTTCTGCCCAGCCGGTGTGGCTCAGTGGTTGAGCGTCGACCCATGAACCAGGATGTTACGGTTCAGTTCCTGGGTTGTGGGCTCGATACTCAGTAGGGGGTGTGTAGGAGGCAGCTGATCCATGATTTTTTCTCATCATTGATGTGTCTATCTCTTTCTCCCTCTCCTTTCCTATCTAAAATAAATAAAAATATATTTTAAAAAATAGAATTTCACTTCTTGCCACAAGTTTATGGCCAATATTATTAAATGAGGATGCATAGTACTGAGTCTCTTTCTGTGTCTTATTTAATGCTTCTTTAAAGCCTTCTCCAGTCACACTCTCTCTCCCAAAGTCCTCTATCACTTACATCTCTCATCTATTAATTTTAAGGGCACATAATTATATACTGCTTTTAATTTTTATTTATATTAATTATATATTTATTTTTCCATGTATCAATGGTTATTGCTACATCTCACATTTCTTATGTGGTACTTTGTACATAGTAGATATTTATAAAATTTGAATGAGTGTTTGAACTATTAAGGAATTTATTATAACCCTTACAAGCATCTAAACATGTTAATACACAAGACAGTAATTATAAATTAGCCTTCTGGTGGGATATAAGTGCACTTTCTATATGGTCTCAGGAGATCAGTATGACCATGTAAATACTAGCCTAATTTTAACAGCAGCTCATTTGTAATGTGTTCTCCAATACTAGTTATTTACCTTTGGAGCTTTTGAGTCGTTAACACCACTCATCTAAAAAGTCTATTTTTTTTAACTTAAAGATTGGAAAGGAGGAAAATATATAGTTTTGGAATTAAACCAAATTTGGACAGTTTCACCAAATCGCTTTGCTGATGCGACCACGGGAAGAGTTTCAAGTGTGCTTGGAAGGAAAGGGGAATCGGCACAAGTGCTGGTTGTGAGCTCAGCTCCATGGAAGAACAAAAACATCCATAAGGTCTGACACACCACCGTACTCCAAACACAAAGGGAAGTTTTGCATTAAAACTACAGTGCAGCCCGGCCTGTGTGGTCCGAGGTTACAGGTTTGATTCCAGTCAGGCACAGGCCTGGGTTGCAGGCTTGGTCACAGTGTTTATGTTGATATTTTCATAATAGAGGGTGTGCAGGAGGCAGCCGATCGGTGATGTTTCTCTGTCATCAATGTTTCTATTTCTCCATCCCTCTCTCTTTTAAAAAAAAATCAATAAAAACATATTAAAAAAAACAAAACAAAAAACCACTGGATGTCCCCAAGAAGGCATCTTATAAAAACAAACAAAAAACAAATAAAAAAACTACAATGCAGTGAAAACATCCCAATTAAGGGGAAATGGGTGTTTTATTTCATCTATTATTATTATTATTATTATTTCCCTGTCAAATCCCATACTCTGAAAGTGATTTGAAGTCATTGTTTCCTTTGACATGGATAAGATGAATGGTGATGTCCCTTTGCCTCTAAATTGTGTTTCCAGTTTGTCTTAAGAGCAAAGGTGCACATAGGCTCCATTTTATTCTTCTGAGTTAAAAGATTCCTTAGGCATCAGAAAGCCTGGCCACTGCTCAACTGCAAATGTTAGTGGCTTCGTGGAGGGAGCACAGAGCAAGGCTTTCCAGTCACCATTTCTGTGACCTATGTCTGTAATAGCCCACTCACTACAATTAAATTATCCTGGAAATGGGCTTGGTGGGTTTCAGGCTAAATCAAACTTCTTTTCAGAACTCTACTGCTCCAGAAAAGTATAAAAATCGTAAAGCTTCTTCCCAGAAGACTATAGGCCATGCCACATGCCACATGGACAATAGAGTGTTGGCTTGTATTTTAGTGAAAACAGACTGGGAATTAGCACCTTCATTGTTTTCAAAAACAAAAAAGTCTCAAAATTATAATAAAGGTGATGCATAACAATGTACTGAGTGATTATAATTATGGTTTTATGGTTTTGCTGGCTTCCACTTTACTTACATTTTAAAGTCTTAGATCTCCAGTGAAAAAATACTAGGCCAAGATTAAAAAAGAAATAAGTCAAAGAAAGATCTTTCTGAAAATATGAATGACTTAACTAGGGAAAATACACATTAAGGTTACTTACTAGGAAGTTCTGGTGGAGGAGTTGGAACCAAAGTTGGCTCTGGATAAAGACTGACATTGCAAATCCCATGTGTTAGGCTAATGTCATCCAATGCGATATCACTCAGGAACTTGTTTTTAAAAGCATTAAAAGACACCTGTAATTCAGAGAGGCGTATGAAAGGATTCCATTCTAACATTCTCTGACTTGATTCTTCTTATGGCCCAATATTTTCTGCAGAACCAATACTGCCATCTCCAAATATCTGAGAACAGGTTACTGCACAGGGAAACGTTGGTGGATCATATTTCTCAAGGTCTTTGTTCTGCAACCAGCTCCCTCACTCTGTGTTCATGCTAGTCTAAATTTTCAATAGTGTCTTCCCTTCTGAGTTAGGCAATATTGCCACAGTTTCTGTCTCTGCCTCTCTCTCTCATGATGCTGTTCTACTTCATTGTACTCTGTATTGTATATACAATGTCTGACAGGGGGAAGCAAACTTTTGGATTCTTCCTCCAACAATCCTATCTAATAAAAGAGTAATATGCAAATTGACCATACATCTGCTACACCCACAAGCCATGCCAACCAGCCAATCAGGAGCGAGTATGCAAATTAACCCAACAAAGATGGCTGCAGCCACAGAGCAAGCAGGAGGCTTGGGTTTCCCAGGCAATGGAGGAAGCCAAGCTTTGTGCACACCCTGGCCGGCCCTGAACTTGACTCAAGGCTACAAAGTTTCAATTATAGAAGATAAATAAATCCCAACAAAAATGGCGGCAGCCACAGAGCTGGAGAGAGCAGTAGGCTTGAGTTGCCTCCTGCGATGGAGGAAGCCAAGCTTTCTACACACCCTGGATGGCCCTGAACTCCACTCAAGGCTACAAAGTTTCAGATATAGAAGATAAATAAATCCCAACAAAAATGGCTGCGGCCATGGAACAAGCAGGAGGCTTGGCTCCGCTCAAGGCTACAAAGTTTCAATTATAGAAGATAAAAAAATCCCAGATATCAGGGCCTCCGCTTGGGTTGCTGGGGGGTGTGGCTGGCCTGCAAAACACCACAGGCCCCTCACCCAGGCCATCCCACACCCCAAGGGAACCCCCACCCTGATCCAGGACACCCTTCAGGGCAAACCAGCTGGCCCCCACCCGTGCACCAGGCCTCTATCCTATCTAATAAAAGAGTAATATACAAATTGACCATCACTCCAACACACAAGATGGCTGCCCGCTGTGGTCAAAGATAGCTGCCCATGTGTGACACAAGATGGCTGCCACAAGATGGCCAGCAGGGGAGGGCAGTTGGGAGGGACCAGGTCTGTAAGGGAGGGCAGTTGTGGGCGATCAGGCCTGCAGGAGAGGGCAGTTGGGAGGGACCAGGTCTGCAAGTGAGGGCAGTTGGGGGGGTCAAGTCTGCAGGAGAGAGCAGTTAGGGGTGACCAGGCTGGCAGAGGAGGGAAGTTGGGGGCGACCGGGCCTTCAGGGAAGGGCAGTTGGGGAGACCCAGACCTTCAGGGGAGAGCAGATGGGGGTGACCAGGCCTGCAGGTGAGGGCAGTTAGGGGTGACCAGGCCTGCAGGGGAGGGCAGTTAGGGGCAAACAGGCTGGAAGGGGAGCAGTTAGGCATAAATCAGGCTGGCAGGGGAGTGGTTAGGGGGTGATCAGGCTGGCAGGCAGAATTGGTTAGGGGCAATCAGGCAGGCAGGCAGGCGAGCATTTGGGAGCCAGCAGTCCTGGATTGTGAGAGGGATGTCCGACTGCCCGTTTAGGCCCGATTGTAGGATCAGGCCTAAACGGGCAGTCGGACATCCCTCGAGGGGTCCCAGATTGGAGAGGGTGCAGGCTGGGCTGAGGGACACACCCCCCTGTGCACGAATTTTGTGCACCAGGCCTCTAGTATTATATATCCAATTAGCTGTCTGCCTTCTCAGAGCGTATAAGCCTGCAGAGAAGATACTCTGATTTGATCATTGACATTGGGAAGAGGGGGACAGGGGAAAATATGAGTACAATTTGATCATTTAGGGCCAGCTGATACTGGTTGTAGTTTGCCCAAAAAAAGTGTGAGATACTGCTTGAGGGTGATTCCCAAAGGACATAGAACTAGACTGGAGAGAAAGATCCATATGAAATAAATAAATATAACTGAATATCTGTTTTATGCTAATTGCTATGCAAGGTACATACTTTATACTTTACCTTATTTCATTTTCCCAACATTGTTATACAATCATCTATTCACTCATTCATTCATTCATTCCACCTACTTCATGGCAGGTGCTATTCCAAATCAAGATGATTTTTTTCCCTTTCATGTTTGTGCCAGCTGAATTTCAAAGACACGTACGTGATTTGTTCAAGATGTCACAACAAAATGCCAAGACCAAGGTGACAATATTTATAAAATTTCACGCTGTCACCCTGCTTGAGGAGCTACCTTTGAAAAAGTGGCTCCAGTTCTATTACTTTAAAAAACATGTTCAGTGAGTTGGAGCCAGAACTGGCCACTGCAGTGCTTACGTCCCTGCTTCTGCTAGTTTCTGGGTTCCCTTGAGGTTCCGTTTCCTTTACCCTTCCTTAAATTATCATAAAGCCACCAGAGATGGAGAGGGAAAAAGGACTTCTTAGAATGGAAGGATAAAATCCAAAAAAAGGAAAAAGGACAAAGGAAAGAAAAATGGAAGAAATACAGGCGAGGGTCATTGATTATTGCCCACTTTATACAAAGTCACAGGAGAAAACTGAAGGCTTTCAAGGACAACCTCGATCCAAAAATACATCTTCTAAAAGTTACACTCTCTTGTCTGAAGTTGCCCAAATAAAACATTGTTATTTGGTCCAACTATTAGCCTATATCACCCCATATTTTAATTGTAAATGCCCTTAGGAAGAGAACACATTAAGCTGTTATCTGAAAAATTAACTCACCCTAATGTGAAATAAATGATTGGAGATTTCCCAATGACACAGCTCATAGAATTTGTTTTTAAAGGAAATGCAGATTAAGTCACAGTGAGGCAGGGTGGATGGATACTGACAGGTGTGCATATGCTGATAGGAAAGGATATTCCCCAGAAAAATGCATGGCTGATACAGGTGGTATTTGTAAAAAGTTGGAAGTCTAATTAGGCAGGGTCATAGGAGGACACAGTTAGCTTGTGCTAGGATATTGCTGAAAAAAGCTGAACTATCCTACAAAGTTTCCATGGATTGTATGGCTCTTTATAAGTAGTACTATCCTGAAGCAAATTGTTCCTCAATGAGTGGTTTTTAATAAGTCAATGAATAAATAAAAATAGAGGCACTCAAAGATTAAAAATAGAAGGTGGATTAGGAAAGTGTCTTTGCTATATTTAGAAAATAAATTAAGTTTTTCAGCATATCACCATAAACTATAATTATATCACCATTTTTAGAATACAAATAAATGATTTTAAAACACAAAATATTTTGCTGACCTTAAATTCCACGGTTTCATTTATTGTTACTTGTCCATAATTCCAATTATTTCCATAATTTCCTTCCTTTTGGAAAATGATCTTCTCCATGTTTTGGTCACTGCTGATATTAATGTTTAATTTATAGACATTTTCACCATACATGTGATACCTAGTTTGGAAACAAGCAAAAATGATTGGATTCCTACAACATTAGAATAAAGGCATTTATGGGTTCTTCTAAATCCTTAACTGTCTTTGAAATGCCCCCTTTTCCCTTGTGAGGGAGTTGATGCAGAAGAGGTGGGGAGTCTGCCAACATCTTACTTCTTTATCAATTGGAAAAGTAATGGTGAATTCATCAAAACTTGGGATAACAACTTTGGGAAATCTGAGCCTGGCAACATGAGAAAGGCAATGTTACTCATTAAATAATATGGTATTTAACATGGGCCTGCAACATACCAGAAACTAAGGCAGACTGGTTCCATAGTGGGGTTCAAAGGGAGGCTTAAAAGTCCTACTCTTTCTGGTCTCCCCCCTGGTCCAGTTGGGGTAGAAATGTAAAATCCTGTAAAACCAACAAAAAAAAGTTTTTCTTCACTTAAATATTAGTATTTTCATTACATGAGATATTCATAAGCAGAAAAGAACAACTTTAAAGTGAAAATCTGAGAAAATATATTAGGGTAGAGCACAAAGGACATTAGATTGAAACCCAGAAGGCACCGTCTCTGGCATAACAAATAGTTATTTAGGAGAGTCACTTCTCAACTCTGGACCTTCCAATTTATAAAACAAGAGCCTTGCACTGGAGCACTACCAAGAATATATCAAAGTCTGACATATTGATTGGCTCAATGTGATTGTTTCATCATATTATCACGTCCAGATACCTCTTTATTTCCCATTTATTAGATGTTTTAATTATTTTACTCCTTAGAGACCATCAGTCCATGAGGGCATTTAGATATACCAGTGGGATAACTCCTGATACATGCAAGTATTTACAGATTTGAAGACAAAGTCGAGAGTTTCAAAGACCATCAGATTTTTAGTCCATTGACTGTACTGTATTTCTCTAAATAAGAAATTACCTAATTTTATAATGGTTTCATCTTCCATATTCCTTTGAATGATAACTAATCAGATCACAGAGAAGCAGATAGCATGCTAATCCACATAAAAGCTTTCTAAATAGCTCAGGTTACTGAAAAAAAGTACTCTCAGATCTGAAATTCATTATTCCAACCAATGATTTTAGTCATATGAAGTGTGGAAAGAGTTTTTGGGGTGAGACTAACTTGAACATTTTTTTTAGGGGAATTTAAATAGTTTAATTCTTAGTTTGCAGTTCAGACATTATGACAGAAAATAAGAATCATGTAACAAAATATAAAACAAATATTAGATAAATCTAATTTTATTGAAATGTAATCCTGTATAATAAAAGGCTAATATGCAAATCGACCAAATGGTGGAATGACCGGTCCCTATGATGTGCACTGACCACCAGAGGGCAGATGCTCACGGCTGGTGAGCTACAGTGCTAAGGATGTCTGACTGCCGGCTGCGGCCCGGGTAGCAGGCCTAAGCCTACAGCTGGACATCCCCTGAAGGCTCCCGGACTGCAAGTGGGCATAGGCCTGGAGAAGGACCTCGCTGAGTTCACGAATTTCATGCACCAGGCCTCATTCTTTGTAAAATGCTAATATTTAGTGTTTATTTGAAATCAAGCATCTTCTCTCTTGTGCTTTCCAACATAATTTTTTATAGGCAATGTGGTATATAAAATTGACATTTATTTATAACACACATAAAAAGGATAAGGCATGAATAAAAATGCTAGTAGAACTACCAATACATATATCAAAGTATATTTATAACAGTGAGACAAATAAGTATTTTATCAAGGTGTAATTCTGGGCAAATATATTAATACATATAATAATACAGTTGTATTCTTTGGATTTAGATTACAAATATAAAAGAATGCAGATTTAACATTTTAACACATGAGTACTTATTTTAGCTACATCCATAGTCAGTGCTTAATAATTTAACTTATTAACAAAAGTAGTATAGATACAGAGGAGATATTCAAGAATTCACTCTCCAAATACCCAACTCCAAATTCTTTTTGAGTTGACCTTACTTTTAGTTGCTTAGCGTATAGTTGAGGAGGAAATAATTGAAATACCACTGAATGCCAAAAATAAGTACTAAAATGGCTAGCCAATTCAGAAATATTTCTAGTTAGCTGAAATTATATAACATAAGCACACATTGTGCTCTTATTTATATATAGCTATATTCATAGTCAAATTGTTAAATTTGAAATATTTTGAATTTATTATTTACTTATTAAGCAGTAATATATTAGTTTTCTTATGTGATTTAGAATCATGATGTTATGAGTTTTATATCACTGTCCAGGTAAAACATAATTATGTAGACTGTAGTACCTTATGAATTTTGCACTTCAATATCATTTTCTAGTCATAGTTCTTATAATTCACCTACTTACATGAAGCACTTCTACAAAATTAGATTATTTTAATTTTTCAAGATCCCAAAATTTTATGACTTTTTTTTCTTTTCCTATTCTTTTACTTTCTCTCCCAATTGTACCTGTCAAATCCTATTAATTTTTGAAGTAATTTAAATCAGATTACTATCTCCTTCAAAAGGCCTCTCTTGGTCTTTGTAATTAGATGTGGCCACTCCTTTTTTTGATTCTCAGTTACAAGTGTACTTCTCGGATGTCACTTAAAACTCGTATATGCTTATGTCCAAATGCGACTTTTTAAATTTGCTAAAACTTTACAAAAAGGAAAGACATTTGGTAATTTTTTTTAATGTTAATCTTCACCTGAATATATTTTCCCATTGATTTTTAGAGAGAGTGGAAGGGAGGGGGAGAGACAGAGAAACATGGATGTGAGAGAGACACATTGATTGGTTGCCTCCCACACAGGCTCCAACCAGGGAAGGAGTCTGTAACTAAGGTACATGTCCTTGACTGGAATTGAACCTGGGATCCTTCAATCCACGGGCTAATGCGCTATCCACTGAGCCAAACCAGCTAGGGTGACTTTTGGTAAATTTTTGAATTCTTTATATGGATTAGCTAAATGTTCTTTAATGCTATACTATGTAGATTCATGTCACACTAATTTGACTTGCTTTTTCATTTTTAAATTTATTGAAGTACTACACAATGATTAAATAGATATTTTTCATTACTATATGAGAATTTCTATACTCGTATGATAATTTATTTTAAAATCCTTCAACTTTCTTAAACGTCCTTGAGAGTTCTTGGAATTAACTGGAGTCATCTTAAAACCCAGAAAATTGAATACATTTTGTCAATTTAAGCACACAGTGAACCTCTTTCTTGAGCCATTGGGTCTTTCTTATAACATCCTTCTCTCTTTTCTGCTAATTTGTCCATGAACTGACCCTAGCCTTCCCCGACTCAGGAGCCCAATTAAAGAGAAAAAGCACGGGATACATGCTGAAGCTGATGTAGAGACAGCAGCAACTCAAGAGATAGTAGAACTTTGTGGAAATTTAGAAATCCTTCTCAAGAAGAAAATAGGCTGATATAAATCACTTTGTAAATTCTGAGTGCATATGTAAAACCAGCTGAACCCAGTAGATAAATATTGAAAGTTTTAGATTGGAGAATGATCCAATTTAGATTCTATTCATATTAAAAAGTAATATTATTTTCTAAAATTCAACATCACAGGACACATAAAGAAATAAAGATAATTACTTTGAAATCACCAGAGTTATACTTATTTTATAAAAACGTTTATATGCTAAATGAAATGCAGATACCTAAATGACTTAAGTTATTTTTAAAAATTCAACAGTATAATATTTTCCTCCCCAGCATACCACTTAGAACAATACCACAGCCAATATGTGTCTGTTGAGTCCTTGTGGCATGAAAAGAAACTCATCATAATACCAACATTTTATATAGCACATTTCACGTGTCAGACATTTTTCTATTTTTAAAACACAATCATCAGTTTAATGCTCATAACATGCCTCTAAAGTCAGGGTCTGTTGCCATCAGCTCCACTGTCCCGATGAGGGAGCTGAGAAGCGAAGACAGATAACTTGCTGAAATGGCAGAGCTGAGACTTAAACCTAGCTGAGACTTCAGGGTCTCTATGGTACTGATCTTTCCTACTACACTATGCGAACCTCCAAGCACCAGACACAACTGTGATTTCATTGACAAAGGCCAACCAAGTCTGTCTTCTTTAGTGACCTCTACACTTCGGAAATTTTCACGTTACTAACCTCATTTTCTTTAATTATTCTGAACAAATGGGCTACTTCTGAGCATCCTGAGATGCTGCTCAGAGTCTCCATCAATCCCCGTTGCCTCTGAGAGGTTCAGAGGCACGCTGAGCCTTTAGTGCAGAGATTTAGGAGCTGGGACTCCGCCAGGAGAGAGTGCTTCACAAAAACTCCAAAAGTAAAGGGGCTTCGGAGTGCTTCCCCAAAGCAATGTCAATTCAAAGGTTATCTGCTCCATTCAGACTTCCCTGTCATCTGAAGTGGAGGCAGAGAACAAAAACCCCTGCAAGGATAAGGGGAACACGCAGCAGGAGAGACTGAATTCTCTTCCACTTCAGAGGTAGGATGTTTTGACATAAAAAGCAGGTTGGAAGAAAAATGCCCCAGTGGGGTGGGGTGGGATGGGGAGGAAATGACTGGTAGATTAGAAAATCGCTGGTCTGAGCATTGGAGAAGACCTATTAAGCCCTATCATCCATTCTCATTACACGGCTGCCTCTGTAGGGCTCTGAACTGCTCCGACTGGTCTCCCTTTAAATAACTCCCGCTACACGACTTTCTCCCGAGACTTCACTTCTGACCCGACTATTTAAAACCTCTACCTGACATTCGACCTGCTTCACTTTGGTCAGTTTCATCTTGTTTCTTCAGTTATTTAATCTGTTGGCAAGCCGCACCATGTCTCTCCTGTAATATACTTACAGTCTTCACATATCAGTGAAATTATTTTATCTCTTATTCTGATGACATAAAAGTAGAAGAAATGATAATTTGAACATCAAAGATTTCAACTACATAAAAGGCGCCTGTCACTGTGAATAGCTATAAATGCTTTCTGCACTTCCCTCTAACTACTCCTGTTCAAGTGGGGGAGAGGCTTTTTTTATTACAGTAAAGGGAAAAAGTGGTCCAATTATTTGACTGTTTTAGGTCAGTCTTCTTTAGAAGGTCGGGGTGATTATCACTTCAGAGTTAGTCTTCAGCTGTGTAGGTGACAAATGCATCCACGGAGAATTGGGCCCTGAGAAATAACTTATTCAAAGAAGATTAATCAAGACTATGAATGTCATAATTTTTAATAATAAACATGTTTGGTTTATTGGGATTGCCCATCTATGCAGAGTACATATTGTTTTGTTCATAGGTCCACACTGGTAACTCACTTAGCAGGATCCTGTTAACTTTCAGATTTGATACAGAATCTGACCTTCTTCTCACCACATCTGCTCTCACTGATCTGACAATCCCATGTTCTCCTCTAGGGCTCAGGCAATCGCCTTCCACTAGTCTCTCTGACATCATTCTTGTCCTTCAAACGATTCTACCAGTCAGTGTGAATCTTGTCACTTCTATGCTCAAGAACCTCCCATAGCTCCCCATTTCACTGAGAAAAAAAGCCAAAGCCACAGAAGACCCATTTCATCTGAAGCATACTGGCTCTGTCTATTTGCATTACGCTGGCCATGCTGGTGGCCTCCTGCCTTTTCTTCAAACAGGTCAGGCATGTGCCCTTTGCTCTGCTTTGGTCCCTCTGTCTGGAATAATCTATATGTCTAATTCCTTCAATTCCTTAAAGTTTTGATTCAAATGTCACTTTTTCCATGAGCCCTCACATGACCACCCTATTTTAATTTGCAATATAGTACCTCAACGCCTGCCTTCCCCCTTGCCCTTACCAAACTGTATATTGTCCTGAAGTACTCTTTCACGTTTAATATACCCCCCAAATGTAATCAGATGTCATGCATATGGCTTATTTTCTCGTTTTCTTTGCTAGAATCTGTTCCATGACAGCAGAAAAGCTGGTTTATTTTGTTCACAGATATATTTTGAGAGCCTAAATAGGGCTGGGGCTCAGCAGATTCTTCGTGAATGAAGGAGTAGACGAAGAACGTGAATGGGGCTTTTAGTGATGAGCATGGAAATAGATGAAAAGTAATTACTTTCTACTAAGAAATATTTTGATCAAGTTGAAGTAGTGTGATGTACCATATTGTGTTATTCTAGCAATGCCATTGTTTAAAGATTAGTCAGGTATATTTCTACGCTGAAAGAAAATTAATTCTTTAGTGTCCTCTTACTAGATGTAATTCACATTTGACATTAAATCAGCCATTTACTTTTCAGGTTATAAAAAGGAGAATATTGATATTTGTAAAAGAAGTGGGCATTGATAATCAATTATAATGCACATATGCTCAGATCCTTTTTATGTTATAAGCAATTTCATTTAGTTAATAACCCATTCATTCAGAAATGATTTATTGAGTCTAAGTTGTACATTCATTTACATATTCTATATATATATATATATGCACACTAGAGACCCAGTGCATGAAATTTGTGCACAAGGGGATGTGTCCCTCAGCCCAGCCTGCACCCTCTCCAATCAGGGACCCATCAAGGGATGTCCTACCGGGATCGGGCCTAAAAGGGCAGTCGGACATCCCTCTCACAGTCCAGGATTGCTGGCTCCCAACTGCTCGCCTGCCTGCCTTCCTGATTGCCCCTAACCACTTCTGCCTGCCAGCCTGATCACCCCCTAACCACGCCCCTGCTAGCCTGATTGATGTCTAACTACTCCCTTACCAGTCTGATTGCCCCTAACTGCCCTCCCCTGCAGGCCTGGTCACCCCTAACTGCCCTCTCCTGCTGGCCTGATCTCCCACAATTGTCCTCCCTTGCAGGCCTGGTCCCTCCCAACTGCCCTCCTCTGCTGGCCATCTTCTGGTGGCCATCTTGTCTCCACATGGGGTCAGCCATCTTTGACCATATGGGGGCAGCCATCTTGTGTGTTGGAGTGATGGTCAATTTGCATATTACTCTTCTATGAGATAGGATATATAAATTAGATTTAGGTACTTAAAATGTACTAAGAATTAAAAGATTTTAAAAAAGACAATATTCTTGTTCCTGAAAAGAACACTGGTGAAGAGAAACAAATAAGAAAGCAAATATAATGCCAAGTTATAAGAAAAACAAAAGAGGTGCTTATAATACTTAACAGAAAGGAGGGTTTTAACTTGGAGGTTCTGGACAGACTTCTTTTTTTTTTTAAACTTATTATATATATTTTTTTATTTCAGAGAGGAAAGGAGAGGGATAGAGAGATAGAAACATCGATGATGAGAGAGAATCTATTGGCTGCCTCCTGCACACCCCCTACTGGGAGGTATCGAGCCTGCAATCCGAGCATGTGCCCTTGGCTGGAATGGAACCTGGGACCCCTGAATCCTCAGGCAAACCAGCCAGGGCTGGACAGACTTCTTAAAAGTAGTGATACATAGTCCTTGATGCCTAGATTAATGCATGGTTAGAGGAAGATTTTTGTGCTTTTTTAATTGAATCATACTCTAATCAGTAACCTACACACAAATCATATTGTAGGATGGATTTTTGTCTAAGAAAATTATCTAAATGCACAAATTTCCATCCTTTCTGTAATTTTCCTTACTTTGTAAGATCTACATTACCTCTACATTTGTAACTTTCTATTCAGTGATTACATTTGGTATTATGAGTACACGCTTCCAAGGTTTTTATGGGTGGTCTTTCTACTATGAGCTCCTTATCTCATGATAATCCCTGTGATTTCTGGTTTTATCAGTCAAATATTATTATCTCCAATGTTAATGTTCCCACCAAAAATCGAACTCTAATATCACATTCACATGAAAAAATGTACTTACAAATCACAATACTTCTGCTATGGACTGAATGATTGTATACCCTGTCCCCTTCCCCCCGGCCCCCCAATTTATGTGTTGAAACCCTAATCCCCAATATGATGGTATTTGGAGATGGGGTCTTTGGGAGGTAATTAAGTCTTTAGGTTGGAGCTTTCATGGTGGGATTAGTGTCTTATAGAAAGAGACAAGGAGAGAGCTTTCTTTCCCTTCCTTCCTTCCTTCCTTCCTTCCTTCCTTCCTTCCTTCCTTCCTTCCTTCCTTCCTTCCTTCCTTCGACTCCCACCCTCCCTTCTCTCTCTCTCTCTCTCTCTCTCTCTCTCTCTCTCTCTCTCTCTCTCTCTCGTTCTCAAGACAGCTGTCTGTGAACCAGAAAAAGGGTTCTCACAAGAACCATACCATGCTGGCACCCTGACCTTGGACTTCCAGACTTCAGAACTGTAAAAAATAAATGTTTGTTGTTTAAGTCAATCAACCAGTGGTATTCATTATAACAGCATGAAAGGACTAAAACAGCTTCTCATTGTTAGGTTTGATGGAGCAATTGAATTGATACCCCTCCCCCGGGAACTGGCTTTTCAGGCCATTTCACTATGGACATTCCCTTTGCTGAGACCACATTTCACTTGCTGCAATCACATTCCATTCTCTCCCCTCAGGGTGTGCATAAAGAAGTCTCCACCCAGAAAAAACCCGCCAAAAGTCCTTTAAAAGGCTCTGACTCCAGTCACTGGGTGATGGAGCCATCCAGGCTCAGCCACTTGGTGTGCAGATGATCAAATAAATTCACAATCCCTCACCACTCTGGCCTCGTGCATTCCTCCTTCGGCGACCTAACACTCATAAGTAAACCTGTCTCTATTTTAAGATAGCATGATATTGTACATTAAAAATTCCAAGGCATTCTTAAAAACTATTACAGCTAATAATAAGTTCAATAAGTCCACAGGGTACAAGATTATATAAAAATGAATTGTATTTCTATCGCTAACAATGAACAATCAGAATATGAAGTTAAGGCAAAGTAGACCAAAGTTCAGGAAAGTTAATGACGGCACACAAGTCCACTTAATTGCTAATAGGGGCCAAATCTGGAGTGACAACCCAAGTTTCCTTGTCTCTAATGGCCTTTGTGCACTTTTCAACATCTTGTACATATATAGGGGAAAGAATATATTTTTGAAACACCCACTTTTACTGAATATTTGATAACCATTTTCATTTAAATGCATTTATTAGTTTATGATTTATAAACAAAAGAAAATCTGAAAAGACTGTCTTGCACTTTACACTAGTAAACAACACACATCACTTTCCTTTTGGCTTATGAATTAAATATGAATTATACCTGAAACATTGCCAAAAGTGTGGTCCAAATCCGGTCCAGTGAAAGGAGGAAAGGTGTTGCCCCGAACCCTTTCCCATTCATTGTCATCATTTAGATCTTGGATCCAGAAACAAAAGCCATCTTCAAAATTACAGTTAATTTTCTCATAATCTGTGAATTAAAAAAAAGAAAAAATTTCAAATTTAGTCCACATGTGACTAGTTGTAACAGATTGCATTGAAAATAATCTAAGCTTATAGAGGTTATAATTAAGTGGCATGCACAAAATCTTCCTTTTTAATTTATCTTAACTCTGTTTCACTCCATTTAGTTAAAAAATCCAACTTTTTGTGCCAACTGTTTTAGAATAATATCTTTCTTAAACCCCATGAAAACTTTAGCAAAGATAAGCTTCTTGGTTTTTAATTTTACATCTTACCTCCATTGGCTTACCTACATAAACTTTGTCCCATATTTTGCTTTCTCCCTGTTACTAATGTTGGTACTCTAGTAAAAAAGAAGTTAGTGTAGAACACCCACAGAATCAGTTTTAAGCTAATTTAAAAACTTTGAATTCTTGCAGTATATAAAATTTAATTATCTTATTGATTTATATTTTTCCTCAAATTGGTTCTCTGATTCTTTTGAAGAATATTAACTCTCTTCTAATTACTCATTCCTTTCTAAGTATTAAGTAGAGAGAGGTATACATAAGAGATATTCATTAAAAAAACTTGTCTAATAAAACAGATTACAAACTTGTTCTAAAATGTTCTGTTCTGCTACTTTTAAAATTCCATTACAATATTAAAGTATCTGGAGCTGCGAAGGCTAAAGAATAAAGAATACTTACTATTAAGTCCTCTGCTGTTAAATGCACTGTATGCTGCTCTAAAGCCAATATAATCATTTTCATCTGATTCTATAAGAAAGGTGGCAGTAACTTGGTTGGAAAAAATTCTAATTGTGCCAGGATTAGTTTCCGAGAGAGCAGCTACAAAAGAAAATGGAAGTACATATCTATTTATCCATCCATCCATCCACCCATCTATTGATCTATCAATCTACTATCAATCTATATAATACCACTCAGGTAACTAAAAACATTAATCATAGGATTAATTAATTTTATTTTAAATGACTCTTCTTCTAAGCATTAGAAAAACAAATTATTATACATGTTTATGGCTTGAAAAAACTACATTTTAATTTTTAATTACTTAGCTACTCCATATACACATAAATATATGCATTCTTTACTGAAAAAAATTTGTCTAAGAAACATGCTATGCTAACAGGGGCTAAACTCTGTCACAATAATAGAAACAAGAGCACTTCTTTGGTTCTTTATCCATATACTAGTAACTGTAGGACCTCAAAATAATATGTGGTGACTTCAGGATTTTTTCTACTTTAGGTTGATTTTGTATATTGACTTACATTGATTATATTATTTCTATTGCATATTGGTTTTATCATTTTTTGTCTTGACTTTAACCTATGTAAGGAATATTTTTCCAGACTTATGATTCTCAAAAGTTAGAATAGTGCTTAGGATATAGAAAATACTCATATTGATTTACAAAAATTATTGTTATATGAAATTTGTTTTTAAACAAATGTATACTTTAACATATACATTCACAAAGGGGACGATATTGCTTCTAAAGGGGTAAAATTTGGTTCTCAGGGGGAAAACTCTGAATTTTAAATGTATGAAGCCAAGATATGCATATAATGTGTAAACAGATATACAGACTATCTAAAATATTAAACTTTCATGGGAGAGCAACTAGGTTGAAAATAAAGGTTTAGCATTTTTGTTTGATAATCTGAACTGGGTATCAGATTTAGGTTTCTGAAAAGTATCACACTTGCAGGTTGGAGACAAAGCACCTTATTGTGTTCTAAAGAAAGACCCTTTTATGAACTATTGAAAATTCTGTGCTTATCATGTAAAAGTTAGTAAAGAAAGTGATACATAAGTGATGATTTCAATAGAATATAAAAGAAAGAACATCATGGACAAGTGTTGATTCACATCTTGCTCTTTGCCTCAAAAATGTTGCATGTCATTCTTCCAGCATTTTCTCACAAAGAACTACATTGATTTAGACTCCTCCCACCATGACTTTTATATAACTGTACAACCCAAATAACTCTAATATTGAAAATCTTTGTAGTCCATAAGTATCTAGTTGCTTGAACCATGTGACTATCCTCGAAACTTTGCTTCAAACCCATCTAACTCTCTCTTTCTGGCTTTCCTTTGCATAGCAATGGGACTGTTTTTGGACAATGGCTTCTGGTTGGGTCTGAATGTGGTTCAGTGGCACCCTGGATGCTTGTACTGTGTGGGATCCTCAGGCTTTCTAATGGTATTGTACTAGTCTAGATAGTTCAGAGACTTATGTCCTGAGGCCCATTATCATGCTCCAGAGATACACACAAACTTCTGGAAATGGTGTAGCATGTTTGTGTCTGTAGAGACTTTATAAACTTTCATCAGATTCTTAAAGCCTCCTTGACTAAAAGGAGTCTCAGAACGTGGATCCAGTGGAAGGCACGTACCTGTTGCCTCCAGGAAGATAGCAGCAGGTAGTGATTAAGAGGAGGGGCTCCAGAGTCAGCATGAGAGTTAGTTCTGACTCCATATCTTACTAGCCTTCTCCATGTCTCAGGGTCCTCTGTTATAATATAATAATACTTTCCATAGAGGTTTGCAATAAAAAGGAAATGAGTAACTTTCATGTGTTACAGTGACTGGTGTATAGTAAATGCTCAATAAATCCCATCATGTCTCCTTCTCCCTAAATGGGCTGTAAGCCCTGAAAACACAGAGATTATGCCTAATGCTTTTTGTGCCTCTGCCATTCTGCCAGAGCATCAGAAACATTTAAGCAAATTTGGGTGCCAGATTAATATATGAGTAACTAGAGTGACAGAGTTTGCCTACATAAAAGAATCAGGTCTGAAGTTGAAAGGAAAAAAGTTCCCTAAACATTTTTAAAGGCTGGATTTTTCTAGAGCAAATACAATACATTTTTAGACAATAATTCCTTATGAAAAACCACTGGCTTCTACTGAAACCATCTTACACTTCTATAAATATTAATTTCCATATACTGGCCAAACAGTCATATTTAAATGTGAATAAACTCATCATTTGTCTTTTAACAGCACAGCCTCTGGCAAGTAGGTCTTGTGAAAGAGAACAGCACGAAGCATGAATAAGATACAAGGAAATCTGAAAGGAGGGCGATGGGCAGGAAAGACACTTTCTACAGAGTATGAGTCTAAAGACATAGCCCCAAAATATTGGATTCCATCCAATTTACAGGAGAAGAAATTCTGCCCTTGGAGTATGGTCTTTGTATGTTATAAACATTTTGTTGAGTGCTCATGATTAATTTGGTATGGTGTTAAGTGCCGGTGACATGGGGAAGAAATAACCAGGTCGCCCTATTAGAAAAGTTCAGATTGGTGAATTATAGAAAAATAACTTTGGAATTAATCGATATGGGAGAAATGCCATAGGGGCATCAAGAAGGTCTATCTGGAGTATGAGGAAATCATCTTTAATTTATCTGGGCACTATGATTGGAAAGTCTTTGAGAGCCTCTGGGAAGACCAGCACTTAAATCAGTGCTTGTTAAACTTTTTTATATAAGTAATCCTATCAACAGAAGTGAGTGAATGGGCACTTCCAAGTTAACACAAAAGTGTTTGAATAAAAGTACAAAGTTAATCAAAATGCTTGATTTTGAAAAATATTTGCATGTATTAGTTAATCCCATATCCACAATATGATTATTTTTGTTGTAGGGTAAGTTGACAATTCAGGAAGATCCACTATGTTTATTATACTCATGTGTGCTTAACTTTTAAAAGCAGCCACTGCGGAAAACAGTATGGCATTTCCTCAGAAAATTAAAAATGGAGCTCCCATTTGACCCAGTAATCCCACTTCTAGAAATATATCCCAAGAAAACAGAAAGGACATATGCATCCCTATGTTCATAGCAGCACAATTTACAATAGTTAACATTTGGAAACAGCCTAAGTGCCCATCAGCAGATGAATCCATTAAAAACCAGTGGTACATCTACACAATGGAATATTACACTGCTGTAAAAAAGAAGGAACTTTTTCCATTTGCAACAGCATGGATGGACCTGGAGACCATTATGTTAAGTGAAATAAGCCAGTCAGAGAAAGATAAATATCACAGCATTTCACTCATATCCTATATAATAAAACCCTAATATGCAAATTGACCAAACAGCAGATCGACTGGTCACTATTATGCACACTGACCACCAGAGGGCAGATGCTCAATGCAGGAGCTGCTCCCTGGTGGTCAGTGTGCTCCCACAGGGGGAGCGCCGCTCAACCAGAAGCTGGGCTCAGGGCTGATGAGCGCAGCAGTGGTGGAGAGAGCTTCTCCCGCCTCCGCTGCACTGCAGGCGGGAGGTAAGGAGTGAGGGGTCCCGGACTGTGAGAGCCCCAGACTGCAAGAAGGATATCTGACTGCCGGCTTAGGACTGATCCCCTCGGGCCTAAGCTGGCAGGTGGTGGACATCCCCTGAGGGGTTCCAGACTATGAGAGGGCGCAGGCCATGCTGGGGGACATCCCCCCACAGTGCATGAATGTTGTGCACCGGACTTCTAGTACGGAATGGAATGAACAACATAAACTGATGAACTAAAATAGATCCAGAGACATAGAAGCATTGAACAGACCATCAATCTCAGGGGCTGGTGGAGGGAGTTGTGGTGGGGGCAGGAGGGGCTGCGGGGAGGAGGTGAGAGATCAACCAAAGGGCTTGTAAGCATGCATATAAGCATAACCCATGGACACAGTCAGTAGGGGGGTGAGGGCATGTGCTGGGGGGGGGGGAGTGGGAATGAGCAGGGAGAGGTCAATGGGGGAAAAATGATTCATATGCAATACTTTACTAGTAAACAATAAAGAATTAAAAAAATAAAAGCATGGCCTTGAACTGTTAAGCTATAATATTAGGGATATGTTGTCAGCAGTTATTGGGGAATTGAATGACAGCTAAGTGCTTGGGATAAAAAGAATGGCATATCAACCACACACTCAGAAATACATTTTCTCAGCTTGGCAATTTGAAATCAATTTCAGTGTGCTCACCCAGGCTATTTTTATTCAATTTCTTTGAGGATGCACAAAATATCTATGCATTTTTCTGAACAAAACATTAAATTAGCACACTTGGAACTTGTAATCTTCCACCATTTTCATACCCAGTATTGATAATTATTACCATCACTGAATAGAATATTGCACCTAAAACACTTTTGAAATACTTCTCCATCAACCTATTCTGACTTTACATCAATTCCTATAATTATTTAGAAAAACTCTACTGCACTCAAAATCATCTTCTTTTATCTAATGCCTACCTTCCTCTGACACTTTTTTACCAGTTAGAGAATTTTTACATCATGATTTCATATAAAAACGACTGAGTAATGCCTTTAGAATTTGTTTATACTAACTTACTCCTAATCAAATATATAAGAACTATTTTACGGTACTGGATACTTTTACTTTCTTTAGATAATGTTATTTTCCTGATTTTAATTAAAATATTTATATATTTATATATTTATATATTTTCAACGTGATAAGGATAATAACAGTATTTGAGACATACATTCTGAACTGGAATTTTAATGAAAGTGAATCTTGTATGCATCTCTCACATAAAGAAACTTGCTAAAACATTTAGAAAAATATGGGATTGTGAATCAGAAATGCAGGTCTTGGCATTATTCTAAAAGTAACTTTAGAGTTATGAGAAATAATATTGTTGTTCATTAATTACATACAATAATATCATTACATTTAAACCTGTTGTTTAAACTCAAATCAACATATATGAAGTTTTTGTCAAGCTTTGTGCTAGATGGTAGGCTAAGATATTATTGCCTTTCTTGAGAAAAGGTATAGTTAAAAAATTTTAAATGTAATTTTAGTAGTCAATGTCATTTCTCATGTAATTTCCAAGTTAAAATTAAATTATTTAGCTTTCAAAAATTTAAAATAGATTTATATTTCAAAAAGCCCTTAAACATTAAACTACCTATTTGTTGTTATTTAAATATACTGTCATATTTTTTTATATTTGGATATTTGTTTCTTTATTGCATTTATTATAATTGTGTGTTATTCACATCATTATGCTTAACAATTCTAAGATTTATTTATGAATGACTGATAATCTAACCATATGAAATAAATAAAAATATCATTTAGGCAAATCAAGGTATTTGAAGAGTAAAGGAACAAGAGTTCCTTACACCTTTCACTTTTGGGCAGCTAATCTCTACAACATTAGCTTTCATCATGTATAGCATTTACAGCGCCTACACAATATGGTTTTAGAGAATATTTATTGAGTTAAATTAAAGTGCTGAGAATACTACTTTGCACATTGCCAGTGATTGATGTACACTAAAATTTATTATTATTATCACATTAGCCCTTGGAGAATTTTATATGAACTGGCTTATTTGTCCATCTAAGTAAATATTTATGTTGACATAATATTAAGGAACTGGATTTATCAGCTGCAGAAATAAGTAGATTATGAAATGGCTTGGCCCATTTATTAAACCAAATGTGACTTACCATGAGTTCATCTGTTTTATGTACGCTCATTATTGAATTTGTACTTGGGACTTTTAAAGCACAATGAAGAAATGCATTGTGTTTGAAGTCAGAGATTTGGGGTTTGATTCCTGCCTCCAGCGTTAACTAGCTTCATGGACCTGTGGTTACTTAATTTCTTATACCTCATTTTCCTCTCCTGTGATGCATATTTGTATATTTATTGAAAATACTAAATAAGAATACCCACAAACAGCACTCAGTGTCACACCAATAATACCCAATAAAAAGTCTATATTATTGCCCTAGCCAGTTTGGCTCAGTGGATAGAGTGTTGGACTGTGGACCAAAGGGTCCTGGGTTCAATTCCAGTCAAGGGCACATACCTCAGTTGCAGGCTCCTCCCCCAGGAGGCAACCAATCAATGTAAACACATAAATATTTCTCTTTGCCTTTCCCCTCTCTCTCTTTTCCATTCTCTCTAAAAATAAATGGAAAAGTATCCTCGTGTGAAGATGAAAAAAATACATATTATTATTATATCTTAAATATTTCTCAAGTCTATATATCAATCAAAAACATTCATTAGATAGAATCCATTTCTCATGTCCCACAAGCACAATTTGAAAGCTGAAATTATTAAAATAAATGCAGTTATAATAACAGGAGTCATTTGCAACTTCGTCTTAGCTCTTTATTTGACTTTTCCTCCAAAGTATGAGGACAACTAGTTATTCCTTTCACTCCACTTCCATATTCTCTTCTTCATCCTTATTTCCCCTTGGAATTTCACTCCTTTGTTGGCTACTATTTTGGGGTCATATGGAATAAAGTGGGGAGGGTACATTTAAGTTAGTGCATTCCCTGCCCTCTCCTCAGTTTCCATCAATGTCCAGGTATTTAATGACAAAAGGTTATGTGGTAACAACACTAGCCACATCTACCAATTACCATTCTTGCTAGTCATTGTCTTACCCACTTCGTTAGTAATAGCCCCAAGAGAGACAGAGGAACACAGTGCATATTGAAAATAGGAAAAAGAGTTCCATGAATTTATAACCTAGGCAATGTCAGAGAAATATACCATAGTATTTTTTTAGTGTTTGCCTGAGTTTTACTTAATGGGAAGAAGTAACACGCAAACAAAGCATAGTACAAAGATACAATTATATATATTTTTGGAAAATTCTACATGCTTTTAAATAACATAAAGTAGAATAGAATCAAGTGAGATAGTAACTATTTTACTACTAATAAGACTGATTGCATAGAGCACTAAATTATTATTATTTTTTTTAACGAGGACCAGTTTTGTTTATTCCTTTTAAAAACTTGAAGTTTGAGTCTACATGTAGTTCAAAATAAAGAGAAAACACACCCTTCCAGTTTCTCATTTTTATTCTAATAATGGATTGTATTTTTGTATTAACTTACCTCTTAAAATCTTGCTTGAACCCACGCCTTCATAGATATTTAATGTATCTGTATAATATATGTTAAAGGAATCGAAGCTCAGTTCAATGGAAAGTCCTTGTTTTACACTAAAGTAAAAGCAAAAAATAGGTTATTACACTGAACAATTGTTACAACTCTTAATGCAGTCTAGAATTTGAATGCATTTTTCTCATTGTACGTAGTAAACACAACATAAGATCAACACTCTCAGTAACATTTTCAGTGTATGGTGTGGTATTGATAGCTATTACAATGTTGTGTGGCAGATCCCTAGAACTTTTTCAACCGGCATGACTGAAACTGTACCCAGTGAACAGTAACTCCCCATTTTACCCGCCCCCAGTCCCTGGCAATCACCATTCCACATTCTCTCTCTAGGGGTTTGAATACTTTGGATGTGCTATGTCTGATTCAATCTCCTTTAATTGGTCTGTTCAAATTTTGCACTTCTTCATAATTCAGTGTTGGTAGATTGTATGTTTGTAGGAACTTATCCATTTCCTTTACCAAATTTGTTGGTGTGTAATTATTCTTTTAGTTTCTGTAGCATCATCAGCTGTAATCCTCCTCTTTAATTTTTGATTTTATTTGTTCAACTATTCTCTTTTTCTTACTCTAGCTAAATGTTTGTTAATTTTGTTAATATTAAAAAACAACTCAGTGTCATTATTTAAAGTTATTTCCCTATTCCCCTTTTAATTTATTTATTCTCTAATATTAATCATATCTTCCTTCTGCTAACTCTGGACTCAATTTGTTCTTTTTCCAGTTCCTTGAGGTATAAAGTTAAGTTGATCATTTGAGATCTTTGTTCTTTCTTAATATAGGCATTTATTGTTATAAACTTTCCACTTAGTACTGTTTTTTATCCATCCCATAATTTTTAGTATATAGTGCTTTCGTTTTCATTTGTCGAAAGATGTTTTCTAATTTTCTTTTGTTCTAAGACCCATTGATTATTCAAAAGTCATAGAGGCTTGCAGGTTTATTTCAGGAGTTTCTAATTTTTTTGCTCCCTCTGGTGTCCATATGTGGCACTGCAAGTTCTCTGGTTCTATAGCAGCAAGCCACCCCATTCTCCCTGGTTCCCTGCGGGCCCCCAGCCATTCAAACTGTGCAGGCTCAGCAGCTTGAGCCATGGGAGACACATGACAGTCCCTGGGAGAGGCCTTCGAACAGCTGCAATGTTGGAAGCATGCTGCACTCCTCACTGTCCATCCTCAGGGAGAAGCCTTGATTGTGCACCATCTCCCAATTACACCAACCCATGCTGGCCACAGCAAGTCGCCCCAGTTCCCCTTTGCTCTCAGCACCCCCAGGCACCTGAACTATGGTTCCGTCAGTGCTCAGAGGCAAAGAGACTTCGGCAGCCCTTGGAAAAGCTAATCTTTTGGATGCATGCTCCACTCTTCTCTTTCCTTCCCAGTGAGAAGTAGTGAGCCAAGACCAGATATTCTCCTGATGTGGCTGTGGAGAGTGTCCCCTGAACAAGGCCTAACTGGTCTCCTAAGCTTGTAGGGAAAATTATTGTGCTTACTCCAACTTCCATCACCAATAAGAAAAAGAAACCACCTGGTACAATGTGCCTCTAATCTGACAGTCAATGTTTGAGAAGAAAAAATAGTTATATTATTTACATAATTAGTTAAATCATAGTTTTATTATGAAGTACAGTATTTGTTGGGGTAACGTTTTTGATTCTTTGGATTTTAAAATTATCTATGCAGTAATGATGACTTTTTAAAAAATATTTTTATTGATTTCAGAGAGGAAAGGAGAGAAAGAGAGAGACAGACACATCAATGATGAGAGAGAATCATTGATCGGCTGCCTCCTGCACAGTCCCCTACTGGGGATTGAGCCCGCAACCCAGGCATGTGCCCTTGACTGGAATTGAATCTGGGACCCTTCAGTCCGCAGGCCAATGCTCTATCCACTGAGCCAAACCAGCTTGGGCAATGATGACTTTTTTAAAATAGTTTTTTAAAAAGTAAGTAATGGAAAGGAAGTAAAAAGAACAGAACCATACAATTCCTTAATTAACAGTGTCATTATTGCAGAAAGGATATTACGATTATAGTAAAAGTTTATTGTGCTCTGCTTATAACCCCTGTGAATTTGACCTACCTTTATTAAGAAGTGGCTATAACAATTACATTATTTTTATTTGGCATTAATAAAATTTGTTTTTTTTTATTGTTTGAAGTATTACAAATAGTAGTACATATGTCTCCTTTTTTCCCCCCATTGACATTAATAAAATTTGAAAGGTTGCATGAAGACATTTAGAATTCATGCATTTTCCATTTTCAGAAGTAATCTAAGATTTTTTTCTAAGGCTTTCTGATGACCTTTAGAGTAAGGAATAAGATATTTTTCATTTTACCTATCAACAATGCTAATAGTCATTTATAAATGGTACTTTTTGAATTTGATGTGATTATATTGGAAGCATTATCCTCCAAATTGGTTAATTTTTCACTTGGCAAGAATTACTTAGAATTGCCACTTTAAATAAAAAATTATATTTTTGGCACACAAGTAACATGTTGTATAGAACATGAAAACAGAGGAAATTATGCTCCAGTCATATTACATGACTTCCATGGAGCTTAGCTCCAAAATAGAAATTATTTAAAGAGACAGGATGTTGCTCTTTCCCTGAATATTGCCAAGTAAATGTGTTTAGAACAATCTTCCCTTCACAGACCATCTCATCTCTGGGATGTGTCTGCATAGGGAAACAACCCTACTGAATCTTTATGGGGCCATTTCCTACCATTGGTTTGACAAGAACCCGAAGCTCTGCTTTTTAATCTTCTTTAATCAGCTGTTACATTGATTCCCCTAGTTTTCTAGTAAATCATTACAATGATTAAAACTATTTTACAGTAGGTAGGTTGTGAAACCATTATCTCATCCAACTGTTAAGAGAAATGAACTAACCAGAATGTCATTTCTCAAAGTAAATTCCATAGAACAGTTAGACTGAAGGCTGTGGGGAGAAAATGTTCAGTGGCTTAATAGGAAATATATATTTTTTTGGAGATTGACATAGCATGTGTGAGAAGTCCTAAACACTTAAAAAATTGCAAGGTGTTTATTTCAATTTTCGTTATATTTGAGTAAAAATGATTTGTTCCTTAGACTATCTGGGAAGAACAACAGGTAGCACTCCTCTGTGAAAAATGCTCAGGTGAACATTTAGGTAGATCAGACATCAGCAGTTTGATTATTTTGAACATCATAATGATTGGATCGGTCAACTGAATTGTAAGCTTGAAGGTCAAATATACAGCAACTGGTCCAAGTATTATTCAAGATACAGGGAAAAGCTTGTATGCAGCTCTTTATCTCCCTTGACTGAGTCACACCAAAGGAGATTTTCCTTTAGATGCTGACATAAAGAGAAAAGAACCAGTCTGGCATCAGGATGCATGTGATATGATACACCATTTCCTGTGATACACAGACACACATGTACTATTTAATTTGGCAGTACTTGATCTGTGGCAACCACAGAAAAAAACTTGCTACAGGGCCCAATGAGATGGCCTAATTATTAGACAGGAGGCCTTTTTATTTTATTACTAGAGGCCCGGTGCACGAAATTTGTGCATGGGGTGGGGGGTGTGTGTCCCTTAGCCCAGCCTGCACCCTCTCCAATCTGGGACCCCTCGAGGGATGTCTGACCTAAACGGGCATTCGGACATCCCTCTCACAATCCAGGACTGCTGGCTCCCAAATGCTCGCCTGCCTGCCTGCCTGATTGCCCCTAACTGCTTCTACCTGCCAGCCTGATCACCCCCTAACCACTCCCCTGTCAGCTTGATCAACACCTAACTGCTCCCCTGCCGGCCCGATTGCCCCTAACTGCCTTCCTCTGCTGGCCTGGTCACCCCTAACTGCCCTCCCTTGCCAGCCAGGTTGCCCCTAACTGCCCTCCCCTGATGGCCTGGTTCCCCCCAACTGCCCTCTTTTACAGGCCTGGGTTCCCCCCAACTGCCCTCCCCTGCAGGCCTGATTGCCCCCAACTGCCCTCCCTTGCCAGCCTAGTCGCCCCTAACTGCCCTCCCCTTGCCAGCCTGGTCACCCCTAACTGCCCTCCCCTGCAGGCCTGGTTCCCCTCAACTGCCCTCCCCTGCAGGCCTGGTCCCTCCCAACTGCCTTCCCCTGCAGGCCTTGTGCCCCGCAAGTGCCCTCCCTGCAGGCTTGGTTCCTCCCAACTACCCTCCCCTCCTGGCCTGATTGCCCACAACTGCCCTCCCTTGCCAGCCTAGTTGCCCCTAACTGTCCTCCCCTGAAGGCTTGGTCACTCCCAACTGCCCTCCCCTGAAGGTCTGGTCACCCCTAACTGCCCTCCCCTGCTGACCTGGTTCCCCCCAACTGACCTCCCCTGCAGGCCTGGTCCCTCCCAACTGCCCTTCCCTGCAGGCCTTTCCCCCCCAACTGCCCTCCCCTGCAGGCTTGGTCCCTCCCAACTACCCTCCTCTGCTGGCCTGATTGCCCACAACTGCCCTCCCTTGCCAGCCTAGTCACCCCTAACTGTCCTCCCCTGAAGGCTTGGTACCCCCAACTGCCCTCCCCTGCAGGCCTGGTCCCTCCCAATTGCCCTCCCCTGCAGGCTTTGTCTTCCCCAACTGCCCTCCCCTGCCGGCCATCTTGTGGCAGCCATCTTGTGTCCACATGGGGGCAGCCATCTTTGACCACATGGAGGTGGCCATCTTGTGTGTTGGAGTGATGGTCAATTTGCATATTACTCTTTTATTAGATAGGATTATTTATTTTAAATTGATTTCAGAGAAGTAGGAAGAGGAGAGAGAGATAGAAACATCAATGATGAGAGAGAATCATTGATCAGCTGCCTCCTGCATGCACCACACTGGAGATTGAGCCTACAACCTGGACAGGGAATCAAACCATGACCACCTGGTTCATGGGTCGACCCTCAACCACTGAGCCATGCCTGCTGGGCTGGCAGGAGGCCTTTTTAAAAGGTTAATAATAAGAAGGAAACTTCTTGGGCAGATTATCAGTTGGGAAGGCTTTGCTTCATAGCTAATGAAAACAATTTTGGGAAAAATTAATACATTGCTAAAGTTGGTAAGACTTATTGCATCAGAGAGTGACTTTACAACTTAAGAATGGGGAATAGAAGATGGCATATTACCGTATAATCCACTGGCAAACGGCACTTGATTTAGAAGGCTTTGGATAGTTGGTAGCCTCGAAGGACCCGGAAGATCCGGTCAACAAAAATCTTCCATCACAAGTTGTGGCTGTCAAAAATGACAATTAATGTTAGACAAAAACAATCTTGGGAGGATTTCCCAAATGAAATATGATTTAAATAGGTTAATGAACACTTTATAGAGAGCTCATGACTGAATCTGTGCGAGACTATTTTATAAAACTGAATGATGCAACGGGAGATCAGATCTCATGCTTAAAATCCACTGGCCATTTTCAAATGACTCCTAGAATGTGTCCTTGTTCTCCTGGTATATTGTTAATTCCTCATATGCCAGAAGCATTGGCGGGGGGGGGGGCATAGAAATGGAATAAATTTAACAAAATTAAATTGCTATCTCTGGAATCTGAGTGCTGAATTAGCTAATTCTAAAGTAAGGATGGAAAAGCCCATTGTAATATCACACAGTAACTGTGCTAAGTTATAAAATGCAAGCAATTATATGATATAAGATAATTTACATGGGCAAAAGAATTAAATAATTGACCAGCAGTTAAAAATGTTGGTAAAAAAATCAAATGTTTTTGATTAACTTTCAGCAATTTGGGGTATCATTTTTATAAAGCATAAAAATACTTTGGTAAATAAATGTTTAGACTAAAAGTATTTCTAATAACAATGACCCAGGGATTGATTGCATTGGATTATGACTTGATAGCCTGATTCCAAGCTGAAGACAACAAAAAATAACAACAAACTGAGAACAGAAAAGATAACCATCCAAGTGTAAGGATTCAACTCTGCACGGGCCGTTACAGACCTCAGGAAAGGAAATAGAGAAAATTGTGGCTTGTCAAGAGAATGAAATCTCCTTTTTTATAAACATAGAGATAATTTATATGTTTTACAGATAAACAGTAAAATATGTGACTTTTTAATGCAGTGCTTAATAATTTTCAATACACAAAAGAAAATCTCCTTCACCTTCAACTCTGTCCACCACAAATCATGCCAAATAAGTGGGACAATTAATCACTTATCTTCAATGACCGTAAAAGTAAGAGTACTGTCTGCTTGTATTTTATGTGATATATATAGAGCTTTTTAATCGCAGTTTGTCAAGAAATCTATGTATTCCAAGATAATAAGCAATGTGAGACAATCCACTCTATTGTAAATACTTGGTATTTAATGAGGTGGGGCGATCAATCCTACCAGCCCTAAAATATAACTGCTGGAATGTATAAAGCATTTTCTGTATGCCAGTTATAAAGTCACCAAAGGCCCAGTGCACGAAATTCGTGCACTGGGGGAGGGGTCCCTCAGTCTGGCTTGCACCCTCTCGCAGTCCGGGACCCCTTGGGGGATGTCCGCCTGTGGGCCTCAGCCAGCAGTCAGACATACCTCTCGCAGTCTGGGGCTCTCACAGTCTGGGACCCCTCACTCCTTACAGCCCACCTGAAGTGGAGGTGGGAGAGGCTCCCGCTACTGCTGCTGCGCTCACCAGCCATAAGCCCGGCTTCTAGCTGAGTGGCCCTCCCCCTATGGGAGCACACGGACCTTCAGGGGGCAGCTCCTGCATTGAGTGTCTGCCCCCTGGTGATCAGTACATGTCATAGTTACAGGTTGTTCCACCGTTCAGTCAATTTGCATATTAGGCTTTTATTATATAGGATTATATATGTATTAATGTTATCTTCACAACAATCTTATGAGGTTCAAGGTAGGAAAGCTGAGGCACAAAGAGTTAAGAAACTAGCATACATTCTCCCAGCTTATAAGGGACAATTCACAGGAGCCAGTCTTATTCCAGAGCACATAGTGCTATATGGCTTGATACCCTAAAATACAGAGCTATCATGACAACAGCTACTTTTTGAGCTGAAAAGCAGGGAGTGGATAGTGAATTGTAAATGAAAGAAACAGGGGATTAAAAAAGAATTCCATCTCTTTGGGACAGCATGGATAGACCTGGCGATTATTATGCTAAGTGAAATAAGCCAGTCAGAGAAAGACAAATACCATAAGATCTCACTTATATGTGGATTGTAATGAACAAAATAAACTGATGAACAAAATAGAAACAGAGGCATGTTTAAATGGAACAGATTGACAATTGTCATGGGGGAGGGGTGTGGAGAGGACTGGAAGAGATTAGCCAAAGAACATATATGCATATATGCAGAGCCCAGGGACACAGACAACAATATGGTAAAGGTGGGGGGTGGGACGGGGGCTGGGTGGTGGGGCCAGAGGGGGGGGACAATGGAGGGTATCTGTAATAATGTCAACAATAAAAAGGAAATCCCATCTCTTTCAGTGTTCTTAAAACTAAAATATTGATCACATTTGCAATAGCAATCCACAACAAATAGGAGGAAGCAAAAAAAAAAAAAAAAAGAATATAAAAGGGAACAGAACAAGACCAATTTAAGAACTTATAAAACCTATTTGTGAAGCTGGTATATATTAGTACTTCTTTGTATTATTCACTACAAATATTTTGAGGAAGAAATCAACAGCTTTGTGCCTCACAACAGGATTCATAATTTTCCAAAAGGCTGAGTTATGTCCCTGGTGGCAGAGATGGTTATATGTCGGCTCACCCCTTTTCCAATCCCTTCCTAGGCACATGACTGACCTGCACCTCCCACAGTGGGTTCACATGATTGAGTCTGATCAATAAACTACTGTGGAAATGGTTCTATTTCCAGATGGGATTTCTAAAGATCTTTGTAGCATTCTTCCTTGTCCGTCAGCAGGTTGCAGAGGATGGAGGGGAGGCCTTGGGACAGAGGGGACAGTGGAGGAGTTGAATGCCTAGGAGCACAGACCTCTGCCATCTTCCTGGGACTGTGATGTAAATTACAAATAACCCATTGTTGTCTGAAATCACTAAGATCGTGCATCACAGTATTTAGTATGTCCTGAAGAATATGATCAATTTGACTGTCCAGTGGTCTATGCAAGTGCTGAGTGTTAGTGGGGAGGGATACTCTACACTGAAGGGCCTTTGGTGAATTCTTGCATGCAAGTAAAAGTGGAGGAGAATATTTTTTATGATATTTAAAATAAAATTACAATATGATTAAACTACTCATAATAGCAAAGCTCACAATGTCAAAATATTATTTCAAGATAGAGGTTTGTGCTAGGGACTTTCTTATGTATTCTCTCCGTTAATTTCAGCATGTTTCTGGAGAACCTAATTTTACATAAGGCAATGACGCAAGATAACCTTTTGGGAAAACAGGTAAAACACAGCTGTAGCTGAGTAGGATTACTGGGGGTTCAGGGTAATAACTTTTTAGACTACAAAGTGCTTTCCAGGGCAGTATCAGAAAAAACTCTGAGTGGGAGATAAATGAGTCTGTCAAGTAATATCAGCAGTTCTTTCGAGCTACCAAAACGTCTGTGGTGGGATGGGATTGACAAGGGTATATATTCTTAGGACCTGCTGAGAGCTCCCTCTGCAGGCTCAATGTTTACATGTTTGTGTAGGGCATTGAATTCTCCAGGATGTTCAAGTCCAACTTTGGTGGATAGCTTCTATGACCATCACTCTGGTCTGTGGTGCACACACAGAGCAGGATGCAAACAATTTGTGGAGACACTTGCCAACTTCCAAATAGACCTGAACATTGGGCTGGAGGCTGTGAGTCAGCTAAAAAGTAAACTTTCCTGCTGATGCGATTCTCATCGGAAGGAAAAAACAATTTAAAGAAATCTTGGTTCAGCTATAGTCAGCTCTAAGTTGTGCAAACCTAAATAACTAAATACTAAAAGAGGAAGCTGTGTGGGGAAGTCAATATTAATGTGACTCGCTTAATAACATAAACTAGAATTAGAGCTCACAACTGGGGGAAAAAAGAGAAATAGAGGGAGAGTATAGGTCAATTTCATAGAGAAAGAATTCCCTTAAATTAATTTTGCTGTGAATGTAGATTGATGGACAAGGGCTTTCAGGCAGAAATGCTACCTGATTTGATGCTGAGGTGAAGTCACTGCTTTTGGGCTCACCACTTAAAAACTAAATGATAAATAAAATAACGTATATGCCTGAATTCTAGCTGGATTAATATAGATTAATTGATTGATTTGTCCAATTCTTCATCTACAAATTCTTTATATTTATTTTCCAAAACAGATACAATACTACTAATAATACAATGCTAAAATACAAATAATGAAGAGAATCAAGAAAAATAGAAAATGGGAATTGAGGGGATTAAGAAAGTTAGTGATACAAATGGCAAGTTGATACTAAAGTTCAATTAACACAAAATTTCCAAGAGACTGAAAAGTAATAATGCATTTGGTCCTTAACACAAATTTAGGGAATTAATTCAGTTCTAATAGTGAGTGAAGCTCATGCCATGAATTTATAGTGGCTCAGAAAAGTAATTCATGGCTTTATAACTTATTTTAGGACAAGTTTCATACTTACCTATGGTGATTTTTTGATATGCATTGATATTAATTTATCATGAAAATTATTAACTCCACAACAGTAAAGATCAAATTATAGGTGTGGTTCATTTCATGATTATATACACCCACCCTCCCTCCCCCAATGTAAAATTATTGATCATCATTATACAGACTTAAAGCCATGTCTCACTTTGGCATACATTATTATTTTTGTAATGTAAATCAACATCACCTGTATTACCTCATGATGGCACACTTGTATTATATTCTCCCTGAAAAGGTTTTGAAAACTGCCTGGAAACCATAGCAAAAGAAAAATAGGTTTCTTTCTTCTGCTTCGAGTAACTTAGTTATATAAAATAGATTAAAAATATTCTGTAGCCTGCACTTTCTTCCAATATGCTATGAGTGCACTTCAAAGTATGTACTTAAACTTTGAAGGTTTGAATTTTATCCAAGAACATTTGAATTAGGATTTCTTAGTAAAAGAAGCCTCTTTGGTCAAGTTGCTTCTTTTTTTTTCTTTTTGAGTTGGTGATGGGAAACAGACCAACTTCCTGTCTTTTAAAGAATGTTTCAAGTGGATAGGTAATTTTTAAAACTTTGGTTGTTATTGGAGTGTTCATCTTCAATTAATAGCATCCAAGAAGAGCAAAGTAAAACAAATACTACAAAAGCAAAGTGTAGCAAATAGCAACTACAGCCTTTACACACTTCAGGAGCTAATTGTTCTCAGGATCAATGTTGACATTGATTATGAATCACACCAAAAATTATGCAATTCATGCTTTCTGTTTAATTTTTCAAGAACAAATTAGAAGTTAGAATTATTTGAATAGGTCTTCACATTGCTTATTAATCTATATTTATACCTACATGGTGATCTTTCATGTATTGTATATGATACTCAACTATACAACTATACAATGAAGAAATAAGTCAAAGAGTAAATGTGTTTAAATAACTTAGGGGAATGCTTGGCATATAGTACATGCTATTTAAGTACTAATTAATAATGATAGAAACTGTTATTATTAACAGATGCCAACATTTACAAATAAAACACAGATGTTTTATTCATGAGACTTTAAGATCTTATTCACAACTGATTTCCATTATTCACAGATCTACAACTTAAGTACATTTTTTTTGGTCTATTTGTTGTTTCTATGCCAAAAGGCAAATAAAAGCAACAATCAAAATGAAAGAATGGCAAGTACTGAGTTAGGGACCATTAAAAGGAAAACAAAGACTGATATTATGATGGTGGAAAAAAATGAAAAGCACTCAAATACATAACAATCACTTTGGAATAGTTTAATATAGGATGGAAAAGAATGCCATTCTTTTGCCCCACTTATGACAGGCATTGCTAACCACAGCATCCTTTCCATCATCATCAAATTAAATTCTGTTTTATTAATATTAATATTGTATAAAATAAAGTTTAGGAAAATAGAATAATTAAGTTTTAGATTTTGTGTTAAATTATAATCATGGCTATAGGGAAATCTTATTCTCCAATATTTTCTGGTATCTGCGGTGTGTGTGTGTGTGTGTGTGTGTGTGTGTGTGTGCACGCGCACGCATGCACACAGTGAGGATCTATGTACTAGTATATAAACATGGTCTACATACATATGCATGAGATATATATATATATATATATATATATATATATATATATATATGGTCTGGGTCTATGTATTGTGGATGGGAAAAGGGGTTCTATGCAAGTAACCTCACAGAATGATCTGATTATAAATTCATAACTGGGCAGGTCACAGCTGGTAGTCACTCCTAGTATATAACTTCTTTAGTAAAAGGCTTGTCTTTGTCTTAAGTAAGTCCTGCCCATACTTTCTGGGTATCTAAGTTAATATACACTGAGTGGCCAAATTATTATCTCTGAATGCATAATAATCTGGCCACTCAGTGTGTGTGTGTGTGTGTGTGTATTAGAGGCCCGGTGCATGAATTCGTGCATGGATGGGGTCCAGCCAGCCTGGCCAGGAGGAGGGGACATGAGTGGTTGGCTGGCCTGCCTGCTGGTTGAACTCCTGGTCGAGGGGACAATTTGCATATTAGCCTTTTATTATATAGGATATACACTGAGTGGCCAGATTATTATGCGTTCAGAGATCATAATAATCTGGCCACTCAGTGTATATACCTTTGAAATTGCCCCTCTTTCAGACCACTCTTCCTAATATGTGTCTCCCCTTCAAACCTCTTCTTCTCAAGTACAAGAGCACATGACTGTAACTATCCTGTAATCAATGCCTGGCTTGCTTTCTCCAACTTTCGTGTCATCTTCCTTATGTTTCCTCCTTCATTTCAAATGCATGAAACACACTGAAAAACTAAACTGCTCATCCCCAGAGCATTTGAGATCTTGATCCCTTGCACATGTTGTCAATTTGGCTCAAATAAACTCTTCTAGAAATTCTCCACAGGTTTGGGTGTTTCTAAGGTCAACAGTATGTGTACATGGTCTCCATCAAGTAAGGGGGGAAGAGAATAGGCAGGGAACATTACTCACCACAAGTTTTATTGTCTTCATCAGAACCATCTGGGCAGTTTAATTCTCCATCACAAAATAAATCAATTGCGATACATTTTAGAGCATCAGCACAAGGCCTTGAACCAGGCGGACACTTCACTGAGACATTGCCTTAAGGAAAAAAGATTGAGTTTGTAAATTTACTGCATATGTATTAGACTTAATTCCTTACCATATGTACAATGTTTGGATATTTATTATGCATTTTTGTCTTTTAGATTCTTACTTATAAGCACATATTTCAATTTCCCCTGGAAATATTAATTTCATTTAACATATCAGTTATTTGTAAAAATTTAGAATTTTATATTAAACAAATTCTTCATAGATGTTAAATATGAATGTTTATTTTATTTTAACCTTGATAAATCAACACTACAGTTTTGACATTTGGCCCCTAATGTTTACACCTGCTAGGATTGTTATATACGTTATATGGGACAATTTGTTGGAATGTTTTCCACAGCAGCTGCATTACTGGTAATCATTTCATTTACTCATATACATATATTCAAAAATATTGTGGCTGAAATCAAGGTTTGCATTCTGTAGAGCAAAATTTGTCAGCGAGAGCCATTTTATAGTAAAATAAAATACTTAAAATTCCCAGCACAGAGCTATACTGGGCAGTGGAAAAAAATCCAATGACTATTTCCTTCAATATTTGTTTGCTTCTTGGGTCAGGGGTTCTTACAGGAAAGACATGTCCCTGAAGAGTTCTATGCCATCTCTTGCCTGGATCTGATCAATGTGCACTTCTCAGCCTGTCCTGTCCTTCACCTCCACATAGAGATGCAGCAAGAAACACATTTTACTCTAGAAATTAACTTGGAAATTTTAGGTGTGATTCTGAAAATGACATGTTGTTTTATGCTCACTGGATAAAGACATATGTTTCTATTTTTCAGAGCAGTGTGATAATCTGATTATTTTTGACTATGATTAGAATAACAATGATGGTTTAAAGTTTTTGAAAATCTTTAAACTCAATAGCATTTTTGGGGGGTTATTGTTCTTAACCTTAAAACCAGCACTGCACTGCCATCTGCTGGGCTATAAAATCATATTTTACACTGAAATGTCTCCTAATGCTCTATGAAATTAATTGCAAAAATAAAAGTGCTTACGTCAATGAATCTACTAAGGTAATACCTAATTTAGAACATTTGTGGACAGAGTTGCTGAGTATATATAGAACCAAATTAGATTTTTATAATTAGCTCCAATTAAAAAGGGCATAAGCATTTGGGAAATTCATGGATCGCCTAACATCTAAAAACCGAACAGGATAAAGATCAGAACTGTTCACAAATATTCCCATATAAGACATTAAAAAAAGAATGATAAAAAGGATACTGAATAAATCCAAATGCATACTATAACCATTGATATCTATGAGATAATAATAAAAAGAGTCCTTAATCATTAAGTCCCTGACCCATGAAAGGTGGAGTGTCAATAGTATTCCATAAATGCTTGCTAAATAAATAAACAACAAAAATGTTTTATTTTAGACACCCAGGTCTCATTTTAATAGTAGAATTCTAGAATTTTAGCTATTCAGATTTGGGGGTATAGCTAAGAAGATGTATACTTTGTCCTAATACTTCCCATGGGAACTTCATATTTCTATCTATGGCCTATTAAACACTGTAGATCCAACCTTAAAAACACATGGGATCCTTTGATGTCATTAATGATTATTCACTCACTCCATAAGTATTTATTTTCTATTTATTTGTATAACATATTTTTAAGGGATGGAGGTAAAGGGAGGAGTAAGACAGAGACTCTAGTCTCATGGAGCTTGGAGTTTAGTGAGAGACTGGGTCATTACTAATCTATATATATAAAAGCCAATATGCAAAGTGTCCTCTAGGGAGTTTGACTCACCAGGAGTTCGATAGCTCGCTATGATGTGCGCTGACCACCAGAGGTTGGCATGGAATGAAGAAAGGCCCTGGCCAGCAGCCGGCAGCTGGGGAAGGGAGGCCCTGGCTGGTGGCTGGCAGCCACTAGGGACCCTACCCATGCACGAATTTCGTGCACTGGGCCTCTGGTTAGTTTTTAAAAAGAGATCTAAAAATGTGCTATGGGAACACCAAGGATTAGGCAATTTGTTTCCTTTTGAGATAGAGGTTATAAACATCTTTACATAAAGTAGGTTTTGAAGGATGCCTAGAAATGTCCCAGGAAGAGAGGCATATGGAATGTATACACTGTGTGACAGGAGCATAACAATATATGACAACAGGTGAATCTAACTTCTCTGGATGGTAGGGTGTTAGTGAAAGTCACGGAAGGCAGGGAGTGTGGTGCCAAATACTGGGGGACTGATTTTGTCTTTGTAAAATGTTAGAAATATTTTTTTCTATAGGCAATGGCATGGGAAGTTTTTAGATATCTATGTGATATGACCAGACTATGTCTCAATAACACAATTCTGGGACCAAGTGGAGAGTCAGAGTCATGTGGAAAGAGGAGACCAAGATAAACTGTTACAATAATCAAGGAGAAAGTTAGTGAGGGTTGGAACTCTTGCACTAGCAGAGCAGATGGGACATGGACTCAGTTGCTATTTTACAAATAAAATTGGTGAGCTTCAGTGGCTAGATGTGCTCCTGACCAAAGGGATGGGGAGAAGAGGGTGCTAAGAATGATACCTACACTTCTGGATTGGCCAGTTATATTACTAAGGGTCATTAGTTACAATCTATGTCTATCCTATCGAATAAAAGGGTAATATGTAAATTGACTGTCACTCCAACACACAAGATGGCTGCCCCCATGTGGACACAAGATGGCCGCAAGATGGCCAGCAGGGGAGGGCAGTTGGGAGGGACCAGGCCTGCAAGGGAGGGCAGTTGTGGGTGATCAGGCCAGCAGGGGAGGGCAGTTAGGAGGGACAAGGCCTGCAAGGGAGGGCAGTTGGGGGCAATGAAGCCTCAGGGGAGGGCAGTTAGTGGTGAACAGGCCGGCAGAGGAGGGAAGTTGGGGGCGACCGGGCCTGCAGGGAAGGGCAGTTGGGGGGGACCAGGCCTGCAGGGGAGGGCAGTTAGGGGCAATCGGACTGGCAGGGAAGCAGTTAGGCATCAATCAGGCTGGCAGGGGAATGGTTAGGGGGTGATTAGGCTGGGAGGCAGAAGCAGTTAGGGGCAATCAGGAAGGTAGGCAGGCGAGCATTTGGGAGCCAGCAGTCCTGGATTGTGAGAGGGATGTCCGACTGCCCGTTTAGGCCCGATCCCAGTAGGATCGGACTTAAACGGGCAGTTGGACATCCCTTGAGGGGTCCCAAATTGGAGAGGGTGCAGGCTGGGCTGAGGGACACTCCCCCCCTGCCCCGTGAATGAATTTCGTGCACTGGGCCTCTAGTATATATATAAAACCCTAATATGCAAATAGACCGAACAGTGGAACAACCGAACAACAGGTCGCTATGACATGTGTTGACCACCAGGGGGTGTATGCGGAACATGGCAGGCGTTGGCCACGGCAGGATGGTGGAGCAGGTGAGCAGGGGTGCCAGACTAAGTCGGGGTGCCGGTTGCTGTCATTGGGGCGAGCCTCTGGTGGTTAATGAAAATTCTTTGCTCCTGTGTGCTGCAGTCCCGCTGGCTGCTTGAACCCTCTGACAGTGCCGGCCCTGGCTCGCACCTGCTGCTGGAGCCGGCCCAAATCACTCCGTGCTGTCAGTGCATGGGAGCGGTGGCAGCATGAGTGGGACTGCCAGCAGACAGAGGACAGGGGCTGTGGTGGGAGGGGCCGGGCGGGGTGTGGAGGATGGGCCGAGACCTGCCTTTGTGCCCACTGCAGCCTCGTGGCCCATAGTTCCTTTCAAGGTGCACAAATTCATGCACTGGGCCCTAGTAGTGAATATAAGAGCAACAGCTGATGGGATTAGAAAATGACTCTAGTTTGAAGTATTTTGATTTGGAAGTGGAAATATTAGGAACTTTAGCTTATTTTGTATTATATTTCTATAGATTTTTTCATAAACACTTTTCAGCTGCCTTGGTCAATGAAGAAAGAGAATATGTATATATTTTTAATCCTCACCCCAGGATATTTTTCCATTGATTTTTAGACAAAGTGGGAGAGAAAGGGAAAGACAGAGAGAAACATCGATGTGAGAATTGGTTGCCTCCTGCATGAGCCTGACCAGGGCCCAGGCTGGGGAGGAGTCTGCAACTGAGGTATGTGCCCTTGACCAGAATCAAACCTGGACCCTTTGGTCTGCAGGCCGACACTCTATCCACTGATCCAAACCAACTAGGGTGAGAAGTTTTCATATTAAAACCAATATGGAAAATACAATTGTTATATAAGAGCAGTACGGTTTAGCTTTTTATTAGATTGCATTTTTACCTCATTTTACATACACATATATGGTGACAATTTCCAACAAAATCATTGATTAAAGCATTAACTGTTACACAAAGTAGCCAGATGCTAGTTTTTTAAAAAACGACCTTTCATTTTTAAAACTAGAGTTCTTTAAGTTGTGGACTACTCTATTTGCCATTTCAGTCCTTAATTTTTGCTCTGGTCTTTCTCCTTTTCTAAGTCTACATTATACTTCTCAATAGAGAATTTTCAGGAAAGGAGTTCAATAATTGTGTGATTTTTCCTTATTTTTATTGATTTCAGAGAGGAAGAGAGAGGGAGAGATAGAAACATCAGTGATGAGAGAGAATCATTGATCAGAACCTCCTGCACGCCCCCCACTGGGGATTGAGCCCGCAACCTGCGCATGTGCCCTGACTGGGAATTGAACTAGACCTCCTGGTTCATAGGTCGATGCTCAACCCCTGAGCCATGCTGGCTGGGCTAAATAATTATATTTTAAGAGAATATTAATTGGTTTTGATTATTAGAAGCTGATCAAACTGCCTGGAATTAGTTACTGTTATCTTGAGTGGAAAAAGAACTGCACATATTTTTATATCTATATGATATTTTATCTTCAGGGTGTTAATTTCCTGGCATATTGTGAAAACCCAATAGTGAACTAGTACTAATTGAAGTTCTGCAAATGGAAAGTTTTGATTATCCATTTACATTTGTATCATGAAAGATTCAGTATAAACTCAGTGTGATTACTTCAGCGTGCTCCAAAGTCATAAAAATTTCTAGTGCTATGGGGTGAGGAACCTCCTGTGCCTACGTGGGCAGCCCTGTGCTTGGCATACGGAGGATGAAAGACTGAAATCCATTTGTTCCTTTCAAACCAGTTATACAGAGTGTTAATGCAAGATAATAACTGGAAAATCACATTTTGGAAATCTTAGATTTTTATGTTCCCTGTTATTTATTTATTTTTAAAAATATATTTCTATTGATTTCAGAGAGGAAAGAAGACGGAGAGAAAGAGAATAATCAATGATGAAAGAGTCATTGATCAACTGCTTCTTGCATGCTCCCCAATGGGGATCAAGCCCACAGCCCCCAACCAGGAATCGAACCTTCATCTCCTTGTTTATAGGTCAATGATCAACCACTAAGCCATGTTGGCTGGGCTGTTTTCCCTGTTATTTAAATGGGAGTAATAATACCAAGCAGCCAAGCGATGCTGTTTGAGACAAATTGAGCCCAAGAGTCTAATAGCTTGCTTAGCAGTGGAAGTAGAATCTGAATCCTAGAATGCCTGCCTTCAGAGACCAACTGCATTTCACTACACGGTATTGGAAAAATAGCTATCACCTTACAGAAATTCTCATCCACTTTGATAGAACAAATTTAATCTTTTTAGCAAGACCCATAGTGGGTCAATCCAAATGAAATTACAGTGGAAAGGTACTTTAACAGTTCTGATATCACATGCACAGAAGGGTCTTCAGTGCTTAGCAATATATTAATATTGTTCTCTTAAATGTAGAGAAAGAAACACACTTAAAGTCATAATGCATTTGGTGTCGGAAAAAGTCCCTGGGTTATAGTCTTGGGGCAATTCAGCTGAGGAACATAATTCCACCTTAGCTTCTCTTGACCCAATTTCATTAAATCAGCCAATTATTTTTCTTCAGTCCCCAAACTCTTGCACGTAGTGAAATGGCAGTAAGATTGTGTTTTTGTATAAGGCTGAGAAAGCCCATGATAGTGAAACTTTGTTTTTCTGCAATAATTGCCTACATAGTAAGTAACAAAAGACTAGGACAAGCTATATGCTACAAACCCTGCAAGCATTTGAACAATGGCCCCAAACCACCCCTCTAGGTACTCGTTAGCAGCCCAGAAATCAATCAGTGAAATGTAACTTTAGTTCTTATCTCTCTCCTCTAGTGTTCCAAATGGGTTAGTAAAACTTTATGGTAATTGACAACAAAGGCAGTTGAACAATAGAACATAGTCTTCATGGACTTTGAACCCGCTATCATACAAAAATTTTCCTTGGCATAATTTATAATAGTATTAATGGCAGGTATATGATGCATGCATTTGTTGATTTTTCTCAAACATGAGAATAAACTTAACATCCTTGAAAAGCATATTCATAAGAAATTATGGCTTGGAAACTGCGGTTTTCAAGTTTAATTGCGTCGTTCCCCTCTATAAATCTATAGTATCTTGCCAGCTGAGAGGAATAAATGGGAAATATGATTTGGAACTCATAGATGCAGTAAAAGAGGGAATATGATATTTTGCCACCTACTTACTTTATAATTCTGTGAGGATTGATTAAGGTAATTCAATACAGTCTCCAATAACAGGAAGCTTCAGAAATGGAGTTTGGTTTTTTGTGTTTTTATTTTTTTTTGTCAAATAAATGATAAGATTAAAATGAGTATTACTAAGTATAATCATCTCATTTTAACCTTACTTCAGTTTTTGAAAGTTCTGTTAAAAAATGTATCCAACTGTATTTTTTTTTAAAACTCAGAATGGGAAAGGGAGTGGGGATGTAACATTGGTTGTGTCCCTCTTTATGCTAGTCATGAATGGAGACAGTACTGTGGTATCTGTTTTATCTCTCTTAATTCTCATGACCACGCTCTAAGACATGTATTTTAATTATCTTTTGGACAATTAATATAAAGTTTAAAAAGACTAGGTAGCTTGCCAAGTACTACAGATAGAGTAACTGGTGAATTTAGATAGTGGTGGGTTTACCATGCCTTTGTAATGACTGAGAGTTGTATGTTACTTTTTTCTTTTCATTTTGAATAACAACTGTTTAAAATGTGAAAGCTAAGACTAACTGTATGCTTAACCCGCTCCTGTGGTTTTCTTGTAGGAAAGGAGATTTCTGCTCTACTCCCCAGGAGAGAAAAGTATGGGAGGAGTATTACCCTATGTTCTCTATCTCACATTCATCATTTCTTTGGCCAGAGGAAATTGGACATATGGTTCAGCCCCTTCTTATATTTTTGATGGGTATATCTTCAGGAGAGTAAAGGTGAAAAAGTTAAGTCCGAGGATTTCTTGCTTTGACATTGATTTTTCTCCCCTCAGGCTTTCCACATATTTCTCTTAGGATATTTTATAAACCTAAGTGGTCCCCAATAACTTGGATTCTATGAATCATTCAGTGAATCAATACACAGACAGACAAATAGAAAACAAGACACTAATTTGAATATTTGTTGCTGACTTTCAACGTTTTGAAAATAAATTAATTTTAATTTATTCAATTTTTTTTTTCAGTTTACTTTTAGGCTAAACAAATTAATCTTTATCAATCCTAAGACCATGCTTTGAAAGTGTGTTGAAAGGTGATTGTAGATGCCATGGTCTTTCACTTTGGAGAAGGGACTATGGTCTGAAGAGCAGTTTTATTTTTCTATATGCTGTATGACTATATGAATAACAAGTAAATACAACAGCAGGCAGGTTTATCCTACCAGAAAAGACCTCTGTGGGTTTGGAGGTGTGATAGTGTGTTTCCTAAAGTATTCTAATGATTTATGTATTACTTTGGTTTTCAAACATCACATCAACCATTTCATACAAGAATTATTCAGTCTTACCCAGAAAGGTATTTACACAGAAATGTCCTCTTTATGTATGTATGTAACAGTAACACAAAAATGGCATTTTATTTTAGGAGCTGAAGATCTATGCAATCTTGCCTATATGGCGTTTACTGGATGAGACTGGGGACACACACAGGCCATTCAACATGACGGTTAGGTTAGGACCAGAGAAGTTGCTTTAGTGAACCAGCAGATAGACAAAAGAACAGTAGATAATTGCTAGAAATTCACATAAATTGTCACATCAAAGATACATACCAGGAGTTGGCACAAAGTAGGCACTTAATGAAAAATTGTTGAATGAGTGAATCAAGGCTACTTTGGTCCTGGTTTGGCAACCAGTACCTGTGGGTGTTACTAGGTGTGAAAATACAAATACATTAAAAAAAAATCTCATTTAAGATGAAGTCAGAAAGCCCTGCAGGAGGAGCTCTCGCACACACAATCACTCAATGTACCTTGCAGATTTTAGCAGGAGAAAGATTTTCTCCTTGTCTAGCAACAGGCTCAGCCAATAATAAACCACCATGAATCAGCCAATAGGAAGCCACTACAGTTCAAACTCCCCTATCTTCCAATGGCATCTTGTTTGTAACAGCTCCTCTCCCCTCTCCCCGCCCCCCCCCCTTTTTTTAGAAAGTAACATTCTCTTGGTTTTGTCATAGCTTGCATGTCCCAAATTGCAATTCCTCTGGCAATTCCCGTGTAAGCCAATTTTGTGTAAAAATAACTGGCTGTTTTACTTTTAAAGTTAACATAGGAGGGAGCAAGCATGTCTGAAACCTACATTTTTATCCCATTGGTGGCATTCTTAGCAATAGATAATAACCTCAGTTCTCATAGAGGACTGGAGTGAGGTCAGACAATCTAGGCATTAGCATAAAATATGTTGTTAACTTTTGGTGAAATCTAAAGCTAAAAGTGCACATTTTTAAGCTCTAGTTTTCTTATCTATAAAAGGGGTAATATTAACTACTATTTTATCAGAGAATTCTCAGAAGCCTAGAATGAAACATTAATGAAAACTTTTTTAAAACAAAAAAGATAATGTTATCAAAACTGACCTGTGGTTGCCAGAGGACTGTTGGTTGTTAGCTTGCCTGTAAATTAAAAGAAATGACATTAAAACAACTATTATATTTTAAACTGATTATTAGGAATTTGTAGTATATTCTTCCTGTTTAACATTCAACTTGACAGATTTTAAGTTACTTTGAATTATGAGTACCTATTAACTTGAGCATATATCATTTGTTCCTGGATCTAAGAATAAACCTTTTCATTGATCTTTAGAATTGTAGAGTGGAGGATATTAGATTTTTCAAGTTATCTTTTATCTATTTTTAATGTTTTTTTTTATTGATTTCAGAGAGGAAGGGAGAAGAAGGAGAGAGAGATAGGAATATAAATGATGAGAGAATCACTGATCAACTGCCTCCTGCACATCCCACACCGGGGATCAAGCCCACAACCTGGGCATGTGCCCCTAACTCAGAATTGAACCTCAACCTCCTGGTTCATAGATCCATGCTCAACCACCAAGCCATGCTGGTAAGGCCACCTTTGAGGTTTTAAGTATAAAAGATGATGTTTTAAAATTATTAATAATAGTTAAATATGGGATTCATTAATTTTGTACTGGCTGTAGACCTTAATGTCCTAGGTTAATCTGCTGTTATTTGAAATAGAAGCTTGGGATATGCTTCCAGGGGTGGGCAAACTTTTTGACTCGAGGGCCACAATGGGTTCTTAAACTGGACCGGAGGGCCGGAACAAAAGCATGGATGGAGTGTTTGTGTGAACTAATATAAATTCAAAGTAAAGGAGCAGAGGGGAGAGCAAGAGAACCGGATAGAACAGCCGGATCTGGCCCATGGGCTGTAGTTTGCCCACGGCTGGCTTAGACCATAGGCTTTGGAGTACAAAGGACTTGCTTTCAATTCCTGAGTTTGACATTAAATAGCTGTGTGACTCTTTTTAAGTGAAAAAATTATTACTTCTGTACAGGATCATTTTGAGAACTAAATGAAGTAATGCTTGTAAAATATAGTACCTGGCCCAAGTAGATATTTTAAAAAAGGGGGCTTTCAAATATTATAAAAATGGTCATGAGTATAGAGAATACCAACAGTATTGGTGTCTTTATGGTTCTATAACAAGTTTTGACTTAAAAATCATTTATATAAAATTTGATATTTGGGATTACTTTTGAAATATTCAGAAAAATTGTATTAGTTACGATTTATGAGAAACAGATTTCCAGAGAGGGAAAGAGTTGGCAGAGCCAGGATTAATATTCATGTCTATGACTTTAATTTAAGTGATTTTTCTATAAAAGAATAATTTTACATTTTAAGATAACTCAGTTAATTCTAAAATTATTGATAATTTCCCAAAGCAAACTCTTTTGATAGTTGTGTGATCTTGATAAAACCAAGTTCTATTTTAAAGAGCAGTAGTGACTAATTGTAGTGAGAAAGATGGGGTGAAGAACTTGTTGGAAGAGAGCAAAGTTAACATTCAAACTTACAGTGTCCTTTCCAAGCTGTGCAATTCATTTTGAAACCTTCTTTCCCTCATTCCTAGTGACCTCATAAATGTTATGGTTTCCTCTCTAACACTGTATGATCAGAGCTTTATTTTGGGGTCACACACACACTTTTCACTTTAAAAATCACATATAGAAATTTGATATTTGGGATGACTTCTGAAATATTCAGAAAAATTATGTCATTCATGATTTATGAGAAACAGATTTTCAGAGAGGTAAAGAGACATGCTCAGTGACTCACACCCATACATGTATACCTATGTATATAGAGTTTAAAATATGGAATTGGAAATGCATATCCTTGGCAGATATAACTAGGCGATAGGAAATCTGCCGTATTATGAACTACATTATTTCTTACCAAAGTCTGCTTCTTACATTTATACTAACAAAAGGGTAACATGCTAATTAGGATAAACCAGACATCTTCCAGACGTCCTTCCAGACAAAGCCACAGTGGCTGCGAGGGCCGAGGAGGGCAGGCAGCCACGTTGGCTAGCAGTGGCAGCAGCAGTGGGGTGATGGGGGCAGTGCCTTCCCCTGATCGGCCTGGTTGCCTCCCGCAGAGGGAGGCCAGACTGCTGTCAGTAGGACATCCCCTGAGGGCTCCTGGACTGTGAGAGTCGGCCGGCCAGGCTGAGGGACCCCCGCCTCAGTGCACAAATTTTTGTGCACCGGGCCTCTAGTTTTAATATAAAGACTAAGAGTCTCAGAAACAGCTACTAAAAAGAAAAAAGAAAAAAAAAGGATCCTTCTGTAACATCATGGAGTTTGATGGTCACCAAGTTCCCTTTTAAAATGTCGTAGTACTGACCTGAAGTTGCTGCAGGGCTCACCGTAGGGAAACTCTCCAAAGATGCTATAACAAAGCAAAGTGGATGTGAAGCTTGGACTTACAAAACATTGAGTACGGTTGGAATATTCATTCAGTTAGGGTTCCTGTTTTATCTTATCTCATGTTAAATGCCGCTATTATTTGATTGTGATACATTTGATGAATTTCCAGAATCTGTATATTCTCTCTGTAAAATTTGCTTATGTAAAAAGTTTGCTTTATTTTAATCATTTAATAACATATCTGTTTATTTATCATCGTTATATAGAATAACTTATATTTAAGGTAGTTAGTATAATATTACACACCAGATCTTGTCAGACATAGAACCAATGGTGTTGCTCTGAAACTTATGGATAATAACTTATGTAAAATAATCTTGTACATAATATCTGCTGGGAACTAAGTCCTGTCTGAGTATACAGTAATTTTCACTTAAAAAAAAATAGCTATTTCTTAACCGTTTGACATATTTAATAGTTTTAAAAATATATGTATTTTTTTTCCTTAACAAAACTATGACAACTACATAAGATCTGAAGGAAACCAAAGCATGTCTTATGAAAACCCCTCATTTGGTGAATTTGTTTTTGTTCAAAACTGTATTTATGGTAAGTGTGTAAAGAGGTATGTTCTTTTCTACTAACTATGCTATTTATTACAGTATTTCTTTATTTCTGCATTGTCTTGTTTTTACAAGAGCTATAACAGTTTTATAAATGATACATGGTAGCTTATTAATGAAGAAGATAACAAGGTTTAGACCGTTTTCACAAAGAGTATATTTTAATTTCTATTATGTGTAGTTACACAGTATACCATGTAAAGATCCACAGTATTTGTGAAAATCTTAACCAATTTTAAAATATAATAAATTGGAAAATTCACATGATCAAGTGAGTATTGAACTTAAATACCTACAATTAAGCTTATGAAATGTTGTAATATAATTCAACAAACTAAATGTAATTTCAAGAGCATATTCTTGAGTTGATGTTGTGATATAGTTGATTGTATTCATGGTACTTATTCTAAGTTAGCTTAAAGGATATGGTTTTTATTGACTAAATAAATACCTTTTAAAGCCACAAACTTTCCTCTCTCAAATAGCCCAACTGTAAGGAACCATGAAAGTGAGTTTTAAGCACACCTGTCAATTCCTTTGCCACAGAAGACCTACAGAAACCGATGCAGGTTCAAATAAAGATAGCAAGACATTAACTTTCTAGAAGAAAATAGACTAGTGAAAGAAAATCAGTCCACATTGCTCAAAGATCAAACCATTATGAACAAACTCTAATATAATGGTTAAGAGCACAGACATAAGGGTTCAATCACCTGGGTCAGAAACCTTGATCCAATTCTAAAGAGCTGTGTGCTTTAAGGCAGTTTACCAACATCTGTGTTGGTCATCTCTGCAAAATGGGCGTAGTGAAGACATCATGTAATAGGATCGAGATAAGGAGTAAATGTGCTGATAGGTAATGCATCTGTTCTAGCTAATAATAGTGGCGGTTCTCAGTGCATCTGAAGCAGACAAAGACCTAAAACAGTCTCTGCTCAGGCAGCAGTGCCCGGGGGTACCAAACCATCAGTACAGGAGGCACTGACATTGGCTGTCTTCTCACTGAACAGTACCACAGGATAAAGCTGGAGACTTAATAAAAGAGGAAACTGTGTTTGATGTTGTAAAGGAGAGCAAGGTCCATAATTTCATACCTACTATTACAAAATTGAAAGAACACAAACTTGAAAAATTCTGCATGTTTTTATATATTTGATTCAGAGGCAAAATTATACTGACTGATCTCATTCTGTAGTGAAACTTTTTCAACTGACATTAGGCTATTTGGAGTTTGCCTTTATTCCACTTGATGTGGATATTTGTATGTTGATTAGTTTTCTAACATCCCCAAACTTCTGAATTCCAAAAACATAATTGGCCCCAAGGTTTACACATGAGGGATTGTGGACCTGGATGGACCGGGGCATTATTATTGTTCTCAACCAAAATAAGCACACAGTGTAATTAAAGCTTGTTGAATTAAACGGGGATATCTAGAATGAAAAATTTAGAATAAACATTGATAGATATATAGTCTGTTATTATTTTTGATCCTCTAATCTTCTTCACCTTTGACTTATTAGTACCTTATATTATTTGTTATTTTGAAAATAGCATCTTATTATATAAATAAGTAACCAGGATGAATGAAACTCATTGACCCCTCACGTTCCTTTCCCTCTTTAGGTTCTCAGAGACTGGACTTGCCACCTGACTTTGTAATCTAATGCCTATGACTCAGAAACCAATGAGTATCACTTTCTGAGGGAGGGTTTCTGGGAAGTCAGGGTGTGCCAGACTAATGCCAAGAATATGATGAGCTCCATAAACATTTATACATGCCAATATTTGTAAGACCTTTTGATATTTTACATTTTATAAACTTTTCCTCACTGATATGTTTCTTCAAATACGGTTTCTCCATATTTCACATTTCTCAGATAAATGTGTTACTTCAAGCAATAAGACATGTTCTGAAGTCAAGGGTGATCCCATTGCTTCCTGGTATAGCGCTAGGATTTTAATTTCATAGCTTAATGATTCAAAGAAATCAAATAATGTTCACAGATACCTGTGATATCAATGCTGTTCAAGTCAATATGGAAAATGACCAGTTGGCTGGATTTATTTGCTTTGATGCCTTGAATGAGTTCTTCTTTTACAGTTTTATTTGAAACCCACTGGTCAAAGAAAAGGTCAAATTTGACTATAATGCTGCCATTTCTGCAAAGCAAAAAATGACACAAGAGGAAAAAGTTAGCATTTTGGGGGTGATTTGTGCTCAATTCATCTAAGATGTTTTTGAAATTCTTTACATTTATCACCTTATTAGTCCTCATTTTACCTGTACAAGGTAGGCAATATCAAATATTATTTTCATTTTAAAGATGGAAGAAAAATGAATTAAAAGTCAACATGTTTTACCAAGAACACAGACAGATACAGAATGGGAATCTGAGTTTTCTGAGTTCCACATTAGCACACAAATTTTCAGGGCAGGCTGTTTCCCAGGCTCAGCTGCATTAAATTAAGAAAATCAGGTAGTTTTGTGAAATGTATTCTTATTTTACATTTTGAATGAATGGAGAGTGTGGATTTGCCATTTCTTAGTAGAGAAATGTCTAAGGTAGATAATTTCTTAGTAGAGAAAAGTCTAAGGTAGTTTCACTGATTTCAGAGAAAATTTTCATGTATAGTTTCTAAAGACCTGATAGCAAGTTTATAGCAATGAATCTGTATCCAAACTTTTCTCTATTATTAATAGAAGATATCCAAATATGCTCTATTTTAAGGGAGAGAAAGACATTACTGTAAACATACCTGGATTATCAGAGATTGACAGGTATTCTTTCTTACTGTCAAGGGTCAGGATTACTTGGCCTACACCATCCCAGACCATAACATTAGAGTTCAATTATACAGCCCACGTCATCTTCCTTTTTATTTTATTCCCTGTTCTCCAGCATGCACTTGAAAAGTTTTGTTCACTGGTTATTTGTTTACAGTTTAAAGAAACAACAGCAGCAACAACAAAAGAATACGTTTTTGGCCCAGGAGGGATAGTTGAGAGACTTTTCTTCTCCTGCCTACCTTTCTGTTTCCCTCGTGCTCTGTTTTCAGGATACTACCTCTTGAGAGACAAACTTCAGCTGATTTTCATTCTGTAGCCCTTGGTAAACTGGGGGCGCTCAGGGTATACTTGGAGCCTTAAAAGCTAGACCAGGGAGAGCCAAATTTTGCACGTTATGTCTACTAGTTTCAAATTTAGGCAGTCGTGCTCATATCCTTACTATATCAAGTTAATGATCTTCTTGAAGGAGTTCGTCAACTCCAGAAGAGTTCTTTATGCATCTGTCCATATATCTATCTTGGTAGAACTTAGAATAAGTGTTGTTTTCGCCCTCCATGATTATACACAGAATCAAAAGGTTCCTGCAAAATCAGGGTAGACCAGCATCGGCACTTGATAGCATATTCCTTCTCAATGTCTGTGCTGCTATTTAGGTTCACGGTTTAGCAGAAGTGATTCCTTTCTATGTAGTTGGTTTTTCATTTTTGAAGTAAACAGGATACTCTGATACAATAGATTACACATTTCACCTCTCTTGAATAATGTAAAAATCTTACAAAGTTTAACTTTCCAATTATTTGCTTAAATCATAGTAACCAAATCTTGCAAGCTACAAAGCTCCTTAGTGTCTATTTAGTTCAGGGTTCCTCAAACTTACCCATATGTGAAATATATTTATATTTTATAACCTCCATACATTCAAGAGAGAGAATCTTTCCTCTTCTCTCTTCCTCCCTGTCTTCAGCCCCTTCCCTCCTCACCTTCTCCTTCTTCTTTTGTCTCTTTAACATCCTCACCCCTCAAATAGTTAAACGGACAGGATTAAATATGGTTAAAACAAAGTGAGAGTGAACAAATCCATTAATTTCTTTGCCTTCAATTCCATGTCTCCATCTTTGTTGCACAGTAGTTTTATTTTGACTGAATCTGAATTTTCTCTTTATGTGATTTCCACTTGTTTAATTTGACTGAACACTTGCTTTTATTTTTTTAAGACAATAGGAGAGGGAAGATATTTTTGGTAGAGAAAGTACAAATATGGAATTTTCCTTGACTTGAAAGAAACTGAATTAGTTCATCCTCAAGCATAAAACACCTTTGAATGAAAGATGTGTTTTCTTACTTGTGAATTATACATTGCCCTTAATAATTTATGCTTTGCAAGGACAGGAGTTACAGATCCTATGTCCACTTATAGTTGTATTCTTTAACATTTGTTTTCTTATTCAATGGAAATGTTGCGATAAGAGAGGTATATAGGAGAATAGGAAAACCATAATAAACATTTGTGTTTCACCCAATAAAAACGCTAAAGCTGTTATTTTAGTAGTTTAGTAATGATTTCTATAGCACAGCTCTGAGATTGATTTTATTTATTATGGTAAATGAGAATTCTTCCTTTAGGAAAATAATAAACAATAACCGTCTTCACTTCAAAGTACTTGTTCCAGTAAAATATCTGAGGTTTTTTTTTTTTTTTTGTAAAAGCAGATAAATCCTATCATTGTACAGAGAGCTTCTGTGCAATAAATCAAAATGTTTCTTATCTCTTATTTTCCTTAATGACATTGATAACCTCTGGGGTTGCTGAGTAAACAAAAGTCTTTTCTTTGCTAACTATGTGACTCATCTATGCTCAAAGGGCAGAGTAAGCAGCGTATTGCCACTGAGGGTAAACAGCGCTTCATTAAAAGAACCCCCTGCTAAATGTTCTCTGAGTCAAAGCACTTCCCATACAGCAGAATAACAGAAAGTGTTCCCACAGGGGAGCCAACCATTTGCTTGACCTGCGGAGTGGCCACACACACACACACACAGAAACACACACACACACAGAAACACACACAAGCATGTGGTGTGAGTGTAATTAGAATCAGTAACAACAAAATAAATGGGTATTTTAAAGGATTTTTAGATGCATTTTCCACAATGAGTGTGGATATTGTTAGGTCAGACCTCACTTACTTGTTTTTTGATTTTATCAATTGGAGTTTAAAATTGAAATAATTTATAAAGCTCATTAGGAATCAGCCACTTTTCCTGTGAGTGAAATATGCCATTTCATATGTGAGTTATTCCAGGTAAACTTAAATGTTTGCCTGTTTGCTTGTTACTTTCTTCCCTGCTTCTGAATTCCCTATCTTTCTCAGGGTCCCAAAGTACTGACGGGCAATTTACGGTATCTTACAGACATTTGCATAAAATGTCTTTGCATCTTTTAAAAACTCACTTCTGATTTAAAAGACATTCAGATACAGGTAAGAGAGGTATTTCTACATGGATGAAGTATATTATTTGAGAACCATTATAAAATGTGCATCAAGGTTTAGGGACTATATTGGTCTCCTAGGTAACTGTAAAGAAGGAGAAAAAAAAATTCCTCAGCTGAAATAATGTAGTTTCAAATATAGTGAATTTGGCATTCAGAGAAATAAAAATTACTTATTAAATATTAAAGAAAAGGCTGGGGTTTTAATAACCCTCCAGGCCTATATATAAATTCTATACTCAGCAAATGTTCTCAATCTAGTAAAAATAAAGTTATCCAGCACATTATAATACGTGAAATGAAAAGTCCCATTCAGAAAACTATCCCAATGAGCTCCGTGATGGATATCATGCTTTGTACAGATTTCACTGTGCAGAACCCCGGGAAGGAGAGGCCAGTGCCCGAGACACCGCTCCTCAAGGAGCATTAACACTTGAGAAATAAGTCTGAGTTGATGGTTTAATGCAGATCTCCACACTCAATCCTCTACAAAACTGGAAAAGAGAAATTAGTTCCACTCACTTCAAAGTAGGCAAATAGCTTAAAGTTTAAAAAAATCTTGCATGCATGCTTTTACCCTCACAGAATAAATATTGAATAAATGTTAAGAAAAAAATAACACTTTGAGGAAGGCAAGTTAACCTTTCCTGAGAGCCCATGTGTCTCCTCCCAGCCTTGACAGGGGGCCAATAAAAGAGGCTGCTATCAGCAATAATAAACCCTGGCAAATCGGAGCAGAAGCCTCGGTATTGCAGATATAGTAGGTGGGGATAGGGCTGGCTGCCTACTGCACTGAGTTGTCATGGATATACAATGAGCACTAGTTTAGAATTTTTTTTTTCAGCAGCTGTGCATCACTGCAGGTTGCCCAGGACCAAACCAGAGAGGGTCGGACCTGCATTACCACCATTTGTCCACCATCCAGAACTGAAATATCATTGCTGACATGTACACATAAGGAACTGTTTGACACTGAAATTGGGACTCAAAAGAACTGTTGGCCCAGAAAGAAACTCACTACAGACTGATTCATTTGCCTCTCAGCATAACCATTATTGCTTGTCTCATTTTCGGTTCTTATAAGTGTATTTCTAGTATCACATGATCTCACTCATCTAGGGGAAACAATGAACAACATAAACTGATGAACAAAAACAGACCCAGAGACAGGGAAGCATCGATGAGACTGTCAAACCTCAGAGGGAAGATAGGGGAGGGTGGGGGTGAGGGGGAGAAATCAACCAAAGGACTTGTATGCATGCATATAAGCCTAACCAGTGGTCATGGACAACAGGGGGGTGGGGGCATGTGTGGGGAGGGGTTTGGGATGGGAATGGGGGGATGAGGACAAATATGTGATACCTTAATCAATAAATAAATTTAAAAAAATAAAAAAAATTCTATTCTAACAGAAAGTTAAAGTCAAAGTAAAAGTATACTGATTTTTATATCTATCAAACACGGGTCAAAGGAAAACAAGTAACACCTAACATAGTACTCAATATATCAAAACCAGGTGTTAAATAAATGGCTCATTCATTTGCTAGGACTTTATAGAACCCATACTCTGAGCCAGACATTAACTAGATTCTGAAAATACAGATGTCAAGGACACATTCTATGCCCTGAGGGAGCTCACAGTCTAATAAAATGACAGGCAAACTGACAATTATATTACAGTATGAGGATTGTTACTTTATTTGTAGGTACGAGGTGCTAACCAGGACAAGATTGGCAGGTGGGTATCCCCTGAGGAGGCAACATGGACTGGTTCTTAATGGCATGTAAGGACGAATCCTAAGGATAATGCAATCTATATATATATAAAGAGCCAGGGGCTGTCGCATCCGAAGCAACTGAACGGACAACCGAACAGGCTGCATGGGCCAACCAGGCCAGCAGGGGGCAACCAGGCTGGCAGGGGGGACAGTTAGGGGTGACCAGGTTGGCAGAGGGGGGCAGTTGGGGGTGACCAGGCCACCAGGGGGGGGCAGTAAGGGGCAATCAGGCTGGCGGGTGGGGCACTTAGGGACAACCAAGCTGGCAGAAGAGGGCTGTTGAGGGCGACCAGGGCAGCAGGGGGGGCAGTATGGGGTGACCATGCTGGAGGGGGAGGCAGTTGGGGGTTTTCCAGGTTGGCAGGGGGGGCACTTGGGGGTGACCAGGCCAGAAAGGGGGGCAATCAGGTCAGCAGGCAGAGGGAGTTAGGGGTGATCAGGCTGGCAGGGGGGCCAGTTAGGGGCAATCTGGCAGGCAGGGAGGTGAGCAGTTAGGAGCCTGCATTCCTGGATTGTGAGAGGGATGTCTGGCCCAGGATCAGGCCTAAACTGGCAGTCAGACATCCCCCGAGGGGTCCCGGATTGGAGAGGGTGCAGGCTGGGCTGAGGGGATGCTCTCCCATGCATGGATTTTGTGCACTGGGCCTCTAGTAGATAATAAGGAAGAAATGAGGTCCAGGCAGTGAAGAAGTAAGCAGGATGCTTTTGAGGGTGTACAGGTAATATGGTAAGACTGGTGTTGAAACCCCTTGCGGGGGTGGAGGGGAGAGGGTGGGAAGCAGAAATAGAAGGCGAGAGTGAGTTTTTGAGGCAAAACCCGAGAGAGCCTAATTTTAGTATAACAACTCTGGAAATAGTCTTCAGGTATTTGAAAGACTGAGATACGAAAATAGAGATACCTTTATCCTATAAAATATTAATAACTACCACTAGGATCAGTGGGTGAGAGCTAAGAAAATAAAGACTTCATTGAGAATATGAAATTATTTTCTAGCAACTGAAGTTATAAAGAAAAAATAATACAGTAATAATAATGATGTTCACAGTGACCTTGGAAATGGATTCCTAATTTTTTCAGATATCTTCACATGAGGGAACTGCTTTAAAGAGGATGAATCTCTTTTTTTTGTTTTGTTGGATGAGGGTGAACTTCCTTCTGAGGCTGTGGGTATTCTAGGCCAAAGCAGGCAAGCAAATGCTAGACTATGTCCCTTTAAAATCTTTCTTTCCTGCATGCCTACGACACACATTGTACAGGGGTGGGCAAAAGGAGGTTACGGTTACATTGTGGCATTCTTTTGAGTTAATAAAACTATTGTAATAATCATAACCTGCGTGTCTCTTTCCATACAAACCACTGTAAACCCACTTTTGCCCACGTCTGTATACATAGCTGCCTAGTAACTGTAGTTAGCACTTTATAATGGTGCACATGTATTAAATGATACATGAATAAAAGTAAACGAATGGCTATTTACATTTCATAGTCAGTGACTTTGAGTTGTCATGAAACCGTACAATGAGGCCCTGCTCTCTGGTCTGGAACTCTTCCATGGGGATTTCAGTTCAAGCTGTAGGCTTGGAGGTTTCTCATTGCCCATCTTCCCTGACTGTGATAATTACTGTCAATTGCAGGGCACCAGCAGCCCTAAAGCTAACACTTATTTACCGCCAGGTGAAAGGAAATGTGAGATGGACATTTGTAACTGAGGTGCACTGCCGTCTGCCCGGCTTACTTAAGTGTTTAAAGGGCCTAAGTCAGGTGGCCCGAGGCTTAGCTTGGCTTTCATTGCTTGCTCGCCTCCATTTCATTTCTGTAGAAAAGAGAAGTTTCCTCTATTTTTTAAAATGAAACTCCCTCTCTTTGACTTTTTTCCCTATTAACTTAGTTTTATAGATTCTAACTGGCATCACAATTTCCTGCTGGCTCATATTCTTATTCCTCAGGCCTTTTGGTAGCTTGCAGTGAAGAAAACTCCTGATACAAGTTTCCATAGAAGAATTATGTCATGATCCTATTCATCTAAGATTCATTCACTTATTGAGCACTTACTATATTCTAGGTACAGTCTTCTGTCCTCTGGGCACAACTAAACAGGTCCCCTCTCGCTTGTGACTTAAAGTGTGAATGAAGTGTAATAAGCAAGCTTCCTGCATACGTTCATAGCAAATCAGATACTGTATTTGAATCTGCACACATTCACTTTAACCCCCTCCACGTGTCTCTGCAGATTTCACCCTCAGGAGAGAGAAACATGCTAATATAAGATCAATTATTCAGTAATTATTATTATTTGCTACTAATATGAAAGTTTATCAGTCCTCATAACAATGTTGACAGTTCCCTTTTCTCCTAAAAGTAGTGACATTATTTTACAAATATTAGCCAATAGATCATTATTTTGTGATGCTGTGCTTCCTTTTCTACCAACAGAAAAATTTTGAGCTGTACTCACTCAAATCGTGAAACTCTTGAGTTTTTATATTCATTTTTCAGATTACTTGATTGAAAGATCTCATCTATCTAAAAAGAGAAAGGGTTTAAAAATATATTAAATTTAAGATTTGAACTTTTGTTTAAAAATTTAAATAGTAATTGTTAAGTTCTGCTTAGAACTGGATTAGAGGTAATTTCCTTCTCTTCAGTGATGAAGCTCATACATTTAAGCATCCTGGGCATATTACATTTATTTACTAATTTCTTTCAAAGCAAGAAAGCAGGATCTATGTGTCTTTTGGCAAGTAGTTAGTGAAACTATGTTATGAAATTTTAAACCAGCTGAAGAGAGACAGTCTCCTACCATTTGCTGAAGGTCAAAAGCAAGAACTTTGAAATCCGCTGAGAGTTTGTCTTGCAAATTAGGATTATATGTAGCTCCTGATGTTATTTTCAGGGTCCCTCTGGCTTCATAACTGTTTCCAAATACTGCATCTAAGTAAATTAATAAGAAATAAAACACTTAAAACGTGAATTATAAGAGAATATGCACATCCTGGATAAGACATAAAGTTTTTGCTTGATGTGTTTGTGCTGTAGTTTTTCTGGTTTACTTTGCATCCTTCATGTTTCACAATCAGCTCCTTTTTCCCTCCCATCTGGTTATTTTAAAAGATTAAATATTAAACTTCTTCTCTGCCCTATTTATTTTTTTGCGTTCTTTGAAGTCTAACCTCTACTACATGCTTTCAAGCTTTTTTTTTTTTTTTGCTATTGAGATTCTTGTTGGAGAACACAGGGATGATCAACTTCCACCAATTATGATACTGATTCAGGGAAGCATGGTGAGAAGTGGACCATTAAAAGTTTTGTAGTTGCTTTCAGTTATTTCTTAAACACCTAGCATCCAGGGTCTCTGCTGGTTTTCTGCTTGTGGACTGCTGTGCATATTTCTGTGTGAGCTACTTTGAAACATAGCTTTGAAGCTACTTCTTTCATGCTAATAATTACAAAATTGGCATATGTGACCTTTTGCCATTAGATGGTGAATGTTGTTATTAGGGAAGTTATTGAGAAAGTTGCAGAAAATATATTATCTCAATATTTAAAAGTGTAAGGAATTAAAGCTAATAAATTGAATATAAACATGAGTACTAACATGTGGCATTAAGGCCTGCATAATTGGCTAGTAGACACATGTAACGATGCTCAAGGTCATTAATCATCCTAGAGATGCAAATAAAAACTACAATGAGGTACCATCTCACACCTGTCAGAATGGCTATCATCAATAAATCAACAAACAACAAGTGTTGGCGAGGACGTGGAGAAAAGGGAACCCTCATACACTGTTGGTGGGAATGCAGACTGGTGCAGCCACTGTAGAAAACAATATGGAGATTCCTCAAAAAATTAAAAATGAAGCCACCTTTTTAACCTAGTGATTCCACTTCTGGGAATATACCCTAAGAATCCCAAAACACCAATCAGAAAGAATATAATCATCCCTATGTTTATAGCAGCCTTGTTTATAATAACCAAGATCTGGAAACAGCCCAAGTGCCCATCAGCAGATGAGTAGATAAAAAAGCTGTAACACATTTACACAGCGGAATACTATGTGGATGCAAAAAAGAAGGAATGCTTAACCTTTGTGACAGCATGGATTGACCTAGAGAATATTATGCTAAGTAAAATAAGCCAGTCAGAAGAAGACAAATGCCATATGATCTCACTAATATGTGGAATCTAATGAAAAAAACAAAACTGATGAAGAAAATGGAACCAGAAACATGGATACACGGAACATACTGGCTGGTGCCTGGGAGGAGGGATGTGGGAATGACTGGATAAAGAAGGTGAAGGGATTAGCTAAAGAACTTCTATGCAGATCCCATAAGGACACGGGCAATAGTGTGGGGAAGGCCAAGGGAGGGGGAGGTGTGGGAAGGTGGATGTGGGCAAAGGGGGGGGGCAAAAGGTGGATACCTACAATAATGTCAACATTAAAAATTTTTAATTAAAAATGTCCTGCATAATACCTTTATCAGAATACTCCCTTTGTTATATATTCATATTTAAAATGAATCAGTTCAATTAAAACTTGCACAACAATGAAATCATTATACATGTAATAACATAAATCATGTAATAACAATGATATGAATTCTCGCATTGATCTGTTATGACAAGGTGTTATTTTTTCTTTTCCCTGATGAGAAAACTGGAACTTAGATTCACTAAGAAAAATTCCCAAACTAATAGAGGTCATAGGTGACAGGTATGGAATTTGGGCACAGAATTGGCTGACTCTAGAAGCCAGAATCTATTATATATTAACAACAAATTTCCCAGTTCAGTAGAAACACTAGAAATAATAAATGTACATTGAGTTCAAATAGTTATAATTGCATAATTGATGTAAGACATTATTTATACTACTTTTTTTTAATACTCAAAATTACATTGGGATTTGTGTGCTTAAATGTGAAAGACAGGCAAAAACTGAGACAATAAAAGACAAGAAAATAACTCATGAATCAGAGACTGAGGAAGCACAATCACTAAATGTTATGTAGGAGTCTGCACTGGATCCTTAACAGATAAAGGACATAAATGAAAAAAACCTAATAGTACATACTTAATGAAAAAAACCTAATAGTACAGGAGAAAAAACATACATAAATGAAAAACACCTAATAGTACATGAGAAACATACTTAACATTTTTTATTTAAAAAATGTAGTTTCATGTTTGAATTCTGAAGTAAGTTTTTAATTATAGACCAACTAATTTTTCTAATATTCTATGAAGTGAACTACAGCAAAGCATCTGAATATGAAATAATATCTTGTCATGAAAGACACAGCAATGAATACAAGGTCCTGACAGGATACCGAGATTAAAGTGGGCACATTCCTCTGAGAGTGCCTTCGGTAGCCAGCTCCCCAGGACTCACCTTTTTCTGAGTCTTTGATTGCCAGCCAGGACACTGCAATTAACCCAGCACAGAGAACCAGCAAAATGGCAAAGAGAGCTGCAAACGTGACTTCATAGGTGCTGAGAGGATGATGCCTGGATGGAGCGCCTCTTTTTGACACCATTTTTGGCTTTTGAAGAAATGCTCATCTAAACACTGTGAGAGAATATAAAAACCTGCACCCACTGAAAAGGAAAAATCTAAGTTTTCAAAAAAGATTTGGAAAGCAACAACGAAAGTCTACACTAGTCTCACTAGTTAGTGTAAACGCCTTTGTGCGTGCCCAAAGGGCAATATTATGTCTCTATACATTAAGCAGATTTAAAAGGGAAGTTAATCTTTAAGAAGATATAAATGAGCAAAGAGATACCTAGAGTTGTAAATGTTAATCATCTGCACAGGCCATTTGTTGAGATGAATGACAATAAATGCATGTTGTAAACAAAAGTGACACTTCATCATTCTGAAAACCATTAGGAAAAATATAATATTCATGCTGGACAAATTAGTCACTAGGCATATGATATTTGTAGAGAGTTCCTAACAGATCAACATTCCATGCTCTGACTCATTGTTAAGGCATTTCTCCTGTTCAATGTAGGTGTAGACATTCTAAAGATAACTCTTATGCACAGGTATATATAAAGCCTAACATATATATTAATATTTACATTTTTGTGTGTATTTCTTATTGAAATAATCATAAATTTTGCATTCTCCATTATATCACCCAAGAGAAGTTATGCAATGTAAAGAAGTATTGATTTAATGTAAAGAAAAATCCACTCAAGGCATCAAATGGCAACTCTTTATGGCTTCGTGCAGTTATCCACCAATGAGAGTCGCTGCTGCCAGAGAATCAAGCATTTGCTTCTATTTTAAGGACGTATCCTGGGTAGGGGAGGTATTGCTCACTTGCCCTGGACTTTATCTCAGTAAACATGCCAATTAGAACAAGAGAACAGGTTATGATAACTGCATTCATTACTATAGACCTAGACTTTCTGGGAATATCAAGACTGTTTTCTGACAAGTTACATCCAGCTTATCATTGGAACTTCCACACCTTGACTAACAATGAGTCTAGAATTAAAAAAACAAATACAGGGTGGGGCAAAAGTAGGTTTACGGTTGTTCGTCTGGAAAATAATAAAATAATAAATAAGAATAAACTTTACTTTTCCCCCCCGCTCCCAACTCCCCTTCCCATAAATAAAAGCAAACCTATGTTGAAGTAATCCTATATGCCTTTTGCTCTGGTAAGTAAAAGTGGCCAGGGGTAATGACGTCCCAGATCACAGGTCCTTAATACACTAAAATTGTGCCATATTACAATGGGCTATAATGAGCAATAGCTACCTTTCTTGCTTCTTTACCATTGAAAGAAGAGGCTGGAGCATTGCAGTCTAAAATTCACACTCATAAAAAGCAGAATATAAATTTTAACAATGTATGTCATGGGATATACATATATATATACTTTTTATTTAACCAAGTTAATTGTATTATTAGGCACTTTAAAATATACATGAATGAGAGATACCACTGGTGGAGAGGGGAGAGGCTCATTTTACTGCTATATGATGATAGACCATCTATAATTGGAACCTGGACAGTGACCCTTGAATCTGGGAAGCTGAAAAGATGGAAATGCTATTACTGTTTTCTTCTTTATAGCTGATGCAGTTGCAATTACTCTCCGGGAAATCAAGAAAAACTTTAGTATATTTCTTTTGAATATTTATAAAGGAAGAAGATAGCAAAATGAGTTTACATGTTCCGCTCCAAGCACAGGGTAATAATATATTAAATATAAGATTGAAAACCAAAAATTATATAGCCAAACCAAAATAAAATCAGCATAAATCCTCCTCAAATTATTTTTTGAGTGTACTTCATAGATTCAAATAAATGAGTGGAAGAATAAATTTCTTAAAAAAAATGCAACAATTATGAAAGACCTACCAAAAGCAAACTGGTTAATGTGAAAAAGGACAAATCATATGTCTTAAAAATTTTTAAAGTTATTAAAATGAAACAGAACTTGCCCTATCAGATAACAAAAGCCATTACAGAGTTATAATAAAGAGTATGTGATTGTGGCCCAGGAGTAGAAAAATATCTGTGGAATAGATTACATGATTGACGTATGGAAACTTCATGTATCAATATGACAGTGTTACTTATAATGGGTGAAGAAAGGATGACTATGCAATAAATAATTCAGGTTGTTTTGTTATCCATCTCATGATAGATAAAATTATATCCTTATCTCACATGGTAAAGAAAAATAAATTTCAGGTGGGTTACGTTACATAAAAAGTACAGAAAAATTTAATGAAAATGTAGGAAGATGTCTTTCTAATGATGGGATACTGAAGAAGTTTGTTTTTTGAAATTAAAAGAGAAGAGGACAAATCAAGAAGGAGAAATAGATCTAGAAAATTTTTACTTTACAAAATTAATTTTCATTTGTAATGCTAACAGCAAAACACCCATGAAAAACACACATGATGTCTAAATAAGACAAAGAAAAATCGTTTGGGCAAAAATAAAAAGGATCCCAAATCAAGTATATAGAAAAGATTCCTTTATTAACTCTTGGTCGAGAATATGTTTGTATATTTTCAAGAAAACAACTCCAAGACCATGTGGATTCCGGCAATAGAGAGGAATTGACAGGTCTGCTCCAACCACGAAGACAAGAGGAGAAACAGTCCAGAGATGGAAGACGCTGACGACGCCTTGCCACGCTAGCAGTCAGCAGCTGTGCGACGCAGCAGGTTGCCTAGGACCAAACCAGAGAGGGTCGGACCTGCATTGCTACCATGGGCCCACCATCCAGATATCATTGTTGACATGTACACATAAGGAACTGTTTGACATTGAAACGGGGACTCAGAACTCTTGGACATTGAAATTGGGACTCAAACATTTTTTTGTTATTATATGTTTATTTCTAGTCTGCAGAGGCAAGCTTTTTAAAGGAAAGAAATGGGGGAAAAAATAGATACAGAGGCAAAGAAGCATTGAACAGACTGTCAAACTACAGCGGGAAGGCAGGGGAGGATGGGGGGGGGGCGCTGTAAGAGATCAACCGAAGGACTTGTATGCATGCATATAAGCATAACCAATGGATACAAGACACTGGGGGGCGGAGGGGGCAGGTAAAGGCATGTACTGGGGGGTAGAGGGGGCCGGGGGGGAGGTCAATAGGGGGAAAAAAAAGGAGACATATGTACTACTATTTGTAATACTTCAAACAATAAAAAAAATAATATGTTTTAACAAAAAATAAAAAAAATAAAAAAGGAGAATATTAAGAATTCCTACTAATTAACACATAAAAGACAAACTTTAGGTAATTAATAAAAACAAACAACCTCTCCCCCCAAGGAAACAAAATGAACTCACAAATGTCTATAGGTACTCAACTTTAGTAAATGTTTAAATTTGGTTGTATTTATGGAATTCCAATGAAAATAAAATGAAATATTGCCTTCAAACATACTCGTGAAAAACCAAGAAAAATCTACATTGCTTGTTAAGAATACTTTTTGAAAGCCTACAAGTGATTTTTCTCTCTGAAATTGTGTCCGAAGGCCCAAATGCATTGTTAAGCTTACTCCTGTGCTTCATGGTTTGAAGATGACAGACCATTATGAAATACACATTTGCTTATCTCCAAGGCCGGTATATTTCTTTTCTTTGACTTCCTATATAATTTACATACTATTCTAATATCTAATAGGTAAACCTCTTTATATTTTAGTTGTTGCTAGAAGATGGTAATCTTCCTTTGTACAAAGTCTGAAGATTGTTTGAGAAATATCTTATTGGGTAAAGAAAAGGTAGGGTAGGCCTTTAAACATTATTAACTATCTTTGTTAGTGAGGACCTTTAAGTATTATCATCTGAGATTTGTTTACTGGATATTGTATGTTATTGTTTTGTCACTGAGGAAAATTTGGCTGGATATAAAAATTTGGTGCCATATTGTCTTTCCCCAAGAATCTAGTAGATATTCTTCTGCTGTTCTCTGGCATTGAGTATTGAATTAGTTCTCTTTATGAGTGTTCCATTCGTCTTTTGATTTCATGTGTATCATCATCAGCCAGTTTATTTTTTGAGGAGGTTATTTTTAGAAGGGCTGATAGAGTTCATTCATAAGTGAGAAATATTCCTCTTTCATTTATACTTGAATGATACTCTTATTGGGATTATATGCATGGGCAAATGACGTGTTTTTTTTTAAAAATTCTGTAGATATTTTTAAAATACTGTTGTTTTTTGACACAGAACATAATTGTGGAAATGTCTAAAGGTAACTAACCCTATGTCTTATTTTGTATGTGACATGTTTGATGTCTGCCTGAATACCTAGATAATTCTTTTTTCATACTTGAGCATCAATAGAGAATAAGTTGGCATTGATTATTCTGAACTGAGTTTTCTTGAAATGTGGTGTACCTTTTATATTTTTCCCTTTATCTAAAAATTATTTCCTTATTAAAGTTTTGAATTTTATTGTTCAACTAGAGGTCCGATGCACAAAATTCGTGCAAGAGTAGGCCTTCCTTCCTCTAGCTGCCGGCACTGGCTTCCCTCTGGCACCTGGGACCCTGGCTTCCCTCGCAGCCCTGGCTTCGTCCGGAAGGATGTCCAGTCTAATTGGCATATTAAGCTTTTATTATTATAGATTTACTAGATATCTTACTGGGGTTGAGGTCCAATCTTCTTTAGGTTGGATTCTCTTAGTAATTTCTTTATATCTATACTTTTCACCTAATTGTCACAATGTCTGTAACTACCTCATACATTTTAATTATATGTGATGTTCAACTCTGCTTTTTTTTCTCTGCTGCTTCTAATATATTGATTATTTGTATAATGCTGCTGATTCAGATAGCAACTGATTATCTTAATGATAATAATTTTGTATTAATCTAATTCTATTTTATTATTTTATTATTGAATTCTTATTGTCCTGAACTCATTTTCTTATTAACATATTTCATTACAAATAGTAAGGTAGAAAAATTTCCTTTGGTTAAATTTGCTTGTAGAATAAAATTTTTTGGCAGCATCTTATACAGTACTAGAGGCCCAGTGCACAAATTCATGCATGGGTGGGGTCCAGCCAGCCTGCCCCAATGGGGCCAATTGGGCTGAGCTGGCTGTGGGGAGGGGCTACAGGCTGATGGCGGCCAGCCGCGCCCCCTGATTGAACTCCTGGTTGAATTCCCAGTCGAACTCCTGGTTGAGGGGACAATTTGCATATTAGCCTTTTATTATATAGGATTATTTTTCTTCTTTCTTCCCTTTCTTCATTGCTTCTGTCCTTTTGAGGTATATTTACATGGATTCATGCTATTTCTTTTCTCTGGTTCATGCTTCACTTGGAGAAACTGATTGGCTTTCCTGTGGTTTTCCCATAGAGCTGGTAAATTCTCCTTGCATTTGTATAAGGCTTATACTATAAGCTACAGTTTGAGGAATGCATACTAATGCTTTATTATTATTATTATTATTCTCTGAAATCTGAGGGGGTGAGGAAAGGTGGTGAGGGAGGAGGACAAACTCATGTGAGGCTATACCCTTTGTATGATGGTTCATATTCCTTTCTCTCTCCTGCAATTTTGTTAAACACCTTTTCCTTGCACTAATATTCTGTTCGTGATTGTGTGTGGGATGCCACCATGCTGCATACTCTTCCCTACCATTTGATGAGTGACATTGACACAATCACAAGTCCCTTTGGTTTCCTTTCATTCCTACTGAGATCCCCTAGCAGGCACTAGCCATTAAGGGTTGCTAGACCTGATTATTTGCTCAGGCTGCCTACTCACCAATTGGACCTACTTTTCTACAAATTGCAAGGTACTAATGGAAATTAGAACCTTTTGGAGTTCTTCTCAGCACACTGAGGGGGAAGAGATAGCTTGTAGGTGAATGACAGAAAAAGGGCCATGACGAGTCTCTGAATATTCTTGTATTGGGCAAAGTTTGCTCCATGAACTTGGTTGTTATTGTTCTGTTTTGTTTTGCTTGTGCTTTTGTTTTTCCTGCTGGTGAATTTTTGACCACCTTATCACTAATTTATCAGTCACTTAATTAAATGATTCTAGAGAATGATGCTTTAAACTTCAGCTTCAATTTAGACTTTTCCCCCAAATCCATCCAATATAATTTATGACCTAAAGACCACCTCAATTTTATTCACCTAAAACTCTACCTGAAAATTAACTTACATGTCATATTAACGCTTCCTGGCTCTGAACATGTCTGAGTAAACAATATAAATTAGTTAATTTATGTAAAAATATTTTCAGCTGTTGCAAAAGTTCAGAGATAGCTGCAGTGAAACCAATGAATCACTGAGGTAGCAATTAATAAAAGTTTATTGTGCATACACCAGGAAGACAGTTTGCAAATAGGAGCACTCAAACCAAAACATGGAGAAGGCTCAGGGGTATGTCTTCATAAAGCAGTCGGTATAGTAAGAAAGCAGTGACTGTTTACTCTTCACAGTGATTGGTTATAATATTAGACTTTTCAGTGCTTACCTCACATTGACCTTGGGAAACAGTTTAAGTTTTGCTGATACTTCCAGAAGCATAAGCAAGAAATGACCCAGGTCAAGTTAGTCTTGCAAAATAAGCTAAATTAAGTTTTGTTTATGACTACTGATTAGTCTGTGCAGGGAATTTTCAAGGTTGATGTACGTTTTTTTTATTTTTTTTTATTTTAACAACTGAATACTATTTTGCAGAAGGATGCATAAAAACAAAATAAACAGATTAAGAATTCTTTGGATTAATAGTAATCTCTTGCATTGTCTAACGAGAGTTGGAGTCCTCTACTACTTTTGTTGTGGAGCGAGGGCGAGTGAACAACCACTGGAGTCCAGACCAAATTAAAATTTAGGGAGCCTTTATTAGCCGGCCAGTTGGCTGGCGACTGCTCTGCTTTTCTCCACGCAAAGAGTCCAGATAGCAGCCCCGACCCTTTGTGCAGGACCACTTTTAAGCACATTAACCACATCCTGTTTTTGCAGAACAAGTAACCCAAGACAAAACAGTTTTTCCCAAGCAACGTCAGGATCATGCCATTGATGACCATGTTATTCACAGGGTCATCCTGTTCTTCAGAAAGCTGACAGTGCTCTATGAAAGAAGGCCTATGTGCTGGGAAGGGGCCATGAGACCGTATCTCAAGGCCTGGCCTGGTGTCAGCACTGACAACTCTATCTGGGGCATAGTCCACGGTCTCTCTGGAATGGGCAAAAATCCCCAGTCTCCAACACTTTCAGGTTCATAATAAAGAAAGCCGTATATAATGCCTCATAGTGGAATATTCTGTTTGAAATTAATTGCAAAACTGCACTCCTTGAATTGCTAGAAAGTGTGTTTGCCATGCAGAGAGGATGGTAAGCTATTGTGGAAAAAGCACTAGACGTGTAGACCGTAGAGCCTCCTTTACATATGGACAGTGTCCCTTCCTTGACAACCATGGACATTTCACTCAAACTCTTTTTGAGTTTCAGTTTTCTCAGCTGGAGAATAAAGTTATTGATCTTCAAATCGCTTTCATTTCTAAAATTTTCTGACTTTATGATTTCCATGGTCCCTTCCAAAGGAAAATATGTGATTTATGTCTCTTCACATTAAAAAGCCTTTCTTCACCAGATTTCTTTCAGATATTCACCTAAACAATCACCCAGGTGAGACAATGTCTTTCAAGACATTTTCTTAAGATCTTTTCCTTCATGTCTGTGACTGACCTTTCATCCTCGTTGCGGCTCTGCTCTTTATCCTTCCTTTGTCTGAGACAGTAAAGCCATATTTACTCTTCCAGGGCTAATGCAAATGCTGCCTCCTAGCTCCTCTACCTTTGTTCCCACCCCACAGGTGGCTTCTTACCTGGCTACATGAAAGTCACTCTCACCAAACCTATCTCTCTAATCTACTTTTGTCAGTAAAGTGGATTATGAAACTTCTGAATAAAAGGCATATTATACCAGAACATGCTGAACTGCATAACACTTAACTGTTTCGGAGAGAAATCTCTATTCATGGCGGTATTCACAAATAGACCTACATTTCAGGAAAGAAAAATGGACGAGGCGAGGAGAGATTGGTTTTTCCTAGTGGGGGGTTACCACCCTTTTTATAGCATCTTAGTTTGTTAGTAGGGAGCTTTGAAAAAATATCAGCATGTTCCTCCCTATCAGTTGTTAGTTTAGGTCATTTTCAAAGAAACCCCCCGTGTATACAGGATTCTAACCAATTCCCAGCCCCACGATTTTATATTGTTGTGCCAGCCACAACTACAGCACAGGCAGGACTTATCTTCTCACCATGTTACTTTTTAACTTTAATCATCCTAGTGCCTGGGGGTCAAAAGATTTTTTTTTTTATATTGAATGAGAGGCTGCCTACTTGTCAAATTTTCCCAATGCTCCTTGGTCTAATTGCCATGCCAAAGTATTGTCTCAAGTGTGGCTTTTTCCATAGGTCAAGTTTTCCACATCAGCATGCTTAATTTTCACTGTCTTATCATAAAGAAAGTTCCAGAAAACTCATGCTTTTTTTTTCTTTTCTTCCCTAACTGAAAGAATAAAGATAAGATCCAATTAAAAGATCACAGAGTTAGGAAACTGAAATTTCCTGGGCTGGTCTGGGCCTCAGAATTCCCCAGTTAAGACTTGCTCTTGGTTTTGATGACTACGTCTCTTTAGACACCAACTGAATAAATCTACCGTATATTACTTTTTCTAGGTAAATGCATGGCTTCTTTATACCAGTCTTATCTGCTTCTTCTTTATTACTAAGAGTGTCAGTTCCTACATGAAAGTGGTCTGGTATGTAGTGTGCTTTTGGTTAAATAATGTTGTACTGTAGCTAGAATTGTGGGTTTAATGACTGCTTCAAGTAATGCTGCTGTGACTGCTAAAAGTGGGGAATAAAGATTCAAAATGAAGTAACAGTAACCAGAAATGTAACTTTATTGTTAAGTCATTTTTTAAGGACCATACAATCAATGAGAGAGGCATGCGCTTGGTGAAAAGCCAGTTAGACAGACACAAGGAATTCAACAGGATAATAATGTGTTACCTGGAATTTGTGGAATTCCTTACATTAGATCCTTGGAGAGACTGTGTAAAAATAAGCAAACTTTTATGTGAACGTAATTGTGGTGATCATTCTCTCTTCGTCCTCATGGTGACAGGACGCCCCGAGTGTTACCAGTGGGCACCAGCGACAGCCCATGGTTGTCAGGCTTTTCTTCAGTTTGGTGCCCATATGCCTGGCATCAGGGACGATGGGGTGTGGAGAAAAAGATCTGTGCAGCCTCTGGATCATCTCTGTCAGGAAGCTTGCTGGAATGTTCTGCTTTTCTTCTGAAGGCTGGAACATGAGGAAAAGCTACTTAGCAGGTATTTGTTGTGAATGGCAGAACCAAGCCACATGCCCTGGCTTTTCATATCTGCTCTATTACGTGAGACTAAAACCAACACCCGTTTTATTTAATCAGCTTACTACTACTCTACCTCACTTTCATAATTGTCTCCCCTTATCCATAGTTTCTCTTGCCCCTGGTCACCATTGTCCAAAAATATTAAATGAAAAATTCCAGAAGTAAACAATTAGTAAGTTTTCTACTGCGTGCTGTTCTGAGTAGTGTGATGATATCTCATGGCTTTCTGCTTCGTCCTTCCCAGGACATGAGTCACCCTTTGTCTGGAATACCCGTGCTGCAGGCCCACCAACTAGACACTTACTAGTCTCAGTTATAAGATCAACTGTTGCCTGATAGCACTACTTGTGTTGAAGCCACCTTTATTTTACTTAATAATGGTCTTAAAGCTATTAACATAACTTTTATTATAGTAGATTATTATAATTGTTCTATTTTATTATTTGTTTTGTTAATATCTTACTGTGTCTAATTCTTTAATTAAATTTTATCATAGATCTGTATATATAGGAGAAAACATACTACATATAGTTCCTGTACAATCTATGATTTTAGACTTCTACTGGAGGATCTTGGGACATATTCCTTATGGATAAAAGTAGGGGGTGGATATTGTATTAAAAAACACTAACTATGAGTTGTGATAAAGAAAATTTAAATCTAATGGTGTGCTTTAAAACATTTTAAAAAGAATTTCTTTAGAAAGTGCTACTTATTTATTTGAGAGTAACAAATCTTCAATGACAATATTTTAATGAAATTTTTTCTTTTCCATAATTATTCCAGTGTAAGAATCTATTAGTTCTAAATTTAAGAGACTTCCACAAGAATAGTAATTAAGATATCCATGTAAGTTTTTTCTTTGTTTCTTTAAAATTTTTTCCTAGGGAGAAACCAAGATGGCGGCATAGGTAAGCACCTAAACTGCTGCCTTGCACAACAATTTCAAAACTACAACTAAAAGACAGAACGGACACCATCCAGAACCACAGGAAAGCTGGCTGAGTGAAAATTCTACAACTAGAAGGAAAGAGAAAAGCTCACAGAGAATTGGAGGTACGGCAAAGGGTCTTTGTGCGCGCAGAGAGGAAGGGCGGCTGAGAGCCTGGCTGACTTTCTCTGGCGGAAGGGGAAAGGAAGCCCCCGACCGCACTGAAGCCCAGTTCTGACTGCACTGAACCCAGGTTCCAGGCGAGTCCCTGGGGACCCACGCTCTTACGGGGGGAATCTGGACTCTTGGGCGGAGACTCGAGAGCCGGGGAAGGCAGAGGTCTGAAGGCACGCGCGTGCCAGTGCGCACAAAGGCTACGGAGGTTGCCACAGGCTTTCCCTAGTGGAAGGGAGTCAGAAGCTCCTGACTGCACTGAGCCCCAGTTCTGACTGCACTGAACCCCAGTTCCAGGAGAGCCCCTGGGGACCCACGCTCTTGTGGGGGGGAATCTGGACTCTCGGGCAGAGACTCGGGAGCCGGGGAAGCAGAGGTCTGAAGGCACGCACGTGTGTGCAAGGGCAAGGCTGACGGGAAGCTAAGACTGTCTGCTCCGCCCTGAGACTCCACCCCATCCAAACTGAGCACAGAGGCTATTGCAATTTGGCAAGTCTAATCCTATAAGGCTGTCTCCTACACCGAACTTCTCCCAGCATAGACACAGCTGATCCTTATAGCCAATTGGCCTGGAGGTCACTTCCTCCCAGTGATACCAACAACAATCAAGACTTAACTACAACAAGGCTGTACACACAATCCACAAAGGGGTGCACCAAGAGTGTCCACCTCAGGTTAACTGGGGAGGCAGACACACTGGGCCATATAGGAAACCTAGCAAACAAATCTACCCTACCAACACAGGGAAGCAGTAAAAATGCAGTGTCAAAGAAACAGATCACAAATGAAAGAAATGGAGGAAAACAAATGACTGGATATAGAATTCAAAACCACGGTTATAAGGCTTTTCAAGAATATCCTAGAAAAGGCCAATAAATATAATGAGACCCTCGAAGATATGAAAAAGGACCAACTAGAAATTAAACATACACTGACTGAAATAAAAAATATTATACAGAGACCCAAAAACAGACTAGAGGAACACAAGAATAAAGTCAAATAATTGAAATACAAAGAAGCAAAAAACACTCAACCAAAAAAGCAAAAAGCAAAAAAAAAATCCAAAAAGTTGAAGATAGTGTAAGGAGCCTCTGGGACAACTTCAAGCGTATCAACATCAGAATTATGGGGGTGCTAGAAGAAGAGAGAGAGCAAGATACTGAAAACCTATTTGAAGAAATAATGACCGAAAACTTCCCCCACCTGGTGAAAGAAATAGACTTACAAGTCCAGGAAGCCCACAGAACCCCAAACAAAAGGAATCCAAAGAGGACCACACCAAGACACATCATAATTAAAATGCCAAGAGCAAAAGACAAAGAGAGAATATTAAAAGCAGCAAGAGAAAAACAGTTAGTTACCTACAAGGGAGCACCCATATGACTGTCAGCTGATTTCTCAACAGAAACTATGCAGGCCAGACGCGAGTGGCAAGAAATTTTCAATGTGATGAATAGCAAGAACCTACAACCAAGATTACTCTACCCAGCAAAGCTATCATTCAGAATTGAAGGTCAGATAAAGAGCTTCACAGATAAGAAAAAGCTAAAGGAGTTCATCACCACCAAACCAGTATTATATGAAATGCTGAAAGGTATTCTTAAAGAAGAGGAAGAAGAAAAAAGTAAAGATAAAAATTATGAACAACAAATACATATCTATCAACAAGTGAACCTAAAAATCAAGTGTATTAAAAACTTGAGGAACAGAATAATCTGGTGAATATAATAGAATCAGGGGCATAGAAAGGGAGTGGACTGATAATTCTCAGGGGGAAAGGGGTATGGGGGGTTCATGAAGAGACTGGACAAAAATCATACACCTATGGATGAGGACAGTGTGGGGGGAGGTAAGGGCAGAAGGTGGGGTGGGAACCGGGTGGAGGGGAGCTATGGGGGGAAAAAGGAGAAACAATTGTAATAATCTGAATAAGGATTTATTTAAAAAAATAAAAATAAAAAAAATTTTTCCTAATTTTTATTTAAGTAACATAATTTAAAAGTCTTTATACCCCGTTTTAATCTTTAATTTTCTGCAATATTCTAGATTAAAATTAAAATCATTTTACATATCCTTTGGACAGTGGAACTAGGTGGCCATATTACTAACATTAAGGCATTTGCTTGGAGAGCCCAATGTGGCCTATTCTGGTTTGCAGTGGTCTCTTAAGGACATTGTCTCACTGTGACTTATCTCTATCATTAATAACATGGAGATAATATTGTTTAATTTGTGAAGTGCTGATATTGAGCCAAAATGTGAAATCCTTTGATGTATTTAGAGACTATTTGCAGCATATTCTAAAGCATTTTAAAAATTAGTCTTCCTGTTGTTTGTTTTTTTTACTTTAAAATATCCACGTGGCTTTGATTTCTTTCTCCCTTGTTATTGAGCATGATAATCTCATTCATTCAAGAATATGCACATGTCATGTCCTATTAAGACCTTGGAAGTACTTATCTCTGATTTTTATTTTGTTTAAATGAAGTTACAAGACATTAGTTCTGAAGACAAAGCCTATCTACTCATACCAGATTGATTTGAAATAAGCCATGCTAATCAGCTCTATACAGATAATGATTGATTATAAGATTAATGCTTATGTGTTGTAGCTATCTTAACAGAGTCAATATAGAACAAACTGGGATGGAAGAAAAGTCATATTGATTGTAACATTTCCACCAGGTTTTACATAAAACTCCTCAAAAAGATAGCTTCAAGATTTTGGACATGTAAGCCTGATCACCATTTATTTAACATTTCTGCTTTTAATTCTCTTTCACCCTTTTTTTCACCAAAAAAAACAACAACATGTTATTAGAAATTATATCAAAAAGTCTCTTCTTTGTGAAGGTAAGAAGGAAACAGCCATTCCAACATTTTACATAAGCCTAGTATCGTCTCCCTCATATACAAAGTTCAGCCAGAGCAAATAAGAAGGTGTGATGACAGCAAGATGGAGATCTCTGGAGATAAACAACAATGAGGTACCATCTCACACCTGTCAGAATGGCTATCATCAACAAATCAGCAAATGACAAGGGCTGGCGAGGATGCGGAGAAAAAGGAACTCTCTTGCACTTCTGGTGGGAATGCAGACTGGTGCAACCACTGTGGAAAACAGTATGGAGTTTCCTCAGAAAATTAAAAATGGAACTCCCATTTGACCCAATAATCCCACTTCTAGGAATATATCCCAAGAAACCAGAAACACCAATCAGAAAGGATATATGCACTCCTATGTTCATAACAGCACAATTTACAATAGCTAAGATTTGGAAACAGCCTAAGTGCCCATCAGCATGAGTGGATTAAAAAACAATGGTACATTGACACAATGTAATACTATGCTGCTATAAAAAAGAAGGAACTCTTACCATTTGCAATAGCATGGATGGACCTGGAGAATATTATGTTAAGCGAAAAAGCCAGTCAGAGAAAGGTAAATATCACATGTTCCCACTCACTTGTGGAATATAATGAACAACATAAACTGATGAACAAAAATAGAGCCAAAGGAATAAAATATTTCAGAATATAGTCAAAGTAACCCTGTTATTTGCATATTTTTAATATTTCTGACAACTTTTGTGATATACTACATTAGTACAGTTTTGGGACTATTACTACATTTAAAATCTTTTTTTTCTTGAAATATTAATGTTTGTTGCATGTAAATGGCTAATTATTTTGTATCTATAATCTGGTAATAGATTTATTTTGTATATTGTAAAAAAAAAAGAATAAACAGAGATTTGGTAAGAAAGATTCCGAAACATAGTTGTGATTAAAGCATGCTATTAGAATATCTAATACATTTCTTTTCAGAAGCAGGAGACTACAAAAAAGAGCTATTTTTGAAACATTTTAAGATTCCTACTACATAAACCAGTATCTATGCTGAACAAGTTTCGTTATGTTCACAATTTAATTAAATTCAAGCTCAGTAACCCTGAGATAAAAATAGAGCCCACACCCCTCAGACATCTGTATCCTCTAAATGTTTCTGATATAGAAAATAAAATTAATTCTTAAGTGAAATGATCTGAACAGATTGTCAGGAGCTAATCTTGCTCAGTGTGAACTGATCCATATTAAGAAAATAATTAAGGGAATGTTGTCATCTTGGCAGCTATATATGTCATTCAGAACTGCAGCCTACCTAGCTAGAAACACACATACGCATATATACACATACAGCCACTTACTCAAAATCACATACACATTCATACACACACACACACACACACACACACACACACACACACAACATAATTGCCAAAAAATGCGTTGTCCATTTTCAAGGAATTTGATAGAAAAAATATGAGAAGCCTACCTTCCCTTAGTGGAGTTGTTGTGCTTGTCCAGCAATCTATATATATAAAAAGCCAGTGTCTGTGACGACTAGGACGACCAAATGACCGGTCACCATGAGGTGCATTGAGCACCTCTTGGTCCCTGCCCCCAGCCCGCAGGCTCTGATGGATAAGCGATGGTGAACAGGATAATTGGGGTGGGTGGTGGGAGGACCAGACTGGCTGTCAGGCTGTTGGGATCACAAGCTCATCCTTGGCTGCTTGGGGGCTCAGGCTTGTGGGAAAGCGGGCGCTGGTGACTTCACCTCCATGTGCATGCACCGGGCCAGCCGCTGATGAAACGCGCTGCCTGCTTGGGGCCGCTCATGCTGGGGCGGGTAGGTTGTGGGCGCACCCTGCAGCTTCCATCAGTGCCTAAAGCCCCAGCACCAGTGGCAGCAGAAGTGGTGGCAGCTGTCATGTGAGCGGCCCCGAGCGGGCAGCGCGTTCCATCAGCAGCCAGCCCAGGGCACGCACATGGAGGTGAAGTTGCCGGCGCCCGCTTTCCTGCAGGCCTGAGCCCCAAGCAGCCTGGGATGAGCTGGTGATCCTAACGGCCTGACAGCCCAGCAGCAGAGGCAGTGTTCCAGCCTGGGGACTGGCGAATGGGCAGACAACGGCTCTGATTGCAGGAGGCTACGCCTAGGGATCCTACCTGAACGATTTTGTGTGCTGGGCCTCTAGTTTAAGAATAACAGCCACTTTACACCCTCTTTCTTCAGCTAGAAAGTAACTAAATGTGTCTTGTGTCTGTTGCTCATTTGTTCTCTTAGTTATGACCAATTAACACACAAGAAATAATACCTTCTCTCCTCTCCCCGAAACACACCCTCTCATGTTTCATTTTATCCATTGATTTCTTTAACACTTGAGACTATCAGGCAGAAAATATCCAAAACAGAGGGTCGAAGGGAGACCCTGCTTCTATGGTTTATGCATGAAGGAGTTCAGTACCTTATTCTGAAGTGTCTCCATCACTTATTTTTATCTACAGTAGCAGTGGCCAACTGGAATGGAATGTCATTCTGCTGTCAGGGCTGTGGAATTCTAGTGATTTTATAGTCACATATGTAGAAATGACAGTGGCCACATCTTTGTGAGAGGGGAATTATCCACTTGTATACAACAACTTGATGGGCTGTAACCTTAAGCTTTACCACCCTCCTGTGCTTGGGATTTGCTCTCCATGTGGCCTCTTACTGCTCCAGGAAAAGTGGCACCCCTCCAGCCATCTGTCACCCCCATACTCCGCCCATACATCTCTGTGATGTGATCTAGGTATCATTTTGCTCTTAATCTACTAACTGTAAAATGATGTAGCTGCTACTTTACGGCTATATTATTAGTTCACAAGAGAGAGCACTCTCATTTAAGTACTTCAAAATCACCTTGACCAATCTCTGCTAGAAAATTTGCTAAAATTGGAACCACCAGGGAAGGAAAATGGACCGACTATGGGCTGTTTATTGAGGTTATCTTATGAGAAACAGAGTCACACTACTTGTGATTGTAGAATATTGTAGCATTTAAAAATAGTGCTATTCACACTACCCTGATAGAAGAGCATCTCTCCCTGCCCCACTAACATCAGCTGGGCCAGGACCCTTGCAGTATTCCCTCCGGCAGGTGGAAAATATAGCCTGCCATGTTATGTGATTTTCTTGACGAATGAACTGTAAGAGCAAGTCATTTTTACCCCTTTGCAATGAGGAAAGCAATCTCCCAGATGGGCTGTTGTGTCAACCTGGGTCACAGAATGGAGATAATATGAAGGAGAGTCAGAGCTGACCAACAGCAGGCATGCAACAAAGGCAAGAAATGGATGTTTGTTGCTGTGTGCCACTGGGGCCTGGGAATCGTTTTCTAATGCAGTATGTGCTACCCTGCTTAGACTTCTATAGTTATATCAGATATACATGTGTATATGCAAACGGGGGACTATTCTTTCCTAAACACCAGACTAGAAATCAATACTCTATAATTTCCCTTCCTCCTCCTCCTCCTCTTCCTCCTCCTCCTCCTCCTCCTCTTCCTCCTCCTCCTCCTCCTCCTCTTCCTCCTCCTCCTCCTCCTCCTCCTCTTCCTCCTCCTCCTTCTCCTCCTTCTGATAACTAGAGGCCCCGTGCATGAAATTCATGCAAGGGGCTCAGCCCTTGCAGCCCTGGCTTTGTCTGGAAGGTCGTCTGGAAGGTCATGTGGCTGTCTGGTATAAGTAGCATATAATTAGCAACTATTAGCATAGTTGTTCCTTAAACAACTGAGTTCTTCAAGTGTTAGTGTCTTAATTTATACAATGAATGGTTTGGAGGAGACAATGCTAGCCAGCATTAACATCACTGAGTTTATGATTAGAATAATCCTAAACAACATTGATAAAGTCACAATTTGTCTTATTTCAGGCTTCTACAGAAGAATACCATAGTTGGGATGGCTTACAAACATCAAGAATTTATTTCTTACAGTTTCAGAGTCGAGCAGTTTGAGATCAGGGTGTGAGCATGATCAGGGTATGTGAGGGCTATCTTCTAGATTGCAGATGGCCACTTTCTCCTCCTAGCCTCACATGGCAGAGAAGGCAAGCGATCTCTCTGAGTTCTGTTTTATAAGAGTACCAACACTATTTATAGGGGTTTCACCTCGATCTAATCACCCCCTAAATGACATTTTGGAAGGTCATAAACATTCTGTTCTTTTTAAAAATATATATTTTTATTGATTTCAGAGGAAAGGGGAGAGAGAGAAAGAGGGGGGGGGGAGAGAGAGAGAGAGAGAGAGAGAGACATCAATGATAGGGAGAGAATCATTGATTGATTGATTGGCTCCCTCCTGCACACTCCCTACTGGGGAAGGAGCCTGCAACCCAGGCATGTGCACTGACCTGGAATCAAACCATGGCTTCCTGGGTTCATGGGTCGACACTCAACCACTGTGCCATATCGGCCAGCAACATTCATTTCTTAACACCATTATCTAGTTTGCTGTAATTTCTTTCTTAAAAAAAGTTTTTTTTTTTTTTTTATTAAGTAGCCCTGGCCAGGTAGCTCAGTTGGTTAGACTAATATGACAAGTCTCTGGTATTGGCACATACAAGGGTCAACAAAGGAATGCATATATAAGTGGAACAACCAATGGATGTTTCTCTCTCTCTCCCTTCCTTTCTCTCTCTCTAAAAATCAATAACAAAAACTTTAAATATTGTTATTAGGTGCTGGGAGGCATTTAGTGGTTGGACAGAACACAAATTCAATTGAATTTGCTAATTCTATGTGGTGAAAAAAAAGATCTTCAACATTTGAAAGGTGTAATAAAAATTCATAGGTTGTGGTGGGGGTCAAATCAATCTCTAGCACATAGAAAATCCTATACACTACCTAAAAGAATTAGCAATTTCATTTGGTGATGCTGTTATCCTCAGTGACCTCTTGCTGGATAAGATGTATAATAGATAACAAGCACACTTGATCTTGCTGCTATATGAAATAAGATTTTGATCTTTGACTTCCTGCTAAGTACAAATGGCATGGCCAGGCTTGGGAGAGAGGATGATACTGCCAGTGAGATTCACCATGTGGATGTCACCTTGGGGTTTTAGGCACCTTTGAGAGGCACTGTGGTGAGTTCCAGCAATATATAATTAAATGGTTTGCTGGTGCACGGACTTTCTCCCTCTCGCCTCCAAGAAGTGTCTATGGAGAATTTGAAGGGGTTATAGCTTTATCATTCAAAGCTTGATCTCTGAAGGTCATCTGGGAGCTTGTTAAAAATGCAGTCATCCAATAATTATTTATCAAGAATATTCATTTCAATAAGATCCCCAGGTGACTTATATGTAAGTTAAAGTTCTAAATGCACAGACCTTTAAAAGAGTAAGCTTGGGGAGAAACTCAGAAATTCTCTTTTGTGACTGTTATTTTAAATATCAGACTTGGGACCACTACACCATTAAGCATTACACCACTAATATTGGAGACATTACATACAAATAAATGTTAATATTTGGAATATTACTACTATTATTAATAGCAATAAGTACTAATTTTGGCAAACAGCCCTAATGTAAGATCAATGTGAAGTGCAATATTAAAAATGTGGAGTATACTTCCAATGGACTCTTGGTCTTTGCATAGTAGACTCAGGAATTTGGTGTTTCAAGACCTTGGTCCCAGTTTCAGTGTCTATCCTGATTGTAGAGGGAATGCAGTTTGCTTACAGGTTGAAAATAGTGGTGTTTGAATCCTATTTCCTTAGTTCAAATCTTGGCCTTTTGTTACTAACTACAAACTGGTGGATAGTTTTTAAAAAATAAATATATTTTTATTGATTTCAAAGCGGAAGGGAGAAGGAGAGAGAAATAGAAACATCAATGATGAGAGAGTATCATTGATTAGCTACATTTTGCACGCCTCACATAGATCGAGCCCACAACCCAGGCATGTGCCATGACCGGGAATCGAATGGTGACCATCTGGTTCATAGGTCGATGCTCAACTACTGAGCCACGCCAGCTGGGCCTGGTGGATAGTTTTCACTAAATTTCCCTGATTGTCAGTTTCCTTGTCAACATAGTGGGGATAATAATCACCTAAATGTTAAGGAAAGCCTCAAAAAAGTTCTCCTTTGAGACCAGATATTCTTATCCCAGGCCAGGTAATAATTTTGCTTTCTCAGGGTTCACTAATAAAATTATACCCTGTTTTCTTCATTTAGGCATGCCAGAGGTCAGTATGTCTTTGTAAGATAACTACACAGTTTCATTAAAGAAAAACAGATAACATGTGCAATTTCCATGCCTTTGTTTGGGGATTGTACTCTCAGTCTATTGAATGCACTTCTTAATCTATTTATGGAACGACTAGCTTCTTTGTTTAAGGACTGAGTAGGATTTTTCTGATATAAAATTTTGTTCTGGAAGATAATGGATTAAGTTTCATGGAGACTGTGACTAGATTCCATCTGGTTTAAGTTCAACATTCACTGCCCCAAGGAAAATTATTGTAGACACATCTCTTCAGTTATGCCCAATGAAATTACAATGCCAGCTTTGGGCAAAGAATTCTCAGACTACTGATGTTTCTACCTGCAGGCAGAAAGCAATGTATTATCCTTTAACAGAAAGTAAATGGAAGGTGAAATCCCTATGTCTTCATATTTTGTAAAATGCTTTTTAAACATCACAGTATGCTCTAACTAATATAGGAAGCATGTACTTTGGGAGCAAATCCCCAGATATCTCTTCATGAGATTATTTTTGAAAATAGGGTAAAATGAGGTAAAACATATAAAGATAATTACTTACACATAATGGCCATATACTATGCTCTGTGTAATTCTAGGAATTTCACCTGTGTTTGCATATTATCCCCATTTTAGAGATGTGGAAATGGAGGCACAAAACCTTGAGCAACTAACCTAAGGTATCAGAGCCAATAAGCAGTAGTTTCAGGAAAAAGATTCAAGTAGTCTGGATTTAAACACTAAACTGAATGGTTTAACTGAACTCTAAATTTATTTTTCAAGTACCTTTCTCTGTATGCTTCTCTGTATGGTTCTTGGCTTGGCTGGCCACAAGAGAAATTTGTGAGAATTAGAAGGTGGATGTGAAACAGTAGCTGGTAAGGTAGGAGGCTGATGCCGGATGTTGATGTAGGTCTCATGGCTGTGGCTGATCTACTAGCTCATCTCATTGACATGGGGCTGCAGCCTGAGTTCTTTTAGTTGTGGTCCAGGCTGATATGCAGTGTCAAGGTGAAGGTCACCCAAGGCTACATTCAGGGTTAGAAATAAGAAAAGCAGAATGACAGCTATGAGTTCCAGTTATCCTCCCAAGGTTAGGTTTGTCCTTATAGGCTCATATTTGTTTTTCATTATCTCATTTTAGGTGCAGTTTCTATTCACAGTTGCCAGCCCTGATGACCTATACAGCCTGTCACTTCCAAATGCAGAGGCAACAGTTTTCTATAGACCAGCTCTTGTCCATGGTTCCCTGTTAGTGACTTTTCTTTGGTCCTCCAACCACGCTTTTTCTGATCTTCTCTTCTGCAGCTCTCTCATAATTGTGAAGAGTCTCATCTCTCAAATAAATTCCTAATTCCATACTACTAAGTGGTTCTGCTTCCCTAATAGAGCCCTCATTGATACATATCTCTATAAAACAAAGGTATTAGTTCTCTATAAAAGAAAATCTTCCTGATATTAGTAAATTATACCTCAATGTGTTTAGCATAATGCCAAGGACATTATAATCAGATGTTCAATATCATTGCCATATTCATTCTCTTTCTCCAAGAAAAATTCTTTGAAATATCATCAAAAAGAAAAGAGAGAGTTAAGAATAGTTTATTTAAGTCATAGTTTTAGCTTGGCATTAATAGCTTGCCTAATGGAAAGATTATTCCTTCTCAAGTTCTCAAATGGAAAACTATTCTATTTTCCACCTAATAAAAAAACAAGTATTTTATTTATTTTTTTAAAATATGTTTATTGATTTCAGAGAAGAAGGGAGAGGGAGAGAGAGAGAGAGAAACATCAAAGATGATAGAGAATCATTGATAGGTTGCCTTCTGCATGCCCCCACTGGGGACTGAGGCCACAACCTGGGCATGTGCCCTGACAGAAACAGAACCATGGCCCCCTGGTTCGCAGGTCATTGCTCAACCACTGAGCCATGGCAGGCAGGCTAAAGCAAGTATTTAAAATGTTCTGGAGCTCTAGTTTCATAGTGTTATCTGGGGTCTTATATTTGCTCTTCAGACTTCCATTTACCTAAGCAATACTTTCCAAACATTATAACCACTGCTAACTTGAGAGAAGATTCTATTTTCCAACTTTTTCATACCTCTTTTCATCCCCTTCAAACCCTGAACATCTTGCTTAAACTCTAGTGCCCAGACTTCTCCCAATTGTCTAAGTAAGCTCCAAGCCCAGCCAAACATTGTGGAGAAACTGTAAAATTCCTTTTTGCAACACTCTTGTTTTGACATCTCAGTGAATCTATTTACATGTAGTAATTTCCCAGTGCCAGTTAAAGTTAGAAAAAAATGATTCACTGTGGCATTCTTGCAGAATATGACAGATGGGCTCATTAGTCTTTTGATTCATAAAACTCATGATGTTATTCTGCTTAAAATAAGAAGCAAAAATAAGCAAGTCCCTGATAGGTTTAATTCAGAGTCAGAGTTAAGTAATGCCAACTCTGCAGATTCATGCAAAGAATTGACAAAAGAAACAGGGGAAAGGGCTGTGCAAAGGAATGCATTATTTTTTGTGAACAGTTATGAGTTATAAGCTGATCATAAGAAAAGAGCTGAGGATCCAACAGCTAGAAAAGAAGAGTGCCTACGAAGTTACATGCCATTTAAGTGTTCTTGATTTAAATGGAGCAGTAGAAAGAATGAAGAAATTAAACAAATGAACCTTAACCGAATGTAAAAAGGAAGATGCTAGAGATTTTAAGGGAAAAGAAATCCCTATAAAATGCTGATTAACACAATACAGAATAGTATCCATTTACGGAGAAGCCAAAAATTAAAGGATGGTATTTTTGGAATGTCAACACTACAATCTCTTCAAGGAAAGTCCAGTAGTGTAGCTGCATGCCAGCAGAAGAGTTATTTTTATTGAAATTTTCATTCATGTTGATTGGCCAACTATGTTGTGTTGCAATCAGCCGATCTGCCTGATTAGAAAGACTTCACAGTCAAATGTGAACTTAAAATTATGGATAGTTAGGTTTTCAAATCTTATCTACTGCCTTCCCTTTGAATGGTGCTTAAAGAAAGACTATATATTGTAATGTTTCTTATACTCTTTAAAAATAATTTAAAAATCGAGAGGTTAGAACATAGAAATCCCATAAGGTAAATGTTCACAGAACAAAAGGCTTCTGTCAGTAATCAAAAACATCTCTGGCCCTAGCCGGTTTTGCTCAGTGGATAGAGTTTCAGCCTGCTGACTGAAGTGTCCTCAGTTCGACTCTGGTCAAGGGCACACGCCTGGGTTGCAGGCTCGATCCCCAGTAGGAGGCTGCAGGAGGCAGCCAATCAATGTTTCTCTCTCATCATGGATGTTTCCATCTCTCTCTCCCTCTTCCTTCCTCTCTGAAATCAATAAAATTACATTAAAAAAACAAACAGACAAAACATCTCTATTGGAGGAGCAAGAGTTTTTCCAGTCAGTGTCACCTCGGGTGTCTGTTTCTGCCTTTGTCCTCCTCGATATATGAATCATGTCATTTCTCAATTTCTAACAACTATGTAGTGGCATAGATAAATAATTTAAAAAATGTAAATATATATGCAGATAAGAACTTCTCAACATTTCAAATGTGATCATATTACCTTAATGAAAAACTGTTTTGCCTTATTCCACATTCAGGAAAAACATTTTGAAATACCTTCCAAACATATTTGTAGACATTCCTCTCAATATTTTGGTGATCAGTTGCATGAGTATTCCGAACTTCAAGAAGGATTGATATCAAAAGCTTTTAACAACCTGAATAAAACATAACAAGAATACATTATTTGGTGGGAAAAAAGAAAGAGAAAGACATTAATATTTATTTTTGGTTCTGTACCAGGCTTTCTGCTATGACTGTAACAAATGTTAACAAAACATTTTTTTTTTAACTCACATACTTATTCCCTCTCTCAATGTTGGCACAAAATCTTTTTTACTCTGCATACTTTTTTTCTGTAATGATGTCTTTGTTTTCCTTTTCAGCTTTAAGGACACACAATTATTTTATTTTACAAACTTTTATTTATAAACTCTAAATGCCATACATATATATGTATAAATACGCACACATATAGCTAGCTATGTGACAGACACCATAAGTAGTTACACTTTACAAACATGACCTCCTTTAATCCTCATATGCATTCTGTGAGTCAGGAATTAATATTATTTCCTTATGGAGGAGGATGCCAATGAACAGAGAAGGTAATTAACTTGTTCACTGTCACTGACTAAGTAAGTGGCAGATTCAGAAGTCCAAGTTAGGAAGATGACCTGGTTACAGGGTGGTGCTCTCATATACAATGTTGTTACATGTAGATCAAGAGGCTCCCTGAGAAGTTGAGCTCAATGACTTCTACTTTCTGATGAGAAAAGTTTCCATTTCTAAGTCTTATTAAAACCTCCTTTCTGATAAATTGGTAATCTCAGTAAAATTTGTTCTATGATTAAGGTCTGTTGAACTCAGCTTATAATATTTCCTGGCTTACCAAAGATTTCCATCATTATAAAATTGTACATTTTCATTAATAAAATCTGATTATTAAAGAGGTAGAAAACATATTGCCAAATAATTTACCAATTAATAGTATAATGATAGTAAATTCCAGATTTACTAGTTTACCCACATGTCATGATTTGAGTTCTTTTTACCACAGAAATTTAAAAGAACAATTAAAAAAAAAGGAATGTTATGGCCCTGGCCGGTGTTGTTCAGTGGTTGGAGTGTGGACCCATGCACTAAATGGTCATGGGTTTCATTCCCAGTCAAGGCCATATACATAGATTGCAGGTTCAATCCCCAGGCCTGGTCGGGATGCACTCTTGAGGCAACCAATGAATGTGTTGTGTTCCCTCACATCAATGTCTCTCTCTCTCTCTCTCTCTCTCTCTCTCTCCCTCCCGTTATCCCTCCCATCCACTCTCTCTAAAAAAAATCAATGGGAAAAAATATCCTAGGGTGAGGAAGGATTAAAATTTTTTTTAATGTTATAAAACAAAAATATTTTTAAAAATAGAGAAATTCTTGCCCCCTCATTTTCTTTCTTTCTCAAGGACCTTCATTTCACTGCATTCTATAAATAATTGCCAACACTATTAACTCTACCTGGTTCTGAGCCTCAGGACATTAACAGAAAAGAAGAAACATCTAATAACAAATCACACTCCAATTACATGCAAAATATATGTGCATGAATGTAAGCATATATTTATTTACTATAGAAATTTGGGAGCTGTGGGGTAAAAAACTGACACAGGGTGAGCCTTTGTCTAGAAATAAATCTAAACAGGAAACCTCTGTGTCAGGCATGGTTGCATATCACGATTTTGCAGCCATGATGAAATGGAAGTTGAAATTTCACTATGAGGAGAACACTGCACTAGATTTAATTAATGGCTTCAAATTATCATATAAAAAATGCTTTCAAGTGGAATGTGGTAGAACCTTCATTTGTTTTTTCTTAAAGTCACGAAGCCTTTTAATCCATATGGTTTTCTTTGAAATCTTTTAATTAATCTGTGTTCTGTATTATTTTGGATAAACCTTCTTTCCTATGGTTAAACACCATTGAAAACAATCTGCTTTAAAAGTCAATTCTCCCTTTTTAGTCAACTCCAGATAGAATCTCTTAAATGATCCTTAGAAATTATTGCTGACCATTGCACGTTTACTCATATTCATGTCTGTATTTGCTTTTACAAATTTACCCATGGAAAATTGCCTTTTTTATTATAATGCTTTGCATTTAAATAGTTCATTCCATTAAAAATGTTTGATTAATTCTGTTAATACCTCCATGCTAATGGAAGCAATCATTTCTGTAATCATATTAATAGAGAAACTGTAGTTCAATGAGTTTTAAAGATGTGCCCAGAGATAATCAGCAAGGGAACAGGTTAGTTGATGATAACAAGACAGAGGCATCTGGCAGTCTTTATTCTTTCCTTGATGCAGTCTTTTCTAAGTATGTATAATAAATTTTTAGAAGAATTTCAGATAAAAGTAGTGAATGAGTTTTTTTATTTTAATGTAAAACATGTAAGTATTAGAGTTATCAAAATATGTAATATATTTCCCAGAACTTTCACACTTCCTGCATCATTTTTCTAATTCAAATACCATTTATCATCTTTTCATAGAGAAACAGGATTTGGAAAGGAGAGCAGTTATTTCTACACATTAAGACTTATAAATGCATTATGATCAATAATGACTAACAGGAAGACAGATTAAGGAGAGATGTATATCAACTGGATTTATGGTTGGATGAGAAGAACAGACTAGTTAGATTAAAACGTAGAACATGCTGGCTGGGCATGACTCAGTGGTTGAGCTTCAACCTATAAACCAGGAAGTCACGGTTCGATTCCAGGTCAGGGGCATATGCCCAGGTTTTGATCCCTGGTGTGGGGCATGCAGGAGGCAGCTGATCAATGATTCTCTTATCATTGATGTTTCTATCTCTTTCGCCATCTTTTTTCCTCTCTGAAGTCAATAAAAATAAATTTCTAAAAAGAGGTAGAAAATTATAGCATAGGAAGAGACTGGGAATCATCTTAATCTCATATTAAAGTGTAAAATATTCTGAATAGATTTCAGTGTAACCTAGTTCAGAGCGGTTTAACCAAATCACTTGAGGACAGATATTAGAAGCTTGAGATAATAACTTAAAGGATATAGAAGTTTCCACGTGGGATACCTTGGAAGGGGACAAGGGTGGTTGTGAATTCCTGTAATGAGAGAGCACCATGGAGTCACTGGATTCCTCGGCAAAGTGCTCAATTAGACAGTATTTACGCATTGTGGATAAATGTGCATTTTCAAACCTCAAATAATGCTTTAAGTTATTGTCATCACCTATTCATATAAGTTCTAGATAGCTTTATTTTTCATTAAAATATATTTTTTAATTCTTTAAAGATCTAATTAGTAAGAAAGTCAAGGTAATACAATGATTGCTAATAATATAGCTTTTTTATGCTTAAAACATAATTATTTCACTGTTGCAAAATAATCAATGCATTGCCTAAAAGCAATAGTTAAGATGAGCTATTTGAACAATTGAGCCTTCAGAAAATTATTGCGTAAAAGTAGGATTTTAAAAGTTGTCCACTTCAGGACACATTAATTTTAAATTCCCTCTTCTGGTGAGCATAGTCCTTAATTTAACACAATGTTTTATTCACTTGAGTCTCCTCTTCCCACATTCTTACTTCACTGTAATTATCTTTTCTGTTGTTAAAATTCCTATTTCTCTAATGACACAGCTTAAATTTTAATATTAATGAACTCTTCTCTCTTAGTTATCTCAAGTACCATTTGACCAATTCCATAAAAAGAAACGATTCCCACAATGATGGTTCTTTTCCAAGAATGGTATTTATCCTACTTTGCCCCTCACTAGCTCTTGGCACAGATGCACTTGGTGAGCTTGCTGGCAGATTATTTGCCATAGTAATTAAACCTGGCACCACAGGGCTCTTTATGTGAACCAAACACGTGCTTTCTGTGCTTTTTCCTCCTTAATGCATTTTCATTTATTCTTACAAATTTTTACTCCAAATGGCAATTAAGTTATAAAATAAGTTATTTGTAATTTAAATAAATTAGGCAAAGTAATTAATGCTAGGTTTTCTTTAATGACAACTTCCTTAGGGTCCTTGGGAGAGGGGACTCACTTCCATCACACAACACCAAAGCACATTAACCATGAAAATGACATACTTTATTAGAGTGAGTGTGGTATCGCTTACATGGTTCTCTCTGTCATTCAGCTAGGGGCTTAATCACAAGGAACAACAACAGCCTGCAATTATTGGAATCGAGAGTCTAGTCGATCAAAAGTTCAAAATACAGCGTGGGGCAAAATAGTCTACAATTGTGAGTACATGAAACAGAGTTTATTCTTATATTATTTGTTAATTGTTGTACAATTTTCCATTTGAGCAACTGTAAATGTACTTTCTATTGCTATTTATTTTTCTATTCAGATAGTTCATCGTAATTCCTCCCAAACTACAATTAAACAGGTAGAAGATTAAGACGAAATCTCAACAGAGAATCTTCTGGTTTCAGAACTTAACTTACTGCTATAGACTGAATGTCTGTGTCCCTCCAAAATGTGTATGTTGAAACCTTTTACCCAACATGATGGTATTTGGAGGAAGGGCCTATGGGAGGTGATTAGGTCAGGGGGGTTAAGCCCTCATAAATCAGATGAATGTTCTGATAAAAGGGACCCCAACAAGCTCCCTCATTTCTTTTGCCATGAGAGGACACAGGGAGAAGACAGTAACCTATGAACCAGGAAGGAGCTCTCACCAGACACCAAATCTGCAGGTGTCTTAATCTTGATGTCCCCACCTCCAGACCTGGGAGGAAAAATTTTCTGTTGTTTGTAAGCCATCCAGACTATGGCATTTGTTATGGTAGCCCAAAGAGTCTAAGACGTTTAAGCTTGTAGTCCAATAAAGGGATGTCTTCGTGCTGGGATGCCTACATGGGGCAGAGTCCACCATTAATCAGTACTGTCTGGGCACAACCAGGATCATCTTTGATGTTCAATCTCATTATCTAGAGAAACAGTTGGTCCCTGGTTGGCCTTCCAATTTGGGTTTTTTATTGGCGGACCTGCCTCATCGCCGTGCAATGCCTAACACACAATTCGCGAAAGCTACAGATAACTTTAGATAGGTGGCATTCTCTAATAATTTCAACATAGCATCCTAAGTTAAACATTCACATATAAAGGCATAAACATCTAATGTTGTGGGAAAGGAATTATCATTTTGTTACAGAGTGTTGGCGATGCCACCCAGGGTCATGTGAAAATTTTATACTGGGATCCTTAGTTGTTCTTAAAAATGAGAGAATTTAAACTTCCCTCTCTATGTTTAATTCTAAAAGCATTAAGCATTTTGATAGAGATTCACAGGGAACTTCTATTTTGTTTTTCAAAGCAGTTAACTATATATATTTTTTAAAAAATCCCACACTCTTTTACATCTAGATTTCATAAATTCCATGGCCAGGAGTGATTGTCATTGTGGTGGAACAGGTGAAGCAGAATGAGAGGAAGGAGACCAAGAAGATTGGGTTGATTTAATATACATGCGTGAACTGTCTACTATGGCAAGTATTTTTCTTTTTTTTTTAAATTTCTTTATTGATTAAGGTGTTACATATGTGTCCTTCTTCCCCCATTACCTCCCCATCCCCCCCACTCATGCCCTCACCCCCCTGTTGTCTGTGTCCATTGGTTAGGCCCATATGCATGCATACAAGTCCTTTGGTTGATCTCTCCCCTTATCCCCACCCTCCCCTACCTTCCCTCCGAGGTTTGATGGTCTGATCGATGTTTTTTATTTATTACTGATTTATGGAGAAAGGATTCATTCATGCACTGATTTATTCTTTTATAATTTATTTCATTTAATATACCTATATTTACTGAGCTTGCCTACTATGCATATTTTAAGGGCTGAGAACATAGACATGGATCTGTTTAGAAAGCACGTAGTGTTTTCTTCAAATTTCATGTGTTAAGAATCAGCTGGGAATTTTGTTAAAGTTTGATTTTCTTTTTCAACAATGTTGATTTCCAGACCTATTACCAGGGATGCAGATTTAGTTGGCTGGGCGATCCAAGGAGGCCCTTTCTGGTATAGTCTCCTAACATGGTTTATAGATGTGTGGTTCTCTGAGCATCCTTTGAGAATACTGGCCAATGCATCAGAAAAATGGATTGTGACATTGTTTCTGATTGATCTCAGAGATCAATACACTTGACTATAGGAGGGTCACTAAGCATGTTAAGTCTGGAACCAGATTTCTTCATTGAATAGCCCAGCTGACTTAACACTCACAAGCTCTGGGAACTTGAGTGACTTAAGTAAACATTCTGCCACATTTCCACCATCTTCAAAGTGGAAATAGCAATAGCACTTTCTTGATAGGGTTGTTTGATGAAGAAAGAAGGCAATAATGCAACACACTTAAAAGATACAAGCCATACTTTGAGGAGTCAGTAAGGTTGAAGTCTTTCCTTTCATTTGGTTGCATTTTGAAAATATATCAAAATTTTAAACATATAATGCGATCAAACTTGAATGTATTAGTATATGGCTTGTAATGGCAACAGTGTTATTATGTGATATATTTATATAATTTAAAAAATTCTATTGTACTGTGGTCACCTTTTAATATTCAGAGGCCTGACCCCCATTACGTTTGCATTTGTCTCACAATTTTTATTTATAAATGTCAAAAACCATTGTTTTGATTAGCTATTTTGCACTGTTTTTGCTATTAGGCTTAGTAAGCCAAAAAAATTAACTACCACATGTTAACATAAATTAAACATTTCTATCAATTATTTGAAAGCTGTTCAATATTTTAAGATATATCCCAGCATGTGTGTTATTCTTTTTTTGAAACAAAACTAGCTCTCAAAATATGTATGATAATTATATTCTTCATATAGATGAGTTATATGAACCTAGTTTATAAATGAAGAATGGATGTTCCAACTAATAAAAATATATGAATGTAATTTGCTTTCTGACCCAAAGGCCATACCTGAGAAGAGCTGTTGCTCTTTTTGTTCCTTCACTTAGGAAAAGAAAGGGAAAAGGTTGATATTGATCAAATGAATTATGACTTTCTTTCAGGAGCTTTAGAAAACATTGTTTTATATAAAACAATTTTATTGCAAATACAGAACTTAATAGTTCAGCAAAACAACCTTTCACTTATTTAATGCAGAGTCACTATGAGATGAGAAGGAGCTCAGAGTTGGGGATCACATCAAATCCTTACATGCACATGTGTCTTCTGACTTCAGGACCAGTGCATGTTCTACCAACGTTCTCCTTTTCCCTCGTGTAAATAAGAATTAACACCCTTAAGTTCATTTTCTGACATTACAACCATTGTGGACTATGTGACTTTGGTCAAATCATTAAACTTTTATATTTCTTTCTCTATTAGATGGTGAAACTCATTGAACCTCCTTCCACAGGTGTTTGTGACTGTCATTGAGTTAATTTATGCAAATTGTTCAGAAGAGTCCTTATCACATGATTAGCACCCTATTCGTATCACTTATTAATGTCATTTTATTTTTGAAACCAAACTTTCAAAAAAATTGAATCTTAGGGATGAAAGTTTTTGGTCTTTTTACTGTAATTATTACAGTGAAATGACTCTCAGTTCATTTTACATAGGCTTCATGGGAAATGTCTTCACCCTGAGGTGACCCGAGAAATACCCATCTTCCCCATCAAAACAAACCACTCCAAATGGAAGAAAACTCTTCAATTAGAGAATACAAAAGAGAAAAGCACTTACATAAGATTCAGTCCAGTTTTTCTTTACTCTTTGTTTCCATCACTTAGATTTTGCTTAAGTCTTTATTTTTTCAACTTGTAGAGGCAATTGATTGAATGAAAACTCTAGGGGAATAAACAGCCACTGAACATAGCTCATTCAATACAAATGTTTGCATTCTGTAATACCCAATACACATTAATTTTCTGGCTAACAAAAATAGTCTTATCTGCATATTTTTATGGCTGGTATGAATTATCATTTCAAATTAAATAGCGTTCACATTCCATTATTTCACATTTCTCTAATACATATGTTCCATCTGGGGCTGCATAATGGGAAGGTCTATTTTCTTCTGAAACATTTTGGGGCAGTTTGAAAGGATCAATGACAATTCCCTGTGATTCAGTTTCACATGGCTATTTCCTATGAGCCCTTAAAACTTAGACTCTCAGTGCATTTGTGTCTGCTTAAGAATTTTAAATCTCCTTACTTCATCCTGTGATTATGCCATCCCTTGACAATGGTTTTGCTAAAAGATTTTTGAAAGCTGAGTCCTGGGAGTAGAGACAGGTTTCAACTTTGAATGCTATTTTCTGATCAACTGGAGTTCCTTAATCCTCTTCTTCCTTTACTGGGCTGTGTGCTGGTAAATAGCTGTCAGCAAGGAAAGGAGTTCAATACCTTTGGGCCATGACCCACTTAAATGCTTCTTCGGCTAGGGAACAAATCCATGGCAGCCTTAAATGTCAGCATCCTCCTGGCATCCTCTGGTGTCAGTCTCTGGGGTTCAACTGCCATGTGTATATATAAATTCCAGCCTTTTCAAATAAAATACTGGATTATTACATCTGTTAGGTGAAGCAGAGGTAAATACAGAGCCAGGGGTTTAAAGATTCATCCCCTGTATACGCTGTAAACAAAAACAAAGCCAGGGAGGCTTTCTAATTTTTGGAACTCTATAGTTATGATAAACTCTATAGTTATGTGTGCTAGCCATTACAAATTGGCTGATTAGTTTTCTCTGACTCATTTAGAAATTATCCATGATTAATTGTTGGCAAAACATTACAATGCAATGTTCTACCCAATACATTTTTTTTTTTTTTTTTTAGCATTGAATGCTTCTTCTTCACTTCAGATAGAATGATTTTGTTAGTAATTTTATTATAATACAGTTCCCTGTAAGTGTGGGCCTAGGTAAAAAGGCATTTCTTAAAAAATATCCATAATAAACATGAAAAGGGTATTAGGAAATAATGTGCCAAACACTACTATCAGTTTACCAATTTTTATAGAGTTATTTTAGCTGCAAACAGTAAAAAACACACGACTGAATTAAATGTCCATTTTTACTTTAGTGAATTGGTAATAGATTTCTCTGCCACATCTCTTGATACGTCATGATATTGTGCAAAATGTGTACATTTTTAGAATATAAAGCTTTCCAAATGAAAGCCAACATTCTTCTTTGGAGGGATTCATCTTGGGTTTTCAGTGTGCAGCACTGAGATCTGTGGGCTAACTTGGGACAGCATTATAGAGCTATGGAAGCTTCCCTACGCTGGTTTGTCTTCCTTTCAACCATTTTCTACAATTACAAAAGGAATAGCTGAGCTGTGCTTCTTTGAACAGCTAGCATGTTATGTGTATTATTAAATTCACATCTGCTGCGCTCTATACTGCCCTGATAGAAAAGGTTCAGGCTTTATATGTCAGTTCAAGACGAAAACAGAATGACAGGCTTTAAGTTTTGGCTCAGGTGAGGGTAGGAGCAATCATACCCATGGCATACCCAAAATGATTGCTCTCCTAGTTGTAATTTTATTCTCTGATTGTAACGTTTGCTCCCAACTGATGTAGTTCAATTAAGAAAAGATCTGTTATTCTTTTATTTGAGACAAAAAGCTACCACTGGATTTTCTGGAAGCCAGTGCAGGACCAAGTACTACCTCTCTTTCTGGCTCCTGTTGAGTGGTCAGCTGTTAGGACCTCCAAGTACATAGAGGTCGAATGAGTTAGCAATATAGTTAAGCCTTACCCAGGACATTGAGAGTCTTTGGGTCTGCAATTTCTTAAGCATGGCTGGTTGACATTAGCACACATAAGTATAAGGATTAAAAATAACTTTTCAAGTTATTCACTATTTACAACTCAAAATATACACAACACACACACACAGATAAACACACACAGAAAGTGGATATAATGCTACATTATTCTTATTCAGTGCTATTTACTGAATAAGAATGTATAGATAATTGTGAGCAAATTGGCAACAATTTCAGTACAGAGCTAATACTATGAGCCAAGAAAAAGCATTTTCATACTTTAGTTTCTTGAGACCTGGTTATCAAAGGCAGAGATGTGAGAGTATTGGAAATTTAATATTGGAATGTTTGAAGTCCTATGCTAGAACAATGGAGACAATATCATATAAAGAATTCAATTTGATTTACAAAGCCACAAAGAGGATACTCACACTTGTAATATAAACTCTAGTTAAAATTTAGACATTCTGAAACTCATGTTTTAGAAAAATTGCCTAGATGTCGAATGCACCATTTTTCCCTTGTTAATGTGATACGTTTGTACTCTGTTGGGGATCTTTCCTTCCATCAGAATTCCAAGTAATTAAAATTTTCAATTAGGATGAAATATTTTAATTTGCCCCCAAAGGCATTTTAATATGAAAATATATAACTTTTCTTTGGGGCATGTGAGAATAATTTCAGTATTTTGTTAAAACTCCATAATTGTCAGTGGATCATGGAAAGCTATCGGATAGGTTCTAGATATTTCTTTATCAATATCTGGGTTACATGAAAAATGTATCTTCAGTGAGGAAATATCTATGCTGGTGGAGTCATGCCCTCTACTTGCTAGAATATCAGAACTTCAGTTTCTAAACCCCATTTAGCTCCCCAGACCTTGGAATTATTCATTGATTAGCATTCACTTTTGGACATTTGCTCTTTGCAAGGGAGATGTCTGCTCACCCTTCAGTCCTGTGCTCAGGGAGAAAGATCTCCTTCATTCCTTAATAAGAGACTCTGGCTTTATGTTAGATATCAACAGTGAAAGTCAGTGAGTTTTGGGGGAAAGAAGGACAGTTATTTAATTCTGTACAGTATTGTAGAAAAGAAGGGATAACAGCTGTTACTAATTTTAACAACGGAGAGGTTGCAATCAAGTTCAAAAGGGAAGAAGAGTAAAATGTCTGTCCTTGCATAATGCCAATTAACAATCTAGATAACATTTGTTCCTGTTTCCTCAGAAGAATTGAGTTCTCATTACTCGTAGATTACTAAAATGAATAGACCAATCCCTTCTGCAAATTATTTAAAGTAAAATGCATTCCTTGAGTAAGATTGAATAAAATTAACATGGGAAGTAAATCCTTTAATTAGAAAAGACAAATAATTATTTTTCTTCAAAGAAATGAAATTACTGCAATGTGCCTTTTGAACAGATAATAGAGAATTATTCAATAGACAATTTTAAAGAGCCCAGAAGGAGGGAATTTAACTAGTCAGCACAATGTTTCCAGGGCATTCTGAGATTAACTCTCTCCTCAAGGAGATAGATTCCTTAGAACTTTAGCATTCACTTCCAAGTCCTAAAATAGCATGATAGCCCCACATCACAGTTTTACTGAACAACTACTTAGGCAAGTTTTAAAAATAATATTAGAAATGGTTAGTCAATAGATTCTTAAATTAACAATTTAGAATTCACTTTAATTAAACATATATACATATAAATTCACTTATTTTTTCCAGTTACATTTTTCAGTATTTCAGACATTTAAGCTGAACTATTTCATGTTTTAGGAGAAATTTAGTAACAGAGCTAAAGAGGATTATCTAGACTCCTAAATTCCAATATGGTACTCAAACTACTAAATTAAGATAATCTTTTTAAAAATAGAATGAAGAAACAGTACAAATACTTAGCAAGATTCTTACAAAAGAGCTGATTAGAATTTTTAATTAGAGCTGAATATTGTCCATAAATTTAAAGCATAATTTAATACATAAGTAATGCTACTGTTGTTTATAAGAATAACCAGTTCATATTTGGAATAAACATATTATCCTGGATGCATACTAGTATACATAAAAATTAACAGAAAATTTCCCCCAAAGGTTTATATTTTTCTCTTTAAAAATGATGTAGTTATTTCAAAAGATAGATAACACTCTTTAATGTAAGACTTACTGTTCTACACAATAAGATGTGTTAGTGGCCTGAACCGGGCCATCATCAATATCTAAATTTAAGATTTTCTGTATTGTAGCCCATCACATTTAGGCAGTCTAGTATTGTTAACAAAGTGGATTCTGTCAGACAGACTTGTCCTTGCCTTTGTTCTGTGTCCCTTACTATGTGAGCCAGCTAAGCCTCAGTTTTCTCACTGTGAGGTATTGAGAGGGACTGTAACTGCTTTAGAGGATTGCTGAAAGAATTGAGAAAATTCCACCTAACTTGTTGAGCACTGTGTTTATACCAAGTGCTTCAACCTGTGTGGTGTTATTATAATAATTTTTCATACAGGATTACACATGAAGAAGGAAAGTGAGCGTGCGGATGGCGCCAGCCTTAGAACATTGGAGGCTTTTCTGCTTAATTAGGCCAGAAAGAATATTGGAGACATATGTTTCTCCATTACCCCAACTCACTCGGGAGAAATGAAGCTCTGTCCCGGAGCCTGTAGACGTCAGCAACTTCTAATGTCTCCACTTAATTTGGAAGGGTGCTGACATGTGGTTGTCATTAAGAGCCTTAGGTGGTATAGCTATATATTGGAAATTGCTCCACCTTCTCCATCTGATGATCTTGCCCTAGGGATTTGGGGACACAAAAACAATGCTGAACATGGCTGTATTTGTGAAAGAAGCAATTTTATAAAAGTCATTAATAATGCAGGTGAATTTAAAATCCTGAAGTACAAAATTTGTTTCAGCCAGGAAGATAAAACAGTTGGGCTAATAAGACATCGATTCTCACTTTTAATGAGAAGGACTTGGATGTAAACAGGCCACAGGATTAAGCCTTCTACTTCTAAGGGAGATAGATCATTAAGGAGAAGGTGACGATTTCTAATGCCAGTGGGTTAAAACCACTAAAAGATGATTGAATTCTTATCAATGAATGGGCCATAATTGATATAACCTGTTCATTCGTTTAACATTCCGTGGACCGAGTACTTGGATAAACTTTGAACACTCACCTTAGTTTGGGGACCTAGAAACTATCAAGCTAGATTCTAGAGGAGTGAGAAGTGACCACCATCTCTTGACACTGTTAGGAAGAGCTTTTATGAAGAAGGATTTTATCCACACTGGGATACAATCCTGCATTGCAACTGAGGCCTGGGGTTTGATGGATGTTATAGTTGGTGCTGCTACCCCCTTCTTTGTCCAGTAATGAGAACCAAGGCTATTTTTATCTTGTCATTTTTCTAACTCAGACATTCTCTGGAAATGGCTATTGGAATCTGATGCATGAGAAGAAGAAAAAATTTGGGAGATGGAGTGTTTGGGCAAAAAAAAAAAAAAAAAAAAAGTGAAATCTCTAACCTAGCCCTTTTTTCCAGAAAGGAAAAATGAACAGTTCATTAATGCAATTTCCATTCTCATAAATAATACCTATTTTCTATTTTAAGCAAAACTTTATGAAATAGGTTGAGAAAGGAAATTTGGCTCATAGTTTTTAGTTTCTTTTTTCCATAATAATGTGTCATTCAGACATTCCTCCCCTCCTTTTAATTCTTTTCTATGTAATTTTGATCATAACTTAAAGTGCCCTTTTAAAGTTACCAATTAACCTTGGATATTGGGCTTGTCTGGAATTCACTCTCAGGTGTTAGCTTTTCTTTCTGGAAAGAGTTTCTATCCGTGTCTCTGTTTATTAAAATTATTTAGAAAATGTTTGTAAATTCCCTATGGAAAGCTACCTTAATGAGTACATATTAAATTTCTTAAAGTTCTTTTTTACCTAATGTGAGAGTCATTATTTTTATCTTACTCTCATTTTGTTGATAATTCTGATATGACTTTAATTTATGCATTTTAATGCAAGGTAAACATCCCAGTGATGGGAAAGTCACACTAAGATTGCTGCACAGCACTGATAACACAAGGAAAATGCATTTCCATCCTGAAAAGAGACAAATTGCTAGCACTCAAGGTCACAGAGTGTGATAGTTAATTGGGCTTTTGAGAAAAGAAATCTTGAAACAAGATTAAAAATAGCATTAAAATATTATTCATGATTATGTATAGTAGCAAAACACAAACAACACAGTGTGGTTAATTATAATAAATTACAATAGTTTGCCTCTACAAAGCTTTGCTATATGAGAGAGTGTGATATATGTATGAGAGTGTGGTATAGTTTAATAATTTCTACTTGGAATTGCTGTGTGTTTTTTTTTCTTCCCCATGGCATCTTTAATGCAGGTCTCTCACCTGAGGGGGCTATGTTGTACCTAAAAGAGAATCGTTTAGAGAGGAAAATCACTATTAGACACAATCAAGTAACTAATCTATCTATCTATCTATGTATATTTAATAGAGAAATATTCTAATTTACCGGGACACTATATGGGTCGACCAGACAGGAGGAGGTTGCACGTGCAGCATCGGGGGCAGGGTGGCAGGGGCCTCAGCGTGCCTGCACTGGGGGAGGGCCTGGTCAGCAGCCGCAGAGGCTGCTTCAAGGGCCGAAGAGGGAGGCAGGGCCAGACAGGCAACTGGAAAGTGGGCGGAGCCGCGTGATTTCGAATCGCGTGCTGGGCTCCTAGTGTGTTTATAAAAGGCCATATATGAAGAAAGAATATCACAGTCTTTGAAAAATATCTCACACATCCTATATAATAAAGAGGTAATATGCAAATTGACCATCACTCCAACACACAAGATGGCCGCTCCCATGTGGTCAAAGATGGCCATCCCCACGTGGACACAAGATGGATGCCACAAGATGGCCGGCAGGGAGGGCAGTGGTGGGCAATCAGGCCAGCAGGGGAGGGCAGTTGGGAGGGACCAGGCCTGCAAGGGAGGGCAGTTGGGGGCAATCGGGCTGGCAGGGGAGCAGTTAGGTGTCAATCAGGCTGGCAGGGGAGTGGTTAGGGGGTGATCAGGCTGGCAGGCAGAAGCGGTTAGGGGCAATCAGGCAGGCAGGCAAGCATGTGAGCGGTTGGGAGCCAGCAGTCCTGGATTGTGAGAGGGATGTCCCAGATTGGAGAGGGTGCAGGCTGGACTGAGGGGCAGCCCCCCTCCATGAACGAATTTCATGCACCGGGCCTCTAGTTATTAAAATAAAATTTTCGAGACAGTCAGAATCTACTTAAAAATTTCCTTTTAAGATGAGAATTAAAATTTGTCCAAGGAAAATAAATATGAAAAGTTCAAGCAAGAAAAAGTTGGTGTGTGAAATAACTTTCAGTGAAAAAAAAAATTCTTGTCTAGGTATAATGGTTTTTAGGCACTGAGAAAATCTAGATTAAAGATAAACAAGGCCATGCTTACATCATGGAATTACAATGTGAGATCAAAAAGAATCTATTGAGTAGTAAACTTCATGATTTCAATATTGAGATGCAAGTACCACATAGCATGGATCACCTTTAATTATTTTAATGCAGGATAATTAATGGACTTGGCTGGGATTGCTCAGTGGTTGAGCATCAACCCAGGAACCAAGAGGTCATTGGTTCAGTTCCTGATCAGGGTACTTGCCCGGGCTGTGGCTCAATCCCTTGCAGGAGGCAGCCAATAGATGCTTCTCTCTCCTTGATGTTTCTCTCTCTCTATCCCTTCCCCTCCCCTGTTTCTAAAATCAATAAAAACACGTTTTAAAAAAGAATAATTAATGTATCAGGAGTTTTTAAAAGTCATTTTTTTATTGGAAAATATTTAGAAGAGAAATGAAAAAAAAAAAAAAAAAAAAAAGGAGAAACAGAGTAGAGCTCTTGTACCTGAGAAATACCAGTGTAATCGTGAGGGACAAGTCCGGCGGGTCTGTATGGAGAAAAAGGTGTGGTTTTCCAGGAGCCAGAGCCAGAGACTGACAATGTGTGTTGCAAGATGACAATATGATAAAGGTATTATTTCCTAATATTGCCCTGTCCCTGTGGATGCTACCAATAAGTGAAGCTAAGAGGACAATGAAGAAAGATAAAAGGAGTATTATGGTTAAATAATCCAAGAAAAACTGAAATTATTTCAAAATTCAACATATCTAATCTTAGTTTTCTTAAGACAGAGAGGAGGAAAGAGACGGGTAGAGGAGAGTGGGGAGGGGAGTTCAGGCAAATTGTTCAAATTATAATGAGGCCACATTTACATAAAAATAACAAAATTATAGAAATTACACTTGATTAATTCAAATAAATTCTACCAATGTCTATTTTCAGAGTGTTTACAACATTGAATTGAGATCTTGTTTTCATATTTAGCTCTTTAGAGCTTTAGAAAGCATATGGATGATTGCTGTTCTCTGTTCCCACCCATTCATTTACAGACAGGAAACAAAGAGGCTCCCTTCTGAAGGCGAGCAGAATATGCCATCCAAAAATATGCCACTTTGGCATTTTGATGATTTTGAGTTAAAATTACTTAAGAAACAGCGAGTATAAGAAGGACACCGGGACCTCCTTTGTCCCCCCTGAAAGCATGAAATAAATCTCCCATGTGAAAGCATCCTCCCTAAAGCTGGAGGATAAAGGCCTCCTTACTGCCAGAGATGGAGAATCAAAGCTGAAAAGACTATAAACACACCTTGTGACCTTTTTCTCTAAAATCCTCACCTGAGGCTATTTTCCCATTGATTTTTAGAGAGAGTGGAAAGGAGGGGGAAGAGACACACAGAGAGAGACACATTGGTTAGTTACTTCCTGCACGTACCACAACCAAGGCCTGGGATCGAGCCTGCAACCGAGGTAAATGCTCTTGACTGGGAATTGAACCCAGGACCATTTAGTTCATATGCCGACACTCTATCCACTGAGCCAAACCACACCTTTTTATCTCTTCACCAATTGGCTACCCCAAGCCAAAACCCTTTTGTATTATCTTGTTCTTCAGAAATGTATTGTTTCTTTGTCTAAACGCTGCTTGCTTTGGTCACTTTTTAAAGCCTCATATTTTTGGGCCCCACCTACATAGGACATGAATATTTTTTCTTTTATTAATGGGTGATATCAATTTAATAATCAGACCAGCCAAAGAACCTAGAAAGGACAAAGGGAAAGCTTCACTTTCTGAGTTAGTCTCCGTGCTCTGGTTTTTCATTCAGGTTTCAAGCATACAGCTCTCTGCTCTTACCAGGGCAATTTTAGTTTCCATATCTTGACTACGGTGAGCAATGCTGTCACCCAGACTTAACTGGGCATGCCTACGATATTTGGGCTTCCCTTTGCTCCTTTCCAGCTATTAATAACTGCATTTATTACAATGGTATCAATAAAATGAATAGGTTTTAGAGATATGGTGTACAGCATGGTGATTATAGTTAATAATACTGTTTTGTATACCTGACCTTTTCTAAGAGTAGATCTCATTATTCTAACTTCAAATGCACAGGAAAACTATGTGAGGTAATGAATGTGAGGTAATGAATGCGTTAACTTGATTGTAAGTGACTATTAAACTACACACCTTAGGGGAATAATGGCGGCGGAATAGACAGACGTGTTCTGAGCCTTGTCCCGGAGCAGAAAGAAAGAACAGCTGAGGGTCGCACAAGGAGTGTTTGTTGGCTGGTTGGGAGACAGCTGAATTCCAGAAGGAGGCGGGGGACTGCTGAACGGGGTTCCCCTGTCCTGGCAGCACCCACTGCGGCTGGGTCCCCTCCCGGAGCTGCGGGCTTGGAAGCGGAGTCTGCGCCATCTTGATTCGGAAAGTGGAGCTTATCTGAAGCCTGAGAATCCACAACTGCGGCACCCCAGGAACAGCTGCGAGCCCCAGAACAACGCTCCCCAACTGGCGCAAGCACACGGGTTCAGAGGAGCTCTACACTCCACCACGGAAAGGTCAGATTTCGCCTGGGATAAGGAGAGAGAGAACTACATAACCAGACACCCAGAGAAGAGAGACCATGGGGAGACAAAGAAGCAGCCCACATATGAAAGAAAAGCAGGCATCACCAGAAAAGGAAGTAAACGAAATGGAGGCAAGCAACCTTCCAGAAAAAGAATTCAGAGAAATGGTCATAAGGTGGCTGAAAAGAATGGAAGACAAATTCGACAATATGAGCAAGAACCAAGAGGAAATGAAGAAGAACCAAGAAGAAATGAAAAATGACATCGCTGCTGTAAAGAACTCAATAGAAAGCATCAAGAGTAGAATGGAAGAAGCAGAGGACCGTATCAGTGAGCTAGAAGACAAGATGGAAAAAAATACCCAAGAAAAGCAACTTCTAGAAAAAAAAATTAAAAGGCAGGAGGAGAGTCTAAGGGAACTTTGGGACAACACGAAACAAAACAACATCCGCATAATAGGGGTTCCAGAAGGAAAGGAAGCTGAGCAAGGAATAGAAAACCTCTTCGAAGAAATAATGACAGAAAATTTCCCAGATATAGGGAAGAAAAAACCCACACAAATCCAAGAAGCTCACAGAGTCCCAAGCAAAATGAACCCCAAAAGACCGACGCCAAGGCACATTATAATTAAACTGGCAAACACCAACGACAAAGTAAGAATCTTAAAAGCAGCAAGAGAGAGACAGAAAGTTACATACAAAGGAACCCCCATCAGACTAGCAACTGATTTCTCAACAGAAACTCATCAGGCCAGAAGGGAATGGAATGAAATATACAAAGTCATGCAAAGGAAGGGGCTGAATCCAAGAATACTGTACCCAGCAAGGCTGTCAATCAAAATTGAAGGTGAAATCAGGAGCTTCACAGACAAAAAAGGACTAAGGGAATTTATTACCACCAAACCAGCAATGCAAGAAATGCTAAAGGGTCTGCTGTAAAAAAGAAAGAAAGAAAGAAACAGGAAGCGAAGAAGTAACACAGGGGTAAAGAATAGGAATGGCGACAAATAAGTACCTATCAATAATAACTTTAAATGTAAATGGATTAAATGCCCCAATCAAAAGACATAGGGTAACGGATTGGATAAGAAAACACGACCCATATATCTGCTGTCTACAAGAAACCCACCTCAGAAAAAAAGACGCACACAGACTGAGGGTGAAGGGATGGAAAAAGGTTTTCCAGGCAAATGGAACTGAAAAAAAAGCTGGGGTAGCAATACTTATTTCTGACAAATTAGATCTCAAACTGAAGGACATAACAAGAGATAAGGAAGGCCATTTCATAATACTAAAGGGAGCAATCCAACAAGAAGAAATAACTCTGGTAAACATATATGCACCCAATATAGGAGCACCCAAATACATAAAAAAACTCCTGGAGGATATCAAGGGAGAGATTGACAGCAATACAATCATAGTAGGAGACTTTAATACCCCACTATCACCACTGGACAAATCCTCTAAACAAAACATCAGCAAAGAAACATCAATCCTAAATGACTCACTAGACCAGATGGAATTAATTGACATCTTCAGAACATTTCACCCCAAAGCCACAGAATATACATTCTTCTCAAGTGCACATGGGTCATTTTCAAAGATAGACCATATGTTGGGACATAGGCAAAGTCTCTTCAAATTCAAGAAGATAGAAATCATATCAAGCATCTTCTCAGACCACAGTGGCATAAAACTGGAAATCAACTACAATAAAAACAACCCAAAGAAATCAAACACATGGAGACTAAACAGCATGCTATTAAACCATGACTGGGTTACCAGAGAGATCAAAGAAGAAATAAAAAACATCATGACAACAAATGACAATGAAAACACTACAATCCAAAATCTATGGGACACAGCGAAAGCAGTCTTGAGAGGGAAGTTCATAGCTCTACAAGCCTACTGCAAAAAACAAGAAACAGGGGTAATAAATTACCTAACCCAACAACTCAAAGAGTTAGAAAAAGAGCAACAAGAAAAGCCCAGTGTAAGCAGAAGGAAGGAAATAATAAAGATCAGAGCACAGATAAACAACATAGAGACCAAAGAAACAATACAAAAGATCAACAAAACCAAGAGCTGGTTCTTTGAAAGGATAAACAAGATTGATGAACCTCTAGCCAGGCTCACCAAGAAGCAAAGAGAGAGGACCCAAATAAACAAGATCAGAAATGAAAGAGGTGAAATAACAACAGATCCCGCCGAAATACAAAGGATTGTTAAAAAATACTACGAACAACTCTATTCCAACAAACTGGACAACCTGGAGGAAATGGACATATTCCTAGAAAAATATAACCTTCCAAAACTCAATCAGGAAGAATCTAAACAGCTCAACATGCCAGTAACTATGGAAGAAATTGAAGCAGTCATCAAAGAGCTTCCGGCAAACAAAAGCCCGGGGCCAGACGGCTTCACAGGAGAGTTCTACCAAACATTCAAGGAAGAACTAAAACCTATCCTCCTCAGACTATTCCAAAAAATTCAAGAGGAAGGAACACTTCCAAGCTCCTTCTATGAAGCCAGCATCACCCTCATACCAAAACCAGATAAAGACAACACAATGAAGGAGAATTACAGGCCAATATCCCTCATGAATGTAGATGCCAAAATCCTCAATAAAATTCTAGCAAATAGGATCCAGCAGTACATCAGAAAGATCATACACCATGACCAAGTAGGATTTATCCCAGGAATGCAAGGATGGTTCAATATCCGCAAATCAATAAATGTGATACATCACATAAACAAATTGAGAGATAAAAATCACATAGTCATATCAATTGATGCAGAAAAAGCATTTGACAAAATCCAACACCCTTTCTTGATAAAAACTCTCAACAAGGTGGGAATAGAAGGATCATACCTCAACATAATAAAAGCTATATATGATAAACCCACAGCTAACATCATACTCAATGGGCAAAAACTAAAACCATTTCCCCTAAGAACAGGAACAAGACAGGGATGCCCACTCTCACCACTCCTGTTTGACATAGTACTGGAAGTATTAGCCACTGCAATTAGACAAGAAGAAGAAATAAAAGGCATCCAAATTGGAAAAGAAGAAGTAAAGCTGTCCTTATTTGCAGATGACATGATATTGTACATAAAAAACCCGAAAGACTCCATCAAAAAACTAACAGACTTAATAAATGAATTCGGCAATGTAGCAGGATACAAAATTAACACCAAGAAATCTATGGCATTTCTATACACCAACAATGAACTTACAGAAAGAGAGACTAAAAAAGCAATCCCATTTTCCATCGCACCAAAAAAATTAAGATACTTAGGAATAAACCTAACCAAGGAGGTAAAAGACCTATATGCGGAAAACTACAGGACCCTGAAAAAAGAGATAGAGGAAGATATAAACAGATGGAAGAACATACCATGTTCATGGATTGGTAGAATCAACATCATTAAAATGTCCATACTACCCAAAGCAATCTATAGATTCAATGCACTCCCCATTAAAATACCAACGGCGTATTTCACAGACCTAGAAAGAACTCTCCAAAAATTCATCTGGAATAAAAAAAGACCCCGAATAGCCACAGCAATCCTGAGAAAGAAGAATAAAGTAGGAGGGATCTCAATACCAGATTTCAAGCTGTATTACAAAGCCACTGTCCTCAAAACAGCCTGGTACTGGCACAAGAACAGACATATAGATCAATGGAACAGAATAGAGAATCCAGATATCGACCCAAACCAATATGCGCATTTAATATTTGACAAAGGAGGCATGAGCATACAATGGAGTCAAGACAGTCTCTTTAATAAATGGTGTTGGGAAAATTGGAAAGATACATGCAAAAAAATGAAACTAGATCACCAACTTACACCATACACAAAAATAAACTCAAAATGGGTACAGGACTTAAATATAAGACGGGAAACCATAAAAATACTAGAGGAATCCACAGGCAGCAAAATCTCAGACATATGCCAAAAGAACTTTTTCAGTGATACTGCCCCTAGGGCAATGGTAGCCAAACAGAAAATAAACAAATGGGACTACATCAAAATAAAAAGCTTTTGCACAGCAAAAGAAACCATCAACAAAACAACAAGAAACCCCACTGTATGGGAGAACATATTTGCAAATGGTATCACTGATAAAGGTTTAATTTCCAACATCTACAGGCAGCTTATACAACTTAATAAAAGGAAGATAAAGGATCCAATAAAAAAATGGGCAACGGACCTAAATAGAATCTTCTCGAAAGAAGACAGAAGGAAGGCCAAGAGACACATGAAAACATGCTCAAAGTCACTAATTATCCGAGAGATGCAAATCAAAACAACAATGCGATACCATCTCACACCTGTCAGAATGGCTATGATCAACAAATCAACAAACGACAAGTGTTGGCGAGGATGCGGAGAAAAAGGAACCCTCGTGCACTGCTGGTGGGAATGCAGACTGGTGCAGCCAATGTGGAGAACAGTATGGAGTTTCCTCAAAAAACTGAAAATGGAACTCCCATTTGACCCAGTAATCCCACTCCTTGGAATATATCCTAAGAAACCAGAAACACCAATCAGAAAGGATATATGCACCCCTATGTTCATAGCAGCACAATTTACAATAGCTAAGATTTGGAAACAGCCTAGGTGCCCATCAGCAGATGACTGGATCAGAAAACTATGGTACATCTACACAATGGAATACTATGCTGCCGTAAAAAAGAAGGAATTACTACCATTTGTAGGCACTTGGATGGAATTAGAGAACATTATGCTAAGTGAAATAAGCCAGTCAATGAAAGAAAAATACCACATGATCCCACTCATTTGGGGATAATGAAAAACATTATAAACTGATGAACAAAAAGATAGTTACAGAGGCAGTAAAGCATCAAACAGACTGTCAAATTACAGTGGTAAGGTTAGGGAGAGGTGGGGGAAATAAGAGATCAACTGAAGGACTTATATGCATGTATATAAGACTAATCAACGGATGCAAAACATTGGGGGGTGAGGGCATGTATGGGAGTGGGGTGGGGGGGGCAATGGTAAGATATGTACACATATAATACCTTAATAAAAATTTGAAAAAAAAAAAAAAATTGCAAAACAGAAAAAAAAAAAAAATAAACTACACACCTTGAAAAAACCCCCAGAAAATAATGTAATACAACTTAAATATACACATTTTTTTTTTTTGGAAATCATACCTCAATAAAGCTAGAGAAGTAATTTATTTTTATTATGGGGATGTGTCAGCTAATTCAGGTTGTTATATGATTCATACACAATTGCTGGTTAGTAAAGGAAATATTTCTCTGTTCATTCATTGCCTGCAATGTCTCTTACTGGCTTAGCTTCCCAAACATCTCTGGAACTTTTCATTTTCTTGCATATACAGAATAAAACAAACCAGGGAAACCTCTAGCCCTTCTAACATAAAGGTTTTTCCTACTAATCTGCTTCATCCACAATTTCTAAGATCTTTTCCATTATATGCATTTATAAGTCTTATATTTGATTTGCAAATTGAGAAATGAGGCAAAGCTTGAAAAATATAAGAACTGCTTCTAAAGAGGATAATTGTTTCCTTCACCCACACTCAATGCTTCATTTTATTTCATGGAACAACAAATGAGCAACTGTACTTTGCATGTGTATTTAGTCCTCAGCTTTTTAATTTACCCTCTGTGAGCCTTCGAGGTGGTACCGTAAGTAATTCTACCTTTCACAGGGCAAGCTGTGCCCTGTTAGGTTTCAATAAGTATGCTCTGGTAATCACTTTCCATTTGGAAAAGCAAAACAAAATATGGAATATTCAGGCAGGGTCTTACATTATGACTTCCTCCGAGTGAAAGAGAAATCATCCTGCTACTAATAAAATTTGCATGTATATAAGGTAGAAAGCCACATGCTTCCACGTAGATGCCAGAGGAAAAAGTGATTGCAGCTGCCTGTTGAAGCCTTGGCTCTGTCCACCTGGCGAGGGAACATAGCCCTAACTACAGCTGCACTTCCTGCAGCTCCCTTTTCATTAATTAGATAATTGTTTCAGTTTAGAATTTTATTTTTTTAAATTTATTTTTATTATGTTCATTGGGGTGACATGGGTTAACAAAACCATTCAGGTTTCAAGCATACAACTCAACAAAACATCATCTGCACAGGGCACCGTGTGCCCATTGCCCAAAGTAAAGTCTCTTTCCACCCCCACTTACCCCCCTTTGCCCTCCTCCACTCCCTGCAATCTTTGGCTATCACCATACTGTTGTCTGTGTCTACCTATATATTTATATATACATTTTTTTCTTAATCCCTTCACCACTTTTTCACGCAAACCTCAACACCCCTCCCCTCTAACAGCTGTCAGTCTGTTCTATGTATCCATACTTCTGTTTCTATTCTGTTTGTTAAATTATTTTGTTCACTAGATTTTACATATAAGTGTGACAGCATGGATAGACCTGGAGAATATTATGTTAAGTGAAATAAGCCAGGCAGAGAAAGACGAATACCATAGGAGCTTCCATTTATTTTTTCACTAAAGTTTGGACTCTTAGAGGAAGACATGAATGACTGTAGAATTCCTTTGGATGTAAATGAATGTTTGTAATAAAAGAAGGAAGTTACTTCCTTCTTAAGTGTTTGAACGACTAAATTTAGGCTTCAGCTTTTTAAGGTTATGGCTTATGTTTAAATTTAATTATATAGTTAATACCTTAAATTCTAGGATTTCCTTGGAATTTAGTTTGCTGGTAGCATTTTATCATAAAAGAAGAATCACTTGGACATATTATTAGTGTTTGTTATTTTTTAGGCAATAAAAATATAAAATTTTACATTTAACTTTTTTTAAAAAAATATATTTTATTGATATTTTACAGAGAGGAAGGGAGAGGGATAGAGAGCTAGAAACATCATTGAGAGAGAAACATCGATCAGCTGCCTCCTGCACACTCCCTACTGGGGATGTGCCCGCAACCAAGGTACATGCCCTTGACCGGAATCGAACCCAGGACCCTTCAGTCCGCAGGCTGACGCTCTATCCACTGAGCCAAACCGGTTTCGGCACATTTAACTTTTAAAAAAATATTGTGAAAATTTTAGAACCTGTGCAATAAATCAACAATTTATTGCACAGGTTCTAAAATCACCTGAGTCTATGTTTTCTTGCTCCTAATATAAACTATGATTATAGTATTTTTTAAAATATTTTTTATTGATTTAAGAGAGGAAGAGAGAGGGAGAGAGATATATAAACATCAATGATGAGAGAGAATCATTGATGGGTTGCTTCCTGCATGCCCCCTTGGGTATTAAGCCCAAAACTTGGGCATGTGCCCTGACTGGAAATAGAACCATGACTTTCTGGTTCATAAGGTTGACGCTCAACCAATGACCATGCTGGCCGAGGCTATAATATTTTTATAATAGTTAAACCCTTGATTTAAGACAGGGAGAAAGTATTTAGAGCAAAAGTCATATATTATAATAGATTTTAGTGGGGACTTATGTTATTGAGCAAAATTAATTTGGAGAGTCTCCTATAAATTATGTTCTACAATCCTGTGGGAAAGACATGAGTATACTGTAAAAAATTTTAAGTAATTTGTTTCATTTCTGTTAGAAGAGTATCTCAGACTCAGTACTGTATACTAACTCTATAAATTCAACATAGTCCTGTATTTTATTAAAGTTAAATATAACTTTGTTTTTCCATGTTTTAAATAAGTAGAATGATTCTGAATTTTCTCAATAGCCATGAAAGCTCAAAAAGATAAAATCATTGTTAGCTTTCAGTAGATTTGGTAATTGTCCTAAATACATTGCATTGTGTTATTTGCTTGGGTCCCAAACAAAGAAAGGTAGATGGGTGTTTTAGTAAATTTTCAGGTGAAAAAAATATATAAGAGTCATAGTTCTACTTTCTGGAGCAAGGGAGGATTACTTGGGGAATATCCTTTGTCCTCTCTCAAAGGAAGTGATAGATACTAACACAAAACCATATGAAGTGATCTCCATTTCTCCCATTTCCCTCCAACTTTTCTTTAGGACTCCAAGTCATCCTTAGCTATTCTTTTACTACATACAATTCCAGATCCCAGTACTTGGTCTCATGTATTTCTTAAAAAAAAAAAAAAAAAAGGCAGGATGCTATTTTATGAGCTTTCCCATTCTTATAAAATTTTAAGAGTATTGCAGAAAATGGTTAAGAACTACAAATTTCAATATTGTCACGGTGTTCCTCCACCTAAAGTACACTGACCTGTATTTCTCTGGGGTACTCTGGAAGTGATCACTGTGTGTAAAACAAGTAGTACAGTGTAGCTTTAAGTGTTTAAATTCATTTATAATGCACATTTACATGGACAAGGCCTATGCACTGATTTTATATACATCTCACTTGGAAGTTACACAGCTTCTTTATTTTCCTTTTCTTTAAAATGTGGTTACCAATAGTGAGATGATAAAATTTATTGGCATTAGGAAGAGGAGAAAGGAAATAGAAAAGAATGGGCAATTCAGGGGGTAAATAATCTTATCCTGAATATTCAACATTACAAAAATTAAACCACAGAAGCTCAAAATGCAGTACTAATAATTTGAAATATGTAGGTTAAGGCTTTCCCACTAATAGAAATTTTAGTGCTAAGTACCCACAGAGTGATTTTCCAGGAAACCAATCTTTGTGTCTTTAAAAAGATGATTTGAAAAGTTGAAAGGTCTATAAAAATTAGGATCACTTTTTTCAAGACTTCTTAAATCTCTCTTACCCATGAATGAAAGATGTATGAAAAAAGGAGTCAGGGCACCACATTCCACAGGGCTGCAAACTGCGGAGTGAATGAGCAGAGATGGAACTCATTTTTCTTGCTGTCAAGGGCATACATGTTGGGTTTCAATAGCCTGAAGTTCAATAGAACTGTATCAAGGTTGCAAGTTATCTCCTAAATAAAATTAGGCTGTCTTTGATACAAAAAAATGTAGTATTGTATTTGTGGGTTTGTAATCTGGCCTATGAATGAGTATACCCTTTATTTTCTATCCATAGTGTCTATGTTGCTATTATATAAGATAAAGTGTTCTTCTGCTTAGTCACCACTCTCATGGCGATTTTAGCTGTTGCGTTTTTTAACACTTTGAACAAGGAAATAAAAGTAAATGGTCTAAATCTCTCTTTGTATCTGTAATTTCTGTAGTGACTTCAGTTTTCCCAGACTAGGTTTTGAAAGAAAAACAGCATCATGTGGTATTTTTCAAGTTTCTTAAGGGTCAAGCAATATTTGCTTAAGCTAGCAAACATATAGTGCCGAAATGACCATATACCAATGAATAAGCATATGGCATAGGAACGGTGTCTTAAAATGTCTTATAATTAAGGCATATATTTGAAAACTTGATTATCTTTTTTTTTTAATCCTTACCTGAGAATATTTTTCCATTGCTTTTTAGAGAGAGTGAAAGAGAGAGGGAAAGACAGAGAGAAATATCTATGTGAGAGAAACACATCAATTTGTTGCCTCCTGCACACACCCTGACTACAGGCCGGACCAGAGGGGAGCCTGTAACCGAGGTAAGTGCCCTTGACTGGAATCAACCTGGTACCCTTCAGTCTGCAAGCTGATGCTCTACCCACTGAGCCAAACCGGCTAGGGCTAAAACTTGATCATCTGTACTGAGATTTTTGCAACCAAACATGGTCACTCAAATGGCAAAATGCCTTGGAGTGTGAACAGTGTTCACGTTCATATGCCAGAGATTCCAATCCAGGCAAGTTGTTGGCTCCAGGAGATCTCTGCAGCCTCTCTCCCCACAAAGCCGAAGCCCAGAAGGATTTTCCAACGTGGCCACCTGTTAAATAAATAAATAAAAAGGACAGGCGGATTAAATACGTTCAGTAACATGAGGGGGTGGTCAACAAGGTAACACAATCACTGTGGTCCTCTTATCGGGTCAGAGTAAAGGGCAAGACAATGTGGGCCTTGTCCTATTGTGCAACAGGGGACGATGCAAACTGGTAAAATGAAAATCCTAGGGAGAGACAGCACAATCCATCTTTTCTGAAGATGAAATTGCTTCAGTCAGAAGTTGCTTTAGAAGCGGATAACACTCAAGAGAAATACAAAATCAAGAGGGAAAGTTTAAACTGTCTAAACATTAACAAGTAATTGTTGCATGAGTAACACCTCTTTACGAGTGATTACCTGTAATTTTATTTTCATGTCACTAAACAAATATTTTCTCTCAATAAAAATTGAGGCTGGAGGTAGAAGTAATGAAAAAGTCTCATAGTTTGTATATCGTATCTTAATAGAAACTAGCTTAAAATTAAATAAATAGGTTATGTTCCAGAGATGATGTTTTGTTTAATAAGTGGTAGTCAACCCAGGTAGTCAAATATTTTATTAATACTTTTAATAATACAGAACACAAAGTAATGGGAAAAAGTTAAAGCCAAAAGTGTGATATATATGTAAACATCGAATAGGCTCAGTTTGCATTAGCTTCATGATTTTTTAAAATATATATTTTTATTGATTTCAGAGAGGAAAGAAGAGAGGGAGAGAGAGATGGAAACATCAATGATGAGAGAGCTGCCTCTTGCAGGCCCCCCACTGGGGATTGGGCCTGCAACCCAGGCATGTGCCTTTGACTGGAATCGAACCCAGGACCCCTCAGCCCGCAGGCCAACACTCTATCCACTGAGCCAAATGAGCTAGGGCATTAACTTCATGATTTTTAAGTAACAAAGCTCAAAATAATTTCTCAAAATATTACAGTAAATAAAGTATTGGCTAAGTCTAAATGATTGGCATAAGCAAAAAGAAAACAGGTAACCAACTCCAAGACCATGTGGATTCCTGCAACAGAGAGGAATTGCTCCAGCCATGAAGACAGAAGAGAAACAGTCCAGAGATGGAAGACGCTGATGACGCCTTGCCATACTAGCAGTCAGCAGCTGTGCGTCGCGGCAGGTTGCCCAGGACCAAACCAGAGAGGGTCAGACCTGCATTACCACCATTTGTCCACCATCCAGAACTGAAATATCATTGCTGACATGTACACATAAGGAACTGTTTGACACTGAAATTGGGACTCAAAAGACCTGTTGGCCCAGAAAGAAACTCACTACAGACTGATTCTCAGCATAACCATTATTGCTTGTCCCATTTTCGGTTCTTATAAGTGTATTTCTAGTATCACATGATCTCACTCATCTAGGGAAATAATGAACAACATAAACTGATGAACAAAAACAGATCCAGAGACAGGGAAGCATCGATCAGATTGTCAAACCTCAGGGAAGGTAGGGGAGGGTGGGGGTAAGGGGGAGAAATCAACCAAAGAACTTGTATGCATGCATATAAGCCTAACCAGTGGTCACGGACAACAGGGGGGTGGGGGCATGCGTGGGGAGGGGTTCGGGAGGGGAATGAGGGGATGAGCACAAATATGTGATACCTTAATCAATAAAGAAATTAAAAATAAATAAATAAATAAAACAAAAAAATACACTATGTCACTGAAGAAAAACAACACAAAACTCCTGCCTATAGAAAAAAAAAAAAAAAAGAAAGAAAACAAGAAATGAGAGCACTAATAAAGCAGTTTATTAAGGAAGTAAGCACTAAAAAGAGGGAGCATGCCCAAAGATACAATAGGAATAATACACGAAGTGTCAAGTATAGTAATTCCATGGGGAAAGAAAAAGGAATTGTATAAATATTAATTTAAAATCAAAATGGAAATGTGTAATATTGGGGCAATAAGAAAACTATAATTAAGTTAGACCAGCAATTTTCAACTTTTTTTCATCTCATGGTGCACATAAACTAATTACTAAAATTCTACCACACACCAAAAAATATATTATAGTTTTTACTGATATGAAGAAAATATATAGGTATACTTTTGGTTCATTCATACCAGATGGCTATTGTTTTGGCTGTTGTCATTTTTTAATTTTTATTTGACAATCTAAGGGAAAAAGAGTTCAGTGCTTCTGATTAAACATTCATTCATTGCATAAAAATTCTTGTGGCATACCTGTGTTCCCTGGTACACCAGTTGAAAATCAGTGCATTAGACTATCAATTACCTCACTGATAATGTGACTTCTAAATAGTTATTTTGATTTGAAGGCACAATAATAACATATAAGACTGATAAAACTCATTCAATAAAGCATGTGATTGCAGTGGTAAGTCTATGAGATGGATGTTGTTGTTTGTATCCAAATAAAATTCTATTACAATCACTTTCAAGGGCTATGTTAGGAGTTGTGCAAGCTGTGATCTGAACCCAAGAGATGTAATAAATGACCTAAGTTGAAAAATAAAGTTCCTTTATCTAAAGCTGAGATTCCGTAGCAGCATAAATATCAGGAGCTCATTAAGCAGGGGTGGATTTTTCAATGTACTGGCTTCTCTTTGACTTTGAGTAGCTATCTGTATAAAAAACAAGAGAAGTCATTGACCAGGGGAAAAAGAAGTATGGTTTACTTTAAAATTCAGCTTAGGTGGTTTAGTAAAATGTTATTTTATAAAATTTGAATTTTGTGATTATGATCTTTAAATTTGTCCTTACCTTTATTGATAAAGTCTGAAGGCTGCCTCCATAACCATGACCAAAGCAAGTCAGTTGTATTGATTATAATCAGGAAAAGCTTGCTAGATAGATCAAAACAGGAACTCCTAATTATGGGAAGGAGCAAGCAGCAGACCTGACTGTGCCTTTTCTATCAACAATCTTGTTATTCTTTTCTTTACCTTTCCTTTTACTCTATTTGTTATAAAGGTACATGCATGTGTATATCTGTGTGTGTGTATATATGTTTTAATCCTTCTCTAGGTTATCTGTTCTTCACATAAATATTTTAAATAAAATAATCTTTAAGAAAGATTTTAGTAGCAGCACCTGGGAACTAAACAAGACAACTACTCTTTCTTATGAAGAAAATAAAATTGGCTTTGTCCAGAAGAACATCTGGAAGGTCTCCTGGAAGACCATCCATCCTAAGAATATCCATCTCTAATTTTTCTCTGCCATCTTAGTAAACATGTATTATAATTAATTGTTGAGTAAGTCTCACTGATATGTGATTGAGTATTGGTACAAATAGATAGTATTCAAAAGGTAGATGGCATTAACCAGAAACCATAAGGCAGTGACCATTAAGTTATTCAGTGTGGTCAGGGACTTTTTACTTTCAAAGGGGCATTTTTTAATAATATAAAAGTATTATAATATCTACACTAATAAAAGAGAAACATGCAAATTGACCATCACTCCACTATGCTAACCAGCCAATCAGGAGCGAGTATGCAAATTAACCCAACAAAGATGGTGGCAGCCACAGAGCTGGAGCAAGCAGGAGGCTTGGGTTGCCCCCGGTGACAGAGGAAACCAAGCTTCCCGCCCGCCCTGGACTCTGCTCAAGGAGGGGCTGGAGAAAAAAAAAAGGGGAGGGGCTGGGAGCCTGGGTTGCCAGGGGGTGTGGCCAGCCTGAAAACAGCCCTCAGCCCCTCACCCAGGCTGGCCACACCCCCCCAGTGGGGACCCTCACCCCATGGGGGCGTGGCTGTCCTGCAAACCACCACAGGCTCCTCGCCAAGGCCTCCCCATGCCCCAAGGGAACCCCCACCCTGATCAGGGACACCCTTCAGGGCAAACCAGCCAGCCCCCACCTGTGCACCAGGCCTCAATCTATACTAATAAAAGGGTAATATGCTAATTAGACTGGAGACCTTCCAGGAGACCTTCCAGATGTTCTGGACAAAGCCATGGTGGCGGGGCCAAGGTAGAGGTGGTTAGAGGCCAAGAGGGGAGGACAGTTGTGGGTGATCAGGCCTGTTGTGGGGGCCATTGTGGGTGATCAGGCCAGTTGGGGGGGCCGTTGGGGGTGATCAGGACAGCAGGGGGGGCAGTTGGGGGTGAGCAGACCAACAGGGGGGCCAGTTGAGGGTGAGCAGGCCATCAGTGGGGGTCTGTTGGTGATGATCAGGATAGCGGTGGGGCAGTTTGGAGTGAGCAGGCCAGCAGGGGGGCAATTAGGGGTGAGCAGGCCGGCAGGGGCGGCAGTTGGGGACAAGCACACTGGCACAGGGGGCAGTTGGGGGCGAGCAGGCTGGCAGGCAGAGTGGTTAGGGGCAATCAGGCAGGCAGGCAGGTGAGTGGTTAGGAGCCAGCAGTCCCAGATTGCGAGAGGGATGTCTGACTGCCAGTTTAGGCCCGTTCCCTGTAAACCGGCAGTAGGACATCCTTCGAGGGGTCCCTAATTGGAGAGGGTGCAGGGTGGGCTGAGGGACACCCTCCCCCTGACTCCGTGCATGAATTTCATGCACCAGGCCACTAGTATAATATAATAGCCCTTTGTGTAATATAAAATATATAATATAAAGTGTCATATATATCTATTTATCCATATAATATATGCCCATACGTAAGTATAGAGTGTCCCAAAAATGTGTACACACACTTTCAATAATTATTAAGGCAGTGTTTATTAAAATACATTTCACTTTCAAAATTGAGTTATCAGCTGTTAAAGTGTGTATATATTTTTGGGACACCTTGCATATGCCAATCTATCATTTTTCCATGTAACCATATATTCACAGAGATACATGGATAGATAGCTAGGCAGATACAGATATAAATAAAGGTATACATTGTGTTATGTCTACATACAGATATGACTTATGATATGTGAAGTAGCTATCATGATCAACAAAAATAATTTTGCAAAGAAGCTAAGAAGAGCTAAATAAGCAAGTTATAGGGAGATCAGGAATGAGAAAAATTCCAGAGGCACCCAAATCAAGTTTTCATGGACTCTTCATTGTGTCAACAAAGATGTGATTGGGAAATTTTAGGATCCATGGTTCTCCATCCTGTTTTCTACTTCATGGGAGAAGGAGTCAGATTAGCCTAATCTGCCTCAGGCTACACAACTATATCTTAATGTTCTTTGTTTGGGGAGCAAAATTCATGCAGCCCAGATGAAGGCACAGGAGTTTACTCTCCGAGAATTGGAGTCATGATGAATTTAGCAGCCTCCCTGAGATACCTACTCCCTGTGAGTAAGATGAGGCCACAAAGCCACCTTCCTGGTCCAGGAAGATGTGAGACAGCGATATAGAGTGTCTCCATGTGAGTGGTCCCTCTCATACTGACCCTTATAATTGTAACAATATTTCAAAGGGAGAAAAACAAAACAAACACTAAACTACAAACAGTGAGTTAGAGTCAATGTATTCTTATACTAAAAACGTTATTATTCTCCTAATCATTTCAAAATAAGGGAATTTCAATCCAACCAATGATATTTCTTCTATTAATTTTGGACAAATAATATTTGTCCAAATTTCAGCCTATTTGTTAGGCTGAAAACTCTAACTTTATCAATTACTATTAACAAGTGCTATAATTTTAGAGACAAAGCCCATAGAATTCAAACAAGGGAACAATTACCCTGACTTATAGCTGTAGTAGTTTGAACTTTTGGCTTTTTAATCTTTTTTTAAACAAGATTACTTGTGGACTTTGTACGGATTCTATTTTCTCACATAAAATTATGAGTCTTATCTACAATTCTTAAGTGTCAGATTTAATTTTATTGACATAAATGTCAAAGTTTTAATTGCCAAGGGCTTGGTAATGCAGAATATGGTCAGTTAAGTATTAATGAAAATTTTATTTTACTGTGTTCCAAAGAAGCCAAAGAAGTGTTTGATGTAATATATGAAAGTGTGAATTATAGAAACATCCACAGCATTAAGAAATTACATTTGAAAAAAAAATGACATAAAACAGTTTTTTCTGAACCATATTTCTTCACATTCTCTATTGAATAGATGACTTAGGGCCTTAGAAAGTCCTGAGAAATAATGTCCTTCTAAGTGGGCTTTATAAATATTCCTTGACAAGAAAAGATACATTTAATCCATATTTTTAGCATGCATTATTTTATGATTTCAAACTGCAACCCCAGATTTTCTCCCTTATTAAACCATTTGTAGATATGTGGTAGAAAAATGTACTTCAAATCTCTGTGGGAGAAAGATATTTCTTAAAAGAGAAAATGAACTATAATACAACCAAGAAATAAGTGACTTTTGTAATTTGCTTGATTAATTAATTGGACAAATTGCATGAAAAGCCTTTTTCATGTTTAAAAATCCCAAAGTATTTTATATTGAAGCCGAACTACTGTGTCATTTACCATTAAACCAGCAGATATTTACTGAACATCTATTGTGTTCAAGCAACTGTTCTCTGTACTGTGGTTTTATAGGACCTAAAGCAAAATGTTGCTGCACTAAAATAACTTAGTCATAAGAGTGCTTCTAGATTAGTTACAGTAGAGCATTGGTAAGCATTTCCAGGCAGAACGTTTAGCTAAAGGTAGCAAAGTGCCTGACTAATGGTTAGATAACAGTAATGGCATTTATTTGTTTGCATATCAAGAACTCTGAGAGAAGTCAGTTCCAGGGCTGGTCAGGGCATTGGACAGGTAATTGGCTGATAAAGGCATTGAATAGGTACCTTGGTAATTCTCTTGGCTTTTTCTCTTGATTTTTCTTATGGCTGTGCCAACTCAAAGTGCCACATTCTCTCATCATCATGTCCAACACTGGAAGAAAAGAGACCAGGAAAGGGGAGCTCTATTACCACATGTTTGTGGAAAACATTTCTAGAAAGCCCTGTGTTGGATCACAGAAGGTCATGAGGACCCAAGGTAAACATTATACGTATGCTTAGATTAATGCTTCACAAAGTGTCATCTTCGGGACCTTGTTAGAAATCCAAATTCTCAGGTTCCAAACCAATCCTACCGAATGAGAAACTGGCAGTATAGCCTGCAGAAGATGAATGAGTTCTCCGGATAATTTTGATGAACTCATATGTTTGAGGATCACTGACTTAGAGAAATCATGATTCACTCCCAGAGGCTGGATATGAATTAGAGTTAGGTTTCTAATCATACATCTCACATTTCTCACTGAACCCTAGGCTGTTCTACATTTTTCTTGTGATTTGAGTTAACAATTAGAACTCAAAAAGACCATCGAACTGTAGATACAAAGTGCATAAAAATGATAGAGTCCATTATGATGGATATCATGTAAGCTTTCAGTCTTTTCGTTGCCAGTAACAAAATGAAAATTAAACTGGCATGAGCAGAAAAGTGATTCATGTAGTTCAGGTCATGTAGGGTCCAATCAAAAAGCACAACTGATAGAGTTGTAGCTGGTTTCTTATGATGTGTTATTTTTCATAGTGAATTTAATCTTGGCCTGTAGTTTCTAGGTGATCCAAGATTACTTTAGTAAAGTGCAAATCTAGAGAAAATACAAGGTTTACTTTCCTTACCCTACGAGTGTTATTAAAATCATGCACCATATGTGGGCTGCTAATCACCCTCACCATATAATGTTTTAGACTGCTTAGCTCAAGTCTAAGTTACATGCCCGTTCTAAGATTTGGAAATGGATAGATTCCACTCGGTGCTTAAGAATGGAAGAGATGTGGTAATCACCCACATTTGTGGTGAGGTCTGCTTTCTAGGACAGCAATGAGTGGATTTGAGTGGCAAAACTAAATAATGGCAATGCTATGCTTTAAACTTAATTCATGTCTATTCCATCTTCTAGGCTATCACATTTTTATTAATTAATTTATTTTTAAAATATGTTTTTTATTGATTTCAGAGAGGAAGGAAGAGGAAGAGAGAGAGAGAGAGAGAGAGAGAGAGAGAGAGAGAGAGAGAGACATCCATGATGAGAGAGAATCATTCATTGGCTGCCTTCTACATGCCCCCGACTGAGGATTGAGCCTGCAACCCAGGCATGTGACCCTGACCGGGAATCGAGTGGTGACCTCCTGGTTCATAGCTCAACATTCAACCACTGAGCCACACGGCTGGGCAGGCTATCACATTTTAAAAAATAGCCTTTTATTTTGGAATAATTTATATTTATAGAAAAATAACTAGTGTCATACAAAGAATTCTGGTGTATGCATGCCTCAGCTAGTTTCCTCTGTCACCATCATATTACATGATCATGGTACATTTGCCAAAACTAAGAAATCAGCATCAGCATATTACTTTCTCTAAACTCCAGACTTTACTTGGGTTTCACCACTTTCTCTATGAATGTCTTCTCTGCTTTGGAACCCACTTCAGGATACCACGTGTGGTGTTCAGTTTCATGGGTCTCCAGTCCCCTCTGGTCTGTGAGGATTTCTGTCTTTCCTTGTTTCCTTGTTACATGTGAGGAATACTGGCCAGGGATTGTGTAGACTATCCCTGATTTTGATTTGTCTGATGTTTTCCTAATAACTAATACTACCTATTAATTAGACTGGAGCGATGGGTTTTTGAAAAGAATACAGCAGGGATGAAGTAAGCACCTTTGCAGTATCAGGGAATGCACAATTTTGACATAAAGTTGCTGTTGATGTTGACCTTCATTATTTGGCTGAGGTAGTTTTTATAAGGGTTCTCAACTGTAAAATTGCTATTTTTCTCTTTCAATAGTCCCTTCTTTGAATATGGATATCTGTATATATCTCTCTATCTCTAACTCTGTATCTCTATATATACACCTAATCCATATCTATTTATCTATACTTATCATCTATCAATCTACCATCTATCTATCATAAGCTTCAATATTAAGTTCTGATTTCTCTCTGTATAAGGCTTTCATATGTTCACCTACAAAATAAAAGACATTTGAAAGTGAGAGGCAATAAGCATTTACAGTATTTGAGATGAGAGAGAGAGAGAGAGAGAGAGAGAGAACTGTTTGGGAAGCATTGATTCCAGCAGAAGCCCAAATAGTGTTCGGATTAGGAGACAAAGGTAAGGGGTATTAGGAGAAAGGGAAGAACAATTATATCAATAGAAGGAAGGCATTTATATTTGTGCCGATAAGCAGTCATAGTGATGCTAATTCTAAACAATGTTTTTAATTTTTAGTCTGCAGCCATCGGTCCTTTAATCATAATTTCTACTTTCTCCTTATCCTTGCAAACACTTCTTTGGGACACAATGTTGCTTTAGGCCCAGTCCAGAATTTATAATTTATTTTTCCCCATTTTTAACATTCCAAAAGTTGGAGACATAAGATGTGAAAGGCATTTCCTCCAAGTTGGTGGCTCTAACTCCATTTTATTTTTATTTTTTAATTTTTATTTTTTAAAATATATTTTATTTATTTTTTACAGAGAGGAAGGGAGAGGGATGGAGAGTTAGAAACATCGATGAGAGAGAAACATCAATTAGCTGCCTCCTGCACACCTCCTACTGGGGATGTGCCCCCAACCAAGGTACATGCCCCTGACCGGAATTGAACCTGGGACCTTTCAGTCCGCAGGCCGACGCTCTATCCACTGAGCCAAACCGGTTAGGGCCTTACTCCATTTTAAAGTGGCTCAGTTTACTATTCTTTTTACACATATATTAATTCCCCCGGAACTTGAAGTTTTTATATACTTGAAACATACACATACATTTATACACAAAAACACATACGCTGATTTTTAATGCCAGGTGTGGTCTAGTCAGAGTTCACCAACTCTTAGGAAATGACCGTATTGGTAATAAAGTTAAAAGTTCTTGTCAGGAACAATATCTCTGAAAAGTCATCAAAAAGCTGTTGATTAAAATTTGTGTAATACCTACTGGGCAGCATATTCAGTGGGATAGTCTGAGTCACAAATACATTTACAGAATTTTCTCTGATGGTCAAAGTTTTGCCTTTGAGGGCAAAATAAATAAATAAATAAATAAAAATTTAAAGACCTATTCAAAGTGCGAGTATGTATTTGAAATACTGGAATGCTTTTTGTTTCAGGTTGAATTGTGTTCCCCTCAAATTCACAGGCAGAAGACCTAACCTCTTTTACTGCAGAATGTGACTATATTTGGAGATACAGTTTTAAAGACGTGATTAAATTAAATGATGCCTTTAGAATGGTGCCTAATTCAATATGACTGATGCCCTTATAAGAGGAAATTTGAACATACAGACAACAGACATGTGCTCACACAGATACAACCTTGTGAAGACACAGGGAGGAGACAGCTAGCTGTCTGCATGCTAAGGAGAGAGGCCTCTTCTGAAACCTTAATCTGTGACTTCTCCCCCCAGACCTATGAGAAAATAGATCTTGTGTAAGCCACCAGTTTGTGGTATTTTGTTAAGGCAGCTGTAGCCACACACTATAGCTTCAATTCAATTAGGTTGATCCACCCCCCCACCCCGGCCCCCGGGCCCCCAGAACTATCTTACACTGAGCTTCTCCAATTCTTTCGACTACCTGTCATAACAATACAGGGCTAGGGATTCCAGGCTGTGCAGAGCGATGCTGGCTTTTTGCACTGCAATTTCCACATGCTGGTAAAACTCCTAGTCCAGTTCGTCTATGGTGAAGTCTTATACTGATTCTTTTGAGTGGTGCTCTAAGTTGGTAACGACAGTTTTATAATTCAGAGCCCAGAGATTTCAGTAGGAATTCTATAATCTAACCAGGCCTGGCTTATGTGAGAAGACGTGGGATCATATCATATAAACTCTTCATGCATATATGACGTATTCTTAACTTAAGCTAGGATTAATTCTACCCAAACCTATACGTTTAGTGTATAAGAAAAGATGAAATCCCTGGATGTCATTGACGGGTGGACTTTGAGTTGTTTTGCTAGTGTGATGGCGCAGGTTTATCTGTGGGTTCTGGTCTTGCCTCCCCAGTGACCAGCCTTACTTATTTGTCAGAAAGAAATGGTTAGCTTGAATCTAAGAGAGCAATAGGTATCTATGGAGTCCAGAAAATTTATGTGACTCTAATGGGATTTACATTCCTGACTCCGCTTCATGAATGCGAAACTCAAAGCAAGTAAACAAGATAAAGAACATTAGCTCTTACCTCATTTTCATTCGCTCTTGTTATTACTAGGGGTCAGCAAAGTTTACCTGTCCAGTCATTATTCTTAAAATAACTGACACTTATCAGGAAGATAGCATAATGAAAGAATAAAAGGAAACAACTTGTCCAATTAGCATTATGAGTCACCCATAGTTCCATTAATAGAACTCAATCAACTCTGACTATTACAGTCTTGGAATCAAACTTAAAACCAGAGATCTGTAATGGGAGGAAGCAGGAAGTAATGGTTGATAGTGAATTTGTGGGTCAGATTACCACCATTGACCCCTGGCTCTACCATTTGAAATGGTGGGGCTTCTGGAGACTTACATGATCATTCTGAGACTGTTTCCTTATTTATAAAGTAGTATTGCTAGTAATTCCTCCCTTATTTGATCACTAGTCAGCTGACTTTAATTTCTTTTTTGACTGCCTTGAGCTTCCTTTTGCTCATTACAAAATACTGGCTTTAATCATATCAATTAATTGTGAGGATAAAATAAAATAATGTATATAAAACCTCCAACTAACTCTATTATTATAATTCACTAGGTTATATGGATGGTATGTATAATCTACATTTCCTAATAAATCAAATATATGATTTGTTATCCTACAGGCAGTTTTCATTTGTGGAATTCTCTATGGTGTTCCCTAATGCTTTCTTTTGCTGATACACGCTGATGTCAGGGGCAGGGGTGGGGAATAATTGCCTGATAAACTTTGTGTGAAAATTAACAATCTGTCAAAAACAAGTTCTAAAGAAGATAGATTACAAAATAAATATTTCTTATCCAGATAAAACAAAAAAGCCAGTCTTTATCATGGCTATTCTTCCAGCCCCACATTCAGCTCTAGTGGTAAAGTTGTGCCTGAGTTATCTCAATTGTTTTTTACTCTTTCCCCCCATTTTAACTTAAAAGAACTTTCCCTAAATTTTATATAACAGTAATGGGCAGGCAAAACAATACAAACCCCATTTAATCAAGGGCCTATTTCCAGGCTTTATAACCACAGGGCAGATTTTTTTCTGTAGGAATTAATCTTATCTTATCAAATTAAATGCAGTGTGAGGGGGGGATGAAAACATACATGAAAGCAATCCCTCAGAAACATAGTTGTTTCATAAATTAAACACATTTTTTCTTCAGATATAATTGAATAGTAATTTTTGTCTTAAACAATTATTTTAGTTTATGCAATTTTGAAAATTTGATTAGTGTTGATATAATTTTATCTATGATAGTTATAATTATTCTTATATATATTTGCATTTAATATTGCTTTATGTGTATTAAACTAAAATGACATTTTTCACTTTATTGTATTTACTTTTTCTTATTTACATTACTGAATTTGAATAACAAATAACTGATAAACTGAGCTTAATGAACAGCTATCTAATTTGAACAATGATTTTGAAGACATCCCTATACATTAGATTGCAGAAATATATTTAATTAATATTTTTACACTTCTATGTACAGTATAGTATATATTTTTTGGAGTGTATGTAGGAGAAATGATATAATTTCCAATTCAGAGGAAAATATTTTGTGTGGAGATATTTTTAAAATCCAGAATGAAGATTATTTAAATCTTTTGTGCCTCGATGTATTTATCACTTCTCCACCATTTCCATGAAATCCAAACACTAAATAAACAACAGGCATTTTCAAACTCACTGTAACATCAAAAGATTTTTGAAATTTGGCCCAGAATTTTTCTTTCAAGGATAACACTTACCACATTATTCCAATTGGTCATTTCAAGATGCAATATTATTCTAGGAAGTCATTCTTTCCTACATTCAACTTATATTTCTCCTGTCTCATTTCAAATTAAGTTTTCCCTAATTCTCTCAAATCTACTAACATAGACTATTTCCTAATTCTCTCAAATCTACTAACATAGACTATTTCCTACGTGAGGAAGTGAGAAAAAGTAGAATTTTGAAAACCCTATTGCCTATTATATACTTGTAGTTTATCTCTAAAGTCATGGGTCTCAAATAACAAAGTCCATTCTTTGCAAGCAGCAATGATTAGTACTTTTACATCTACATTACCTAGATATAGGTTAATCATAGAAATTCCCAATTTTACCTCATTAGAATTATTTTATAAAATTTCCACATCCCTACCAATCTATTCACATTTTATTGGTAACATTTAGTTTCCTTTGCCATGCTTACAAAGAATGTCTTCAGTATATATTTCCCTTTAATTTCAACCAAAGCACACCAGAGCTCAGACAGAATGTGAGTTTCAAGCAGGGAAAAGGCACAGGTAATCTTTACTTGTCATTGCTATTTATTACTTTCCCAGACAGTTAGCAGCTAGGTTCTTTATACCTTGGGCTATTTCTCAACTAAAATAGATTGTCCTCTGATGTTTAGCAACTGTTTGTGATTCAGTCCTTTGGTTCTAGCATTAGAGTTTTCTTTTTAACATTTGCTACATCATATTTTTGAGACCTGGGGCAAATCTTTAAAGGTTTCTATGTAATTTTCCCCTTTTAGTATATTTATATAGCACAACATGTTTTGTTAGCAAAACCATTAAAAATATTAGAAGGTTGCAAGTACAAAGTTCCTTTAAAGATTTGTGTGTTTGTTTGTGTAATATGTGTATGTCTATTCATATGTGTATACAAAATAAAAGCAGTAGAACAAGACCTGGATATTATTTTAGCCTCTTTTGTTAAAAGTAATGTGTCATCATTGACAACCCACCTCGTTTTTCTAGATCTCTATTTATTTTTAATTTTTCTTTGGCTGAAGCATGACATTCATACAAAAATAATGAACAAATTATCACATATACCTTGATGAATTTTCAAGCGATGACCACACGCAGGTAACCAGATTCCAAAAGAGAGATGTTACCAGACTCCCAGACACTCTTGTGTCCACATACAGTAATGGACCCTTAAGGATAACCAATATTCTGATATCTAACCCCAAAGATTATCTATTGTTACCTAAACAATTCTGAACTCTGTGATTGGAATCATAATATATATGTTTTTGTGCCTTCTCTCACTTCTCCCCCGCCCTCAAAAAGTTATAATATTGTTGCAGATATTTGTAGATAGCTCATTCTCCATTGTGTGACTATACACAGCACATTTAGCTATTCTTAGAAGGGATTTGCTACCTGGAGAACTAAGAAATCTTTGCCTACAATAAAGGTTAAATGATCAAATCAGATGCAATGTAAACTTTCAAACTTTATATTTATCTTAATGTTTATCAATGCATGGCACTTCTTATTTTACTGATAATTTCTGGTAGCAGGAATAAACATTTAACAAGAAATTTCTAAGAGAAAAACTAACCTTCTAAAACTAAAACTCAGGGGAGTCACAATGAAGGACTTGAAATAATTAGTCTAGTTCTCCAGTGTTATACACCTTTTTTTCTTATTTCTCAGTCACACTCTGCAAGTTTAACTAACCCTAAATGCATTTATCATCCTAGAAACCATTATCTTATGCTGTGTCTAGCAACATCTTAGGTATCAAAAAATGTATCTTGTAAAGGAGGAGTGCCTTTTATTTTGCTCCTCTTCCCAGATCTCAGCATCTTAATTGCAGTGACTCATGAGCTGCGTCTGTTTTATCTTATTTATTTTATGTTTTTTTTTTTTGTCTGCTTGCAGTAGTGCTGATGTGTCACAGGACTGTGACTACAACTTCTACCATAATTGATGGGAACAAATTCTTCTGGGATGTATTAATACAACTGCAGGCGGCGAGGCAAGCAGTGAATGGAAAGTAAAAAGGTTCAGGAGCTCCAGAGATGTCGATGTTGCTAGAGGCGGGAGGGAGGCAGCCACTAATAACTACAGCTAATCAGTGGGAAGAAAGTATGCATAGGCTTGTACTAATCATTATATATCACGTGCAGTTGGCGGTTGTGATCAAATGTTGCTTTCCCAAGCCAATTAGCTTTCGGTGTGGTGCTAACTAGTGGGTGCATATAGTAGCTGGCAGCTATAACGATCACTAGGCCTTTGATTTTTAAGCACCCATGTTAAGGATACATATTTTCTCTGAGATTTTGAGGACACAATATTTTTCCTCAGCCATGAATGCTTTTTACAAAGACCAAGGTTCTATTTAGTTTTGACATTGTAATTCTACTCCTTTCCGTTTTTTATTTAGGCACTCTCAACATGGAGCCATAGAATTTTAGTTCTAGTTAAAGCATTTAATGTTACTGAGGAAAAGCTTGCTTTAGAGAGAATGAATTACTTGTCCAAGATGCAGGAACTGTGTTCAGGGAATATATGGATAAAAACAAATCATCTGGTTCATTACGATTAGGCTTACCAGCAAGTTAGTAAAATGTATTGAGTGTTAGGCATCACGGTGGGGATGGGGTGGCATGAATACAAAGACACTGAACGCTTAGAAATATACAAACACAGATTATTTTAAGGACTGGATTATTTGCTAGTGACATAAGACAGTGGGAACCAAAGGGGGAGAATTGTTAATTTTGATTAGAGGATTGGAGGACCAAGAAGTATTTGCAACCAGGAGCAGGCATGACGGGAGGAAAAGCTGCAGAGTGCTGGCTGGGCACGGTGGAACCATGAAGTCACTGACCCAGGCATGCCTACAGTCTTATCACTTTTGTGGACTATGTTTATACCCTGAGTTCTACACATATTAAAAGCTGCAATTCTTCTACCTGGCATTTGCAATAACCTCATAGTACAATGAGGAGAAGCCAGTTATGCTTAGCTTTTACGTGGAATCTTCAACTATTAAGTGCATCTTATTTTCATGTCTCTAGAAACAAATGATTTCCATACTCTTGTCATTGCAATGTTTACTTGACTGAATAATAAAAAATGAAAGGGATGCTGTTTGGTTCCTCCCTTTCTCACCTTCACCTTTTCAGTGAAGCAATGATATTGACAGCTGTTCACGTGTTTTTGTTTTGGATACTAAAGATGGCGTCTATCACTGTTACTACATAGTTGATTGTTTAGTCAGGCCCTTGCGTTCTGAAATAGTTGGTGCTAATTCCATAAGTAGACATATTTCTTTGTAAATAAAGAATCAGGCATGAAATTAACTCACATGTCCGGTTGGGAAGACTTTAATGACTCCACCACCATATGGCACCTTCCTACGCAGCCACAAGTCACACAGAGCGTTGACAAGTGGTTGCACACCACGCCCGAGAGGATTCCAGCCTCCTGCAGAAATACTCACGGGCCCCTCTTCAACATGCCAATTGTTAGCAGGCATTTTGGTGAATATGAATGCAATAGAAATGTCTGAATCAAATATAAACCAAATATCAACTGTGTCCCAAGAGGAAATGCATTGATTTCTTTTTATTTATTTTTCTTTTTGCCTGGTCATTTGTGGAGGCATCAGACATCACACTGGCTTAGTGTTGGTGTCTCATTCTCCTGGGGAAGAAGGCCAAGTTCAGGGAACACTGATAAATAAAAGTAAAAGCAAAAGTATATTAAACCCATTATTTTTTGCAAGGACCACTATAAAGTTAACAGCTTTCAAAAGAAGTCTTAAAAGTGATTAAAGGATGCTTTTATTTGAAGGACTTATATTGCAATTATGCAGAGTCCAAGAGTCATTCTCTCCAGAGCAAGCTCTTACTCAGTAAAATTAGATGTTTTAACTAGAACTAAAATTCTATGGTTCCAAGTTGAGAGTGCCTAAATAAAAAACGTAAAGGGGTAGCCTTACAATTTCAAACTAAATAGGAACTTGGTGTTTGTAAAAGCATTCACAGCTGAGGCCTCTCTCCTGGGCTTGCAGATGGCTGCTTTCTCATTGTGTCTTCAGAAGGCCTTTCCCATGTGCTCAGGCATCCCTGGTGTCTCAATTATCTGTCCTAATCTCTACTTATAAGGACATCAGTCAGACAGGATTAGGACTTACCCTATCAGCCCCATTTTAATTTAATCACCTCCTTAAGGCCCTATCTCAAAATACAGTCACATTCTAAGGTATTGGGGGAGAGGGCTTTGATATATGAATTTGGCGGGGGTGGGGGGAGGGGACACAATTCAATGCATAACCATGCCCTTAGCAAGGGTAGGCCTGAAGAGAGATGAGGAAGCAGGTATGTGAACACAGAGACAGAGGAGGCTGCGTGGAGATGGATACCTGCCAAGAGCTGCGAGTGTCGGTGGAGATAAAGCAAAACCCAGGAGGAGGGGAGATGGAGAGTGAAATGGTCTTTCCCTTTGTTCATTTCCTGGAAGCCATAGGAAGGCAAGAAAGACCACCCCTGCAGTACATACATGTACATACATGCCAGCCTCCTGGCACATGGAGCAAGGTTGAGAAGGGGAGAGAGAGGATCTGAAGAAGCAAATGGAAGAACCCAGCATTATTGAAACTTGAAAATTATTTCACAAAGTCACTTGTAGCCAAGTCTGCAGTTTGAATGAATTAACAAAATACGTCCAGAATAATAAAGTATTTCTTCATAATTTTTAAATAATTAAAGAGTTAATAAGAACAACATGTTTGTGTCATGTATTCTCATATGATAGGCATGGCCTGGAAGCTCTAAAAATCTTACTTCTCATGGAATTATGTTTCACTTTTTTTGATTAATGTATATGTGTACCTGTGTTTATAAACACTGTGTATTTTTTTTAAATAAATCTTTATTGTTCAGATTATTAGAGATGTACCTCTTTTTTCCCCCATAGTTCCCCTCCACCTGATTCCCCACCCCACCCCATGCCCTTACCCCCTGACACTGTATTCATCCATAGGTGTAAGATTTTTGTCCAGTCTCTTCCTGCACCCCTCTTACCCCCTTGCCCCTGAGAATTGTCAGTCCACTCCCTTTCTATGCCCCTGGTTCTATTAAACTCATCAGTTTATTCTGTTCATCAGATTTTTTATTCACTTGATTTTTAGATTCACTTGTTGATAGGCATGTATTTGTTGTCATTTTGTTTTTCATAATTTTTATCTTTACCTTTTTCTTCTTCTTCCTCTTCTTAAAGAATACCCTTCAGCATTTTATATAATCCTGGTTTGGTGGTAATGAACTCCTTTAGCTTTTTCTAGTCTGCGAAGCTCTTTATCTGACCTTCAATTCTAAATGATAGCTTTGCTGGGTAGAGTAATCTTGGTTGTAGGTCCTTGCTATTCATCACTTTGAATATTTCTTGCCACTCCCTTCTGGCCTGCATAGTTTCTGTTGAGAAATCAGCTGACATTCGAATGGGTACTCCCTTGTAGGTAACTAACTGTTTTTCTCTTGCTGCTTTCAAGATTCTCTCTTTGTCTTTTGCCCTTGGCATTTTAATTATGATGTGTCTTCGTGTGGTTCTCTTTGGATTCCTCTTATTTGGGGTTCTCTGCAGTTCCTGGACTTGTAAGTCTATTTCTTTCACCAGGTAGGGAAAGTTTTCTGTCATTATTTCTTCTAATAGGTTTTCAATATTTTGTGCTCTTTCTTCTTCTGGCACCCCAATAATTCTGATGTTGGTACACTTGAAGTTGTCCCAGAGGCTCCTTACACTATCTTCATATTTTTGGATTCTTTTTTCTTTTTGTTTTTCTGGTTGGGTGTTTTTTGTTTCCTCATATTTCAAATCTTTGGTTTGATTCTTGGGGTCCTTTGGTCTCCTGTTGAATTTCTGTATATTCTTTATTTCAGACAGTGTATGCTTAATTTCTGACTGGTCCTTTTCCATTTTTTTTTTTGGCATTCTCATTAAGATCCTTGCAGGTCTCACTAAGTTCCTGAGAGGTTTTTAGAAGATTCTTGAGTAACCTTATAAATGTGGTTTTGAACTCTATGTCCAGTAGTTTGCTTTCCTCCATTTCTTTCATTCGTGACATGTTTCTTTGTCTCCACATTTTGGTTGCTTCCCTGTGTTGATGGGGTGGTTTTCTGTGGTAGGTGACCTATAGGGGCCAGTAGCTCAGCCTCCCCAATCACCTTAGGTGGACGGTCTTGGTACACCCCTTTGTGGGCTGAGTGCAAAGTCTTGGTGTAGTTAAGCCTTGATTCTTGATTGCTGTTGGTACACTGGGAGGAATTGACTTCCAGGCCAATTGGCTGTGAGGACCCGCTGTGTCTATAATGGAAAAACTGCTGTGCTGGAGACACCCTTATGGAGCAGGACTTGTTTCAGTGGGGCTTTGGTGCTCACTGAGTCTGCCTCTTGAATGTGTCACTTATGGATGTGAGGAGTTGAAATCTGGTGTATTCTCACACTGACCACTAGGTACACTGGCTTCTGGATCTCTAATGGGTACAGGTCAGCTACTGTCTGAGGCTACCCAGCAGGAGCTACAGTGAGATCTGCAGATTTCTCCTCTTTGCTTGGGGTTTGGAGGTTTTGGAACTGTCTGACCAGAGCTGCAGTTTGTTAGGTTAAGCTGCGATAGGGCAGGCCATTTGTATGTAGAAGCCTTGGCACAGAGCTTGGGTGGGCTTGTAAATTGTGTGGGGCGGGGTCTCAGAGTCACTAGGGCTTGGCAAACAGTGATGGCTGCCAGTCAGTTGTCTCTGCGTCTCCAAGTCCGCGTCCTCGCGTCCTCGCGTCCCACACCCCAGCGCAGTAAACAATGATTGCTGTGCGCACCTCTGCAAGAAAGCCACCCTCACTTTCTGATCCGATGGCAGACAGTTCAGCTTCTCCCCGTAGGGGTCTGGGTCCCCAGAATCTCGCCGGAAACTGGAGTTCAGAGTAATTGGGAGCTTGTGTCTTCCTTCTGGTTGAAAAAAACAGCACACCCAGTCACCCGCTGCCAGCTCGATTCATGTGCCTCCATACCTCAGCTTTTCTGCGCTTGTGCACGTTTCAATGCTCTTTTCTCTTTCCTTCTAGTTGTAGAATGTCTACTCAGCCAGCTTTCTTATGGTTCTGGGTGATACATTTTTTGTCTTTTAGTTGTAGTTTTGGTGTGGTTGTGAGAGGCAGCACATACAGGTGTATACCTTATACCGCCATCTTGGTTTTTTCAACACTATGTATTTTTAAAATAACAAATTGATATGTATTCTAAGGTTTAAATGCTAAATACCTAGCAGGGTTCTGTCAATGGCATTCAAATGCACTTAAACACATTTTTTTTTTTAATCTTTACCTGAGGATATGTTTTATTGTTTTTTTTGTTTTGTTTTGTTTTTTTGTTTTAGAGGGAAAGGAAGGGTGGAAGAGAGAGAGAGAGATTGCTTCCCTCATGTATGTGCCCCTACTGGGGATCAAACCCTCAGCCTAGGTATGTGTCCTGACAGGGAATCAAACCCACAATCTTTATTGATACATGGGACGATGCTCTAACCAATCAAGCCATCCAGCCTGGGCTTGATCATATTATAAACTTTCTAACCTCTAGTTATCTTATTTGCTCAGTGGAAAGATTATTGATATTGAAGAACCTAATTATGGGATATTATTTTGATGAAATGAGTGCTGGAGAAACACTTTTTATGACTGCAGCATATTTATTAGTCTATCTTTACCATCCAGTTCTAATAGATATTTGATACATATTTATTTAACCAAATACATCTGCAAATAGAGATCTGCTCATTTTCATAGGTATATAAGTAAGCTTGGAAGAGAATCATTATTTGAACATATTTATTATGCTACGCAACTTAGTAATGGGTGTGTGCGTGTGTGTGTGTAAATATTTGGACTTATTATCAGGTTGTTCCTTTAATTTCATGGACACTTTTGGTATTTAATATTAAAATTTTCATAGATGGGATAAATGGAATACCAACTTTTAAAAGCTTTTTCAAAGTTTTATATGTCTAGTCATATTTAGCAAGAAAATGTAACTGGCTTGGGTGGAAAGTTGTCAGAAATAGTCTAGAGATTTGAATTCTACATTAAAAAAACTGTTAAATCCTTGAAAATAATTAAATTCATGGTTACATATGTTTTTATATGTATTCCTAAGAATAGACAATTTTGAAAAAATTATTATAATTTGTGACAACTTCACTAGGAAACATGATAAATTAGAGTCAACAGTGGGATTGAAAGAGGGAATAAAAACGTTTGCAGCTTCTGAAAAGAAAGTAGCCACTAGAGGGCACTGCTGCTCTATATCAAACCAACTTGTAGCAAAATAAAGACTGAAGATTTAAAATCTAGGTTGAATGTGGCAAATTTAAATTGTAATATGAAATGCTTTAAAAGAAGAAAAATAAAATTTGTTACAGTTAATATTATATACTCGACCATTTCAAAACTTTGAGCACTATATTGACGCTTCATCAAACTGATTTTACTAGTCTTTGAGATGTACATTTAGAAAAAAACACACATGCAGATATTTATGTCACAGTAACTCTGCTTAAACTCTGCTTAGATAAATCCTGTTATATATTTACTAGAGGCCCGGTGCAAGAAATTCGTGCACGGGGCAGGTGTGTCCCTCAGCCCAGCCTGCACCCTCTCCAATCTGGGACCACTACTGGGATTGGGTCTAAATGGGCAGTCGGACATCCCTCTCACAATCCAGGACTGCTGGCTCCCAACCGCTCACATGCCTGCTTGCCTGCCTGATTGCCCCTAACTGCTTCTGCCTGCCAGCCTGATCACCCCCTAACCACTTCTCTGCCAGCCTGATTGATGCCTAAATGCTCCCCTGCCAGCCTGATTGCCCCTAACTGCCCTCCCCTGCAGGCCTGGTCCCCCCAACTGCCCTCCCCTGCAGGCCTGGTCCCCCACAACTGCCCTCACCTGCCAGCCTGATCCCCCACAACTGCCCTGCCCTGCAGGCCTGGTTACCCCTAACTGCCCTCCCCTGCAGGCCTGGTCCCCCATAACTGCCTTCCCCTGCAGGCCTGGTCCCCCCTCAACTGGCCTCCCCTGCAGGCCTGGTCCCTCCCAACTGCCCTCCCCTGCTGGCCATCCTGTGGTGGCCATCTTGTGTCCACATGGGGGCAGCCATCTTTGACCACATGGGGGCAGCCATCTTGTGTGTTGGAGTGATGGTCAATTTGCATATTTCTCTTTTATTAGTTAGGATAACATAGTATAGAGCCATGTTTACATCCCACAGTGAGAAGGTAAAGACGGGTAGTACAATCACCAAATTAAAAGGGAAGAAATTGAGCTGTAGAATGTCACTGCTTGTCTAAGTTAGAAAGAGAATATGCATGTGTGTATGTGCATACACAAGCCTATAAATGGAATAAATAAATATTTTCTTCCATAAAGTTAAAATAAAAGATATGCAAAATTAAATAATGGGTTATCTACACTCATGTAACACAAATTTTGAAAATAGAAAATGCAATTTAATGATTATGTTTCATTAGTATGACCTTCAAGAAAATACAAAAAAGTGTGCTTACTGTGAATTAAAAAATGAATGGCTAATATAGAAATATGAGAAAAATTCTCTGAAGTAAAATCATGGAAATAGAGTTGAGATAAGATATATAGCATGCATTGCAGAGTTTTACATGATAAATATGCAAAGTGTTGTATTTTCAAAATTTTGGAGATCACTGTATGTTGGAGTCAACGAAAGTACTCTATTAAGGGTCTTGAAATTTGAGAAATTTGAACTTGGTTTTGAAATTTGAGAAAAATTCACATTGGTGTTGAGGATATGACAGCGTGGAAAACGACTCAGAGATCTGGATGGTGCAGACACATACAGATGCCAGTTAAGACAAAAATTGGTCTGTTTTCATGTGGAGGGCTATGGAGGAGAAGTTGAAGAAATCTAGAGAGATACATTGGGATGTATTGTGGGCAATTTTGAATTCTAGCCTGAGATGCTTTGATATGATGGAAAGTGTTTAAATCAAATGCACGACATGCTCAAAGCAGTATTTAAAAAGATCAATCTGTTTGCGAGGAAGATTCCTGTGAGGAGGAACTAGAGCAAGAAGACCTTTGAAGACTCTGTCATAGAACAAACATGAGATGGTATGAGCCTTATTAGGACAGTGGTGATGGACAGAGAGAAGAAAGAATTAAAATAGAAGTCATGTAGAAATAGCAAAAAGTATGGATTAAATGTGGATTAAATGTGGAAGTCTCAGAAAGGAGAGGCGAGGAGAAAGGGACATGAACATTTAAACATAGAAGACATGAAACAAAATGAATAGAAACTGTATCAAAGAGAAAAGACAGAAAAATCTGTCCCGTTTTAGATATATCAGAATGTCTTTCATTGATTCAATGTAATGGTCCTCCTCAGAGATGCAGGACAGAGCTGCAGAAAGGACTTTGATCGTCAGTAGTGATGTGACAGTTATACTTAGGGATGCTAAATTACTGAGCAGGAGGGGACACATTTCTGTATGAAAAGGAAAAATAGAAAATAAGGAATTGAAGGCTAAAGAGTGGCTTCATCCACATTCAATAGAGAAAGATTAATCACCTTGGAAATATTCAACATTATTACCTTCGATATGAAATGGAGAGTTGAGATCAATGAACCAGAGCCAGAGAAAGGGCGGTTCCCTCAAGTAAAAATGGGGAAAATATCGTGCAGGCCAATAACTAGGAACAGGTCAGTGTTACACCAGAAAGTATCATTTGATTGAAGTGTTGGAGAAAGAAGGAAGAAGTTAATGGGTTTAGAATGGAGAGAAGGGGGAATAGAAGCTGGAGTAAGGCATTATATGGGAATACAGGCAGTGAAATGAAACCAAATGGGAAATTAAAGGGTCAACTATTAGGTTTAAGTATTGTGTTATAATGGAAAATATATCACTGAGGAAATATTGTGTTGTGATATTTAGGAAAAATTGTTTTCTAGTTAGGAAATATTGTGTGATACTATTTAGGAAAGCATCTTGTGTGCCTACTGTCAAGGAGGAAAAATAAAGAAGAAAGAGAGTGAAGAGAATTGGAGGACAGAGTGAATGTCAGAGGAGACAGAATGACGTAATGGCCTGGGAAGTAATCCTGAAGAGACATGTTAGATGATGAGTTTTGATGGGGCTATTCTTAGCCATCTCAAATCTATTTTGAAGTTATATAAGAGACAAGACAATCAGTAAAAACCAGGATCATTTCAGTCAACTTTGTGTTGTAGAAGATGAGATGACATGCAAAAAAAAAAAAAAAAAAATAGCGCAGAAGGTAACTTCTCCTGCCTCCCAATTTTCCTGATATTTAGTGTTGAATAAAAATTCTGCTGTGTGAATTACATTTTCATTGAGACTGTTCTGTTGATGTGCTTATTTAAATCAAATAGGTGAAAAGCAAACTGAGCCTTCGTATAACCCTGAAAAAGAGTCAACGATAGTAGAGCGTGATGATCTATGTTCTAAACCTACCTGCTTTTGTCACTTCAGTCTCATGAGCTTTTATTTTTAAAAGGACTTTTCCATTTTTAAAAGCCAGACATTGAAAGCCTGAAATATTCTGTAATTCACAAAGAACAAAGCAACAAACCTGCAGGTTGCATTTGATTGGGGCTGGATGGAGACCTGTTGGTGAGATTGCCTGCCTGTCAAATTTTCCCATTCTTGTGCTGATCTGGATGCAGACCCACTGACCTTGCTCTGCTCTTTGCTTCCTATGAATTTTCTCCTTCCTGACTAGCTGCTCAGCCTTTCACTCATCCGGCAACTTTTCCGGGGACTCCTTACCTGCGTACTTCTGATCCCCAAACTGCCTGTCCAAGCTGATTGACTACCAAGCTCTGACCTCTTGTACCTAAATTGTTGTTGATCAAATAGTGCTTACTTTAGTGCTAAATTGCTTCCTCCAGCTTGGTATAGGATGTGTTGACGTGTGTAGACTGCCTGCCTGAACTCCTGTACCATCTTCATCAAACCCTGCTTGGCCTTTCCTAATCCTGGCCCATTATCCTTCTTCAGAAAATATTTCTCCCAAATTCACATGGGACAGTAATTCAGGATAGTTCCAAGGTTTTTAATCCTGGGTGGTGATGATACCATTGTTATAGCCTGGTTATTAATTAATAACTGAAAAAGGGCAAAGGAAAGCTGCAGTTTAGATGTGGGCCCAGTAAGGTCTCAGTGACATGGAAAGGTGCTTACCAATCAGTCACACCTGGGAGTGAGTCATTGGCCAGAATAGGTGTGGCCACTGCAAGGATCCAAAATCTGAGGTATTTAACTCCTAAACAAAGGGAGTTCTCTTTCTGGGTGCTCTTGGCTCTCTGGTGCTCCTGGCTGATGGGGCTCACAGAATCTGCACTTGCCACTGTGGGCCATATGGACTATACACAATGGACTCATGGACTTTAGCTAGCCTGATGCTACATCGGACTCAGCTCCACTATGGAATGAAAACTTTGGGCAATGGCTTTGCTTCTAGCTTTATTGAAGCCCCAGTTGAACAATTCCCAGGGCTGGTTTAAGGGATCTGGGACTTTGGAAACCGAGGGATATAATTTCACACAAATAAAAATCATTCATTCTCCTGTGCAAGTCTTAGAAAATTCTTTTTCTCAAGATATTGCAAGGACCTCATTCTTACTAGCAATGAAGGAATTTCACCCATGTAATTTTCTGTCAGCAATGATGCAAACAATTATGATGGCATTGAATGGATAGAGGACAGTAAAGGAGATAACGTATTTTATTTAGGGTTATAATAGATGTATTGTATTTTGAAAACTATCTTGGATGCTCACAAGAATTAGGATATTATTTGCTACTATTCTACCATCAGGTAAAAAAAATCCCTGTCTAATCTTATTATAATGTATTTATTATCCAGGTCTCACTATACTGGAGTTCTATTTTATGCTTTGTAAGGTTCTAGTTGTGGACTGATATAATGGATTTTTTTCTATGAGTTAAAATTGTGTAACTCTCTTAAGAAGAACCATTTTAGACTCAATTAGGGCTGAAAAAACAATTATATTCACTACACACACATATATATCTTACCAATATGTGTTCAATATCAGAGATAATACCAACAATATTTCTTTCCCAAAAGACTTATTTAGGAAAGTGGAAATTGTTTTTATTTGTGTCAAAGTTCTTCATGAAGTTTCTTCCTAAACTGTTCCCACACCACACCAGTCACAGGGAATGAAAATATGTAAGGTGCCTCCAAAGAAATGTATCAGGTTTCTCAAGGTTTGTGGTGATCCTGAGAGCCTAGAAGATCATAATGTCTGCCTAATTTTAACCGATTGCCAAAATGGAGGGGAAATTCTGCTTGGAAATCACCATCTACCCAATCAACCTGGAAATGTGGGAATTATCCTTAAACCTGCCTCCTACTGACTCTCATCTTTAACCTCAAATACCTAGAAACATTTTTAATCCCTTCCTTTCCATACTTCTAGTTCAGGTAACATTGTATTTTCCTAGAACTCTTGTCATACCTTCCTAAACTGGTCTTCCTGAATCTAGGATTTGTCCCCCTTCTTTGACATTGATCACATTGCCTTCTCTGCATGGAATGCCCTTTCAATACCATTAGCAAGACTAGGGATTCTAATTTCTGAATCTCAGCTTAAGGGTCACTTCAAGATGATGTCCCTGATGCTCCAGCTCTTCGTATTAATGTGGTGATGCCAACAGGCTGTGTGCTTCTTCTCTATTTCTATAAAACTCTGCTCATATTCCTGCTTCTGCATGTAAAACCTAGCATCACAATTGTGCTTCTGGGTCTATTTCTCCCATGAAACTCAGAGAACATTAAGGACAAAGAACATGTGTTATTGTTTCTCCAGAACTCAGTTTAAAGCTTAATATATAGTAGGTACTCAATAATAAACAAATTAATACTGTACATATACTTTCTGTTTTTATACTTCACTTTCTGATTTTCCATGGGCAAGAGCTCTTATTAGTGTCACACTTGACACAGAAACAAATATACTGTATTTTTTTTTTCTCTCAAGGTCTTATGTGAGAAGGGCTCATACCCATATATTTCTTCCTTATAATTTGTACATTGTGACAAAATCTTAGAAACTCAATAAGATTTTACTGTAAAAAATGGATGGTGGAAAGTTTAGGAAAATGTTAGTGTATCAGTGGTTGGCAAACACATTAGTCAACAGAGCCAAATATCAACAGGACGATTGAAATTTCTATTGAGAGCCGAAAACCGACTTCTGTGCATGGGCCACGAAGTTTCAATCGCGCTGTATGTGCGTGCCCGCACGTAGTATTTTGTGGAAGAGCCACACTCAAGGGGCCAAAGAGCCACATGTGGCTCGCGAGCCTCGGTTTGCTGACCACTGGTGTAGATACTTTGAGAAGTATCTACACATTCCCAAGATCTAGACAAGAAGAGTTCATTTTAGGTGAATTTAGGATTACAATTTAGGTGAATTTAGAATTACAATGAAAACTATGCAGGACATTGAATCTCTCCCCAAAGACTAATTATTAATGTAATATAATAATATAATATTATTAATATAATACATTGGAAACCCCTCTTTGGTAAGGAGATATCTGTGAAGAACTTGGGATAAGGTGGGGAAGAGGTTGATTGATTGCTCTTGCCTTATACCACCATTTGCTATTCTGGGAATTCAAAACTAAAAATAATTAAGGAGGTGGGCAGACAGGATTATTTCAACTCAATTTAACATTTGACACATATTCTTTGTTTATTGCTGTAAGTGCATTTTGGAGTTGTTTCATAACGGGTCATGTGCCCATCACCTCACTAGAACTGTGGATTCCTGCTCTCCAGTTCTTATTCATATTTAGATATCAAACTCAGTTTGGCTCAGTGGATAGAGCATTGGCCTGCAGACTGAAGGGTCCCGGGTTCAATTCCGGTCAGGGGCATGTACCTTGGTTGCGGGCACATCCCCAGTGGGAGGTGTGCAGGAGGCAGCTGATTGATGTTTCTAACTATCCCTCTCCCTTCCTCTCTGTAAAAAAATCAATAAAATATATTTAAAAAAAATAGGATGAGAGGGATGGGAAATACCCAAAGAAGAACTTGACAAATTTTATGAGAAAAATACATACAAAGTACAATAGCCATATGTATGCAAACTTTCATTTTTGAAGCTCAATTTAGACCTTCTATTCTTATTGACAAGCAAAGCAGAATGGGTTTCCTGCCAAGAGATCATGGCACTCTGAAACCTATTTTTGGATTCATCATCAGATTCCAAAAACATTTTGACATGTTGTATCTATAATGTTAATCTAATAAGCAATATATAGTAGCAATAAATGGAAAGCCTATGTAACTGAGTGAAAAAATTAAAAAAAAGAATAAAAAAGACTTAGATTTTATTAAGTCCAATACAAATCAATAGTGAGTTAGTTTCTAAAGTGTTATAAGTATCAAACTTCATTGATAGTATGTATGGTTTCTACAATAAGACAATTTCCGCTCTGCTCTGTGCATGTGGGAATTCACTGACTGCACTAACATTTTAAAAATATATTTTTATTGATTTCAGAGAGGAAGGGAGAGGGAAAGAGAGATAGAAACATCAATGATGAAAAAGAATCATTGATCGGCTACCTCCTCCATGCCCCCTACTGGGGATTGAGCCTACAACCCTGGCATGTGCTCTTGACCCGAATTGAACTGGGGACCTTTCAGTCTGCAGGCCAACACTCTATCCACTGAGCCAAACTGGCTAGGGCTGCATTAACATTTTATTGATTCATTATTTGCTTAATTTACATCCTGTCTAATTTCCAAAATAATTTGAGACAACTACCATGGCTGTCTTTTCATATAAAGATTCCAGACAAAGTAGAGTATAAAAAAATTAAACACATTCAAAATGATGACTGAAGTCAAAGCTGTGAACATTAGCAATAATTGAGGCACTAGCAATATATTTATTTATTTACTAAAAAGGATTCATTAAGCATGAATACCTACTATGTACCAGGTACTCTAGTAGGTCTTAAGGATTCCACAGTGAAGGGGAAAACTAAGGAGGAAAAACTCCCTCCATGTTTAGGAAGCTTAAGATCTAGCCGAGGAGACAAATTCAAATTATCTCAGAAATACATGTATAATTGCAAAAATGTTAAGTCCTGAGAAGGCTAAACATGTTGTGTTCTGGAGACACAACTAATGGGAAATATTAGATTTGGTAAAGGTGGTTAGTACAGGCTCTCCTAAGAGAGTGAAAACTGAGTTTAGATCTTGTTGATAAATAAAGTATTGTTACATATATATTCCTTGATCTATTGTTGATAGATGTGGAAATGAACATAATATTTTAAGAAGGTAATTTTGTAGTAACTATCAAAAATGTAAAATGTGAATATCCTTTGCCCAGTATTTTGGACTGCAAGCTTGTGTCTCCCCAAAATTCATATATTAAAGTCCTAATAACAAATACCATCCCCATGATGGCACTAGGAGACGGGATGTAGGGGAGGTAATTAGGTCAGAGAAGTGGAGTCCTCTTGGTGCGATTAGTGATCTTATAAGAAGAGACATGAGTTTGCTCCTTCTCTCTCGCTCAGCCATGTGAGGACTATGGGAGCAGCAAGTCCGGACACAGACAGCAGAGAGCTGTCCCCCACAGTGCACCATTTTCTATTGATCTCCTGGATTTCCACTAGCCTTTGAATTTGCAAGAACTAAATATTATAGAACCCAGGGCATTTGTGGAAACATTTGACCTTTTCTCATTAGCATTTGAAGATATATATTTTATGCAGTTTAGAGCAATACTTTCATTCCACCATTCTCTGAGAAATGTAAAAATCCTTTTAAACAATTCCCTTATAACACAGAACTGAGGCAATTGTTTTGTTTTGTTTTGTTTGTTTGTTTTTGCTTTTAGTGATTGGTTTATTTATTTTCCCCAGCCCCTGTTTTACTACTTTCCCCTAATCCTGATGTTTTTATTGGAGCTATTTTAGATTTGGAAATAGGTTAACTCAAAAAAACAAACCCAAATAAAACAGGAACATTTTTAGGTGCTTTCCCCAAAACATATCAAGCTTAACTTGGGTTTTTTAAAGAACTAAAGCAAATTTTAAGAGGCTTAGCTAATGTGTGCTATAGCCCAGACATACAAAGTATTTAAAAAGTGAAAATTAAGTTTATTTATCTACAAGCTTGAGAAAAAAGAGAATCAAAAAGTTCAAGATCCCCAGATTGAGAAAAACCACTCAGGTGCCACAGACAGCAGAGCCGGGGCAGGTATTGGACAGCAGGAAGTGATGGCGAGTTTGTTGTTAGATTTAGCATTGCTCTGCCTCCTTATTTCACCAATAGCTGGAAATTAGGCTTTTGTATAAAGTTGCTCAGTTTTAAAAACAGTTTCATTTGCTGAATCAATGAGCACACATATGAATCTGTAGGTTGGATTTAGACCTCAGAAACTGTTGAGCTAATTGCAGTGAGGAGGGAACAAAATAATTAAGGCCTTGAGTTGGAGGACAGAGATAAAGGAACTGGGCCATTGCGGATCCTAGGCAACTCCAGAGGGAAGGGAAGTTACCCTGTCACAACCATGGCCGTGCTAATCAGCATGAAAGGCTTCAGATAGGACTTTCACAGCTGCTGGCAAGTTTTGTCTTTGGGGCTATTTCTGCTACAGTGAATTGCATTATAGTGCTTGACTTCTCAGGAAAATGAGAGAATATAAAAAATCCAGAGCCACCCCTAGTTCTTGGTAGCTTAGCTGGCTTTCAATGTAGGCATTTTCAGGAAACAATAAAGGGTCATGCCTATAGATAGCACTAACTATACTAATAAAATGTTAATTAGACTGGGAGACCTTCCAGGAGACCTTCTAGACGTTCTTCTGGACAAAGCCATGGTGGCGGGCCAAGGTAGAGGCGGTTAGAGGCCAAGAGGGGAGGGCAGTTGTGGGTGATCAGGCCAGGATGGGACAGCAGTTGTGAATGATCAGGCTGGTGGGGGGCGGGGCCGTTGGGGGTAAGCAGACCAGCAGGGGAGCCATTTGGGGATGAGCAGGACATCAGTGGGGGTCAGGTGGAGGTCATCAGAATAGCAGGGAGGGGGCAGTTTGGAGTGAGCAGGCCAGCAGGGGGGCAGTTGGGGGGTGAGCAGACCAGCAGGGGTGGCAGTTGGGGGTGAGCACACTGGCACGGGGGGCAGTTGGGGGTGATCAGGCTGGTGGGGGGCATTTGGGGGTGAGCAGGCCGGCAGGCAGAGTGGTTAGGGGCAATCAGGCAGGCAGGCAGGCAGGCAGGTGAGCGGTTAGGAGCCAGCAGTCCTGAATTGCAAGAGGGATGTCTGACTGCCAGTTTAGGCCTGATCCCTGTAAACCAGCAGTAGGACATCCTTCAAGGGGTCCCAGATTGGAGAGGGTGCAGGCCAGGCTGAAGGACATCTCCCCCGTGCATGAATTTTGTGCACCAGGCCACTAGTTACTCTATATTGTTATTCTTAATGACACATTACTCTTGACTATTTATTTATTTATTTATTTATTTATTTATTTATAGATCTTAGTATAAATCTTTCCTTTGGCTCTTATTTCTCCAGGTATTAACAATGGTTCATAGATATGTTCTTTACTTAAGTTTCAGTGTAGAAACAAACAAATATATACACAAATAAAAGTAGGGGTAATTTACTCTTAAATTCCCTAGACATGCCTTTCTTGAAGTATGATATAATTTACCAGTTCAACTGTCCTAGCATTTACAAGAATAATAGATACACTGGGCAGATATTTCTATGGTGAGATTATCTGACTGGAAATGTACTTAATGGAACATCTAGTAAGTATTTATTACAGAGTTAAAATTCCCATGGTGCCAGGATACACATCTGTATATTTGACCACACTCTCCTCCTCTTGGCAGAACAATCAGAGAATATTCTTGAATGGTCTTCTCCAGAGAAACTTGACTAAAGAGCATCATTTCTGATTCTTGTAGAACACACATTCGAAACACATGATTTGTTTGTTTATTCTCTTTCCTCTTGAGAAGTTGGGTCAAAGGGCACACGGTTGACTACCTAGGATTACACACTATTGGGTGGGAGTATAACTATATTGAGGGAAAGGATTCAGATAAGAAGGAGAGAGAACTACCACAAGGGGGGCAGAAGTAACTTGCTGTCTAGAAAAGTAAGCATTGTTGACAAAGAAATAGAGAAAAGAGTGATGGGCAGAGACGAGTAAAGAAGATGTATGTGATTATTGTCTATTGAATAAGGTATTGCAAATATCTATACAAGAGTTCTCTAAAAGGTCAATATTCTCCATTTTGCCCAAATGCCTTTTATGTTTATCCTTAATCTTATCCACTTAAAAGACAGAGAAAGGAGTTTTAAATAGTTTTCCTCAGGGTGATCATTAATTTTATTTTTTTTATTTATTTATTTATTTATTTATTTATTTATTTATTTATTTATTTTTTGTTAATCTTCACCTGAGGATATTTTTTTTCTATTGATTTTCAGAGAGTGCAGAAAGAAGGGGGAGAGACAGAGAGATTAACATTGATTGGTTGCCTCTCACATGCCTGGAATCTGCAACTGAGGTATTTTGCCCTTGGCTGGAATTGAACCAGGGAACCTTCAGTCCACCGGCCAACGCTCTATCCACTGAGTCAAATTGGCTAGGGAGTTATCATTAATTTTATGTGTCAAGTTGACTGCACCAAAAGTTGCCCAGATTAAATGTTATTTCTGGGTGGATCTGTGAAAGTGTTTTCAGATGAGATTAGTATTTGAATTGGTAGACTTGGCGAAGTAGATTGGCCTCCTCAATGTGGGTGGGCATCATCTAATCCACTGAGGACTTATAAAGGAGAGATTCACCCCTTTTGCTTCTTGTCTGCCTGTGGATCCTGGGACATTGGTCTTCTCTTGTCCTTGGACTAGGGTTTATTTATATCATTGGCACCCCTCATGCTCCGGCCTTGGAATTTGAACCTGAACTACACCACTGGCCTTCCTGGGTCTCCAGCTTGCAGATGGTAGGTGGTGGGATTTCTCTGGAGAACCCTACCAATAGGAAGACCCTCATTCAGGGCATTAGCTTACGTTCTTCTAGACACCACCAGTGACTCCCCCATCTTTGTAAGGCCCTCACTTGTGGGTCTCATTGAACTTCTCTTTTAAGGAGAACCTGCAATTTCTTCTCAGAATGCTACACGGCATTTGGAAAAAGCATGAAGTTAGGAAGGTGGAGAAGTAAGAATGGCACTTCTTGGAACAATTTTTCTCTCTTTCTGTGTGTGTGTGTGTGTGTGTGTGTGTGTGTGTGTGTGTTATTGATTTCAGAGAGGAAGGGAGAGGGAGAGATAGATAGAAACATCAATGATGAGAGAGAATCATTGATCGGCTGCCTCTTGCATGCCCCCTACTGGGGATACAACTTGCAACCCAGGCATGTGCCCTTGACTGGAATCAAACCCAGGGACCCTTTAGTCTGCAGGCCGATGCTCTACCCACTGAGCAAAGCTGGCTAGGGCAATAATGGCGCTTTTTGGAACAATTTTTTCTCTTTCTCCACATGAAGCTTTTTTTCTTTTCCATCCATAAAATCACTTTTATTATATTTTAGGGATTCGCATTCCATTCACCTTTCAGTCTATCTTTCAAATACATTCTCATGTCAGCTTCTATTTCCATGAGCTACAGTCTCCAGCTGAACTGTCATAAGGATTATTCTCGGCTACATTACATATCAACATATACTTTTATTATTATAATTTTACTGTAACTGCTTCCAGAACCTAAAATTCTGGATATAAGAGTTTATATGCACGTGTGCATGCGCACGTGCACACACACACACACACACACTCACACACTCGCATATAACCCTGTATTATCCCCCACACACCTTTTATGATCTTAGATCACATAATATACTCTGCTGTCTCCTTCAAAGTTTCTAAGAAGTGAATTGTTCTAGAAGCCTAGTGATCTAAATCTCACCATCACTTTCCCCTAATTGAAAAGCATAAGCTCTAGGTAGCTAGCATGCCTCTTGTTCTGTAAGAGACAATAAGTCCAGTTAGATAAGTCATAGCATGTGTGTCAATGAGGGTACAACTCAAGTGATACCAATTGTTTCACCTTCTGTAAATGTAGTCAGCACTCTCAGCTCTGAGTGAAATATACCGATCCCCCAAATATAAAATCAGAAGCATAGTATCCCTCACCGATTTGCTCCAACCTCAGCGGAATTTATGTAATTGTCCCTCAGAATCAGGTCTTGGTAGCCTAACTTACTGTGGCTCTGCTTCACAGTAATGACCCTGGCGTGGGACTCGGTGAACAGAGGACACCTGCCATTAATACTCTCATTGCAGTGACACATTAATGGTGAGCACCAGAACACAAATTTTCTTTCCCCGTGATCTCAAACACATATTTTTATCTTCCCAGTAGCTTCTCTTAAAATTCTTTATTGTCAATGGCAGATTAGGAGCAAGGGAACGCAGGCCTCTGGAAAGGGTTCCCTACATGAAATCTACAATTGGGAGTGAAATCTACAATCTACAGCTGACAAAACAGAGTCCCAGGCACACGCAGAGAGCATGGCAGGAGGAAGTGGCCACTGCAAAAGTTAGGAAGCAAATACTTAGCTGACATTGCAGTACCAACAAAGGTACATGGATTTTTCTCCCTTAACTGTCCATCCCTTATTGTAACGATCAAATTAGCAAGTGTGGTAGAGTGCCATGCTCCCGGGAAGGGGCAGTCATTTCTTCTCCTCTCACTCTTACTCCTGGTTGACAGTTCCCGAGGGGGACAGCAGAAATAAATGTAGGCCTGCCCTGATGGAGGTGAGCCAGCTCATTAGCAGCTGTCATCACAGCATTTTACCTTCAGCTCACAGATGGAGACAAGGGCTCTTTGAAGGCGATTCTGAGGCAGTGCTGCATAGAGCAGGATAAGTGGGGATCCCGTAAAGTGCCGTTTCCTTGGAAACCAAGTGCAACAAATACCCTGCTGTCATCAGTTCGGATGTGTACAGTTCACACATAAATGCTGGGTTTGGGGAGAAATTTGCACAGTGGATGCCTGTGTTATAGATACACAGAAGCGAGAGATCTTTAGACTGCCAATCAGCTCCTTTGTGGAGTCATGAACCCCTTTGAAAGAATAGCGTGTTGGAAGATCAGAAATAAATTACTCCTCTCCGACATATGCATGACACTGAGTTCCTGTGCAAAATGCAGTATTTCCTTGCACAATTTAGAAAGTGGTATCAATTTTAATTGAATTCTATCCTGTGTTAACACAGAGGCTTATCTCACTCATTTAAATCCCCAGATTCTTAGTGGGAAAACCAGTAGCGGAGCTTTCATCTTATTCCTCAAGTAACAATATCATCTCCATTTCATTAATACTCATTCAATTAAAAAGACAGCTAAAAAAGAAGTATTGTTTTTCATAATGCTTTTTTATTTAAGCCTTTGAAGCAACAGGTTTTAAGAGGTATCTGACTTTAAATTGTGTGTGATTCAACTGTAATGAGCTAAAAATAAGTTTAAAGAGTTAATAGCTTGTAAATCTGGATTTTAGCTTTAAATCACATGTTTTTAGCTAATAATTTAGTGTTGTTAACTTTATATTTTGGTATTTTAGAAAATGCCCCTGATACCATAGACAAGCAATCTTTACATTGTTTGTACAGTTATTACCAATCTTTTCCATATTGAATCTTCCCTCATTTTGAGTGGCATTCTGTATTAAAATAGAGATAAGTATTATCCCGATGTTACATGTACAGAAACGGAGGTACTAAGAACCTGGGGCATTTATCCATGTCCACATGGTGAGTTACTAACAGTGCCAGGTCTTTGAATTTCCCTTCTTACCATTTAATCACCACTTTATGATAGGCTACAACTCTAAGTAATTATGTGTGATCATAATGGTTTATTGGTTAATACAGACACATGTACTTACTTAACTTCAATTTCATCTACTTAGGCTTGAAATATGGCTTTGTACTTCTAGACTGATAGAAGAATGGAACTTTTCCTTTTTTATGTCCTGCATATTAAATCTCCCTTGACTCTGGCATTACTGTATCATGGCAGCATCTGGTGTATGGCTTCTCTATGCAAGGAAACTCGTCTTCATTTTTTAAACTGTTAGTCATAGAATTCTAAACATATTACAAATGATGCTGAAGTGGAATATTTTTACTCCACTGTGTGTTCCTAATGAGATTTTACCATAGAGCATGACTTCTCATCATATTAATATTTAATCAAGCAATAAACCTGCCTTGTTACGAAGCTCAAAGCCAACAGAATTCTCTCTGGTGAAGGTTTTTTTCTATTAAGTTGACAAGAATTTTTGTTGCTTGATCTCATTATTGTAAAATTGGGGTAAATGTTTGAGTGTGCAGTAAGTGCCTAAAGGGCTTCTTCTTAACTCTTCTAGCTAAATTTAGTAAAGTATCCTAAATTGAGCTTTCATATATTTTCACAGAGTTCTGTTTCTTTAGAAGTAATCTCAAAAAACATGGGCCTATTAGATAAAGGGTTTTGAAATAAGATGACAGAGGAAAAATAGTCACTTGTTTAATTTAAGTGCTTGCATTATAATATATTGAGAAATTAAAACAAAAATGAGTGTACCAAGGAAGGCAATGATGATTCATATAATACTAGGAAAATTGGCCCAATATGAAGGCAATGTACTTAAATTGTACTTAGATATTTATTTTGTACAGGAAGGTGGGATGGGGCAAGGTTACACAGTCACCATACAGTTTTTTCCTCCCAGGGACCCAAAAATACATTTACCAGATCACTCCCCACCCCAGCACCTATGATTATGATGGGGTGCTTCTGACTGAGTTTTGGCCAATAGTTGCTGAGCAGAGGTGATATAAGCCCCCTCATTCTTGTTCTTAAAAATCATCCTGTAATATCCTCTGGGCTTCTCCTCTCCACCTGCAGTAACCTTGAAAGCGTCCTCTTCCAGATGGTGTAGCTGCAAGACAGAAGAAGCCTGGGCCCCTATGGCTTATAATTGTGCCATCTTCTATTAGAAGTACTTGTGGGACACAGCTAACTTCTTCTAATTTCATAACATTAATTTATAGGTTGATTTTGACCACCATTGTGAAATCAACTAAAACACACAATCCTTTAAGTTATCTGTTGAAGCTATTCAAAATGGTATCCTGGTCATGACAGAACCCAGTCCTTTTTTTTTTTTTTTTAATATATTTTTATTGATTTCAGAGAGGAAGGGAGGGGGGAGAGAGAGAGAGAGAGAGGGAGAGAGAGAGAGAAAGAGAGAGAGAAACATCGATGATAAGAGAGAATCATTGATTGGCTACCTCCTGTACACCCCCAACTGGGGACCGAGCATGCAATCTGGGCATGTGCCCTAACCAGGAATCAAACCGTGACCTCCCGGTTCATAGGTCAATGCTCAACCACTGATTCACACCAGCCTGGGCAGAGCCCAGTTCTTTGATTAGCCTTCTGATTTTTGTCTTTGACTCTGTCCTTTTCATAATCAGAAAATTAAATTTATGGGTAACTATTTTAGTTAATAGTCAGTATCAAGCAAGTGTGCGAGAGGTGTGTGTGTATTTTACCAAAGCAAGAGTATGACGCTCATCTCACTCCAGGCTTCTGTGTGGCATTCGTGGCTTTGGTTGTGAAAGGAGCAGCCCTAGTCAAGGACTCACGGAGCAACCCTAGGCCTACAGGAGCCTTAGCATTGCTCAGGCTTGATCAGACCAGGGACTGTGCTAGAGAGACTGGAGCTCTCTCTCCTGAGCTGTCTCATGTTTAACATGGCATGACACTTGGGTTGCCAGCAGGCCTGCCTTTACCTTTAATATTTAGAGGAAAACAATTGCTATTATTTAGCCTCTGTACTGATGACAGTGCATTCTTAGTGATTATTTTGAAATGGCCGTCAAAACATTGGGTTCTCATTGATTGGTTTGCCTGATGTTTTTCTTAGGATTGACTCTAAGGAATTGACAGAGCAATCATTATTTGTTCAAAAGGGATCCCTCTCTAATGTGCAGGTTGTTTATCCCTCCTATTTATTCTAGCACTGTGCAATGACTATTTTTGTCAATCTCAAGTTATTAGTTTGCAAAATGAATAAATATGAGTATAGTTGGATCTTTGCTATTCCTTAGTTAAATTCTGTTCCACAATATACCTTTGAAGGAGTCAGGAGTATGTCTCTGCATTTTATGAAGACTCTAAGCAGGGGGTTTGGACTAAAGGGTCTGGAGAAGTATAAATGTTGCAGTCGATCTATTAAGTACTAGTTCCAAACAAATGCCATGGAGTACAAGAGTAATTGCCAACATTTGCACTCTTAACTCAATTTCCTACAGAAAGAACAGCTGAAAAAAACTATTAAAAATCCATTACCTGTTGTTTAAGAAGCAAAATAACATTTTTCAGAAGCTCCTTATCAAGCAATTGGATGCAGCAAGATGATATACAATGGGAGTGAGGGTTAGGCTGGCATTGACATTTTCCTTCCTAACTTAAATGATTAAACCTTCACCAAATTAGATCAAGGAATTTAATTTCTTTTCAAGCCTTTATGAATTTTCTCTAATACAGAAATGATCTGAGACAGAACACTCAAGAAAATTAAACAGACAACAATGGAAAAAATCTTCATTGCACCCTGTGGAGGGCACTCATGGACCATCAAACACAGAGTTTCTTGGGCAAATCTCTCAATACATTGTCAAGGCAAATTCAGATTTGTTTGCTATGCATTCACAATGCATTCATGAAGCAAGACTTGAATGGGAGAGCTAAGGCTAACGAGAAAGCAACCACTCTTTATTAAGTGGTCATAAGCACTTTAATACACTTAGAATCTAGTCATGGTGTTAGTTACTAGATACCTTATCTCCATCTGACATGGGCAGCACTAAATCCTAAGCAGTTTAAGGAAACAGCGTCTTTCAGAGCAGCCAACGATGGACTGTCCCTGGAGTAAGCAAGGTCAGTAAGTTATCGGGTATTTCCCGCCAAAGCCAGAGCAGGAAGGACCTCTGTCCATGGCATGGTGGTGAATGGGGCTCACAGGTCAACATGGCCGCTGAGAGCCCGAAGTCTGCACTTTTATGATCTAAATAGTAGAGATGCCCAGGTTGGCTTCTGGGGAGGTTTTAGATCTCCCCTCAAAAGAGAAATAAGTCTCGGTCAAATACTCGGTTTGTTGTCTGAATGTTGTTTCAAGCTATTTAAATACATGCAGGATTTAAATGAAAATACCCAAGTGCATGCCACTAACAATAATCTGGGAACACTCAACAAATCCAGTGATCTCAAGTCCCACCCCATTTCCAGCTAACTGCCCACATGTAAATTTCTCCTCAAAACAACCTACATACATACCTTAGACATAAAAGGATCAGCAGAGTAAAGACACACACATCCTTAGGAAAGAAAAGAAAGGAAAGTAAAGCAGGTCATCACAGAACTTGTTCCTTAGGCCAGCGATTTTCAACTGGTGTGCTGCAAGAATTAAAGCATGCCAGACCTGACTACTCAGTCAGGGGCACAGCCTGCTTTTCCCTTAGGTTGTCAAAACAAAACAAAAAAATGACAACAGCCAACACACACAAAAAAGCTGGTTGGTGTGAATGAATAAAAATTATACTTATTTTTTTTGTCAGGTTGGCAAAAAAATATATTTTTGGTATTCTGCAGAATTTTGATCATCAGTTTATGTGTTCCACGAGATGAAAAAGGTTGGAAATCGTTGCTTCAGGCCATGACTTTAAAGACAAGGAAAACGCAATACTGGGGTAGACAGATAAGGTCGTGTCCACACACGTGCAAATTTAAGGAGGCATCTGTCTATGAGGATGAAGATGGAGTTGGTATATCTGGGCAGAGGGAAAGTTGTGAAAGAAGGAAAATAGCATTTCCAAGTATTTTTAATAGGATCTGGAAAAATTAGTGAAAATGACATGTTCACTGAATGAAAGGCCACCAATTTGATAAAATAAGGAAAAAGAAAACAGCCAAGAAGCATCCAGTGCCTAGAATATTCTGTACAAAAACTTGAAAGAGTCAGCAATCAATAAGGTTCTCTTCAATTAGACTAGAATATGCCATTGTAATTTGCTGGCTGCTGGAATGTAAGAACATATTTTAAAAGTTGTATTTGAAAAAAACAAGTTGTATTTGTTTAATTATATATTACTCCTAGTTCTAAAAAGTAACCGACAATTGTGTGTTTTTTTTTTTAATTGCTAAAGAAACGCATATTTAAGGGTTCTAGCAAATCAGCAGAGAGTAAACTGGTGTGACAAATGGAGCTGCTTAAAATAAATGGCCATTCCCTTGTAGCTATTTTTTATATCTGAGTGATACGTTTTAATATCCCACACACAGATGGTATGCAATTTATATAAGAACATGCAAATCAATAAAATAATACACAGCCTATTTTTATTTATTTTTCACAAATATCAGGATAATGGAAATTGACTAATGAATGGCAAAGCCTCATTACTCTCAGAAGTGACACTAAAGAATTTGATAATTAAGACTTCAAGATCAAGTGCTAATTTATCAAGCACTGCTTTTCATAATATTTTTTGGTGAGAGGATTAAACTGAAGTGCTGCATAAATTAAGTCATTATAAAAATAGCCAAAATAAGGTTTTGTTATGAATTCTTTTAGCCATTTGAGGCAGTCAAGTGGGATAGAGTGTTAAACTTTTACCTTTTTTGTTAGTAGTGTCTCAGGTAAAATGGAGATACCCAAAGTCAATGTTATCCTCATCGGACACGCTGTTGAACCTTTGCCTACATTCCAAAATGCCTGCAAGCGTGTCAGTGTTGTCGGACTCTACTTATTAGGATGCTGAAATCTGAATGGCAGCAGGAAAATGAAATGAAAAATGAATGACTATATCATGTGGCTTCTTTACAGTTCCAAACCTGGGCTCAATACAGAGAGATGAGGAATTCTCCAGAGCATCTGAACCCTGTAAATCATGCCATATACTAGTAACTTGTGCCAGCCACTGATAAACTGTGCCCAGCTCTCCTGATGAAAGTAACAGATATGCCTCTCAAAGCACTGAGACAGGAAATCACCCGGGGAGCCACTTTCCCTAATCCCAAGCCTTACACTGGAGAAGGAGGTATACCCGGCATGTTGCTATTTCTTGCTTTGGTCCAAGGGAAGGTGTGTGCTGAGCATACATTTCCAAACAATTCTAGGGATTCATCATCATTTTACATTTTCAAAAGTTTTACAGAGAAAGATATTTGTCAGTTTCGTGCATGAACTTGGGAGTTGATTTCAGGAACTTGTACTTTGGTTTCATTTAGGCCTCAACTCTGGTTGAGGGCCATTTTTTACTTAAAGCTTAATTAAGCCTACCGTCTCCAGGGACTGATTTCGTATTAGTGCTCCTTTCCCCAAGGTCTCCAAGTCATAATAGGCCTCCTTGAAACATCCTCAGTTAATGATACCTGCCAACAGGATATTTTCTCACAACAGAAAAATTCAAATTATTCAATGTATCATCTTAGGCACACCGCCAAGTCTGCCACGAGGTTGCCCTTGCCGTTTTCAGATGCTGATTGGAAAATCTTCCATTAAAAAATATGGTTTGGTTATCTTTACAAATTAATTTGTGAACTATTAGGTCACCAGTGTATTAAATCATGCAATTAATATTAAGAATATTATTACATTTAAAATGCTTTTGGTTTTAAAAATTTTAATATTATTATATTAAATATTATACATTTAATACATTTAACATAGCTTAATGGTTAACAGGTCAAAGCAAAAGTTTGAAATTTTGATCCTCATAATTAAGGAGCAAAAGAAAGATGACGTATATAATACATATTTATTCACAGCAGAGCAGATAAAATCTGATAATTGTTACAAAATTATCCTAACAAGCTTAAGTCCACATTTTAATGTGATTTTATGTGTATTTTATCTAGATTAGTTAAAACTCTATCACTTGTTCTTTAAAAATACATTTCAAATTATTATATACATATTAAAATATGTTAAGTTGACATATGTTTATTGCAGAATATATTTTAAGTGTGGTTTTTTTTTTAATCTTTTACAACGTTTCCAATTGCAAGTAACAAAAATTCAAACTCAAATTTACTTAAACAATTAGGTAGGTTTATTAGTGTAGGTAATTGCAAAGTCTGGCAATAAAGCAGCTACTGGGTAGGTTTGATGTACACAATTCAATAATATTATCAATAACCTTTTTCTTGGTTATTTTTTGTTGTCCTCTTCATTACTCTCCTCCCTCCCTCCCTCCCTCCCTTCCTACCTCCCTCTCTCCCTCCCTCCCTCTCTTCCTCCTTTCCTTCTTTCTTTCAGTATGTATAAGCTTTATAGCTGGATAGCTGGACTCTATAATGTTGGGAATTTTGCAACAGTGACCCCAGATTTAATGTCTGTGTACCATACTATTCAGTAACGTGTCCCCCCCCAGAAATGTCTAGTACTAGTCCTGTTTGGACTGACTGGGTTAATTAGATCCTATGCTTACCGATGTCTGTGGCTCTGATGATAGAATTCAGAGAATTATCTTAGACTTCAGCCACATCAGCCCTACTCCTGAAACAAGGAGGCGTCAGTTTCTTAAAATAATATGGGCTCAGTAGTGAAGATTTGAATACCTAAGGGGAAATTAGGGTAGTTTTTAGATGAAAGGGAGAATGGATTTGGGGAAACAGCTAAAAACCTCCAGGCTTTGTTTACCTCATCTCTCTCTGACCAGAAACTTTTAACATGAGAACCAAGAAAACTATAGAAGATGACATGGTAGCCTGTTTCTCAGTCTCCCAATTTCTTAACCATTTTCATCCTTACTGCTTTTTTTTTTTGCTATAAACTTTTTATTTGATAATAGATTTTTCATAATTTCTCTGTGAATCAAAATCTATTATCAAATAAAAAGTTTATAGCAAAAAAAAAGCAGTAAGGATGAAAATCATATTAATAATATGGGGAACTGGATGTGGGTATTTGGCAACTGTACTATTTTCATAATTTCTCTGTGAATCAAATAGTACAGTTGCCAAATACCCACATCCAGTTCCCCCTATTATTAATATGTTGATATTCCTATGATACATTTGTCACAGTTAATTAACCTTTATGGACACGTTATTACCAATTAAAGTCCATATTTTTTATTCAGATTTTCTTAGATTTTACCTAATGTCTTTTTTTTGTGCTCCAGAATCTTATTCAAGATACCATATTTACATTTAGGCTTTATTTATCATTAAGTTCCTCTTGACTATGACAGTTCTTAAGACTTTCCTTGTTTCTTCAAGCTTGACCTTGACAGCTTCCAGTCATCAGGTGTTTTGAGAATGGCCTTCAATTTGAATTTGATTTTGAGTGAGGTTATGGGTTTTGGAGAAGAAGATCACAGAGTTGCCATTTTCATAGCAAAATGCCAAGGACACAAACTGCCAACATGACATCACTTTGGATGGCAGCATTGATCAGTTGGCGTAGATAGTGCGCGTCAGCTTTCTCCACTGTCAGGTTACACTTTTATCCTGTTTTACATGCTGTGCTCTCTGGGAGGAAGTCACTCTGTGTAGCCCACAGTTCAGAATGAGGAGTTGTGCTCCATCTCCTTGAGGACAAACTCCGTACAAAAACTATTTGGAATTCTGCGAAGGAGATTTGTCTATATTGCTCTAGCTCAGGGGTCCTCAAACTTTTTAAACAGGGGGCCAGTTCACTGTCCCTCAGACCATTGGAGGGCCAGACTATAGCTTTAAAAAAAAAACTATGAACAAATTCCTATGCGCACTGCGGGCCTGGGATGAGTCGGCTGCTAAGCAGTATAGGCAGCGGCACCCGGCGGGCCGGATAAATGTCCTCGGTGGGCCGCATGTGGCCCGCAGGCTGTAGTTTGAGGACCCCTGCTCTAGCTACTTAGTTAGTCAATTATTCACATCAGTATGGACTCATTCATGTTTATTTTATAACTAGAGGCCCGGTGCATGAAATTCGTGCACGATGGGGTGTCCCTCAGCCCAGCCTGCACCCTCTCCAATCTGGGACCCCTCGTCGAGGGATGTCCGACTGCCCTCTCACAATCCAAGACTGCTGGCTCCCAACTGCTCGCCTGCCTGCCTTCCTGATTTCCCTTAACTGCTTCTGCCTGCCAGCCTGATCACCCCCTAATCACTCCCCTGCCAGCCTGATTGATGCCTAACTGCTCCCCTGCCAGCCTGTTTGCCCCTAACTGCCCTCCCCTGCAAGCCTGGTTACCCCTAACTGCCCTCCCCTCCAGGATTGATCGCCCCCAACTGCCCTCCCTTGCAGGCTTGGTCCCTCCCAGCTGTCCTCCCCTGCTGGCCATCTTATGGTGGCCATCTTGTGTCCACGTGGGGGCAGGATCTTTGGCCACATGGGAGCAGCCATCTTGTGTGTTGGAGTGATGGTCAATCTGCATATTACTCTTTTATTAGATAGGATAGAGGCCTGGTGCATGGCTGGGGGCCATCTGGTTTGCCCTGAAGGGTGTCCTGGATCAGGATGGAGGTTCCCTTGGGGCATGGGGTAGCCTGGGTGAGGGCCCTGTGGTGGTTGGCAGGCCGGCCACGTCCCCTGGTGACCCAAGTGGAGACCCTGGTATCTGGGATTTATTTATCTTCTATAATTAAAACTTTGTTGCCTTGAGCAGAGCTAAGCCTCCTGCTTGCTCTGTGGCTGCAGCCATTTTTGTTGGGATTTATTTATCTTCTATAATTGAAACTTTGTAGCCTTGAGCGCAGGCCAAGGCAGGCCAGGGTGTGTGGAAAGCTTGGCTTCCTGCTCTCTCCATGGCTGCAACCATCTTGGTTGAGTTAATTTGCATACTCACTCCTGATTGGTTGGTGGGTGTGGCTTGTGGGTATAGTTGAGTGATGGTTAATTTGCATATTACTCTTTTATTAGATAGGACTAGAGGCCTGGTGCACGAAATTCATGCATTCCGGGGGAGGGAGGGTCCCTCCACCCAGCCTGCACCCTCCTGCAGTCTGGGAGCCCTCAGGGGATGTTTGACTGACAAATTAGGGCCTAAGCTGGCAGTAGCTAAGGAGGTGGGAGAGGCTTCTGCCACTGCCACTGTGCTTGCCAGCCATGAGCCCAGCTCAGGACTTCTGGCTGAGTGGTGCTCCCCCTGTGGGAGCACACTGACCACCAGGGGGCAGCTCCTTCATTGAGCGTCTGCCCTCTGGTGGTCAGTGTGCATCATTCCGTCATTCAGTTGATTTGCATATTAGCCTTTTATTATATAGGATTTTGTTTACTTTATAATACTACTTTATTTTGTTGCTCAAATGGTTCTATCTTTGGCCAGTGGGAACTGTCTCAGTTGGCTCCTGTTTAGCTTTGACAGACACCCTCCCACACTGTTTTCTTTTTGAATTTCTCTGCCACCTGGAGTTGTAATCTACTCATCTAGAGTGGTATCTCTTAGATGTGGTAGCCTGAGCAAAGGCCTCATTGACGTATGAGAATTTATTAGAAATATGGGCCCAACCAGAATTTCTGAGGCAGTATCTCTAGGTGTGGTAGCCAGCAATCTGTCCTTCAATAAGTCATGTAGGTATTTTGATACTTGGAGAAATTTGAAAACCAGTCCCTGAAGCATCATGAGAAGGAAGAAGAAAATATTTACTTCATTCCACAGCGAATATCTGAAGACAAAAACAGGTAAATTATTCATTCAAGTATACTGTATTTCATTCTGTCTGAAATGTGATGATTTCTAGTCTGAAGCTATATTCTATTATTAATTTGGGTTCTTCTGTTTAAAAGATTTTCTCTTTCAGTTTTAGTTGAAATATCTAGTAGCTTTTGTAGGAGTATTTTAAACCTATTTCTGTTTACCCTACATCTTCTCAACTCTACACCATTCAAATATTTTTTATTATCGGTTTTATTTATCTTTTATATAATTATTTGTGAGGACAAAGTCAGTAAAATTCATGTAAAACCCCTATGAATAAACTAAGTACAGGTGCTCAAAAAGTAAGTATTAAATTATTGTTCTTGCTATCCCAAAACTTATTACTGATTCTGAGTGTGCAATTGGTTTTCCATCAAAGCCAACTAATACCATAAGAAAAATATTGAGTTGCATTGGTTTTGGAATAAGCATTGAAGGAGAATGCCAACTTTAAGTAAATGCTTTCCATTCTGACTTAGATAAAACTCACAATTTCATATATTCTTAGGTTATTTTTTTCTGATATTTGTCTCAATTGTTTAAAATAATTTTTTGAAATCAATAATTATTTTGAATTTAAAATATTTTGTTACTGGTGTCTTTATAAGCTCCTTTCAGGTTTTAAAATACGTAAACATGAAAGAAATAACATAACATTTACTTTAAACTGAAAAACTTATTATTCCTTCACTTCAAATGTATACCACAGCCACATTTGTAAAGGCCATTGTTAACTTGCTACAGAATCTAAAAGATTAAAATATACATGATAGTTTGGCTGGTATGGCTCAGTGGTTGAGTGTTGACCTATGAAGCGGGAGGTCAGGGTTCAATTCCCAGTCTGGGCACATGCCTGGATTGTGGGCTTCATCCCCGGTGTGGGGTGTGCAGGAGGCAGCCAATAAATAAGTCTTTCTCATCATTGATATTTCTATCTCTTTTCCCCTCTCCCTTCCTCTCTGAAATCAATAAAAAATATTAAAAATTTGATAAAACGTGACTTTCTAAAACATTAAACTTGTACTTTTACGTGTCACTTTTATGTTATTTTTTCCTCATATTTAACTTACTATGTTGTAAACTAAAATGTAATTATTTTATAAGGGCTTCCTATTTCTACAAAGGAAACAGTTGGTAGTATTAGGCTGTCTTTTCTGTTACCAATATATTCATTGACTAGTTTATATATATGTATTTTTTTAATATTTATATAGATATTTAGAGAGAGGAAGGGAAAGGGAGAGAGAGAGAGAGAAACATCAATGAGAGAAACATCAATTAGCTGCCTCCTATGCTTCCCCTACTGGGAATTGAGCTGGCAACCTGGACATGTGCCCTGACCTGGAATGAAACCATTGACCTCTTGGTGCATGGGATGATGGCTGTATGTACGTTTTTTAAAGGAGGGAAAATAATAGATACTTTAAAATGAATTATTGAGTTGGCTTCATTCTACAAGATCTGAAAGACTTTGTCATAAAGAAAAGGACCCTAACATTGCTTAGGTTTCTGCTTGTCTGAATCAGCTCAGCTTCATAGTATTCTACGGAAACACAGCTGTCGCTGCCAATAACTCCAGTGCTTTCACGTTCAGGCTGTTATGATATCCGACTGCCAGAGTAATACATCACTCATTACACGAGGTACTCACACCATCCACATCTTGGCAAGAGTATATTTATTGCTAACAATAGCATTTCTTTGGAAACATTTAAGCATTAATGCTTTCCTATTTTTATTCTAACCAAAAACTCCCAATCAGAAAAATTGTCAACTTTTCCTACAACTGTACAATAAATCTGGGTACTTTTTAACTGTAATTAGAGGCTAAATTTTATTATTTTACTAGGGACCCAATGCACGAATTCATGCACCTTGAAAGGAACTGTGGGCCACCAGGCTGTGGTGGGCACAGGGCCAGGTCTCAGCACATCCTCTGCGCTCCCGCCCAGCCCCTCCCACCATGGCCCCTGGTCCCCTGTCTGCCAGCAACCCCATTCCCACCTCCACCACTCCCACATGCAATGGCACCAGCCCCGCTCCCACCTGCTGATGGCACAGAGCAATTGGGGCTGGCACCAGCAGTGGGTGCGAGCAGCGGCTGCTGCCCCAATTGTTCCTCAGGAGCAGAGGGAGGTGGAGAAGCCCTCGGGGTGATCAGGGCTGGCAGCCACCACTCGCACCCACTGAGGGCGCTGAGCAATGGGGGCTGTCACTGGGGCCAGCAGCGGGTGCGATTGGGGCCGACACAGGGGGACCATGGTGAGTGGGAGCAAAGAATTTTTAGTAACCACCAGAGGCTTGCCCCGATGACGTGACCAGCACCCCCCCTTGGTCTGGCGCCCCTGCTCACCTGCTTCACCATCCCACCACAGCCTATGCCCACCATGTTCTGCACGTGCCTCTTGGTGGTCAGCACATGTCATAGCGGCTGGTTGTTGGGTTGTTCTGTTCAGTCTATTTGCATATTAGGGTGATTTTATATATATATATATATATATATATATATATATATATACATATATATATATATATATATATATATATATATATAATGTTCTTCTGATTTGTTCCTAAACACCAATAATTATTGCCAAATTATAATTCTCTTGTTATGTGTGCTTGTATTTGGATATTCTTTGATGTCTATTTGTAATTAAAAATATGTTGATTCAATTATTAGGCTAATATTTTAATTAAGAAACATAAAAATAAATAAAAAGAAAGCTTTTTTGTGATTGGTAAATCTAATACTCAGAAATAAGATTGAAAAAATTAAAATTTTTGTTCATCAGAATCTTTTGTCTTTTTAATAGCAAAATTTTATCATCAAGAATAGACTAAAAGTAAGACTAGGTATACAGCCTTTTTTTTTTAATATTACAAAGAAAGATATATATGATCTGTTTTTTATATTTTGTTTCTTTAAGGTGTGACTCATTTTTAAGTGCACAGTGATAATTGTTATTTTAAAATAAATTGCAAAACATAAAAATTCATGACCTTATATTGATTATAATATATACTATGTGTCACATTTCAGATACTGTATCAATATATATATATATATATATATATATATATATATATATATAATTTAACTGATCTCTGTAGTAGTTTGAAATAATTTTCAGTGTAAAAATGAGAATGAAAGATTTTAGAATATCTATTATTCATCAAAGGGCATATAATGGTTCAATTTAGCTGTTGTAAAATTGACATGACAGTCATAATGAGCTCAACTTATTAAGGATATGTAATGCCTTTTAATGTTCATGTGAACCAAATAATGGCATTATTTTCTTCTTAGAAATTACTGTCTAATCTGTTAAAAAGTATTTCAAGAAGTGAACTATGTCCTGTCTTTCTGAATGTGCACTAACTTACACACACACATAATTAATGCAATGGCTAAAAAATATGAGCTCAATTTCACTGTTAAATTGCTTAATATGCATTAAGTTATTTAAAATAATTATTATTAGAAGATGTATAACATGTTGGAATCCAAAGCCAATAAACTCTAGGAGCAAAATTCATACAAAGGATATTGATGGCAGATTATCTATGTTTCCCATATATCTGTTGTGATACAAACTCACTGATTACTTTTCTAGGTTTTATTTTGGTTCCAAGGTAGTGGACTGCCCTAGGAATACTTTTAGGTGTGGTCGATCTGATTTAGTATGATTACCTGATTTGGAGTTGGTGTGTGAATCTGGGGGAAATTGTATCTGGGTCAAGAATATGCTATTTTCAAAATTTTAATTGGCTAACACCTTTCAGGTGACCTTTCTCACATGATATTTTCTCTACTACCATTTACTAAGTATTTTTTTAAATTTTTTATTGTATTCATTATTTAAATAGTGTTTATATTCTCTAGGAGAATAAAATAGTTATTAGATCATATAGTTAAATTCTATGTGACTGACACAATCACCTGGCTTTTTCATGTGAATAATCAGGCTAAAATATTTATTAATGATATTCTTATGTTAAAATTATGTGTGCAGAAGCCCAGTGAGACAACCTGCAAAGATGTTAAGCAATCATAGCAGTTTACAAATTCGTGCATTTTGAGACGCTTCAAGAATTCCTCCTGTTTGCATGATTCTTCATTATTATCATTTTTGCATTTTTTTTCTAAGTACATGTCTAAAGTGACTTAACAGTAAAATCAGTGCCTTGTTCTGATACAGTAAGATTAGAATCACTGTTTCTACAGCTGTAGATGATATATTTTGAATGATGGTTGCAACTGAAACATTTTTGAAGGAATAGCAAATCATAAAAGGCAGGCTCAACATATTAGTACATATTCACACCATATATGTAATAGAATATGTAATAGAAAGCATCCTAAATTGTCACATGCCAATGCATGAAATCCCCTCTTCCCTTTGTATGTCTAAGACAGCTTAGGAGTCAAGTTGTTCTGATGGCAGATGAGGCCTTGAGTGTCCTATAGCTTAGCTGGGAAATAGTAATGGAGACGCTTAGAACTTGGGTCTACACTACCCTTCCTTATGCCTACTGCATTTATTAAATAATTTCTAGTTAAATAAGCTATCAAAAGTCCAATAAGAGGTATCCTGGGAACACACTGATTGTCCTTTGCTGCCATCAAATGATATTTATATTATAGCTAAAGGTGATGCCTTCAAGTTATCACCATAAATTATATTTACATATTTATACATTTTTAATAGATATCAGGTATATTCACATGTCTGTGGAACATAATATACAAACTATGTGGTTGTCCCTCCTGGACAAAAGCAATTTTTGATTTTTTTTTTAAAATTCATACATGATAGACTGAATGTAAATAATATCTTGTTAGATCAATTGTATAATGGAAGGACTAACTGGATCTCTTTCAGAAAAGAAACCTTGCTGGGAGCTAGTTAAGCAAGGACAAGAATAACTGAATTCAAATGACACAATCTGTCTCTGAAAGGATACCAAAATATATTAACAGCTGTCTACATTCTTTGTTATCATTTTAATATGTATTTATCATCTCTTGTTTAGACAGCAGTAATCTAGCTGGGTCCGTTATTTCAACTTGTCCCTTCTTAATACTTCAGACAGAGACTTTTTAAAAACATAAGTCTGACCATGTTACTGTGTTGCTTGAAATCTTCATCTCCTTGGAATAAAACCCAATCTCTGACAATGGCCTCGGTGCTCTGCACAAATGCTCTAGTCCACTTTGCTCCAGTCTTTCATTTATTCCCTCAAGGAAACCATAGTCATTTTTGCTACCAGGACCTTCTGTGTGGTTTTTGTTTGTTTGGTTGACTTTGACAAGTTTGATTTTTTTTTTCTTCAGATCTTTGTTAAGCTGAACCCTTCTATGTATTCAGATTTTAGTATAAATGCCACCTCCTCAGAGAGGTTTTCTTGCCAACTATCTAAATTATACACACCTCTCTATAGTCATTGTGTGCCATAAAACTATAGTCTACTTTGTTGATAGCATTTCCCACTGCATAATAGTGTCTTATTAATTTATTTTAAATACTAACATTTATTTTAAAAGTTAATTATTTTAAATAATTACCACAAGAATAGAAATCTTGCTTATAGTTTCACTTCTTATCCCCAGTACATACAGTGATAACTCATGTGTCATAGTCTTTCTTGCTATTGAATATTTGAAAGAATGATATATGAGTTTGTCATCAGTAGTGATCAGTTTTTTTCTGAGTCATTTAAAAGGTGTTAAAGAGCAACTAATTTATCCATTTAAGCCTTATGTTCTAAACTCCAATGACATAATCAAGCTCTTAATTGCCACTTGAGCTCTATACTAATGCAAACTAAAGTTTGGTAGGCAATGTGCAATCTACTGGCTTATATTTAACTGATCACCAATACTCTAATTTTCCTGACACTGTGATAGTTTACCCTTGAAAAGCAGCTGGTACTTCTCAATTTTGACACAAGTCAATACTGATCATGCATTCAAAAGAGGGACTCCAGCCCAGCCGGTACTGCTTAGTGGTTGAGTGTTGACCTATGAACCAGGAGGTCATTGTTTGATTCCCGGGCACATGCCCCAGTTGTGGGCTTGATCCCCAGTGTGGGGCATGCAGAAGGCAGCCGATCAATGATTCTCTCTCATCATTGATGCTTCTCTCTCTTTCCCCCTCTCCCTTTCTCTCTGAAATCAATAAAAATAAAATAAAATATATCAAAAGAGGGACTCCAAAATCTCCTTTATTCCTCATTTCAAATATATATATTTGAATATTTATATTTGTATATATACATTTATAATGTAATTATAATGTAATAACATTACATTACTTTTATATTGCTGTTTTTTTCTGTTTTTAATCCTCACTGAAGTTATATTTTAATTGATTTTTAGAGACAGCCGATCAATGATTCGCTCTCATCATTGATGCTTCTCTCTTTCCCCCTCTCCCTTAATTATAATGTAATAACATTACATTACTTTTATATTGCTATTTTTTTCTGTTTTTAATCCTCACTGAAGTTATTTTTAAATTGATTTTTAGAGACAGAGGAAGGGAGAGAGAGAGAAACTATCCATTGGTTGCCTCCTGTATATGCCCTGATGGGGAACTGAACCTGAACCTGCAACCTTTTTGGTATATGGGAGGACGCTCAACCAACAGAGCCACTGGCTGGAGCATTACTATTCTTTTTAAACATGTTTTCTTTTCCAAATCACCTTTCACATAAGTAAAATACAAAATTGCACAGTTCCTGCAAATGAAGATAGCAAATGGAAAGAGCAGTACTATATTGTATTAGATTGATTATGATATGATGTATTTTATTTATACTATCCATTAACAATTTTAAATTAGACATTCAAAACAATTACTGGAATTATGTACAGCATTAAGTAAGGTTTACTTTATCTATTTCTTGGTCACTGATCTTAGCACAGCAAATTATTATTGATTTTTATTATTACTCACATAAATTTTATTTCATTAATGTGTTAAGTATTGATTTTACATATAGTTTTCAAAGTAGAACATTCAGTAGGCAATCTGCTGATATAAAGTAAAATTAAATGCTTTCATACACTAATGTTTTACTTTAGTTATGTATTTTTGTGCATCAAAATCCCATATACAAATTTAATAATTTTTCTTTCTCTGATTAATTTGTTTCTCCACTTTGCCATAGCAGTTACTAGGTGATTATACAATTGTGTCCTTCATGTCTTTTGACACTTTTGAAATTGAGTCCCAAGAGTTATGTTCCTTTTTACCTCAAGAAATATTCGTAGTATGAAAAGATGTCTATTTAAAAAAATTAGATTTCTGTCCCTCCATTCCCCTTTATATGTATTTTCTTTTGCATATAATCTCAGTCATTATTTATTTAGCAAATTGTTTTGGAACAAAATCTGTTTAACACTGTATATGAAATATCAGACCATAAATTAGTAATATAGAAAAAAAGAAAGAAAAAAGAAGCCTCAACAAACATTAGTTATAGTCCTTATTCCATTCATTGTGCTAAGGCTTTGCAATTACACTGGCAAAAAGTATATGGTTTTGAAATCAAGAAGCTCAGTGTTGCCCAGCTGGTGTAGCTCAGTAGTTGAGCATCAACCTATGAACCGGAAAGTCATCGTTTGATTCTGGTCAGGGCACATGCCCAGGTTACAGGCTGTATCCCCAATAGGGGGCATGCAGGAGGCAGCCGATCAATGATTCTCTCTCACATATGTTTTTATCTCTCTCTTCCTCTCCCTTCCTCTCTGAAATAAATAAAAATATATTTTAAAAAAGCTCAATATTTAGAAGATGTAAATACATATAAACTAAAATGTAATAGAGTGCTATACCTGCCATTAGATAAGATATTGGAAGACATTTAATAACAAATAAAGTATCATAATTCACATGGTGTCTTTACACCAAATAGTGAATTTTAATGCTGCTAATCAGAGAGAACTCCTGACATTTATAGGAAGAAATGAGCCTGGAGGGGTGCATCTGCTGAGATCAGTTAATTAAGAATCTCATACAATACACAAGGGAATATTTTCATCTATATTTATATTCTGTTCCTAATTAATGGCTTTAAATATTATTTATATGTTGATACCAACCACATATACATCTCAGATTTTTATTTTTATTGATCCTTCATAAGCAGTGTGTTGAAGGAGAGAGTCAATACTATTTCATGAGAGATTTGTTATGATGAGATATTGGAAGAGTCCATTAACACACGATAGTTCTGCTTATTTATCTGGGTGGAATCTGGGCTATTAAGTTAATAACAGTATATAACTACTACTAATAATAATGACAACTACCATTTATTGAATCTCAATTTTGATTCATTCATCCCTTATTCAAACAATGCTGATACAGGCATTATTATCCAAGTATTATAGGTAAAGATTTAAAAGTATAGAGAAATTCATAGGGAAACTTAAGTTGCAAAGTCACAATTCAATCTTAGATCTTCCTGTTTCTAAAGTGAGAGCATATTTCAGGCGTCCTCAAACTATGGCCCGCGAGCCACATGCGGCCCGCCGAGGACATTTATCTGGCCCACCTGGTGCCGCTGCCTGTCCTGCTTAGCAGCTGACTTGTCCTGGGCCCACAGTGCGCATAGGAATTTGTTCATAGTTTTTTTTTAAACTATAGTCCGGCATAGTGAACTGGCCCCCTGTTTAAAAAGTTTGAGGACCCCTGGATATATTATGAAATATGGAGAAAAAATATTTAGTTTGAACATTTTGATTTTGATTTACCCATGTGAGGTAAAAAGACTACTGAATATTTTGTCTGAACCTCTTGAAAAGGATCCCACACAGAGATTTGTTCTTCAATATCATGTACAAGGCAAGTAGAAGGTTGTGTATTTGGGTCTTCTGAGATTATCTGTGTGAAGAATAATGAAGAGGCCAAGTATAGAGCCTTGAATAACACAACCATTTCATACACAGTTGGAGGTAAATGACCAAGGGAAGGAGAAGTAAAGAGTTTAAAAGGTAGGGAAAAAATGAAAATCTTCTATGACATGGAAAACAAGGGAAAGTGTTTAAAGTAATTGGAGATGGCAATAATGTTATTGCTACAGAAAGATGGAGCAAGAGGGGAGAGTCAGCTATAAAGCTCAGTTTTATTTGGATCCTGGCTCTACCAATCCCTAAGCCAAGATGAGCCTCATTCTCAGTGCCAAAAATTTCCAGGATTTTTATCCAGCCTCATCTCTCTCCAATTAGAATAAGGATGTTTTATAAAAATTGGCATAAATTGTCAATAATATTCTGTCTGAATGTCACTATCCAGTTGAATTGGTGAAGTTAAAAATAGTGCAATAAAGTGTATATCATATAATTTTATCTATTTCAGGAAATTTCTAAATTGTTTTGGTAATAGACTAACTTTATTTTTCTCAGTCAAGACTTACGTCAGTCAAGACAGAAAATAAAAGAACAATATAAACCACAGAGGTGTACTTTGGTTGAATCAGAGGTAACATTTAACTTTTATTTATCCTGAACCCATTTTCCTTTACCTTCCTGAAAATTCTCAGTGTGCTCTTGGCAGTGAATGTTCATTAATTATATATATAAAAAATTTAATGTCACTTAAACACTTTGCAAATGTCCTCATTTGAGTGGGACCCAATGCCTTAATGAGAAGGACTTTGAACTTCGTTTATACGAAGGTTCAGGCATCCATGAATATGTCTGACAGACTTGAAAAGTTCTAATAGAATCATCTCTGTGGGAGGGTAAACATGGATGCTGACATGTACCTTGTTCAGAAAGAGACAGAGGCTGGTGTAGCGATCCAGACATCACGGAGGCAGTGGTTCCAGGAGCAGTATGAGTCCAGGTGTAAATTGTTTAGTTTTCATGCCATAACCCCATCAAAACCCACAGACTGATAAAGTCTGGGAGGAGCTGTACTTCCATGTAGAATCTAAAACATTTTTTCATGCACTTTACAACGTTTTCAAGCCACATAGAGATACTCAGGGTCTTTTTCCCTAGAACGAATTAGTGGTCTTCAAAGGAAGACAGTTTTACAGTGCATGGAGCTCTGTCAATTAGCACAAGCATACATTCTCATTAATAGAGACTATATACTGATCTACCAGAAACAGTATAATTTAACTGATTACTAAACTCCTGAATGAAGTGAATTCAAAATTCATATGTGGAAGTCAACAGTGGGTATATTATACATTGTAAATTAATATAAAATATCTTATCCTCTCTGTAGTGTTTAACCTGACCCCTTAGGGTGCCTAGAATTTTGCTCAGAAGTATTTCTAGAGTTTCTAACTCCCAGATAAATTGGCTGAACCATTCTCACCCTCAATCAAATGTAAGGTATAGAATGCTCTGAGCTTTCCTGAATTAAGTGGATTGCAATTTTTTCCCTTATTTTTGTTGTTAATTTCTTCCTTCTATTATCGGTATGTTTGCTGGAGTGGCCATTTATGATTTCCCCTACTACTTCATCTTTTTGTCTTTAACGTATTTCTTTTTTACTTCTTTCATTCCCTGGCATTTTGGCTCTAAAACAAGCAAAAAGTATAACCAAAAAATGCTATCTGTTTTATTGTCTACAGATTTGGATAGCCAGATTTTTACTGCCTATATACTGCAAAGAATCTTCCCATTTACCTGTAGCAAAATGAGGATTTCTACATTATGCTAAAACATTACATACTGCCAGTAGCTCAATTATATATACTTTTATAGTCCATTACCCAAACCATCTCTCTCCCTGAGAAATCCAGAAATTTAGCTATGCCTCATTGATTCACAGTAGATATTCCAATCTGGATGGGGTTTAAAAAAATTACAGAATTAAAAAACAACTGCACTCATTTATATACATACTATAGTGGTGTTCTTGTCTGTTATGATATTGCACCAAGGGTTCTGCTAGGCCATCGAATAAATGCTGTTATATTTAAAGAAGATTCTAAAACCAAGTTCAGAATCTGATTTCTGTGTCAGCCAGTTGGCTTTCCTCTAAGCCAATCTTCTGTCAGTTTGCAGTGTGTTCAGCAGACTATAGCTGGAAAGGCACAGGAGAGTTTCTCGTACTTTAGAGACAACATTATTTTGAACTGTATGCCCTTGTTCCTGAGAGGAGCAAATGAGTGTATTAGCACATATGGGTTATCACTAGAGAATGCTATCACATTATCCCAGCAATTAAGGTTTCTCTAGAGTCTTTGATGCATGTAAGGACAAGCATTATTAATGTTATTATGATTATTATGATAAAAAATGTTGCTCACTTGTAATCTGAAAGAGCGATTCACCATTCCTTACCTTCTTTAATATTTTATACAACCGTGTCTGCTATGACTCCATTTAAAGGATATAAATACTTTTCAAAACAATTTAGATCATGCATAATCCATGATGTTTGATTTATGATCCAACAATGGACATCTGAAGCACATGTTAACTTATACATTTGTTGTAAAAACCATTAATTACCTTTTACATTGGACAGGCTCCAATTGATTTGATAGAAAGTTTATTTTTGATTATCATCCAGAACTTGTCACTAAAATTGTATTTGTTATAATCTCAGCAGAGTAGGTGAACATATCTTAATGGAGGTCTTAGGCATAAAGTAGCAGGCATTCACAAGAATTAACAAAAACTATTAAAAAAAAAACAATTTTATAAAAATACCAGTTACCTTTGATGTAACTTTCTAATAGGATATTTTATTTGATTTCCTTTATACAGAATAATACTGAACAAACATTCCAAATGATTTTTTTTTTCTGATCCAGCAAGACAGTTATATAGAAGTCTAGCAAACATGTCTAAATTATGTTAAAATCTTTAGTTCAATGATTCAGTCATGGTTTTAAAATTGATTCAATATTTTCTGATAAAATAACCATAAAGAAATGGTATTTCCCTCCATTTTAGTTAAGAAAATTAAGTCAGCCAAAGAACTCCTTATAAATGTGAATTCCACTCAAATTCCTACTCTCTACACTGTGGACTAAAATTGTAGATTATGCTGTTCATTTGAACAGCATGCTGAAAAAAATGATATTTTTCATTAATGGCATTTAATATCCAATTATTGGGCAGATATTACATATACTATATGATATTCTTCTTTCTTCTCATCTGAAACTTTTGAGTGTTGACATGTTTAAATTGCCATTCACTATTTTCAAAGCTGCATTTTTGGGTAATTATAAATAATTTTTGTGGATACTATTACATTTTGCTCATTTTATTTATAAATCCATTAAACTTAAACCTCTTCAATAGAATATCATGGGAATATACAATACCAGTCTGCAAAAAAATAAAAAATCCAACCTACCTAAAATAAAATGAACAAACAAAACCTGCTTTCCCTGGAAGGAAGTGAGTACTTTTTGCACTCTGCAGACTAGGTAATCAAGAAAGTTCACTAATGAGTTATCAGGAAATTAGAAGAACAAGCTAAAATAAGAATTCTTTTAGAACTGTCAGTGCCAAATTAGCTCTATCAGAATCACAATAAGAGATACAGAGACTACTCAGTAGTAGACTAATTACCCTTCTCAATGTGATATGACTCAGGTCTCTTTGGAAATAATCAGGATAAAAAATATTCAATTTTTTTTAGCCCAGCCAGTGTTGCTCAGTGGTTGAGCATTGGCCAATAAACCAGAGGTCATGGTTGCCAGTCAGGAGTTAGGGTTGTGGGCTCGATTCTCAGTAGGGGGCATGCATAAAGCAGCCAACCAATGATTCTCTCTCATCATTGATGTTTCTATCTTTCTATTTCTCCTTTCCTCTATGAAATCAATAAAAATTATTTTAAAATAATATTCATTTTTAAGACCCTGGTTCTACTCACATGCATTTGATGTGTTTACATGCCCAGTATCTGAAATTTTAGGACTACCATACTTTGAGGGGGGGGCGGCAAACTTGAATATATATATATATACTTCTTTTATAGGAAACTGAAACAAAACAGTAAATATCATTATAAAGTGTATTAAATTCATAAATTTTTAAATCTTTAGTAAGAAATGGTCTTCAGGGAGAAAATTCATCTACTTTCCTTCTACCCTTTGTAAAGTTCACTTTAGCCTGCCTTGTAAATCCAAGGAAACATTTTCATTACTTTAGACCTTAAGCTTAAAAGTACAGTTGAGAATTCTTTACATAATTCTCCACTGACTAATTGCTGTCTGCTTTCAAAGAAGAATCATTTATAATCTTATGATATGATGGTGAGTCAGTGTCATCTTAAAGCAGTTTCTTTATCATTAATTAACCTTTCTATTAACTCCACAATTTGGTTGCAACAAAAACAAATCAATCAACAGTTCCGTAATTTTCATTAGTGGCACAGCTTTTCTCTCTGATTCAAAAACAAAATCCTTGGCTGATGTATTCATTAAATTCTGAGATTGTTTTTAGTTTGGCCCCTATATTGTATTAAAAAATATGTAATTTATTTTAAAGAGAATTGAAATTGGAGACAAATCATCTCTAATATGCTCAGAGAAAGGACTGGATTCCTCAGCTGTGTCCAGTTCGGCATTCACATTTTATGTGTGGCTACTATGCAAGCCAGATGGATGTTTTGTGAATACTTTATACTTAAGGGAAAAAGAAGAGTGATATGCAATGATTCCAACAACTAAAAATCTTAAGCCCATCTTGTTTTAGATAACAATTGGACAAATATTGATTACCTTTCTTGAAATGATTACTTTCTTATTTTCTTCTTGGCTCCTTATCCTTGGTACAAGAAGTTGATGCATTAATATTGCTTAACCATGAAGATGTTCAGGTTTATTACTTGGAAATTGTGTCTGATGTTTCAATTCATTTTATAAAACATATGTATACATGCACTATACAAAGAATTTACAGTGAGCCCTAATCCACCGAATGTAAACCACATAAAATATTCTTTCCCTCACTCCATAATCTATCATTAACTTTATTAATGAGCTCAATCTTTAAAGAACACAAAATTCTTGGATTATGACAAATTTTATGTTCAAATTTTTTGTGTGTTTAAAAATATTTTTGAAAGGTTAAACTAATTTAAAACATGGTTATTCCCCTTTGGCTGTTTTGCTTAACTATTTGTACCACCTTTTATCTGAGTGCAGAGTATGCTCTCTAAAAAAAAAAAAAAAAAAAAAAAGATGGAAATAAAACAGTGACCATTATTGCCAGAGGTCAGTACTGAAAAGACTTTAAAAATTCTATTAATAAAGTTAACAATGTATTATTTGAGTAGATGTTGACAGGCAGTATTTTATCAACTGCTCTCGGAACACCTACTGCTTTTGTATGACAATTTTCATTGCTGGGGTCATTTGAATTGCCACATTGAAACAACATTGCTGAGAGTTCAGCACGATATAGTGTCATACGTAGTCTTGTATCTCAAATATGATGACAATGTTCCCACCTTCTAAATACATCCAGGTTGCATGAAGAATATCTGGGGAGAACAAACACAACAATATTCTTATAGCATTTGAAGGTCATTGACAAATTTTATCATACCAATGAAATATTTTAGGTCAAGTGGCATAGATATATAAAATAAAGCATGCATGATAATTCACTTTGCCAAAAGTTTATCACAAAATTCCCTTAAAAATAAAGTTTATTACAGCATCCCAAATGTAAGTAAATTTATAAAAGTACAATCAAAACATACATTTTTGGTAATACTTTTATAGCTTAAAATTTCAAACAATATGCAATTGCATACTATACCATATCCACATAAAATTTCAGTTTTTGAAGATCTGGATAAAACTGGTCATGAAATAATGTACAAAAGAGAGCAATAGTTTTTAAATCTGTATTTTTAAGAGATACTTTATTAGAGTTTCTTTTCTACCCAAACTTTTCTTTTAATCAACTTTTCCCTTTCAGCCCTGACTATCTTTTTAAAGCACTTTAGCATAATCACATAATTTAATGTAGAA